>NC_141758.1:72726149-74035316 GCF_982258835.1 Parasteatoda tepidariorum | reverse complement strand
ATAATTTTTATCTACTATTTGCAAAGTCAAAATTTTCTGTAAGTTTACGTAAACATAATTTTTACAATATAAGTCTGTGCTTAATTGTGTTTAGGGGTCGCAGATAAATCTTTGTCGCAGTAAAATTGTATTTGGGTCGCAGAAAAATTTTGATTGAAGAAAATGGTATCAAATTAAATTTAAACATACATTTCTTATATATAATTTTTATCTACTATTTTCAAATTCAAATTTTGCTGTAAGTTTCTGTAAGCATAATTTTTACAATATAAAGTCTGTACTTAATTGTGTTTAGGGGTCGAAGACAAATTTTGATTGATGAAAATGGTATCAAATTAAATTTAAACATACATTTCTTATATATACTTTTTATCTTATCTACTATTTTCAAATTCAAATTTTGCTGTAAGTTTATGTAAGCATAATTTCTACAATATAAGTGTGTACTTAATTGTCTTTAAGGGTCGCAGTCAAATTTTGATTTTTAAAGATGCTGCTACAAATTGGCTCAGCTACCGAGCTAAACAGTAAACAGTATATCTTAATTATAGTAAAAAGTAATTAAGATATTTTAAAGATATTTATTCATTGAGAAATCAAGGTCTCTTATAGCTATAGCGTCATTTCCGTCAAATTGTCCAGAAATGTCACAATCCGTTGTACGTGAAATAATCTAGTTTTGAGCGAAATACAATCTATGCATGTCAACCTTGAATTTGTTTTCAATGCTACTACTTACATGTAAACTGTTGTATTAAAATGTTGAGCAACTATTGGAAATTTCCTGAATATTCAGTTTAAATTATGATTCCCGGAACAAGTCATTCAATCTCATTTTTATATCTATTTCTGAAATAAAAATTTGGGGAAACGAGTCCTCATATACTATTTCAAAATGAATTATTAGTGTTATTGTTTGGAATGCATCAATATGCTTTTTGTAAAAGTTTTGTAAAGAAATTAATACAGTTTCATGGAAATCCTTAAAATTTTAATTTTAATGCATATTACATGAAACAAATTTAGGATCTGAAAATAGAAAATAAAATGACATTATCAGTTCAAATGTCATTTCAAATGACAAATGACCAATATGTTTATAAATGAAAATTAGAAAAAAAAATTAAACCTGCATTTTTGAAATTAGAAGCTTATTATTATGTTCTTTTTTTAAAAAAAACACCATATTTCAATAAATCGATCGAAACAATTCATGGAAAAAAAGAAGTACAAAAAATAAGGAATAGACAATTTATAAATAGTTTAGCCAGTAAAAAGTAAAAACAATTAGAAAATCGAACTAGTCATTACTGAAGGTAGGATGTTAACACAAAAATCTGTTTGATTGCCTCAGAAAATTGAAAAATGATTTTTAATGAAAGTCTTTTTCATTTCTTCTGGCAATCTAACCGGTTTTAATACGAGGGTTACTCTGAAATTTTTGAGATACGCGCAGACGAGAATTTACAAAATAAAAATAACGGTTTAATTTTAAAATACAAAGTATTTTAACACAGCAGACGATTTTTTACTTACTTACTTCAACTTGTTTAGCGTAGAATAAATTTTAAACAGAAGAGAAAATGGAGTTGACGCGCGAACATCTTTCCGCTATGATTTACTATTTTAAAGCAGGATTAAATCAAGAAGAATGCGTCCGACGGTTGCAATTAGCATTTGGTGATGAATCTCCAGCTCGTACCACTGTATTCAGATAGTTTAAAGAATTTAGCAGAGGTCGCAATTTTTTTTTCTTCTTTTAAATATTAATTTGTAACCCCTAGTTAACATGCTTTTTACATTTCATTTCAGAAAAAGGTTAGTCACAACGAAAAAGTTCGAATGCTGACTATTTTTGGCTAATTCGGCTTCGTTTATAGAAAAAGCGTGATTTTCAAAATGAAAATATATTATTCGATTTTAATCCTAATTTTTGTATTTGACTAGATAGCTGATGTATAGCTAACTAGAGTCTTTATTTTTTTAATCTAAATCTTTAATCTAGAGTCTGTTTTTAATCTGAGAATATTTTTTGATGCGTAAATGATGAACAAAAGTTTTAAAGTTCAAGAAATAACAGTAAAGTCGTTCTATTTATTGAGAATAATGCAAGCTGTAAGGTACTTGATCGTGACAAATGTAATCCATGTTTGATTACCAACAATGGCTCGCTTATTCTTATACTGTGACATAAAACACAGTTCCGTGCTAGTAGCAGGAGTTTCCAACTGGCGGGCCGCATCCAGCGATCGAAGCCTTTTTTTGTGACCCGCGAACTAAAATATATTAGTTTTCATTTTTTTTAGGACAATTTTCGTACAAATCTATAAGAGTTTAAAATACTTTTCTCCTTGAAAAAAAAGAAGAAAAAAACATTTTTTTGTTTTTGTGAAATTTAACATACCAACGAATTTATTTCTCAAGTTTTGCATCCAAGAAAATACTTATTCAAATAACAAAATAATCGTGCATGTTGCTGCTTTTTTTTCTTTTTTTTTTCGTATTTTGTGAATATTATTTAGCATGTGAGTATCAGAAATTTTCTCGAAGAAATTCTCCGATTCAACTTTTTGAAACCACTCATTTTGGACGAAATTATTTACATTTGTTAATTTTAAAGAGCATTAAAGAGGGAATGAATATCATGCTTTATCTGATTTCCTTGAATTGAATATCGCATGAGCGGAAAAGAAAAAAAAAATTAATTTCAGATGCTCAAGAATTTTTTTGTTGTTGTTATAATTCCTAATAAGTCGAAAAAAATGTTAATTTATCACAGAATTAAATTTTAAAAAAAAAATTCTTGTCACTAAGTTTCTGATTAAGAGAAGATTCAAAATGATACGTAACAAGCATTATTTGTAATGCTTGTTATTTTGTTTTTCAACATTAAAAAAATCTTTGATAAAAATCGGACAACAATATTTAATGTTCCTTCAAACATAAAAGAGTCCTATATAAAATTTCGATAAAGTTGTGGCCCGCCATTTGACTGGTGTTTCAATTGCGGCCCCCGGCCTCATGTAAGTTGGAAACCCCTGTAGTAGATGTATCATGCGATAGAATACCATTGCCGTCTGGCTAACAGTGAGAAGTTTTTGTGCTTTTCTTTATTTTCTCTCCTCTTTTAATTCAACCAAAAAAAAAAACTTTTTTTAATTCAGAGCAAGTCTAATTTCATAACAAAATCTAATTTCGTACAAAAACATCAGAAAATATCTCTTACCTTTAATTCCGTAACAAAATTTATTATAGTTTGTACTAATTAAGTTGCCTATTTTAGGGGGAATCCTCAAATCATTTACGGAATAATAGCAATGCGAAACTTATAAAAATAAACTTATTACAAAATAATAAGATTATTAGATCTAAAGATATTTTCGAGGTTAAGTTTACTTATAATTTCCTTTTTATAATTTGTATTTATTTTTTTGCGTAGTGTATTGCAGACATAAATTTGAGTACAAGGTCTCCATTTACGAAAGCTAATTGGCTGGAGGAAAAAAATCACGATTTCCATTTCTTCTGTACGTGTTATACTACTTACAATAAATGTACTGGTATAACAAAAAAAAGTATAACATTCGTTTTCTTGCAGAAAGTAATGTTAAAGGTATTTTTGATCTATTATGATAGCTATATTACTCAATGATCTAAAAGCTGTTTAAACATACTTTCCATTATTAAACCTGTCGCAATTGTGGGTAATTTTCCAGAAATCGCACAGTCTTTCACGATTTTGTGTTTATATTCATAACGAAATATTATGGATAAAATTCCAGATGAATTTTGAGTATGAGGAATATGATGAAATCATTTAGATTTCACAGTCGCTTTAAAATTAAAATGTTTGTTCGGTTACAGCTTATAAATTTTTAAAATTCTTTTGGTGAGTTGACCATATATTTAAAAAGACGCTTCTAGATCATATTAATTTCTGTATGCGTACAACTTTTAATATGGACACCGCCTGCGTTACACATTGGTCGACTTTAAATAAAATATTTATTAATAATTAAATAATCAAAGATTCTTGAATATATTTTCTTAGCATAGCATTTGCTACAGATGGCGCTGCTCCAAGCATTGGTGTCCTGATTCGAACGATCCCAGTTGAGGCGGCAGAGGAAAAAGAACTAGCTCTGTATTCCCGATTAAGGTGGTGATTTCATGTTTAGCTATACAAACTAATCGTGTTTAAAAAAATATAATTTATACCCCATAACATTTTATAATAAAACATTTTTATATTTTACTATTGTTTAGAATTTTTTAATAAAAAAATTATTCCCTTTTTCCTTAGGATGGGTTATGTATACTAGATTAGAAAAAGCAACAGTTATGAAATGTAGGACGTAATTATTAATAATCACCTCTTATTATTAGTATCTAATAATTTGCAATAATAATAAGAATAGTAACAAAGCAGGGATATATTTGACATTCGCAGGTTTATTCTTGTCCGGTATTCCCTACGATGATATTTTTTTAAGATTAAATGCCATTGCCTTGAATTCCTTATACTGATGTTTTTTAAAGGTTAAATGCATTTCCTAATAAATCTTATTCGGTTAACCTTATAATAATATCAACTGACATTAAGAGGGTTGTTTTTCAAGTAAGGGTCGTTTTAAAATAAAAACCAAACGAAAAAAAATATTCAAAAAGAAAATTTATTTTCAGATTCTGCATACATTTCTCCTTTTCTCACCATAGTTGCCAAGTTTGTTTGAACACTTAACCATACCTTATAACTAGATTTGGAATACCCTCTTCATACAAACTTGCCCCCTGCTCCGTTAACCAAGAGGTCACGCATTCGTCATCGTTGTAGTGATTGCCACCAAAATGTTGCTTGAAATATCGGAAAAGATGAAAATCACTCAGCGCAAGGTCTGGGCTGTAGGGAAGGGTGGTCCAAAACTTCCCAACCAAAAGAGTCCTACAAAACTGGAATCTGAGTCGCGGAGAGAGTCATTGTCATAGAGTAGCAAAATTTCCTGTCAGAATGACAGGGAATTTTGCTGCCTCACAATTTGTAACTTCACAAATTTGCCAGTGAATGTATGCAGCTAACAGATTTTTTGCCGACTAAAAACGCAAGACTCACCGTTTCTCCTGCGTGACGGGTGATTTGTTAAATTTGAACATTTTAAAGACGCAGAACTGACCTTACAGTTTACCTACACAGCTGCAACTGCGCACAGTTGTTCCCAAGGAATGCCGAGACGCGACACAAGTACTCGTTGCGACGCACGTGTTTCCCATAAGTGTACACAACAAAACGGTTCTTACTTAAACAACCCTCGTATTATAAAATCCAAATAGGCCCGTAAAAGTGAAATTTATGTTTAAGAAAAATATAGAATAATCGAATAAAGAAAATGTTATTTTCCTTCGGTCGTCAACTAAATAACATTTTCTTAAAAAAATGCTCATATTAATCAGTGAACAATATCGTAATATCCTCCTCCTATCCTCTTCGCACCAGCTGACACATATGTCTGTCTCTTTTTCCAAGCACCCTTGTCCTCAGTCCCCTAAGTTGCACTCTTGCCTCCCTCCATCCTTTTAGTTTTGCTTTACATAGATCTTCTTTACATAGATCTTCATGCATGTATCTTTGCCTAGTAAGTCTCAGCCATCCTCTTTTACGTTTACTGTCGGGTGCCCAAGTAAGTGCGATGTTAGCAGGGCTATCACGTGTTTTAGACATAGGTTATGTCCAGTTCATCTAAATCTTCGCTTCAAAATTTCCTCATGGATGGGGAATAATTTTGCCTTTATTAATAAATATGTATTTAAAATAGTGTTTGGACAGAAAATTTTTAAAATTATTCTTAAACATTTATTCTGGAATGTTTGCAGTTTTTTTATTTCTGTTTTGCGAAGGTTAACATCGCAATTTATTAAGTCTAATATATAAAATCGATTGTAAAATTAGATATTTCAGAATATTTTTAAAACTGGAACATAATATCCACTTATTTTGTCTTTTTTTTTACTCATTGAATATCTATTTGAATCGCGGCCCTAAAAATTAAATTCTATAGGAATAATTAATAGGAAGTACGTAATTGATTCAAGATCAAGTTAATTTTTTATTCAAAAAATTAAGTGAAAACTAATTATCTTATTTTTTTTATGTATTTTTAATTGTTATTAAAAAATATAATGTGAGCAAAAGCACTCCCACTGTGAGCTACGGGGGTTATGAAAGTTAAGTCTCTACTATTTCGTGAGCAAGGGCATGACTGAGAAAATGTGGTTAACACTACGCAGAAGCAGGTCTTTCAAAAAAAAAAATAATATACCGTTTTTTCGAAACAATCACATTTCAGATTAAAAAGATAATTTAATAATATCAGTAGAAGACAGACGTCCTTAGACAAAACATTAAAATGAATTTCAATAAATGAAATATATGTGCCAAACATATCATCTATTTATTGATGTCAAAGAGAAAAAAATATTTTACATCCTTCTCTATCCATAAAACTGATGAGTGTAGTTGGGCATGAATTGAAATGTTAATCTAACTTTTAACATTCGAACATGGCGTGCGTGTTGACATTCTCACCTTATTTTGTCATGTTATGTGTCAAGTTGATGTTAATAATAATATTATCACGACATCCCATTAGCTTTCTAGTGCTATTTTTAGTTTCTGATGGTGTGAATTATTTCCACGCCTAGTCATATCAGAAATCTTAAGCTTAACAGAACTTATTTAATGCATAAAATTATTCATATCGAAAAAATTGTGTGAATTCACATAAATAGAATTTTTAGACATACGTAAAAGCGGGTAAAAAAACTCATTAAAATTCAAGATTAAATTAATGCGTAATATTTTCTTTACACAAAGGTAAAATGTTGAAATTTTCAACTGCTGTTAAAAGATAACATTCAATGAATATGCAATTTACTAGGGCGCTCTACTCCCTGCTCGCTTTGCTCATCCCCATCCCGATTGCTACAATCATTTTTTGTTTGTTTTTTTACTATAAGCAGATATTGCATCTAAATTAAAAAATATTCAATTGAAAAATATTCAATTGAAATGGCCAAACTTGTACTATTGTACCACTCTGGGAAAAATAATGGCACCCTGCGTGCCGATACTTTTCCCTCTAAAATCCGTGAAATTTTTCAGAACAAAAAATTTGATATCGCGTAACTTTTGAGGTAATACTATTTACTATAAAATCACTTTATTAAAAATAAGTATCACTGTAAAAATTACGGTAAAAATTTTTACTGTAGAAATGGATTTTACGGATGCTGCACTCAGAGTGCCAGTAGGGGAGAGTGGGGTACGATTGTAACAGAGCAAAAATTTCGAGTGTCGGGTTCTAGATTTAGTTCCTAGATGGCGCACTAGGTGTATTTAATAAATCTACATGTACACCCCTGCTGGCAACCATTTTTATGTACTTTTGAAAGAGTTACATCACAAAAGATGTTTTCACGCTACGTAAGTACTTTTTTTGGTATTAGAATATTATATTGTGACAAAGTAATTTTGTTTAAACAAATAAAAATTATTAACCGAATATGTAAGTGGACACCTTAATCATCATTTCAAAAAAAAAATTAGTTTTGTTAATTAACTTCCATTGTTTTTAACAAATGAAGCTGAAATGGCGTCTTGGGAACGATTGTAACAGCTGAAAATAAATAATCTTATGTTTACAAACCATTACTTAACTCTTTAAGAACCACCAATAGTTTCCTATATCATTTATATTATGTTGCATGTGCATTATTTTATTTGTCACCCTTCACAGCATAAATTAAAATTTTTAACCCCTTAAAGTTAAAGGTTTAACCCTTTAGGTCTCTGCTCATTATTATTTTTACTCCTAAAATATCACTACTATTTTGATCAATAAAAAAATATATCACAACTATGATAATATGTATAATTAACTATGTTTTAGTTGAATTCATGAACAGTTACAATTGACCCCGTAAGTGGGGACAATTGTAACAAGTGCACGACTGTCAAAAATTGTTAATAACTAATATAATAACATATAAAATAAGGTATTTTTTTTTCTAATAGAGGATAGTCTACTTTACTCGTCTGTCAATTAATACTAATAATACATTGGATCTTTTGTTAGTTAAAAATAGTTAAGTAAAAAATGTTACAATTGACCCCAGTCTCCCCTACTTTTCACCGGAATTTGATCCAGAATTTGTTACAGGGTAATGTAAGTTTATATTCCAGTGGGATGAAATTTTAACCTAATCATTTTGCAATTTTGCTTTTAAATTACTCTGTTTAATTTTTGATTACTATAAAAACACGTTAATTGTTAATCGCCAGAGAGATTATTTAATAGTAGTGAAAAGAGTTAATTCCTAATAATGTTTTTCAATTTTGTATTAAATTTTTTTTTAATAGTAGAAGTTAACAGGACACAGCCTTAAACGAAGTTTATAATAAAAGTAAATATAACTTTACTGTTTAATAATTGCAAAACTTTGAATAAATCTGGATTGCAATTTACATCGGCTTATCATAAAATATTGATCAAAAAGCTTATGTTATACGATTACTTCATAATGAAGATTAATTAATAGCATTTAGTTTGGATTAATAATAAAAAAGATAATAAGAAAGTTGGGAAAAATAAATATTACAGGTAATTAAGGTTAAAGAAATATTTTACTGTCAAACAATACCTTTATAACTTTTATTAATTTTAAACCGATGTTAACTGAAGAAGTATTCAATTTCATGAGGAAAAAACTGGGTCATGCCATGTTATTTAGTTATCCAATCATAATGGACCACTCTGTCGTCATTTTCTACTTAATTATGTAAATAGAAACTCCGAAAAATGTTTGTTATACATTTTACTGTATCCTTTCTAAAAAATACTGACAGTTAATTAATATGTTGGTAATTTTGTCATCGCTCCGTTACGAAACTTGGATTATTTTAAAATTAACTATTTTTTTCAATGATTATGACACGGTGAACATTTTTCTATAACCTTATACTTTGCTACGATTTCCCTTTTCGGACAATGAAGCTAAAAAGGATGAAAAAAATTGTAAACAACCAGCACTGACCTTCCCAAAATAATTGTTGGACAGCAGATGACCTAGTGACATTTTTTTGATTTACGATTCCCGCATTTCAAAACCTTTTGCCGTCTCTAATAACATCATAACAGTATTTCACTATTTTTGTTTTCTTCTGACATTTGAGTAAAATTCAATGTCGTTTGTATTGACATATTCATTGTTATCTGAGAATATTTTTAGCCCCGCTATGATCGGAATCTACAATGCGAAAAAAAAGTTTAAATTTATGTTTTTTCAATTTACGCATGATATGTTTAGTACATTGTCTTTTTATAGTAAGATGTTAACTGAATACCTGCTTTTCGAATGAGATAAGAAAAAATAAATAATAAAAATAAATTGGCACAATTGATGCTAACACTGCTAAATCTTAAACAATATGGAAAGGCACACAAAGGAAAAACTCTTGTGAAATTTCTGTACTTAACATTTGAACATAACATAAAACAGAAATGTTAATAACATTTCTGTTTTGTTTTGTTTTTAATTGGCAGTGAAACAAAAATATACGATATTTAAACCAATCGTGACGTAGTCAAAATTATGATTCTTATTACTACACATTTACTAAGAAAACATATTAAAAACGCTACCGAACAAATGGTTCTTATGTCATGCAAAGGTATCAAGACAAAATTACCAAATTTACTACCAAACAATATCGCAATAAAATCATATTTTATGGTTAATTTTACCAAAAGTTATAACTAAAGCGATCCGGTGGTAAAAATTACTGCTTTTTTTGGTGCTATTAATTTAAACGAATCACATTTTTAGAACCTTAACTCATCAAAACAAACTTCAAGTATATAGTAAAAAAATATACGATTTTTGAACCATGATTAAAAATTATGGTTCTTATTACTACACATTTACTAAGAAAACATAACAAAAACGCTACCGAACAAATGGTTCTTATGCCATGTTCTAAGGTATCAAGATAAAATTACCAAATTTACTACCAAACAACATCGCAAATTTTAAGGTTAATTTCACCAAAAGTTATTACTAAAGCGCTCCTGCAAAAATTAATGCTTTTCTGGTGCTATTAATTTAAGCAGACACATTTTTAGAACCTTAACTCATCAAAACAAACTTTAACTATAGTCAGTATTATTTGATACTAGTAAGGATGCTATTGATCGTAATTACCAAACAATCGTAAAATTTTACATCAATCAAGCGTTTTCTGAATTAATTTTGCTCTTAATTCGTAACTTAATATTTTTTATTTCATTTGTTGTTGATTTTTAATTGCTTAGTTTCATAGAAACACGTGTCAAAAGCGTAACTATGAATAAAACAAACACATGGTTTCAGATAACTTTAGGAATACTAATTCCATGACGTAGTCCTCCGATTCCATCGACATTTGATCCCTAAGTTTAACTGACAAAGAATTAAAAAATAATTAATTATTTAAGAACGGGCAATAAACTCTTTTTTTTTAAATTATTAAACAGAGTTGTTAACTAACAAATATTATTGATATTGTATTTTAAATAATTAAAAGAAAAACTATCTGCGGTTTAATTTGTAATGATTCTTAGTGTTTAACCAATGAGAAAAATTCATTTTTCAAACCTCTCTCACGAACTCACCAATTGAAATGTTTGAATGATTTTCAGGATCAGTAGCTAGAATCGCTCTTTACTCTCATGGGTACCGACAGGAAGGGTCAGAAGGATGTATTTTCTGCCCCATGGAAATATAATAAATTAAATATATTGTATTTAAATACTATAGCTTTTTTACTTTAAATAATTTAAAATAATGCCTGCCCTCATGAAATTACTTCAATTCATATACCGAACGCAAAAGTTAAAATTAATTTCTTCCGCAAAATTGTTCCGCAACTCAACCATAATAAATATAATTTTTTGCTGATTCGAACCTGTAGTAAAAAATTTATTAAGTTATAGAATTCATAGTTTTTTTTTCTTTTATTCTCATATTATACTTAATTCTAAGAATTTAAACAAATCATGATTTATATTAATTAATTTTATTGTGTTATGAAGCTTAAATTTTTGGTTAAGGTTTGTTGCTTTTGAAGCTTAAATTAAATTACTGAAATTGCTTGTAAAATTTAATGCGTAAATGTAATAATATATAAAAAAATAAAATAAGCAACCACTCGTGATTTTTTGAAATATTTTAACTATTTTTTTCTGATTACACCTTTGAGAAAATTTCTGCGGGAACCTTTCTATTGCACTAGCTATCCAAAATTTCATGAATGGTATTGGAGTTTTAAGAAAGAAACAGACAGACAAGCAGAAAGACACACACACTTTCTTTTATTGTTATTGCAAAGGCAAAAAAAAAAAAAAATAATAATAATAATATTCCGGATAAAACTACGGTATAAAGTACCCGCACTATCGGTGCATCATTTGTAAAATATTATACCATAATTTTTACAATAAAATTTTTTTAATTAGAATTCAATGATTTTACTATGATTATTTCTGTAAAAATTACGGTATATTAGATTTTTGTGCCATAACATGTTCAGTAAAAATAGATTTTAACTGGCACCTTAAGTACCAGCATCGTAAGTGACCGCCGTTCGTTTTGCCGTGTATAACAGTGTCTTAAAGCTAAAAAACACTGTAAACTCTCAATTATCCGCGGAAACGGCTGATAAGCAAAAATTGAGTAACCGGATTTTGCTGATTATTCGTAAAATAGTAAAATCGCTATATATTCTGACGGACTGTGGTTCTATACCAAGTCGTGACTTGAAACTTAAACCCAGCTTCGATCAGCTTTTCTAAGAAGTAGTCTGACTGAGCGAGATAGCCATCTTCACACTGTTGGCCTCGAAATTGTGGTGACTTAGTCGCCATGAATAACTTGACCAACAACTGGCTGTAGCGGAAATTTTTCGCTTTTAAGTACATAATTTTATCGAGCTGAAATACTAGAGGTGTATCAGCAGTTGATGTTGTTTAAAAATATTTTTCACAGCAAGATATAACAATAACTAAATTTAAATGAATTAAAAAAGTTTTTCTCCATCTGATAACTAAACAAAATAATTGGTATTAAAATAATTTATAAATTAAAAAATAAAATAGAAAAAAAAATTGTGGGATATCCCAGGTATTTCTTTAATTAGTTTATATTTTCGTTAAAATGAAATCTCCTAGTTTAACAATGATAAAGTTAAAGAAACGTCTTTTTTTTCCTCTTGAGTTTAATTTTGAATTTGGAGTCAACAATTACTTTAACAGCCAAAGATTAAAAAATAATTTTTGTAATTATTTTTTACAAAAGGAATTATATGATTCAAGAAATTAATATCTCCCACACTCCACTTTCTTTCTTTCATTTTTTAAAATTTTTTGTTAGTTATCAAACACAGTTTCTCGTTTTGTTTACTTGTATTAATATTAATAATTCACTTCTCTTTACTATTTCAGCAAAGTGAAATTGCAATTTAACTCCATCTTAAAATAATGTCTCAAGCGGAAAATAATTATGCAAAAAAATATAGGTTTCGCGATGCAAATGTATGATATTAATTTAATTTTTTCTTGGAAGGTTAATATTCAATTGCATTTTCATTGAGAATTTAACTATCGTTTTCGATGAAAGTTGCATAGCTTAGCTTCAAAATGTATAACCCCATTTTTAAAATAAATTACTTAAAGTAGAAAATATTTGTTATTATTATTATTATTTGTTTCATTAGTTTTTTATAACTTTATACTTAAGATTTTGTTGCACTTTGCAGTCTTTGAATCTGATATTAAATTATTTTATTTTATAACCGTCGTTGAACAGCAAACTCAATTTTGAGTTTACCCTACTAATGTTCATCTTCGTAGCCGTGTAATTTTGAACCCAAATCAGAAGACAAGGGAACTCCAGGATCAAGTATTGAGAAAATTCGCCTTCATGAAGAATTTTTTTATGGAACTAACCCGCATTAGCGTTACATAGAGAAGAAAACCACGAAAACCTCCCATGGTTAGCCTGCCTGCAAGGGGACTCGAACCCATTATCCGTCTACTACTGAGGTTATTTTACGTCAATACTGTGGACTAACCATTGTTTGGATTTGAATCCGGTTTACCTTATTGGGAGGCGAATGCTTCATCCTCTGAGCCACCACGTCTCGGTATAAAGTTATTGCAGAAAATATTTTTAGTTATAAGAACTCCCTTTTTGCTCCTTCCCACCAATCACTTTGCAATAAATTTTGTTTCTTAGTATAAAAGTTTTTTTTACCGTTAAATATTGAAATTATTTACATAAGCTGTTCCCCAATTTCTTTACATATAAACATTTCTCTTATGATTAAAATCTATTTTTTATTATTAAACTTTTGCTTAGTAATTACTTTATGAAAATAATTTTTAAAATTAAAAATTTATTTCCATAACAAATTCGGTGAATTCACAGTTATTAAATCTTAATTTATAATCTTTAACTCTCAATTTGTAATAATATAATTTATTCTAGAACAATATAATTGTAAAACAGATAATAAAAATTAAATTCAGATTTAAAAATGTTAATTTTAAAATACTGCAAAAGGTAATGTCATAGGATTACGTTATGATAAAGAAACAACGGTTTAAGTTTGAATCATTTAACAAAAGCAATAATTGAGTAGAATAACAAAAATAAATATCACAAGTACTTTAAAGTTAGTTCCCTAACTTGAAAATATTTAAGTTACGCAATACCTTTTAACTTTTATAAATATTATTCTAATGAATTCACGTGATATCTGGAAATTCGTGTAAAAAAACTGGATCCATACCCTGCGAATTTCTGGTCAATAAAAAAACATGCACCCTCAATATTGGAAAACTGTTTTATTCTATCACGTTTATATGTTATATCAGAAAATAAAAGGATACATTATTTAATTTTCGACGTAAGAAACTGTAGTTAATAATGATTAAATTCTAAAGGTTGAAAACGAATCAATTGTTTATAATAAACTACTTTTATGTATTTTTAAATATTGTGTAAATATTTAAATTATTGTATGCATCTATATATCTTTTTAACTTAAAATTTAGTTTTTTGCTGACAAATGTATAATTTCAGCTTGAAAAAAATGAGGTGTGAGATGTAAAAGAAATAAGCTAACCCTATAAACTTCAAAACCACAAGATTTATTTAATCTTTCTAAAATGGTCAGCAACACTGAGACCGTCGACCTGTTAAGCTTCCCTTTCCTATTTTTAATATCTGATGAAATAAAACGATAGTAAAAAGAAAAAAAAAATGCATTCCATTTGCGGATCTTACACGCCAAGGTAAAATCTAGGTCAAGAAAAGTTAATAGCTCTTGTAGGCTCAAATGACGTCAGAACGTTAAAAAAAATATTTAATTCTTTTTTTTATTTATATATTCATTTTACCGTCACATTAGAACACCTTTTCGGTTCACTCTTTTCATCTTCCACATACCGGAACCACTGAACAATAATGCTTTCTAAATCGTTCGGTGTAATATCGTCTGCGTAAAATCTTTTAGCTTCCATATAGGATCTTTAGCGGTTGTCATTTCACCAATCGCAAGTCCATGAAATAAACCTTCCATTATTGACGTTTTTAGTAGCTTCTAGAAGACCAAATCAATTGCATTCGGTTGCCACCACTGCGACCTAAAAATGTGTTAGAAAGGTTGACTAGTATTTTGAGGATTATTTTATTTTATATTTTTGGAAATTCGTTAATGAAATGTTGAGTGTAAATTGTAACTAAACTTTATTTTATCAAGTAATAAAAACACAATTTATGTGGAAGTTAACGAAAAACGAAGCAATGTAAATCTATATTTTAGTTTCTTTTTTGAGCATTTATGGATTGAATTTATAATTTCATAAACAACAGATAGCAATTTGTTCTTAAAAGCCGAACTACTTTGACTCTATTAGAGATATAGGCTAAGTTGACTCATTAAATTCGTTCTATCTTCCTGTTGTTCCTAGTTTATCCATTTCGAAACCGCAATTTAAATTACTGATTGTAATTTATTTATTTATTTACTTTGTTTATCTTACTTTCTGTTCGTTGAACCCATCATGCCAAAGTCGTATTTTTGAATCATATTTTATTTATTAATATTTTCTCTTTTAATTACTAAATTTACATGATTTAATTGCTTTTAAGAAATTACTAAAAGAATATTGACTGCATTAAAAAAAATTCTATATTTCTTTATTAAAAAAAAGTTAGTGTTTGCCGCTTTCGTCATCACGGCTGTTTCAAGAATTTCATATAAAGCAAAAAATATTGGATGAAAAAAATGGGAAATTTCTAACATTTTTAACGAAACTGTAAAGTTGCATTCAGGTATGAAATTGTTATCGATGTGGAAAATATTTATTTTAATTATTTTATGTCAAAGATATTTTTTTTAACCACGTTATTCAATTTGACGAAAACTGTTAGTTATGATTTTTTGCAACGGCGTACTCTTATGCCCGAAGATTAGCTCAACGTCTCACTTTATTTAAATTTCTAATTAATTTGGATTAATTTAATAGTTTATTTTCTTTTCTTGAAATTTCATGTTTTTTATTTATCTATTTTTTTATTTATTATCAAAATTTTTTAATTTTTTAATGTAAAGAAAAAACTAATTTGCATTAAAAGTATAACTTCCTGCAATCCCTTACTCTCATATCTTTAAGATAAATGATCTTAGTTGAGTGAATTGTTTTTGAAGTTATTAAACGTTAAATTTTATTTTTAAGGGCTCCTTTCCTCCCCAGAAATTCGTAAATGTAATTCAAGTTTTGGAAAATGACATGGCTAAACAGTCTGTCTTCATTTTTTTAATATTTTGAATTAATTTAATTGAAACTGGATTGGATTTAATTGGAGAACTGGATGTTATTAATTATGTAAACTAATCGAGAGAGATTTTTATAGTCTCCAGTACTGTTTTTACTGGGGTTTTTTTCTGTTTTTTTTAATTATTATTTCCGATGATAATTCTCTTTCCGTTTCTTCAGTAACTATCTGTATCTGGATAAAAGCTCGCTATTTACATCAGCAAATAAGGGAAATTCGAGGATTCGATTTTCCGTCGCTTTACCTTAAATCCGTCCCAGTTAGCAATGAAGAAGGGGCATACACTCAAATAGCATATTTAAGTTAAAGCACAAAAAAAAGTAAAGGTATAAATTTGCTGACTCAGATCAAGAAGCGATTTGAGAAGAACTGAGATAACAGTTAAGTGAGTTGATGAGTAGGCCCTTATACATTGTTAGAAATTTTTCGGAAAAAAATGGCTAAATAATAATTTATTTAATTGTTATTTCACCATATATAAGCAAAACAGTCAAATGATTAAAAAATATGGTATTTAAACTGTTAACTGTAAGACAAATCATTTATTCAGCGTTTTTTTTTTTTTCCTTATACGGTTAAATAACCAGAATTTCATTCTCCCCAACTTGGCCAAATTTATAAAGCCACTAAGTTGATCTTTACATACTGAAGCCGAGAAGTCTAATTTGTCTCAGCTTCAACACCACAATATTTCCTTCATTTCTTCAACACATGAGGAGTTTTTAGTGCTCCGCACTTCTCATTTATTAAAAAATAATAATAATTAATTTCCAAAACGAAAGAAAAGTTTAGGAAACAAACGTAAAATAAAGTAATTTTTAAAATATTATAAAACATTCATAATGATTTTATAATTTTTTTAATAAATGCATTAAAATTAAAAATTTTTTTTAAAAATGCACAAGGCATGCATTATTAACGCATGAACGTGGCTAACGGCAGGTATTTTTTTAATCGCCATTTGTTATATTTACTCGCCCAGTGGCCGCTGGCGACCGATAATTTTGATCCGCATTAATTATTTCTATTTAATTGTCTTTTTCAGTAAGTCATTAAATACAGTTTTCAGTGTACTCGTACAGTACTTCTCCATCGGTGACATTGGGGGGAAAAATAAAAAAGGTGGAATTATAAAACTATTAGAATACGAAAATTTCATTCACGCTTAGATGGTAGCACCACAGAGTTGCGTAACAAAAAAGTCTAGTATTTTCCTATTTTCCCGATAGATGACACCACTGGATGCACTAATTATTTATTTGTTACTGATTATTGTTCCTTATTTAAAACTCACAGTTCATTTGACAAAACACACCTCAATCACATCCTAACTACCATCATGTTCATTTAATCTAATTCTAATATCCATTTCGATAATTGTATGGTGTTTCTACTTGTTCCTCCAAAAAGAATTAAAACAATTTCTCCATTAATTTTGCTTTTCTGTAAATACCTTACCTTTTATTTCAATTAGTACCTATTATTAAAATTAATTAAGTATCATTGACTTCAATAATAGTATGGTGATTTTTTACTTTTCTCCATATATTAATACCATTTCTCCAGTAATTTTGTTTTTTAGTACATAGCTTATAATTTTATTTCAATTAGCACCTATTACCAAAGTAAATTAAATATCATTGGCTTCAAAAATAGCAAGGGGATTTTTTTTTACTTTTCTTCTTAACAAATTAATACCCTTTCTCATTTCTGCATTATGCATACTTTTAATGCATAGTTTTTTCTCTTTATTTCAATTAGTACCTGCTACCAAGATAAATTAAGTAGCATAGGCATCAATAATGGTATGGTACAGAATAGACAGAAAGTACCGAACAGAATAGAACACACGGAAGTCAATTGGCAAACCAGAAGAAACGGAATTTGCCAAGCAAAACAGAAAAGACAGAAGTTATCAAGCAGACTGGAAAAGACAAGTGTAACCAAGTACCTCGAAGTAGATACAAATTCAAAAAACATCTTTTTTTCTTAAGAATATTTTTGAAGTTAACTTTATTTTTATGTCAGGTGTTGTTCAAAATGCCTTTAATACAAAATTTAGTGAATGGAAAATGTACTCAATTTCCTTTAAAGTTATAAATATAATGTTTTTCTTCAGAATTTTATTTGCATGATTTTTAAGATTTGGAACGAAAGAACGAGAAGAGATTTAAATCAGTAAACTACATACGATCCAAAAGTCTTTCGGAAAATCAGTTTAGTGGGGCAACTCCCTTTATTAATTCCTTTCTTTGTAGATTCAAAACGTTCTATTGTCAGAACCACTCTCATTAAAAATACGCGGAGATGTATGGTTATTTGACCACTTCATAGAGCAGTGAGGTTATTTGCCTTTTGTACACCTTCTCCGGTGGCCCAGAGACAGGTTTAGTTTCCAATTCACAGAATAAGGTGGGTCGTTATCGTCGTGTTTTTTTTTTCTTTTCAAGATCATTGTTAAGTGGTGTGCCTGAGCCTTCAAACTCCGATTATGTTCGATTGCTTTTACTCAATAAAGAACAATAAAATGAGGAGCGGTATTTTTAAAAAGCGACGCCAACCAGTACTGATACAGTTGAGTCTAATTAGAATAATGAGGGAATTGTCTATATTTTGGAGGTAAAGCTTGCGCTTTGTATTGCTATTAGGGTATCATTAGAGAGGCAGGCGTGCGAAACATTTCAAATGAGATGGAAGATAGATGTCATCTTTTAGCCATGGGTCAAGGTCTGAGTGTCTAGCTATGAACCTTCTTTAATTGTGTCGTAATGCTCTGTATGCACTGTCGTCATGCTCCAGGAATATTCTTTGTCAGCAGTTACATGATGGCCCATAAAAATTTTCGTTATTAAATAACTCGCTTTGATATTATTCATTATAAGCAGATTCGGTTTGTTATGACGACCTCTATAATAGTGTAAATTTTGCAACAGCTAAATTGCTTTTCTTTTGTTATATTGTTATAATCGAATTATATTGTTGTAATCGATAAAATTACCATATTTTTTGATACAGCGCGATGAATAAAATCAATCTCTACTGTTGCGTTAACCTAATATAATATTTTTTAAGAAGTAAAAAGCAAGAACGGGCGATTACGAATTAGTATGAACGTTTAACAAAAGCGTTTACATATCAGAAGCGTATGTTATTTTTATAATTATATTTCACTGAACGCCTTGTTCGTTGAATTACTCAATATTTTTTTTAAAAAAAATAATCAAAAATATGATCGATTAATTAATATTTTACCATTATTTGCCAAAGTTAGTATTTGTGGATCCTGATGAATTTTCATCGATAATTTTCAGATTCTTAAATTGTTGGTGGAAGCAAAACGAAATTCAAAGAGACATAATAGGTTTGTGTAGTTTTTTCTACTTAATTTACACAAGTAAGGTTACCATTGCGTCTGAATCCTTTACTAATCTATAGTCCACAATCAAAAAGGCATCAATAATTTTTAACAAATATTGGAGATTTTAGAAACACCGGAATTATTCACCAAGTGCTTTAAGTTAAAAATCCATTGAAAAAAAATCGTTAAAATAAATGAATAAAAATAAAAGAAATGCCAAGAACGAATTCTTTGTTTGGGTTACTTAAAAATCCATTAGTTACAAATCGCTCACCTTTAGGAGCCGCAAGTAACCTAATTTTGCATTAAAATGAACAATACAAATTTTGAAAGCTTTGATTTTTTTTAAATACCTTGAAAATTTTCAAATATAAATTTTTTTGTGAAATTGTACGAAAGGAAAATGTTTTTCTCATAGAACTACAAATTATTAACTTGTGTAACTCACAGCATCATAGCTGCAAAAAAATATGCTTATTTTTCTATATAATTCTTTTATATGAGCTATTTATTTTAGATAACATAATAAGCATTATAAAATTTAAAAATAATAGTAATAATTCGAATATTATTTAAATATTAACTTTAGGGAATGTATCCTAGCCTCAAAAGTGTCCCAATTGTTATAAATAATTTATAAACAGTAATATAATAAATATGAAAAACTTTCGAAATGATGACAATGCGTTCGTTATTATTATTGGAATGTCATAACATTAAAAGATTAATTTTTGAGACTCATAGTAACTTTATAGATGCAAAAGTGTACTTTATTGTATGATTAATTATTGTAGATGTTATAATATTTACAATATTTAAAATGATAATTTTATTCTGATGAAAATTTAGTAATCTAATTCCACTAATATAATTGGATTTAATTATTAAATAATGTGAATTTTTAGAACTATCTAATATTTTTTTAAAATAAACTGACAATAATGTTTTATAAAGGAGTTTTTTTTATAAAAGAAAATAATAAAATGAAGCATTTCTAACTATAACATAAATTCTATTAATATAATATTTTCAAAAGTTTTAAACTATTATTTGGCTTTATCTCAAAAGTATTTTAGAATTCTTGAAAGCACTTATAATAACAAGTCCATTTATAATCATATAGCTTCTGAAAAGAGCTATTTTCGCAGTGCTGGGAAATATAATTTCTTTAAACTTAGAGTACAAAAGAATATTTTATGCTACCCTACACTGAAAGGTTATTTTTGTTTTCTCTAGGTATTCTATAAACATCCACTTACAACGTCTGCTTTCGTCTCAAAGTAAATAATAAGTAAATCTTATGTCAGCAGAGCAGACGATAAATTTAGTAAATGGTTTGCTATAACAGAATTTCGAAATTGGAAGCCATTTATAGTTGATTTATTAAAGGAAAAATCATGATTTATTCATTAAATGGACGATCATGAAACTTCTTTTCCCGTAATATCGATCATTTGATGTGGTTTGATTATGCTCATGAAAGTAATGAGTTGATTACATTACCTTTAAATAAATAAAGGTTTTAGGAAAAGACAAAGAACATTGTTATAGAACTATCTGTTTGCATCACTCAGTTAAGTGAGCTTCTTAAATCACTCAATCCGGAGATGTGCAACAATTTATACAAATTTAAAAGTCTTTGCTTTGATTGGATTGGTTATCGATGGCCTACGAACATTCCTTAACATTGGACATTAATCATATTGGGAAAAGGTATATACACTCTCGATCAGAGCGTGAGTTGGAAAGCACCCTTTTTTCCAGCTATGGACTAAAGGATCCTTGGTTTGTTTCCAACCGGCACCCCAGAACATCTAGGAAAAGAGTATGCGATTTTACTAAACATAGCAGGTATTCGAACTTGAGTCTTCTGTATCAAATCATAAAAAGGAAAGAAAAACCATGAAACCACTCACTGCTACTCTGCCATCAATGAAACTTCAGTTCATATTTTGTCTATTATTAGAAGCTATTCTATATCATCACTCTGACCGGAGTGAGTTTGAAAAGCCGTAGCGGAGAATGTTCAACATGTGTAGCCTACGTCAAAGTGAGCACTATATTTTATTTTCAGTCATTCCTGTACGGTAGTGAATATTTTGTTCCTTGCCATATAGTGTTATGCATATTACATTTTGTTTCTTAGAAACATAACTAAAATATAATTAATTTTTTTTACAAACTAACATTGCACTGCTTTTTTAACTAATATTTAAAATCGAACAATGCAATGTTTTAATATTATTTCTTTAATATTAAAAGACTATTGAATAAATTTTGGGTAAACAAGTCCCTAAAGTAGTTGTAGAAGGACTATGATGAAAGTCACTTGGTCTTAGCTCATAATGTCGTATTTGATTGTTTGCTAAATTGGGTATACTATAGCCTACGTCACAGGTCGTGTTATTCCTACTAAGGCTCCTATAATTCCTACTAAATTTAACTAGTAAACAGCATTTTCTGCGAACCTGATTTCTAGCAACAAGTAAACATTAAATGAAGTGTGTTGTTATAAGTCGCTACTCGGCAGGTTGGAATTGTATTAGTCTAGTTCCTTTTGAAATAATTTATTTTGTTGTTTTATCTAAGTTTATGAATTTTGTAAACATATTTAAAACTCAGCTTATTAATTAAACTAAAAGGTAAATGTTATTCCTAGTAAGTGGAAGTAGTTGTGTTTTTTTCATATTATACCCAATTGGAGGAAAATTAGAATGTCTCCTTATGAATTTTGAAATTTTATACAAAGAATCAAACGATATGAAGTAATCAAACGATTTTACAAAAACTATCGATTGCTTTAAGAGTTTTAACTCAAACGATGAAAATATACTATCTTTCAGGGCTCAATTCAATCGCTCATTTTGAAACAAATGACTCATTCAATAACGCGCTTCAATGGACATTATGGGTTCATTATCAATGTCCGCTGCACCGGAACAAGATGTTAAGGGCATGAGATCTCAACTTCATTGCTCTATTGTCGTCCATCTTTATTTGTGGTAGTCACGAAGTCCATATTATAAAAAATCTCATTGTTTTAGCTGTTATGGACACATCACTTTAGTTGGTTATAAAGTAAAAAATTCGAGGTGGAATTAAAGGTTTAATATTAAAATATTTTATTTACAGAGAAATTTTTTTTCATTTCATTTGATACATTATGATTTTGCTTGATACATTATGAGAGTTATACATTTATTATTCATTTCTTAAGTATAATCCTAAAGATTGATTCAAAGATAAAATTTGGCTATATACTGGGTGTTCCGTATTTCTCTTTAATGTATATTTATTAGAAGTATTATTCGAATGGAAGTTAGAAAATAATGCTGGTTAAGATACTTAATAACTTGCACAAGCATACTGTATTATGCAATTATAGAAACTACCAACGAAACAAAATAATGTTAATATTTTCATGCTTATAATATGTTATCATGTAAAAAAGAATGAGCCAACAAGAATATCTAATCAACCATTTTATTTTATAACCGTCGTTTAACAGCCGACTCAATTTTGGGTTTACGACTACTAATGTTCAACTCCAATTCCAGATAGGACAGATTGTCACAGCAAAGTCATAAAAAAGTAAAAAGTGATCACAGCAATCACAGTCACATGTGTGACCGTTTTGAATTGTCCCTAGGAGGTCATTAGGTGACTTTAAAGTTACTCTGTCTTGTGAAATCACATGAAAGTCTACATAACCATTTATTGTAACTTGCCATTGGTGGTCAAATATATTTTACTGGGACTACAGTCCTTGAGAAACTTGGTCTTCATGAGAACTATTTCTAGAATCTTCTTTCTAAAGTTATGAGGGTATTTCTGTGATTTGTCTTTCAGAAGTTAAGATAGAATTTGCTTATTTTAACAAACACTGAACTGTATTTTTGCCTCTCAGCTTCTAATAGGAAAAAGACTAGATCGTATATATCCAGGATATATTTGTATTTGCCTACCATCAGCAAATTGGATAGTTGTTCCAATTCTTACGTGGACCCAACAAGCAGCTTCTGTGTATTGTTCATAACAGCTTAGAAGCAGGGACTTCTCATGAAAGATAATTGATCACTCGGAATAAATTTGCGATGAAGTGCCAGGAAAGTGTTTTTTGCCAATCTCTTGCAATTCTCGTATATCTACGAACCCCTGATTATATCTTGACACTTTTCACACACCCTAGTACATGTAAGAAAAAACTAGCATTCCTGTCAGACGATTTTTTTTTCCTGTTGTGTGAAAAGTAGAATAGAACAAGTTGTGTTTGAAGAAATGATCATTTCGATTTTCAAATCTTTTAGAATTTTTTACACTAATACGCCAAGAACTTTAAATTTGAACGATGATAAACTAGCTGGAGAAATTTTAGGATATTTATTAGTTATACGAACCGTATGTTGGTGACAGTTTTTCTAATTCCTCAACCAAAACGAACATCGGTTCCTATTACCTAGATATGAATATCACGATGTATTGTCAAAAAACTAACCGATATTTTTGTGACTGTGGAGTTGAACATTGATAATCGAAAACTCAGAATCGAGTCGGCTGTTCAACGACGGCTGCAAAATAAAATAAATATGAAAGCATTATAATTTTTTTTAGAACATAGGGGAAAATTAGCAGTCGCCACCAGTCCTAGGGCGACTAACTATAACAAATGGCATTGCCACACAATCGCGATTTTTTTTTTAAATGCACTCCATTTAACATTTTATTATTCTTTTTCAATAAATATTAAATTATGAACATCTTATAATATTTTGAACATGGTTTTATTCCACACTTGTTTCTTAAAATTTTTCTTAAACCTTGCTGATGAAAAAAATCATTTGAAAAAAAGTCAATAAGAAATGCCTTACATTATTAATTACATCAGTTATTTTAATCGTTTAAAATTTCCTTTTAAAGCTGCTTTTCGAAGGCTATGTCGTCTCACGAAATAACACTGCTTTTTAGGAATTGATATGCTATTTTGATAATTGCAAAGAGTTAGTTACAGTTATTGATAACAAGTCAAGTTTCGCCAATCTTCAGCCAACGCCCTCTATACTAATTCTGAAAATGCTGCAAAATGTTTGTATAAAAGAAAAGCAACAATTTTATGAAAATAAAAAGCGTTTGTAAACTCATTTTTTAATATTTGGAAAGCTATTCAATCGATGTATTATGCGAACACTTAATAATTCTCAAAATTTGGAGAAATATTTATTTATTTTGGTAGTTTTCATCTAGGTGGAAAAAAATCTCTCTAAATTATCAATTTAAAAACTGTGTAATAACTTTTGAAATATTTAAGCTATTTGGCCTTCCTAAAGCTCAGATAATTCTTTACAGCATGATGATAGGGTTAAACTTATAGTTTTGCCTTAGGGTGCAAGGCACTTAAATTGCAGCTTTTTTTGAAATTATTTTTTCTTGGTGAAAAAGCTTCTAAAAACACTGTTGTACGAAATTCCTCTGTTCCTAGTCAGTAATTTCACAGAATTTACAACAGTATTGTTGTTGAGGTAATGTTATTTATAATTTGCATATTTGTTTACTTTTGAATTGTAATGACATGGGAGACGTTCGATTTCAATATATTATTAATATTTGTTTAGTATGCTTATAATTGAATATTTTGTTTAGTAGATACGAACTATTTGGTTATATCCTACCGAATGAGAATTATTAGTTAAACAAACTTACTTACCTCTTTGTAAACGTCATAAGAAAATACAACAAAATAATAAAATTCACAGTTTAATGAACATTTCTTTTGTTTCATACGTTTTTGATTACTGACCCGTACGCTAAAATTCGCAGTTCGTTAGTTTCCCAGAAAAAAGTTCGATGTTCAACGGTTAAAATTTCTTTAAAATGATGTGAACTTCAATACTTTTACTCATGAATTCGACTCAGTTTATTTTATCAACATGAACTTTTAAGTTAATGATGATTAGAAAAACGCAAAACAATGAAAGAATCCTTTGTTTGCAAAATCGATTCGTGAACTCAGACTGTTGCCAATTAAAGTTATTTATTTAGAATATTTTGCTTATATTTTTTGCTGTTGTAAAAAATTGGGTAAAAGTGAGTTTTAAGCTTCTTGACACTTTAAAAAATGTTTCTTGAGTTACCAGAAGAGATATATTACATTAAAATTAATACTTAGTAGTGATTAAATTGAAAGAAATTTTACAAAATTTAAAAAGCTGGTAATAAATGCATTTTTTTACTTTACAGTAATGCCTATAAGGGAAAGTTCATAAATGGTGTCGCTAATTTTTTTCAACACTTTTGATCCTTCCTCCTCTTGTCGCAAAGTGTCAGATTTCACCATACCCCTACTCCCATATATATATATATATATATATATATATATATATATATACATTACGGTTGATAGTCAGATACAGTTAATCACTAATGTTGGGAAAAGTTTTGTCTACTTTAAACACAGACCTCTTTGCTAATAATGTAGAAATTTCAACAAAAGAAAAAAACACAATTCTGTGAAAATGTAATCCGCCTGTGTTGCAATTTTTTAATTTTTGATAAGACTGCATCGTTCGCACTCATAAAAAATTATTGCAACAATTAGAGAATTCACATTCATTTAATATATGATTCAGATAATTTTCCTCTAAGAGGAAAAAATCTCTCCAAATTGGTGATTTTTAAAAAGGATCAATACTTCATAGCTATTTTTCCTTTTTCTCTCTTTCATCGCGACAGACGGTATAACTCGTCTTCCAGGAATACTCGTTCTGCTCTATTGTTGTATTAATGAATATGGTTATTGATTGCAATTGATTATTTTTTTTAAAGTAAAATAAACGAGTTTTAAAGAGATTTGCGTTTCTTTTCAATTTTCGTGATGCTGGGGGAACTCTAATTGCAGAAGTTGGGACAAAGGCGCATCATTACCGCTATGAAAGTGTTAAAGCTCAGAAAATACATTTAGTTCAAGGGCACTTTTAAAAATTTATGTAAATTCTAATAAAGAAAACTATATTTTTCACAAAAAAACTATGTAAAAATTACAGATATTTTTCTGTTTTTTTTTTAATTTGCGCATACTAAAAAATTCCCATGTATTTTAGCTACCTTTTTGACCTTAAGAAAAATGACCATTCAAAAATGTTAATCCTGTGGTCTCAAAGTAATTTTTTATTTAAAAAAAACTTCTTGTTATATTTTTAAAATTATATCTGTTTCAACTGTTATATCAAATTAAATATGTGCACATTTGGTGCTTCATACAGTCAGTGTTTTCATCATAGAAAAAAAAACAGGGTGAGATTTCAGAAAGTTAAGTGAGATTTTTAAAAACTGAAAAAATACAAATAGACTTAAAAAATTTCTTTCATTATAATACATTTTTAACGTCTTCTATTTTTTAAAGCATTGAATATTCTTGCTGCATCGTCATAGAAGATTTTGCCTTTACTAGGTATTTGTCCATCTTACATTAGTGCATAAAAAATTTGAACGTCTTACATGAAAAAACCTTACCTGCGGTAAACACGTGGTTGCAGAGAAATGTGTTCTGAAAGGGGTTCCGTGGTTCGGAGAAGTTGTGTTCTGTTGCTCGAAAAAGTTCTGAACAATACTGGTAAATAGGGAATCTAGATAACGGGGCAAATGTTGAAAATAATGAAAGATCCAGGAAGAAAAGTGAAATGGATTTTATTCTAATTGGCGTAATTCGAAGCTTTTTCCAAAATGCGAGAAATTCGCGAATTTTGAAATTGATTTATAGAATGCGCGAATTTCTCGCGGTAATCATTTTTTAATGTGAGAAAAGAAAAAAATATGCGAGATTCTCGCGTTCTCGCGCTGTAGTGAAAACACCATATTTAACTCTTTTAAATTTTTACTGCATAACAATTTTTTTTAAAAAAATGAGCAAAACGTGTTTCTTCGATTACATTTAAACGAATAGCACATATTTTTATCGTTACGTTTCAACTTTTAAAAGTTCTAGTCTTCCATAACGTTACATATATAAAAAATTGAAAACGAAAACGGACTAAAAGAAATCGAGCAATTCTCCAGAGGTGCATTTGAGATTCGAAAGAACATCACGTTCTCGCCATAAGATATTCTACACATGTCGCATTCTTCGCCAAATTTCGCATTTTTGGAACGAAGCGCCAGAAACAGGAGAAGTTTTCGTAAGACTATAAATGAAACTTACAAGAACTGCGTAGTTTAAACGAATTTAGAAATGGTGTTTTTGAATTTTTTAAGGCTTATTAAATGTTTATAAGGCACTCTCGAAACAACATGGTTAGATGAGCCCTGCGTTTCTGTAAAATAGAAACGAATAAAACTACTGTTTATAAAAAAAAAAAAGTAAACATTCAATGTTGAATCGGAATTTTGGAAAAATAAAAAGTTAGCAAGTTTCTTTTGTTATATGACCATATCATTTGATTACTAGATCTATTTTTATCCCTTTGACTCAGAATTTTATTAAACATATTTTCCATACTTTTTTCATAATTTTGTATCAGTTTAGGTAAAAAAAAGTGAAGAATATTATATTTAGCATTTTAATAACTTATGGTTATGAAATACACCATGAAAAACTGGTTTTTTGTTCTCCGTTAAGATAAAATCTTCCAAACACGGCTTACATAATTTTCAAACTTTGCGTTTATTAACATTTATTTAGATCTGAAAAAAACATTTATTCATCATAAAAATTTCCTTAATTTTAAAAATTAATTATTGACAAATTTTTTAATATAAATGAAGAAAATTTTCTTTACAAAGCTACTTTTTTGCATTTTATATTTTAGTGCAAATATAATTCTCGATAAATCTAATAGAATTTTTTTAGTAGCTGTTAGACTGTCTTCTTTAATTTTACTTTATAACCGCCTTTGAACAGTCGACCCAATTTTTGTGTTTACGACTACTAATGTTCAACTATGTAGCCTTGTTATTTCGAACCCAATCCAGAAGACAAGGGAACTCCTAGATCAAGTATTGGGAGAAATTTTTGCCTTCGTGGAGTGCTTTTTGGATGGAACTAACCCGCATTTGCGTTACATGGAGAGGAAGAGCATGATAACCTCCCACGGTTAGTTTGATGGCAAGGTGACTCTAATTCATGATCCGCCTGCCACTGAGGATATTTTATGTCAGCACTGTGGTCGGTTATGTCAGCACTGAGGTATTTTATGTCAGCACCGGGATTCGAACCTGGTTCACCTCTTTAGATGGCAAACGCTCTATCTCTGGAAACATCGCGGCTCTGTCTTTTATAATTAAAAAATATTGAAATGCATAGGGCGGGATAGCCTGGTTTGCAGGGTGCTGGACTCACATGTGACAGCGGGAGTTCGAATCCAGCCGGCCGAAGACTTCCCCTGTAGTAAATGGTGACTGGTGCACGTTGAACCTGCCGAGTCACAAAGTCCTCCATGTTCCCATAACAAATTATTCCTCTGGGAGTATTGAATTCGAGATTGATCGTTCTCTGGTTCAGGTCAAAATTACGATCTGTGGATAAATGGGTCCGCCCTATAAATGGGTGTGGCAGAAGTCAAATTTTTGGCTATAGATGGCGCCACTGGAAAACAAGAACTATCGCACCCTCTCCGACTTAAAGACGACGTCAACATCAAATATATATATAACATCATATATATATATATATATATATATATATATATATATAAAGGACTCCGGTGTCCAATCTGCATCAACGGGTTAAGTGTTAAAAAGCCTTTGCCCTCGCCACCTTGGGTTCCAAGTTAAATTTTTAATTTGTGTTCTCTTTATATTTCTTGATCTTGACAAACTTTTGATCATATACTTGTATTATTAGACAATACAATACCTTTCAAATTAGGTAGGACATATAGCGATCGCTTTTATTAAATTAGCAGATATAGCACTTGATAAGTTTTTATGAATTTTTCCTTAAAACTTTAAAGTAATAAAGTGATGCGATTTGTGATTTTAAGTAAGTTATTTAAAACTACTCATTGCTCAGATTTTTGATTCAGATACAGATTAATAAAAAATTTATTGCAGTTTAATTTGATGATTTGGATGATTCTAAAAATTTCTTTTAACGTTACATGCACGCACATAAAGATGCTTAGCAAAAGTTTTAAACGAAACTAATAACTGTTTCTGTGGGTGTAATGTTGTGAGGTGTAATGTAATTAAAAGAGAATCTAAAATACCTCACGCTTTATATCTCAAATTCTGATTGAGCGACGGTCTTATATTTTTCACCGAAAGATACTCTCAAATAGAGTAAATATCCTTTATTAGTATAATCGTGAAATTTAAATGAAAACGATTGAAAGCATATTTAGAATTTTCTCTTCCCGTCTCCACCCCTTTGACAATTAAGTCCGGTCGAGGGAGAAAGGACCTCTTGAAGTATGCAAACAATTTAAAATATTTGGATGTAGAACAAAAATTAAAACTTGAGTTATAAATGAAATATTAAATATGCGTGGTATTTTACTCATTTGATTATCATAAATCTTATTCATGGCATTTACGTGACTATTATGTTCAGCCTCTAATTTGTTCGTAACAGAAGCTTAGTGTTCAGTTAAAAATTTCTCATAGCTCTGTAATAACAAACGATCTGTGAATTTTACGTGAAAAGTCTTCAAATAGTTAATTTGAATTGTTCGGCTAGTATCGGCCTCTCAACCTAATTGATTATAAAATAGTATAGTAAAATTAATTGATTATAGTATAGTAGTAAATGGAATAACTTATTAGAACTATATGAATTTTATTTTTTTAAAAATGTTTGGACAAACTATTTATTGTTACCCTTTTTCATTCAAGCAATTCCGTGGTTTTGGAACTACAGTTAAATTAATTTTATTATATAGTTAAAGCTAATAGTAATCTCAAACTATAGTTTTAAAATGGCCATATACCAATTGGTAAGCCAATTGTAAATATTTCATCAACTGTAATATTTTTTAAAAAATGTGGTAAAATTTTTTTTTTTTTAAATTTTGTTTATTTTGAGGCAGCAGTTATATTTTATGCAAGCAATGTTTATCAATTCCCATTTAATTATATACATTATTTTTACAATAAAGTAAGCATTATTTTATAAGTAATATGCTTAAAGATAAAAATTGCGAAATATTTAATTATTTAAAAACTAGGTTTGGTTTATCTGCTACAGCAGACTTTTCTTTATTGAAATTATTTAAAGAATTTCTATAATTTACTAAATATATAATTGAATGGTTTAAGGTTACATTATAAATATAGACATGCTTGAATTGGTTTTATTTTATATACTTTTAACAAATTAATGCTAAATTTTTTTAATCAATTACTGTTAATCTGTTACAATGGAATTTTTCAATAGCACCTTAATAACTGTGTGACATATTTCTTAAAACTCTAAATAAAATAAAATGTATTTTACTTTATTTAAAAGTGATTTGTAATGCCTAAAATTCATAAGTTTGCAAGAAATTAAAATAACAAAGAGAAACAGGTCCTTTATTTATATTGGGTTGAATATCAAGTAATAAGAAACACATTATATTACATTGTAAGTACATAGCAAGTAAAACATTCATATTAAGAAGTGTAATTCATGTTTAAAAAAATTAGAGACAAACAGTGTTACGCACACATAAAAATCCTTGAGCATTGACAATAATATAATTATTCATAAAAATAATACTCGTAAAAAAGGACCATCAGTTCGTTCGGATTAAAACAATTGCAATTTCGGAAATGCTTTCAAACGGGTAAAGCATATTATTCCAGGGCAAAATTTAAATTTTATTCCTGAGTTGTCTCGTTAATGTTATTTTACTAACCTACTTGGTATTTGCCATTTGAATTTAAAAATATGTTAAAATTAAACAAACATTATAACACGCATTTGAAAATCCTTGAGCATTGACAACTAGTATACTTAATCATTAAAAAAATAATACTCCTAAAAAAGAACGATCAGTTCATTCTGATTGAAACAATTGCAACTTCGGAAGTTGCTTTTATACGTTTAAAGCGTATTATTCCAGTGCAAAGTTTAAATTGTATTCCAGAGTTGTCCCGTTAACACTATTTTACTACTTTGCTTTATCTATATACCTTTTGAATTAGAGAATATTCAAAGAGCATGTTAAAAAAAAATTTAAACAAAGACTATAACATACATTTGGAAATTCTTGAGCATTGACAATAGTATAATTTATCATTAAAATAATACTCGTAAAAAGGAACCATCAGTTAGTTGCTTCTGATTAAAACAATTGCAACTTCGGAAATACTTTCAAACGAGTAAAGCATATTATTCCAGGGCAAAATTTAAATTTTATTCCAGAGTTGTCTCGTTAATGTTATTTTACTAAACTACTTGGTATCCACCTTTTGAATTTAAAAATATGTTAAAAAATTAAACAAACATTATAACACGCATTTGATCCCTCTGGCCCAAAACGGGCTTTTACGAGAATGCTTTACTTTATTTTAAACAATTCTATCGTTAAATTTCTTAATTTTCTTTATTTTTCGAAATATGAAATTACATTAATACTGGAATCTAATTTTCAAAATTTTTCGGTATTTTTATTCATAATGAATTCAATTATTTCAAATATAAAGATTTTCAAGAAGAAAAAAAAGCTCTGAACTGTCATTATGAAGAACTGGGGTTCAATCCCCAGTGGTGGCTTGAAGACCAACCAGCTTCAGGTCGATGGGTACCAGCTTGTCTGGGAATTAAATGCAGCCTGCGCGCAGTGCTGACCGCATTACCACAATCTTGCTGTTGGGTACGAAATTGTGGACCCTTAACCTCCATGACCCCTCTGATTCACAACTAGCTGTTACGGGAATGTTTTGCTTTACTTTAAATAATATAATAATCTGAAAATATTTTTTTTTTCAAAAAGAAATTGAAAAAGCATATATGGTTTTTCTCAGTTTCTACTTAGTTTTTATAATTTTACATAATCATTGTATTTTCTTATTTAATTAAATTAATTTCGAATAGCGTTTTAAGCTCGTTGATTTACAATATAAGCTCCTTGTTTATAAGTTATACATAAGTAGGTGATTTCAATCATTCATTTTAAAATGCATTCATCCTATTAACATATAAATATTCCTTTCTCATTTCGTTTTCATTTGATTAAATATTATTTACATACAAAGTGTCCCAAACCCCAAATTATCTTTGAAAATAAATTTGGAATCAAAAAATAAAAATCGCTTTATAAAAAATAATTGAGCTGATGTAATAACATAAGCAATGATGTATTTGGTTTAAGATAAATCAAGACTTGATATATCCTAAAACTAAAAAGCCTCATTTCCACATCGAATTGGTTTAGCATTTTTATTTTCAGAAATAATTAGGGGTTTCAGTACTTTTCGATCACAATGTAAAAAATTCCTGATCAAATTTCGGTAAAAAATACCGGCATTAGGGGGTGCCGGTACTTTTCACCGTAAAAGCAATTTTTACCTTAAAATTTTACGATGTACCTTAATTTTTACAGTAATATTTGATATATAATCACTACCTCTCACTAATTAAATAAATATTATTGTAAAAATTACGATATAAAATATTACGGTAAAAATAGATTTTGCGGTAAAATGTATTTTACAGATGCTGCACTCATTGTACCACAACCTTTTACCGTAATTTGATCCGGAATTTTTTTACAGTGCATTCTTTGTTTAGTGTATTAAATACATATTACATAATCAGACATTGTTCTACAAAACACGTTCAAACAAGCAAAACATTTTCTCATAAATAATTAGCTAAACATTGCGGAAAATGTTTTGGAAAAATTATAAGAATTTTTTCTTCAATTTTCCGTCTAACGGACTGCTATCTCTTTAACGAACACTGCGGAATGTCTTGTAGGCACAATAGCTATCTACTGCATGTATAAAAGAACATAGGCACCCAAACACCTAAAAAAATACACACGATAGTTAATAACAAAGAAAAACATTTTACATTTTAAAATTCGTAAAATTAGTTTTGGTTAACTTTTGACAACTGAAAGCAATTAATTATAGTCTCATTATTAAAGTGAAATGAAAGCCTCTAAAACGTTATAAGGGGACATTCCTAAAATATCTTAATGGGCTGTTCAAATATTACGTAAGTACCTTAGGAATGAGATTTGCTGGCTTATTTTTGCTGACAACAAGGGGGAAGGAGCGGTATGAACAATGCTTACATACGAAGGCCGGGATAGCCTGGTCGGTAGGGCGCTGGGCCCATATCCAAGAGGTCGTGGGTTCGATCCTCGCCGGCCGAAGACTCCCCGTGTAGTAAATGGTGACTGATGCACGTTAAATCTGTCGAGTCTCAAAGTCCTCCATGTTACCACAACAAATCAATACCTCTGGGGGTACTGATCCAGGAGTTTCCTTGTCTTCTGGATTGGTTCAAAATTACAAGGCTACGGAGTTGAACGTAAGTAGTCGTAAACCCATGAAATTGGGTCGACTGTTCAACGACGGTTATAAAATAAAATAAAATGCTTACATACGACACTAAAGTCTACTTCGTTTTAATTTTTTTAATGAAAAATAAAAAAACACATGGAAAATTTTTAAAATTTCAAATTTGCGGAAAGAAAAATTTTTGCGAAAATTTTTTTCTAGTTGCTACAAATTTCTATAAAATGAATAAAAATGTAAATTCTGTTTTACTCAAAGTTATATTGTTTATTTGAATTTAAATTGAAAATTAGATTATTCTTAAAATTATATTACTACAGTAAGAGTGTTGTGACTTTCTTGAAATAAGCGTGGGAGGAGTTTTGTAATTAGCTTTGCTTTCTTTGTTTCTTTTTTTTTTTTTTTTTTGCTGACAATAGGGTAGCCTAAAATTACCCAAAACATGCTTACGTTATCTTTAAACGGTTTTAATTGGTGTAACGTATGATAAATCAACAATCAAAATGTTTGTTTTTTTAAATATTCCCAATAAAATAAAAATAATCATTTTTTAACAAAACTTTATCTTTCAATATTTCTTCGAGAAGAAAAAAAACTGAAACTGTTTGAAAAAAAATTTTTTAAACTGTTTTAAACAATTTTTTTTTGCAATTTTTGTCCTTTAGGAAATTTTATTAGAAATAATACGATTTTCACAATAGTCAATCGAACGCTTCCATTGTTTGGTTTATTATATTAAATGTAATATAATTCATCTGGTCAATAGGCATTAATTGCGTTGGTGACCAAAGTTATTCATTTCACAATTTTCAGTTTTGATAAAATTTAGTAATTAATCGCATCATATCGCTCATTTGGTGTAACAATGACGTAACTGCAAAATCAAGCTACGTCATTGTTTCACCAAATGAGCGATATAAAAAATATTATTTTTCCTTTGAAAAATAGCGACCATTGGCAAAAAAAAGGATAAATTCAGATTATTTTTTTATTTGAATTATTTATTTTATTTTTTATTATTTTTTCAACATTTCTTTCGATATTTTAGCGGGGATAGAGTGTTCTATATATCGCTCATTTGGTGAAACAATGACGTAACTTGATTTTGCAGTTACGTCATTGTTTCTCCAAATGAGCGATATAAAAAATATTATTTTTCCTTTGAAAAATAGCGACCAATGGCAAAAAAGAGGGTAAATTCAGATTATTTTGTTATTTGAATTATTTATTTTATTTTTTATTATTTTTTTAACATTTCTTTCGATATTTTAGCGGGGATAGAGTGTTCTATATATCGCTCATTTGGTGAAACAATGACGTAACTTGATTTTGCAGTTACGTCATTGTTTCACCAAATGAGCGATATATAATTAATGAAGTACGCTTTGCTATGATTCAGGCTGAGAAACTGTAATAACATGTAGATCCTGATTAAGACACATTGAGAATGCAAATTTTACTTCTAAAGTATAGAAATCAGATATTATACAGACCTAATACAGACTAACTAGATAATGTGTTGATTTACCGTTAAAGTGCATAAAATTGTTTCGTTTCGCATCCTAGGTTGGTAATGTGCAAACTACCTTGATAATCTGCATATTACCGATTAAACATTTGTTAATGGGTTATGTGTTAAAGTTTGTCATTCTTAAAGGTTCAAGGAAGTGACCTCAAGCAAGCTAATTAACAAGGGAGCCGGCAGAATAATATAAAAGGGGGTGCAACCCTCTGACAAACTAACCCCCCCCCCAAAAAAAAAAAATTAAAAATATTCTGTTATTACATATACATTAATCTGATAATTTTTTTCAAGATACATTTCTTAAATATGTTAACAAGATATTTAAAAAAAAGTACGAATTTCTTGTACTTGCAAATTTTGGCACGAGAAACTGTATTGATTTCGCTGGCATAACTACTGAATTTGAAACACAAATAACTACTAACTGTAGTTTCGTATACTAACGTGTTTGTGCACGCTTAACATTGGTATTTATTGTGTTGATGAAGTCTTACAGTTGTGAGAAGTCAGCTTGTGTTGTACAGTCCGCAAAAAAAAAACGAATCACCCTGAATAACTTTCGTTCTAATGATCGGATTTTCACGAACTAAGTGTCAATCTTAATGGTTCTCGGGGGTGACCTCAAATATGCTAATTAATTAGTGCTAACTATTAATTAAGTTACGAAATCTGACACAAAAACGTACTTTCTCTGAATAAACATATATTTTTTTTTACATATTTGGAATCTAGACACTTGAATTAGGGGGGGTAGACAAAATTTTAAAAAAATTGGGTGGTAAATTGGGTTGCAATAAAGGTTTATATATTTGGCGATAGTCCAGAAAACCGTCAAAAAAAGTCGCCTGCGCAAATGAATATATTAAGATAACCCATTGACTAATTCAAAAGAGGAATGCGTAATTTTACTAGGTTGCTAGGCAACCACGCTCTGACTGTAAAAAAAATTGAAATAATGTTTGTGACTGATGGGAGAGGTTTAATTATTTGTTAATAGTAAATATCTCGAAGTTTCTAGGCAATAGACAATTTTTAAGCTGATTTCTGTCCAAAAAGCAAAAAAAAAAAAAAATAAATAATAATAATATTTTAATCCCCTTTGAAAAGAAAATTTGTATCGATTTATAAATTATTTATGATTTTCTAAGTTTTTAGAATTTAAATACATGAACTTTTTATCTGATATTATATAGATTATGCTGTTTTTGCTATATTTATTCGAGGATTTCATACTAAAGTTAAATTAACATAACTTATTATAGCTGAATACAAAATTTTAGGGATAATCATTTTTACAGCTTTAATCGAGTCTTCTAAGCAAGAAAGTTTGAAGAAAAAAAAGTACTTGAAAAATAAAATTAAAGATTGTATAGTAATTCTAATGCACATTTACAAGGTTTTCTATAATTTACGATGTTTCCTTTTTCTATAACTCAAGGAATTGCTGAATGTTTAGTGCCATTTTAAAAACATTGAAATACGTTATGTTTAAGAATAAGATATTGAAATAATATGTTGCACATTGTATGATTCATTTTTTAAAAAATCGCTTCATTCCGCTAGATATTTAGTTTACATGGTTTTCTTTGGATAAAAATGATTAGCAAATAGCATCCTTACGTTTCGATACATTCTGAAACTTACGTTCGCAAATTCACCATAAAATGTCGCACAGCATATTCTTCAATTACGATACGCTACATTTACCACCAAATACTGCTACTATGATTAATTTGTTTTCTTATATATATCTGATACTTTCTTTTTAAACAGAGCTCGTACAAGATACTGAAAGGGGGGCACAAAAACTTAAAAGATAAAATATTTAATTTCATTAACTCAAAATATCTGGTCTCAAAATTTTAACTTTTAAAGTTAAATATGACTTTTACTATATTGATGCTCTTACATTTTTAAAGACCACATAAATCCTGTTAAAATATTAAAATGCATATGCTTACTTTAACGAGTGTAAAATCCTTATCAAAATAATGATCAAGACCCAAATGTAAAACAGTATAATTGACGATAAAAACTCAACTGGCTTCAAAACATATGAAGAGGGAAGCAAAAGTCAACATGTTTCGAGCGTTCAAATATAATCGCCCATACTCAAGACTTGTCAGGCTTGAATAACTTGTGACTTTTATTATTGGACGCTCAAAACATACCTATTTTTATTATCATCCATTATTTTTTTAAAGCAATGACGTTATTATATTTTCGATTCCGTTTCTTGGGATTATCCATTTAGTTACACAACATATTAAATTATTTCACTCTATATTAAAATAAGTTTCAAATAAGTTAGAGGCACAGGTTCTTAGATGGAAAAAATAGCAATTCACTACTTTGTAAAAAAAATCAATGCAGTATTTTTTTTTTTATTGCTACAAGCCTTAACATTTTAATTTAAGGACATCAAAAAATTCCGTTTAAAATTGAAATTTATCTTTATATTATTTATTATCTTTGTAAATGTAGTGAATAATTATTACATCATACCTTAGACACCTTAATAAACTATGTTTACTGACTAAAAATAATAATAAAAGCTTGAATGGAAAATTTCTTTGCAGGCTTTTGTGCCAATAATTAGCCAAATTTTTATCTTATTGCGGTCTTTAATGTCCAAACGGGAACTGGTAGGGAAAATCCATTTAAAGACAATCATCCAGGTAAAGGGTTTTTAAGGTGACATCCACCGATGACTCAGTGCAATGCGAAGATAATTTCAAAAAGCAAAACTTCCCTTAGAGAATAAAATTCGAAATACTGGTTTTAAGAACTTCAGAGAATCTTTAGTAGGGAAGTAGCCCTGGCATCCTTTTATAAAGTGATTGCATTTACAATGCGAATGAAACAAGAGTTGAATACTGCCCTTAAACGGGAAAAATTTTTGGCCCTAAAAATTATAAGGATTTATATTCTAAAGCACCCAGAAAAGAAAAAGTACCTCCCTTGGTAGTTTTTCCTTACTGAAGAATTCTTTGAGATATTACAGAATCAGTCCCTGCTATATATTTCATTGGAAAAAGCGATTCATGAAATGAAACGATGACGGCAGCAACATTTTACAAATATATTGTAAATGCTTCTACTCATGGCTAATTAAAAATTCTATCAAATTCCCTGTTTCGCTTGTTCTGGATAGGTATAAATCTCACATCAATTTGAAACAGAGCAAGTTTTGTTTATCAAAACAAATTTTCTGGTTCAATTTTCTACCTAATTCATTGTAATCTCCCGTTAGATCTTGAAAACAAAAGAATTGTAAAACAATATGTCGAGAAAATTTTTACATCCATTTTTAAATAAGATTTTGAGGCATCAACTGATGAAGTTAAAATGCTTTTATGAAATGTGATATTTTTCCATTTGATGTAGAAAACGTTGAGTTTAACGAATGCATGCAAAACAGACACCAAGAGTTAATGAGCGAGACAGCTTATCCACAAAACACATGCTTCGAGAGTAACGATGCACTATTTCTTCAGAAGCTTGAGATGGAAATCTCACAAGTTATGTGGCAAATTTTTAAAGGAACACTGACAGAAAAGTTTAATCTCCCAAATATCCAATAGCCTGTGCTTTTCTCAATATTGAAGAATTTATTTCTAAAAGAACATTTGGTTAATCAAATTTTGGCACTGAAGCTGAGACAACTAACATTGATAATGAAAGTATCTTGAAAATTGATTTTGAGATAAGTCCTCTTGAGGCATTGTTAGTTTGCAAAAACAATCGGTTCCACAAGTAAATGGTAAGTACTGCTGATGACCCACTAGATATAAGTCAAGGAGAGATGGATTTTACACAAACTTCGAAACTCCTTTTTCTAATTTATTATCCAGTGAGAAATTCTAGAAATGGTACTGGAAAATCAAAAGAAATTTGGAAGATACATTTATAGTGGCCAAAAATTTGGAAAAAAGAGGAAGGTTAAATCAAAAGAAAAATAAATAAATTACTTTTTTGCATTAACTTCAGAAAAAGAACGAAAATTTAAAGAGATTGAAAGAGCTGAAAAAAAGTTAAAGCAGAAAGTATGAGGAAGAGAAAAAAAATACTTAAGATAAAAAAGAAGTTTAAAAATATGGGGAAAAGAGTAAACAAAAAAGTGATCTAATTATAATAATAATAAAAGCTTTATCGGATTACACAATAATAAACATTCATAATTTAGAATTGACTATTAAACTGTGAGGAAAAAAATTTAAAAACAATTTTTAAATTATGTATTCAAACATATTTTACTTTCCATTCCACGACTGAAAAAAAGTAACATTTTCCAAGTTAACTGTGGTTAAATGTTGCAATTCCAAGAAAAATCTTGTTTTTAGACATTTATGTGGCCTATGGATTATTAACGAGCATCAAACATTCTCAAAATTAAGTATTCATTCACTTGAAAATTTAGTGTTTATTCACTGGTAAGAACTGTTCCTTCACTTGGTTATCTTACTACTTATTATTTAAACCACCAAAAGCTTAAAACAATTGCATTTAATAACAAATTTAGAAATTTTTATGATTTTTCTTAAAGGCAAGCTAAGCTTAAGTGTTTCTTCATTGGTTAGCTTACCCTATAAGATGTTGAGAAATTTGCGATGTTGTGAGAGATGCTAAAAAATGTTGACTACGTATTTTTATTAATATTTATAAAATATATATTCAAGAAATTGATAAATATATTATTCCAAATCTATGCATACGTATGTATATTATTGAAATTGTATCAGTTATTGAGAAAAAAAAATAATCACATTAAATAAGCACAATCTGGTGTATTCTATCAGAAGCATGCTTTTTTAAAACTAGACATTTGATGAATAAAGTGTTTTTTATTCAAAATTCTTTACTAAATTGCAAATAAATTATTAAATGACTAAAAAGGAAACATTTTATTTTATAGTTAGAAAGAAATAAAAATAAAAAGATTAGCAAACGATTATTAGAGAAAAAAATATGAATGAAATTTTACACTACGCGCGCGAAGTCAAGTTCCTCGCAAGTTTATCACATTTTAATATAAATCGCCCCATTTAATCATTTCTTTATTGTCGCCAAATTATTTTTTTAAAAATAATTAATTTTAATTTTTCTCAGCTTCTAATAAATAAAAGCAGTTGAAACTTTAGATTTTTCAATAGAAAAATATCTAGATTAATATGGTATAAAAAAATTCATACCTTATAATTCAAGATATTTTCATCCTCAATTTAAATAAATAATAAAAAATAATTAATAATTATTAAAAATTATTTTTTTCATGAAATTATCTTTGGGTAAATGAGTTTTATGAGTGGGTGCAATTTTCTTTAAATTGCTTTATTAGTTTTGAAAATATGACTAAAAACGTAAAAAGTGAAATTCACATTAAGGGGTACGAACTTTGGATCGCTCTCCTGACCAAACTATGGGGACCATATTTCCCAGATTGCGGCTACCCCCTATATTTTGAAGGTTAGTAATCCAAATATGTAAAAAAAAATATATGTTTATTCAGAGAAAGTACGTTTTTGTGTCTGATTTCGTAACTTAATTAATAGTTAGCACTAATTAATTAGCATATTTGAGGTCACCCCCCGGAACCATTAAGATTGACGCTTAGTTCGTGAAAATCCGATCATTAGAACGAAAGTTATTCAGGGTGATTCGTTTTTTTTTTTGCGGACTGTACACCTCCGTTAATCTAACTAACTAATAGAAAATATAATATTATTTATTTTTTGTTAAACGAAATTTAAAAATATAGCTCAGATATCTGCCCAAGAAAAAAACCTTTTGTTTACAGTTTAGATAAAAAATTAATTTCGAGTGTTCGACTTATGAATAGATTTTACAAACTGACTGCATTCTGTTATTTTTTGTGGAAAAAAGTAACTTTTCGTAAGTATTTTTTTACAGATTTATGTATTCAATTTTTAATCGAATTTTTTTTAAGTTCTTCAATCAGTATTTACAATAATGAATTTCCGAGAGTAGTATTTTTTAATGCTGAATGAGTGTTTGCTCAATACTTCATTTAATTTTCTTCTTACAGGAAAGTATGGCATGCTTGTAAAAACAAATTAAAATGAGTGATATCAGAAGTTATTTTTGAAAAAAACGTAAAGCTGACAATTCTAGTCTAAACCCTAGTATAAGCAAAGAATATTTTATTTAAAGATTTCCAGATTTTATTTAAAAGACTAATCTTGGTACTAGTGCAAACGTAAGTGCAGCTCCAGATCATTCATTGAAAAAGTTATGAACAGATTTAGACAGCAAACAAGACGATTTCAATTCTTGTTTGATTAAAAAAAATTTTAATTGTTATGTATCAATAATTACTTAATAATTTGTTTTTGAGTGAAAATATTTTGAATAAAAAAATTTTATAGCAAAATTGTTTTTCTGTATCTCTTTAAGTGTTTAAAAAAAAAAAAAAGCCAGGGGGGTGCAAGTGCACCTCCTTGCACCCCCTGCCGGCGTCCTTGCTAATTAATTAGTGCAGAGGATATTTTAACTTATGAAATCAAACGCGAAAACTCAATTTATTTGAATTAACATACCTTTTTGCCAACGAATTTGTGTTTTTACCCTCCAGATTGCCGCAAATCTGGGAAATATTGTCCCAATTGTTTGATTACGAGAACGGTCAAAGTTCAGACCCCTCAATGTTAATTTATTTTTTTCGTTGCACCATACTTCGAAAACTTTTTTAGCGAATTGAAAACTTTTTGCACACTATTATAAAATTCGTTTATCCAAAAATAATTCCATTCTAAATATATCTTTTAGTAAATATTTATAATTTATTACTACTTTATATTAAATAATAGTCGTAAAACTTTTGAATAGTAAGGTATAAAAAATTTTATGCCACTTTAAGGAAAGCAATTTTAAATGGCAAAATACAAAATTGAACGAAATCATCTCTTTAAAAGCTCACGTAACTTTGGAATATTGATAAAGTGAATTCAAATTTTTAGAATGATTCTTTTAGAAGATTTGCAATGTAAGTAATTTTTTTTTATTTATCGTTAAGTTTATAAATTATATCTTTATAAATATAGAGAGAAAGAATTTTGATTTAAGCGAAAATCACCTAATAACAGGTGTTTTATAATATTGCGATGCGTTTAATATTTTCAGCTACTATGACAACCATTTGGCGCTTGTCTGTTTTTCCCTCTGCGTGTTTGTTTTTATTGTCAACTTTTAATTTTAGATCATATTATTATTGGTTTGATGCCACAATGGTAACTATAAATTTTATTAAATTTTTTTTCAAAAGAAAGCGAATGAATAGAGAAAGAAAAGATTGAAAAAACTGAACGGGTGAATTTGCAAGAAATAAATAAAAAAATTTACATACTTATAAATTGACAAATACAACTTTTTTATTCGCATTTTTTTCTTTCGTATTTGCTAACAAATAAGTATGTGAAAGGAATTAATAAACAGTCACAATACTTTAGTCTTCACTAAATGTTTTTAAAAATAAGCCTAATCTGTAACCCGACGTCCGGGTTTCGTTAACTTTTAAACCAAATTTTACTCTATTAGATTGGATTCTAATTAAAAATTTGCCTCAAAATATTTTTTTATCTATTTATTTTTTATTTATTTATTTATTTTCATTTTTGCACTTATTTCCAATGCCATTACTTTAGAACTAACAAAACATAATGAAGCTGTTTATAAAACATATTTTTAAATAAAACCGTCTTATTTAAAAACTCAATCAGATTAAATTATTGTTCTACTATAAACATAGGATCAGACTATAATCTACGCAAATCTTGAAAATTAGCTCATGTTAAAACGATTTTAAACATGTTCTTTTCGTTATAAGTTCTTCATTTTAAGAATAAATATTTTAAGGAATAAATATGCATAATAAAATATCTTACTCCTGCAGTCATGAGTGCTGGATAAGCTTGAAAGTATGGAATAATGATGTACATAGGCCATAAAAAGAATGAAGTTTGCATAATTAGAAATGAAGAACCCACTGCATACAAAATGGCTGCCACTGCATTCTGATAGACTTCCTGAAATTAGGGAGATAAAAATTGTTACACTTAATATTTTTAGTCTCTATTAAATACGATCAGATATTTTCGGCATTTCTGACAAGCCTTCTATCTGAGCCCAATACTAAAACATATATTCTATAGGATAATTTTCAAGAAATGTTTATTTGGATTATTAATTTCAAACATAAATACTTGTTATTTTTTTGGTTTAACTTTAAATGTTTGTATGACCAACTGCTAAAATAAAATATTTTAAGATGAAATATTCTGCTTACTTTTTCGATCAAATTATGCTTTTTCCCTAATATTTTTTCAGAATTCCTAATATTTTAAATATATAAAATAAAATGAATTTGTAGATTAATGGAGATAATAGGAGTTCCTGTCGGTTAGTCAATAGAAGGTTCTTTGTTACAATTATCTTAGATTACGAAATTAAGATAAAGTTTACTTTTTATTGTACCGTAGAATAACAATTTTTACATCGTAATAGTGCAATGAAATACAGTATCTGAAAGAAAAATGAATAAAAATAACATTGTTAAGCTATTTATTAGGAAACTAAACTATTTCATAAGTCTAGACAATACTGAGTGTTCCAAAAAATTCAAGGATATGATAAATCAATTTTAAAAAAATTTAAAAGAATTAGAAATGCATGATTTGACACCTTATGCTTAAGAAACGAAGCACTTATTGCAAGCAAGTTACAAAATCGTCAACAACAGATGGCGTTACTAATTGATAAAAACTGTAAAACAATGTTTGCTGAATAACCATTATCTGCAGGAACAACTTTATGCAGTCTGATGACAAAACTAGTAAATGCTCGTATTTCAGTTGAAATAGTCGCAGGATAAAACAATTTAAAGAGTTTGTTGGTCAGTAACGAATGTCTGTTGAGGAATTGTGAAACTAATTTCAAGCTTCCTGCAATAAATTTCTTGAGCAAACCGTGCATTTCTATGTACTTCCGTTTTTATTAATTTTTTTAATTGAATTTTTTTAAAAATCGCTGGTCACTTTTGGGACAACCAGTGAAAAGTCGTATTTTCAGAAGTTTTTAAATTAGTGTCTATTTAACTTATATTAAGAGAGTTTGGTCCAAATTTTACCAGAACGGTTGTCCTGACAGCTCTGTAGGTGTATTCAGACGTAATATAGCAGAAGAGACTAACTGATGTAGATATCAGCGAAGCAGAAGCATTGACTAGAAAAATAGGATAAGCAATGCCTAAAGTCATCCAGACTGGCGTGCCAAAAGTAATCATGAGTCCGACGCATATCCCACCAAAAATCTAAAAATAGTATAAAATAATAATTTTTATGAATATTTGTTTAAAAAAATAACAAGCATAAGAGAAAAAATGATTGCAGATTAAGAGGGAAGAACAGTTTATATTCATGAAAGCAGATTGTAAGAAAAAACGAAGGAAGCGAGCTTACAGGAACCTCAGAACTACTTACCCTCACTTTGTAATAACTCTCGGAGAGAACCGATGTTAAAGATATGATTTTGAAAATATGAATTATTGATATGTTAAAATTTGTTGTTGTTTCTGATGATACTTGCACTATCCAAGCACGCCAGCCATTGGCCTTGCGAATTAAGTCAGGAATGTACGCATTACGTTTGACAAAAGAGCACCGCAAGGTTGCAAGTACGGCTTGATTCAGAACCTCACGGATAGATGGTAGCTCCACCCATTATGAGGGCACTTCCTCAATTTAGACATAGATCTGTAGGGGAAGAAAATTTTCCACAGATCCCTGTATTCATGGTACCGTTCAGAGACCAACTACAGGTCTTTCGATTCCACAGATTTTATGAGCACATATATCGTATGCACTCGTTGGGTCTTAGAGAAATCGAAAATCAAACACAGCCCATCCCGACTGGAGTCTAACCATTGAGCTATCACGATTAGTAATCCTCAAAATGCATCAGATAGCGATCTAATAGTCATTTATCAGAAAAATGAACATAAGCCGTTCATCCTCCTTGGTTTTCAATTGTTAAAAACATTTCTTATCCAATACGAAAGAAAAATTTGCAATTTTTGCTATTATTGGAAAAAAAAGTTTAAACTTAACGATAATTTATGAATAAATAGATGCAAAGTACTGGTGTTGGACAGATTGAAATCGAGTAAGCTACCTGAGTCAATCAAGGCCAGCAGCTGGCTTTAGAGCTAGTAGAAGAAGAAGAGGGAAGTTTTGCTTTGCGTTAGAATAAACAAAACAAGCAGCAAAGTAATAAATAGGAACAGAATGTTGACAGGCTAGTTTTATCATCTTTAACTTCGAGACTGAGAAACCGCACACAGTCATACATTTCTTAGCATGCTCACAATATTTTGTGAATTTGTTGCTATCTTAGTCCGGTGATAGTTTGAGCTTTGTTGTTAAAATTGATTTGCATGATTCAATGGTTGAATTTGAATGGTAAAATGGTTAAATTAAAGGTTAATGGTACAACCGTATCAATGTTGTTGCAAATTTGCTTGAAAACAAAGAAGAGCTGGTATCGGTTTTGGGATCCAACGTTTTCTTTTTCAATGAGTGCAGTGCTCTGTTACTACACATAAAATTTTTCGTATTTATAACATAGAAAACTGAATCTCACTTAACTATTTTATTAGTGCTAATTATGTCACTACGTGTTTATTTTATTTGCAAGAATAATTCGTATGTTGACCGAGGGAGGATTAGCCAAAACGGGGTTTCCTTTCAACGTACTCTTGTAGTGTATCTAACGTCAAGATGCACTACAAGAATAATAAGTTGCACTATGTAGAAAGAGAGAGAGAGAGAGAAAAAAAAAAAGTAAAAGTTATGGAAACAAAACAGATATATATTTTCTCAAAAAAATGGGCCCTGGCTTCCCAATTATTGGAGGGGGGGGGGGTCCTGACCCTCATGGCTTCGATGCCGGTGACATGCAATATGGGCTATACCCATCTACAAGACCAGTAGATAGGCATTGATGAGCTACCCAGGTAGATGTGCGTGGATTTTCAATGTGTTTAAAAAGAAATGTAAATTGCTTTTTAATTAGGATTTGAATTTTATTTGTGTCTATGTACTTTGTGTTCGCTTATTTAGTGAAAACAATAATAATTTTAAATTGAGTACAAAAATCTATCATTTTATTGATATTGGTTGGATGTGGGCTAATGATGGAAAGATAGGTCTCATAAGAAACCCCTCGAGAAATTTCCTCGCACTTTTATAACATTTCAACGAAAGGGAAATGATTCTGAAAATTTTTTATTGTAAATTAAATTAATGAACAGACTTACTGCGTATTTTCGTGTATTTAGAACGAATTATAAATTCGTATTTCAATATTAGAAAAATATTTCATTTTATTTGGATTGGCTAAGAGCCATCTTTGTGGCGTGAGTCTTACATAATATTATATGATATTGCTTATTTTAAAAAATACGTTTACACTTACTTCAGTTCATGTAAAAATATAAGTCTTTGGTTTTTTAGAAAGAAGAGATAAGAAAAAAAGAGATATTCAGAGCTTTTCGGAACCTAGGTTCCCAAACTTACTTGCTTCACCACTCACTCGGCTAGATAAAAAGTTTAAAATTGCAATAATGGAAACTTCAGGGGTGTTTAGGATCATGTAATTTCTCATACTTAGCAATAAAGTTTAAAGCTTTCTTAGGTTTGAGAGAATGATAATAAATTACGAACGAACACAACTATGTTTGAAAAACCGATGTCAGAAAATAAAGCAATAAGCTTGTAACTTGCATCGGCTTATTTGTTTGTTATTTTGCAAAAATTGCATAAAATTTGTAAACCTATCTTAAATATTTATGGAGATATGGATATTTTTCATAAAAAATTAATCATTTTGTCTTATATTTTCTCCTCAATAACTTAAAAAATATATAATAAAATTGAAAAAAAAATTCAAATCACTTTTTAATTAATAGAAAAAAATTACCATTCTAAAATTCACTAAATAAAATTCGTAAAAAGGGTGCAAGACATGAGAATTTAAAGTAGATCTTTAATACTGCACCTACGCGGAAAAAAAAAAGCTTGAAATTATATATATATATATATATATATATATATATATATATATATATATATATATATATATATATTTAAGTTGTAATAGTTGTAAGTTGTTAACTTTTAAATTTACATGAATTTTGGAGAAAAAAAAACTCACCTTATACACCATTTGTGCTTTTAGTACACTTTAGTACTGAGTTAAAAACACGTTTTCAAATCAGTTCTGACAGTTACATCAACAATGACAATAGAACGAATAAACGTTATAGAAAATGCGAGATAAAGAATATTTAAAAAAACATCTATTTTTATCATTACACAATTAGGAAACATATAAATAATACAGATAAGTTAATTTAAAAACGCATTCAGAATTTTTTTATTCAAATTTGTTTTACTTTCCATTCTTCTTTCTATCGTACACAAATTTTTGTGAGGATCAGTAAACTAGAAAATTTTAAAATGTATCAAATTTTCTTATATGTATCCTATATATTATTTTTGAGTATGCTAGTGTGCCACACTGGTTTTAATATGATTTGATTTTATAAGCGGTGTTGAACACCAGACTCATTTTTGGTTCAGGATTGCCAATGTTCAACTCCGTAGCGTTGTAATTTGAACCAAACCTAGAAGACAATAAGAACCCTGGATCATGGATTGGGACAAACTAGCCTACCTAGAAGATTTTTGATGGAACTAATCCGCATTTGCGTTACATGGAGATAAAAACTACGAAAACCTTATAAGGTTAGTTCGACGGAAAGGAGATTCTGTGATCCGTTTACTACTTATAATATTTTTTTACGTCTGTACTGTGACCAATAAAATCCGGGAGCAAATTTGGAAAATAAAAGCAAGGTGAAATCTGGTAATTCCAAATCTCAAGTGCATAAAAAGCTTAAGATTTCCTCATGGAAAAAAAAAACTCCAAGACAAATACAAAGCATTCGTATTCTTTGAAATTTTTTTCTTCATAATTTCCTTAACTAATCATAATAAATGTTTAGTTACACTTTTTTGGAATTTTTTTTTAATTTTGTTGATTCCTAGTTGCTTGTATCAGGAAAAATCTTAAGCATTACGAAGAGAATCAGAGTTTCATGTCAAAAATTTGGAAAATTAATTTCATACTTCTCCAATTGCTATTTACCATTTTATTTCACATTAAGAATGGGTAAAAAAGATCGAACTTTCGAACTTTGACACTCAATAATATCTAATAAAAATGAAATAGATATGTTTGTACACTTCTTAATAGAAATTAATATTACTTAATAACATGCAATAATAATTTTAAATATTTGTCTTAAATGCAAAAATTTGAATTAAAAAAAGTGTTATTCAGAGTTATACTGAATAACTCATGAGCTATTCAGTGATTTCTAGGCATGAACTTACGCTTTTCTTTGTCGAAGTTAGGTGAAAACAAAAATCACTCCTAAAAAGCCTGAACAAGTATTTTATTGAACTTGAACTATACTGGAGAAATTTTTGCTAACTCCTGCAATTGAGCACCAAATTTGGAATAATAATTTTTGTTCATCCTGTATATTATATATGTATACTAAACTAAATTAATTTACTACATTTGGCTTAATAAAATATTTACCCCAGATTCTAAATCATAACGTGGAAAATATGCTCATGAAAATATCTTTTAAGGATCTTTTTGTCCACTTCAATGAAGTTTTACATAAATAACTGCACCATTATGAGATGTGGTTATGTTGTTTTATTTTCACATACTTAAAAATCTCAAATAAAATATATTAAATAAAATAGAAAAGTTTTAAATTGAAAAACAATTTAAAAACTTTTTATAAATTTGTCACGATTTTAAAAAAAATAATAACATTTAATTAACTTTTTTACACTGTTTATTGTTAATTTCAATTCTCAATTACAATTACAATTGCTTATTCTTAATTACTTAATTACAGTAGAACCAGGACCCGGATATTACTAGAGACTTGAGAAACAGAAAAATGCTCGTTATATCCAGTTGTTGCTATATCCGAATACAAAAAACTTAAGCAAAACTTTACTACACAAAAAACTAAACATAAGCAAATGGAATTGCTTCCAGATTTTTTATCGAAGAATGAAAAAATATTTAAAAAATATTACGTTGATTTTTTTAGCTTTAAGAAATTTCGTTCCATATTATTTTTTTTCTTAAACTTGAAGCATTATTAATCCTCATTTTTCAATAATATCCCACGCTTCAAAAATTGCTTCTGCAATAAAAATAAATTACAGTAAAATTATATTTTAAAAATCTGAAAACTGAAAACGTGCAGTTTAAAAATATTTCCTCAAAATAAAAATCACGTCATTCTATTCTATAGTTTTGTGGAAAAATTCATAGAATTTTAAAAGTTACAAAACACTGTCAGAGTTTGCCCTAGGAATAAAAAAAGGCAGTGTACTACCTCTCATAAAAGGGTACTTTGAGTTTTAAAAGGGCACTCACTCAACACCATAAAATTTTATCAAAATTTGTAATATTATGTTATTGAATTTTATCCCCAACAGTTTCTGAATTACCTTCTAATACTATATTTTTTGTGTATGTTTAAAAGTAATTCTCTCTGGTTATCAGAATAGAAGAAAAATTTGTAGTTTAGAAAAATGATTAAAGGCATGCTAAAATACAATATCTGTGTATAATTTTTCTTCGAAAAAAGTAAACTAGAGAAAGAAAAATTGATACACAACTTGAGAGCTTTTCTCCATAATTTAAACTGAGAATTATGAGAAAATTAATATTTAAAGGTACATTTTTTATTTTAAAAAAAATTTTTTATTTAAAAAATAATTTTGAATTAAATTAAACTACTTAAAAAATGTATTTTATATTGTCTCCCAAATAAAATATATACTTGTAAGCATTTGACTAGTTGAGAATAATCCTAACAAGGTAAATATTTGTAATAATAATCAGAATTAAACCTATTAACATAGATAATTTTACCTGGGTGAAATTATTATTTAAACAGTCAATTAATCTTTTTTAAAATGGAACATGAATGAAATGCAGTATTTTTAAGGTATGGTGGCTTATTTTTACAAAAATGGCCAAGGGGGCATATTAATTGGTATCAAAGGGCAAGCAAGGCGGGTCGCCCTTCTATAAATGCTTCGAGCGAGCACAGCGCTATTTTTTGTAGGCAAATAAAGCGACCCTCTTCATTTTCTGGTTTTTTTGTAAGATATAGTACTATCTGATAATACTATATCATCAAAAGTTTGTTAAGTACAAAAAAATATCAAGAAAACACAAATTAATAATTTGACTTAAAAACCTAATGTGGAGGGGGTAGGGGCCTCTCAAAGAAGCTAGTTGATAGTTGTAGAATAAAAGTTTTAAAAAAAAAATACTTTCAAAGGCTGTATATTTCAAACTACTCTTTTATAGAAAAGAAAAGAAAGGGAAAAGGAATATTACTGACTCATGCTTAGCTTTACTCACAATTTCCGCAAGCTTACACAGTCCAGTTTGTCTGGACAGGAAATCAGTATGCAGCGAGCAGCATTGTTTTTGCTGCGTAACCGCCGGCATCGTGGTCATCATTATAGTAGGCATCGTTCGGGTACGTGCTCTGCGTTCAAGAATCCCGAGAAGATGAAGATCAAGGATGCACTTGAGGAGTTTCTGAGGAAGAGAAGGATGGGATGTTTCTTCGCGGTTTCGAAAAAAAGATTCTTGGCAGAAATCACTGACATTGCGTAAAGTGTCATAGCCTGCAAAGGTAAATGAACGTCTAATGCTGCTTGTCTAAACAGGCAGACAGTTTTCAAAATGTGGGGGGAAAATTTCAGTACTCACTACTAATTGTCACTGTAATTAAACAATTAACATTTTATTCTTCTTTTTTTTACATCAATATATATACAGTGCTCAAAAAAATAAACGGACTACTCTGAAGGAAATTTGATCTAATAATCGAACCATCTAGGATTTAATCTTAATGGTTTAAAGGGGTCAGATTTTAAATATACGACTTTCTTAAAATTCGCTTTTTCAAGGCATATTTCACTGAAATTTTGTATTTTGCCTTATGAAATTACATTCATTAAAATGATGTAAAAACTTTTATACTTCGAAGAAATTTTATCAATTTAAATTCATTGATAAAATTTTATCAATGAAAAAATTTTATCAATTTAAAATTTTTTCGACTGTTATTAAATAAAATAATAAAAAATAATAAATTGTGAAGATATTGTGAATTATCACAATTATCTATAGTTTATCTATAGATAATCCATTGAATTATCTATAGATAAACGAATTTTATAACTGTTTGCAAAAATTTTATAATTCGCTTAAGAAGTTCTCGAGATATGACGAAATACGCAAAAAAATAAAATTGACATTAAAGAGTTCAAACTTATTACCGCTCTCCTGTCCTAACAATTAGGACCATCTTTCTCAGACTTGACAGCAGTGATGGCTCACTGGTTAAGACACTGAACTGTCTGTATGACGAACTGGAGTTCGATCCCCAGGGCGGGTTGAAGCCCATCCAGCTTCAGATCGAAGGGTACCAGTTTGCCTAGGAAGTAAAGGAGGCCTGTGCACAATGCTGACCACATTGCCACAATAAGGGCGCTGGTCATGAAATTGTGGAGTCTTAGGCTTCATGTGGAGTCTTAGGCTTCCGCAGCAGCCCGTTGTGACCCCCTGGCTCACAACGGGCTGCAGATTGGTTTGGGTCATTAATGCAAATGCGTCGCAAAAGGGGTATGTTTATTCAAAGAAAGTACGTTTTTGTGTCTGATTCTGTAACTTGAAATATCGTCTGCATTAATTATTTAGCATATATTAGGCCGCTTACCAAACGAGCACACAAACACTGAATGTATGATATGCGTCGCCGATCGAGAAGTGATTAAGAGTCAAAATGTAGTTTCTTACAGTATTTTATTGCTGTAGACCAAGTTTTTATGGAAATGGTTGGAAATAATTTATAATTAATTAAAAAGATTTTGTTTGCCATTTTATCTGCTGTATATTCTAAATGTATAGCGTAAAAGTTTATTGCAGTTGGTATTTAATTTTATTTATTTATTTTTTCAGCCTTTTTAAAGTGTGAAGATCTATAATCCTGAGCCGTAGCCAGAATTTAATTTTAGACAGCGTTCAATTTCATATGTATTTTTGCATAAATTATCTAGCGTAATCATCTTCAGCTAATAAACAGCTCACAACCGCCATCCTTCATTTTACGACAAAATATACTAGAACTTTTTTACCACTATTTTTTTTTTAATTTTTATAGTAGCTTATATTTCTTGACGAACTTTTAATAATTAATTTAATCTGAAATATCGTAAACAAATTTACCTCAAGACAAACATTCTCACAAAAACAATTGTAATTAATCTGCATAATTTTTACAACCACCATTGGAATATTTAGAAAATATTTACAGGAAGCAAATAAATAGATATTTTCATCGATGATTTTCAATTCATTCGGAAAGCTTATTACATATAGATATTGCAAATTCCTTATACTCTCATTGTTTTTTCCTTCTCTCTCAAATTTTCGTCAAACATAGTTTTTTGCACTGTTTAACCTTGTACATGTGAAATTTTAACTTGAGTTTGATGCAATATCGTTGCATTTTGCTCTTGTACGAATAATTCTTATGCTTGAAAAATTTTGCTAATATTTATCACGCAAAGAATATTCATTCATTAAAATTTCGTAATATACTTCAAATTCCGAATTTCATTTAATGTACTTGATATTTCATAGTTATTAGATCTTTTAGGTAATTTTGAATCCAATTATAAAGACGCATATTAAGACAAACTCCCTATCGATGACAACATTAGGGAAGTTAAGCAGCATCTTCCCGTTACAAGAAGTGGCAAACAATGAAAATTTTTCCAACGACTACAAAACTTTGTCATTCTAACTAACTGACTCTGGAGATTGGAACTTCAGTCAAACTAAATTTTTTCTTTAATGGTTGCGCAAATTTCGGTATTTTTCGACAACTGTATTTCGTCTATAAATCAACTGGTTTTTTTTTAATTACTGTCTCATTTGATTTACACTTTTTTTAATTTTTAGGTGTTTTTAAAACGTTTAGGTGTTCTAGAAAATAATAGTTGGAGTAGGTCTACAGTTTTTAGCGACTTTCCGCTCTCTATTCCTTGTTTTTTTTTTTTCCTTTTTTTTTTTTTTTTATCTTTTTCCCCCTTCATATAGGTTAAAAAGAATGCATGCTTAATTCTGATTCTTACTTTATTTTTTTGTCATAATTTACTTACGAAAATAAAAAAAAATCTTATTTTTATAATACTCCTATCATCACATTCACTCGTAACATCATAGTCAGTCGGAGCGAAATTTCTGACTCTTATGTTACTAGAAACACTCTTTCTTTTTTCTTTCTTTTTTTTCTTTTTGGTTAAATAAGCTTAAGAATAAAAATTGTGGTTAGCAATTTTAAAGCAGTCCATTTCTTTATCTACTTTTCACTTCAACTAAGAAGAGTAATCTTATTACATAAAATAAAAATCTCAAGAGATTTCTACTTCTCTACGCAACAAAGGATATAAACTGTTCAAGGCAAAAAGTGAGAAAAAATCGTAAAAAATGCAATTAAAATTTTAATAACTTTCTAATAAATTAGAATTTAAAAAAATAAGGTTAAATATACAAATGAAAATGACCCATCAAGTATATGAAATTTCCACTCTAAAGTTGCAATTCTGTGGGCTGCAGTGCGATTTGGGTTCTATTTACTATAAATTTTACAAACAAATTTGAACTAATTATTTAATATTGCAAATTCCTTATACTCTCATTGTTTTTTCCTTCTCTCTCAAATTTTCGTCAAACATAGTTTCTTGCACTGTTTAACTTTGTACCTGTGAAATTTTAACTTGAGTTTGATGCTGTATCGTTGCATTTTGTTCTTGTACAAATAATTCTTATGCTTATAAAATTTTGTTAATATTTATCATGCAAAGAATATGTATTAATTAAAATTTCATAATATACTTCAAATTCCAAATTTCAGTTAATGTACTTGATATTTCATAATTATTAGATCTTTTATTTAATTTTGAATCCAATAATATTAAATTTTAAGTTAAAATTTTTATTCCAAAGAACTCTTTGTACATTTTACTGTATATCTTCATATTTAAAAGTTTAGAATTCTTTTGTTTTGAGCAGCTAAACAAAATGTAAAGTAGAATTGAACAATGAAAAACAATGGTGGTTCCTACTATTTTTAAATATAAAAATAAATTACAGTAAAAAATTCCTATAACAATTTACGAAAAAATTCAATTTTTTTCCTTATAAAATAATACAAAGAATTCCTTTATGGAGCACTGCTACTCCTTTATACACTGGGTAAAAAATTTATTTTTAATTTCTTTATTGAAATATACTAGTTTAATGTTAGTTTTTAACGACAAATTGTGTCTTTTGCTTATTGTACAACAGGTTATTTATCGTTTATCCGAATAGAATGTAGTCGGGTGGGTATTCTTAGGTTAAAAGTAATGTGCCTCGTGCTTCGAATTATAAGCTTATAAGTTTGCTTTTATTTAAATCAAACAATGAAATACATAGTGTGTAATAGATCATAATTACGTTGTACAATATACCATATGCGCTTCAAATTTTGGAGGAAAAAATGCTTTTCTTTTTCTTTTATTTTTATGTTTTAGCTTTACTTTATTTTTAAGGGAAGGAAAAAACAAATCTAAGCATCAGTAGTTTTCAAAGTTAAATAATAATATTTGTAATAACCCCTCAATACCAATGTATCTGTGTTACAGTAATCAAACAAGACATTTTTTTCTTCATTTCTTTTAATTAAAAATAGGAATGAAAAATAGAAACTGCATTTTGATAGAACAGGTTTAAAAATTTGAAAAGATATGAACTAATTTTTGTTTTTGAAAACAAATTAAAACACCATCAATTTCCTTATAATTACGTAACATAACAATTTAAATATATCGGCAAAATTTTAAAAAAAAACTAAGATTTCCTTTTAGAATTTAAGTGATTGCTGAAAGAAAAAAAATGTTTATAGTTGAAATATAGTTTAAAATAAATGTACGGCCATTAGACATTGGTAATATCTTACCCGTACTATCTTGCATGGTCTTCAGGATTCGATTCTTTATCTCCTAAAACTATATAAATATAAGGCAAACATATTTTTCTTTATTTCCTCTAAGTTTATAAGTTCTTTTTTTTTCTTCTTTTTTTATTTAAGCTTTCTTATTACCCCATTTTGCCTCATACAAGAGGCAGGCTCCCCTCTGCAGAGGATCGAAATTGTGATGGCATGTCTTCGGATCATCCTCAAGGATGTTTCCCAGACCGTCGCCAATAGCCCATTGTGCAGCTCTAGTGCGACGTAAATGAACAACAAGAACAAGAGGCAGGGCAGGATACTCAATATAATTTTCTTTTTATTTTGAATGGAAAGAAATAATCTTTTCTAAAAATATTATTGCATTTTTAAGAATTTGAAGGTAATTTATGGAAATTATTATTTTCAATATAAAAGTTATTGGTATAATTAATAAAAACATTTGCATTTCTTTTTAGCCACTTAGATACCACAGAGAACTAATTGCAAGTCTAGGCTCTCAGGTAATAACTGAAGTCAGGCGGAAGGAACCAAGGGTGTGCTGTATCGGTCATCGTTAAATTATTCTAACGTAGAATGCTCAACTTCACGCGCAGGTCACCAGACTACCAAGGCGGGAGAGCAGAGGCGTATCTAGAGAAAATGGCGCCTATGGCAATCCTCCCTATCGGCGCCCCTTCTTAAAATATTTTATATATATATATATATATATATATATATATATATATATATATATATATATATATATATATATATATATATATATATATATATAATACAGTACTGAAGCGCGTTTGATTTGTAAGTTACCAAGGATTGGCTCGAAAATGGATGTGCGCGAGTTGATATTATTCTGGATAAGTTAATAATTAATAGGTTGACATTTAATTATACAATTTTAATGATTTTAGAAAAATAACATTTATTTAAGAAGAAAAAAAGAGAGAAAAAAGCATGAATTGCCGTTTGGCGCATATTTTTAGCCACGGATTTGCCCGAAATAGATTTGCACGTGGTAAAAATTATATAAATTAACCAAGAAGTTTTTAATTAACTTATTTATAATAACATACAATTAACTCAATGATTTCACATAGAATTTTATCACTTTAGTTGGGTATCAATTGTTTTTTTTCTTTCAAGTTTTGAAGAGTTTGTCAATTTTTTTGGAGAAAAAAACCATTACTTTATGTTTTTTTATTTCTATTCATTTGATTAAACATCGTATTTAAATAGATATTTTAGAAACATTAAAATTCTAAGTAATTAGTTTATTTACATTAAAATCATTTCTTTTATCGTTTAAATCAACAAAGCAAATATTTTCTTCTTTTATTATACCCAAATCTAAAAAATTTTAATTAATGTTATCATCATGATTACAAAGCAAGATTAATTCTTTGCGGTAAATATTATTTAATAAAATTGTATAACTTTGAAAATTAAAGATAATTAAATCACCAATAAATCTAAAAACATATTTAATAATAAGTGCATGATTTTTTTCTTCATAATAGTGCAAAAATAAATTAGCTAAGAGAGATGAAAGATTAGATCCTTGTGGTATTCCATCAATTTGAAAAAATATTCTTTTCCATTGTTAAGGTAGTTATTAAAAATACTATGAAAATCGCAATAAAGGATATTTTTAAAATCATAGTAATAATTCAAAAAGACATCTTTTAGTTTAAAAAGGGGAATGCTATTGAAAAGATCCTGGAAATCAAAAGTCGCAATCGGGTTAATTTTATTATCTTTAATATATTCTAAACTCGAGTGATTATTAGTGATAATTCAAGAAAAAGTTTCTTTAATGATATTGTTAATAATTAATGTTTAAGTAGGTTGAGAAAATGGAAACTATTATGAACATATTTTTGCGGCATCGTGCTTGAAATTTTTAAAAGGAAAATAAAGACAATTAAAGTATAGACATTTTAGTTTCGTTTCGAATTTTTCTTCTTTTTAGGATTATAAAACTTTTTTTTAAAATCGTATGGTAGACTTGGAACTATTCAAAAGATTTAAATATTTAATTAAAAGTTTGTATATTTAAATTAAAAATTCTTATCTTTAATTCTTGTTTGTTCATTTTATACACATAAGTCCGAAGGTGGTTGGAACCCATCAAGTAAACCAGAAAAAGAATTACCTTTGACCTTTGGTAATCCTAATTATTAGTATCAGATAATCATGTATTATTACAATTTTAATGGTTCGATAGGGAAACGTTAAATATTTTATTTTAAATTACAAAATATTACGATAAAATTGTAAGTTACTTTATTTTTCTTTAAACCCATAGAAATTAGTGCATACATTAACTTGAGCAATAAAATCAAATGTAAAAGCATACTTCCCCTTAATAAAAACATTTTTCATCGAATTTAGGTTTTTGATCTTCGTATTCCCCAGAACCTTAGACTAGAAAACAAGTCCTCCCCCTAATATATTTCCTTTAAATTTGAGCTAAATAGAATATTATTTTTATGTAAAGAAACAAAAAAGTAACAAAAGTACAATAATAACTGAAAACACATTTAGAAAATCTGCACTAATATTAAAATGTTAATAACACACATTGATTTCTTTTGTTCATATTTGAATTTGTCACATAATTTTCGCATATTTCACAAAATAAATAAAATGGAGGATAAAAGCTTTATTTCTAAGAAGAAATATTCTGAATTAATGCAATAAATTAAAACTGTTTTGCAATAATCTTATTTTTCCAAACATGGCCATGGCTAAGGTACCAAGGGTATTGTTAAAAAAATCCATAAAAGATATGATAAAAAAATTGCTAAAAGAATTAGTTTAAAAAAATATTATTTCGAGCTGGCATAAAATGCTTTTTAAAGGAAGGTAATGTAATATTATTATTAAATATTTTAAATAGTTCTGAGAATTTTCTATAGTTACGGTTTATTAAAACCAAAGTAGGCTGATATGTGACCAAATTACTACGTTAAATCTTAGTTAATAAAAATGTCGTTTCTTAAAATTTGCACTCAAGCGTCAATTAGTTGAAAATATTAAAAAGAAAGAAGGTAGAGAAGCTGATATTATTCAATTGATGTTTATATTAAAAATATTTCTTCATAATTTTTGCATTCTTTTTAATTGTTTTGAGTACATTTGTCAAATTTTTGTGCAAGAATAATAATTATCATTATTTATCTAAATTTTCAGCTTATATTTTTAAGGATTTATTACAAGGTCTATTAAATATCAGAGAGAATAAATGTGATACGGGTTTGAAGTATCAGTTCTGCTCTTGTTGGTGTACAATGACTAGGATGTAAAAGAGCAACAGCCCCGGGCATCCAGCCAAAACGAGCATTCAATATATCAAAGGAACACACTAAAACGTTACATCAATTAGCAATTAGTTTAAGATAATTACAATTATAGAATAATTATTTTTATTATAGAATGAAATACTATAAAAGACAAATATTTCTTAATGTCTAATATTTAATCAAAGAAAGAACATAGCCAATATTGAAATCTAACAAATAGCCCTTGATAAATTTTGTGACAGAAAAAAAAATTAAAGCCAGATAGATTTCCGGATTTCGAAACATTTTCTAGTTTTACTATTCAATCAAATTGGTTTCGATGCCTTTCATCCCACCTGTCTCACTTGTGATTCAGCATATTTTGATACCATTTTTGTTTCGTTCCTACTTCATATTAATTTGTTTGCGACAATTAATTTGTATACCTTTTTTTACTACATTTTTGCGAGGAGTTTAAAAATATAATATTGAAAGCATTAACTGAAATTAATTTTTTTTTATACACCTCTTTTACTTGTATCATTCACACACCCGCAAGCATCTGTCTGCTCTAAATAATGAGATAATATAAATACGTGTGAAGTTACTTAAATTCATAATCATAAGTATTAATTAATTGTTATTTTGAATTGACAATTTCAGTCATTCTTTAGGTATTTAAAACTGCAGCATATCACATGAAAGTATTAAATATATCACTTTTACAATATTAAAGTAAAATAAAAAGGAATTCTGATCCTTAGGAACAGATATTAAGTATTCTTATGATCGAATGATGGGGCAAAATTACCTTTTAAACTAATCAAAAACTTTTTTATATTTTACACTAAAAAATTGCTTACTTTTAAATAATTTATTAATATTCAAATTGTTTAACAAATATGCTCCCGTCTAATGACAACGAAGTATTTTATTTTATCCAGTGATTTATTTATATTTTTTATTTGTTCTTATTTTATTAAATTAAATGAAAATAAAACTTCATTAAAATAAAACTAAAGCGGCCAAAATTTCATATATAGTTTCGATTTACAATTTTAAGAAGTTGTTTCGACTTTGCTTTAAAAATTTAAAAGCCTTTTTAAATAAAAAAAATTTAGAAGCCTTCTTAACTTTAAACACATAACTTTAACAAGAAAAATCAAGGAGTTAAAAATGGAAACAAATATGATCAATAAACAATAAAATCATAAGCTAACTAAATAAATGAATTTTGTGCCTGAAATATAATATTACAAATTAAACATATTTCATATTTAGGGGAAACATGGAAAATTTGGTCATACAGGAGATTTAAACAAATGATGCTTCAGATTTCTTACTTTTCATTAGTAAATAACTATTAAATTTGATGTTTCTTTAAACAAAATTATCAAATTTTTTTATACACTTATTGCTTTGTTGGTTCTTTAACTACTCATCCTTCAGAATAAATTGGGACAAATTACCCTTTAATAAGAACATTTGACCCAGTTTTTTAGCTCTTAAAAAATTATTTATAAAATATATTTTTTAATTTGATAAAGTTTCGAATTTGGGTAAAAAATATTGATGTAAACAGGGGACAAATATTATAAGCTATTAGATAATAAATAATTTCAACTTTAAAATGTATTATGTTAAAAAATGTTTTAATAAAAAACTGTGCAAACTTTTCATGTTTTCCCTAACTGCAACAAAAGTTGATTTAATAAAAACATTTGCTTACCTCCACAGGTGAAAAATTTCTGTCTTCTTGATATCCTACAAAAATTTGATACAGAAATTCCTCGTTCGCGGATTCATGTACAATTAATTTGGAAAATTACAAAATAAAATCAGTTACAATAATTAAGTAAATTAAACAATTAAGCTAGTTGGAACATTTAAGATAATTAAAGAATATCTAAATTTTAAATCAGAAAAAAAATAATAAATTAGGAAAAATATTTAAATTTTGTTTAAAAAGAAAAATTAAAATTGAACGAGGACCAATTTAACGATAATGTGACAAAACGCAAATCTCGAGACAGAATGACCCAAAGAATACTAAGAAGACCCTTCCCCTATTTACAGCCCTAAGAATTTTTTGTTTCAAACAATTTATGACCAGGAATCAGACAAAAGGGTGTTTCGAGGATATCTGATATTTCGGAAGCTGGGAAAAAAAGAGCCCAAGGTAATTTAAAGAAACTAAAAGCATTTTCTCACAGAGTAAAGTGAGGAGGCTATTTGACAACTCTGTGGGTGGTAGCTGGGAAAGAGGGGATATTTTCGTTACCGGAAAGAGTGTTTTATTGCTCTTTTGAATAGAAAAGTGAAGAGATAATTGTAAACACTTCTTCGTTTAGATTTTGAAAGGCGTCCGACAATCTAAAAAAGAAAAACAATGTATTATGGGCTTCAGAGGACTCCAGCTCCGAATAAAACTTTTCTAAAAAAGAAGAAAAAAGTGGGATCTGGGGGACCTTTTATGTTATAAATAATAAATGAGTTAGAATTTAAAGAGAAAAAAAAAAACAATTAATGCCATGAGATTTTAGACTTTTCGGGGGCCCCTATGGAACTCGGGGCCCTGGGCCAGGGCCCACTGGGCCCATCCTTAAAAACGGCTCTGGGAGAGACGAAATGCACGTTTATAGAAAAAATGATTTAAAGTTCATATGATCAAATTTAATCTTAACACATAGATCGACAAATACATAATTATTAATAAAGTAAATTTTTGCATTAGCGGTTATTCGTTTAAACATTTAATGGTGCAGAGACATTTTTTTTAAATTTAAATAATGTCTGGGGTAATAAGTAAGTTTAAAATTTTAAGCGGTTAAAAATTTACCCAATCGAGAACCTTTAGATTAAAATGCAACTTCAGTTTACAAGCAACAAATAATTAATATTTAAAATAAAGGATATAACCATCGATATTTTTTAGACGAAGCCATTATCCGAATAAGTCTTTCCAAAATTTAAAAAAAAAAGCGAAATATAAATCTTTTGAATATTTTGAGGACAGAGGGCTTTTTGAATTTTTATAAAAATGCATATGTTTAATAAATAAACAAGCTCGAATTTTTCTATAAGATGTTTATTATTAATTTTTTCTTATTTTCTTAAAATAAAGGGAATTAATTAATGAAAATTTTTTTTTATTGTGCTGCTTTAATAGATACAGTGGAACCTTTCTAAATTGACCACCCTCGGGACCAAGTCAAATGGTCACTATATAGAGGTGGTCACTTTACGAAGACTCTTTAAAAAGGACTCTTGAAATAAAACTTGTAGAAAATGGTCTCCTTTCTCAGGCGTTCACTTTACCCAGGTGGTCACTTTTACAGGTTCCACTGTAGTTATAAAATACATATGTGCCTAAAAATAAGCCTCAAATACATATAAGCCTCAGTGATATTTTCTTCCATTTTATTTTAATTATAATGGACAAATAAGATGCTTTGAAATTAAAAAAAATACTAAGTAAGGTCTTGATAAATTACACAACTCTTTTTTTTCTCAATTTGTAAACAAAAGAATTATTTAAACTTGAGCTTAAGTCATTAATTTAAAATTAAAATTGAGTGTGAATAATATTTCTGTGACTTAAGGGCAAAATTAAAAAAAAAAAAAAAAAAAAAAAAAGATCAGTTTGAACAATTAACGATACGTTCCTTAATCTATTCATTCAATAAATAAATTAACCAATTAAAAATAAATAAATTGAACTTTTATGAGTGTTTAAACCTAAAATCTATCTTTTAATGAATGAAAGGAAATCTATTTCGTAATGCTACGTAATTTACGTAATTTACACAAAAATATTTACTTATTGCAATTATGTTTCCAACATTTCAAATTTTAACATTCGTTTTTTCTTCCCATTAAGACATTGTTTTTAATAATAATACAATAACGAGCATTTAATTCACGAAGTTCACTTTTTGTTACCAAAATATCATTGTGCATATTAAACGATTTTGTTTTATAAAAATAATTATATACAAAAGCAAAATATTATAATGTAGTAAACGCCCCTCTGAATCTGCATATACAGAGATACAAACTTGCTCTGCTCCGTATAGAAAAATATTTTTTATTGAGTGCAAAAGTTACATTTATTGTATGATTCTTTGTTTATTTAATGTAAAACCATTTTCCCTTTCTACGTTTAAATAGTAAATAATTGAAAAAAATCACGTGAAACATACTTTTGTTTACTGTTATTTTGTTTTGGTTATTTTGAGAATTATAAATTTTACCAGAATTATCTTAAATTCTGCATGGTTTCGTTTTTGACTACCACTGAATAAAATATTTTAAAGAAAGTGGAGCAGTTGGCATTGCTAGAAAGTATATCGATCGCTATAAAATATAACGTGAAATAATGAAGTGAGCATGATTTCAATACATAAGAAATGATTACTTACAATTTAATCCTTGATTTTCAAAAAATCCTAATACTTCGTTTAAATTACATTTATGGCTGTCTGGTTTAAGCAAGGCAGAGGCACCTCCTGTTTTTAGTATTTAAATGTTTTGTGACAGTGATTCCCACCGTGTGTGGCAAAACTTTCCTTTTTGAAAGGATTTACGCTAATTTACAGCAAGGGTTCTATTTGTATATTCAACAAATTCGAAAGTCGCTTTTCAAAGTGATTTTCACCCCTGATAAAATTTAAGATAATTGGGCTAAACTGGACAGGGACACCCCATGGTTTTCACATCTCTTTGCCCTCTGTCACCACCAAAGGGCTATTTCCTATGCCTGCAGGTGTTCTATTCATCCCCATATAATTGCCCTTTTACATCCTGGTAATGTGATATGAAGAGATGTTTATCTTGTCTTTTTGCTTGTGGTACTGGAAAAAGAAAGATTTATCTGAGGATCCGATCATTGGAAGTTTTTATTCTGCTTTCTGGAGAGTTTTCTAAATGATTCTTTTCAATGTTTTATTTATTTTTTTGAAATTTGTATTATTGTTTTTAAAATTTGTATTAGTATACGAGTTAAATAAATTTTTTTAAAACAAGCAAAATATCAAAATATTTTGAAAAATTGAAAAAACGAAAGAAACGTTGGTGTTGGTTGATTTTGCGCCTTTTTCAAATAATGCGCCCATGGCTCTAGCCATGCCTGCCATACCCTAGATACGCCACTGCGGGAGAGCCATCCCCTCTGCAGAGGATCAAAATTGTGATCCATGTCTCCAGATCATCGTCAGAGATGTCTCCCAAACCATCGCCAACAGCCCAATGTGCAGCTCTAGTGTAAAATGAATAAAACACTACTAATAATACTTTAACTACTTAGAATTTTTTAAACATATTTTAAACTAGATGCCCCTCTCTTCCCCTTTGTAATCCCCTAATTCCCCTAATATTACCCCCTTCCACTTATATTCTTCCCTAATATTGTAATTAATTTTACTTCCCTTCCCCTAATTTTCTCCTAAATCATTTCATTTCACCGTCTTCTGCGATAAATATTTTTGCTTGAGCAAAATCCGATATTGAAAAATGTATGTGGCAAGCAATAGTGTAAACTTATTATTAATAAAGTTAATTTTCTTTTCTTTATTTTGCATTATGGTTATTTTGTAACAAATGGAGCCAAATATTAAATTCAAAGAAGAAGAGAAATTTAAAACTAAAGTTTTTGACAGAAAGAAATGGCAGTTAAGGGAGAAAAAAAATTTTTTTTTGTTTATTTTCTTTATAAAATTTTTATACTTACGAAATAATTTTAAACAAATCAAGCAGTTTACTCTATATTTTTGAAAAATTAGTATTTTATTTAGATTGTTATCCCAGGTGCTTTAATCATGGCGTTTAAAATATCGATAAACAGAAAACCTGGGAAAAACCAAAAAACCCAGACCTTTCTTATAGTTACAAAAAATCTCCACTACGTGGGGAATTCAAATTTGCAAAAGTTATGAGCCGGTTTATAGTTAAGCAAAAATAAGTAGCTATATGCGTTTCTAATTTAATAACCGCAATTGAAAGTTAAAATAAATAAAAGCTATAACAAGAAGGAAATTTTTGAAAGCTTACTTTGTTGTTTAACATTAATAAGTCTAAATATTCTTTAAAAAAGAAGTTTTTTGTGATTTTAACAATCGTTATGGTGATTAGCATGATAGTTCTCGAATTCAGATAATAGTTACTGTTTTTTGACAGCAAAATGCACCTTTTTAGTTTTTCCAGAGCTGTTATTTCAGGTGAACTTAGAATAATTAAAGTAATAATTTTAACTACTTTATATTAATTTTTTGCATTGAAAATAATTGTTATTTTTTATTGTAGCTTTGCTCTTCGTTTCTGTTATTGCCTCAAACCGGGTTTTAGAACTTAGTGACAGGTAATATGATTTCTTTATTAATCCAGTTATTCCGTTCATTATATTATATTATAATATTCTATATTAAAATTTTGTTTTCAATATGACTGATTAGATTTAATACTTAATTTCACTCCTATGCTTTTAAGATTTTGTTGCAATTCAGAGTCAAATTTTAAGGTAAAAATTTAAGGTTTCAAAGGGCTGTTAACGCTTATTACTATTGTACATTTTTTATGTACCTATGCGGAAATCTTCCCATACGTATCACTAAATTTAATTAAGTATCACAGGCGTCAATATTATTTCTTGAATAAAAAATTTAATGGCTAAATGTAAGTCTAATGTTTGCAAATTTTTTGGTCTGTCAAATTAATATACATCCTTGAAAAACACCTGATCTCAGTGTAAAAAAAGGAACCTTTTTTTTTCCTGTTAAACTGGGAACATAAGAAAAACTAATTGACATTAATTAACAATTTTCATTGTCTGTTACCTATTATACAGGGTGTTTATAAAGTCCCGGACCCATTTTGATGTTTAGTAACTCATAAAATAATAAAGATAGATTAAAATTAATAACATAAATGGTTAGATAGACTCAAAAAGTTTCATGACCCTTGTCAATGAACTTCCACGTGTGCCCCCTTCATCGCACGCAGAATATCAAGTCGATAGTCAATTTCACTCCAGGTAGCAGCAAGCATGTCGGCATCCACAGAGGCTATTGCGGTTGTAATTCTGGCTTTTAGGTCATCAATGTTCGACACGATCCTCTTGTAAACATTGTCCTTTATAAATCCCCAAAGAAAAAAGTCCAGCGGCGTTATATCAGGTGATCTGGGTGGCCAAGGAATTGGACCTCCTCGCCCAATCCATCTTCCTGGAAAATGGTCATTCAAAGAACTACGAACGATGATACCCCAATGGGGTGGTGCACCATCTTGTTACAAAAAGACATGTGGCTGAAGCTCGTCTAGTTGTGGTAATACAAAGTTTTCCAACATGTCTAAGTATACGACTGATGAGACCGTCTTTTCTGTAAAAAAGAAAGGCCGAATGACTCGGTCGTGCATTAGTCCACACCACACATTAACCTTTGGGGAATCCCTTTGTGTCTCAGGGTATTCATGGGGGTTTTCAGATCCCCATATGCGCACATTATAGCGATTAACAATGCCAGAAACATGAAAGGATGCTTCGTCGGAGAACATTATGAGCTTCAGAAAACTGCAATAGCCTCTGTGGGTGCCGACATGCTTGCCGCTACTTGGCGTGAAATTGACTATCGACTTGATATTCTCCGTGCGACGAAGGGGGCACACGTGGAAGTTGATTGACAAGGGTCATGAAACTTTTTAAGTCTGTCTAACCATTTATGTTATTAATTTTAATCTATCTTTATTATTTTATGAGTTATTAAACATCAAAATGGGTTCGGGACTTTATAAACACCCTGTATATTGGGAATATCTGTGAATGAAAATACACGTGTTAGCTTAGATTGCTAATGCATCCCTTATAATGTGCGTTTGTACTTAAACTTGAGTTACTTTTATAAAATGATTTTAATGTTTTTTTATTTAGGTTTCTTGAAGTTCGTAGCAATGGTATGTGGCTAGTAATGGTAAGTTTGCTAACGTTATACTTTTTATTTTTCCCTTTAGAATAGGCGTGCACAACCTTTTTGAGGGAAGGGCCACTTGCACAGCAGGTTGGCTAACGAAGGGCCGCACATGTATTTAGACATGTTAATGACAAATGTAATAATGTTTATTTAAACATTAGCGTTCCATTTTTTTTATTAATAAACTTAGTAATATTAATAACTTAGTAGTGCTCCATTATTAGAATTCATTCAAAAATAAAAAAACCTATACTTTTTTTTTTTTTTACAAAAAAATTTGCTATTTTTTTCATATGAACAATAGATTTATCAAAATAAATAAACATTGAAGAAAAGAAATATTTTTTTTTTATCATATCATGCAATATGAAAACTCATTTTAGAATTAAATTCTAATAAATTAAAAAAAAAAATGCAATGCCCACAGAATGAAAGTAGGATAAAGTTTAGTCGTAATTAAGTAATATAAATTCAAATTAAATATTTTAATTGAAGAAAATTTATAGGTTTTAAACAAAAGCCTAAAATAAAAACAAAACTGTGATAGTTCAAAATAAAATTCAATGCTTATTTTGTAATGTACTTTATTATTTTATTTTATTAATTATTAGATTTTTTATATCGTAAACATTTTCCTTTTTTTTATCGAAAAAGATCACTTAAGCAACAAAAAATTGAAATCTAAACTACTAACAGTGAGCAGTTTAAAAATTCACGTTTTCCGCCATTTTATGAATTTCTCAAGTTGCAATAACATTGCATTTAAATTAGGGAGGGAGTATTTGGCCCTTCTGTGAAAAATTCAGTTGGTTGAATGATCAGTCAAATATTTGGCAAAATATTTTTTAGAAATGCATTTTTCTAAGTTTTTTTTTATTTTTGAATTTTTATAGATATTACTTTTTTTTTTTCAAATTATAATCAGACAAGTCAATTTTGTCATTTGTTCGATACTTTGAGAATTGAGAAGGATCCATTTTTTGCAGTTTTTATTATAACCCAGCATTTTAACAGAACGTCTCATACTATTAATTTATTATCACTCTTTCCCTGTACTGTAATATAAATAACCAGTAACATAGAAAAGTGTGATTTTCAGCATTAAAGTTTTGTTTCAGGAACTAAGAAAAATTTGTTTTTTCTGTTTTTCTTTTTTTAGGCATTTTTATTATGACTCAGCATTTTTTTAAAAATAAAGTTACAAATAAAAAAAACATTTATAGCAATTTTTTTTCTTCTAAAATTATGGCAATGAGAAAAATTTAAATTGAGATTTTCGGCATAAGATTTTCACTTAAAAAATTAAGAAAATTTTTTCTATCTTTTTATTTTCTGTAAATAAGAAGAAAAAAAACTTTTTTTAGACGTTTTCATTATAACGCAGTAATTTTTAATAGCATTTCTGTTGACTTAATTCTTTTTTCTTGGCTTTTTCTGGTAATTGAAAAATTGAGATGTTAAGCTTTAAAAAAAAATTTCAAAAATTAAGATTGATTTTTATGTTCTCTGTTTCGCTTTTCGACATTTTCAAAAACGTTCTTGATTGGCCTTATTTTTTAGAGTTAATTAACGTTTTTCTAGGAAATATTATTCTGAGCATTGAAATTTTAGTTTCAGTGTTGCTATACTGCTAAAAGATTTTGCTATTTGGCCCCAAGTGAACGGTGTTCAATAGATTTTTTCTTCTTCTTTTTGCCGAATATTTGGTTTTTGATCAAACACAATTCATTACCACATTCGACCGAATCGTATTCGTTGCGGAAATAAAAAAGAAGAAAAAATAACTAGGATTTACGATAAAACTGTACGGTAATACCGTATCAAAAAGTGATTATTTAATTGCGTGATTAACAATCACGTGTCGTAATAACATCATAGTTAAATAACGGGATCGTCAAAATCACAAGGAAAAGTATAGAAATAATTAGGAAAAAATATATTTATGCTGAACTCAGCACAAATAAAGCGCGTCAAATGCATGATTTAAAATTTGCATGTCGTAGCAGAATAATTGGAATTTTTTATGATACGTAGGAACGCATAGCAATAACTGCCGAGAAAAATTTTTGAAGAAAAAGAAAGAATTGCAAAAAAAAGATAGAAAATCACTTAGATTTAAGATGAAATCGTCACAATTGAAGTGCCCAAAAAGTGATTATTTAAATTTGTGATCTGAAACTCGCGTCGTTATAAAAATTCGGAATTTTCAAAATCACGTAGAAAAAGCGGAAATAACTGTTTAAAAAAAATCATTTATATTTACAATAAATTTGGCTTCAAGAAAGCGCGTTAAACGTACATTTACTAAAGAATCTGTTAAAATTGATTGTGTCAAAACGTGATGACTTTAAAGTGCGATTAAAAATTGCCATTTTTAAAAAAAATTCTTATTGTGTTTAGAAACTCTCGCGGGCCGCACTTCAGTAGTCGAAGGGCCGCATTTGGCCCGCGGGCCGCAGGTTGTGCACCCCTACTTTAGAAGAAAAAAAAAACTGATTTGAGTTGATGTGAAATGTGTTTACCAAAAATATTTTTTGTAAAACATCGATAACTTCTTGGCAGTAACTCAAAAATAATTCAATAAAAGATTAATAAAGTTCGAATGTACATTTGAAAATGTTCTGCTTCTATAGTACCTACTAATTTAAAAGATGTATAGCATGCTGTAAAAAGTCATATTTTTGTTATTTGATAGTGTTATAATTGTTTTATTTTTCTCGTAATTGTTTTTCATCAGTTATGTTTAATTGGGAAAAAAAATTAGTTTATCTATGTATTACTGGTGTATAAGTCAAACATCTAAATATCATCTACAAAAATTAAAGATCAATTCATTGGTATATAAGACATGCTAACTTGATTCAATCAAGAGGTACCTTTTAATAGATGAAGGTTGGCATTGTCGATAACTCCATCCCCACACTAGTTTGAGGTTTTAAAATTTTTATGTTTGACCTACACGCCAGAAAATACTGAATCATTGTTGTACTCTATATGCCCAAATAAAAATTGCGTAAAGAGCAGGTTTTTGTTTAGAAGCTTTAATGTTTTGAATTTTTATAATTATTTAAGAAAAAATCAAATTTTACATATCTTGAGTGATGAAAGCTACTGGCAAATACAGACCAGTTTTATCAGACATTTGTGAAAGGTCCATTTTTGTGATTTGAGAAAAAAGTACTTAATTTTGTGAAAATACTTTCATGTTTGTTAATACGAAGTTTTTCATAAAATGATCCTTGATATGGTACAATATTTATTTTGCATTTATCAGCATTAGCTCTTCTCTTCTGTGATGTGAATTTTTGTGAAAGTTATGATATAATATAGACTTTCTTATTTATGTATTAAAAATAACGGTTTATTGATCATTATCTTAATTTTAATATACATTTTAGTCTTATGCTTCATTGTGTTACATTTTAGATGTAACATGTAATAAAAATTTCATTTTTTTCAAAATGCCTTATTAAGATTAAATGTTTTTTGCTCTTGCGCCAACTAGGTGTTAAAAAAACTTTGACATAATAACATTACATAAGGAAAGTGTCTTATAAAACATTTTTGCATTTTAGTTTTATGCTCCATGGTGCGGTCATTGTAAAAATTTAGAACCTGTTTGGAATCAAGTTGCCCAATCGTTAGTTGATACTGAAATTAGAGTTGGTAGGATAGACTGTACAAGATTCACTAATGTAGCCCATGAGTTTTCTGTTGCTGGATTTCCTACTATTCTTTTGTAAGTATCAAATAAATATTTTGAAAAAAATTATAGATGAATTTAAGTTGTCAACATTATTTTTATATTAAACTGGGAGGACATACGTCTCCGCCGTGCTTTAGCAGTGCAGTAGAGGAAATTCATTTACCGCATTGCTAAACTGCTAAAAGCATTTCTAATTTTGATTTGAAATCTAACACTTTTTTTGAGTGTTATACATTGGATATATCAGGGTGGCCACCCACCTGGAAAACCTGGAATTATCAGGGAATTTTTTTATACTGGAAAAAACCTGGAAAAATCAGGGAAATTTGAATAAAAACCTGGAAAAATCAGGGAATTTTAAAGAAAAGCTGGAATTTTTTTAATTTCACTAATTTAAATTATTTACTAATTTTCTTAATTAAAATTATTTCATCCATTATACCCATTTTTTTTAGACGGAAATGTATCTCCAAGCAGTTTAAATATCATCAACTTAGCAATACTTTGCTTGCATCAAAATTTGCTCCATTACAGCTCTGTGGTGGAGGTGGAAGAAGGGATTAGGATATTAGCTTCTGTTTTTAAATTCTGCCCTTGGGCTGAATCCATTTATGGCTTAAGTTTGTTCCAATGATTTCGTGGTAATTTTTTTCCATTTTGACAAAATGTTTTTGTATTTTTAACTTTATAAAATTCTCCAAAAATTAGTTGGTTATAATTTAATAATAATAATAGATTTTATATTGCACTCTTTTTTTGAAAGCTTTTGTATTCCCATTAAAAGAAATCTGTGAATTATTTTTTCTCAGCAAACCAACCAATCACAACCTTTTTTTACAATCGCTAACAGCAATGTTTATCGACAAATTGTTACAATTGTTGCATTTATGCTAATTTTTTCTATTTCATTTTAACCTTTTATGACATGTTTTCATTTTAAAAAAAGGTTTTTTTTAAGAACTATATACTAATATTTAATTTTACTCTTTTGTTGCTCAATATATGATTTTTGATACAAAATTTTGTACCAAAAGATTAAAAAATGAATAAAAAATCTTGCCAAATTGTCGAAATAAATTATTTTTTTCAAGACAAGATGTTAAAAAAATAACATTTTGAGTAAAATATTTTATAATATAGACACTTTTCTTGCCTACACTTAATTAGAATAAGGAAACTAAAACCTGGAAATTTTAAGATTTTTATCTGGAAAACCTGGAAAAATCAGGGAAATTTGAAATCTGATTTGAGTGGCCACCCTGTATATATTACTTAACTATTTAAAGTTTTTTACTATTCTTTTTGTGGTAAAATTTATTTACACATAATATTTATCTGAAAATTAATATATAAATTATTATATTATACTCGATGTGATTGTTTCAATGAAGACATGAACGTATATAGTAACACTTATTTATATTTTGTTTTATTTAAGATAACAGTTTCGCACAGAAATTATATGTTCCTTGGGCAAAAAATTGGGTACAAATTGTTAGTTCCAATAGTTCTCAATTTATCAAACAAAATTTCTTTATGAGTAAGTTTTTAATCTCTATTTTGGTGATTTTTGACAAAAACTGTTTAATATGTGAACTTGTATTTCATGATTCGAGCACAGATTAACTGCATTGATCACTAACAGGTGACGTAGCGAGATCTTTGATTTTCATAAGCTTTTAGGTAACGTGGTTGGTTTTCATGCACAGTTAGTGGACTTTTGTTAGATAGGAAAACAGTTTTGTACTTATTGCAGCAAAACTTTCATAAACATTGTAAACAAGCAAAAATTACATTAATTGGGAACAAAAAATAGCGCACAGAACTTGGCAACCGCAAGAAATAAAATGTTTCGTACAACAAACCGGAAGACCATCAGAGTCATTCTATCACACCAGTATCAGATTAAAGGTCTGTTGGGGAGGGAAAATATTGGAAGTTCTTTCTAGTACTTCACAGAAGGCAGATAAAGATGAAAAACTCAACTATTAATTAAAAAAAGGGGAAGAACAGGTGTCTAGTTTTTTAGAAATCAGAACTTATGCAATGCATGGGGTCATAAAATGACCCTTGGACGTCCTCCCAGGTTAAATTCTATTCTGGAAATGTAATATATATATGTTACCCTGCTAAAGTAGTGAAAAGTTATTCTACAGATTAACTAACTAATGTGCAGATTAACTTAAATTAGGGGTGAACAACCTTTTTGAGTGAAGGGCCACTTGCACATCAGGTAGATGAACGAAGGGCCACACACATATTTAGTCATGTTAGCGACAAATATGAGAATTTTTATGTAAACATTAGTGCCCTAAGCATTAAATAATTTTGCCAGTGATCTTTTAATAATATATTTGCAGAAAATTAAATACTTTTAATTATTTGAATTTGTTTAAAACTAAAAAAACTGATATTTTTTTTAAAAAAAAAACTTTTTCCATTTTTCTCAATAATTAATTTCTATTTATATCCCCCTATATAGAAATTAATTATTGAGTTAATTAATTATATATATTTTATATCCCCCTATATATATATATATATATATATATATATATATATATATATATATATATATATATATATATATATATATATATATATATATATATATATATAGGGGGATATAAATTCTAACAAAAAAGAAGCTTACAGAATGAAAGTGCAAAAAATATATGCATTTTATAGAGTAATATAAATTTGAATTAAGTATTTTAATTTTAAGATTTTTTTTAATATTTTTTTATTGCGTTTCGAAGTTCCTGCAGGCTGCACATCAACAGGCAACAAGTCACAGGTTGTGCACCTCTAACTTAAATGATCCGTTAAAGTGTCAAAAAAAAATTTCATTTCTCAAATAACCAAGGTATTCTAAAAACTATCAAATAGGTATTCAAGTGAAGACTAGACCTTTGCTGAAACGTTAAAGTTTTTGGACGCAGAAATTTGCACAATGTTAGTTTTTTACCATTATCTAAAAAATTAAGTTACAGCACTCAACACATTAGAAGATAGAATCAATCACTTTAAAAAATATAATAAGAAGAATAGAGTTGTTTAAAATATTATTACCATTGAGAAAATTAATATAATGTAATTTATTTATTTTTAGATATTTAAAAAATCAAGTCAATACAATCAAACAAACTTTTTGAACTGTAAAAATACATAGACCATTAATGTGCTAATTACCTTGGTAAATTGTGAAACTCTTGATCCCACACTATAATGAATTCCTGCACTCTAATGAATGAATTATCATTAATTTACAGATTAGCTAGGTAATGTGCTATTGACAGCTTTTGAGCTGTCAATATGCACATATTAGTTAGGAGTAACATATTAGTTAGAGTAACCTTTATTCATATTAGTTAGGACTGAGTTATGTATATATTACTGCTATTGGGTTTTTATAAATTTTTTGGTTGGAAAAAAAATTATGATTGTGATTTAAAAGGAAATGTGTATTTATTTTTAATTTAAACAAAGTAATACTTAGTTTTTAGCTTGTATTCTATTCCTTACCACTTCTTTAACTTTTGTTTTCAAAATGTTATTTATATTTGAAAAGAAGTGTTTGTAAATGGCTGAGAATATAAATCAGAATTCCAAAATTTTAACTGTTCCCTACATTAATTATAACGCTTTAATTTTTTTAAAAAGAGAAATGCATATTTAGTTTTGCATAAATAGCTTAAAATGTAAAGAATTGATTTAAACATCACCCTCTCCATGAATGTGTATTTTTTATTTATTTAATAATTTGTGTATTTTGCAGTATTAAAGGTCATAAAACTGTTGAATATCGTGGGGATAGGGAGCGTACAGAAATTGTAGAATTTGCTAGGAGAATGGATGGGTGAGTATTGTTAGTATATATAAACAAAAATTATTCTATAAATGACAGCCTATAAAATATGGAGTGATAAACATTCTCATTTTGGAAAGTGAAATAAATCTATTTGGAGCTTAAATGTCGTTTTTTTTTTTTTTTTTTTTTTTCTGTTTTAATAATCACTGTTGCATTTTGATGTTAAATCAAATAGTGTTAAAAACATCACTCAAATTAGTTAACCTTTGCCAATGCTATTAAATTCAGTCTAAAACTTGGCGCTAACCCTTAAAAGCTTTGAACTTATCAGGGATGAGATTTTTCCGCTTTTTAGCGGATTTCCGCTTTTTTCACTTTTATCTCTTAAATTTCAGCTTTTTTATCAAAAATTCAGATTTTCTAAAAATTTCATTTTTTTAAACAAGTTATCTGCTTTTTCAGAAAATTCACCGATTTTCAAAGAGAAACAGAAAATTCAAACTACATAGCTACCAATCCTTTCACATTTTTACTTATTTTACCAATTTTCTCCCCTTTTACACGCAGCAGATAAGATTTTCCGAATTTTTTACCGCCCTCCAGATAGATCCGATTTTCGTAGTTCAAACGACGCTGCTTCTGACAAGCCTTTTAGAGGTCCCAAGCCTGGAATCTGCTAATATCTCGATTCTTATTCACACGATTTTAATATCAAACATAGCTTTTCATATTTGCTTGTTGCGATTCTTATTCACGCGATTTGAATTTTGTACGTTGCGATTCTTATTTACGAGATTTAAAAATCCGATATTGTGATTCGTATTTACGTCTTTTTAAAAACCTATGTAGCGATTCGTATTCACGCAAGTTTAAAATTCAATGTGTTGATTTGCTCATGCAGTTTATAATATCAAACATTGATCTTCGTATTTATACGTGATTTTAAAATAAGGCATTGGGATTCGCATTCATGCATTCTAAAAGTTATGCATCATAATTCTTATTTATGCAATCTAAAATTACGCATCATGATTCGTATTTACGCGATCTAAAAATTATGAATCGTGATTTGTATTTACGCTTTTTAAAAATTCTATATCCCAGATTGTATTTTCTTATTTTCAAAATCGTATATCTAGTTTCATATTCATGTGATTTCAAAATCCATAATTGTTATTCATATTCACGCAATTTTAAGATCAACTACCACGATTCTTGTAAGAAGTAAATTTTTTTTTTTAATTAGTTACTATAAGGGTGACTGTTTTTCTAACGACGATTATTAGTATATGTAAGTGTTACAACATCAGAGAAACTGGAAGAGAATATATTCAAAACTTACATTCTGTGCTTGCAAAGAAGAAAAAATAGGATTTGTCACAAGATGTTTGAAGATGGACTAACGACTAAATATAGCAAACATAAAAGATATAGCAAACAGAAGCAATCACTTAAAAAGGGATTTAATTAAAAAAAAAATTTTGGGGGGGGGGGGAAAGAGTTAATTAACTCATCAAAATTTTATTTATAATTGCTGCTATTTATGCTATAAAATGCAAAATTCTTATCAAATGAAAAACAATTATCTAAACAGTTGCTGATTGTCATGTAATTTTTCAAACTAAAATAGCAATTTTTGTATGTTAAGGAGTTACTATATATTTCTACTTCACTGTTATTGAAATGTTTCAGAGGGTTGTAGTTAGATTAGACTATAATATGAACATAATGATTCGGTCCATTGTTAAAGTTTTTTTTTCCAATATAATTTAAAAAGTAATATTACTGATATATTTGCTATAAATCACATAACAGTATTTATTAAAAGAAATGAAATATTAATGTATATTCTCAGTAATTTTAATTTGTTAAACCAGGTAGTTTTTCAAGTAATAATTGTTTCTTATGTGAACTGAGGAAAAATATATTTTTTAGCTTTATTTTTTCAATTGGTAATTTTTTTTCCACTAAATGTTAAGTATCAATGTAATCGTTTTTATAATAATAGATTAGTACACAATTGTATGTCAACACATCATTTATTACCTTAAACTGTGGAATTTGTTATTAAAGGGTTGCGCTTGCGTAAAATTTACTATTGTGGAAATTCAGCTTTTTTGCGTTTTGGCTAATCTCATCCCTGACTTATGCCACTTCCCAAGTAGGCTTGTTTCACTTTCAAAAATATCGACATAAATATTACTATACTAATAAATATATTTTTTTTTTTTAAATGTGATGTATTTTTTTGTTGCTGGTTCTTCAGACCAGTGACTAAATTTTCACAATTTTTTACTCCTGTTTATATTAAGTGGAACTTATGATTAACTTTTGTAAATGGAACTTAATGATTTTTTTAAAACAAGGTTGCTTTTTGGATGTGATTATAGTTCATTGATTTTCATTCTTTATCGAACTTGTTGACTTGAAAGTTCAGATTGATAGTATATCTCATGCTTTATTCGTTTTGTTTATTTTTAGACCTGCTGTGAGGCATTTTTCTAGCTGTGAACAATTTCAAACTTTAAGAAGAGACAAAAAAGTCTTTTTTATCCATGTAAATGGAGCAAAAATTGAAGACAAAGAAGTACTTAAAGTTAGTATTTTTATTATTTATATTAAGCTATTTTTCTCTTACAAAACTTTGTCCTTTAAATATCTTGTAAGAGTGTCACAGTAATCATGAATTTGAAATTTTTTCCAGAAAAAAATGTGTAATGCAAAGAATATAGTCTTTTAGGTGAATAAATTAAAGGCATATGATTTTTTAAAAGTTTAATTGTATGAGATACTAAACATTAAAAAAAAAAGGGGGTTCTCACTATCATCAATTTCTTTTTTCATTTTGAATGGATTGGTATTGTTTTAGAGGCAGTTTAAAATTCCTTGATTTCAAATTGTCTTATTTTATTAATTTATAGCAATGTTAATTTTCAAACTATATTAATATTTTCAATATTTTTTTCATTGTATTTGCTTACAAAAGGATCTGCAGAAGTGCATTTCTTGTCAGATAATTTTATAATATGTAGAGCACAGTCTCTTTTCATTTTCAACTAAAATTAATAATTATAGATTGAGTGATGAAAGATTGTGCCAGCTATGAAGTTATATGAATTGCAGAAAAAAGTTGATTTTATGATTCTTCTGAATGGATGTTAAGAAAAATCTTTATTTATTAATTATAAACAAAATATTCTGGTTTTCAGTTTAAAAATGCTTATTTACTAGGGTTAGATTTTTTAGTCACTCTAGTGACCTAGTGCTTAGGCTTTTCAGCAACTGTGGCTATAACAAATTGTATCAGTCAACAAAATCAATAGATTGTTACTTAAAATTTTGATAGATGATAATAAATTTATGTATATCTCAAATTTTCTTTTTTATCTTTTTTTTTATCCAACTTATAACAATTGTGTAAATACTACTTTTTACTACTGCTTGTTTTTATTATGCAAATAATATATTCTGAGGATTTATGTTTGTGCTTGTGGCCTTTTTCACTCATAGATAATACTTAAGGGGGAACCCCACTCTGAGATGGTGAAATATTAATGTTTTTCTTGAATTTTTTTTTTTTTTTTAAGTAGTAGAGACAATGCAGAGTCTCCTTGTTTCTTTATGTTATTTAGCTTCAATTTAAGTCCATTTTAAAAAAATTTCTTTTACAAAACAATAAAAAATAAGTTGATGGCAGCTCCGTGTGTGGCTGGTCATCAAAAAGTAGCACCTCACTGGCCTCATGGATTTAGAAGTTCTAAAACATAAAAGTATTATCTAAAAAGTAGCATAGAGGTTTTTTGATATTCGCAAAATTACCAAAATGGCACCAACTTAAAAAAAAGTTGTTTTTCATTAAAAAAATATTCATTAAAATACTAATATAAAAAAAATCCTATGCTACTTTCTAAAGAATATATTTTTACGTAATTTAAAATAAAGAACAGCTTATTTCGTTGAATAGATCATGAGAAAAACGTTAGGCCAGGTCAAAAAACAGCGTTTTGAGAAAAACGCTTTTAAATTTTTGACTTATGGTAGGGGAAAATGTTTAATTTCATATATATAATGGATGATAAATGAAATGCCTACAATAAGTTTCTATATACAGTCAACAGAAAGGATGAGACACAAAATGAATGTCGCCCTCCCAATCCGGCCGAACTGGCCTTTCTACCTGCTTAGCGATGACTCTCTATTTTCCGGTATGACTTCCAAACGAAGTTAGGTACAGAGAAATCGTTTTGGACAGACATTAGGAAGGGTACAAAGATTCAAAAATGCAATAAAATGTTTTTCGAAATTTTGAAATATTCAATACCCCTTAATTTGCTGTTGTGTATTCGTAATTTATTTCGAAAAAAAAAGCAAATTTTTAAAACTAATTTGTAACTTTTGATGCTAATTTTGTATTTTTGCAAAGCAATGTATTTTTATTAAGTAATGTAAGTGTCTGTTTATAGGATAATTATACAAGAGCTGCTGAAAACTTTCAAATTTTTGTAAGTTTTTATACTGTTCCTGTTCAGTGTATTGCTCAAGTTGAAGGGCTTGCTGTGCCAACAGAAGAAGCTGTGTATGTGTGTAAAGATGGCTCATGCTTTCAATATGAGGGTAATACAAAAGTTATTGACTATAATAGAAATGGGTGATACAATATCACATCAATCAGGGGAAAAAAAACACACTATCTTTGATTCTTATGCAATTTTAAATGATCAAACTCTTAGAAAATCTAAATTCAGATCTGGTAAAAAAGAAAAGTCTATCTTTATTTATAAGTTATTAAATTTTAAAATTAGTGAATAAGAATTTTTCATTCTTGCCCACAGCTCTATAACCCTACATAAATAAGAAATGCTTTGTATAGTCCGTAGCTTTTTAGTAATCGGTATGTTACTGTAACACTTTAACATTTTTAAAAATTGCAAGTGTTAAAGTTTATCACTTATTTTTATTTTAATAATTATTTAAGAGTGTTTCCATTAAACTATGCTAGTTTATTGACATAAATAAAATATAAATTATGCATATTTTTTTAGTCCATCAGTCAAATTATTTGCTACAGTAAATTCAGTTATCTAAGGTTAAAATGCTATTATCCGTGAGAACCAGAAAGTTGCATCAAAGCTAATTTTAAAAAGAATTATAAGAACTTTAATTTGATGTATAATATGATAAAATATTTTTAAATGTAATTTTTTTTCAAAAAGGAGTGTTTTTTTTTAAATAATTTTAAGATTGAAATGTTCAAGTCATATCTTTGACATGGTATAGTCTTTATTTAAAACTGTCTAACTTACCTGTCACATCACCACACGAATCCATTCTTTCTCTAATTAAAATAAATAGTGTTGGAGTAGTGGCATATTGAATTCTGCTCCAGAGAAAAATCTGTTAAAATTACCTTTTTTCATTTCTAAATAAATTTACTAAACAATGATCAAAAAACAGAAACAGGTGTAATCAATGAATTCATTCAATTTAGGAAGGCAGATTTGAAAAATGTTCTGTTAAATTGTCAGGGTTTGCAAGATTTGAATCATTTGATTTTTTTTTTCTAAAGAAATTACTGATTTAAGTAGAAGAAGAAAAAAAATATTTATTATAATTTAGAAGTATATTTTTAAGGTAGTGATTTTTTTATAAGTCTGATCTCATTGATATTAAAGGCTTTATCCTGAGAAAGAATGAGACGATATTTTATGTTAATTATTATTTGCTGTATAAAATAGACTAAAAAATAAAAAGACTAATTGTTGATAAAAACAACATAAAACTTAAATTATAACTTTCCATTAGTTGTATGTAAAATAATTTTCCATTTAATAGATGTAATGCAATTATATCAATTTAGTTCTTAAACATGTAGTTTATGTATATAAATGCTGAATAACTTGTCATGAGTATTATTTAGAATAATTTTTTTTTCATGTTTCGTGATCTAAATTAATTTGTTCTCTATTTGATATTTGACAAATTTGACCTCTGTCTTTACAAATTCATGAAATATTGAGCTCAAATAAAAACATCTATGATTTAATTTTTTCAGTGATTAGTTTAATAATTATATAATAATTTTAACCATTTTAGTTAGAAATATTAAATACTTTAGATATAATATTGTTTTTAAATAATATTAAACATTAATATATTTTATGCAAGCTTTCATTGGTATCAGGACCGGCCCTAGACATTTTGGCGCTCCGGGCAAAACCTTAATTTTGCGCCCCCCCCCCCCCCCGTTTTTTTTAAGTAAGTCTCATGCGACCATATCAGAAAGTCAAGAAAACATTGAAAAATAAATAAGAAAAAAACGTTTTATTAAAAACTCAATCATCAGATAACAAGATAAGCAATTTAGTACTTAAGGTAAAATAACAAAAATTAAAATGTAGTAATGCTAACTAAACTAATATCCCGTATTATAAATAAATTCTAACTAACCCAAGTAATTAAAATGCCCTTTTTCTAACTTTTCTTTCGGCAAACTCACGAACCAGTGATTTCAAGTCTAATTTGTCACTAATTTGGTGTTCTATAGCTATCATTGCCAATCCATTGAGACGATCGTCTGCATCGTTCTGAGATAATTTTTTATTATTTTTTGTTTTGAGAAGCTTCTTTCCCCTGAAGTCACAGTGACTGGCAATGTAAGTAGGATTCTTAATGCTATGCTGAGGTTTGGTGCGAATTTAAGTGTAGCGATAAACATGAGAACTTCAACAGAGGTTTCCTTTTTTGTTAATAATGACGAAACAATGCTTATTTCATCGGCTAGTTCCAGGGCGTTAAGATCGCTTGAATTTCCATCAGTTAAAACTACTTCCAAATCTTTGCAATGACCCAGTAGCTCCTTTCTGGGCATATCTTTTAGACCAAAAATATTATACAAAAAGCTGAAATAATTACTGTGAGTATTTAGCAAATTATATCTGATTTCCAAGGCATTGCTTGATCTATAGTGTGAAAAAAAATCTATTTTATATTTTTGTTTGAGGTCTTGAACGGGTTTATCCGGGCCCTCATACAAAAACGTTCTTGTTTTGCTTCTGACACGATGACGTGGTGTGGTGGTTTCGAAATTAGCTTCCACGTCAATCTCTGAAGCAAGCTCGGTTGCTTCTAAAATGATGCTTTCAAAAGTTTCATCTGATCTCAGGTTTTCAAAGAAGAGTTTGCAGTTGCTAAAAATGTCAATAGATTGTGACATATCAAAATTTACAGTTTGCAAAAGTTTGCTGATGGGGTTAATATGACTCAAAATTTTGTACCAGATCACAACAGAGCATATAAATTTGAACTCCTTCAAATTATTTAATAATCCGCTGGCCTTGTCTCTGATCATATTATCGATTTCTGAATCTATATGCTGTACAAAGCATCGTGAATTGGACCAATTTGAAACAGCAGAGCTTTTAATGTCGCGTATCACTCAATGGTTTTAGGGTGTAAGTATCAATATATTTCCGTAATATTGCCCATTGAAAAGAAGAGGAAGAAAAAAATTTATATAACTTTTGAACAATATTGAAGAAGTTGGAATTAGAATAACTACCCAATTTTTTTTAATACGAAGGACAAACTAAAACAAACAAAATGAAAAATACTCTGACAATTTATGGGCATCTAAGCTCACACGATTAACACCAAATCCCCCTTCATTGTAGGTACTTCCACTGGCCAAAAAAAAAAAATTGATACCACACAAGACATTTTTTGATCTAAACTCTAATGTTTGAAATCCCCCCCCCCCTTGTGCGCCATTGGCTTAAAAAAATAAAATGCATTTTATTCAACTCCAGACTCAATTACCTTTCATTTGATAACACACAAGCCATGTTTTGATCTAAACTCTAATTTTTGAAATCTACCCCACCCTTTTTTTGGCTTATGTCTGATGGATTTTATTCGTTTTTAAAAATGAAAACAAAAATTAAAACACTTACCTTCACAGAAGCCAAACGCACTGGACAATTTCCACAAGCACTTTTTTAAAGCTTTTTTGCACTAATAATTTAAACAAACTATTTTATTTCGCACCAGCCGAAATCTAGTGGCAAATAATGCATTGTTTTAAGTCTACTTCCTTTTTATATGCAGTTAAAAAGGGCTGTTAGATCTTGTTTCGCTAGGTTTCAAAATTGTTGTTCCCTGTACAGTCGTGTTACCACGGACCGAAAAACTTGTCAATTATTGAAAGGCGGTGGTTGAGGGGTCTTGTCATGTTGAATTGAATTCAACTAGATTTTGCCTTAATGTTTAAATATATTATATTATTTGAATTATGTGCTTAGAATTAAAAATGATAAATTCCGCCTGCCGCCTCTCAATCTTATCAACTATCATTTTGGCGCCCCTAGATCATCGCGCTCCGGGCGGCCGCCCGGATCGCCCTACCCTGGGGCCGGCCCTGTTGGTATATGCACAAAAAATAATAAATGTTTAAATACATTTGTAATATATATTTTTTAATTGTGATATAATAATAATCTCAAAATAAAATAAAAAATTTCCCTCCAATTTTAGACCAAAATATTCAGATTTTATGAGTCTAAAAAACAGTTTAAAAAACAATAAAAAATTATCTGTATAATGCTAAATTTTAAAAACATGTTTTATAATTTTGTTTTAGATAAATATCTGGAAGAAGACAACATGACGCTTCATAATTGGATAAACAAAGAAAGATTCCCTGCATTTATTAAAATTTCACATGGTAACTTCCATCAGTTGATGAAGACAAATAAGTATGTTGTCATGGCTGTTTTAGAAGAAAATCAAATTGGAGGTCTTACTCTCAAAATGTCTGAGTGAGTTTTTCTTATTTCCCTCAATTTTATACAATATGCGAGTGTTACGAATGAAGTAAAAATCAAAGATAAATCAATGTTTAACCAGCTAAAGTGGGAATAGTTGGTCAAAGTCTGGAGATTCTACAATGCCTCTTCCTTCAATCGGCTAAAATTAGGCCCAACCTATCTTAGGTGATAAAAGCCTGAAGTTGCACTACAGATATTTATTAAGCAATATATTATTAAGTTATGCATTAATAATCTAATCCTTGTGCAGTATAGTGCCTGTAAGGTTAAGGGTCATTGTTCTTATTATAAAGATCCTGGCTGGTTGTTGATGACCAAACAATTCTTTAAAATTGCAACAACAAAAAATTAGATAAATTCTGCAAAAATCACCCAAAATAACCTCAAAAGGAAAAATAATGCTCTTTAAGTTTTCTAGAAAATGTTTAATATTAGTTTTTTAAAAAATTATTAATTGCAACTTGTTATTATTGTTGGACCACATTATTAAACTAGCTTGGTATAAAATATTGTTTAACTATGCAACTTTAATGCCAGAATTTTAAAAGAAAAAGACTAGATAGACCCTTTCTTTCTGTATAATTTGCATGAAAATTTACATTCCAGTTTATTCATTAATTCTTTTTTATATATTTATAGATTTCGAGATGTGGTTGAAGCAATTGCTATAAATAATAAAGACTTATTTCATGAGTAAGTTAATGAAATTTATCATTTGTTGTTAATTTAATTATATTGCAATGAGAGAAAAGTGAGTTGTGATTTATTCAATTTGGATGCTTTTAAATGTACCTTCTCTGATATTTTTAGTTGTTAAATCTTATTTTCAATTTTAATTAAAAGTTTTGGTGCATTAATTTTATAAGTTATTTTATTATATAATTGCTTTAGCTTAATAAAAATATGCTGTTTTCTGAATGTCATGTTTTAACCTTACTATTTTCAAAGAAATTCAAATACTTTTTACACGATAGACATTTGTGTCTACTAATATGTATGGATTCTATTGATTTTGTATACATGATTTTTTTTTTTAAATATAATATATACAATATATTACGGTAAGAATATGTTGCAGAAAAAAAAAATTTAAATTAAAATATATACTTTATAACTCATTTATATTTAATATAGGTTTAAGTATCTCTCCAGTCAAAATCCAAATAAAGGAACCAGAACATATCAAAACAGATATTGTTATTGTAGTTAATATATTATCAGATTATGAATTTTAATGTTTGCATGATTAACTTTATTTAAAAAAAATTTAATATTCTTTTACAGTTACTTCATTTTTGGTTGGCTTGGGCAACCTGATATTGCCAACAATATTGCCATGGAATCTTTACAGATTCCAAGCCTCATTGTAGTGAATACAACTACTTATCAGTTTTATACTCCTGACTTAGAAGAAGATGAGAGAATTCCATCCCCGCAGAGTATTTTGGAACTTTTAGATAAGATAAAGAATGACAGCGCTCAAGTATGTCATCTTTTACTGTATTTCCTAAACTAATTTTATTTTCAAGGTATTAAAACAGATTTTCTTAAAACTGTATATTTGAGAGACAATTTGTTTAAATATTAAGCTCCATTGATGTCTTATTTCTAAAATTTTTCAATCTCATAGTGCTTTACGAAAGCAAAAAAGTAGAATTATTGTAAAAAAATAATGTACCACACTCACTGAGTTTTCCTAAAACAAAGGTTGGCTTTTTGCTGGCAGAAACTAAAAAATTTCTTGAGTAGTTCTTGTAATTGCTAAGTGACACTCGTTAAAGCAAACTAAAGAATGTAACTTCATTTCATCATTGTAAAAGCTTGATAATTATTAGCTAATAATTTAATGTAAAAAAAATTGCTAAATTAAAAGACTGAAATTGCTTCATTAGAAATTTTGGCCTAGTCATCTTTTATAACTGTAACAAACTATTCAGTACATTCTTTGTAAATATATTATTTTGTTTATATTATATATAAAGTGTAATATTTCAAATGACGCCCGGTGGCTGAGTGCTTCGCGCTGTCGTGCCACAGGTCCCTGGTTCGATCCTCGGGCCCGGCAAGGTTGACTCAGCCTTTCATCCCTTCAGTGGGTCGATAAACGAGTACCAAGCATGCTTGGGAACTAAACACTGGGGGTTTCGCGTTCGGCTGACCACCTAACCGGAACATCTGCTCCTGCACCCCAGAGGTCAAGAAAACTGAGATGGGCACAGTAGTCCTTGGCCCTCTGGGCTGCCGCGCCGCTGAGTTTAGTTTTAGTATTTCAAATATTTATATGAAATAAAGTAACGTAATAATAAACTTTGCTTGTTCCTTGATGGCCATGACTGCTAGTTCTGCTGGACTATAGAGAATCTTCTCAAATTTTTCATTTGTGCATAATAAATTAAGGAATTGTTTAGGTTTGGAACTCACATCAAAACTTGTCTTTTGTTATAGACTACTGCAGAGTGCAAACATTGTAATATTTGAATATGGTAAATAAATTGTACTTTGGTTAACATTAAATTAGTTTACATGTGTATTATCTATTGTATATCAGTAATTATTTTATGTCATTTTCTGAGTTTCTGCCATAAAAAAACATAAATATTAATTATTTGTGTTTTTTTTTTTTCCTAACGTTTGTATGTGTGTGTGTTTTTTTAATCTATAAATTCCATGAAAATCCATTATTACTTTTTTCTTATCTTTAAATTCTTCTAAAATTAGAGCTGTACTGTAACTAAATTTTCTCTTAAATTTTTTTTCTCTTTAATTAAAGATATCATTGTAACAAAAATCAGTTTGTTTTTCTAATTTTTATGTTTATGCATTAAAAAAATGAAGGCCAAAACTTGCAAAGGATGAAAATTTATTATTATAGATTTAATTAGTTTTCCTTACACAACACATATATATATTTTACAACATTTTGAGACATGGAAAATTATATGCATGTTTCTAGAATATTTTATTGTGTTAACAATTAAATATATTTCTAAACTACTGTTTTGTAAAATTTCCTTGGACAACTTAGATAAGCGTGAAAATCGTAGTTATATATTAAAGTATGTTATTTAGATTTATGCTTGGAAATTATTTGATAAATTTAAAAACAAAATTAATGTTAAAAAGTTTAATCGTGATGTTTTTTTTACAGGCTTTTGGAGGAGAAAGTTTCATGCATCGAGTATATCGAACTTATTACAGTGTCAAAACTTCCCTATATGTAAGTATTTCAAAATATTTTATTAAGTATACCTAAAGTATTTTAAGAATCGCATCTCATACATTGTGATGCCATAATAGGCATTACATATTTCCTTACTTTTAAAATTTCTTACATTTATTTTTTTTAATCATTCTTTTTAATTAAATTAACCAAATTATTTAATTTTTATTACATTTTATAAAAAGCTAATATAATAATGTTTAATTTTCATTTCCATGTTTAAGTAAAGTTATAAAGCGATAGATAAGCTTTATACAAAATATCAGTCAATAGCTAAAAAGATTTCTTCAAAATACTTTTTAATGGTTCATTTATTTTTAATTTATTGCTACTTTAACCCTTTTATTTTAATTGAACAAAAAGTAGAACCTGGTTTAAAACTTTTTATTAAAAATAATATAAAATAACTTTTTTTCTATCCCTGAAAATGAGATTCTATTACATACATTGAAAATATTTATTGCAGGGTATGTGGAAAGGAAACCCTGTATTGACTACTGTATTACTTGGCCTTCCCTTTGGTCTATTCAGTATCATATGCTACACTACTTGTTGTGTTGATATTTTAGAGGCTGGTGATGAAGACGAGGAATCAGATTCTTCAGGTAAATTTAAAAATGCTTTATTCTTGATGTTGCTATTTTATTGATAGCTTTTTTAGCAGCATTATTGTGATTTTTTTTAAATATATAATGCTAGTTAAATTGCTGTGAGAAATGTACCAGGGTTCCCATTCAATTAAAAGAAAAATTCAAGGACATTTTGAGGACCTACTCAGTAGTATTTATAATGCTAAAATACATGTCAAATGGATTTTAATACATAGCATATATTAAATGTATCAATTTTACATTCTTGAATAGTTTGATAGTTACATTGTGATTTAAATCAGAAGATTAAGAAGAAAAAAAATTCCAATTGACATTACATATTTGCCCGACTTTTAAAAACTGGCACCAGTAAAACTTTCATGAAAAATTTAATGAAGCATATTAGAATTGAAAAAAAATATTTCAATTCTAAATCATATCTTTTTATTTTCTCTGAATATCAGCAATGCATTTTGGACATAATATATTTTGCAGTATAATATTATATAACAAACTGAGATTTAGTAAACTTTATTTAAAAAAACTTTAACCTTAAAATAGATCATAAATTATAAAGCTTTATTTTATTATTTTTTTTTTTGTGAATAAGATTCAGTATACCAAATTTATAAATTGTATGTATACAAACAGAACACGTGAATCAACAATATTACAACAACCTGATACAAACACGTGAATCAAGCCTTGAAGGTCGCGTAAATAATGTATGGCTCGCAAATTAAAACGTAACGCGTATGTTTCGTAAATCGAAACGATGCAATTCGAAAAATGCAGAAAGTAACTAGTCCTAAATCGCAGTACACAAACCACTCAAATGTAAATCACGCTGCGTAATTCTTTGATAACTTTAATGCAAAATGATATTTGCGATTTATTAGTAACTGAAAGAATTACTATGAGTTATTCCTAAATCCCTTTAATGAGAATCTCAAACACTAATCCCAATGCGTGATTAGCTTGAATGAGAATTTTGATATATGATTTAGAAAACACTTAAATGCGTATCACTTTGATTCTGGAAGTATATTAATGCCAACCTCGATGAGTGTTTTACAAATCACTTCACTGAGACCCGGGATTCATAAATCACAATCACTTACATTTGTCATAATTCAGAGAATCTTAAGAACTAAATGTTTCTTATTGGCAGTAAAAATATGAACATAAACGATAAAAAAATTAAGTTAATGCAACAATTATACAAAGATGAAAATCATTAGCTCATAGAGATTCTGACTTCCGAAATATCAAGGTGCAATTCGAAAAATGCAGAAAGTAACTAGTCCTAAATCGCAGTACACAAACCACTCAAATGTAAATCACGCTGCGTAATTCTTTGATAACTTTAATGCAAAATGATATTTGCGATTTATTAGTAACTGAAAGAATTACTATGAGTTATTCCTAAATCCCTTTAATGAGAATCTCAAACACTAATCCCAATGCGTGATTAGCTTGAATGAGAATTTTGATATATGATTTAGAAAACACTTAAATGCGTATCACTTTGATTCTGGAAGTATATTAATGCCAACCTCGATGAGTGTTTTACAAATCACTTCACTGAGACCCGGGATTCATAAATCACAATCACTTACATTTGTCATAATTCAGAGAATCTCAAGAACTAAATGTTTCTTATTGGCAGTAAAAATATGAACATAAACGATAAAAAAATTAAGTTAATGCAACAATTATACAAAGATGAAAATCATTAGCTCATAGAGATTCTGACTTCCGAAATATCAAGGTGCAATTCGAAAAATGCAGAAAGTAACTAGTCCTAAATCGCAGTACACAAACCACTCAAATGTAAATCACGCTGCGTAATTCTTTGATAACTTTAATGCAAAATGATATTTGCGATTTATTAGTAACTGAAAGAATTACTATGAGTTATTCCTAAATCCCTTTAATGAGAATCTCAAACACTAATCCCAATGCGTGATTAGCTTGAATGAGAATTTTGATATATGATTTAGAAAACACTTAAATGCGTATCACTTTGATTCTGGAAGTATATTAATGCCAACCTCGATGAGTGTTTTACAAATCACTTCACTGAGACCCGGGATTCATAAATCACAATCACTTACATTTGTCATAATTCAGAGAATCTCAAGAACTAAATGTTTCTTATTGGCAGTAAAAATATGAACATAAACGATAAAAAAATTAAGTTAATGCAACAATTATACAAAGATGAAAATCATTAGCTCATAGAGATTCTGACTTCCGAAATATCAAGGTGCAATTCGAAAAATGCAGAAAGTAACTAGTCCTAAATCGCAGTACACAAACCACTCAAATGTAAATCACGCTGCGTAATTCTTTGATAACTTTAATGCAAAATGATATTTGCGATTTATTAGTAACTGAAAGAATTACTATGAGTTATTCCTAAATCCCTTTAATGAGAATCTCAAACACTAATCCCAATGCGTGATTAGCTTGAATGAGAATTTTGATATATGATTTAGAAAACACTTAAATGCGTATCACTTTGATTCTGGAAGTATATTAATGCCAACCTCGATGAGTGTTTTACAAATCACTTCACTGAGACCCGGGATTCATAAATCACAATCACTTACATTTGTCATAATTCAGAGAATCTCAAGAACTAAATGTTTCTTATTGGCGATAAAAAAATTAAGTTAATGCAACAATTATACAAAGATGAAAATCATTAGCTCATAGAGATTCTGACTTCCGAAATATCAAGGTGCACGATTATCTGAGGGGAAAAAAAGTAAGAAGGAAAAATTATGTATTTCCCTTTCATCTTCAAGTATTTACTCATTGGAGCTTTTTGAAAATTGTGTTTGTGCAAATTCCAGGGTTTCCTTGAAAATCATGGATTTTGACCTTCATTGAAAATTAATCCTTATTGTACTTATGTCCCAGGAAATAAAATATAAATATATCTTTAGGATTTTACTAAATCTTAAGCTCATATTTATGACCACAGGTGTTGCCACTTTTATTATTAAGAGACTATTTGATTTGTACATGCTTAAAGTATGCAAGTATCTGTAATGCAATAAAAAAAATAATGAAATAGATAATAATTCTAAGACAACCTTTTCTTTTAATTATTAGATGAAAGGCATCAGAAGAAAGAGTAAAAGATCATCTCCTGTGATATAGAATCTGTTTTGTTAACTGTTTTAGTATTATATTTTTATTGTACTATTTGTTTTTATGTTTTACTTGACTATATCAAGTGATAATATATTTATAAAACTGTATTGTAGACATTTGTATGTATTTATTTTACCTCTTAAACTTATTTTTTGTATCATAGTTGTAAACTAAAATAAACTGTTTCCACAAAAAAAAACTATTGGGTATCTTATGAAATAGTCTTATAAATAATAAGTTTCACAAGGAAAGGGAATTGCAAAGTGGTGCAAACTTGCTCATATTATGAAAACTTTAGTGTTTGGTATTAGTTTCAGAAATCTCTCTATAGTCAAATTTATTAAGAACTGAATTAGAGAGCAAAACCTTTATAACTAGACCACCTGTTCACTTTGTGTTAAAATAGATTTTTTATAAAAAAAAATTGTAACTTTTCTAAGGTATACTAAACTAGTTAGATCTAAATTTTTCATGTTATGAAAGAATTAAATTCTGAAAATTTTATGCACCTTTTTGCAATAGTACAAGATTAGTGAACAATAAATTTTTAAGTTAAAATCAAATTTGACGAATATAAAGTTATACATACATATTTATTAAAATATACTTTTTAAAATTTTTACAAACGATTAAAAGTAATCAAATTTACAAGAACTCTAATATAAAACAAGCCCCAACTAAACATAAAAGCTTGTATGATAATTTCTAAAATACAAATTTTGATACAATACATCAGGGATGCACAACTTATAGCCTGCGGACCACTAACTGTATAATAATGAGCAATATGAAGTATTTTTAATAAAAAAATTTATTTATAAATATAAATACTGCTGTATTAGAAAGTTAATTTTGTTTTAATAAATTTTTTTTCTTCTGGTCATCCTGGCTTTTTATTCATTTATTGCCTTACGGCAATTCTGAACTTAATTGTAACAATTCCTTTTTATGGCTATAATGTCAGTATATATTTCTTATAATTTCGTCATCCGACAAAGCATTTATTTTCAATTTTTGTGGCCCGGTATCAGAAAATGGTTGAGCAACCCTGCAATATAACCAATAAATAAGTACTTTTCCCCAAGCTCTGGAATGGACGTCATAGTGAGTAATGAAAGGAGTAAAAAAATTAATAGTTCATATACAGCAACTTTCTTTTCTATGTTCTTGAGACTTGTAATTACTTTTTCTTCCTGTATTAAAAAAAAAGTATAAGATTTAAATTATTTTCTTTTAAAAATAACTAAACACAGATAATACCCAAATTTTTAAAATATTAAAGAAAGTACATCTGGTTATCAAAACCAAAGGTTTCCAAACTTTTTTTAAAAGCTGTGACTCTAAAGTCAATTGACTCCTTTGTCAATACAGACAAACACCTAATCTAAATAAAAAATGTATGTTTATATATAAATAAGATGTTTATTGTGGGGAGAGTAGCTACTAGGAATGTCGACGATGTCAACCTTCTATGTAAAGGTACCCCACCATAGAATCGAGTTAACAGGTCTTATATACTAGTGAATTAGGATTGTATTTTTTTGTAGTGGTAGATACACTACATATAATTTACTTTTATATTTTATTCTGCCTCAACTCTTTTATTAGGTGTAAATTTCATTTTAATCTCCTTTTTTTCTTTTTTTTTTTGGAATTGAAATCCAGATTGTTATGTAGATTTATAAAGCCCTAGTTGTTTTTTCATTTCAATTACAAAAATGAAGGTACTTTTCTACAACTAGTTGAGAGAATAAAGTAGAGAGAGTAAAGAGAACTTTGCAAAATGAATAAAAAAAAATTTAATTTCCAATGAGCTGCACAATCGGTCTTGCCAATGAGCAGACCTAGTGCATTCTCCAGAGGTGGTATCCACTCTTTTAGGACCACCACAATGGGTGAGATACCGTTGGTCATGTTAATTTGGACGTCTAGTTTCTGCCACACTAGATGGCAGCACCGAGACTCTATTTGGATGCTAAAGTGCCAAGAGCCAATAAGGCACCCCCAGGGATCTTTTACAGGCTGCATAATCATACGACATGGCCGCTGAGGATTCCAGTCCCGAAAATCCAGTGTCTGGGCCGGGGATCGAACCCGCAGACTTGGGCTCAGAAGGTCGACGACAAACCCAGCCACAAAAAAATCAATGAATGAATAAATAATCCAAGTTTGTTTTTTTTTAAAGCAGGTATGTATACATTTCTTTCCATAGAATAAAATAAAGAACTTTAAATTTCAATAAATTGAGTAGCTCTGTTGGCAGTTTCATCTACATTCATTTGTTTATTTTCTAGAATAATACATTTTTGAACTCTTGACTAATTCCAGAAATGAAAATAATAAATTCTTAGCTGTAGTAGACATTCTCAAAACTTTATACAAATAAAGCAATTTATAACAAGTCAAAAATAACACTTGTAAACAATAACTAACAAATAAGTTATTAACAGTAATAATTAAGTAAAGTAAAGAAATAAAAAGAATATCTAAAAAATACAAGTTTTAAAATTATTTTTCTATAAAGAATAAAAATATAAATATTCTCGGCATGGAGACATTCCCAAAACTTTACTTCAAATAAAGCAATTTAAAAGAAATCACAAAAACAAACTTATAATTGCATGTAATAATCAATTATTACTTGTAATAATCAATTAAAAAGTAAAAAGAATGAAATCTAAAAATTAAAACAAATTTAAACATTTCTATCATGAAAATGTATCAATATTGTTCTCTGTGTTTGCAAAGAACAATATTTATATTTTTTCCCGAAAGAGAAGAATATCTTTGACAATGAAACGAAATTAAAAATTTTCATTTTGCATACGATTTGTTAAGGAAGAATCAGCACAAAAAGTGCCATTTTGGCTGATTCAATTACATCCATTGCTTTATGAAAGTTACTTAGTTGTTTCTTCTTGAAGCATGTTCTCTTTATTTAAAGAAATGTCATCAAATAAAGATTCCAGTAAATATATAAGACAATAACGTTTTTCAATAGAGAAATATTTTTGTAAATCATATAAAACAAGTTTTACGTAAAAGATGTTGGGAAAAAAAAATTAGATAATTTTTTTTGAATAAATGTCCATAATTCATGAAACAATCGAAATTTCTCTATGAAAAAAAAAATAATGTTCATTAAAATAAAACCAAATTTTTCATAAAACACTTTTCCGGTAAAGAAATTTAGTATTCGTAATCAATAGTTAGTTTATTGACCTAGTTTTTTTTATATTCTTCTAATAATTAGATCTTTATCAGAAATTTTAGATTACATAACAAATTTTTTAAGCCATGGATATAAATAGGATGAGAAACTTTACAGGGTTGGTACTCTACAACGAAAACTGAGCATTTAAAAATCATCTACAAGGAATTTTTATTATTTCCTTATAAACTCAGAAATAACAGGAAATTAACTTTGGTAACCTCTCAAAGTGGGATATTTTAAGATAGTTCAGCCATACTATACAATTTCATTTAGCTGAGTATATTTATACATAAAATATGTTGAACTGTTTCTTATTTCTTCAAGTTTTCAGTAATTAAAACTACTATAGCTAATATAGCTCATAAATGAACACATTATGCGTTTCCTTTTAATATATTGTGTACAATTTAAACACTGAGAATTTTTTTCTATATTTGAATGACAACCCTGCTTTAGCATTACATATTACAATATCAACCCTAAATATAACAGAAGAAAAAAATAGTGAACTTACATGACTTTCGATGGAACTCCATGACACTCAACAGCTACTGTGCACTAAAAACATTAAATTGAATATATTAACATAGTGATTGAACATTTGGTTTCAAATGCTAAAAAAATGTAGGAAGAATTAAAATAATTTTGCTTAAAAAATGTGTCCATATGATGAGTAATACCTCTTTTTTGATCTTAATAACAATACATTCACTTATATTTTAAACCTGCTTATTTCTTACAAAAGGCATGCAAATAAGTTGACAAAGCTGCTAACATAACTTGAGTTATCACTTTTTAACACATTTGATTTGCTAACATTCTATCATAAATCCACATCCCTTTTTTGATTGTTTATTTAGCCGCTGTTTATCGCATTTAAAAAAAAATTTGATAGAGCTTCAACGGTTTTTTAAAGGTTGAAATTTTAAATACTCGTGTTATCACTTATTGAATATAAAAATAGTAACCATAGTTGCCTCACCCTGATTTTAGTAGCATTTTAAATGCCAGCTTGAGTTCAAGTCATTTTAGTTCCTTACTATATTTAGCTGCAGTTTATTACATTTATCATTTGGTGGTTTGAACCAGTAATTGTATGAGATTGTTAATCTCATTTTACTTTCCATAAAATATGTAAGATTCTTAATTCTTTGAAACATAAACTTACCCGGTCCTCAATTTCTCGAAGTGGTAAACCTTCATTGCTTCTCTTTCTATGAAAGAAAATTAATTTAAAGTAAAATTGCTGTGTGCTGCTCATATATGCTTTATATAACTATATTATTGATAATTGAATAATGGCATGAGAAAACAATAAAATAACCATTTTGAAAAAAAAAATCTTAACACAGTGAAAATATTTCATAACATTTTCAGGTGACTGTTAAAAAAATTTCTTTCAGAAAGTTTTACTTTAATAACACAGTTCCTTAACAAAACAAAGCCTACAACAACTTGATAAACTGACCACAGAAAATAGATGCAATACTCAATAAAAAATTTTGATATTCAGAGCTGAAAAATATTTAGCAAACTTTATTCCATAATTAAAAAGAATTTGCATCATAAAAAGAGTTACATTATGGGTATTGTTATTTTAGATAAGGACTAAAATACATTTACTGAATTTTAAATTTTGTGTGTGCTTCAGCCCTGACTTCTTTCCTCACTTTTGAATGTACAAATATTTTCATTTTTTTCTCACATACCAGCATTCTAATTATTTATATAATTAAAATTATCTATCAAATGTTCGATTTTAATATATCAAACATCCCTTAAAAATATTAAAAAATTTACCCCTTTTTGCAATGCAAGAAAGAGAGGTATTGATATTTTGATATTTAGTTCAACACTCTTCTAAGGCATAATTTATTTTACTTCCACACATAAAATGAAACACTTCAGTTAAGCCTCTAGAATTTTTTCTTTGGACAAGAAACTAAAAACAGTAATGCATTTTTTGCATGTTGACATAACATCCTGGTATTCTTTGAAATACCAATTATAATCTGTGGATTAGAAACTAAAATATTGAAGAATGTGCTTGAAAAACTAACCTAAAATTGTAAGGTGCAGCTGCAGCAGGTGGTGATTCTTGGCGTAGCTTTTCAACATCTTTAAAAACTATTTGAGCTCCCCCACCAGCAGATGGTATTATATCACCCTAAAAGTTGTTTGGAATAAAAAAATTAACAAGTCAATATAACAATGTAAGATAAAAAAATAGCTTTAATAGCGGTAATTCTTTTTTTTTTTTTTTTTTTTTTTTTTTTATAAAAATCTAAATATTTAAAAAAAAAATTTTATTATCCTCACAATAAAAAATTTAAAGATGTTGTTGCATAGAAATATAGTTTGTGATCTAGTTTCCAACTTTTGTAGTAAAATTAATTATTCTTTGAGATGCATTATTTTAATAAAAAATAACAATTGAAAGCAGGTTTGTATTTTTGGCAAACTTGTTATGGTTAAAATTTTCATAACAGTTTATTTTATGTTTCAATAACATAAAATAATAAGCAAAATAACAGAACTAAAGAGAATTTTTTACAATAAATTATCTGAACGAAATTTGACAAACCAATTTGATACTGTCTGCTGTATTGTCAATATAGTTACTATGTATCAGGGCCATGAGCATATGAGTGTTACCGATCTCTTTCGTTAGTGACTTTACAAGTTATGAGTATGTCTTTAATCAAAGACTTTTCTGTTCGAGTCATTATAAATGTTTTTGTTCTTTTTCCTGACAGAGGCAATATCATTAATCTCAGAGGAAAAAAAACTTAGTAGCATACCTTGTATAACTGAGTCTCAATATCTCCTTGCGAATCTTGTTCCTGGTGTTCGAGAACATACTTGGAAGCATCTTTATTGGTGACATCTTTTACTTTCAATTTGGTTACTGATCGGCGCTTCTTCATTTTTGGTTGCAAAACAGTGCCTTAACAGATATCATGAAACATTAAATTCAGTTATTTACAATACAACAGTTTTGCTGCTTTTTTTTCCTTCAACATATTTGAAATTCTCAGCTTTCTTTTCTCTCTCTTAGCTTTCTTTTTTTCAAAAGAGAAAAAAATAAATAAATAACACTTTATAGCACATAAAACCATCTATAAGAGTGATTTAAAAGTTCCATTGGAATAAAAAAAATTGTATTTCACAGCTGTAGGGAATCAATTTTTAAAAAATAAAAATGAAGATACATAATCGCACAGTTAATTTAGCTTCAAAAGTTATTTCTAATCATGGAAAAGAATTTAATCTTTAAGGGAGACTATACTTTATTACTAAGTTATTGATGCTATAATTCAAAAAGGCTTAATTATTTAATGTACATTTCCAATATTTTATTTAATTAAAGTATATTAAATATTAAAGTATTATAAATATAATTTTGTAAAAAGTCCTGTTTTTAGTTACACAAATTTATTTGTCAAAACTATATAACCACTTTGAAAGTTACAATGATAGCTTTCAAATTTTTACCAATCACTGACGATTTCAGGATAACAGCAAAACTTGTGTAGAAGATCAAAAATAATAATTTTATAAGTTATTTCGCTAGTAAGAAGAATATATGACTGTGTTAAGAATGTTTACAGAATGTAAACAATTCAAATACGAAATGGAACTACAAATATCTGACACAAAGGATATGTAAGAAAAGCAAAATCATCAAACAATCTGAACATTATCAAGTCTATTTTTCAATTGCATAAATGTTTAACTATGGGTACAATTACTCCTATTAATTAGCAATAGCTTTAATTAAAATAAACCATTTCTATTGGAAAATATCATTTTCATTAAATATTTATGCAAAAAAATTTAAATCTATAAAAAAGCAAGTTTTACTAAAAACTAAATTTCAAAAAACTGTTTTAGTAGTGTTTTATTCCTATACAGTCGAACCTTTATCAACTGCTCCAAAATCTTTTGCTTTGCCATGTCAGGGTGTGTAGCCAAATTATTTAACAAAAAATAAGCACTTTTCAAGCATTCAAAAAAAAAAAAAAAAAATTTAAGCACTTTAAAAAAATATCATAATTAGGCAGGGTTGGAAAGTTTTTAACAATTGACGGTTTTATCTTGTTGTAACCATCCTGTCAAAAAAAAAAAACTATTGGCATTGTTTTTGACAATTGTCAAAAATCATGAAATCTTGAATTATGAAAAACGAATGGAACCAATGTAGACCAAATTCCTTCAAATAAATTTGTTCATTCTCTTGCATTGCAGGTATTTTTGCAAATTGCACATAATTTTTCATACTTATAGTAAACTTATTAATTTTAAAGTTTATTATTCTGTAATTACTCTTCATTAATTTTCAAGTCACTTAATATTTCATGTTATGCTTAATAAGTTTTAAGGACACACATTCATTTTTCTTTTTTTTTTAAATATCTATAGTTCATAATAAAAGATTCCACAAGAAACAATGAATCACATATACTGTATTAGTAAATTAAACTATGTAAACACTTTCATTCTTATCTTATTTTTTTAATTTAGATCACCAATTCTAAATCTTTAATCTTACATTCATTTGAACTGTTCAAACTTCAGCGTTCATACTCTTTGTATCTCAGCCTTGTGCCAAGATAGAGATTTTTTAAATGTTGTTCACTGACTGTTGTCAATTGCACTTGGATCATTTTTTAACACCAAAAACACTCAAAGATTGCCACTTAGTACCTTTATCTGAGAGCTTTGGAATGATAAGAGGTAGCAAAATAAATTAATGTTGTATATCAGGGGTTTCCAACTTACATGAGGCCGGGGGCCACAATTAAAAACACAAATCAAATGGCGGGCCGCAACTTTATCAAAATTTTATGTAGGACTCTTTTATGTTTGAAGGAACATTAAATATTACTGTCAGATTTTTACCAAATTGTACAAAACAAAAGTATTGAATTACAAATTAAAATAAGAAGTAGATTTTTAAAAATATTTAATTGTTATTAATAAAAAAATTGGGCTACAATAACTTTAATATGCACCTATGCATTAAATAATTAATGTGCAACAGATATCTAATTGTTAAGACATAAAACTTTAAAAAGGTTGGTATTAAAACTTACATAGTAGCACACAAAATGTTTAATGAGAAAATTAAGGTTTGTCTGCTACAACCACTAGAGAATAGATATTTACATTTTAAATTTATAAGTGTGTGCATATATTTACGCCCAAAATAAGTGGTTTCAAAAAGTTAAATCGGAGAATTTCTTTGAGAGAATTTCTGATACGCACATGCTAAATTATATTCACAAAATACAAAAAAATGAAATAAAAAAGAGCAACATACACGATTATGTTTGTATTTGAATAAATATTTTCTGGGATGAAAAACCTGAGAAAAAATTTTTTTTGCACCGTTGGTATGTTAAATTTTACAGAAATGAAGAAATTAGGTTTTTATTAACGAGAAAAGTATTTTAAAGCCATATAGATTTTTTATGAAAATTGTCCACAAAAAAATGACAACTAATATATTTTAGTTCGTGTACCACAAAAAAAGGCTTCACGGGCCAGATGTGGCCCCCGGGCCACCAGTTGGAAACCCCTGTTGATAACAGTACTTTCTCCAATAAATATTTTTACCCCAAAAAATAGTACTTAAAAGGTGAATCTACTTTGCTTTTCAATTATTTAATACAATTACCTAACTCCAGATTTCCAACCGGCTTATGTTCTACCCACACATCACCAGAACTAGATGTTCTTCTATGACGCAGATTTGCAATAGCAATACTCTAAAAAAAAAAAAAAAATTACCAATTGTTTAAAATAATAAATCGACAAATTATAAATAAAAAAAATAATTTTAGAACAAATCAACTAGCTGTATTTAGGATACTAATGAAACAAAAATTTGCTTGTACAAATTTGCTTCTTTTTTTTTTTCGAAGTTGGATAATAAATGTTTTGATTACCAAGGAAATTCTTAGTTAAATTTCATTGTCACTAAAAAAATACATTAAAATTAAAATACAAAATATTAAAACAACAATTTTAAGTTTTTTTTTAAATAAAAAAAATAATAAAATAAAATAAAAAACAGAGAGAGAGAGAGAGAGAGAGAGAAGGGAATCATAATTACACAATAAAATTTCGCCAATCATCATGCCATTCTTTTTTTTAATAACATGAAATATTTTACTTTTTAACACTACAGAGTAGTAATATTAACATAAATAGTACAGATACTGCTCGAGTATATTCATAACAATGTATTTTGTTATTGTGAATTGATAAAAATCTATTTTTGAGAAGCAAATTCACTCCTTGTCTAAAAGCTACATTCCTGAATTTACAAAACATGATATTCATGGCTAATAAAATTCTACATATCATAGTTTTAAAAAAAAATTTTATAAACTAATAAAACAATGAAAAAAAATTGAGAAGAAATCTCAAGAAAAATAAACACATACCCTTTGTGATGAACTTGGAGGTTTATTCTCTTTTGCAAATAGAGAATCAAACTCATTTTTTGAAACTGGGATGATTTCCTCTCTGGAACGATGAGAGCGCACTTTCTTGGCAGCATTACCTAAATCTGAAAAATTAGAACCAAATGAAATTGATGACTTTTAAACTAGAGAGGCATCTAAAATATTTGCAATCAATATTATTGCATGATATTATATAATTGTATTTCTGAAAGATAAAAGTGTTTGCTCGGTCAGAAAGTTATTGTTAACCGAACAGCAATATTAGAGCAAAGTCTGTTTTAAGTACCCCAGAAAGAATTCATACCATTAACAGAATACAGATTGATTACTGAGAACCATGTGGCAGAATTTTTTCAGACTTTCTGCAACAAACTGCTAAAGTACCAATATCTTACTGTAAGATACTTTTAATAATAACTAATATGTATATATATACTAATTTAAAGTAATAAAAGCATCGTTCACAAGGAAAAACTCTATTTGGATAAAATAAATTGCATATAATTTCTTTTAACAGAATATGCAATATTTTTTTATTCTAATACTATGGGTGATATTCTTCAAAAGGGTAAAACATGGTAATTATCCTTTTCGCATTTGTAAATCATCACATTAGAAAAACTAATTATAAATTCAGAAATCCGTTGCAGTAACTAGAAAAAAAGATTGACGACGAACACTCGTGAAAAAGAGTTACTCAAATAAGTGTTTCGTTTCCAGATTCGGTTGTTGTGATAAGCCTTGTGTTAAAAATATCGAAGTTTAAAAACTACGTCAAAATCATACGGATTTACGATATTACTGGTGTAAATTTTTAATTTGCACCAGGAAATGATTATTTGAATATGTGATTTAAATGTTATATGTAGAAATAATATCAACTGAGTGATAACTGGAAATTGGTAGCCCTAGCTATAACTAAAATGTCAAAGAAATTATGAAATTGTAGCATTATAAAAGTAAATCATCATATAAGCAATTAGAGTTTCATGTGTATTAAAATTGTTTAAAAGACATCAAGGATTTTTTTCTAAAAAATGTTTAAATTTGTAGCAATAAATGTCGAAGGAACATTGAAACATCGTATGGATCAAAGATGATATCGATGCAGAGTTTGATCCTGCGATTCGAAATTTGCGTGCCTTAATAGTATCGGAAATTTTTTTTTTTTTTTTTTAAAAATTACAATATCAATAATAGTAACTGAGCAATAAAAGACACTGATTTAAAAAATAAAAATAATTGTTATAGCAATAATTGTTGAAAAAATTATCAAATTACTACATGTATTTACGATGGAATCAGTGCGAGTTGTAAACGACAAAAATGACTAAAATGAGTGATATAAAATTTTCATATGTGCTATATTAAAAGTATTTGATAGATTTTATTCAACCAAATTTATATAAAAAAAGGAGGGAAATGTATTATATTGATTAATAATTTCTTTTGCTAAAAATTTGAATCTGTAACGCAAAACACACTCACAGTCATATTTAATTAAAATGTATAAGACGGTGTCCTTTAAAAAAATGAAAGTGTCAGGATCCTGATTCCTCTCCCACGCATTGGATTGACCCCTTGATCTGAGGGTCAGAGGGTGAACACACTAAAGGTGTCGTCCCCTACCTTGGGGGTGGAGCAAATGACTGTTTCTGAGGAGAAAGAGGATTTTTTAGATCAGATTAGTTTTGAACGCAGAAGAGTTGAGTTTTAGTTGAACCTTGAACTATGATAGAAAAAGCATGAACGAAAAAGGGAGCAATAGCGCTCCGAAACATTATACTCAACAGCTTATGTAACTTTTTTGTAAATAATTATATTAATCCAGAATAATGAAATAAATAAGCTATAACTGAAATAATCCTTGGTCATCCTTATTGAGGAGTTCTTTAAAAAAGAACCAAGAGACAAAATGCCTCACAGAAAGGAAGGAACATGATTTCCAAAGTGAAGTGCTTACCTTTTAAACTCCTTGCTTACCTTTTAAACTTGATCTGAGAATACATGTTATCTAACTATATATAAAAATCCAATGATGGTGTCGCACCAGCCAATGAAATCTAAGGTATCACGTGCCAGTATGAAAGAAGTAGCCAATCCAAGCGAGGATGCAGTTTTAAGCCAATCAGAAAAGAGAATGCATTCGCGTCAAAGCTTTTTGTTGATTTACTTTGAGTTGGTTTTTGCTGATTACATCTCATCTTATCTTATCATTCTTATGCCTATCCAGTGATTGATATCTTTTAATGTTCACATTTTTGTTGTTTGCTATTATAAAGCTTACTGAGGCTTGCTTACCTTAAAATGGTTAAATTTTAAATCACATTTATTTATTCAACTCATTTCAATCATTTGGAATTTCAGTATAATGTCTGACAGGACAGATCGCGATCGAGAATATCGCAGACAGCGGAGATTGGATCCCACGTTTCGTCAAAATGAACAAGAGCGTCGAAGAATAAATCGACAAAATAATCGAGAGCTTACTAATGCCCGCCAAAGAGAAAATCGAAGTAGGGCAGCTAATCCTCTTCGAGAAATAGATGAAAATCAGTATTTGGGAGAATCGTACAGTGATGACTGTCCACCTCTTTTGATTGAATCTATGTCTGTAGAATGCTCTCATTGCAGGGCACTATCCTTTGTAGCAGAGCATGGAAGAATAAAACACAATTGCTGTCACAATGGCAAGATAAAGCTGAACCCAACTCATCCGTATCCAGAAACTTTGAAACAGCTTTTATTGGGAAATGACAATGACTCAATAAATTTCAGGCAAAATATACGTTTTCACAATTCGTCTTTTGCTATGGCAGCATTTTGTGCAAACCAAGAAATTCAATTTAAAGGTATAAGCTGTGTTGCTCTTCGTGGGGAAGTTAACGCAATGGCCACAACCAGCTTTATCAAGGTGCCGGAGCATGTCTGGGATAAAAATTCAGATTGTTGGTGCAAATAGTGACATTGAAAGTTCCTCAATTAAGAACATTGTTTACACAGATGTTTTGTTAATATCTTATTTTTGTGCATATTTTTTTCTTTGATAACCATTATGGTGAATTGTTATTATGTTTTTTATTTTTGTTTCTATAATTTGAATGTAAACTAATTGGGGGGGTGATGCCCTCTAAAGAGAGCATCCAGTATATGATTCCCTTTGAATTTAATCATGTTGCTTTAAGAACATTGTTTATGCAGAAGTTTTGTAAATATCTTACTTTTTTGCATAGTTTTTATTTTGATAACCATTATGGTAAATTGTGATTGTTTTTTATTTTTGTTTTTATAATTTGAATGTCAATTAATTGGGGGGGGGGAGGAAGCACTCTAAAGGGAGCGTCCAGCATCCAGTATATGATTCCCTCTGAATTGAATCAAATCTGCTCTGCCACGCGTGCTTCGGTAACGGAACTTCAGTTCTGGCTAATGCCCTTATAATAACTTCTAATATATATGTATTCGAATCTCATTATTATGATAGAATTCCTTGCAATTTACTAAAAATTTTGTATTTTACTGATTATTAAGTTGATTAGTACATTGTTAAATAAAATCCCTTATGCTCTGCCGCGCATTTATATCCTTATATAAATGTATTAAAATTTGTTTGCGAAGCAAACAAAAAAGAATTGCGTAGCAATTCTCGGGGGTTGGCGAGCGGTAGCGAGCATGGGGCGGAGCCCCCTAGTCAGGGATGAGAGTAGTCAGAGTGTAAAAAAGAGGAAATCCAAGAATATATATAGATATATATATATATAAAAATCTCACTTTTTTGTCAAATTTTTGTTTAAACTTGTAATACATGTGATTATAAATCCCGAATGAGGCTTTTAAATCACGTGAATATGAAACTCTACATCGAACTTAAAAAATGCGAAAATACAAATCATGATGCGTAATTTTAAGATCAAGATGCATAATTTTAAAATCGCGCGATATTACAACCGCAAAAACGAATCACGACATTGGATTTTAAGCTCGCGTAGCTACATAGGGTTTTAAAAGCTCGTAAATACAAATCGCGATATTGGTTTTTTAAATCTTGTAAATAAAAATCGCAATGTACAATATTTAAATGGCCTGAATAAGAATCGCAACGTTCAACTTTTAAATCAGGTAAATACGAAAATCGATGTTTGATAATAAAATCGCGATTTTAAAAATGCAAAAATACAAAACACGATATTAGATTTTTAAATCTCATAAATACGAGTCATAATGTGCGATATTTAAAAAGCGTAAATAAGAATTGCAATGCACAACTTTTAAATCAGGTAAATACGAAAATCGATGATTGATATTAAAATCGCGTGAATAAAAATCGAGATATTTGCAGAGTCTGGACTTGGGAGTTCTAAAAGGCTTGTTTGAATTGTTTTTTGTTTACACAATAAATAAAAATTTACAAGATTAATTGAATGAGCAAATAAATATTTTCCCCACAAATCCACCTCTATTTTTTTTTTCGCTTTTTTTGTTTGCTTTCTCTCCAGAATACAAGAAGCAGCGACGTCTAAATTACGAAAATACGAGCTATCCCGCCGACGGATAAAAAATACGGAAAATCTTATTTTCTGTGCGTGAAATCGGAGAAAATAGCTGAAATAAGTAAACATGCGGAAGGATTAGCAGCTAGGACGTAGTTTGAAATTTCTGTTTTTCTTTGAAAATCGTAAATAAATATAATAATTTGACTTCAACGACTGAATTTTTTTTTAAAAAAAAAACGGGATATTTATAAATAAATAAAAAATAAAAAAACGAAACTTTTAAAGAATCTGAGTTTTTGATAAAAAGGCTGAAATTCGAGAGACAAAAGCGAAAAAAATCTCATCCCTGTATAAAGATCAACCAGTTTTATCCCAAGGAAATGATTTTTAGAGAAACTTCAGAGGGAGGAATGAGGACTTTAATAATTTCGGTCCGCGGAAAATTTAATTCCTCATAAAATATTTTAACTTGAGCAAAAAAAAGAATTTCAGCGGAAATTAGCGGGAAAAATGGAAAAATCTGAGAAAAAGCGGAAATCCGCGAATCCGCGGAAGAATCTCATCCCTGCCCCTAGTATATATATATATATAAATATATTAGCCATTTGAAATTTGGCAGATGCAAGTATTTATCGAATTTGATGAGAATGAGAATAAAAAATCGTGAGCATTTCTTTCTCTTCTGATGCTTCAGAAAGGCATCTTTTGAATAATTCAGCAGGAAAAATTACTTTCTAAAATTTTGAAGTTTTAAAGAAATTAATGGAGATTAATTTAAGGAAAAAATTTTGAAGAATTTTTTTTTTTAAGTACTTAAATATTATTTCATTTTATTAAAGTTAATCCATGTGACAGTCAAGCCAAATGGAAACACTATTCAGCTTTTCATGTCAAGTTAAAATATAAATAAAGTGTTTAGAGCTGGCATTTGCATTTCAGGTATTTCAGTGAACAAAAGATAAGAATAATAAAAAGATGTATATAGCAGACAAAGTCTTATCATATTAAGTTATTTACCTCTTCATTAGTAATGAAAAAAAATCCTATCTTCACTAAATAATCTTAGATTACAAAATATTCAAAACTTACATGATGAAAGCTATAACAATACATGTCTTATTACCATTAGAAGATCTTGAAATGGTCATTTTCACTTCTGTTACTGACGATTCACTGGCAGAAGATCTTTTTTTGGATCTCGTTTGTGGTACAGATGAATCAGAAGGAACAGTAGAGGGACCAGCTGAGGGTAGTGGCGGGCCATTCATATCTATAAGGTCATCCCATTCACCAGCATTCAATATTTCTCTTAGCAACCTAAACTTTTCACCACTGAAGCATAATTTTCCCTCCAACTCAGCTTGCTTTTCAGCCAATCTTCTCTCCTTTAAATAAGAAAAAAATATAGATTCATTAGTTGATAAATGACAATTAAACTCAATATACATATATATTGTGAGGACCTGTGGAAAAAGAAATTTCAAATAAAAATAAAATTAACTTAAATTTGACCATCAAGAACACACAGAAAAAAACAAATAAAATTTGAATATTAAAACTTTATTTAATTAATGCAATGTAAAAACACACATGAACTTAAGCATAACACAAAAGATTTATTGATCTATTAAAGAAACATACAGTATTATGTTTGCTTTCAAGTCAGTTTCATTAAAAAACTTCTTTTAAATAATTTCTTGCACACATTTCTAACTTCCTAGTGCATAATTGTTTGTGATAATTTCTTTTGTTATGATCTGGTATGGAATAATTTTATGACAGTGATTACTGGCTCTTTAAACAACCCTAAATTGCATAAACTTACTTTTTCTTACACAAAAAACGCTATCTGACAGTGAAAAAGTTTTTTCAATTGCACATTTTGTTTTTAAGGTTCACATAACACATAAACTGATTTTCATCAACTTCTGTCCGCTGAAACAAACAATTTGCTGGTCTAAAAAGGATAATTTAAACTACTCTGTATGATTAATAAGTCATGCCAAACATAGGAGTGTTATTAATATTCTCTAATATGTAAATAACTAATATGAAAACAATTGAATCAGTGTTTATTTAAGGGGATTATAAAAACTTTTTTAACTTTAGCGTTGAGATAGCAGTCATAATGGCAAGTTTCAAAAGCAATATAAACATTTCAAAACAATCCAATTATACATAAAAAATCTATTTTGGTAGGTGTATGATCTTACCATTATTCTCTTCATTTTATCTTTTTCATTAGCAAGTTTCTCTTGCATTTTAGCTCTATTTTCATGGTTTTCACTCCTGATCTCACGATTTTCGTGTCTTAGTTGAGAAATCATTTCATCTTTTTCACCCAACTGTGACATAGCAGAAAGGGGGAAAAAAGCATATATAACATGACAATTTATTGAAACACTTATACATAATAAAAAAATAAAAACTATGCTTTGTTTCAAATTTAGTTTGATTTGAAAACACTCCTTAAATAAGAAACATGCTAAAACATTTATTTGAAGGATATAAAGAAATTAATGAAAAAAATTTTTTTATGCATTTTAAACACAATTTTTTCTAGTTTTTATACATATATAGAAAAATGCACAATAGAAAATTTTATGATAATATACTTATTTTCTAATAATTAGCAATTTCAATTTAATACCCTAAACCAACTGAATTTTTTCAATGTCTGAAAAGATTCTTACACTAGGATGTTTTTTCTTCAGCGAAAAACAAATATTCAACTCTCAAAAATATTCAACCAGAAAAGAAAAAACTTGTCAGCAAACTAGCCAAAATGCAAAACACTGAGTCATTTAAACTAACTAAATAAATACTTTCAATTCATTTAAAAATTACTTATATTTTTAACCTAGTTCTTGTTCTATTATTTGTTCCCATTATTTTTTTTCCCTTTTCAATTAAATAAATTTTGTTTTAAAATGCATTGATCTAATGAAAAACTTTCTATAACTAATTTTTTTAAACAAAACAAAGCTAATTTTATTAGTTTTTCTTTTATCTTTTATGCACCAAAAAATAGAGTAAATATTGTAGAAAAAACAAAGAAATTTTGTCAACTGAATTACATCTAGTTTTACATAGATTTCCTTCAAATAAAAATGTTTAAAATAGATTTTTGTAAAAAAAATTGTTCAGAGCATAGTTAAAAAATCAAAGTTACAACATATTATTCCAGGAATTATTATGAATTTTGAAACTCTAAAGAAGCTCTACTTCAGAAAAAGAAATCATAAAATAATAAGAAAAAAAAGTTACAGAGAAAAAATTTTTTTAAAGAAAAGTAAGAGAAGAATTTGCATCATAATATTATTACCCGATGTTTCACTTCCGTCATTTGTCGTTCTAAATTATTGACCTGATCTCCAGATAGAACTAATTCTCTCTCCATGAAGTGTACCTGTTCATTTCTTGCTTTCAAATCTTTTTCCAGAAGAGCGACACTCTATTAAGATCATCATAAATATAATTCATTACATCTAATTTACGTTATTCTGATTAAAAACAATTAATGAAATCAATAGTGGATTACAACAATATATTATAGACAAGATTTATAAATTTATTTTTTAGTTTCATTGATAATATTAATGCTTTACCAATTCCATATACATGTTTTAGAAAAAAGTAGGCAAAAGTAGCTTTTAGTGTCAAATTTGTGCACAAACATTTAAAATATTTCATAAAATACATAAAAGACAAGCACAGTTAAAAACAAAATTAATTTGAGCTGCACTGATTATTAGAAGTAGTACTTAGGTTGTGTTGCACTAGAGGTGTGTGATAGGATATTGGAGATTGCATGGAAAAAATTTCTGAGGAAGATCCGAAGATTGCAGTTTATTATAAACCCTGGCGGTTATTAGGTTGATTGCACCAATGGTTTATTTTGGCATTATTAGATAATCAGAATACATACATATATATATATATATATATATATATATATATATATATATATATATATATATATATGTAACATAAAAAGCTTCAATTAATCTTTTTATGTCAGTTTCTTTGCTATAAAACAACTCCTACTTTATTCCTAATTAATTATTCTATTTGAAATACTTTCTCACACTTTTAAAAGCCACATCCTGTTCTTAAATCTATTTTTGGCTCAACTATGCATTTAATTAAGATCAGGACATTTTTCCCTTTGCTCTTGTGTGGGAAACGTTCGATCTATCTCATAAACCAATAGCAACTACTAAGATTTCCCTCTTTCCCTAAATTAAGACATTTTACGGATTTTACTTTGCAAGATTTTCCCTAACATATAACCAAGGAGCGCAACTTTTCATGTGCACTTTTACTCAATCTCATGACTGCTCTTGTCTAATAATTAATAAATAAATTTTGTACCCTCCTTCCCGACCTATGACCTGTTTTAATCCTTCCACTCGGCAACGACGTTATAAGTCGCCAGGATTTAACGGTCGGGAAGGGGTACAGTTCGTACGGTACATTAAAGATATTTAATATCTCATTTGAAATTAAATAAATCAACTTCGGAAGAGGGTACTTCAAAAATATGGAATAACTTTAATTCATTTATTCAAATGGACATTTGGTAAATAAGCAGTCAAATTCTTCTTCAACTTATGGCAATAATTAATTCATCCTGTATCTTCATCAAAAAAAAAATAATCTCTTCAATCATCAATCGTTTAATTTATTATAAATTATACCTACGCACAGTGGAACTAAACGATCATCCGTTTTCCATGTCTATGCTGCATATTTTGTCTACGTTCCTGAGAATACTAGAAAGCTGAGCTTCAATTTCCTTCCTTGGAGTAAAAAGAAAAACTGCATCGAAATCCTGATAATTAAAATGTTTTTATTGAAACCCTATCCCTTGGAGAAAGCGTTGATTTTGCCATTAAGTGCTGAGCTGGATCTTATCGTCGATGAATTGTTTTCACACGATGTCTCCTTAGATGTTCGACATTCAAAAGAAAAATAAGCTTCAATTTCTCCGTCACTATTGGTGTTAATTTACGATTCATCTTAACGAAGAAACAAATTTTTTCCCTAGCAGCTCACGTCTTTGGTTTTGGAATTGTGTTTACGGAATTTCAACGCATTCCCATCTCTGTTGTGGTTTTCAAAATATCTCGGACTAATTCGAACTTTTTCAGGTATCCTTTGAGTTAAAGTTTTTTACATTTCTCATAAATCAATTTCTTAAATGATTATGATTTTAATTTTTTCCCATATTTGATGTTTCAAAGTGAAACTACTTTTTATATATTGATAATATTTACTGTTGAAATTTTTTTTCTTTAAATTTTTATTTTCAGTAAATTGATTTATTTGATTGAAAAGTGTTTCGAGAAATTATTTTCATATTGTTTTAAGTGTTACAGCTTCTATGATTTTTTGAGTAGTAGAAATTATATTTTTGTTTTACAGTGATTAGGATTTAAATGAAAATGCCATTTAAATTTTTTTTCTTTTCGTAATGCAACTGCAATAATTATTGAAATTCAATTTTAATATATGAATGCAATTACGGTGTGGCAAAAATTAAATCAAGAAATGTTAAAACTCACACAAATAATTTGGAAAAATGAATAAAATATTTGTTTTTAGAATTTGAATTGAAGAGTAACCAAACATTAATGCTTGAGTCCAACGTAGGTAATTAGTTCATAGCTCAGCTCTAGCTCAGATATGTCCATAAATAAACAAAGTTTCTTTATTTCTGAACTTTAATTCCAGCATACAGATAGGAAAATGATCAAACACAAATTGAAAAATTTAGTAACCAAATACACTTCAAAAACACGTTTAAAATAGAAATGAAAATATTTGAATCCCCTAACAATAGTGACAAATTAAATTACCAATTAAGATCTCTGCACAAAAATTACTTAAAAAAAAAAATATCCGAGCTAAAATTTTAAAAAAAAAAAAAAAAAAAAATTATGTCCAAAAAGAAAGAATGAAAGATATAAATAAAAAAATAAAAGGTAATTTGCAAATAAACCTAACTTGCACTTCAGATTAAAAATAAGGAAAATAGCTAAGTCAGTCAAATTTTAAAAACTGATTTACCTTAATACCATATTAAATTTGAAAGCTTGTTTTGGATTTCAATTAGTGATTGTGTTAAACAGGTTGTAATGCAAAATCTGAGAAGACTGATTACCTTTTCTGATTATAAAAGCAATTTGTCTTTACATATTTCCTGAAATCCGGGTTAATAATTGCAATAAAAATACCAATAAAGAAAAAGTATAAATAAATGTAGAGAAAAAAAAAGAAAGAAAGTAGAAAGAAAAATAAAAGAGAAAAGGAAAAGAAAAATTTTTTACAGAAAGCAAATTTTGGACATAAAAAAAAAAAAAAAAAAAAAAAAAAAAAAAAAAAAAATTCAAATAGCAGAATTGAAAATTATCTTGTGTTTTCTAATATTCTTGAGACTAAATATGATAATGGTGCGTAACATTGTCAAAATTATGTTGACAGAATTGTGCAAATCCAAGAAAATTAATAAATTCCTAACTTCAGGTGATTTTGAAAAAAAAAAAAAAATTTTCAAATATTTTGCTATTAAAGGGTCAAAAAATGAAAGGTAAATAAAGTGAAATAAAAACAATACTGAAATCTTGGACTTGACAATAACAATCACTGTGTCATTTTTTTATTTTTTGTTTTCAAACAAGGTAAACAATACTCAAGTCTAATTCCAGAATGAAATTTTTCCTGTAAAAATGTTTTTTGTGTTTTACATTTTAAATTACACATTTCTAGCAAATGTTTATAAATTTTTGTCATCATGATTGAAGAGTTAACGTAAATAGTGTTTTTATGAAGAATACTTCTTATAGTGCAAAAGCTGTGTTGTGATTTTTAAACAAAAGATTTTTGAAACTGAAAAAGCTGTTAATTCAGAAGAAAAAAAAACTGTTGAAAATGAAAATTTTAAATTTGCTGATAATGCTACTACAGGTTTTTGATTGTGTTAAAATTTTTACCATGAAAACATATGAAAATGTTTTATAATTCAAATTACTATTATATATTGTTAAAATTACAAATTTGATTATCTTAAAAGTGCTTCAATCAGAGGGAAGATTTTGCAAATGGAAAATTTTTTAAAATTTTGGATTGTAACTAAGCATTTTTGGCGAGGGGGGATGTAACATAAAAAGCTTCAATTAATCTTTTTATGTCAGTTTCTTTGCTATAAAACAACTCCTACTTTATTCCTAATTAATTATTCTATTTGAAATACTTTCTCACACTTTTAAAAGCCACATCCTGTTCTTAAATCTATTTTTGGCTCAACTATGCATTTAATTAAGATCAGGACATTTTTCCCTTTGCTCTTGTGTGGGAAACGTTCGATCTATCTCATAAACCAATAGCAACTACTAAGATTTCCCTCTTTCCCTAAATTAAGACATTTTACGGATTTTACTTTGCAAGATTTTCCCTAACATATAACCAAGGAGCGCAACTTTTCATGTGCACTTTTACTCAATCTCATGACTGCTCTTGTCTAATAATTAATAAATAAATTTTGTACCCTCCTTCCCGACCTATGACCTGTTTTAATCCTTCCACTCGGCAACGACGTTATATATATATATATATATATATATATATATATATATATATATATATATATGAGTAAATAGAGATTAAACGATCAAAGCATTGGAATTTTTTAAAATTTCATATCAATCGACTATTAGAGACAGTAACCTACAATAAGTTCTTCACATAACCATATATATATAAAAGTTAAATGCAAAATAGAAAACTTCATCAATATGCCATAAATAATAAAAAATAAGTTTCAATAGATAATAAAAGCCCCACTATCTAGAAAATACTGTATGGGATACAGTAAAAAATCGTAACTTACAGCACAAAAAATCTGTTTTGCATTTTACTGCATTTTATACAAAAAGTTGAGTACATTTTATACAAAAGTAATACTGCATTTTATACAAAAGTTTCAATAGATAATAAAAGCCCCACTATCTAGAAAATACTGTATGGGATACAGTAAAAAATCTTAACTTACAGCACAAAAAATCTGTTTTGCATTTTACTGCATTTTATACAAAAAGTTGAAACAAAAACGTTTAGTATGAACTAAACGTAACAGAAGTTCAGATTAATTTGCCTCTTTAACAATTTAAAATATACTTCAATTTTATTGAACAAAAATAACAGTTAAGAGCTTGGGGAAAAAAATAATTACTATATGCAAAAAGAAAAAATTACGTATGAAGTTTCTTAATCACCCTTAAAACATTTTAAAATGTCAATATCAATAAAATGAATAAATAAATAATAATAAACTGAAAAATTACACATGAGATTTTGAGATTCTTAACTTTCCAAAAACAGGGTATCTGCTACATTTTAGATTTTCAAATTCATGACTTTTCATGATTTTCCATGACTAATTCCAAGAATTTTTCATGACTTAATGAAGTTACTATTTTCTCCGACAAAAACGCAACAATGCATTTAAAAAAGCATTATAATAACATAATAAAAGGCATAACCAAAACTATACTCTGCATCTTCATATTTATAGATTTTAAATTTAAAAAACAGAGTAAAGAAAGAATTAAAACAATAAAATAGCTAGAAAAAAATGCAAAAGCAAAAAATTTTTTTTCTGTAGAATTATATTCTAAAGATACTTTTCTTGTTCATCTGAAAGGAAAGAAATACTCCTAATTTTTCTGTTCTCATTTAGGAATTAAAAAAAATTTGCAATGACTGGTTTGCCTCAACTAGAATTTTAAATTGATAAAATTAAATAAAATAAATAATAAGAATTTTTAAATGACAGAAGAGTTTAAAAGATAATTCGATCTAGAAATTGTTTTTTCTTTCATTTTTTGAAAGAACACCATAATTTTTAAAGAACATGATAAAATCATTTTATATTCTAATAAAATATGCCTCAGTGATGATTTTGTTAGGAATTCAGATGTTTGGAACAGGATGAAATTGGGGGGGGGGGATTCCATTTTAAAAATTAGATTTTTCGGAGACCAGTGGTGCAAGAGGCAAAACATGGTTTTGGAGCATCTTTCGAGCAACACAAAAGCAATTTTGGAGCAGCGAAACAAAGATTTGGAGCATATTTAATAAAAAGAATTAAAACAAGAGTTTTCAACTTTGTTCATTAATGGCATATCTTATTTTTTTCACTTTTTAAAGGTCCCTGCATAAACAAATTAAGTTTCTTTTTGGTAGCTTCCAATTCTGTTAAATATTCTGCTATGCTCGACTTAGCCTCAGATAAGAGGATCTGTCAGCTTTCTATAATCGACATGTCTTTATTATTTAACCCATCTTTAATATTTTTTTTCAGCTGTGGCTAAGAGATCTTGAGAAGCCTTCAATTTTTTTAGCAAATCAATTTCAGCAACTTTCAATCTGCTTTCCTCAGTTTCAGTGTTTTCACATTCTTTTTTCACAACCTCTAATCAAGCAGAATAATTTTTAAATGCTGCACGAGTTCCTTTAATCATATCTTTGTCAACTTTAAAGTTATTTAAATCCCCAGTGACACAACTTGTCTCAAATCATTAACACTATGCAAATTTAAACTTGCCCTATTGTCAAGTAGCTTTTTATTCACACATATGAACAAACCTAAAACCTCTCTAGTACTAAAACCTCTTTCAACATCGGCATTCCCATGTGGTATGCACAAAAGAGCTTTAAAAAGCTTTGTTATAAGAGAATATTTGATATTTCCCAAATTATATTTCTTCACAAAATAGTTTTTCCAAAACACATCAATTGGTGCATATTCATTTGAGTCACAAGAATAACCTTCTGGTTCTACACGTAACAGTAACAAACATGCCTCTTCAGGTTTTATAATGAATGGGGTTACTGTTGCCAGATATCTTATTACCTTAATAGAATTCCATTCTCATCACAGGATGCAACAATTTAAGATGGTATAGTAACCTATTTTCAAGAGGCAATGCTTTTAATAACTTTTTTGCATGTGCCATAGACCTGGCACCTAAATACATAGAATTTCTTACTGAAGAAGATAATGATGTCATCGTATTTGTGGTATCTAGTCCAACATCTATTAAATTTGAATTTTGCCAAATTTCTGCGTTTTCTACATCCAAAGATTTTAAGTCCTTTCCTGTCAAACTAAGAAAAGCAGAACTCTTTTAAAAAACGCCCTAACAATGCTTAAACTAGAGACACCATTTTATAATACAGCAAGTGAATCAATGGTGTCTCAGTTTGGAAAAAACATAAACATTTATTTAATATAGGTGAAATATTACTTAAAAAGGAGCTTTTGGCAAAAGCAATTTAAATAAATTCAATATTGAGTGGCTCATACTATTTTTTAAATTAATAATTACTTTATTTAATTCTGTAAAAGGTAATTTAAAACTCTAATGAATTTAACTATTATTTAACGTTATTGAGTATATTTTTCTTAAAATTTAAAAAAATGTTATTTATAATAGTATATTCAATAAAACATTAACAAGATTAATATTGATCATACGGAATTTATAAAAATATGTAAAGAATTAAGCAAACTTTAATAAATTTATATTACAAATGTAAATTAGTGAATGACCCCTAATTTTTTTTAAAACTAAAATTGGTTACCCAGTACAGTATTTCATTAATGAAATGATTAAAAAAAATAATTTTTAAATGCAAATTCAATGAGTATTGAAGCTATAATAAAATGCAATAAGTATAAAAAAAAATATTAGTAAAAAAAAGTAATAAATGTTTAAAAACAATATGCAATTAGTGGATGGTCCCTCAGAAAAAATTTACACTTAAGAAACTCAATTTTTATCTTTATTAAATTAAATGAATAAAAGGGAGATGGAAATTTTGAGGTTATGAAGCTTTTTGATTCTTGACTGCTCTGAGGATCAACATGAAAATATGTACTTAGTGAATGGTCCCCAAGTTAATTCCAAGATCATGAGTACTATTCTATAAATAGAATAGAGCAAGAAGGCCATAAGCTTGCCATTGACGAAGACGATGGCACTTCAATAACAATAAAATTAAACAAGAGAAATAAAATTTTCGTTTGCTATTAAACTTTGGCAATGTTTAGTCGGTCCCCGAAAATTCCTGGGAAGTTTCGGTTCCATTTCAGAGAGTGGAAAATGAAACCTGAAATTGAGAATATCTTGTAAAATGAAGCTGAGTTGTACATGAGAGTGCAAGAATCCTTCCCACTGAATCCAGAGCAACCCATCACATAGCAGTAGCTTGGTTGCCGCAAAATTGTGACTTGGCGATACCCAGGGGAAAATATCCCTTTTGGCTCAGATCGGGGCAATTTAAGCCTACTACTTCAATTTGGAGCATATAGGCCCAGGTTTCCACAATTGGCGCAGTACTTGCAACACTGGAATACCAAAATCCATGACTTTCCATGATTTTTTTCAAAAAAACAGCAAAAATCATGACTTTTCATGACAAATTTTGTTCAATACTGAAATTCATGACTTTCCATGATTTTTCATGACTTTCCAGGTACGCGGATACCCTGCAAAAATTAATAATCAGCAGAAATATAACTCAAGCAGACAAATAGGGCATTTAAATTAGATATTATTAGATTAAAAGAATTAATTTCCTGCAAGAGAAAAGAATTTTAGTTTAAATTGACTTTAAAAAATTCCAGCCACATTAATTTTTGATATTTAGGTTTTTATTATATTTAATTACATAAAGATTAAATATTTAAATTTTAGAAAAGGCAGAAAGATTGGTTTGAATTTGATTTCTTAATAATTGTCAGTAGAAGTAAAAGAAATAAATAAAAATAAAACTGGCTATAAGAAAATTCATTGATGAAAAAATTACTAAATATTAAGGAAGTATTTTTATTCAAAAACTCTGCGTAATCAAATAGAGGGGTGTGAACAAAAATTCATAGAAATCATAAAACATTTATAGTAAATGGCATGACTACTACATTATAAAAATGTGGTAGAAGTAAGGCATAACTAAGTAGACTAAGTAATAAAAAGCACTTCTGACAAATCCCTATCGAGGATGTTATAAAATAAATTAACTTGTTAAGCTAATTATATAATATGAAGTGAATCAATATACTTACATTTCTCAAATTGGCATTTTCTTTATCGATTTCAGTTAAGCGGCTTCTAAAATCGGCCTCTAAAAATATACATACATCGATATTACATACTATCCAGGGTTGGAGTTTTTGCTGGCAAAAAGGGGTTTTTGCCAGGACAGTGGCAAAAACCTGGTAAAAACCGGCAAAAACTGGTAAAAACCGGCAAAAACCAAATTATTTAAATTGCTGATTAAATATTATTACAAAATACTTGAAACAAATTTAAATCAATCATAAGGAACAATAATTTTGATACATTACAAGAAAAAATTATTTTTAACATATTAATAATTAATATAAGGGTAATAATTTTTAAAAGATTGAAAGTTTTTGACCTCTTTTCATTTTAGAATCCTTAAGTAAATGCTTTTTTACAGATAAATAAATATTATTTGTATAATATTATTATTTATTATAAAAAATTATTATTTGTACAATAATTAACTACACATGTTGATAGATATTTTATGCTTTAAATTATAGTTATATTAATTTAAAATAAGTTCATTTCACTGGAAAAAAGAGAATAATCACAAACTTTTCAATCAATAATGTTTTAAACTACTAAAATGATATATTATTACATTATGATTTAATTATGGAATAATAATTTTGTTAATTTTTGTAATTATTTATATTTATAGTATATATTTCAACTTTAGGAATAATTTTGCATCAAAAATGTGTTTTTGTCCTCTCATCTTGGAAAATATAGGTTTTTGCCACATTTTGCCAATTTGCTTGACAAAAATCTGTTTATGCCAGGACGGTTTTTACCGGTATTTACCATGGTTTTTTCCACCTGCGGCAAAATCTTGCCAACCCTGATACTATCTAATGGTTACTAACTAACTTTTAAAAAAAAAACACATTTCCTTAATCAACAAGCTTTAATAAACAGCTTACAATTATATAGTAAATAATAAGATATTTTTTGGATTTAGATGAATGTTTAGATTAAGTCACAAAAGCTGGATATGGTTATGCAGTGAAAATTCAAAAAATAAAATTTTCACAATCATGAGTCACATTCAATCAGCACTAAAAACTACAATATAACAGAATGATATAAATCAGTGTTTTTCAACCTGATTTACTCAATGGGCCATTAAAATTTTTCAATGCTTTATCGCAGACTGGTAAGGTTAGTAATTTGGACAAGTGGCATTATTTTTACATATACAAAATTGTGGAACATAAAATTTTTTGACTAGTTTATTTTGAATTGTTTACACTCTCTTTAAATCAAAAACATGAAAAATTACAATGAAAACTTAAATTTGTTTAAATATAAATAAACTCATATTACTTCTTATTATAAATAATCTGCGGACCGTCCACGACCTGCGGTCCAGAAACGATATAAAAGACAGTTTAAAGGATTATACACACAGCTTCTGATAAATTCAAATTTTGAATAGAGATACTTAAATTATAATACACACAAAATTAAAAATTGCTTCACTTTAATTACTTTATCGATTAATTACAAGCACTCGCCGTCAAAGAAACACATAGGTGAGCAACTGCTAGCCTAATAAAACAAGACATGTATAATGCCTAACATCATTTATGTTAAAAATTAAAAAATTGCTAACTGCCAACTTTTATATTTTTAAGAATGATGTTTTTGAGTGTTAGCGAATTCTATATTTTATAATATTAATTTGAATTGATTTAAAATTATTTTAAAAACCAAAACATAAAATGGCTTAAAAAAGTCATTATTTTTAATACGAGATTACGATATGTGAATTTCAAATTGAAGCAGTTGCTTTCTGATTTGTTTTATTGTTGCCAATTTTATCATGAATTCAAGTGAAGATTCTATCATTTTATTAGTATTTATAACTTGCAAATTCCATGAGGCTTTTAAAATTCCAATACATTAATTAAGATATTACAATTCATTGTAATTCGGGTATTAATATCCTAATCCCTTTTTCCACCTCCACCAGAATCTTTCCTAAATTGCACAGTCCCACAGCGATCAAAGATTTCTACATTCGTTTAGCAACCGTGGTAGCATTTTATGTTACATTCTAGTTTAACAGAGCTGTAATGGAGCAAATTTTGATGCAAGCAAAGCATCGCTAAGTTGATGATATTTCAACTGTTTGGTGATACGTTTCTGTTTAAAAAAAGTGGGTATAATGGATGAAATAATTTCAATTAAGAAAATTAGTAAATAATTTAAATAAGTGAAATTAAAAAAATTATCCAAGAAAAAAATTTCCAGCTTTTCTTTAACATTCCCTGATTTTTCCAGGCTTTTATCCAAATTTCCCTGATATTTCCAGGTTTTTTCCAGTTTAAAAAAAATTCCCTGATAATTCCAGGTTTTCCAGAGGATTGCCACCCTGCAATTTCCATGAGGTTTTTTAAATTCTAATACATTAATTAAGATATTAAAACTCATGAATTCTTTTTGATTCGAGCATTTAATTTATCACTTTTTGACATGTTTAATTTGTGCCAATTTTACCGTAAATCTAAATGATTTTTAAAAGGCAGTTATTGTTACACTTTTCCATGTAATTTAGAACATTTTACAATTAAATGTGATTTTACTACAATATTATTACAACACACAAGTTTTAAATTGCACATAATTTAAAACTTGTGCATTTAATTTTTGCAGATTTATCAGCAGTTTTTACAATACATCACCTCAGGTTTTTAAAAAATTTGATTTTTATTATGACATGCGAACTTTAAATCATGTACTTAAATAACTACTTATAAACACACTTTATTTGTCTTTATTTCTTCATAAACAGAAGTGATTGTTTTTGTTGCAATTATTCTGATGCTCCTTTGCATGAAATTGATGATCCTGCTATTTTAATTATGTTATTATGACATACAAGTTATTAATTGTGCATATTTCATCATAAATGTAAATTATTTCCTCCTTGTTTTCTCGATAGTTAGCGTTATGCATTTGCACCTGGTATTTAGAAATCAAATATTTTATTACAACTAGTGGGCTGCGCCCCCTGCTCGCTAACGTTCACCAACCCCCGAAAATTGCTACGCAAACTTATATGGTTTGCTTCGCTCGCTTCTAACTTAGGTACACTGCAAATGCACAAAATTCTAAGAATTCAAAACAATCATTCAAATCTATATAACTTTTTTTTTTTTTTTAAAATTTCATCTTTCTAGTAAATACTAAGTCATTAAAATAAATTTGAATTCAAATAAATGACATGTAATTCGTTAAACCTATTAGAAATGTGCTATAGTATAAAATCTTAAGATAAAATTTCTAAAAATATCTCTTTAAAAAGGTTCAAATTTTGACTATGATTAAGTCTATTAAAAATTGAAGTAAGTGAATTGCAATGGAAAAACCTGCATAAACAAATAAATTAGTGATATAAATCAAAAATCGTCAAATAAATTCGTAATATATAAATTTGTGAAAAAAAGCACTTTCGACAAAATACTAAAATAGAGATCTGTCGACAAAGACAACTCACTTCTGCCTAGCTTATGCTCTCTCTGGTTATTTCAGTTTCCGTTTTTAAAAGCGCTATATGTTGAGCCTTCTCAGCTAGATTTGGCATGTGACATTTTTAGCGGCAATAATTGGTCGATTTTCTAGCGTTGCCATTCGGGGAGTTGTAATGAGTCTTTTTTTTGTCGCCGTGTAAGAGAAATATATATATAGATGCTATTGCAACAATAAAAAAATGAGAAAAGTGGAGAGAAACTCAAATTTCTACACTGCTTACTGTTTGTAATTTAATTTTAAAATTCCGTAGCCTGTAATCCTGTTTAAAATTCATAAAAAATCTCAAGAATTCAAGAAACAGTATAATACGAAATAAATATAGAATCTTATTCTGTACTATAATGTTTTTGTTTTAATTTTTAATTAAACCTTTTAAATTTTATATAATTTAATTTGATTTTCTATTACTTATTAAAATACATATATATTATTTATTTTTTTAACTGTTCTTTCATGAGCATTATTTTTTTTCTTGTTAGAATATATCTTTCTATTTTCCAATATTTATATACAGATATATAATTTTTTTCTTTTTCTTTTTTTAATAAATCAACTATTGACAAAAAGGAAGAAAAAAATTAAAAATCATGTTTTCTACTCTTTTAGGATAAATTCTAATGATTAAAAGCATTTAATTTTTTACAAATACACTACCAAGTTTACTCACAAAAAATTAAGTTCTTAGAATACTAATGTTTACATAAAAATTATCATATTTGTCACTAACATGACTAAATATACATACGACCTTTCGTTAGTTAACCTGCTATACAAGTGACTCTTTACTGAAAAAGGTTGTGCACCCTTTGTCTTTCAGTTAGAGTTTGAATTACTGATGCAATTTCTACAAACGATAACAATAAAACAAATAATAATTTAATAACTGTATTGATTTCATTGCTTTTTTAAAAAACTTTAGCTACTCACGCCTTCGATGTACATCTTGCCAGTAACCCACTTTGCGAGCTATATATTCATCAAGAAACTGCAGCAACATATCACATGATTCTTCATCATCTGAATTCTCCAATAAGTCAACCTAAGGAAAAAAGATACATTTTCTAAGTCTCATTAAACAATGCTAACCTACATTGGAATAAAAAAAAGTTTTCTGGAGCAGAAACAAAAAGACACTTTAAAACTGTTAATTAATGTGCTTTTAGTTATGAAAACTGGTTCACCTTAAGTAAAAAAAGAAAAGCATTCAAACAACAATTTATAGTGGCTTCACAGTTTTGCACCTACAGTATTGTTCATGAACAATAGGATTCCTTAAAGACAAAACACCACACAATTAAAGACATTTTTAGGAGTAGAAAGTAATACAGGGTGGCCACTCAAATCAGATTTCAAATTTCCCTGATTTTTCCAGGTTTTCCAGATAAAAATCTTAAAATTTCCAGGTTTTCGTTTCTTTTTTCTTATTAAGTGTAGGATGTGTACAAGAAAAGTGTCTATATTATAAAATATTTTATTCAAAATGTTATTTTGACAATTTGGCAAGATTTTTTATTTATTTTTCAAATGTTTTGGTACAAAATATTGACCAACAAAAGAGTAAAATTAAATATTAATATATAGTTGGTTCTTAAAAAAACCATTTTTTAAAAATATGTTATAAAAGGTTAAAATGAAATAGAAAAAATTAGCATTAATGCAACAATTGTAACGATTTATCGACAAACATTGCTGTCAGCGATGGTAAAAAAATGTGTGATTGGTTGGCTTGCAGAGAAAAAATAATTCACAGATTTCCTTGAATGGGAGTAGAAAAAATTTCAGAAAAAGAGTGCAATATAAAATCTATTATCAAATTATAACCAACTAATTTTTGGAGAATTTTATAAAGTTAAAAATACAAAAACATTTTGTCAAAATAGAAAAAAAAAATTAACACCAAAGCATCGGAACAAACTTGAGCCATAAATGGATTCAGCCCAAAGACAGCATTTAAAAATAGAAGCTAATATCCTAAATCTTTTTCCACCTACACCAGAATCTTTCCTAAATTGCACAGTCCCATAGCGGTCAAAGGTCTCTGCATTCGTTTAGCAACAGTAGGAGAATTTTATGTGACATTCTAGTTTAACAGCTGTAATGGAGCAAATTTTGATGCAAGCAAAGTATAGCTAAATTGATGATATTTCAACTGTTTGGCGATACATTTCCGTTAAAAAAAGTGAATATAATGGATGAAATAATTTAAATTAAGAAAATTAGTAAATAATTTAAAAAAGTGAAATTAAAAAAATTATCAAAGAAAAAATTTCCATCTTTTCTTTAAAATTCCCTGATTTTTCCAGGTTTTTATCCAAATTTCCCTGATATTTCCAGGTTTTTTCCAGTATAAAAAAATTCCCTGATAATTCCAGGTTTTCCAGGTGGGTGGCCACCCTGTAATATACGTTTTTAATTTTTGAAAAATTTAATCTTTCCAACCAGGACTGGATTTTTGGCAGAAACTACTATTTTTTACTATGTTTGTGGAAAAACAGAGAAAGCCATGAAAAAGTCTTTCAGTACAAAATCTTTTTATTTGGAAACTTACTCTAATGTTTTTATAAACGAAACATTCAACTAAACTCTGCTTTTTCAGGGTTCCCACTCTATGATGAGATTGAAATTCAAGGACTTTCCAGGACTTCTCAAGGACCTCAACAAAATTTTCAAGGACCTTAATCTAAGACCAATTTTAAAAATTATTTTCTTCTATTTTACTAGAAGCAACAATGCCTGTTGTGGCAATAATTAATTTCAAATATAATACCTAAATGCTTTGCCTATATAGAGAGAAGAGAGTATATGTATTATGGACTAAAATTTATATTTTTTTTAAAAACAACCCTACTGGTTTTACATATTAATTCACAAAATCATTTTCAGCACAATCTATAACTAATGGTAATGAGATGTTAATGGTGAAATCCTTTAATCCTGTGTATTTCCATGTGAAGGTTGCATGAAAGACAGAGCTAAATCTTAGGTATTCCATATTCCATGACTATTCCATAACCCCCTCCTCTCCTCTATTAAACATCGTTTCTGAAATTATTCATCCATAATTTACACAACCTTCTCTAAATGTTATGCAGCAACAATTCTCTCTGAAAATAAAAATTAGAAGGAACATATCCCATTTTCACCATGTTTAAAAGCATTATTCATTATGTGTAATCCACAACTGCCAATGAATATGACCTGGTGGGAATATTTCTCTTTTAATTCACACTGAAGCTTCTAATAGAATTTCCAATTGACATAGGGTCCATCCATGGATAATTGAAGTATTTTAGAGAGCTTTTAACCATCATCCATGCATTTGTAAAAAGAGGACAAAATATTTTCTGCAGTTCCATGATCCATAAATTGGGAGGTAAGATACTTAGTGCAAACTTTATTATCAATTCCTTACCATAATGTCCATCTGCTTAGATTGTAGAGACTGATTTAACGTCTCATCAAAGAGTACAGTGTAGCAATCAACATTCTTCAGCTCATTTATAAGAATCCCTTTGAAGTATAGTGTCGATCCAAAGGAGCCTAAATAGGCTTACCTTGTGGCACTACAAAAAAATTCTCTCGCTATACAGCTATCAGCAAACATTTTGGAGAACAATTTACTAATCCCTTCACAGGAGTTACATGAATAATTACTAGTGATGCACTTCAGATTCCAGAGAATTTCAGCATCAAGCACATTCCTTTTGACTAGATAAGAAGACAATGTTACCTCGGGCACTAAAGTTTCTGTTTCACATGGGGCACACGATGTTGAAGGAGTATTTACACCAGATGAATTAGATGTTGATGTCTTTGGAAAAAGAGAACTCAGGGCATGAGACTGCTTTTTTGTTTTACCTTTCTTTCATGTGTGATTTCAGAGCAGATTCTTCCATTTTTGCGATATCGATCTCCTTCATGCATAATCAGCACTTGGCTCTGAACTTCTTTTCGGGCATCGATAAAATCCATTCTTTATAAGCTTGATTATCCATCCATTGGGGATTAAAATAGCACTTCCCAGGTATAACTAGTCTAAACTACATAACACAAATACGAAGCCGTGCCTTTGCGAATACACTTTACAATAAAGTTTTGAAATGACGCAAACGTAAGGACAAGTGCGGATGGTAAAACGGCAAATTTATTGAAAACTACAAGGTACATATTGTTACAAAATTCGAGAGTATTGCAGTTTCGATAAGAAAAAAGAAGATCTAAGCATATGCGAAGGAAGATGAAGTGGAGTCTCGCCCCGAACGCATTGATTGTCTGCTGTGGTCCGCGCGCTTGGCAGACACCAAGACGCTAGGCCCGGTTAGAAACTGTGGCGTTAAAAACCACGCGAGAGAGCTCGGGAACAAAACAGAAAGAACGAGAAAGATCCGCGGGTGTTTTATAAAAAGGGCCGCTGGCAGTATTGGACAAATTCAAGGACCTATCAAGTTTTTCAAGGACCTAAGACGTTTTTCAAGCACTTTCAAGGACCTAAATTTGGCACAAAAAAAATTCAAGGACTTTCAAGGACTCTCAAGGACCGTGGGAACCCTGTTTTTGTAAATAATTTACAACAAAAAAAAAAAAGTGTGTAGCAATAAAATATTCATAATTCAAAGTTCCAGGAGTATAATAGCGAATTATTCCGTAGAATCTTCAGTAATCTTAACCTAATACAAGACCAGTGGAGTGAATTTAACTCTACACCTACATATGGAATATTTTCGAGACGTAGAACTGTAATTCTCTACGGCATTTAGTATCCGAGTTCCTATTCTGCAGTTGATTCTTAGAACAGTTTTCAGTTTCATATGTTTATAGAAAAAGATTTATTAGTAATTGAAATTACATGCGCCTGTTTGTGTGCTTTCTGCATGAGTTACATGAAATGTTTTATTTAGAAAAAATTTAATATAAAATTTTTAGGCTTTCTCTCAAGTGAATATATATAACAGCAAGCAGCCAAAAAAAATTGAAAAGAACCTAGATAAAATGAGGATCAACATATATAAGATTTCTTCGTATATGTATCCTAATTAACTTTCAAGTGAATTTGCTGATATCAGATTATTCAGATAGTATGTAAGCATGATGTCATGCAATTTTAATTCAGATAACATGTAATTTTAATTATCAGCTAATGTAAATCAATAAATGAAGCTCTAAATTCAATTTAGCGAAATTTGACAAAATATTTTGTTTGGTTGAATTCCTGCTTTTTCTATGAAATATATACAATGGAGCACATAGATATCTCATAACTGATTAAGCACTAAAATTCATTAACTGACACCATGCGCAATTTTATTATGATTATTGGTTTATCTTATAAATGAATTTTTAAAGTGCCAATTTTTTTTAAAAGAATTGTTCAAAAAATAAAACTTTTTTCTTCCAACTTCAAATATTTACCCCTGTGTCTCAATAATACAAACAATATGTGTTTACATAATTATATAACCAAACAAATATAAATGAGCAGAAACTGCAAGTTATAAATTATTATTACTGTTAAAATATTTCACCAAGTTTGGTAATTATACTTACAGGAAATTCAGGAAGGCTATAGACCACTGGTGCTAAAACTTCAGCTACAGTTACTGAAAATATTTTATCAAAGCTAATTAATTATTTATTAAATACATACAAAATAAATGAAGTTCTGCACACATAGAGAGAGAACATAACTTTTATATTATTTCACAAATACATCTTGAACTTATTAACAGAACTTAGTTAAATAAATCTTCGTTAGATAAGCTAAGTTACCACCTAATTCCAGTTTTCTAAATTAAATACTTTCAGAGATATGATTGAAAAAAAAAATAATTAGGAAAACTATTTTGTCTGGAATGAATATAAAAAATAATAATATTAGAGTGAAAAGTAACAAATTTGATGCAATAAAGTAATAATTTTTAGCAAGTTTTTACAACTTAACAAGAAGGTTAAGAAATCATATTATTAATAGACCAACCAGTCATATTTGAAAAATGTTCAAATAAATTATAATTTTATAAGATTATGTTACAAAATAATAAAAATATGAAAGCAAAAAATTGAAGAAAATCCAGAAAAAGCCACGTCTTATCTTAAATCTTAATTACCAACACATAACTTCAATCTTCATCAATCAAAAGGAAAAGTTTCATTCAGCATATTTTTATACATTTTGAAAATTATACGATTATAAATTTTTCTCAGTATGCATATTTTTAAAAATTCTCAAAACTATAATGAAAAATCAGAAAATGATTAATGAAAATTTAGAAAAAGAGGAAAATGATAATAAAAAAAAAACACTGATCCTGACAGGAAGTCTATTGCTCTATAATTGAGATTAAGATAAATGAACTAAGCATTAGAATATTGAATGAAAGCATGGATTCAACTATTGCAGTAAGACCATGTGTAACTATTAAGTTTTCCACATAATGTGGCTGAATTAAGAAGTGGAAAGAGTCAAAAAGCACTTAAATTTCATGCAAAATCAGTTTTTATCGGTTCGAGAAATCATAGGATAAGTAAAATACAAATCAGCATTATTGGCTGCTTTCAAAGTGTTAATTCCAAGAATATAATAAATCTTTAGTTTCTATTTTCTTAACTTTATTACACATTACAAACAATAGAGTTAAATTTTTAGTTACAGTATTACAAAACAATTTGTATATTTTAACAACTAAGATGAATTTTTTTTTTTTAAAAAATATTTAGCTGACACTAAAAGTTTAAATTAAAATTTTCAGTAATCAATAGATTAAATAAATTTTACAGAAATTTCTTTTTAAAGAAAATTATTGAATTTTTTTTCAAAACTTTTTTATTTCCTTAGTTATTTATTTAATTTCGAATATATCAAAACTTACAGCCATGCTCCATTGCTCTTTTGACAGCTTCTCGGTACATATTACCTCGTCCAGTTCGTCCTTGAGGAGTGGCTATTGGTGTAGATCGTACAATCTCAACCTCTTGTGTCATCTCAGCAAACATTAAAACATGCTAGATAAAGATAAGTCAGAACAGTAAAATCATTGTAATAAGCTAAACGAAGGTGATTTGTAATTAACTTATCAATTAAGTTTATAATGGTAGCAATTTCAGTTTCAAAATAATTTTCCTAACCTGGCAACAAATATGAAACTGCATTTAGGCTTACACATAATATTTTGCATATTTTTGATAAATATAACCATTACTCCTGTTACACTGTCACAATGATGCAAGTTTAATGCTTTATAATTATATGTATGGTTAGTGCTATGAATTATTCTAGTCATTGTATACATTATGAGCTCCAAATTTTGGCATAACCAATTTAAAACATAAATGAAAAATATTTTTTTTTGAATTTTTTAAGTAACATAGAGTTTAATCGTAATATATAAATAGGAACTAAAAAATTAACGAAAAGGGCTAACTGGAAATGTAAAATTCCCAGCCACTGCATATATATTTGTGTGTACATATACATTTACATGATTAGTACACAAATGAGAATATCTCCAATAAATTTACGACTCAAGTGTTTTGGTATTCAGGAAAATGGAAAAAACAATTTTCCTCCAAATCACTGCAATATTTGATGAAAGAGTCCTAAACTACTTACTCAACAAAAACCTGTCAAATCTTGTAAGTTAAAAGTCAACGCATACAAGCATTTGAAAGCTTCACCAAACAAATCTTATACTTATGTTATATTACAGAAGAGAAACACTATAATGATGAATATTAAATCAAAATACATGTTGTCAAAAATAATATTTGCACATATATTTTTGAATGTATTATTTTTTTCAAAATTGTATTTAGTATATTGTATAGCAAAATCATTAATTTTTTTTTTTTGAAACAGTAAAAAAAAAAAAAAAATCATATGAACCTGTTCAAAAATATATGAATAAAACTATATATTCAATAAAACTTATTTATTCACCTAATATAAACTTCCCTAAAATAAGCAAAAATAATAAATATTAATGAAGAGGAGAGGGTAACTTACAGTATTTTCTATATAATCATCTTCTCTAGGATTTACACACAGCACCATTCGAATTTTCCCTTCACCTTCAAAGAAGGTTGAAAATAAATGGGTTAGTTTACTGTCTCTATACTGAACTTTCTAAAAGAAAAAAAAAAAATTTTAGAACAAAGAGAAAAGTAGTGTTTAAATATATTTATAAGTACAGTTATAACAAAAGATATAAAAAGGCCTAAGATACTTGAAAGCATTGTATAAGACAAAGCACAAACCAAAAAACAATGAATTTTTAATTAGGGGAAACATTAAACACATTTCTCAAAAATCGAAACATATCTGTTTATTATGTAGGACATAATTTACTTTAAGTTTTGACATCAATATCAACCTCACACTAGTTTACAAATTCAGTTAAAATTATGTGTCATTTATGCGAAGTTCCTTAAAATTATTCAGCTAAGCAAAAGAAATAAATATTTTTACAATTCTTATTTTTTGAAATAATAGATATTTAAATGCTTTGCTTTTTTTTTTTTTTAAATTTTATAATTGTTTAATAAAGTTTTGAGTTTTAGGAACAGCAACCTAGGCCTCAAAAAGTATTTCAATGTTTAGAAAGAATGCACAAGAGTTAAGAGACATTGATATGTTTCTGAAAATTAACATATCTGTGTTTATGTTTAGAAAATATATAAAAAGTATACGAAGAGAACACATCAAATGGCATTACGTTAACGAACAGGTTATGACTGGTTGCAACAATACAATAAAAAATTTACTTATTCTGCAAAATATTTAAAGGTGGTATAAAAAATAAAAAAAAGAGAAAAGATGTTTTGCATATAACTTTAACATTTCTTAATACATTCATAAATGGTATTTTTCCATATGATCTGAAATTTGAGAAAATCTAGTTCTTTTTTTTAATTTTATTTATTAAAATATCATTTAACAGGTTTTTCCTAAAAGCTCTAAGTTAAATTTATTACATATATTAATAAAAACATCAGTGCGATAACTTAGAGCTAAACATTTTATATCAGCCACTTACTTGAGTTGAGCCGTTGGATTTTTGGGAGTTCCGCAATGCTTCAATGCAAGCTCTTAGATGCATCAAAGAACTATTGATATTACCTAAATAAAAAGTTATTTGTTTAAAAAGCGGAGAACAACAGCATTTAAAAAATTTGTTAATAAGATTAATCAATCAAACAATGCTGCATAGCTGTATGGTTCTGTAATTTTTATTTGTTTCAGATTTTTTTTAAAATTTCTTATCTTTATGTCTAGATATTTTCATTCATATTCATTTTAAGCCTTTTTACCAAAAATAAAAATGCATTCAGACTCCATAAATGTCATACTTAGTAAATAATTAATTGCGAACAAACACTAGATTTTGTTTAATCTGGATACAAGAATTAAGTGGTGAAGCCATACTGTAATATGCAGAAACCATTTAACGATCACATAGTACAAGACAATATATAGCAATATTTTTTTAAATAACAAGCACAACTTATAAAACAACAATAAATGATTATTTTGTAACAAAAATCATATACTGTAATGATCGGAAACAATTCATGACACAATCAATTGAAATAAATCTATCAAACATGAACAGCAATATTTTTGTTAACAACACACACAACTTGTTAACAAGATACAAATTATATAATTTTGCTTCTGTACTAAGTTCAATATATAAGTAAAGACTACCTGCTTCACTTTTATTCTTGTGGTTAACAATATTTGTTCTTCGAGCACGTTCACTGCCAGCCAGATCAACGAGAGATAGTTGACTAATAATCACTTTATCATCATCCTAAAAAATGCAATGTTTATGGTATTATAATATATGTGGACTTCGATAGCTATTCAAAGAGAAATATGATAGAAACAGGGGGTGATAGTGACACAAAGGTAAAAAAATTAGGAACAAAAAATAGATATCAAGATGTCCATTTATATACCAAACATGCTTCATATTTAATATAATTTTTTGAACTAGTATTTATAATTAAAATAAATACTAAAGACATATCACACCTTTATAGTGACAAATTCAAGAAAAAACTTACCTTTTACAAGAATCTGCAATACTGGATTTTATAATCACAAGGAATGGAGAAGATTTAACAAGCATTTTTTCCCCCCAAGCTTGTGATGCCAAAAAATTGCAGTTAGTCCTCATTTTAGTGGGAGGTTAGTATTTTTATACGCTAATCAAAATAACTTATAATGTTTATTGTTTGAAAAGGGGCCTGTTCTAAGAAGTAATGTTTTATATAGTTGTTCTGAATGTTATAAGCTAAAACATTATACGGTAGAATGCTCAAGGGTTGAAAAAGAAAGAAGTCAAATTATTTCAAACAAATAAAAGATAACTGAATATTAAAGATAAAACGACATAACTCAAAAATTTATATGCTAACGACAACCAACAAAGATCAATGTGAAACCACTACTTCTTCTTTCTTATCCCCAAAATTAGCAGGGCTAAACAATGTCCATAAAATTCATGACCCGGAGGATGTCGGCCACCAAAAGTGGGTTATTTAGTATGTCTCTCTTGTCCAGTCCAGGATATGTTGGGGAGAAGCCTGCATGTTGTGGCACCTGGGGCAGTTTGGGAAGATTTTAATACTATCCTCGAAGGAAAGATACTTAAGGTGGCAGCTGGTAAGTGCCGTCTGGTTCTTGCGGTTGCACCGAATGTTGAGTGCGCCTCCTGGACGGGTGCTCTGGTACCAGTGATGTTTGGGGAGTACGAGCCAGGAAACATTGTCTTCTTTTTTCTTTTTCGATGCCAGTTCCATGAAGGTGAGTGAATTTTGACTCAAAGTTTCTTCTGTCCCCTCCTTAGCCAGAGTCTCGGCGATATCATTGCCCAGAACCCTAACGTGAGAAGGGATCCACTGGAGACGGACTTCACTCAATCGTGAGAGAATTTTAAGTTGTGAAACCACTAAATGAGTTTATGAATGCAGACCAACTGCAGGATGCTAATACTTTTAAAAATTAGCTAGAAATAAAAATTATAAGTATTAATCTTATTATCTTATTTACCTCTACAATATTTTGGCCCAAATCATCCAAGGGTGCTTGCACAACTCGAATGGTAAATACACTATGGCTTCGACTTGACTCAGAGTTAAGAGCAGTGATGGCAACTTTCCTTCTGACTTGTCCTTTCATGAAAAGTTCCAGAGCCTCATCTACAGTTTTAGCCTCATTTACAGAAGCCTCATAAACATACATATTGTTATTAGAATCCTTGCGAATTTGTTTTGAAGTAAAATTTCTGTAAACAAAGTACACATTTCAGTTTCAAAACACAGTAATATTTTAAGCATATAATACATGCTAAAACAAATACATTTGTCTAAAATTACTGAAATAATTTTATTTTTACAATTAATTTTTGTAAGAAATATTGTGTTTATGTAGTATTTGGTGCTTGAACTGCATTGAAGAAAATTTTTGGTCTACCTGAATATTTATAAAGTATTTGGTTTCATACAATTCTATATTAGAGCTCAAAATTAGGGATGTAAGAAATAGTGATTTCGTTGAATAGCCAAATACAGAATATTTGGTCGAATATAGAATGGTTTTTAAAAAAATTATTAATAAATATTTTTTATATTGAAATAAGTTAGTCATTAAAAATAATTAAAACTTAGATGAATTATTAGTATGGAGTAAAGATTAAAAAAAACTTTAATATTAATATTTAAGAGAATAAAGATAATTAGATATTTTTAAAAAAAACGAAGAAAAAAAAAGCGACTTACAACTATTTTCCCCATGTTTTCAACTTATATAAAAAGTAAAGTTGTAAAGTTTGAAGAAAAATACAAAAAAAATAACTTTTTAATTCTTAAAACAAAGTTAAAGCTAGAAGTAATATTTTCTGGAAAAGAAAAAAAATCTAGAAAACATTAAAAGAGATAATGTCTGTCAGAAACACTGTTAAAAATGCAGCTCTATCATAACAACTCCCATTTAAAAAAATAAAAATAATATATATGTACGAAAACAGAATATTGAAAATCTAATTACAAACAGCAAGACATAGTTTTATTGCAAATTTGTTGCTGTTTGAAAACAAATACAGTACAGAACCCGTAATCCGGAAATCAGAAAACCGGAAAACCAAAAAACCGGAATGAAATTTGATAAATTTTCCCGCCATTTTTTTAAAGAATATTTTTTTTGCTCATAAGATTTTAGGATTTTTTCTTTCTTTTTTGAAAGATGTTTACCTTACCATCATTTTGGAAATAATCATTAATATTCATCGTTTTTTCTTCTTTTTAAGATTATTTCCATTTTTTTTTTTTTTTTTTTAGTTGGGTTTAACAATAAAAAAAACGGCTTTTTGCAGCGATTCAGAAAACCGGAAAAATCACTTATCCGGAATAGCGATGGTCCCGATCGTTCCGGATAATCGGTTCCCTACTGTATAAAGCTTATTGAATTCACTTTTTTTTACCCTAGTAACACCCCACTTCAATATCAAAATGAATTAATTGAAATACACATGAATTAATTTCACAAAACCGAAATTTACCAATGAGTGGGTCAATAAACTAAAAATTTCTTACACTGTATACATTTCTTATTTGTCGAAAAGAAAAAAATAATAAATAAATAAAAGCTGTTGCATTTAGCACTTGAGAAACGAATTTTCTGGAGCTAAAAAAAATTAATCATGCATCTAAGAACAAAGAAAATCATCTTAAAAGAAATTTCAATACCTTTTTCTCAGACTATCATCAGATATATCTTCTAAAAGATCATACACATAGTTATTGTAGATTTCAACATAAGATATGAATACAGAGTATCTCATATCACTACAAATGTCTTCAATTATATTACAATCTGGCATACGGTTATTCCATCTGTTAATATCTCTTCTGCAAATAATAAAGAAACACAATATTTTTTATATTGTTATAACTTTAAGGATTAAAAATTGTCAAATTATAAACAAATTCTGAAATGTAACTCTTTGCATTACATAGTTATATTTGACATTAAAGTTGTTAAGTAAAGGCTTTTAGACACCTTTATTCTTTATCACAGAATTTTTCATTGCGCTCCTAAAATTTTCTCTCATTTTTTAAAATTATTATAAAATTTGACATGCAAACAAAATAGACTTTTCCTTCATGCTCTTCTTTTCAAAACAGATACACAAAATAAGTGAAAAACAAAAATGCTAATACAGTATACTCCCGATTATTTGGTCAATACACGAGTGTAAAACTGAAATTTGAATAATGACTCTTTCTAGTTCTTTAAAGATATTGTTATAATAATTTTAAAGTATTCATTATTTTGTACAAATTATTCATTTTAAGATATGTAGCATGAGTTTTTAATTATATGGGAGAGAGTATGGGAAGTGAAACTCCATTCTACCCAGCATTTTTGTTACCTAACCTACCCTTTTACCACAATAGACTGGATCAGTGTTCTTAGTGGCCTACGAAAAAACTTTGATAAATCTACAGAGTTAGTAAAATGAAAAGAATGTTAGCTAAATAATTTTGCTCTTCCCTTCTTACTGATCTGTATACAATCACCAGCAGAAACTACGAAAACAAATTATACTTTAGAATATCAAGAAGAAAAAAAAGGCAATAAGATTCTTGTAAAATACAAATGTTCGAATCAAGTTAACTCTAGTTTATGGAATGGTACATTAATGGGCTTATTAAATAAATAAAAAATATTTCTGATGAAATCAAATTGCGAATAACAATTAACATAAAACAATACTCAATTCTTATTAGTATTTGTCTGTTCTTCCTAGATCCGTACACATCAAATGCATTTTTGAAAGTGTACAATGCTGTAGTGTAAATGTTCACACAAGCAGATATTATAAAATTTACATTTCTCTATACATTCAAAGTCTAAATTTCGTTTTATTTGTGTTAATAACACTGAACCCTGTCTAGCAATCTACATTACTGCAGAAAAGTGCACCACGTTGTATATTATTCGATACACTCACTGTAAATTATTTCTTTTAAGAAAATTAACAATCCTTTGTAAATTTTTTCAAAAAATAAAATATTTTTTGTATCTTTCTCTATTTACGAACGTGGCAATTTCGCCACCAAATGATGCCTTTTGTCGCGATTTGACCCAATAGCGAGAACCCTGGCCCAGATAGTCAGGAGTCAACGATACAAACACAATAAGCAATGATGTCGAATCAAAAACAGGCATTATATCTCATAAACTAATGTTGTGAATGAAAAAAAAACATTTAACAGCGTAACTCTTAAATGGAAATACTTATTGCATTTTGACAAAATGGCGATAATGAATTGTGAAAATACTTAAGTAAACAGATTAATGACCAATGGAATTACTTGTTTCATTTCATTTAAATATTCAAAGTAATTACCCTGACACTCCTCTTTACAAAGAGTATAAATTTTAATTATAGTGCGGCTTCGAGGAGAACTCCTCCAGACTGAAAGTCTAGGGCAGTCTGCTGCTATGGTAACAAGCGAGAGCACATTTCTAATGGGGTGAAATGGAGGAAAGAAGGTGGTTTACTCACGACGACCTACGCTAAGATAAAAACAAAACTATTTCACCCCTATTCGAAGTGACTTTTCCTCGTAACCATAGAACCCGCCACGAGGCGAGACGTGCGTCTGGAGGAGTTCTCCTGAAAGCCTATAGCACTATACCAATATTTTGATATAATTAAAATTGCTCAAGTAAATAATGTAATGCTGAATTCATTTGTGTTTACATCAGGGTTGGAGTTTTTGCCGGCAAAAAGGGGTTTTTGCCAGGACAGTGGCAAAAACCTGGTAAAAACCGGCAAAAACTGGTAAAAACCGGCAAAAACCAAATTATCTAAATTGCTGATTAAATATTATTACAAAATACTTGAAACAAATTTAAATCAATCATAAGGAATAATAATTTTGATACATTACATGAAAAAATTATTTTTAACATATTAATAATTAATATAATGGTAATAATTTTTAAAAGATTGAAAGTTTGTGATCTCTTTTCATTTTAGAATCCTAAAATAAATGTTTTTTTACAAATAAATAAATATTATTATTTGTATAATATTATTATTTATTATAAAAAATTATTATTTGTACAATAATTAACTACACATATTGATAGATATTTTATGCTTTAAATTATAGTTATATTAATTTAAAATAAGCTCATTTCACTGGGAAAAAAAAAGAATAATCACAAATTTTCCAATCAATAATGTTTTAAACTACTAGAATGATATTATTACATTATCATTTACTTATGGAATAATAATTTTGTTAATTTTTTTGTAATTATTTATATTTATAGTATATATTCCAATTTTAGGAATAATGTTGTATCAAAAATGTGTTTTTGTCCTCTCATCTTGGAAAATATAGGTTTTTGCCCCTTTTTGCCAATTTGCTTGGCAAAAACCTGTTTTTGCCAGGATGGTTTTTACCGGTATTTACCATGGTTTTTTCCACATGCGGCAAAATCTTGCCAACCCTGGTTTACATCAATGCATTGTATTGATATATTTTATGTTATCTAGATTTTTATGTCATTTACATGATTAAATAATAAAATATCTTGTACTGCATTTATTTTTATAAATTTATGTCATTCAAACTGAGCTTCATTTTCAACAACAACTAACCCCTTAGGTTTTGGTGTTCTGGCAACATAACTGGGCTCTTTTAGACGATCTCTAAAGGCTTCTTCTGAAGACTGTATTTCAAATCCATTGACTCTATTAGGTTTAAAAATCTAAAAGAAAGTAAAAACACATAAAAGAAATTTATAAGTTAACCAAGATACTTATCAAATCCTCAAAACTATGTAAGCCAGTCCTATGATTCTTGATTTCATTTTTACTAGACAGGATAATTGAAAGACATTCTAATAATTCTAAATATATTTATATATATTCATTCCAGGGTGAGAAATTAGGAAAATTTAGAAATTTAGTCACTAGTTTTGAAAACAGTAAATAAAAGGTTTTACTACTCCTGAAACATTTTTCCAGGGTGCGTAGCCAAATTATTCAACAAAAAATAAGCACCTTTTAAGCACTTTTCACGCACTGAAACAATATTTTTAAGCACTTTAAAAAAATATCATAACTAGGCAGGGTTGGAAAGTTTTTGACAATTGGGGGCTTCATCTGGTTTTAACCATCATGCCAAAAAAAGAAAAAAAAAACCTTTGGCATTGTGTTTGACAATTGTGTCAAAAATCTTGAAGTTTTGAATCCTGTAAAACGAATGGCGATTTCATATGCTACGGACTGACAGTACGTCGAAATAGATTGGGGTTGAATTAATTAGAAAAACATTGAATAGAACAATGTGAACTGTGTCTTTTTGCATAATTCGTAATGAAAATCAACATGGTAAAGGAAAAATGGAAAAATCTTATTTTGAAAAAGGGGAAATTAAGCACTTTTTAAAAACATCCAATGAAAAAAGCACCTTTAAGGGCTTTTAAAAAACAAAAATTAAAAATAAGCACCTTTAAGCACTTTAAAAAAAGCTATGCACCCTGTTTTCTCAAGTTTGTTCATACAACTCTAATTATACATTAAAAATAATAATAATAATACAAAACAGATTTTACAAATATCAACTTTATGAAAAACTTTCATTAAACAAATTCAATTGAAGACAGATTTTAGAGATGTTGATGTTTCTCATCTTCTCCATCTCAGTAATTATTCGTAAGATTTTGATAGCATTTTTTATCTTCCCATTTAAAGTTAAGACTTCTAATAAGCATACTTTTTTCACTTCATTTTCAAGAAGTTAAAAGTATATTATATAGGCAACAATTACTCTGCAATATGAACTCTCCTAACCTTCATCAGTTAACATGCACATTCAAAATTATTATATCTACTGATAGACAAAAGTAGAATTTCAAAGCAAGAAAAAGTTATATTTGAGCTATCAAGGCTTTTTACTAGGACTGATCAAACAGCTGCATCAAGGAAAAGCAACCATATAATTTGATACTCAAAATTCTTATTTTTTTCCTTCAGCCATTAATAAAAAGAAAAAATTGTTATAATATTTAAAGTTTAGTTATAATTTTGCCTGCATTTAATTGATGCCTTGCCTATTATGTTTGAACACTCAAACTCCTAAATTCTATTTTCTGAGTAACTACTATTGTTAATTTTAAGATTTCACTAAATTCTTTGAGGTCTTCTGGTGCTGCTATGGATCGCCACCACGCCTACCTTTTTGAATCCTTTTTTACTTTTGCTAAGAGATCACGTGCGCACACTTAGAGCATTCTGTATTCTCCGGATGCCCCCTGACGGGGTTAAGTTCTGATAATCTTGCCTGCATATATCCGATGGCAGGCTAATTATTTAAAAAGTTTTGCAATGTATTCCGCTTTATGCATCCTTAGGGATGCAACAGAACTTATTTTTTGCAGCCCCTTAATGATTTTCGGCATATTTAACACTGCAAGCACCTTAAATACAAACTTTTAAGTAAAAGGGTTTCTGTAAAATTATTTTACAATCAAACCATAAAAATCCCATTAACTAAACTATTAAAACTAAAAGCAAAATATAAAGGATTACATATTTTTCAGCTTGATAATCAGAAATGCTGTTGAATATAACATCTAAAGACCTCGGCAACAAGCCACCATCTTCAGGAGTTCCAGTCATTGTGTAAGTCTTTCCTGAAGAAGTTACACCATAGGTGAATAAAAGTCCTGAAATTAGAGAATCACAAACTATTTAGTTTTTATGCATCATCAAATAGGACTTTCATGTACCAAATTAGTGCCTCCCCCCGCTTTATTGAGTAAAACCAAATAAATTGTTTACTTTTATAAGCAAAAATGTATTTAAATGTCTTTAAAAAAAATTATTGTACTAAAAAAAAGAGAAGAAAAAAAACATGCTAAAATTTTTTCGGAGAAATTTTGATTTATAAAAAGATTTGTTCTGAGGATGGGTTGGATTAACTTATTGTATAAATTATTTTACACATTTTTATTTATAATTTTTAATATTTTCTACAAAAAGATAGTTTAATGTCAAAACAATTCAAGAGCATTGATTGATCACTTATAATTTTACATGTATGTAATTTATAAATACTTCATATATAATATTAATAATTACCCTCACACCAAAAACTACAGGATTTTTTCAAGACAAATAAAACCAAGGTTAAAACTGGATTAAACCGTTAAATGTCAAAACTTACAAACTCTAATGATTACAAAGAAAATTCATGAAATTGCCCAACACAATTGTTTCATTTTTAAAACAAAATCTAAATGTCTAGCTGCTACTGTAGTAATTATTCAATAAAACATTAAACTTATTTAATCATGGTATATCATTTTCCCAGAGGAAAATTTTCTTCTTAGTAAAGCGTTTAATAAAATATGTCTCAATAAATCGAAAAAACCACTTCTGGTACTGTGGTGATTGTGAGCCCAAGTCAAATTCCAGATAATTTCATAAGTTTAAAAAAAAAAAAAAAAAAAAGTTTAAATTGAAAAATTAGAAAAAAATTTAAAGAAGTTTTTTTTTTTCTTTTTCTCAATATTTCTTAGTTTGCTCAAAATATATTTAAAGTTTTACATATACCTATACCATTTACACATACCAATGATAACCTGGAGAAGTAATTAAAATTTACAAATACGTCTTTCTTTCTTGAGATTATGATTATAATAATTATTTACTAAAATAAAAAAATGAATATTAATCATGAGTATAAGCTTATAAAGTATCTGGCTCTTTCCCTTACAAGCAAATAAAATGAACTGTGCTTTTAAGTTCTACCTTTGAAAATTCGATTTCCGGAAACTTCTGTGATAAATGATTTTTTTAAACGTCTGGATCACGGTTAGTGAAAAATCCGAAAGTCCAGATTTTTTCCGGAGCACAATCAGCCCTGACTGAATGTCCTAATTTTGACTTACTAGTTTTATTATTTTTCTTAAAAATAGAAAGATGGTGAAATTTTCTTTCATGCCTCATTAGTACACACATTATTACAAAATTAAGATTAATTTTAAAAATATAGACAAATCCTGCAAAATTAAATTTTTGTTTATGCATTATTATTACAAGAAATTAAAATCTTACCATTGTAACCTTGTAGAAGATCTTGTACTAAAGGCAGTGCAACATGATCAAAGAGCTCCTTTTGAGTTGTTTCCTCCCCAAAAACATAAGAAAAGGAATGCTGAAAAAGGCAAGAAATAATTAGAGAAAATTAGCAGGCTGTTTACAATGACTATCGGAAAACTTTTATTAAAGACATTCAACTCTCTTTGATTACAAAAGTAATTAAATTTAGAAGAAAATATTAACCATCTCTTCAAAAAAAAAAAAAAAAAATACCCCGTAAATGTAAGCAGAATTCATTAAATTTGGAGTTGTTATTCAGAGTTGGATTCAAACATTTTCTGTTTCCAACTTCACAGCTCTGATCAAGACAATGAAATAAACTGAATATATATAATAAACTGAAAAACATAAACCTACAAAATTAAGTCCGACAAAAAAAATTTTAAAGCCCCAGAAAAATCCAAAATTTTAGTGTAAGGATAAAAATTAACTATTATAAATAAGAAGTATTTATAAATAAACACATGTATAAAATTATAAATGATCAATCAATTATGTTCTTGAATTATTTTGATATTAAACTCTTCTTTTGACAATTACTGTCAATAACCCAAATATATGTGTAGAAAATAGTAAATAATTAGAAAAAAAATAAGTAAAATTTAAATTTATCCAATCTGGTCATTTGTAAAAATATTTGAAATCAAAATACGTAAGCCATCAGCTTAATTAAAAGAAAAGAAAAAAAAACACTTAACAGCCATCTTCTTTATTATATCTAAAATCATTTTCATTTACTCCCATTTTAACTCCTCCTTTCCCTAAAGCATGCAACTACAAAACTTTCCCCAAAGCATGTCCTTTGTACTCCAAATTCATTTTCCTGTTTTGTATGAATAAGACCGATATTTAAAACTATTCTTTCAATTGATGCTGAGCTGCATAGTGCAGAAAGTAGAGATACTAAAGCTATTGTAACATAATAAAAAAACATGGTACTAGGAAGTTTATTTTAATAACTATAAAATAGTGATTTAGTAAAACCATTGAATTCATTAATTGAAAAAACTATTAACTAATTTAAACATTAACAATTTTTATAAATTTTAATTAGTTCATTAATCAGTGAACTTAATAAACTAAGAATTTTAACTCTTTTTTTCAAAAAAATAAAAATTTTGGAAAATAAAATTTATAAATAAAAAAAATCATTTGATTTTACACAATTCTTGAAACAAGCATACGTATTATAAAATAGAAATTAAAATAGATTGAAATAGTAATAATTTATTCAATAAACTAATATAAATAGTAATAATTAAATTTAAGGTCTTATTAACTAAAGAAATTCATACTAATAAATATACATTTGACATGTTTTTTTAACAAGAAAAAATTTTGTAAAGCAACACATTTTTAGACAAAAAATTTTGTAGAAATTTTTTTAGACCAAAAATTTCCCCATGGCTGCCTGAATTTCCTTTTGTGTGGCTATACATATTCTACTTACCTGAATATAATTAATAATAACAAATATTGAGAATTAATAAAAAAAATTATACAGTGAGATCAGATAATTATTGGAGAACGCTTTAATTTAATTTAATCAACAAAAAATCTGCCTAAATTACAACATAAAAGAATTAAAATCAATATTTATATCAATAATAAACAACTCATAGTTATGACTTATAATATAAACCAAATAGTTATAATAAGGGTCTTAAAGTATGAAGATTTTCATTAGAAAAACCATTAATAGTTTCAATAATTTTTGCAACATTTTTCAAATATGATATATGATAAATCATAATTATATTTGTATATAATGGTACATGATTTAGTATCTAATAAAATGTCTTCTTCTTGGACATTACAGACTATGACAGGCCAAGGCCGTCCCACTAAGTATTTGTCATCTTGATCTATTCTGTGCCATGGCCTTCCAGTTAGTTATTCCTATTATCTTTAGGTCCCTCAACTGCATCAAGCCACCTATTACTTTACAAAATGAAACTGAATGATAAAGAAATATATTTAGAATAAATTTAAACTGATGAAAAATCAGTATAATACAACTAAAGACTCATAATAAAATATCAAATAAATCTAGTACTCAAATAAAAATAATTCTTTTTAAATCCATGAGTTTTTTTTAAAAAAAATAAGTTGATTCTACAATTTAAATCAATGAACTCTGGCACCAAAAATATGCTTCTGTATCAATATGGCCCATATTTACTAGATAAAAAAATATATACAGTACAGAACCCGTTATCCGGAAATCAGAAAACCGGAAAACCGGAACGAAATTTGATAAATTTTCCCGCTATTTTTAAAAAAAATAAATTTTTTTTCCTCATAAGATTTTAGGATTTTTCTTTCTTTTTTGAAAGATGTTTACCCTAGCATCATTTTGGAAATAATCATTAGTGTATTAATTCGTTTTTTCAAGATTATTTCCAAATATTTTTTTTTATTTGGGTTTAACAGTAAAAAAACGACTTTCTGTAGCGATTCAGTAAAACGGAAAAATCAGTTATCCGGAATAGCGATGGTCCCGATCGTTCCGGATAATCGGTTTCCTACTGTACTAACATATTAATTTTATGCAAATGAATAAAGACATATTTTGAATATAAATAAAACAGTAATATACTCACTACACTGGTTTTTCCTTTAGAAAGGGAATTTGTTCCTGATAACACAACAGTTTTATTATCTCGTCGTGTTAGACACACTGGATCAGAACCGAACAATGGACGAATGCGACAATAGACAACAATAGGATCCTTGTTTGGAGATGCAAATCTAGCCGGCGTTTTTCGACCAGGTGTTTTAGGACGGCTAAAACCAAATTAAAAACGAAGTTTAAAATTGAATGTTACATTAGTAGAGTAACATAAGTTGTCTGACAGAAGTTAAAAATCAGACTTAAAATTGCAAAAAGGGAAAAACAAAGAGAAACCATGAGAAATATAAACAAAAATTAATAAATTACATAGTTTAGTATTTTCAAATATGCGCCGGAATTAGTGAACACTAGTGTTTTCCTTTAGTTTTTTTAGAAGGGTGCCCCAACCCGCCTGCGCTTTTAACCCTGTAAATGCGCCATCCTTGCCCTTTTTATAGAAATAAACCACCATCCCTTTAGAACGCTGTATTTTTATTTTATTTTTTCATGAAAAGGTTCTTTTTTAACCACCTACTTTAATAAAAAGTCCATTTCAGATTCATTTAGCTATTGCTAATTATTTATTCTGAAAACTAACATTAAACTTCAGAATCTAAGAATTTTCTAATCTAAATATCTACTCACATTTTGAATCAGAGAACTCTTACTCCTTCTCTTTCCTTCTATTCATAAACAAGGCCCATGCTAAGAACTTCAAATTACTAACCATAACTATTCAGCCACAGATCACAATAAGGAAATCTAAAAACTAGGGTGACCTGGGGTAATTCCTGATCAAAAAATGCTAACATCTATTTTGTAAGAAAACTATTAAAGATAGAATTATAATATTTACTGGAAGTTTGAGGCTATAGGAGATGAGTTCTAGGTTACCTTGTTTTGTTTGAAAATCTAATTAGAATTTAAAATATTTTAAATTTTTAGTGATCAGGAATTACCCCTTCTCTTGATCCTTTCTGGGGTACCTAATTCCTGATCACTTTTGGGGTAATTACTGATCACCAGTTTTAATCATAAAGGGGCTGTTTAAAAATAATTATACAGTGGTAATAACAAATAAGACATCAAGATCAAACAAATAAATCAAAAATATATGTTTAAGCAGCTAATAAAACGATTTATGTAAAAAGCAAAAATAAAGGTTAACACTTTAAATTTTCCAAAAATCTTTGTATCGTGCAGGCAAGCAGCCAAGCTTTTCAGGCAAGCAGCCAACTCATTCTTATGTTCTGCTGGAATATAAGAAAGAGTTTCCACATGGGTTACTTTTGCTGGATTTTGTAACTTTATTAAGGGAGAGTGTAAAGTTAAGTAAAGTATGTCAACAGCTCTGGCAGCAGCTCTCACACTGAAATTTTCAATCATTAAAAGAAATTTACTAATTAAGAAATTTTAATTACTAGAGCTGATTTTGCTTTCTAGAAGCTTAGTATCCTTTTTAGGCTTATAATTTCTCACCATATTTATATTAGGCTAATTTATAAACTTAAAAATTATTCTAACAATGTACACGCCTAAAATTAAGATAGAAGCTAGGTAAGACAAATCGGAACACATTAATCTAGCATACGGTTAAAAACAAACTTTGTGATTAAATTGAGTTAAAATATATTTTATAGTCATTCCTCTTGATAAATATGAACTGTTACTTAAGAAAAGACAATTAGCTTATTTTAATACTATTTATGAAAAGAAATGACAATGATCAGGAATTACCCCAGTGATCAATAATTATCCCATCTGTAGGGGGCAACATTTGATATAGTTTCCTACAATCAATTATAATGTTTACAGTAGATGTGAAACAATTAAACAAGAGCTTACACTACTTTCATATCAAAGAAAAAGAAAGTAACTCAAAATATTTATTATTAAGAGAAGGAGGGAGATCTTTGCAGAAATGTGCACTTTTTGAAACCCATTTTTGAAATGGAAAATACAGAAAGCAGTTTAAAGAGATACTTATTTTGTTAGATTAAACAAGAAACTAAACTAAGAACTTAAGTAAATGTAGTTATACCTTAGTAAAGTGTACAAGCATTCTTGTCCATATCTCAAATTTAGAAAAAAATTATTTTTTTAAAATAAAACTTAGGTGATCATTATTTACCCCAGAAACAGAGTGATCCTGATTGATATTCAAGTTCAGAAATTAAGTGCAACTCTTCCTTATGTTTTATATTGTATAAATTTATAATAAAAGTATACATTTAGTTTATTGTGTTAGAATTAAATTGAGTCACGGGTTTTAGGAGAATGTTTTTGTTTGTTTTCTGGCGCGAACACTAAATTAACGTAAAAACATTTCTAAACATTTTTGTAACTGAAATTTCACACAAGATAGGAGAATCTAAAAGTTCTCAATATAAAAATTGTTTTACACTTTGGTAATAAACAATTAAATCTATTTTAATACATAATAATAAATACAATAACCCATCATAAATTGAAAATGATTAAAAAATCTAAAAATCACTAACTTGGGCTTCATTATAATTAGAAATTTTTAAAATCTCTTACGACTTCAAAATATTCGACAAACAAGAATTACTTAAAACACCATATTTTAATACAACAGTTGTTTATTATCAGCTTTGATTTTCAAATTAAAATCGGCGGAATTATGGGAACAACGAAAGTCACAGTGATTTTAACATTCATAAATGCGGTTAAGAAAATAAATAAATATTTTAAGCAGTTTAAGAACTATTCTCACTGCGTACAAAGCATTGCACGTCTGCACGTTCTGAGATATGAATGAGAACCTGATTGGAGAAAATATATTTACCTCCCAAAAACTCACCAATCAGGTTCTCATTATCTAGCAACTTTTTCTCATACAGCGGGAATGGCTCTTGAGAAGGATATTTTTTTTTATTCATAGATAATTCATTTTATTAAATTAATTTTAAATACCATAAAAATCGCTTTTTACATTTTAAGAAACATTGATTATTACGAAAACATTCGCCCTGCAAGCGATCACCAACCATACACAAAGAATAACCTGATTAGTCGGCGGACCCTAAAATAATGTCGCTTCGGCGCATTAAATATCCGTTATCGGCGCATTAAATAGGCATTGAAAGGTTATTCGCGATCGCAACACTCGAATACGCCATCTGGGGAGAGACCGGTTTCATGCCTTTAGCCCTTCTCCCTTCCCTCTCTTCCTCTTTTCAGTTGTATAGGAATGTACTACGATAATTTGCTTTTTTTTAATATTTTTCCTTTTTATTTAATAAAACTATTTTTTAAAATTTCTATGATACTTTTCTTTAGAACTATGTTTAATGTAGTTTCCAGTTCCATATAGTTTTTCAAGTTAAAAGATTTTAATCTATGTGAAAATCAAGAGAGAAACTAACATACTTCCTTCCTCTATGACTTTCCACACGCTAATGGGGAAAGCATGTGAAGTGTTGCCATAGGAAAAGAGTTCTGCTCTACGCCACCTGCAGCCCATTTCGATCGCCAATTGCTATCGAGGGTGAATACATTATTGATTAAATATGAAATCAACAAACAGCAAATGTATCAAACGGCATTACTTTCCAGTCCACCTATAATGCTTTAGGCCATACTAAATTAAAGCAGCAAGCTATTTATTTTCGGGTGAATTTCTTTCACCAATCAAGTTCTCACTCGCTTGTGAAAAAAGTAGCAGGAAGTGAGATTTTAATAATTTTGATCCTCTACAGAGGATGGCTGCCCCGCTTTGATAGCCCGTGAAAGTGAATGAAGTTAAGCACTTTAGAGTAACAAAAGGTCTGATACCGTGCACTCTCAACCTTCGCATGCTGATCAAAGCTGTATCCAACCGTATCCAGATCTTGACAGTCAACATGAGAATTACCATTGCAATCCTTTGGAAATCTCACAATTTTTTTCATTCATTCGTCAATAATTATTAAGGGATTGACTTTAAGAAATTTCTAATTACTTTGGTAAACTTATACCCATTGACTACAACGCCGAAACAACTGTATCTTTAAACAATATTGATTAACAATACACTACATTTAGAGCAAAAACTGAGCATTGGAGAAAGTCTCCCTAACTTCGATACCTGTGGTTGTGTTATATTTCAGAAAAATACCTTCCGACGGTTTTATTAAACTTAAGGAAGTTGAAACAATAACAAGGGATTTAACTGCATGTTCAAAATATGAGCATTTAAAGTAAACATAGTTTTTCAATGAACAGAAAACACAAATCTTGATTTTTAAATTTTTCAAGGACCAATTCCTTTGGATTATACCTAACACTCCTTACCAGTTTGTTTTAAGTGGCATAGAGTGAGACTATAAAAAGGCAATGAAAAAAGTCAATCAAAATTACTTAATTACATATTTTTACCATTAGAGTACCTTTAAAAAAATTCACTGTTATCCTAGTAGTTTTCCCGAAACAGAAATGTGCAAATTTAATATTAATATTAAATTTTGAACATTTCTAGAGATCGTTAAACAATTGTTTAACGAATTAATTTTTGATTTGTGACTATAAGAATCACGTTTGGCAAAAATATCCTGAAGCAGTGGTAATATTAATTTTTTAATCTTGAGGGAAATATACTCTATATTTAATTCGATCCATTTGCAGAATTGTCAACTTTGCGATGCCCCAGTAAAAATGAACCACTTCCGGTCATGGATTTTTACTTATGTTACTAAAATAAACATTTTGAAATTTCATTCTCAAAGAATATTTTGTCCCGCAGTGGACTGATCGTTAAGACACGGTTCTCATCAGATCACCGAAGTCAAGCATCACTGGCTGCGGTCAGTGTGCGGGTGGGTGACCCACTTGAATCAGTCTGCGTAGGGACCGAGGGTGTGCGGTATTGGTCCTCGTTAAACTGTGCTACCGTAAAGTGCTCGACTTCGCGCGCAGGTCGTTGGGCTACCGAAGCGGGGGTGCCATCCCCTCTGCAGAGGATCAAAATTGTGATGGCATGTCTTCGGATCATCCTCAGGGATGTTTCCCAGACCGTCGCCAATAGCCCATTGTGCAGCTCTAGTGCGACGTAAATCAACAACAACAACAACAAAGAATATTTTAACAATTTTTCTACTTTTTGTTTTTGTAAAATCTCACACTTTCATTTTTTATTGGCGATCGCAACGCTCGAATACGCCATCTGGAGAGAAACCGGTCTCATGCCTTTGGCCCTTCTCCCTTCCCTCCCCTCTTCTTTTCGTCCCGCAGTGGACTGATCGTTAAGACACAGTTCCCAGCAGATCACCGAAGTCAAACATCACTGACTACGGTCAGTGTGCGGGTGGGTGACCACTTGGATCAGTCTGCGTAGGGACCGAGGGTGTGCGGTATTGGTCCTCGTTAAACTGTGCTACCGTAAAGTGCTCGACTTCGCGCGCAGGTCATCGGGCTACCGAAGCGCGGGTGCCATCCCATCCGCAGAGGATGAAAATTGTGATGGCATGTCTTCGGATCATCCTATGGAATGTTTCCCAGACCGTCGCCAATAGCCCATTGTGCAGTTCTAGTGCGACGTAAATTAACAACAACAACAACCCTCTTCTTTTCAGTTGTATATAGGAATGTATTACGATATTATCCCTTTTCTCACTATTCTTCCTTTTTATTTAATAAAAATATTTTTTGAAATCTCCGTGATGCTTTTCTTTAGAACTAAGTTTAATGTAGTTTTCAGTTCCATATAGTTTTCCAACTTAAAAGATTTTTATCTATATGAAAGAACTAACTATCGTACTTCCTTCCTCTATGACTCTCCACACGCTGTTGGTGAAAGCATGCAAACCGTTATGAAGTGTACTTAATATGAGAACTTCGTAAATTAGGAATTTTGCGTTTAAAGACACCACCTAACTATCTAAAAATGTCGAAATAAATCAAATTTCCTTATTATTTGAAATTTAAACGGGAATTTTTTGTTTAAACGCGGCTCCTAGAAATGTAGAGACAATAACCTGTTCTGTTTTCATTATCATAAATTAGAAAACATTGTAGATACGTTTCGGCACTATAAATAAATGAAAGAAAAAAAATTTAATTTCAATAAATTTTAATTACTAAAAAATTTTTGTGCAGCATGTCCCCAGCATAAGGCTTCTAATAAGCATATTCCCGCTTAAATCACTCTCGCTGGATGCAACCAGATTTTGAAAATTGCCTTTTGGACGTTAAAGGAAATTATTTGGACCTCTGACTTAGAACCCTTATTGTATTGAGCATTTTGAAATATATTACATTCACAATTTAAGACATTAGAAAGGAATTATGTAAGATTGTCTCTATAGATATGTTCCAAACTATAGTTTGGAACTTGTGACGCATAAAGTACACATGCTGTATACAGTTTGATAATTTCATAAGTGTCAATGAAATGTAGATTATTGACATAGATTTACAGCTTTATAAGGCTGTCCAGACTATTAATTCTTAAATGATTGATACTAAAAAAAATTATAAAAAAGTAATAATATAAAAGTTTTAGGTATTCTTCAGGAAGTATTTGTTTCAAAAGGTACATCTAGCAAATAATGTTGAACAGATTTGTGTTAAGGGTGAAGCTGTACAATAAGAACTGTGTAGGCTGCATAAAAGTCTAAATTTTTTGGTCCCAAAGGACGTTCTAATTTCTGGACCAAGCATAAAAACTATCATGCAATAGCTAAAAATTGTTAGAATATGTTCCCTTAACAAATTGGTACCGCTGGGGGTGCTGAATTGGACTGTCAAAATGTACACACAATGAGTATTGAAGCTAAACATTTTAGTCAGAAGTTAAGTATTATATGGTCCTCATAATAATTATCAAATCTGAGGAATTCATCCTTTTATTTCAATTGTTTTAAAACAAAATCATAAGAAAGGAATTGTTTTTCTTTTTTTTCGGAAAGACAAATCTGAATTTTTCAACATAACTAAACATAGAATTTTCTGCTGCATTTATAATATTGAAAGCCTTTCTCTCCATACTTTTTAAAAATCTTGCCTCTAAATATTATTGAGTTATCTCATGAAACAACTTAAGAGTACTGAAAACTTTAAAATAATACAATAATTAATAAAAAGTAATAAGAAAAAAATTAGCAATTACATAAAAAAATTAATTTTTTTTAATGCAATTGGTGGACGGCCTCTCAGGTAAAAATATTACGTTAAAAATTCTAAATTAATTCTTAAATTTAATGATTAAAAGGGAGATGGCATGAAAATATTTAATTAACGAATGATTCCCAAGTAAAGTTCAAAGATACTGATCTATAAATAGAATATCACAAGAAGGCCATTAGCCTGCTAGTGACGAACACGCTGGAGCTTCACCATCGATGAAATTAACTGAAAAGATTAGACAATGTTTAGTTGGGCCCCGCATTTAGCGAAAATTCTTTTTAGCGAAGAGACTTTTCAATTCTGTTTCAAAGGGTGAAAATTAAAACCCTGAAATTGAGAATCTAATGCAAAATACAGCAGAATTGCACATGAGAGAGCGAGAATTCCTCCCACTGAATCCAGCTCAGTATATGCACACTCGAATCCGCAAGTGTTTCATCAAGCATGTAAAACAATAGGCGTTTTCATAAGCTGCGGACCAGACCAACGGTACATTCAAATAGATTGAGGTTAAATTAATAGTGAAAACCTTGAATAGAACAATTTGAACAATGTCTTTCATACACTACGGATAGGACCAACGGTACACTGAAATAGATTGAGATTAAATGAATTGTGAAAATGATGAATAGATTAATTTGAACAATGTCTTTAAATTTATGGGCATATTGGCATAATTCGTGGCGAAAATCGACATGGTCAAGAAATAATATTTTGTTTTGGAAAAGGGAAAATTAAACATTTTTTAGAAACACCCAAAGAAAAAAAGCACCTTCAAGGGTTTTTAAAAACGAAAATAAGCACCTTTAAAAACGCTACGCACACTGAATTATTCATTATCATTAAAATAATAGTTGAGTCATTGCATTAAGGAAACAAGTTTTTTGGTTTATCAAATTTTTATTAACAAAATTATTGAGTTTTCTAAAAATACTCAATGTAATAAACTTTTGAATATATAAAACACAATAAACTCTAAATTAAATATAAAAAAAGCATGAAAATAAAGGCGTAAATAACACCTACAAAAGAAGTTAAAAAAATATACACCTGGCTATGACTACATTTCAAGAACTTTGAACACCACTCATCATATACCAAGAAACAATCTTCAAGCCAAAGTAGAAAAAAAAAAGAATCACAGGAACTTAAGCACATGAATAATACTTTGGTTGAGCTTAGGAGTGGAGAATAAACTTAAACAATTTCATAATTAAGACTTTACAGATAATTAGAAACGAAGCAAGTAAAAATCATATTAAATTTTTTTACCAACACTGTGGTAAATGTTAATCAAAAATCAATATATTCTGTTTAATTGTTGAAAATTTTTAGTGCAGCAAGGCATAATTCTAATACAATAATAGCAATAACAATACAAAAACTTTTAAGTAGGAAATTTCATAGAATTATTTAAAAAATTTGAGAACTCAGAAATTACACATGAAAGAAATAAAACTTTTAAATTTAAATATAGAATTTTTTTACAAAGAAATGACAAGAATATTAAATTTTGCAATTTTCGAGAGATTCATAAATGTTGATAACTCTATATCAGAGTTTCAGATACATAATTAATATTTTACACATTATTTTAGTATATAATGTTATGTATATAATAAAATAGCATAAATTGGTTAGTTGATTGAAGCACCACTAGAGCCAGAAATGACAATATCAATAAAAGACAAATTTTGTTATGTATTCAATGTAGCAAAATTGAATAGTGCTATAACAGATAATACGTAAAACAAGAATAAAATTATAGTACCTCTGATGAAAATAAGCCAAAACGCGATTAAAAATACTAATAATTTTCTACTTATTTTAAATGATATAAAAATATTTTCTTTTAAAAAATATTTATTCACTTAATAAATGACATTTTTATGATACATTTTTAAAAAAAATAATTTTATATGCGTAAAATGTTCATTAGAATTTTACTATCAATATTTTTGGGAAGCTAGGGTAGGATTCTAGTATTAAATGCTGCATAAAAATTAACAAGCAATTGCCCGACTGTATCTTATAAAGAATAACATGACAATGTAATAAAGCTCTACTTCATGAAGAAATTGAAAGAAACATAAAGATATTAGTTTCAATGAGTCGCAAGAATATATAAAGGTTAAAACTGGAAATATAATAAACTAAAATGCATTAAATTACAAATGACAATTAAACAAATGAGTACATTGACTAAAAATGAAAAAAAAAATGAGTTTCATTGTTAATCAAATTGTTAGATAAAAACCTACAAAAATAATTGAATAAAATTAATAAGTTGAAACACAACTCCAATTATACAGTGTTATAAATATATGCATTAAAAATACAATTCCTTATTGCTAATATAACAATTTTTAAATATTTAATTTTAATACAGTCGTCTGATTCAGAGATAAGACAAAAAGAGTATAATCTCAGGGATATAATCGATAAAATCAAAATGCTGGAAAAGTAAACAATACAATTCATATTATTTTTCTTTTTTTTTGTACAAATATCTCTCAAGGTTTGAATGTTTAACTGTAAAAGCTTAACCTAATTAGAATTTTGGATAAATTAAGACTTTGAAAAAAAAATTGCAAAAATATGCCTAATGATAATGTTTTAAATAATAATGAATTTTAAAACAGATTACAAAAAAAAAAAAAAAATTGACATTAGATATATACACTATAAAATAACAAAATATACATTTTCATTTCTGTACAGGGAAAATATTCATTTAAGTATTGTAAGTACGAAGTTGTATATCAAAGAGATCAAACATCCCTTCTGTATCATCAAGATTGAAAAAGTAATCTCGAGCTCCAGGGGGTGGGCTCAGTCTTGTGAGAGGAGAGAATGCTGAAAGAGAAACTAAGATATAAAAAAGTAATTTATAAAAAAAAAAGAAGAAAAAAAGATCACCATAGTGGTAAAGTATACACAGTTAGTACAGCCCTATCAAAAAAACATAGATATAATTTAAATTATTTCATATTACTAACTTAAAATAGTTTTAAAAATCATACATGAATTGCTGCATATTTTTTTATTCAGAATAATTACATATACTTAAAAAAAACTTCTAATTTTATGAATTTTTCTGATTTTTGTAACCAGTGGTCTCAATTTTAGCAATTATTTTTCACTTTGGCTCATTTTTGTGCAGATAATATAGAATAGAACATCCATTCTTGCTTTTATAGTAGAAAATAAAGAATTTAAAAACAAAAATATTACAAGATTTTTTTGTTGTTGCAAATCTATTGTATTTATGGGCATTTCAAACTCAAATCAATTAATTATCCCTAACTTTTCCAGGGTTCATGCTAAAAAAAAAAAAAAAAAAAGAGATTCTATTTCCTGAGAGGTTTGCGTAAAACTCCAAGATCTTTTTTAACTTAAAAAGAATTATTAGTTCAAAGTTGTTGCAATAAAATAAAAAATCAGATTTAATTAGATACCGGTAAGTGCCGTTACAAACGTGAGTCGGACTTGAGTTAAGATGACACTTGACATCCAATTCAAATTATTAAAAAATTAAATTTGGATAACAGAAGCACCAATAAGTGGGTGAAACTCAACTAAGCGATGCTAATTTAAAAAGAAAATAAGAAATATATAAAAATCCATATTTAATCGAAGTTAAATAAAATAAAATAATCTAAAAAATAACGCATTTTATCAACAGTCAATCAAAACAAAAATTAACTATAAAAATGTAACATATGTAAGATTTTGCTATAAAGAAAAGAAAAAAAAACTCTTAAAATTAATGGATGAAAAGATTTAATGTATACAAAATTAATTTATAGTGAATGAAAAAAAAGCTCAAAAGGTAGTGGAACCAGAAATGTATCATTTGTGAAAAGTGAAAACAAGCAAGCTGCTTTATAAAAAAAATCGCTGCTTTTACTTTTATAAAAGCAGACAATTTTTAAAGAAAGCAGATGTGTTCCTATATCAGAGAAACAACATAATTTATATAATATATTGGTTTCGTTAATAGACGTTAAATAAATAAACATAGAAAATGATTAAAAAAAAGTTTTGTTTCTAACAATTTATTATCCAAAATTCTAGAAAAATAATTTGTCATAGCAAAAATGGGATAACGAAAATTGAGAACAAAAGTGGATTAAAAAAAAACATAACTTGCCAGAAAGGAAAAACTAATAACACTAGTTCTGATCAATAAAAAGATTATAAGAGTTTTTAAAATAAATAATTGTTTCAAAAAAGAATAAAAATGTACTTCAAGTTTTTCAAGGTAGAAGTTTCACATTTCAAATCGGGCATCCAATTACTGATTCTCATCTTCAGAAACGCATACGAATTATTGAATTATCGTTAAGATACACCAAATACTGTCGACGTAGGAAAAAATCTGTTTGTTTTAATTGTTTTGTTATTTATTTCATACTCTACTATGCAAGCGCAAATTATGGTTTTGGGAATGGAACAGTAAAATTCCACAATTTGATAAGGTGTCAAATTTTCCTGATAATTTCCAGTTTTCGAATAAAATCACGTTTTCCCCAGACTTTTTTTCTTCTTCTCAAATCCAGTTTTCCCTAGCAATACCCGGTTTTTCCAATATTTGAGATGATTACGAACCATGTTTTTACTGGAATCCTGTATATGTTCAAAATTACAAGACTACAGAGTTGAACATTAGTAGTCGTAAACCCATAAAATTGGGTCGGCTGTTCAACGACGGTTCTTCTTCTACAGGAGCGCAACAGCCCTTTGCAGGCCTTGGCTGCCTCAACAGCACGCCTTCTCCAGCTCCCTCTGTCCATGGCAACTCCCCTCCAGTTCTTAAGTTTTAGGACTTTGACCTCAAAGTCAACGACGGTTATAAAATAAAATAAAATGAAATTATTCTTGTTTAAAAAACATGTTGAAGTCACAGAACTAAACATTACATACAGAAATAAATATATTAAATGGAAAAAAAAACTTTTTTTACAGTGGAATAACTGAAAAATAAATAATTTTACTTACTCTCTTTTGCTATCAGCTCCTCTAAAAATTGTTCTTCTATTTTATCATCTAAACAAAAAAGAAAATATAAACTTAGTATTCTAACAAGCATAATATAATGAGAACATTAATAGGGTTGCCACAGAAAGAAAATGAACAAAATAGTTGCTTTTAGTAGCCTAGAGCATGAAAATAGTTGCCTAAATAACAAAAATAAGACTAAAACTTTATTAAATGACTTAATTGTCATATACCATGATCCATTTAGTCAAGTTGGTGGCAAATATGATAATTTTTATACAAACGTTTGTGTTCTAGCACTTAATTTTCATATAAAAAAAATTAGTATCTTTGCAGAAAATTAAATACATTTAATTACTAGAATTCACTCAAAAAATACTTTTTCATTAAAAAAAAACACTAATCCAAGAAATTTCGCCTTTTATCAATAATTGATTGCGAAAAGTGATTACTCAAATTCAAAATTCATGCATCGTAATATCATATTAAATTTTTTTAAAAAAAAATCGTGCAGAATTTCGTAGCAAAAACCGTTGAAAAAGCGATCAAGAAACAAAATAGACTTACAATAGAATCTGTGCAAATTGAAAGCATTAAAAAATGATGACTCAAATTTGAAATCTAAAATTTCTAATTTTTTAATTATTTGTTTCATTTTTTTAAATTTTATTATTTTTAATTTACATTTTTTTATTTTTTAAGAAAAGAAATTCAGTGTGTTCAGAAGATTTCGCGGCTGCAGGTTTTCGACCCAATTTATGCCAAAAAAAATTACTAGGAGTACAGAAAAGTCTCCTATTAGTCTCCTTTTCCTGAAAATAGTTGCTTTTTTAGTCTTTTCAGGCAAAAAAAGTTGCCATAGTCGCCTCATGCTGAAAATAGTTGCATTTTAGTCGCCTGTGGCAACCCTGCATTAATGATTAAAACCTGTCGATTGAATTTCCAATCCGTTGATCCAAATTTCATTTAAGGCATAATCAGTCAGTATGTATGTATCAGTTGTTAAAAGGAAAATAATTAATATATAACCTTGGAAACTTATATTTAAAATATAATTAAAGCTATATGATTCCAAATTAAAGAATTCAACAATGTTAAAATTTTTATGTGTTAAACGGGGGTTATTTGTAATAAAGTTGCTTAAAACAAAACATTTCTGCAACATTTACCAACTACTAGAACTAGAGATTGTACAGACTAGAGATTTTATATTTCTGTTTAGCAACTAAAAATAAGGTTACTTTTGAATGCACTACTTCATCATTATACTTATGTGGCTGGAAATCCTACCTTTTAATAATATTTTTAGAAACTAGGTCTTAAGATTTTATAAAATATAAAACAAGCAAAAAGTTAGCTTTATTATTTCTCCACCTTATTGTCTGACAATGCTATAATATTTCTCATTAGTAACTGTTAATAATTTTGTAGAAAATCATGTAGATATTTTTGTTCCTTACAAAATTGTTAAATCAATATATATGTATATACATGAAAATAAAATAAATAAACTTGAACCTTTGCTCTTTAATAAGGAAGGAATTTGATGTGTTTTAAAATGAGATTTGATAGAGTTAATGTTTTTAATATAATGTAAGGGTAAATAAGATAAAGTTTATGTCTCCTTTTAAGTTTTTATACCTTAAAATAAAGCTCTAATAAGAAAATTTCCATACCATAAAGTGGGTTAAACAGAAGATCACTTGAAATGTCGAGTAAGTTATCAAGGTTATCTAGATTTGGGTCATTGGTGGAACTAGCTTGTGATGTAGCTGTAAAATATAAGATTAAAAAAATTAACAAATAACCTAAATTACTGCATAACATTTAAACATAAGAGTCATTTTTTACATAATCATAAAAAACACAAGAATCATATAAAACATTAAACATAAGAATCATTGTTACACAAGTCATTTTTTTCCTCACACAGATACAGTATAAAGTTTTTTTTTTTTACAAATATAAGTCTGTTTCCTTAATCTGGAAGCAAAATTCAAATTGAAACTTGACAAGCTCACCAGATTTTGCCTTTTAAACACTTTTTGAAAAATAAAAAATTACAAGTCTGATGCTCTTCAAACAATATGATTGGTTTGCATTAAAGTTTAACAATAAAATATGCATGTTCTCATATTTGCTCAAATTTTTAAAAATAAAAATTGTCAATAAACTTAAATACAGAACAAAGTCCCATATCTGGACAACTGTTTACTGGATTTTTTTCTTTTCTTCTGGACACATTTTAACAACCAAAATATACAAAAACTTGTAAAAAAAAAAGGATGCAGGTAAGAGAATCCTTCACTTTTCTGTTAAAGAATAATTTATTTAGACATCCCATGTCACTATATATTCATATCACTGCACTTAAAATCCCTCAAAATCAGAACTCTCTGTATAAGAGCAAAATAGGTATATTAGTTCATTGTTTATTTCGGGTTCATCCTCATCACTCACACTTTCATTTTGTCTTCAGATGATTTCCACTTTTTTGAAGCCATTTATCACAGTTTCTTTTTCCCTTTCAATTGCTGACAGCTTAAATGCAGCAGTATAATTCCTCCTCTTAATGGGAGGCGTTTAAAATGTATTACTTAAAAACAAGCTATATCAAAATTTCAATAAAACAAAAATATTAATAAAAAAAATGCAACAGAAGATCAGAATTGAAGATTAAGCGATAAAAAAAATAAATAAACTGGGGAAGATGATCAAACTCTAAAGAGAGAAATATCAGCAATGAAAAAAGAAAAAGAAAGGAAAAGCGCGCTCCCAAGCATTTAAAACAATTTTCTATATTCCCCATTTTCGCTTCTTAAATCAGGCTTCAGAAAACAGATTTTTTTTTTAAAACTGACTCTGTTTAGGGCGGTCAATCTTTTATCCACGTGTAAAATTCTCACATACTGCTTTTCCCCCTCTTTACTGACCTTCAGCTGAAAGCTAGAAATTCTTCTTTGACATTTTAATAGTAAGAATATACAAGGTCATCCCAAGCTCATCAGTGCCATTTATTCATCTAACATTCAAATGTTTTTAACAACCAGTTGAAGAAAAAAGGCACCCCATGACTAGTGGAAGAGTCATATTTCCTGGAAAAAACGCAGGGGAAGCGTTTGTTTTACAGCTGATGATATCATTGACCCACCCTTGATTTTGTTCATTCATTCCTTTCTGACTTATGCTTCTTTGTTTACCTTAAAAACTTATTATCCGGAAAAATCTACTTTCCGGACTAGCTGAAGTCCTGACGGTCTCAGATATGGGATTTTTCACTGTTTATAAAACATATCTAACATATACATATAATGTACCGTTGACTTAGACCTCAGATTACTAAAGGTTCTTTTCTTGTGATCAGTCTAAATTTAAAGGTCTAGGACTATTTACGATTTCAATCACTGTTTTAGCTATTATTACATTGCATGAATTTCTTTTAATAACATGAAAGCTAATATAACTCCTTAATCTGATATAATTTAAATAGTTCACATAAAAATATAACAAAATTTTTTCACCAATAATCACTTCTAGAAATAGGTAGGAATCATATCTATTTACAACTGTCTTTGACATCTATGCATAAAATTACTGTTTTCTTTATACTTACGTTGTACTTATTTTACAAAATGTGTCCCAATTTTTTCTATGCAGAACAAAAAACATTTACAATAACAAAGCAGACATTCAGGATTTTTAACAGAACCTCATCATCTGGGCAATCTCATATCGTTGTGTTTACACAATATGCCGTTTTAATTAGATTTTTGCATTCTTTTTTGTTAGTTAAATGAATTCATATGTAAGCCAAACCCTAGATTAATGAAAGCTCTAGTATTTTTCAATCATACACAAATGTATATGTACTAAGATGACTTTATTACTAATTTGCTTACCAGCTGAATTGGTTTCAATATTTTCTGGTTTGGGGTTCACTTTTTGACGCCGCGTAACTGGACTTAAAGAAGGTAATGGTTGTGGTGGACCTTTACGAGGAGACTGCCGTGTGGCCATTCGATTTGAATTTAAAGCATTGCTCTCTTGTTCAGCAGCTGCCTATAATTAAATAAATAAATAATAATCCATTTTTTTGAAAACACAATATCAGTTCAATTTAACAATATATAAAAAGTTTATAATGGGAAACTGAATGCTTAAAATATACTACAGTATTAAAAATAAATATACTTCAATAATTAAACACTGTAACATGATTAGACAGGAAATAAAAATAATTTGAAATGCATACAAAGTTGATTTTAAACAATGGCTATATTTACTGAAAATGATTTTAATATTTAAACTGCCAAACAGAATTCTGAGAAAGGGAGAAAAAAAAACCTGTGCTATAATTTTTAAAAGCATATTACAGTACAAAAATGCCTAATTTCAATAAGAAAAACTGGAAATAAATGTATTTAGTGTTCTCTACTCAATATAATACAAGATTATCTAATGACATCCAAACAAGTCGATAATTTTACCAACTGTTAAAAAATAACAATGAGACCAAATTTCAACAGCCAGTTAAAAAAAATAATAATAAATAAGTGCAAACATATTGAATTAGTTAAAAAATAACAATATTCTTCTTTTTTTCATCCAGCGAGCAGCAGTTAAGAGAACTCAAAATTAAACTTCATTTATATTTTATTATACAAATATTATTTATATGTTCAAATTTTTATTTACTTCAAGTTCTTTCTTTCTTTGAAGGGACCGGTTTCCAATAACTGCTGCTATAGTTCGTTTGACCCCTATGGAAGCTTGTCTGGTTTGGCGACTGTATGTTCTAGGGGGACTGGGTGCTTTAGGTTGTACTGTTTCTTTCTTTGGTTCTGGCGGAGGTGGTGTTGGAACAATTTGTACGGGCTCAGCTGGTTTAGGTAATTCAGAGTGTTCTTGAACTACAGGAGGCTCTTTTATAATTTCCTGGAAATTTTTTTAAAAGGTTCAGTTTTTATCATTAGATGAGAATTAGAAATGATTAAAATTAAACATAATTGAAATTTCCTAGAATAAAATTATTAATAATAATAAAGTACCTTGGGAGGCATTTGAGCTGAATCTCTATTAACAAGCAACACATTTATTGGACCTGATGATGATGACATATTCAATTGGTATTTGTTTTGTGGTATAGGTCCATCAACCTAGAAATTTTTTAAAAAAAATATTAGCACAAACACCAAATAAACTTAATACATACATTGAATTTAAAATATTAGTAAAAAATTCTTTTCCATTAATTAAAAGGGTTGGCATGATTCAAAAAATGATTAAAATCATGATTTGAGTATGATTAAAAAAAAAAAAAAATAGTGATGCAAAACCGATTGCTTTTTTTAATAATAAATCATAAGTCAAAAATACTTTTATACAATATTATTAATAAATATATTCTTAAGGTAGAAAATATTTTTTAATGTTAAATTTCATTGATAACGAAGATTTTATCCAAAGATATGATGAAAGAGGAACTTAAGTATATTAATTATGTTTTAAAGTATACTAAAAAAAAAAGGGGGGGGGGAGATACTTTAAGTGGCATACAGCTTTTAAATTATAACTTTCCATAAGCTGTATATAAAATAAATTACTGGTAATAAACTGATTTCAATTATACCCCTTTAGCATTTACACCATACCACAATTAGCTTATACCAATAATAAAGACCTGTTCTGCAGAGAGAAACTTTTAATAATTCTTTTCCTTAATGTATTCCGATATAAACTAATTAACTCTTCGCTAGATAACAAATTGACTTCTTGTCCATAAAATGTAAGGATGATATGTTTGTACAAAAATAAACATTTCCTTCAGCGATTAGTTCGTAACAATTAAATAATTATCCTAAACTTTTAGGTTAGAAGTATCAACTGTTTGGTTATATTATCTTTATATAATATTAAGATATATTAATAGATTTTGTATGATGGTTTGGCAAGCAAAGTAAAATATGATTAGCATCCTATTCAGATATAGTTTAAAAAAATTATAAGGAAAAACTCTAAATCAATTAAATTAAAAATTATTTTAATGTTCTCCTCTTGCTAATAATGCATAATAAAAATAAGTAAATTTTATAAAATTTAATTCAATCCTTGCTACATTCTGTTAAAGCACTGTTTTTTCTTGCAACAGTAAATTACCAGTCACAAAGACACATCATAATCTTTTTAACCTGTCCCTCTAACAAATTGTGGACCCATTCAACATAATATAATGTGTAAGCACAATCACTGCATATTATTTTTACTAGCCATAAAAAATTTCAAATTCAAGTCAACTTGTAAAGGCATTAAGAATTGTTTCACAGGAAATTATAACTATTGCTTACAACTTCAACATTTTGGACTGAAAGTTCAGTTCCAACTGGGCACTCCACTGCTATCATAGTGTCACCTTCATATGCATTGCATATATCTTCATATAAAACATAAGAAAGCTCATTATTTTCTGGCTCATCTCTGATATTAGATATGCTCTGAATCATCCACTGTTCATGTTGTTCTAATTCTTTCTCTTTTTGTTCAAGATACTCCAGCTCCTTCTTCAGGACAATGAGACGATCCGATATTTCTCTTGTATTGCAACCGGGACCAGCACCCCTAGAAGAAAGTAATGAGAGAAAAAAATTAGTATAAATATTTATATATAACTTAATTATATATAATAATTATAAATATTTATATATAACTGAGTTGGTTGGTTTAAACCATTGTGATTTAAAACATGATCTAAACAAAAGCTTAAAAAAAAAAAAAAAAAAAAAAAAAGGTGATTTTTAACCCTTTTCTTCTCGCTCCGGTGAAAATGATGGGGTACGGTTTCGCCCTCTATTTATTGCTCCCGTGAAATTTTCGGGCTGGAGTGTTCAGTAGTAACGTGCCAATAAGAATAAAACTTAATTCATTTCTTTTGCCTGAAAAATTTTTTATTTCTCATTTTACACACCAGATGGCAGTACCAGGATATTTTTAAGGTAATTGTAAATGGTTTATTTTTAACCAGATGTCAGCACTAATCAAATATGTGTATTTGGCAAAATAGGCACTTTTATGACCGCTTTCTTGAAAATTAACCGATCGTTAAGGGGTTAAGAGAAAAAAGATCTGTTAAATAACTAGTTTTATTTACATAAATATAATTTAAATATAACCTAACTGATTGAAAAATAGCATATTTTCCCATAAAAATCTTTTAAATTTTGAGTTTAATTTCTAATGTGAGTCTATGTTACTTTAAATCAATAAATGTGGTATGTAATTTTTAAAAGTTCATGTATTATTGCTCTTTTACTAAGATATAATTATAATGCAGAACATCATTTATGTTCAGATAGTTTTAAAAATTATTCAAAGATTGCAATTATAGAGCAAGTTGAATTCAGAAGAATTTTTTAATCTTGTTAATTATGCTTTCGAATGTAGCAAGCATAAATACATAACGCTTGTTACTATCAAAAGTATAAATGGGAATGAGGTACTTTTTTGAATTTTACATTTCAGTTTATTTTTAAATTTTCTCTATTATCAACGCAAACAAATTATTATTTGCACATATGTTTCTATTGATTCTAATATTTTCAAAATACAATGCTTATATAAAAGAGCGTAATTAAAAAAATATTAAAAATTAATTTAAAATTTTATCAATGTATATTATTTTATTTAATACTGTTTACAAGTATATTGATATACTTAAAATTACAAAAAAAGTATTTTATTTCTCATTTATCATAAATTCATATGACATCAACATATTTTTACTATTAAAAATACATGTATCCAGCCAATTTAATGTTTTTAGTCCTTTTCATCATTCCAATATTCTTGAATTTAAAAATAAATTATCGTAAATTTTTTATGTTCTCCTTCAAGTTTGTTCAAATTTAACTGGGGAACATATACATTATACTAATTAAATTGATACAAATATTGTAAATTGAATATAATTAATTAATGGCTATAAATAATCCTAGAAAGCGAGAATTTTCATACATAAATTGACTAACAATTTACAATACTTTTAATTAAGAACATGAATTCAATTAAGAATAATTAAGAACATTCAATTCAACCTTTTGTTTTAAATAAACCAAAAAGACCTGGTTAAACAAAAAATAAATAAATAATGGTTTTTAGTATTTTTTCTTCAACTTTGAATATATAAAAAAAATACAATTAATATATTTGAATTTTTTTTTATAGCTAGTAACCATATAAAAACTTAACAATTACTATTACAGAATAGCTAGAGTTTTAAAACTTTAGGTCTCAAGATTTCCAGATTTCTTGTTACCAACTACGTGTTACTCCTTGTTGGCTTATTTCAGCGTTTGTTAAATCAAAAGTCCGCAGAGTAAAAGAAACAATTTCTTAAAGCATCATAAAACTTAAGTATTTCAAGAGAAACAATGCCAATACATAGATGGATTAGTTAGAATATGTTTACTAACTAATTTTTATATTTCAAGTACCAATAAAATAAGTAAAAATATATTTTGTTCTTACTTCCATTGTATGCTGTTTTTTGATTTTTTCTCAATTAAGCCAATACCTTCTAAGACATTGGTTATATCATATATTCTCCTTTTCTGTCGCACTGCTAGGGTATCTGCAGCCTAAGATGAACAGTAACATTTTCTCATTAAAAATCTTAAATTTGTATAAATATCAATTAACATGATTTACAAGAAAAATTTTTTTTTCCTGCTAAACAAGCACTAGATACTTGGCTCTATTACTAGGGTATCTGTAGCCTAAGATAAACAGTATAACATAGTTTCTCATTCACTTGTTTAATTTGCATAAAACTCAATTTGCATAAATCTTTTCCAAAACATTCCATACATTGTTTTTTATAAAAAATTATGAAATATTTATGAAAGAAAAAAAGTTAAAAAAAAATATGAAAATCTATTAAAATGTAACTTTAGTCACCTTGGAATTACACACATATAACTATAATATTTCCATAATATTCTTTCACAAGATCATTTACAAATTAGGTTGTACCAAGGTTCATTGATTATATAAATAACAAATTCAGAATATAAGAAGTGCTTTAATTGTTCTTTATTATCCTGATATTTGTAATTGTTTTATGAGACAATTCCTTAAGACTAAACAAAGTTCAAAATGAGTGCACTTTATTCACGTTAGTATGATGTCCAGTATACATTGGCATACACTAACTGTTCTTTATTATTCTACGATATTTGTATAATCAGATAATTCACAAAGACATTGGCATACACTGTTAACAATGAAGTTCATGTTATTTATGATACTAATTATATTTTAATTATAACTGAGCTTTGTTTACTATATAGATAAGTGTTGAATTCAATATAATTTATGTATTTAAAGTACTGTATTTCTTGAAGTTAGGAAGTATTTGACCATTAAGGGCCTGTATCAATAAGAGTATGTTCCTTTAAGTGACACATTTATACATTAAAATTACTTTACTTTTACAAAAGAAGTATGTTTAGAAGTTTGACGAGAAAGAACAATTTTGATAGATGTCCTTCTCATTTCTTAGAATATGATTGTCTTCACATAGATATGACAGATTTTATTTTCCCACATACCCCTGTCAATGTAACGGTCACGTGTTGATGTTTGTAAACAATGAAAAACTTTTGTTAAACAATAACAACGGCTTAAGCACAGTTTAAAAAAATTCAAGTAAACTATGTTTTGACAAATGTTTATAAATCTGATCACTGTACAAATATTGAAAACGAAACTTTTATTTTTTTGAAATATCTTTAGGAAAAGTAGTTTTGTGTGTGTTTTTATGCTGCAATAAGAGTAACAATACACAAATATAAAGAAAATTGCATTCAAAGAGTAAATAATAATATTATATCACTAAATTTTGATTTTTGAATTGTACTTAAAGTACATTATATAAACAACCTTACGCGCAATTAAGCGGCAATTTTAACTTGTGCTATTTAAACTGGCGCCATTGACGTTTTGTGATACGAATTCAACGATAGAAATATATAGTTCTAAACAAGAAATTTCGTTCATGCACATATCGCTTACTACTTTGAGGTCTAAGACACCATCTTTAGCTTCTTGCAATAACGATACAAATTTTGTAGTCAATAATCCTAGGCTTTTTTCATGTCTACTAGGAATAATATCAGCCATTTTGGATAACGGTTGTTGTTGTATGATGCAACAATGCCAGTTTCGGAATCGAAATCATAAAAATAAAATAATCAAAACTTTACTAACAAAAAAAAATTTATTCTGAATATTTCTTCATTAAAGTGTCAAAAAATTTTGATAAACATGCTAAAAATATAAACATAGTTTTTTACATTATTCTATTTTCAGTATATAGAAATTTCTGAAGTTTAAAAAAATGACAAATGTATACAGTCAGAATATGAATAAGTTATAGATGGCGCTTAAATGATTTCGCATTTAGTCTTAATTACCTCTAGATGGCGTTTACAGCAAACAAAATTGTTTAATCATGTCAACTCTTTGCACTTGCGTTCAGTATTTGTATGGGGGAAGTTTGACTTCTTCGAGCAGTATATATTTAAGCAAATCAACTGTTTAATGTGGATCATGAATCAATATTGACAAGTTCTTATCACGTTCGCAGGTCACGAATGAGGGGAATTGTTTTACTGACTATGTTAACTTTCATCTATCAAAAGGTGCCTTATGATAGAATTAAGTTAGCATGTCTTATATACTAGTGATTTGGTATTTAATATTTGCAATGGTAGTTACGCCACACATACTTTCACTATTAGAGCATGGAAAGTCATAAAAGAAGTAAATATGTTACTTTCTGTCTTAACTTTCAAATAGATTAAAATCAATTTAGTTAGCAAACTACATTTAACTAAAAACTACATTAAACATAGCTCTAAAAGAAATTTCAGGAAGGAAACTTTAAGAAATATTTTTAACAATGAAATACGAAAAATATTAAGAAAAGAAAAAATATTGGTATCTGGGCGGAGTGAACTTGGCGCTAGCTTTTATCCATCAATCCTCTTATAACCCTATGTTAATTGTATAAAGGCAGGTTGACACGATCAAAGTAAGCGCGCGCATTCAAAGTACATCATAAAAGTAAATAAAGCAAAAATGGGAACTACGAAATTTTAGGGAAAAGGGAAAATGCGATGGGGAAAAAAAGTCATCCACTGTTGTTGAGAGTCAGGGCTAAAGAGCAAGTTCACTCCGCTCTTAGAGCTGAAGCTATGATTTCCCTCCTCATGACGTCACTGTGTCCACAGATCTCGGAGATCGCAAGCTAAGATATGTATCTTTGTATCTTTCTCTTTGTAAAAATAAGTTAGACTTTTTCTGGTTATTAGCTTTCAAACTTTACGTAATTAACACATTATTTCCGTTCATAAACATAGTTCAAAAAAACTTTCTTGGTTACTATATTAAAAAAAATACCATCTTAAACTTATAAAAATGTTTTACTAGTTGGTGAAAATGACACTATAAATACTTTATTTTAAAAAATTCAGTTTTAACTTTAATTATTAAGAAAAATGAAAGCATATATCGACACTTTTATAACGATAAGTTGAGATATATTCTTTTAAAACGATAAGTTGAGTTAAATTTAGAATCCCTGATTTTAAAATATGTCGTTAATAGCAATTTGTTCATACTTAATCATTAGGAAACATCAACCTTAAACGCTAATTACTGAAACAAAATAATAACTTAGGTTCATAATGACATTAGAAATTTTACAATTGTTTATAGATATTTAAATTTACGATGATATAATTTATAGATATTTAAATTGAAGAGAATAGAATTTTTTTTAAAAATAATAAATATTTAGAATAACTACACTAAAAAATATGTTATGAAATTAGGAGAATTTCAACTATATACTATATATTTTATTTATACTTTTCATTTACATTTTAATTTTCTTTGACTTTATCCATTTTTTAATTCTTTTCACCTGCCTTTCTTTTTGAAGTAACGAGGCGGTTTCTATTTAGATAATGAGTTTTTATAAAAGTTCTTAACGACAGAATAAACGTATTGCTGCTTTATATTAACTGTGTCATTTCGGAATCCATTCTTTACATAGTTGTTCATTTACTTTAGGGAACACGCAGAAAATTATATTTTTTCCTTTTGTTTTTGTATCAGAATTTTTGCAAGTTGCAATCGCGCAAACTGGCATTTCGATAATAGTTTTAAATTTTTGTAAATTCACTGCAAAAACTGAGGAAAGTCATTATAGAAAATAACAAATGTCTTAGAATATCTCCCAAAAAGAAATGATCCAATATTAGTTAGAGCTAGTAAGGCCGAACGATCCGTTCTTGAAGTAAAAGTGCGAGCTTTGCGCCAAAGTGACGTCACTAGAGAAAATCGGAGGATTGGCGCGGCAAGAGTTACTTCAAAGGAGTGAACCAGCCCTTCTATTCTCTTTAGCCCTGGTTGAGAGTATGGTATATCAAATGAATAATCTCGATCTCTGTGTTTATAAAATTCATTCAAATTGTAAAATTGTTTAATGAAGTTTAAAAAATTAAATCATATTGTATTGGCGATCGCAACGCTCGAATACGCCATCTGGGGAGAGACTGGTTTAATGCATTTGGCTCTTCTCCCTTCCCTTTCCTCCTCTTTTCAGTTGTATAGGAATTTACTACGGTATTTTCCCTTTTCTTAATATTTTTCCTTTTTATTTAATAAAAATATTTATTAAAATTTCCGTGATACTTTTCTTTAGTACTATGTTCAATGTAGTTTTCAGTTCCATACAGTTTTTCAACTTAAGAGATTCTAATCTATATGAAAATCATGAGAGAAACTAACGCACTTCCTTCCTCTAAGACTTTCCACACGCTAAAACCCGGTGACCTTAATTCAGCTCTCCCGGTCTTTCACAAATACTGCAACTAGTGGTATACGTTCATCGAATTCTATCCCTGATAAAATTCTAGTGGGGGAGTATTGTAGCGTAACTACCACTACGAATATTAAACATCAATTCACTGGTATATAAGACACGTGTGGTGATATTTATTAACATCTTGTTTTAACTGTAACTGTGCTTGATTTTCAATTGTTTTACTATTTATGTTTATAAGTACGTAGTCCTCAGCGGCTAGCCTAATTTTGCTAATTAAAGCTTTATTAACTTATTATGTCTGCCTAAATTGATTATCACAACAATTTAATTAGCAAAATTATATTCTGATAAATGTGAGTACTGGTATTCATCGTCATGGAAAACTTTCTGAAACCGGAACGTTTCGACTTCGACCCCACGTGTGCTAACGCTGAAAATAAGTGGCTACATTGGAAGAAAACTTTCGAAAACTTTTTGTCAAAGGTGCCTAATCTTGCTGAAGATAATAAACTCCCACTCCTAATTAATTATGTATCAGCAAATGTTTTTCAGTCAATAAGTGAAGCCACCAGCTACTCGGCCGCTATCTCTGTTTTGGATGCACTCTACGTAGTAAAGAGGAATGAAATTTTCGCTCGTCATTGCTTGGCCTCAAGAAACCAACTATCTAATGAAACTGTTAACGAATTTCTTCAAGTTTTAAAGCAACTAAGTAAAAACTGTAACTTCACACAAGTCTCGGCTGAAACTTATAAAAATGAGTATATACGTGATGCTTTCATTAGAGGGTTGCGGAATACCCGCATTAGAGAGCGTCTGCTCGAAAATACAACAATCACTTTAGACAATGCAGTCAACCAAGCCCGTGCTCTTGAACTGGCTGAAGCTCATTCTGCTTCATATCTCACTAACTCACAACCTATGCCTTCTGCTGCACTAGACTGTACTGATGATGCTTTTGAAAAAGAAACCCTTGCAGCAATTCCTCGTGGATCATGTTTTTTCTGTGGTAATAGTGATAATCATATACGAAATAACTGTCCGGCTAGAAACAGTGTTTGTCATTCGTGTGGAAAAAAAGGTCACTATCAACGTGTGTGTAGAGCGAAAACTCGGCATCATAAAATAAATACTACTGCCTCTGCTCATCTAATTGCTTCTGTGTCGCCAGCCCCTGGTTGTCTCCAAAAATCCCTCACATTTGTTACAGTAAATAGTGTAAAATTGGTTGCTCTAATAGACACTGGGAGTTCACTCAGTTTCTTAAACTATAAACATGTTGAGAAATGCAATCTTCAACTGAAGTCATACTCTGGAACTATCACTATGGCCAACTCTGCTGTTACCTCAAGTGTGGTTGGGCGTGCAACTGTAACTCTTGACCTTCTAGATCACAAGTATGAACAGATTGAAGTACTGGTTATGAAGAATTTATGTGCTGACTTTCTGATTGGTCATGACATTCTTAAACTCCATTCCTCCTTAGTCATCAATTTTGACGGCAGCAAGTCGCCCCTCCAAATTTGCTCATTAGCTGTTGCTAAAATTCAACCTGTATCATTGTTTTCTAACCTGACGCCTGATTGCAAACCAGTGCAAACTAAGTCAAGACGTCTCCCTCTAGAACAGGGATGGCGAACCAAAATATTTTGGGCACTCCACCGATCACAATTGTTGTTACACTATGAATTGTTATTACACAAATGTTATTACACTATGAAGCATATGTAACAATTAAATTAAAATTCACAAGAAACAAACAAAATAATAAACAATTATTAATAAAAAAATTAAAAATTAATACTAAAAAAACAATTAATAACCGCAAAAAGCAAGCTAACAGTAAATAACTAGCAAAAAAATCAACAGTCCTGCTTAAACTAACATTTTACAACCTAATATAAGTTATTGGTCATCTAATCTGCAACAACAGAAGTCACACTGATATTACTTTAAGTTGAATTACGTGTATAACTGAGACATTGCAAAATATATACTATATATTTTTTTCAATGTAAATAAAGAGTTTTGAGTATTTAGTATTATTATTTTCCCAATAATCACGAAGTCAAAATTATTTGACGGCACGTTTATGACCTCATTAAGCAATTTTTTAAAGAAAATGGCACGTTGGTGTATTAAGGTTCGCCACCCCTGCTCTAGAAGATCAACGGTTTAATACCTCAGAGGTACAAAAACTCATTGAAGAAGAGGTCATCGAGCCCAGCAACTCTCCTTGGAGAGCACAAGCTTTTGTGGTGAAAGGTGAAAACAAAAAATCTAGGATGGTCATCGATTACTCTCAAACAATCAACAGATTTACAATGTTAGATGCTTATCCTCTACCTAAAATTGAGGAACTCATATCTAAGGTTGCTACCTACCAAGTGTTTAGTAAAATAGACTTAAGAAATGCATATCATCAGCTCCCGATTTTGGATTCTGAAAAACACATGACTGCTTTTGAGGCAGACGGAAAGCTTTTTCAGTTTAAACGTGTCCCTTTTGGAGTTACCAATGGTGTGGTATGCTTTCAAAGAACAATTGATAAAATTGTACAAGAAGAAGGTCTTACAGATACCTACCCTTACTTAGATGATGTGACTGTTTGTGGTACAAACCAACAGGAACATGATGAAAATCTTGCAAGGTTCAAATCTGCTGCAATCAAGTTTAATCTTACACTAAATGAAGAAAAATGTAACTACTCTTCTCAATCTATATCCCTACTTGGTTACATAATTGAGAATAAAAATATTAAACCTGATCCAGAACGTCTGAAGCCACTCTTAAGTCTACCTGTCCCTAAAGATACTGCTTCATTGCAACGTGCTCTGGGAATGTTCGCCCATCATGGAAGGTGGATCCCTTCTTTCTCAAAAAAAATTCGTCCCCTCTTGGCTTGCAACTCTTTCCCTTTATCTCAGGAAGCTACCACAGCCTTCCAGTCAGTAAAAGATGATGTAGCCAATGCATCTCTTGCTGCAATAGAAAATGACATTCCATTTCGTGTAGAAACTGATGCTTCTGACTTTGCCATTGGGGCAACATTGAGCCAAGCTGGTCGCCCTATAGCCTTTTTTTCACGTACCCTAAATCAATCAGAGCAAAGACATTCATCTATTGAAAAAGAAGCATATGCCATAGTGGAATCTCTGAAGTATTGGCGGCATTACCTTATAGGGAGACACTTTGAGGTGTTTACCGACCAACGCTCAGTCTCTTTTATGTTTAATCAACAACACAATAGCAAAATAAAAAATGAGAAGATACTGCGATGGCGTCTTGAGCTTGCCTGCTTCAAATTTGATATTGTCTACCGCCCAGGAAGCAAGAATTCGACTGCTGATGCTTTGTCCAGAGTGTCCGCATCTATTGTCCCTCAGGTTTCTGACCTTAAAGACCTCCACTTTTCTCTTTGTCACCCAGGTGTTACCAGAATGTTCCACTGGATCCGTTCTAAAAATTTACCATACTCAATCACTGATGTGAGAGCTACTGTCAACAATTGCCACATCTGCAGAGAACTGAAACCAAAATTTATCAAAAACTCTGGAGTCCTCATCAAAGCAACCTCAGCGTTTGAAAGATTCAACTTAGATTTTAAAGGCCCCTTACCATCCTCTTCTAAACATCGATTTCTTTTGACAATTGTTGATGAATACTCCAGATTCCCATTTGCTTTTCCGTGCTCCGATATCTCAACTTCAACTGTCATCTCCTGTTTGCAGACTCTCTTCTATCTTTTTGGAATGCCTGCATATATCCACTCAGACAGGGGCACTTCTTTCATGTCTCACGAACTAAAATCATACCTGACAGCTCAAGGAATTGCTACCAGCCGAACAACAGCCTATAATCCAGCGGGTAATGGCCAGGTCGAGAGATACAATGGCATAATTTGGAAAACTATTGAGCTGGCTCTTAAATCTGAAGGGCTTCCAACAAATCAATGGCAAGCCATGATACAACCTGCTCTCCACTCGATTAGATCATTACTATGTACTGCCACTAATGAGACCCCTCATGAAAGAATGTTTGCACATCCGAGACGCTCCCACACTGGCTGCTCTCTACCTACATGGCTCACCATTCCTGGCCCAATTCTAATGAAAAACCACAATCGTAGTAATAAGTATCAGCCCATGGTTCAAGAAGTGGAGCTGTTGGAGGCTAATCCGGGATATGCTCATGTCAGGTTACCTGACGGCAGGGAAACTACTGTTAATGTCCGTCATCTGGCTCCTAGAGGGTTACTTCCTGAAAAGGCCCTTGATGCAGATATGCTAGCAACCCCTCTATTAAAAACCCCACTTGCTGACAGCTCCCACGAGGCTACTGATGATCAACTTTTGGAATCCTCACTTGATGAGACCTGTTCTTCGGAAAACACTGACTCATTTTTGAGACCAAAACAGGAAGAGACTTTGCCTCCTACTACATCCACAATACGAAGACAACCTGCTTATCTTTCAGACTTTGTTACTGACTGATTCAAGTCACTCCCTGAACTCTTAAAATAGCTCGGGGTGAATGTGGTGATATTTATTAACATCTTGTTTTAACTGTAACTGTGCTTGATTTTCAATTGTTTTACTATTTATGTTTATAAGTACGTAGTCCTCAGCGGCTAGCCTAATTTTGCTAATTAAAGCTTTATTAAGTTATTATGTCTGCCTAAATTGATTATCACAACAACACGCTAACTTGATTCGATCACGAGGTACCTTTTGATAGATGAAGGTTGGCATGATCGAAAACTCCATCCCCACAAGAACATGTTTTCGTATTAGGCGGACACTGTTGAAACTCATTTCAACAATAACTAAAATTGATTTCAACAATAACTAAAATACATTTTAAAGTTCATTTCCTCTTCAGCATTTGTGGATGTCGGCTATATTTGAATTCCAAATTCTGAAAGTTTTGCAACTTAAATAATGAAGGTGCTGTAACCAGTGCCGTAACTTCGGATCTCTAGGCCCTGGGGCAAAATTTTTGACCGGGATCCCACTCAAAAAGTTTCTGTACTCCATCTCGAACCGTCATTTTAGCTATTTATGTCGTAGGAACCGAGGGTGTGCGATATTGGTCCTCGTTAAACTGTGCTATCGTAAAGTGCTCGACTTCGCGCGCAGGTCGTTGGGCTACCGAAGCGGGGGTGCCATCCCCTCCGCAGAGGATCGAAATTGTGATGGCATGTCTTCGGATCATCCTCCGGGATGTCTCCCAGACCGTCGCCAATAGCCCATTGTGCAGCTCTAGCGCGACGTAAATTAACAACAACAGCAGCTATTTATGTATCATGTTAGCAAATATATTTATGAAAACAAGTTACTTGTTCACATATAAAGTGGATTATGAAATATTGAAAGTTATCCACATGACAAAATGCAAAATTTCGCTCAAATTTTGTATTTTTCCACGTGGAATTAGATACTTTAAAATGATGCAAAAAACTGTATACTTTACAATTCAAAATATTTTCAGACTCGTATTAAATGAAAAATAATAAATATTTACCATAAGTTATTTTTTGCATGGAATTATCTTTGGATAAAAGAATTTTATAATAGTGTGCAAATTTTTTTTAATTCCCATGAAAAGCTCTCGAGCTATGGCGAAATACAAAAAAATAAAATTTTCATTTGGGGGTCCATACCTAGGATAGCCCACCCGACCAAACTATAGAGACCATATTTCCCAGATTACGGATACCCCTATATTACGGGGGTTAGAAAATCGAAACCATTGAACAAAAGTTATGTTATTGAGAGAAAGTATGTTTTTATGTCTGATTATGTAACTTAAAATATTGTCTGCACTAATTAATTAGCATATTTGAGGTCACACCCTCGAACTATACGATGGTGTTCAAATAAACGTGGAGATCGGATCATTAAATCAAACGTTATTCAGGGTGGTCCTTTTTTTTTGCTCGCTCTACATTAATGTTACCAACTTGCGACATCTTACAGAAGAAATCTGACTAGGAAAAAAAAAAGCTATTTATGTTGTCTACTCTTTTCCTCCAAATAAAATGTTAATAAAATATCAATTTTATAAACCTTTTTAATTCGGTTACTGTATCGTTGTGAGGGTCTTTTCAAGACAAACCATTACAAAAATGAAAATTATTTATTGGTCTCATGTCTAAAAATTTTAGCTCGCGTTATGGAAATTATAGACGTTTTTTTTTAAATTTTTTTAATTGACATATATAGCCACATTTTAAAAATTTACCATTGAGAGAATATTCAGAAATCAATAAATAAATCAATAAATAAATGTATTATCAATAAATAAATAAACAAGCAAACGGGGACTACCCTCAATAACTTTTGATCGGATATTCATAGGGGTTCTTGGATTCAATCTTAATAGTTTTGAGGTGACCTCAAATATACTCGAGAAAATCAGGAGAGAAACTAACGTACTTCCTTCCTCTATGACTCTCCACACTCTAATGGGGAAAGCATGTGAAGTGTTGTCATAGGTAGAGAGTTCAGCTCTACGCCACCTGCAGTCCGTTTCGATCACCAATTAGACATTTATATAAGAAAATAAGCGAGAAATAAGAGTTAAAGAAAAGCGCGAAATTATTCTTTTTAAAATTAAATAAATATAAGAAAAGTTCCCTGTATTTGAAATTGTCTCTAACTTTGATGTGACGTAATTTACTTAGATGGATATTCCACTTTTATTCCTACTTTGATTCAAATTGCGATAATTGAGCCAGTTGTGGGTATCGGTAATTGATTGTTATCCATGACATACATCCCGGAGAGAGTACTAAAATTGATAAGAGTCAATTTTGAAAAAGCGTAAAAAGATGATTTTTTTTGTTTTATGCAGAGAAATAGCTAGATTGTTAATTGATTTTGATGGTTACAATTAAGTACAGACAAATTTTAAGTTTTTTTTTTTAAACTTAAACACAACAAGGACATGTGTGTTGAAGAAAATAAGAGAAACTGTATAACTACATTTCATAATTTTACATATATAATTTGTGGAAGAATTCTGTCACAATAATAAGTAGTTGTTGTTGTTAACTTACGTCGCACTAGAGCTGCACAATGGGCTATTGGCGACAGTCTGGGAAACATCATGGAGGATGATCCGAAGAAATACCATCACAATTTTGATCCTCTGCAGAGGGGATGGCACCCCCGCTTCGGTAGCCCAACGACCTGCACGCGAAGTCGAGCACTTTACGGTAGCACAGTTTAACGAGGACCAATACCGCACACCCTCGGTCCCTACACAGACTGATCCAAGTGGGTCACCCACCCGCACACTGACCGCAGCCAGTGATGCTTGACTTCGGTGATCTGCTGGGAACCGTGTCTAAATGATCAGTCCATTGCGGGACACACAATAATAAGTAAAGACCATTTTCACGCAATCCAAGGACCATTCACACTGCACGTGACGAGTTGCGCTTACCGATTCGAAGATGCAAGCGAGAACCTGATTTTCAAGTTTTTCCCGAAATATATTTCATTTATCAGGTTTCTGTTCCCAAGAGGAGAGTACTCACTAAAAATTTGTTGACAATAATATAAAACTTTTTTTCATAATGACTTAAATTAATAGAGTTTGATAAATTATCTGTGATGTAAACAGAAACCGTTTAAGCCGAACAAAGTGTGCATCTAGTTCCGCCACCACGCTCTCCTGATTTAAGCAGCATTGATTTCTTTCTTTGAGATGCAATGGAAAGTGTAACACCTGTGGATTCCGAAATGGATTTGGTTGCAAGAATCGTCTACGCTTTTGCAAGTTCCCCAATCCCTGGCCTGACGGTGTAAACGCATGCATCGTTAGCAGTGATGGTGACATTTTCACTCATCATCTACCACAACACACGTAATTTCTTTGATCAATAAACATTATCTTAGTCTCGTATTATTTTGTTTCACCTATCATACTTCTTTTCCATTCCCATGACGCTTCCGACCACGGGTAGCTATGTAATTTTTGATCCTTGTGGGGGCCTCTATAGATAACCTTGTTAATTATAAATCGAGATAAAAAAATAAAAAGTTAAATCAACTAGACTACATATTTATTAATAAATTAGAAATAAAATATTAGAGAGAAATTACATAGTTAAACATTCGTGTTGAGAGTGGTCCAATAGGACATAGCGCGTCATTCACTGATCGTGCTTCGTGTCCAACTGCTCACGATCTTCTTCAGCTCATCCTTTTTCAAACCGTTGCCATTCACACACCTGAAAGTTCGATGCCCAAGGCGCATTCTCGCTATTGCGATATAACGCACTACACCTCCTACCAACCTTAAGTATCCTGAGACACCCAGTGTAAGGGCACCCTGTATTACTGAACATATATATTCGAAATAGTCGATTTAAGACTTCGATTGACGAAGATGAACTTAACCTTTAAACATGTTAATTAATTGATGTTGACGACGATTAAAGTGATAAAATCATACACAAAAAAAGCACTTTTTCAGAATAAACATATTTTTTTAAATTTTTTCAACAGATTTGGTATTTTTAAATATGGGGTAGTAAACCACAATCTGAAAAATATTATCTCAATAATTTATACAGGTGAGCGATTAAAAGTTTGAACCCTTTCATCTTAATTCTTCTTTTTGCGTACTTCGCTGTATCTCGAGAAATTGATAAGTGAATCAAAATGGTTCTTGTACACAATTATAAAATTCTTTTATTCGAATATAATTTCTTATGAAATAATAAATATTATAATACATTTCATCTAATGACGGGAATTTAAATTGTAAGGTATTATGGTTAAGTTTGTAATTTTAAATGGAAAAAAATACAAAATTTAAATGAAATTGGGGAAATGGTTTTCGAGAAATGAAGTTTTAAATACATGACTTTTAATAATTTATTAACTCAGACATTATTCAAATTTTGTAGACTGTTATTTAAAATTACATACTTTAATAATGGTGTAAGAGCTTGTACATATTACAACAGAGAAATTTTTCGTCTACTGTTAGATAAAATAATTATAAAAACTGTTTATAAATTAAATTATTTTTGGATTAATGAATTTTATAACTATATACAAACTAATCTTTTGATTCCTTAAAAATATCTCGAGATTTAGCGGATACGCAAAAAGGGTGAAATTTAGGTTAAGAGTTCCAAACTGTCGACTGCCCTCTTATTTAAACTTTTGAGACCATATTTTCCAGATTGCGATTACCTAACATCTATATTTTGAGGATCAGAATTATATATCCGCAGAAATAAGGCACGTTTTTGAGAGAAAGTACATTTTTGTGTCTGAATTCGTAATTTACTGTATAATTAAAACATCGTTTGAATTAATCAACAAGCACATTTAAGATTTGACCCACTATCACATACAGGAAAATCTGATTATTTAATGAAAAGTTATTCGGGGTGACAAATTTTTTATTAGAAAACATCGAATCGATTTTCAAATTCTCTCTAATTGTTTTTTTTTCTTCTTCATGTTATGGGACACAGTTTTAGAAGTTTTTATTTTTAAAAAATATTGAATATGTCAGATTAATTTTTTTTATACTCTTCATTTTTATGATAAAATTTTTTATTTTATTCTTTAGACACTACATTATTGAATACATTATTTTTAAAGTTAAAATTTGCATCAGTATTTTGAATATAATTAAAACCAGTTTAGTATAAATTGAAAAATAGGTTGTTCAAAGTCAGCTAATTTAACAAGCCTTATGTGTTTCTTCATAATTTAATAGATTAAATTTAATAACTTTCATTTTAATAACTTAATTAATTACTTTACTATAGTGACGCTTTATGAATTCTTATATTTTCTTTAAATAAAAAGAGTAGGAAACAGTTAAAAAAAAGTAGTTGTAAGATTGAATGTGTGCACTGTTAAAATGAAAATTAATTAACAGTTTTAGTGAAATATGATTTATAATATATTGTTTTACATAAATAAAACAGCATATTATACTAATGTATTAGCTTTATGTATTAAAACATTTCTAATCCATCTTTAAAATCATAATTGAACAATATGAAAATTTTCAAAATAGTATTAGATTATTTATATGGATTAAAGATCCTGAACACAATAAAACATACTAGTTAAATTAAGTTATTTTAACAATTAATTAAAAATCTGATCTCTCTCTCTCTCCCTCTCTCTCTCAAAATCGTGCTAACTTAGTTAAAAATAATAATAAATGCTGTAGATAATAGTAAAACTTTTATAAATTCACGGAGAATCGTTACAGGTTCCCCAACACTCTCAGAGATGAAAAAAAAAGTTGTTTCTTATTTTTATTGATTATTACTTCCGCTGTTATACAGTATTGAGCTTTTATATGCATTTTTTATCTCTATAAAAATTCAGTAGAGTTCAATACTTATTTTATATGCATATTAACATGAGACCCTGAGTAAAAATGTTTCTTTTTTTTAATTAATTTTTAGGAAAAATTTAAAAAGCATATGAAAAAAACATCACGGAACACACGGAAAGTTTAAATAAAAAATTATGTTATATTTCATAAAATTAAAATGAAAAAAAGAAAAATAGCTGGTGGGACACGGAATTTTTTAAAAAAATAAAACAACAGAACTGTCAAAATTGTTTTAATTCAGCTCTAATATCACAGAATTTGTGGTTAGCATTAAAAACTTTTCAAGGAGTCATGAAAAATATTTTATTCCCATTAAAAATCCCCTGGAAAAACTGCTTAATTTTATAAACTCACTTTAATTTCATTTAAGAAAATATTTCTTTTTATTTGTGTTGATATTTTTAATTACATTTAAGGAGTACCAAAATCTTTTAAGTGCTTAAGGCCTTTGTAGGTCGTGGGCCGAATACTCAATATCGTTAATAAAGGGATACTTCGTTCCGATCAGCGATGGGCAATGTTAAACCTTATTAAAACAATCATATTTCATCCATACAATATGAATTTACAAACTTCTAATCACATTTGTTGCACATTAGTATGCATTTATTAAAAAACTTTCACACTCTTTTTTTATAACAACCCAGGGCTCGAAAAACCGCCCGTCCGCCCGTCCTCGGCGGTCAAAAATTCCCCGCGGACAACGAATTTCTCGAATCCGACGTCCGCGCGGACGGCATTTTCCCGTCTTGACCTTTGTCATTTAAATTATTTCATAAAAGAAATAAATTATTTCATAAAAGCAATACTAGGTTACTATTAGTAACCTAGTATTTCTTTTATTACTGTATAATGTAATCCTAGTATTTGTAATCGAAGTAACTACTAATTCATTGTGCAATTTATATAAATGTTTGTAATAAATAAGAGAAAATTAAATTTTTATTTATTTAGAAGCTACGGGTCAGTTTCTAAGGAGGACTGGTATATTGTTGGACAAGCCGTCCTCGGGGCAGGGCTAAAGAGAATACAAGGGCTAGTTCACTGCGCTCTTAGAGCTGAAGTTACGATTTCCCTCCTCATGACGTCACTGTGTCCACAGATCTCGGAGATCGCAAGCAAAGATATGATAACTTTGCATCTTTCTCTTTGTAGAAATAAGTTAGACTTTTTCTGGTTATTAGCCTTCAAACTTTACGTAATTAACACATTATTTCCGTTCATAAACATAGTTCAAAAAAAAACTTTCTTGGTTATTATATTAAAAAAAATACAATTTTAAACTTATAAAAATGTTTTGCTAGTTGGTGAAAATGACACGATAAATACTTTATTTTAAAAAGTTCAGTTTTAACTTTAACTATTAAGAAAAATGAAGGGCATATATCGACACTTTTTTTATCTACTTATTCTTTTATAAAGATAAGTTAAGTTAAATTTAGAATCCCTGATTTTAAATTATGTGGTTAATAGCAATTTGTTCATACTTAATCATTAGGAAACATCAACCTTAAATGCTAATTACTGAAACAAAATAATAATTTAGGTTCATAATGACATTAGAAATTTTACAATTGCTTATAGACATTTCAATTTAAAATGATATAATTTATAGATATTTAAATTGAAGAGAGCATAATTTTTAAAAAAAATCATAAATATTTAGAATAACTACATTAAAAAATATGTTATGAAATTAGGAGAATTTCAACTATATACTATATATTTTATTTATACTTTTTACCTACATTTTAATTTTCTTTGACTTTATCTATTTTTTAATTCTTTTCACCTGCCTTTCTTTATGAAGTAACGAGGCGGTTTCTATTTAGATAATGAATTTTTATAAAAGTTCTTTACGACAGAATAAACGTATTGCTGTTTTATATTAACTGTGTCATTTCGGAATCCATTCTTTACATAGTTGTTCATTTACTTTAGGGAGCACGCAAAAAATTATACTTTTTCCTTTTGTTTTTATATCCGAATTTTTGCAAGTTGCAATCGCGCAAACTGGTATTTCGATAATAGTTTTAAATTCTTGTAAATTCACTGCAAAGACTGAGGAAAGTCATTATAGAAAATAACAAATGTCTTAGAATATCTCGCAAAAAGAAATGATCCAATATTAGTTAGAGCTAGTAAGGCCAAACGCTCCGTTCTTAAAGAAAAAGTGAGAGCTTTGCGCCAAAGTGACGTCACTAGAGTGACGTCGGAGGATCGGCGCGGCGAAAGATACTTCAAAGGAGTGAACCAGCCCTTCTACTCTCTTTAGCCCTGTCCTCGGGGACGGGTAAAATTTCTGAGATTTTTCGAGCCCTGTAACAACCTTTCTTCCGCGCGTACTACGTACCGCGGCGAGCTGGAGTCTTATCCAATCAAATTACAGAAATCTTTGTTAAAATAAAGAAGTTCGATAAAATCTGGATTTGAGAATATTTCGGCCGCTAGAGGGCTTTCTACAAATCTCCTCCCAGTTCTTCAAAATTCATTTTCAAACTTGAAATAGCGCTGTAGGATAGATAAACTAGATAGTTGAAAATGGAAGCAAGAAGGGACTCAGCCTTATTATGAATAACGAAAGCCATAAATATTCCCCGAGTGGGACCGGCAGAAGTTAACAACAAGATAAACAGCATTAGGACAACCTTTAAACAAGAGTTACAAAAAGTTAAAGAATCAAAAGGTACAGGAGCTGCAGTTGAAGATGTTTACGGGCTAAAAGTTTCATGGTTTGATTGTGATGTGTGAAAAGTTTCATGGTTTGATCAGATTTCTACCATCAGTAATCAAGAAAAGAAAATCACTTTCGAATTTGGTAAAGAATTTTAAACATTATGTAATATATATATATATATATTGTTTATTTTTTAATCAAACTTTTATGTATGAAATGTATTTGTTACGGCGAATGACCGAAATAGGTGGTTGTTAACCTTCACCGGTGAATGTCGACAATCACATAGTCGCTTTGGTGAATGTCCGAAATATTTGTTATATCCAATTTTATATTAATTTATTCCTTGATATTATTATATTTATTTGATATATTTATATTTATTCTGTATTTTAATACTTATTGACGATAGATCAGAAGAAACATCAGTGTTTGGAGTATCGGGCAATGGCACTTGACCTTAAAAAAACGTCAGTGTAGGGTATACCGAGCCACTTAAGGTTAAGTGCCACTGCCCGGTATACAATTGCCCGGTATACTCTACACTGATGCATTTTTAAGATTAAGTGCCACTGCCCGCTATACCCTACACTGATGTTTTTTTAAGGTTAAGTGCCACTGCCCGGTATACCCTACGCTGATGTTTTTTAAGGTTAAGTGCCACTGCCCGGTATACTCTACACTGATGTTTTTTTAAGGTCAAGTGCCATTGCCCGGTGTATATTTGCCCGATACTTGTTGTATACCGGGCAGTGGCACTTAACTTTAAAAAATCATCAGTGTAGAGTATACCGAGCAAATGTATACCGGACAAATGTGGCCCGATACTCCAAACACTGATGTTTCTTCTGATCTATAGCCAGTGAGTATTAAAATATCGAATAAATGTAATTATATCCACGAATAAATTCATATCAAATCGAATGTAACAAATATTTCGGACATTCACCAAAGCGACTATGTGATTGTTGACATTCACCGGTGAAAGTCAGAAATAAGGGTATTTAGCAAATATTTCGGACATACACCAAGCGACTACGTGAATGTCGACATTTTCGAGACTTCGGTCATTCACCGTAACATATTTACAAGATAGCTTTTTAACACTATTATACGGACAACCTGATAGAGCTTATTTTTTTTCTTTAAAGCGTGACAAAAATTTTATCGTTTTAGTTTATTTGAAAAATGTGACTTGTAAAAGTTTGATTATTTCTAGAAATTTTTTTTTTAATAATCTATTAAGAATTTAATGTCGGATGGTGGTCGGAATTTCTATGAGAGCAATGTAAGGGAATTAATTTTTTCTTGAACCCTGTGGATACCATTGTAGCACATATTCTTGCGTTCAATTTAAAGAACAACGCAAGTGATCCAGAGAAGAGTTGGATTTTTACAATTGCATCACAATATTGTCATCAAGGACAAAGCTCCAGTTGAAGTTTGAGAACTCAAGCTTGTCGATTGAGGATCATTATGATCAAAATTTAGATTGACAAAACAGTGAGAAAAATTCTTTTGGTAGTAGTCAGGAAACATGATCATAGAGATCAAATAAAGTGTCGAATTGGGCAGGTGGTCGAAATTTTAGCTGTAAGATTCCATCGTTACAGAGACAAAAGCTAGTAAATAAAAACATAGTTAAAAATCAAAATTTAATTGTAAGAAATAAATTTTATTAATTATTTTTAATTTTATTAAAATTAAATTTATTTTTATTAAAAATATAGTATTTATTTGTATTAAATGACTATATTTTTGATAGATAAGGTAATGCAATACAATTTCAAGTATTCATAGTATAACAAAAATTGAAAAATTACATAACACAATTCTAAATAAAAAGAAAATGAATAAATTAAACCAAAATATATTAAGTAGTTACTATAATGAAGTAGCTTACAAAAATGAAATAATTTACAAGTATAGTAAAGATAAACAAACAATTGAAAAAATAATAAAATAAATGAAGAATACATAATGAACAGTGAAAAATAATACAATGAAAGAATAATTGGTACAACAAATTTTTTCCTAGCAAATGCAAAAAAAGATTATATATATAATATATATATATATATATATATATATATATATATATATATTCTTAAAAAAGTAAAGTTCTAAAAATGTATAACATAAACAACTTATGTTAACTTTTGACTTGCATTCAATTTATATACATTACGATTTGATATAATATAAATTTTAATCAGTCTTGGAAATTACATTTGGAGCAAATAATTAACATAATTTCCCAACAATCACTTTTATAAATTTTAGTGTTTGGAGATACAACAGTTTTAACTCCTTTATTCTAATATAAATAATTAAAATTTTGTTCTAAATTGTTAGATGCGTAAATTAATAAACATAATTAAAATAAAAAATATAGAACTTTGTTCATTGGTGTGAATTTTTCACTTTCAATCTTTCATTTCTGCCATATGTATAGCTGATTTTAGTTTCTCACGTGACAACTACAAAAAGGAAATTTTATATTTGTAAGGGGTCCCACAGTGGACTGATCGTTAAGACACGGTTCCCACCAGATCACCGAAGTCAAGCATCACTGGCTGCGGTCAGTGTGCGGGTGGGTGACCACTTGGATCACTCTGCGTAGGGACCGAGGGTGTGCGGTATGGGTCCTCGTTAAACTGTTCTACCGTAAAGTGCTCGGCTTCGCGTGCAGGTCGTCGGGCTACCGAAGCGGTGATGCCATCCCCTCTGCAGAGTATCAAAATTGTGATGGCATGTCTTCGGATCATCCTCAGGGATGTTTCCCAGACCGTCGCCAATACCCCATTGTGCAGCTCTAGTGCGACGTAAATGAGCTACAACAAAAACAATATTTGTAAGGCCGTATTAAATATTGGTTTCAGTTTTTAATTGCATAAATTGCTAATCCCCAACGCGAAGATGAAATGACATGGGTTCGGTGACAACTTAAATATCATACGCGTTATGTTGTTATACATCGCTCATGGGCTGCAATAATGGCACAACTCAAAAAACACGAGTTTTGGACTAAGAACAGGTAATGTAAATATGAAAATAGACATTCTTTCAGTAGCAATACTAGCACAACTCATAATTCAACTTAAAGGTAATCTTGGTTTAAGCAAACTAAAGCATTTTGCTTAGCGATGAAAACTTTAAACTCACTTATCTCAAAGCTTGATTTTTTGAGTTGTGCCGCTATTGCAGCCCATGAACGATATAACGTAGAGAATTTATCTAGCATGATTGACATAGTGGCTGACTATATGCTTATAATACACAAACCACCTACGGCGACCATTTGGGCCGCCTTCAAGTACAAACCGTCTTGCGGTTCCACATACTTTGCTGTTCAAATCACAAGAACCGGAATCAGTTATTTCGCGGCTAACACCTGGCGGTAGTGGGTTATTCTGCATTACTGTTAATTGTCCTATAGTTAAAAATGTCGAAATAAAACTCTTAAGTTTTTCAACGAATCTCATAAATTCTATGTTTTAGTTTTGTAATTTTATGGAAAGAGAGAGTTATTGATAGTGACTCAGTGAGTGAATATTTTGACTATTGGCTAAACAGATTGTTATAGGCATATAGTCAGTTCTTCCGATTTTCCTAATGCATAAGTATAAACACAAATATATATATATACATATTTAGAATGCTGAACAAGAAGATGCAGAGGAATTAGCTGCCACTGCCATACGAATACAGAAAAAAATCCAAAAAAGTCCCCGACCACGTGGATAAGGCCATCTTTCTTCTACAAGGTATTTCTAACAAGGCCCGAGAGGAGATAAAAGAAAAAGAGTCTGTGGATGAATTCACCCACTTCGGGAGAAATGTTGCAAGCCAACTGCGGCAACTTCCATGGAAGATGTTTTGCAGTTGCAGGTGGATATTCTTCAACTTATTCGCCAAAGAAGAGTCAATCAAAATATATTAGAAAAGGCGATGGATTGCCTATACGAATAATTTTTATTTAATTGTTTTTCCTAACAAGAGAATAAATGTGCATTTGATCATTGTATTTTGACTTTTCATGCATTTTGACTTTTAAAATTAATTCTAATCAAGGAAAAATAAAATATATGCAGGGTGTTTATAAAGTCCCGGACCCATTTTGATGTTTATTAACTCACAAAATAATAAAGATAGATTAAAATTAATAACATAAATGGTTAGATAGACTCAAAAAGTTTCATGACCCTTGTCAATGAACTTCCACGTGTGCCCCCTGCTTCGCACGCAGAATATCAAGTCGATAGTCAATTTCGCGCCAGGTAGCTTTCTTTTTAACAGAAAAGACTGTCTCATCAGTCGTATACTAAGACATGTTGGAAAACTTCGTATTTCCACAACTAGAAGAGCTTCAGCCACATGTCTTTTTGCAACAAGATGGTGTACCACCTCATTGGGGAATCATCGTTCGTAGTTCTTTGAATGACCATTTTCCAGGAAGATGGATTGGGTGAGGAGGTCCAATTCCTTGGCCACCCAGATCACCTGAGATAACGCCATTGGAATTTTTTCTTTGGGGATTTATGAAGGACAATGTTTACAGGAGGATCGTGTCGAACATTGATGACCTAAAAGCCAGAATTACAACCGCAATAGCCTCTATGGATGCCGACAAGCTTGCCGCTACCTGGCGTGAAATTGACTATCGACTTGACATTCTCCGTGCGACGAAGGGGGCACACGTGGAAGTTCATTGACAAGGGTCATGAAACTTTTTGAGTCTATCTAACCATTTATGTTATTAATTTTAATCTATCTTTATTATTTTATGAGTTATTAAACATCAAAATGGGTCCGGGACTTTATAAACACCCTGTATATTTACCACTAAACGGTCTTTTAGTACTTCGTAAATTGCATCGAGAACTAACGGGTGGAATATTGTACTTTTGGGCACTCTGTAAAGGGCTTCAAGACTTGAGAAACTATCACCAGAAATACTTCAATGCTATTTTACAAATGATGGAAGAGCTGTTCTCATACTTGTATCCACCTTCCTTTCCAACGGTTCAACTCGCTTCAAAAGTTCGTCGAATTGTTCCGGTTTTAGGCTTAAATGATTTTTGAAAGTTTTAGGATCTTCAGCTCTTACTTCAGAGAGAAAATTAGTAGGAGCTCCAAAAGCAGCTCTGCGATTAATCCATTTACGAACCCACATTTTACGCTTTTTTCTCTTTCTTTTAAGGTTTTCTAAATCTTTTACTAGCATATCCGCTACAATAGCTACGCTTTCAAATACGTTATCCTTTTGCATGAGCAACAAAAAACCAAAAAATAGTAGACAACGCTATAAATAAGAAAACCTAACTCTCGTTCCAGTAGACTTCTCATTTTGAGGTAACTCTCACGTTGACCGTCGGGAGGGGGGGGGGGGCACAAATTCTCATACAGTGGAGTGCAAACTTTTCTTTGGTAGAGGGGAACGAGATTTTCTTCATCTGATTCACAGAAGAGAAACATGCTTCATAATAATATTTTTCTTAAAAATTAGATATGGAGTTTTTTTTTTTATCATAATTTGTGGTTAAAAAAATATTATCTATTTCCCTTTCAATTTCTTAAAAAAATTAAAAAAAAAAAAAAAAAAAAAAGGAAATCTAATGTTTTTTTTTTTTTTTTATATTACAGAAAAAATAGTAGTGCAATACGAAAAATAATTTTATTTCTTATGGTGTTATTGGAGCTCGAAATATTTTAAAAATAGGTACCAGTAACAAGTCAGTTTATATAAATATATATACATATATATATATGAAAGGGTAGCAGTCATGGTGAGTTTTGTTAGGCCACGCAGATAGCAGTTGGAAGGCAAAAAATATTTTATTAGCTTCACATAGTACAGGGGTGGCGAACCTTTGTACACCAACGTGCCATTTTCTCTAAAAAATTGCTTAATGATGAGGTCATAGACGTGCCGTCAAATAATTTTGACTTCGTGATTATTGGGAAAATAATAATACTATACTATCAACTCAAAACTCTTTATTTACATTGAAAAAAAAATACATTTTGCAATGTCTCAGTTATGCACGTAATTCAACTTAAAGTAACATCAGTGTGACTTCTGTTGTTGCAGATTAGATGACCAATAACTTATATTAGGTTGTAAGATGTTAGTTTAAGCAGGACTGTTGGTTTTTTTTGCTAGTTATTTATTGTTAGCTTGTTTTTTATGGTTATTAATTTTTTTTGCATTAATTTTTAATTTTTTTATTAATAATTGTTTATTATTTTGTTTGTTTTTGTGAATTTTAATTTAATTGTTACATATGCTTCATAGCGTAATAACATTTGTGTAATAACAATTCATAGTGTAACAACAATTGTGATCGGTGGAGTGCCCAAAATATTGTGTCGCGTGCCATAAATGGCACGCGTGCCATTGGTTCGCCATCCCTGACATAGTATATTCAAGACATTTTCTATCAAAGGCGGAGCTCAAATTCGCACTACAAAACTGTGTGCTTAAGTTTTTATCCTAGGGAAAGTAGCAAAAGAATTTCCCTCTATTTTGTTATATTTTAGGGAGAAAGGGAAATCATAGGAATAGTTCATTAGTTTAAGAAAAAGGTCGAGTGATTCCTACGAAGATTATAGGGGGAAAATGTCTTTACATTTAATTATGCATACTTTAGCCAAAAATAGATTTAAGAACACGATGTGGCTTTTAAAAGTGTGAGAAAGCTTTTCGACTTGAATATTTAATTAGTAAAAAATTAGGAGTTCTTTTATAGCGAAGAAACTAACATAGAAGATTAATAGAAGCTTTTTATGTTATATTATTAAAAATAATTACATTTTATTTTTAAATTTAATAAAACAAATTAGAAGGCTAGAAACTAAAATAACGGAAAGATATAATCTTATTGTCAGCTCACACGATTATTATATCCTCAAATTAGAGGGCTGTCTAATATTGCACTAATATAGCCAAAACAAAATATATCAGCCCAATAGTGTGAGGAGCACCAAAAAAGTTTTTGAAACAAAAATAGAACATATCAAGAAAAAAAAAAAGGAAAATGAAACAAAAATTTTAAGATACAAAAAAAAAAAAAGAAATAACTCAAGACATAAAACGTCGTAATTTATAGCAAGTAGTAAGATGAGAAGTTACTTAGTAACATTTCGCAAAAAGGATTTAAAAATATTTTCGCAACCTGTTTCCCAGATTACAAAATATGAAATTAAAGTGCAAATTGAGGGTAGTGGGATGTTTTCTAACCTGACGCACTTGTTATGAAAATATTTGTAAATCATTTTTGCAAGATGTCAGTAAAAAAATGAACTTCTAATCTTGCTTCATATATTGCGCTATATGTTTTATTTAGTATTTTTGCTTGTTTGATATGTTCTATTTTTCGTTTCAATTTTTTTTTTAATGCTTCTCACATTATTACACTGATACATTTTGCTTTGGTTATATTAATACAGTAGGGAACCGATTATCCGGAACCATCGCTATTCCGGATAACTGACTTTTCTGGTTTTCTGAATCACTTCAAAAAGCCGTTTTTTTATTGTTAAACCAAACTAAAAAAAAAAAAAAAAATATTTGAAAATAATCTTAAAAAGAAGAAAAACGATGAAGTAATACACTAATGATTATTTCCAAAATTATGGTAAGGTAAACATCTTTCAAAAAAGAAAGAAAAATCCTGTACTGTCACAAATTCAATTTTAATAAAATTGGTAATTTCACAAAATACTTCATATACATATTTTGATTCTACATATTTTCGAAAAAGCCTTAAATATTTTTGAAAATATTTTCTTATTTTACCATATTTTTGTGTCAGGTTTTTTAATATAATTTTTAAATTTCACAAATTATGTCTGAATTTTCACAAAACAGGTACCTCTAAAAAACCTAGACAGATCCCTGACTACAGTTGTTTTTTACAAACAGAATGTTGTAGTAAGAAAATGTATCATTCAGCCAATTATAGCCACCATCAGTAAAGTCCCTATTTCTAAGTCTCATGATATTGAATGTCTTATATCCAACTGAATTAAAAGAAAAAAAAATCACAAACAAATTTGATATTAAAAGCTCTGGACAAGATAGTTAAAATACTTTCTTATAAAAAATTGTTAAATAAAGTTAGACAATGAGATTAATAACTAAAATGAAAATTATTGTGAACAGATCCTTTAAACATTATCTGTATAAACTTATAACAAGAATAAAGTTAGTCAGCAGTATGAACAGAACAGTGAGCATAAAAATCCTTAACAGAGATAAACTCTAACACCCGTATTCACCATGGAAACTAACCCTCACGTTTTATACGAGCAACTCCAGGTTAGATTCCAAAATTTCATTTCACCATGGGCCTAACTGCTAGTGAGTTGAACCCAGAGTTAACTAACTTTAAACAGAAGATTTCCCCAGTTTGAGTAACCACTGATGCGCAGTAGGCGATTTTTTATTTGTTTATGTTTTCAAAATTAACACTTTTGATGTTCGGTTGCTTCTTTTATGTTCAGTGAGGTCAATTTATTATTAGATGTAACTATAATTAATTTATATCAAGTAAATGCTTATTAATAAAATGGATATTAAGTTTTTCCTAATTTAATATATACCAGAGAAGATATTATATATATTTCTTCAATTACTATTAGCAGTCGTTGCTGCACTTAAATTATTTTTCACTCGGAAAAAAAATCCTGGATAATACAGATTGAATCCATAATAATAGTTCACAAGAATAGCATAAGAAATTAAAATTCTAAATAATTTAACCAGCTTTTATTTATTTTTTTAAATAGAAAAAAAAATTCAAAAAAAACAATGGATGCTTGAAAGAAATACAAAAAAGAATACAATTCATAAAATGATTATAGATCTTGATGATATCTTTCGAGATGATAGATCTTGCCCAAAAATATAATATAGTTTACAGATGAAAATGCAAATAATTTGCAATATTTACATATGAAGATAATGAATGAACTTTTAAAAAAAAATTTCATCCACCAAATAAAACTATTAATAAAATTAAAAACACATACAATATTTTTAATCTATATTAAAACTTATGCTGAAATAAATATTATTTAATCAAAACAAATCTTGATCTGAGGTAACATTTAAGCTACACAATAATCAGCATCAAATAAGCATTAGAATTTAGAATAAGCATTAGAATTAGAATAAGCATTAACTTTAATAACCATAAAACAATCAGCTGAACATTTGGAAAAAATGGAATCTTTAGGGAGGGATTCATTGCTTAATACTATATGAAGTTAAAATGCAATCTTTAATTAAAATTTTTTTTAAATATATGGCCTGAGTACTTTATGGCAAGGGGTACCACTCTAACGAAAATTTCAAGACTGAACTTATTTTTTGACCAAATAATACTGTCTAGTGCTGTTTACCAAACTTTTAGAAATTTATTGCTCACTGATATCAAAGTTTACCTTTCCTTGATAATAGCCTACATATTAAATGAATCATTTGATTATTTTTGCTAAATATGTTTTTCTTTATTTTATGTTTTTTTTAGCAAACAAAACTAAAATAACAGCTAACTTTGTATACTTTTTTACAGCTAATACTGAACAACCTGAAACCATTCATATCTCAATTTTTCACTTCATCGTTACTTATTTTTTGTCCTAGCACTATAATTTCTTTCTTTTTAAAAAAAAATAATCTTAATTAAATTTGGCCAGCATGACAATAGGTTATGGTGGGGGAAGCAAACTCGAGCAGATTTAGATTCAGTAATAGTACAAATTTAATTGCACAAGAAGATGAAGTTCAATCATTCCCATTTGCCAAGAATTTAAGAATAAGATTTAGTGAAGTTGACAAAAATAAGATAAATAATAGTCCTGATGTCATTACCATATCATATGTTTTCATTAAGATATATTATTTTTTATCTTGACGAAAATTTTTTTTAAAACTTCTAATGAAAAAAGAAAGAAAACTTAAAATTAAATTGCTAGAATTTATTAGTCCATTCATTTGTCTCAAGACTGATTTCAGTCCCCAGAATTGAAGAGTGGTACCCATGTTTATGACATCTGGGGCATATACAACTGACATATTTCCATTTACAATTATTTAAAAAATTAAATTGTTAAATGTGTGATTTTTTTAAAAATTTTGGAATATTTGTTCAGATTATGATATTCGCCCTTAAAAAAAATCGTTATCTTATTAATCATATCCCCTACGGTTTTTCTATCTTCGGCAGATTTCAGCACAATAATAGTCATTTGTAACTTCTTCTTAATAATAGGAATTTGTTGATTTATGCTTATCTGAGCTGAGAAGTTTATTTTATACAATTTCATTTAAAGTGTTTAAAAAATGAAAATTCTTTTTAATGGCTTAAGTTATGAAGGGAAGAAAAAATTTAAAAATGTGTGAATAAGGATGAGGAGGATGTTAGCATAATTCCTTTGATTGTTGTTTGAAATAAAAGTATTAAATAATTGTGTGAAATAAAAGAATTTTTAATTGAATTTCAGTAATATTTCTATGTTTGTGCGCAGCCTTATGATATCAATAATAATAAAATATCTAAATTCATAATAATAATACTTAGATCCTTTTGCTCATCAATACAAGTCAGTTAGGAAAATTAAACTTAAATTTTTTTTCATTTGTCCAGTAAAAGAGTGATTCAAATTTTATTACTCAATGCAATCTTTTTCTTATTCTTTCATAGAAAATTTGTTTTAACAACAGCAACAAAAAATCAAACTGTTAATAAGGCTGTAAATCTGCCACCGGAGAGCAAGTTAACATCGAGTTTAGAAATCCCAAGTTACAAAACAGACGGTCCAAAAATAATAAATACACTTTTTCAATCCTGGTCAATATTTCCAAAAAGGGGCTTCGGAACTGGTAATACGTGTTAGTTCAGTGTCAACAGTGAATAGGGGGGTAAGAATTAACTACAAGAACCAGGTTTCTCCCTAGTATGAACAATGCTGTGTCTCATCAGAAGACTGTTGCATGAAAAATTCCTATTACATATACCACAAGAATAAGGCTTCTCTCCAGTATGAACACGAAAGTGTACAGCCAGACTTTCACTGCATGAAAAACTCTTATTACATATACTACAAGAATAAAGTTTTTCACCAGTGTGAACATGACTGTGGTTAGTCAGACGACTTTTCCGTGAAAAACTCTTATTACATATACTACAGGAATAAGGTTTATCAGTGTGAACAAGATTGTGTTTCGTTAGATAATTTTTTTGTGAAAAACTCTTGTTACATAAACTACAAGAATAAGGTTTATCACCAGTATGAATATAATAGTGTTGAGTAAGTCTACTTCTGTTTGAAAAACTCTTATTACATATACTACAAGAATAAGGTTTCTCCCCAGTGTGAACACGAAAGTGTTCATTCAGATGACTTCCTCGTAAAAAACTCTTATTACAGAAACTACATGAATAAGGTTTCTCCCCAGTGTGAACACGATTGTGTTCAGTTAGATGACTTTTTTGTGAAAAACTCTTGTTACATAAACTACAAGAATAAGGTTTTTCACCAGTATGAACACAATAGTGTTGAGTAAGATTACCTTTTTGTGAAAAACTCTTATTACATATACTACAAGAATAAGGTTTTTCACCAGTGGGAACACAAAAGTGTTCATTCAGATGACTTGAATCTGAAAAACTCTTATTACACATACTACAAGAATAAAGTTTCTCACCAGTGTGAACACGACTGTGATTAGTCAGTTGACTTTTTTGTGTAAAACTCTTATTACATATACTACAAGAATAAGGTTTCTCACCAGTGTGAACACGATTGTGGCGATACAGATTACTTCTGTTTGAAAAACTTTTATTACATATACTACAAGAATAGGGTTTCTCCCCAGTGTGAACACTACTGTGTTTAATCATGTTACTAAAATTTGAAAAACTCTTGTGACATATACTACAAGAATAAGGCTTCACACCAGCATGAAAAGTACTATTCTTAGTCAGATCACTCTTAAATAAGAAAAACTCTTATTACATATGCTACAAAAGAAAAGGTTTTTCACTACTATCGACAGGACTGTATTCAGTCACATTATTTTTTGTGAGAAAATCCTAACACATATATTACAAGAGTCAGATTTTTATCCAGCAAGAGTCCGATTGTGGTCAGTTTGATGATTTTTCCATGAAAAACTCTGATTACACGTTTCACAAAAATAAGTTTTCTCACCAACTTGCATGGTCATTGTATACTTAGTAATATTAGCATTTGTTCCAAGTCTCACAGATCACCTTGTATAAAAAAATGTGTCTTTACGTAAAGTTATTGTATATAATTAATGTCACAGAAATGTAATAATTACTTATGCTTCAAATGCTAAGTTTATCAGAACAATTAAATTAAATTTTAATAGAAATTAAAATATATTTTATAAAAAAAAATTATTTCCTGAATAATAAGAAAAGAAGTTGAGACTGATTTTACATCTAATATTGATATGGACAGTAATGTTTAAATTATTAATAATCTACTTAAAAATCATAATAGTATCATTTAAAATGTTTGAAAGCAATCTATATTTTATTCTTGTTAATTGTTCAAACCTGATTAGTCTATTTAGTGCAGCATTAAAAACGCTGTAATTATGGTTATATATGCCTAGTCAAGAGTACAATTAAATTCTAAATAATATTTGCAATGACAATGTCTGTCTCTAGATGTATAATGAAGATTTCCTAATATAAAAAGATAATTGTGCCATAAGAGCAAGATCTGCGACTAGGACTGGGCGATATTAGAAATTATATATCGTGATATATCGTCAGTTTTGCATCGCGATATAGCGATGTATCGCGATATAGTATTTTTGAATTTCATTTACTTTAAGGCACAGAAAGTCAGATTTCTATCAAGACTTCATACGCATATTGATTTAAATCAATTTATAAATTTGAAAATATATATGTTTTGCTAAAGAAAGATATTAAATAAATTGACTAAGATGTACAAATCTTACTTAAAATATTTATTGAAAAAATGTGTGTAGATACAGAATGAAATATTTGCACATCTTTATCGTTTATAAGGTATAAGCAGTCTTAATTTAAGTTCACCCCTAAAACACCCTTAATGAAAAAAAAAATTGTTATTAAACAAAAGCTGATTTCAAAATTTCAAAATATATTTTAATTAAAATAAAAGTTAGATTGACTAAAAGCCGAAGTTTAAAATTAAAAATGTTCGAATTTTAAACTAAAAAGTAAACATAAGATTTGTAATAATTTCTTAAAATTTTCGTTCTCTGAAAGATTTCTCAGTTTAAAAGTAAAAAGGGAATTTTATAAAGATATCTAGCTGAAATTATTGAAAGAAAATTTAAAAAATTAAAAAAAAAGTTTGTTAAGAAATTCATTATACACTTAAAACAAAGTGTTAAAAATATTTTTTTTTTTTTTTTAAAAAAAGAAACTTTTTTTAACAAATCAATATTTGCTTGTACTATTATGCGTAAATAATTACAGAATTATTTAGTTCGATCGTAATGTTCAAATTCTTAATGAAGAAGTAAACACAAGTTTTGTTATATTTTCTAAAGATGATCACGCAAATAACAAAAGATTTCTTAGTTTAAAAATAAAAAAATAAATAAAAGTGAAATTTAGCAATATATTTACCTAACAGCATAGGAACAAAATTTAAAAAATAAGTTCGTTAAAAAATTATTTGTATGCTTAAAACAAAGAGCTAAATAAATTTTAGAAAAAAAATGCTTCTTAAACACTATTTTTATTATTATTTCATATAAATAATTAAATTAAATTAAATAATGACCGAATTATAAACGAAAAACAAAGTAAGGCAAAGTTTCTTAATTAAATTCTTAAAAATAAAAACAAAAGAATTGTGATATTCGGTAATATATTTAGCTAATTAACTAATAATATAAAACAAAAATTAAAAAAAAATAATGATTTTACTCTCTAATAAAACGAAGTAGTAATTGATAAAAAAAAAAAAAAGAAATGAATAAAATTCGCAAGCTTTTCAAATTCTTTTGAACAAATAAAGTTTATTGACTTATGTCCAAAAAATAAGTTTCGTTTTAACTTTATTTCTAAAAATAAAAACAACTCAAGATTTATAAATTTAAAATCAGTAATAGAAGCCCATTAAATTATTAGAAGTTTTATCCGAAAGGTTTTTAATAAATTAAAAGAAAGTAAAAAAATAACCTAACAAATTTATTTACTTTGTAATTTAATTCCTTATGGGTGCCTTAAATTAGATTTCCGATAATTTTCACATTTAAAAATATAAAAAAAGTTTTGTCCGAAAATAAATAAAAAACTTACCTAATTAATGAAGAAACTTTTCTTTATAAATTCTTTTCAATAATAGATTGCGTTCAGAACAAGGTTACGACGGCGATCACGAAGTTAATCCCATTGAAAATAATCTACAAGAAACGATTTCAAATCGCGAAGGTGCGAAAACGAACATGTGATATAACGATATAAGGTCTCAAAAGTGATTTTGATTCTACCGCTCATCAGTCAAGGCCGTCTCAACATAACGAAACAATATCGTCTTCCACAGCGCGAGTTGGCATCGGAACGTAAGAGAAAGTCCTTGCGTGTATCGCTATATCGTTATATCGTCTTCTTCACTCGACGGCTTAAGGGTGTCTTGGAGAGAGATTCTACTTTCGTCGTTCTCCATGTTAGTCTATGGAGAATTATATGATTCTTAGCCTACTCATTATATAGTCACTAATTAACATTTTGGAATTTCTTTTGCTTCATTGTATGCTTTGAAATGTCTACTATTAAACTATCTTACAAAATTTTCAGTTGGAAGATTTTAAATATTTTTAAAACTTTTTTGAAACTAACATGTTCTTCGAGAGACTGAAATTTAGGAGATAAACTTTAATTACAAGTTTATTTTTAACATTTTTGGAAAAATTTTAAGACAGATTTAAAGCTTAAGACACTCTCTATAACTTAAGATTAATATTTTAATTCTAGGTTTTATACATATTACGTAAATCGTAAATTAGTTTCAATAATTTCAATCATCAGACTCAAAATTTCCTTCCCCTTCTAAAACCCTTTTCAACATAATTACCCACAGCGAAAATTACCCTTTGCACCGCAGGAGGCTGAAACCAGCTTTCACTGTGATTTATGACTCTCCCTACCACCTTTTCTTATGTGCATCCTCATGCATTTCTGTTTGTATTTCATGCTTAGATTTTGTGGAGGAGCGTTTGTTATAGATTATCGTAGATTGCTAATATGGGACATTACTTTTAAAATTAAAAAAAAAGGCTGCATTGACGTCGTCAGATAAAATTTATGTATATGTATATATATATATAATATAAACCGAAATACACGCATGGATTGATAAAAATAACTTTTTCTAATAATGACAAAAACATGACATTAAACAGAAGAAAATTATATTTCACAATCAAATCAATATCTTTTACTAACATTCAATATCTAATTATGAAAACTGAAACATCTTGTTTCTATGATGGAGAGTGTTCCGTAATCTACATCCTCATATATAATTTTAGAATCTTCTTTAAGAATTAAGTTTAAAAAAATATACAAATTAGGAATCGCAAAATATAATTTAAGAGCGGGAGAAAACGATAAGAAAATCGTCAGAATCACTATTAAGATAAACGGAATTAAAACTTTAAAAACAGTTTGATTGCCGAATTTAGTTTGAAGTGTCTCAAATAATTCAATGACTCTTTCAATTCCTCTATGTTTTTTCGGAATCTAAACATACATTTTTAATCTCACCTTCTCAATTGATGAATGATCATGTTTTAATTTTTTTTTTCTTCCCTAAAGTGTTATTTTGTGATCCTTTTTTTTTTTAAATCTCATTTGTGACAAGAATTCTAGACATTTATCGAGAAGGTAGTATTTACGGAACATTCTATACACAATTCAATGAAAAAGTACTATTAAGTGAGCAGAAAATTACTAATCAATTACAAATTATCTAATATCGAGTGATAATCAGTAAAAAGATTGATATCCATCGAATTTAAATCAATGTTTCTTTATTTGTCATGACATTTACAGAATACATTTTTCTTTTCGAAAACTATCAGTGAGACAATTGATTTTGTGAAGAAATAAAGGAAAGATTTTTTCTATGCATGGCTCTCTTATTTTATTGAAAATGTAATTAATAAAATATTTAGAGTAATCTGTGTGTAATTATCAAGTGAACAATATTATATATATATATATATATATATATATATATATATATATATATATATATATATATATATATATATATATATATATATAGAGAGAGAGAGAGAGAGAGAGAGAGAGAGAGAGAGATGGATAGATAGATATATTTCAAGCGTAACAGAGGGGAAATCACCCAAATATTTTATTCTAAAAAATATATTTAATATTTTTGAAAACAAAAATTCTATTAGGATATGCTACTTTAGGGTGCAATGTTTAATTAATTGGCATAAAATAATAAAAGAACCTCATGAATAAATTGATTAAATGTAGTTTTAACAGAGGGGACAAATAAAATCCCATATTTTTATCTAATCCCATATCATTATCTTTATTAAATCCCATATTATTATAGCACTCTTATTTAAGCTAAATTCTGATATTTAGACCGTCCGAAACATTACCTGTGTTTTATTATTTTTTTATAAATTATCACATTTCGAGGAAAAATAAATTATTATAAGACAGAAAGGATATGGAATGTAACAGAGGGGACGTCTTACAAATTTGACTAAAAGTTAAAGGGAAATATCACTATTAAATGTGACTCTTCGGTTATTTAAAATCGGAGTTGGCAGCATTACTATAATTGAAACCCGTACTACATCTTTATAGTTATATTTGAAAGTTTTTGTTTTACCAGACTCTGTTTAAAAAGAAAAAAAAAGTGCATCCTTTGCTTCTTTCTCAATTTCAGCTTTTCGGGCAACAAAATTAACTACCGATTTTTTTCCAAGAACTTTTTACACTTGCGAAACTATCTATAGCAACATCAAAAGATTCCCAGTGTTTTAAATGGTGACTGGCATACATTAAATATGTCGGGTCCCAAAGTCCACCAAGTTCCTAAACAAATCTATGCCTCTGGGGGTACTGATCGATGTGTTGCCTTGTCTTTTGGATTGGATTCAAAATTATGAGGCTACGGAGTTGAACATTGGTAGCCGCAAGCTAAAATTTGGGTCTGCTGTTTAACGACGGTTATAAAATAAAAAGTCAATCGAGTGATTGTCGCAAGTCGCTATATTTAGTAATTCTATGTATTTATTAGGCAAATAACGGTGATTTTAATAGAAAATTCACATTTTCGTCAATAGCACATACACATTTTATATGGTGTTTTACCTAAGCATGAAATATAGATAGGAGACACTATATATTTGAGATAATTTTTGACTTAAAATATAAGAAAATTTTTTTTTGACAGTAATTACTGCATAATTAAACAGGAACAATTTATTTAACAATATAAATCAAACTATACGTAAAATCGTTTTATTTTTAATAACGGATTCTTCTTTAAAAAAGAGTTTGTTTGGTAGAATTAGTCAAAATCATGAATGCCCTCTATGATAAATTTTCATGCAGAAGTGATAAATAAATTTATATAGATTTATATAGATGATAAATTGTCATGCACTGATCATGCAGAACTCAAAAAATAAATAAATAAATGAATAACTTTTGAATTTATAAATTACAACAAATTTACTTAAAAATGATACCAAATACAATGATATTGCTTAAACTTTAAAAATTCACTACTGGTTTCAATTGGCACGGAATTCAACAATCATATATATATATATATATATATATATATATATATATATATATATATATATATATATATATATATATATATATATATATATATATATATATATATATAGGGGAGAGGGGGGCACATTTCAACATGGGGCACCTTTCAACAACTAGAATTTCTGCCTTCTAATATTGCTTAATGATTCACCAATATGCCAGACAATAAGCTTTAACTATGCATAACTGTTGACATTTAGTTTTAAGCACTTTCTTTTTACCACTGTTGTGTTACTCTGTGGAACATGTTTTAACATTCCAAAAGTAAAAAGACAATTTTGATTTTAAAACTGTTTATCGACCAGTAATCTTTTAATAAAGTAAGTGATATTTATTCATCTGCTAGCTTATTTAATTCTGCTTCTAACTGTATCATTTATTAGTAAAAAGTCTTTTTCTAAAGTGGTTGATAATACTTTAACCAAAATGTCTGTACCAGGGGCAGATTTCAACAGAGCTTAGGGGGCACATTTCAACAGTGTTAAAAGGTGTCCCAGGCTTATTATTTTTTTGTTAAGTAATCTTGCAGAAGTCATTAGTCAGCAAAAAGCCCATTAATTGCGGTTGTTATATTTTAAATACTCAACTTTTTCTGTAAGGCATTATTCTAAATATTTTGAAAAACATGTGAATGTGTTCAAGGAAGCATGTTTGTAAAAAAATTTTCAATTAAATGAAATGAAATTTTTTTAAAAGCTTAAAATCAAGATTCAGTTTGTTGCATTGTTGTTGAAAATAGAATTTATTTACAAAGAATTCATTAAAAGCATCAATAAAATAATTATTTTAAAATTTTGTAAAAATATTCAAGAAAATTTAATTTGGAATGAAAATAATTTAATTTTAAGAAAATTGAAAAGTTTAGGGTGTAACATTATATTTAATAAAATTCTCAATTCTGATATTTTACCTTCTTACAATTTATAAAAATGTTGCGAACATATAAAAAAAAAAACTCTAAACCAGAAGTTAGTGAAGAAAACGTTGAAAAAACAATGTAAGCAGTCAGAAATGGTGCATGTTTAACAGCAGCAGCAGACTTATTTGGAATAGACTTTTCAGCTTTATTTTATTAATTAAAAAAAAAAAAAGTCAAATAATTGTTTGGTTGGTGAAACCAAACAATGTACAACTACTAACACACAAAATGCTACAGTTCTAAATACACAAGCCAACAAGTTTTTGATGTCCAGCAAGAAACCCTGCTTTGTGAATACATAATTACATGTTCAATTCTCAATTATAGTCTAACTTACAGACAAGTTCGAAAACTTTCCTATGATAACGCAAAGTGTTTCAACTCCAAAATTCCTAGTAGCTGGGACAAAAATGAAACGTCTGGAATTGACTGGGTTAAAGGTTTTATGAAGTGTCACCCACAGCTTACTTTAAGAAAACTGGAAAACACCAGCTTTGCAAGAGCTATAGCTTTAAATAAAGAAAATGTTCAAGAATCTTTCAACAATTATGAGAGAGCTCTTAATTCTGGTCATTTTACAGTGGATCAAATATATAACTTGGATAAAACTGGAGTTTTAACATTTGTTCCAGCTCCGAATGTTGTTGCCAAGCTAGGAGCTGGTCTGGTGAGGCAGGTAGTTTCTGGAGAGCGAGGAAGCATGATAATCAATGTTTTATTTTCCAGAATTAGTAGTATAGAGGACATTAGTAGTATAGAAAGAAATGACATTAAAATGAAACTGCCTCAACCAAGTTTAAGCTACGTAACAGCTCGAACTGTATTTTTCATGACATTCTCCGTAAACTTTGAATTTATTAAAGACCAAATAATGTAGAAAAAATCTAAATCAATCCAATATGTTCATTCATTATTATTATTTTATGAGTAAAGTTAATTTTCCAAAATGTATGATTTTGTTACGTTCTCTTCAGTTGTTGAAATGTGCCCCACCACCCGTTGAAAACTGCCCCCCAGGAGGGGTAGATTTCAACAAAATACATGGTTCACTAAATATGTAAAATTAGGTATTTTGTCTTTGGTTTAGACCTTTGGAAAAAATTGAGAGGTTACCTCAAATATCAAATTAGTAAATAAAAATTAGAACTTAGATTTTGAAAGCAATAAAACTTCGAAAATAATTCTTAAGCAAAAACTGTTGAAAGGTGCCCCCCTCTCCCCTATATATATAATCGTCGTTTGATTTGAACTTCAAATTATCTTGGTTGAGATGATAATAAACTAACGAAGGAAAAGAAAGTAACTATGAGAACTTTAAAATGAAAATGATAACTATAAAATATTACGCTTTACTTAGAATTGTAGAAAGAACACAAAATACATATAGGCTTTATGAATTTTCTTAGAGTTCAAGCTTAAAAACACTGAAATTATCTAAATTTAAAAAATCGGAAAAAAGTAACAGTGATAGTAGAACCACGTTTGGAATTTAAAACGCTATGCATGTAACATTATGAATAAAATTTAAAAAGTGAATAATGAAGTAAAAGAAATATCTCTAAGAAATTTTTTTATTGAAATTTTAAATAATTAAATTGATAAGATTTCACGAAGTATAATTTATTTGTTATAAAAAGAAAAACTTGCTTATTTCATTCACCAGGAAAATAAGAAATTCGTGCTTTTACTTAGTCCTTTTCTGAAGTAAGGCATGACCGCAGTGGTCAGACCCATGGAGTTGTCAGACCTCCCAAACAGTGTAAAAAGAGTGTGAAATGGGGGTTTGACATGATTGACGACTTAACTGTACTACTTGGGGGAAAGAAAAGCACCTGGTTATTTTTGTCCGAGTGTCTCATCGAAGTTTTTCCTGACTCCAAGACACCCTTAAATCACATTTCTGATGTATCGCTTGGAATGAAAGTTGCTGTATCGGTTTGCCGATATAGGCGTTAAATCGATATGTCGCGATATATCGATTTATAGCCCAGTCCTATCTGCGACAGGTAAACAGTTTAGAGAAATTACGCTTTTGCATTATTTCAAAACACTTTTTGTCATTTAATGTTATAAATTATTTTGCTGTATTCATTGCCAATGTCAATTCGATAAACATTGTGTAAGTATCTTAGTGAAAACAAACTAAAATCAATGAATATATTTCACACATATTAAAGCAAGAATTGCTATATAACATGATGCACAAATTTCGAGCACATTTTTCCTGATTCAGATTTCTTAATATATGTATATCCAGGGACTACTTATTTGTAAACACTTGTTTAAAGTCTTAAATGCATAATTTAGTACTTATATATGATTTGCTTTTTCATGGTGCATAGCATTTTTTAACACATAGCATTTTTTAACACATTTTTTCACACATATTAAAGCAAGAATTGCTATATAACATGATACAGAAATTTTGAGCACTTTTTCCTGATTTGGATTTCCTAACACATTTATATCTAAGCTCGGATTGCTTTGATTGAATGATTGACCCAGCGAGTAAGAAGGGGGGATTGACCCTTTAATGAGGGTAGTATAGTGAGATGAGTTCTTTGCTCAAGCTTTTAGCTTTCTATTTTCATTAATACGGCTTTGGCTGAAGCTAGATGGCGCAGAGCATCTCTCCATATGGCAACGCTTCGCATGCTTTCACCACTAGCATGTGGAGAGTCATAGAAGCAGGAAGTAATTAGTTTCTGTCTTCATTTTCAAATATTTTTTAATCGTTTAGCTTAGTAAGCTGTTCAGAACTGTTGTTGTTGCTGTTAATTTACGTCTCACTAGAGCTGCACAATGGGCTATTGGCGATGGTCTGGGAAACATCCCGGAGGATGATCCGAAGACATGCCATCACAATTTTGATCCTCTGCGGAGGGGATGGCAGCCCCGCTTCGGTAGCCCGACGACCTACGCGTGACGTCGAGCACTTTACGGTAGCACAGTTTAACGGGGACCAATACCGCACACCCTCGGTCCCTACGCAGACTGATCCAAGTGGTCACCCACCCAAACACTGACCGCAGCCAGTGATCTGTTCAGAACTGAAAACTACATTAAACATAGTTCTAATAGAAAGCGTCATAAAAATTATTAAAAATATTTTAAATAGTTAAATGCGAAATATATTAAGAAAATGAAAAATATCGAGTACATTCCTATTAAACTGAAAAGAGGAGGAGAGAGAAAGGTGAAGGGTCAAAGACATGGAACAGGTCCTCTCCCCAGATGGAATATTCGATCGTTGCGATCGCCTATTGGCGATCGCAACACTCGAATACGCCATCTGGGGAGAGACCGGTTTCATGCCTTTAGCCCTTCTCTCTTAAAAATGTACTACGATATTTTCCCTTTTCCTAATATTTTTCTTTTTTATTCAATAAAAATATTTTTTAAAATATCCGTGATACTTTTCTTTAGAATAATGTTCTTCCTCTATTCGCGATCGCAACACTCGAATACGCCATCTGGGGAGAGCCCGGTTTCATGCCTTTAGCCCTCTCCCTTTCCTCTCCTCCTCTTTTCAGTTGTATAGGAATGTACTATGATATTTTCCCTTTTCTTAATATTTTTGCTTTTTATTTAATAAGAATATTTTTTAAAATTTCCATAATACTTTTCTTTAGAACTATGTTTAATGTAGTTTTCAGTTCTATATAGTTTTTCAAGTTAAAAGATTTCAATCTATATGAAAATCAAGAGAGAAACTAACGTACTTCCTTCCTCTATGACTTTCCACACGCTAATGGGGAAAGCATGTGAAGTGTTGCCATAGGAAAAGAGTTCTGCTCTACGCCACCTGCAGCCCATTTCGATCGCCAATGACTTTCCACACGCTAATGGGGAAAGCACGTGAAGTGTTGCCATAGATAGAGAGTTTTGCTCTACGCCACCTGCAGCATGTTCCGATCGCCAATAGACAGCAGACGATGGATGGTTGACTGATAGTGAAAGTGCTTTGATAGTGAAAGTGCAACACTTTCACTATCAAAGAAGTAGGAAGTGTGGCATATGTAACTTTGTATTAACCATTTTATGTTAGTTTCGGTTTCTGTATCTCATCAGGTTGTTGTTAAATGTGTTCGTTTGTGATGTTAGGACATACCCATCTATTTAATTATTATTTGAAAGATACACAATGGAAGTACGTTAGTTTTGTTCTTTATTTTTGAATAGATTAATAATTTTCAGTTAAGAAACTATGGAACTGAAAACTACATTCAACATAGTTCCAAAAGAAAGCGTCGTGGAAATTTAAAAAATTGTTTTTGAAAATTAAGCCCGAAACATATTAAGAAATCGGAAAATATCGTAGCACATTCCTATGCAACTGAAAAGAGAAGGGGGGAGAAGGTCTTCGAGTCGGCCTTCTCCCCAGATGGCGGAACCAGAAGAAATTAAGAAAACTTTCTTTGTATCCCTCCGCTTGTGTTATGCCTAACTCGACTGCTAAAGGCATCACAGGAGGGACTACGACTGTGAAGTTAATACATCTCTCACATTTCAGCACTCAAAAACCCGGTGACCTTAATTCCAGCTCTCCCAGTCTTTCACAAATACAGCAACTAGTGGTATACGCAGGGCCTGATTACCGAAAAGGCACAGGAAGCAAGTGCTTCCCCTATTAAATTCTAGGGGGCCCCCAAATGACTGAAATTAAGGGCCCAATTTCTTATTTTTTGTAGCCAAAAAAAAATATTAATAATAAAAGAAATAAGAAAAAAAAATGACTCCAACAAAAACTCTCGAAAAGAAAAAAAATGGGATGCTTAATAAATGGGATGCTTTGTGTTGTTTTGCCGCTAGTAAAAAAATTGGCATAAAAAAAGAGACTCATCTTGCAAAGAACCTTTCGTATAACAACAAGTAATTTTATAATTTAATTTAGTGAAATATTTAAATTTTTTCAACATATGTGCTAGCTACTCCCTCATGTTTTTGTTACTATATATAGTTGGCTACTATACATGTTGGACCCTACTTTACGTGCATTATAAAGCACGTAAAGAAGGGTCCAACATGATTGCATAGGATCTCTGTATTCCTTTCTAAGGTTCTAATAGTTTTCACATGGTTCTTCCCTCTTTAAAATGTATTGTTTATGGGTGAAAAATATCAAAAGTTTCTTTTGCTCAAGTTAGGGGGGCCTCAAAATCCTATTATGCTTCCCCTATTTTCAGAGGTTAATCGGGCCCTGGGTATACGTTCATCGAATTCTATCCCTGATAAAATTCTGGTGGGGAGTCTTGTAGCGTAACCACTACGAATATTAAACATCAATTCACTGGTATATAAGACACGCTAACTTGATTCAATCACGAGGTACCTTTTGATAGATGAAGGTTAGCATGGTCGATAACTCCGCCCCCACAAGATCATGTTTTCGTATTAAGCAGACACTGTTGAAACTCATTTCAACAATAACTAAAATACATTTTAAAGTTCACTTCCTTTTTAGCATTATTGGATGCCGGCTATATTTGAATTCCAAAGTTTGAAAGTTTTGCAACTTAAATAATGAAAGTGCTGTAGCCAGTGTCGTAACTTCAGATCTCTAGGCCCTGGGGCAAAATTTTTGACCGGGATCCCACTCAAAAAGTTACTGTACATTATCTCTAACCGTCATTTTAGTTATTTATGTATCATGTCAGCAAATATATTTATGAAAACAAGTTACTTGTTCAGATATAAAGTGGATTATGAAATATTGAAAGTTATCCACATGGCAAAATGCAAAATTTGAGCGAAATCGGTTCATCCTGAGACATTTAATTTTTAAAAAATGCTGTACATACAAAACTCTATTTCTCAGGAACTATTCAACCAATTTCGTTCAAATTTTGTATTTTTCCACGTGGAATTAGATACTTTAAAATGATGCAAAAAACTGTATACTTTACAATTCAAAATATTTTCAGACTATTATTAAATGAAAAATAATAAATATTTACCATAAGTTATTTTTTGCAAGGAATTATCTTTGGATAAAAGAATTTTATAATGGTGTGCAAAAATTTTTCCATTCCCATAAAAAGCTCTCGAGCTATGCCGAAATACAAAAAAATAAAATTTTCATTTGAGGGTCCATACCTTGGATCTCCCACCCGACCAAACTACTGAGATCATATTTCCCAGATTACGGGGGTTAGAAAATCGAATCCATTGAACGAAAGTTATGTTTGTTGAGAGAAAGTATGTTTTTATGTCTGATTATGTAACTTAAAATATCATCTGCACTAATTAATCAGCATATTTGAAGTCACACCCTCGAACTATTAAGATGGTGTTCTAATAAACGTGGAGATCCGATCATTAAATCAAACGTTATTCAGGGTGGTCCTTTTTTTTTGTTGCTCGCTCTACATTAATGTTACCAATTTGCGACATCTTACAGAAGATCTCTGACTAGGAAAAAAAAAAAGCTATTCATGTTTTCTACTCTTGTTCCCCCTGTCCACGCCCCCTTTTCCTCCAAATAAAATTTTAATAAAATATCTATTTTATAAGCCTTTTTAAATCGGTTACTGTATCGTTGTGAGGGTCTTTTCAAGATAAACCATTATAAAAATGATAATTATTTATTGGTCTCATATCCAAAAACTTTAGCTCGCGTTTTGGAAATCAGAGACTTTTTTTTTTTAAATTGGCATATATAGCCACATTTTAAAAATTTACCATTGAGAGAATATTCAGAAATTTTTTCTCTATATACATCGATTTTATTACTGATAACATTTTATAAAAAATTTTATTGAAACTTTTGCACTAAAAATATATTTTTGTGATTTTAATTGTTTAAAGTATAAGTTAAGGGTTATTTTTATTCCAATACAAAAAATTAGCCTCATTTATATAAATTATTACTGGTGTATAAACAGGGTTGGGTTTTTGACGTCAAAAAGTGGTTTTTGACATGACAAGGGTATAATACTGGTTTAAACTGTCAAAAACCCGTCAAAAACTGAAGTTTGCCAAGAAAATATATAAACTTCAAAACTATCAACAGTTGCCATGCATTATATTGAAATTTAATTATACTATAGGTAATCAGCAGGTTTTAAAATATTTTTAATTAAAATTAAGGTAAAATAACAGATTTAAAATCTCAGAAATTTATATTCAAATGCATGTGCAGAAAAATTTTGCACAAAAATTTTTTAAATATTTATGTTTAAAAAAATTTTTTTTTTCTTTTTGATACTTAAGAAAATTAAAAGTTCATTACTATGCATTTTTTACATATAAGGAACATATAACTAATATTTATAAGGAACTTACAAGTTATGTTGTATAAATACAAACTTGATACACGTGTATAAAATTTTTTTTTAAATGTTATACTGAATATCTTTATTATCCAGTATGTTAATTTGAATTTAAAAGTAGTTATATTTATGAATAATGATAAATATAATTTATATTGTTTATTATATTTATTTATAATTATTACACTTATCATTTTAAAACAATTTTTATCTCTTAATTTTTTTCTCTCCACTTGTATTAAGAATACAAATAATGCATATCTTGAAAGCAAGAAGTAATTATTCAATAGCTGAATATTTAGATATTCAACAAAACTATATCGTATTCAGCAAAATGAAATTCACAAGTATTTGCATAAACTAAATTTTCAGCATAGTAAATGAATAGGCTGAATATACTGTAAATCGACACTAACTACTCTGTGTATTTAACAGAAAGCACTTAAATTTGTATTATCTTATGTTAAAAAGATTATTAAGAAGATTTAAAAGAATATTAAAAAGATTTTTCTTTAAAAGAAGATGTCTAATGTACAAAACTGCTAATGTTTATCTTTAAAAATGTCTAATTTTTAGTATAATCTATACTATACACTAAATTTGGTTATAAATAAATTTCTTAATAATATCACTGCAGATTTTCAGTAACACATGAAAATGAATACATAATATTACAAAAGATGTGAGTTTTCAAAAGTACAAGATTTTGGTTACTATTCAAAATATAAGTGCTTCTTAAAAATTTTAAATTTATTTTTTCTAGAACATATTTAGAAACACTATCCTTTAAAAAATATATAAATTTTATGTATTAATTAAATTCGCATATGAATATAGGTTTTTGACATTTTCGACATTTTTGACAGTGAGGTTTTTGACGTGACGGTTTAAACTGTCACAAGTCAAAAACCTGCCAACCCTGTGTATAAATATTTTATATGATTTCAAATAAAAGAGAATAAATGCATAACGGATTTAGTGTTTCAGCTCTGCTATACATAATGTCGTTATCCTATAAGATAAGAATAAGTAGGTAGCAGAGTTGGTCGTCGATTACAACTGTAATTGATTACAGATAATTACAGCTATATAATGAATTACTTGTAATCACGATTACAAGTAATCAAAATTTTTGATTACATCAGAGTAGAGCAAAAATGTAATCGATTACATTTGCCAATTACAGTAATCAATTACTTGTAATCATGATCACAAAGTTTACAACTGTAATCGTGATTATAATGTTTGATTACTACTGTAATCATGATTACAATACTCAATTACAGTAATCAATTACTTGTAATCATGATTACAAATATTCATAATTTTGATTACTGCTGTAATAGTGATTATATAACCAATTACTGTAATCAATTATTTGTAATCGTGATTACAAGTAATCATAATATATGATTACATGTAATCTAAATACACGATTACAAGACTATCATATTCTTATAAATGATTATATTTTTCAGTAGATAGTATAATGTAACTTGCAATGATACATTTTGTACATATTTACATGTATTATATTTTATATGTATTTATATACCTACATTATGAATGTAACTAAAATGTATGTACATATGATTTTATATAGTGCATATCTACAGACATTTTAATTACACACACATGTACATACACTTATATAATAAGTATAAACTTTATGTACTTATGTATATAGCTAATAATTACGTATGTATGTGCAAACAATGTAAGACAAGTACATTTATACACAATGAATGCATGCATTTCATGCAAATATCTGTGTATGTAAAACGTATATCCATGTTCATGTACGCATGTATATACAAGTACTTGTTGTTTATACAAACATTGTCTGTACAATGTATGCCCCATGCATGCATGTACAATTTATTTATAAACAGTATAAAGTATAATATATGTATACATGCGCAATATAGGTATATATGTAGTATGTACAATATATGTCTGTATACATGTACACAATATGTTCATGTTTAATGTATGTATTCAAATATGCATAATACATTAGTGTACGATTGTACGTACATTGGGAGTATTTATATTTTACATACATTCGACATGCATATATTGTACAGATGTACATATATACATTCGATATGCATAAATGTACATACTCACATTTAAGATGTATATATTGTACAGATGTATATACATATAGTGTACAGATGCACATTCATCTAATGTACATATGATGTAATGAACATATAATGTACATATGTGCATAAATATCATCATCATAGTTGACCAGACAACCCAGTGTGAGCCAATGCCTTCTTCTAAAGATTTCTCCATGACGACTTCCGATTTATCTTTGATCTCCAATTTTTTCATTAATTGCGAGAAAATCAGACTCCACTGAGTCAGCCCATCTCAACTACGGCCTTCCCTGCTTTCGTTTTCCTCCGAAAACGTACAGAATAGAGTTAGGTAGTGTACAAGTATCATTTATAAAACAGCATTTTTCAAAAAATTTCTTGAGTATTACTTTTTTGATAAAAACATTTTTTTTAGCTATAACTATTAGATCAGAGAGCAAAAATACGTTATATTTAGAAACAAATTTCTGAGATAAATGAAATGAGTTCTAGAAGGACAACTTCTGATTAAAATTAACCCAAAACAAAAATATTAAAACATTAGAGTTTTAAAACCTTGTATTTAATTTTTTTCAGTATAGATATTACTAAAACTAATAAAATGTCATACACATTACCCTGCTCTAAAATCTTAATAGGAAAAATTATGATATATATATATATGTAACATAAAAAGCTTCTATTAATCTCTTTATGTTACCTAATTAATTATGCAAATCTAAATGCTTTCTCACACTTTTAAAAGCCACATCCTGTTCTTAAATCTATTTTTGGCTCAAGTATGCATAAATTTAAATAAAGACATTTTTCCTTTCAATCTTCACTTGACCTAGACTGCATCATTTTACATACATATTTATATATATTATATAAGACAAAATATATAATATATATATAAGCTGAAAAAAAGCAAATGAAGTATCATGTATTGTTCCTTCTTTTCAATGAAATTTGTAGGTAGAAGGCCATCGGTTTTCTCCCTCTTTATTATTGTTAAATTAATATTTTGTGTGTGTGTTTTGTTTAAAAAAGTATATTAGTTTTTGAACTTCTTTATTTGTGAGACTTTCTTGTTTTGCAAAAATAAGCGTGTAGCCACAGAGTTTCAAATTTAGTCCTCTCAATTTCCTTACTCATTTGTTTTTTCTTTTTCATGAAATTTTTTTTAAAAGAACACGCTGATTTTACGATTGGTGAATTGTTTAAGTTTGTATTAACATATTCATACAGGAAATACTCTCAGAACCTGTTTAGTCTAGCTTCTGTCACCAGTCAATTGCTAGCATAATGAATTTTACTAGCATAATGATTGCTAGCATAATGAAGTTTGAACAATATTTATTGTACATGCAAATAATGTATTATTGAGTCCAATACTTAATTTATTTCAAATAATTTATTTCTTAAATCATTTCAAAAACATTAAAACAATTAATTCTAATTTCAGTTTTAAGACATTTCATAAAACATTCTGATAAGAAGATATAACTTTTATTTTAGATAGTTTTAAGTTTTATCAAATGCAGAAAAAATTTGATCAAAAATTAATTTTTATAAAAAAATATTTATTTTGATAGTAAAATATGCAAGCTTTATCCTGAAAATATATAATACCAGGGGTCGGTCCAGGGCATATTTACTGTCGTTTAGCGGTACTTTCACAAAATCAATGTTTGGAAAATTGGTTGTTCCAGAAAACACTATTTAATACATTTTCGAAAAATATTTAAGTATTTTTTTATTTTACCATATTTTTGTGTTAAGTTTTTTAACATAATTTTTAAATTATGTCTAAATTTTTACAAAACAGGTACCTTTCAAAAAAACCTAGACAGACCGCTGACAACAGTTGTTAAATAAAGTTAGACAATGAGATTAATAACTAAAACAAAAATTCTTGTGAACTAATCATTTAAACATTATACGTATAAACTTACAATAAGTTAGTTAGTAGTATGAACAGAACAGTGAGCATAAAAATCCTTAACAGAGATAAACTCTAACACCCGTATTCACCATGGAAACTAACCCTCACGTTTTATGAGAGCAACTCCAGGTTAGATTCCAAAATTTCATTTCACCATGTAAGTAACTGCGTGTCAGTTGGACTCAGAGTTAACTTTAACCTGAAGATTTCCCTGGTTTGAGTAGCCACTGATGCGCAATAGGTGAATTTTTATTTATTTATATTTTCAAAATTAACACTTTTGATGTTCGGTTGCTCCTTTTATGTTCAGCGAGGTCAATTTATTATTAGATGTATCTATAATTAATTTATATGAAATAAATGCTTATTAATAAAAAATATTAAGTTTTCTTGATTTAATATATTCCATAGAAGATATTATAAATATTTCTCAAATTATTAATAGCAGTTGTTTCTGTACTTAAATTATTTTTCACACGGAAAAAAAAGATTGTGGATAATACAGATTGTGTCAATAATAATATCACAAGAATAGTGTAAGAAATTAAGATTCTAAATAATTTAATTAGCTTTTATTTATTTTTTTAAATGAAAAAAACAATCGATGCTTGAAAGAAGTATAAAAAAGAATACAAATCATGAAATTATTATAGATCTTGATGATATCTATCGAGATAATAGATCTTGCCCAAAAATAAAATATAGTTTAGAGATGAACAGGCAAAATAATTTGCAATATTTAGATATAAAGATAACGAATGGCATCTTAAATGTTTTTATCCATAAAATAAAACTATTAACAAAATTAAAAACATATACATTATTTTTAATACTATATATTAAAATTTATGCTGAAATAAATATTATGTAATTAATACAAATCTTGATCTGAGGTAACATTTAAACTACACAATAACCTGCATAAAATAACTAAGTAACCACTTAGAATTTTATAACCATAAAATAATCAGCTGAACATTTGGAAAAAATAGAATTGTTTGGGAGAGATTAATTGCTTAGTATAATATGAAGTTAAAATGCAGTCTTTAGTTAATATTTTTTTAAATATATGGCCTGGCTACTTTATGAACAGGGGTGCCACTCTAAAAAGATTTCAAGACATAACTTATTTTTTGACCAAATAATACTGTCTAGCGTTGTTTACAAAACTTTTAGAAATTATAGCTCATTGACACCAAAATTTACCTTTTCTTGGAAATAGCCTACATATTAAATCAATCATTTGATTACTTTTCCTAAGAATGTTTTTCTTTATTTTATGTTTTTCAAGCAAACAAAACGAAAATAACAGCTAACCTTGAATATTTATTTACAACTATTACTGAACAACCTGAAACCATTCATATCTCTATGTTTCACTTAACTGTTACTAATTTTTTGTTTATTTTGTTGTAATTTTAACTTTGGCCAGCATGACAATAGATTAGGGTAGAGGAAGCAAACTCAAGCAGATTTAGATTCAGTAATAGTATAAATTTAATTATACAAGTAGATGAAGTTCGATCAATCCCACTTGTCAAGAATTTAAGAATAAGAATTAGTGAAATCTGAGAAAAAGAAGATAAATAAAAGTTCTGACATCATTACCATATCATATGTTTTCATTAAGATATATATTTTTTATTTTGACCAAATTTTTTTTAAATTTTCTAATGAAAAATGATTCAGATTATGACATTTGCCTTTAAAAAAATCGTCATCTTATAAATCATATCCCATACAGTGATTTTCCCTAGCATTGGCACAGCACAATAATAGTCATTTATAACTTCTTCTGAATAAGAGGAAAGTGTTGATTTATGCTTATCTGAGTTGAGAAGTTCATTTTATAGGTACAATTTCATTTAAAGTGTTTAAAAAATGAAAATTCTTTTCAATGGTTTAAGTTATTGATAATATGTAATGAAGGGAAAAAAAAGTATTAAAAATGAGCGAATAAGGATGAGGAGGATGTTAGCATAATATCTTTGATCGTTGCTTGAAATAAAAGAATTAAATAATTGTGTGAAATAAAAGTATTTTGAATTGAATTTCAGTAATATTTCTATGTTTGTTTGCAGCTTTATGATATCCATAATAAAAAAATACCTAAATTCATAATAATAATACTAAGATCCTTTTGCTCATCAGTACAAGTCAGTTAGGAAACTGAACATCTTTTCCATTTGTCCAGTAAAAGAATGATTGAAATTTAATTACTCAATCAAATCTTTTTTTTTAATTCTTTCATAGAAATTTTTTTAAAAAAATAGCAATGAAAATTCAAACTGTTAATAGGGCAGTAAATCTACCACCATAGTGCAAGTTAACAGAAAGTTAAGAAATTTCCAGTTACGAAACAGACAGTTAAAAAATAATGAAGACACTTTTTGAATCGTGGTCGATATTTTCAAATCAACTGGAACTGGGTGTTTCGTGTTAGATCAACGGTGAGTACGGGGTTAAGAATTAACTACAAGAATCAGGTTTCTCTCTAGTATGAACAATGCTGTGTCTCTTCAGATGACTGTCGCGTGAAAAACTCTTATTACATATACTACACAGATAAGGTTTCTCACCAGTGTGTACACGACTGTGTCTCATCAGAAGACCTTTTTGTGTAAAACTCTTATTACATATACTACAAGAATAAGGTCTCTCACCAGTGTGAACACGGCAGTGTTCAGTCAGCTTACTTCTATGTGAAAAACTCTTATTACATATACTACAAGAATAACGCTTCTCTCCAGTGTGAACACGACTGTGTTCAGTCAGATTATCTTTTAATGAAAAACTTTCATTACATATACTACAGGAATAAGGTTTCTCTCCATTATAAACACAAAAGTGCGAAGTCAGATATCTTTTGAGTGAAAAATTCTTATTACATATACTACAAGAATAAGGTCTCTCGCCAGTGTGAACACGACTGTGTTTATTCAGATTACTATTTTGTGAGAAATTCTTACTACATATACTACAAGAATAAGGTTTCTCTCCAGTATGAACACGAAAGTGCAAAAGTAGATATTTTTTGCATGAAAAATTCTTATTACATATACAACAAGAATAAGGCTTTGCACTAGTATGAACACGACTACGCATAGTCAGATCACTCTTAGATGAAATGCCCTTATTACTACAAGAATCAGGTTTTTCATTAGTATGAACAATGCGGTGTCTCATCAAATGACTTTTGCGTGCATATTTCCTATTACATATACTACAAGAATAAGGTTTCTCCCCAGAGTGAACACGAAAGTGTTCTTTCAGACGACTTCCATGTAAAAAACTCATATCACACAAACTACATGAATAAGGTTTCTCCCCAGTGTGAACACGATTGTGTTCAGTTAGCTTACCTTTTTGTGAAAAACTCTTGTTACATAAACTACAAGAATATGGTTTCTCACCAGTATGAACATGATAGTGTTGAGTAAGACTACTTCGGTTTGAAAAACTCTTATTACATGTACTACAAGAAAAGGGTTTCTCCCCAGTTTGAACACTACCGTGTTTAATCATGTTACTAATATTTGAAAAACTCTTGTGACATATACTACAAGATTGAGGCTTCTCACCAGCATGAAAAGTACTATGCTTAATCAGATCACTCTTAAATAAGAAAAACTCTTATTACATATGCTACAAAAGAAAAGGTTTTTCACTGTATTCAGTCACATTATTTCTCATGAAAAACTCCTAATACATATATTACAAGAGTCAGATTTTTATCCAGCAAGAGTCCGATTGTGGTCAGCTTGATGACTTTTCTATGCAAAACTCTGCTTACACGTTTCACAAAAATAAGTTCTCGCACCAACTTGAATGGTCATCGCATACTTAGTAATATTAGTATTTGTTCTAAGTCTCATATATCACATTGTATAAAAATATGTGCCTTTACATAAAGTTGTAGTATATATTTAATGTTAAAATTGTCACTGAAATGTAATAATTACTAATGCTTCAAATGCTAAGTTTATCAGAACAATTCAACTAAATTATAATAAAAATTAATGTATATTCTATAAAAAAAAATATGATTTTCTTAATAATAAGAAAATAAGTTGAGACTGATTTTACTTCTAATATTGATATTGGAAAAAATAAAGAAAAAGCAATAGAAATATTTAAATTATTAATAATACTTAAAAATCAAAATAGGAGTATCATTTAAAATGTCTGAAAGTAATCTATTTTTTATTCTTGGTAAATGATCAAACCTGCTTAGATTATTTAGCGCAGCATTAAAAATAAATTTTAACCTTGTAATTATAGTTATATATATGTTTTGGCTACAATTGATTTACTGCGAAACAAAAAACTGACCTTAAGAAGCTAATAATATAAAGAATGTTTAATGATTTGGACAATACAATGATATAGACTAAATAAAGTTACATATTATAGGTTGATATTCTGATTATTTGACAAATATTTTATCATATGCACAGAGATACGAAAGTCTCAAATTAGTAAGGACAAAGAGTTTATTTAATATGCCTCAAAAAAATTTAGTTATCCTAACCTATTACTATTGTTAGTTGCTTAGCAGGCTAACAAAATAAATTTTTATGTTAGTCTAAACACTGCTCAAATAACATATTTCATGAGTAACAAACTTTTCACATAAACATTATTAGGAGACTTCTTGAGACTGTTCGCAAATGTAGACACTTTAACACAAACTGCCGAAATAACTTTCAAACTAAAGTTTCAAATGCCTAGTCACGAGTACAAGGAAATTCTAAATAATATTTGCAATGACAATGTCCATCTCTAGATTTATAATAAAGATTTCCTAATGTATAAAGATAATTGCGCCATATGAACAAGATCTGTAACAGGCAAACAGTTTACAGAAATTACGCTTTTGCATCATTTTTCTTCATTCATTGCCAATGTCATTTCGATAAACATTGTGTAAGTATCTTAGTGCAAACAAACTAAAATCAATGATTATATTTCACACATATTAAAGCAAGAATTGCTATATAACATGATACAGAAATTTTGAGCACTTTTTCCTGATTTGGATTTCCTAGCACATTTATATCTAAACTCGGATTGTTTAGATTGAATGATGGACGGCTACATGAGGGTAGTATAGTGAGATGAGTTCTTTGCTCTAGCTTATAGCTTTCTATTTTCATTAATACGGCTTTGGCTGAAGCTAGATGGCGCAGAGCATCTCTCCATATGCATCCTTTGGGTGCAGCTAGATTGTTGATCAAAACGGGCTACAGGTGGCGCAGAGCAGAACTCTCTACCTTTGGCCTCGCTTCGCCGCATGCTTTACAAGGGAAACTAGGGAAGTGTGACTCGCCAATTTTAAAATAAACTAGTGGGACGTATGCCTTATGAAGAATAATTTTAGGGGGCAACATTTGTTTCGGCCCATAGAAGGTCCTGTTAGAGATAAAAAATAATTCAATATATAGAAAAAATCGGTATTTTATTACTTCAATGCAGACGATTAGTTATTGTAATTATCTCATACTCCAATTAATGTTGTGGTACTTACTTTCACGTACTATCTAATGCAAATTTATTCTCATAATTGATTTTGAAAATTTTATATATCTGTAGTTTTTCAGAAAAACCTGTTAGGTTAATTTTAAAAAAAAATTGACATCAAATTTTGTTACTTTTTTTTTCAAAAATTTTCCAAATTAATTGGAGTATGTAATTGCAAATCAATCAATTAATATTTAATTAATTAATCTGCTAATTGATTTATTAATTAGAAAATTAATTAATTAACCAATTAATTACAAATTAATTGGTGTATGAGACAATTACAATAACTAATAGTCTGCATTGAAGTAATAAAATATCGATTTTTCTATAAATTGAATTATTTTTTATCTCTCACAGGACCTTCTATGGGCCGAAACGAATGTTGCCCCTTAAAATTATTCCTCATAAGGCAGACATCCCACTAGTTTATTTTAAAATTGGCGAGTCACACTTCCCTAGTTTCCCTTGTTAGCGTGTGGAGAGTCATAGAAACAGGAAGTACGTTAGTTTCTGTCTTCATTTTTAGTTATATTATAATCTTATCTTTTTTGGTTAGTAAGCTGTATGGAACTGAAAAATACATTAAATATAGTTCTAAAAGAAAGCGTCATACGTCTACACCTAAAATTTATGCGACAAATCATAAAATAAAACACTTTATTTAAAATCAGAGTAGTTAATCGGATTTCGGTGTAAAATGGGCCGATGTTTAACATAGATTAAAAACAATCTATATTTTCTTTCTCCTGATACTGCAGCCATATGAACTCTAATCAATAAGATTCCAAATGAAATTGCATTTCTAAAAACGTTTACCATAATAAAGTTTCATGTCATGAGAATTGGTGCATCTTCGTTTTTTTTTTATTTTATTTTTTTGGTAAAATATTTCGCTCCTGAAAAAATAAAATTGCATCTTGTTCTATTTTCGGCAAATCACAAAGACGAATTTTCGTAGCACTAAAAAATGGTGTCGATAATCGAAGAACATATCATTTTGGTATTCTCCGGATTTATAAAGCAGGTAAGTGTTATAATTTATAAAATAAAAAATTTTACTTGTAAATATTTTTTTTTCTTATTTGATGATAGTTTTCTATAAAATGGTTTTCTAAGTCCGATTATGAATAAAAAAAAAAAAAAAACTTAAAGCAATAAATATGAAAGCTTTTTATTTTAATGTGAGGAATTTTTAGAATTTTCTTTTTGCTTCGTAAGCATTCCTTATTTTACGTTTTTTAGTCTCTAAAGAATGATTTTTACTAAAACTTAAAATTTTTTGATAAAAATTGTTGTCAAAAAATATTTATTTTAAATTAAATTATATAAAATTATGAGGCTTATGTATACCTTTTGCTTATTTTAATGTTTGGAGCAATATGATTCTTAAAACTATGGAATGTAAAGTTTAAATAGGCCTTTCATGTTATATCATTAAATTTAGTACAACTATTTCTCAGGCATTAGGTTATAACAAAAAATTATTTTGTTATAACAGTTTGCATAACTAAAGTCAATGTACTTACTTTACATACAAGTATTTCATTGATTTTATTTTTAGAACACAAACATTAAATTTGCCTCAAAACTTATTTTACTTGGCAAAAAACAAATTCAGAATTTGAATATATTTTGTGTCTCTGCTTCTAACCATTTTTTTAATGGATATATAAAAAATACAGAAATTACATGAAACCGAGTAGGGGTTAGGTACCCGGGGCTTGAGCGGCTACCAGGCGCGACGGCAGGTGGTGGATAGCCGAATGTCCTGTAGCACTGATAGGATAGCCTCTGAATAACAAATAGGAGGTCGCGAACCAACTCCCGTAACCCAGGTGTTGCGCGACTCGTGCCTTGGATGAATGGCACTGCGGTTATAGTGTCTTAACGGAGCCTCTAGTTCGACTGGCGAACATCTAGAGTAATTGCCTTACACAGTAACTCAGGCAATGCTGGGCTGACTTTCTTTACCTGAGCTTTTTATTTGAGGTAATTTATGGCTGAAAATGACAAAAATACAACTCAAATTACTGAATCTGCAGGTGAAAATCCCAAAGTAGACCTTTCTGCAAAAGGAAAGGAAACTAGGGAAAAACCAACTGAAAGGGAAAAAATGAACCCTTCTTCAAAAGAGGTAGAAATGACCTCTACCCAGTCAACATCTCAAGTGGGGCAGGAAGCTATTAATAGCATGACTGCCTCCATGGGTGGGATCAAACTTAAAAAAGGCTGTCTGGTGCACAGAAAAAGAAACTTGCCAGAGAAAAGAATATGGCAGAAGGTACCTGGGTAGAAAAACCCAAACCAAAACAGAGAGGCGAGAAAAGACAAAGCCAAAGGATGGAACAAGATGTAGCCCCAAAAGCTGCCAGGAAAGAAGGACCTGAAGGTATAACCTTTAAGGAAGCTCTAATGGCAGTTAAAATGGCTGTGATTCTTGAGGGACATCCTCTTGAGCGTTTATCGAAAGAACAGGCCTTAGACCTTGAGTTCCTGATAACTGGAAAAATTTCAAGAAATGAAGAGGGTTTTGTCCCCACTTTTCTTTCTTGCAGACTAGAAAATGGGGAACTTATCATCAACTGTGCAGATCTGGGGAGCTCTAAGAGGCTGGAACAGACTGTAGTTGAGTTAAACCCATGGCAGGAGCAAACTCTCTTGGTAGGAGAGGCAAGGAAACTTGTCAGAACCACTAAGATCATTGCTAAACTGCCGAAAGTCTGTAGTAAACTGGAGCCCAAAGAGGTCCTGAGAAAGATTGAGGCACAAAATGGTTGGCTTACTCCAACCAAATGGAACATACTTCATCGGAAGAATGAACCATCATGACAGACCATCGTCCTTAGCGTGCCTGAACTGGATGCGGCTACACTTGGCAAAAGGGGATATAAATTTTATATCGGACTTTACCAAGTTCAAGCCAAAGTCCTGGACAAACCTTCCAAAAACGATGGGGGTGAAGGTTCTTCAAGCCAACATCCACCACAGTAGAAGTGGCACCACGAACCTCACCAAGAAATTTCTTGATGAGGATTTTCACCTGGCCCTGATCCAAGAACCTTGGCTTGTCAGGGGAAAAATCAGTGGCCTCAAAGGAACAAAAGGTAAGCTCATTTATAATCTTAATAGTGAAGCTAGAACATGTATCCTAATAGATAAAGATATTAAGGTTCTACCTCAAACAGATTTTATTCATAGGGATTTAACAGCAGTGAAAGTCAGACTCAACATAGAGGGAAGAGACCGAGAAATTGTTTTTTGCTCAGTCTACCTACCTTATGAAGAGAAGGCTCCACCTGATCAAACACTGCACAAACTCCTGCAGTTTTGTGCAGAAAACAGCTTGCAGGTAGTCTTAGGGCTAGACTGCAATGCTCACCATACTGTCTGGGCCAGCACAGACACAAATAAAAGAGGTGAGTGTCTTTTAGAATTTATTCTTAATTACAATTTAGATATTTTGAATAAAGGCAATGACCCTACTTTCATAACTTCTAATCGTTCTGAAGTAATTGACATTACTATAGCAACACAGGCTATTAGTAAAAATATCACGAAATGGAAAGCAGATGGGAGACCATCAGGTTCCGACCATCAAAACATCCATTTTGAATTAAACTCCAATATAAATATTGACCGCTGCTTCAGAGACCCCATAAGAACAAATTGGAAGAAATTCCAAGACGATATCGTGGGGGCTGACTGAACTGGGGGAAAATTATGTTAGAGATAATTATGATCTAGAAATTGCAGCAGAAACTCTGCAGAACGAAATTCTAGGTTCGTACAATAAAAATTACCCAATACGTACCAAAAGAGCAAAGCCCCAATGTCCTTGGTGGAATAACTCTTTGGAAACTGAAAGAGCAAACGCTAGAAAACTCTTTAATAAAACAAAGAAACATGGTGAGTGGGACAACTATAAAAGAGCCCTCACCAACTATAACAAAAATGTTAGGAAAAGCAAACAAGAATCCTGGAGAAAGTTCTGTGAAGAGGTAAATTCTATCTCTGAAGGAGCTAGACTCCAAAGAATCCTTAGAAGGGATGAACCCATAATGGTTGGCACCTTAAAGAATAAGGATGGCAACTTTGCTACCACTGGAAAAGAGATAATGGAAGTTATGGCCAAAACTCACTTTCCAGGAGCCATTGATATGGATAGCAATGAAGGACAGCATTTCATTAGATCTGTAAAAAGAATACAAAGAAATCAATGGACCTATGCTAAGAACATTATCAATCAAAACAATATCAGGTGGGCTATCTCCACCTTCAAACCACTTAAAAGCCCTGGACCTGATGGAATCATTCCTGTAATGATCCAAAAGGCAGGAGATCCTATCATCCCTGTGTTAACCAGAATTTACAGAGCCAGTCTGGCACTGGGACATATTCCAAAGCTATGGCAGAAGACCAGGATTGTTTACATTCCTAAACCTGGCAAAAGTAACTATGACCAGGCTAAGTCTTTGAGGCCAATCAGCTTATCTTCATTCTTTCTCAAAATTATGGAGAAAATTATTGATAGGCATATTAGGAATTACCTGGGTAGCAATAACCCCTTGCATAATCTACAGTTTGTCTACCAGCCTGGTAAATCCACAGAGACAGCCTTACACAAGCTAGTATCTAAGATTGAAGACACCCTGGAGAGAAAGGAAATTGCATTAGCCACCTTTCTAGATATTCAGGGTGCTTTTGATAATACCTCTCACCTATCCATCCTTAATGCCTTAAGGGAAACAGGGATAGACCAAACTTTATGTTTATGGATAAAGTCCCCACTTATGGATAGAGTCATTCAAATGAATATCTTCAACGAGACATTAGAAAAGAAAACAACCAGAGGCTGTCCACAAGGACGTGTTCTATCACCATTCCTTTGGAATCTGATTGTAAATAGCCTAATAAAACATCTAAATAATATAGGCTACTATACCCAGGGATATGCGGATGACATTGTCATACTCATCCTTGGCAAAGATTTTCACATAACTTGCCAACTTATGCAAAACGCTCTAAGTTATGTAAGCAAATGGTGCAAGGAGAGGAATCTGGACATAAATCCACAGAAGACCAATCTAGTGCCATTCACTCGTAAAATAAAAAGGGAAGGCTTTTTTATCCCAAAACTTTTTAACGTTGAAATCAATATTGCCTCTGAGGTGAAATTTTTTGTCTTAATCCTTGACCAAAAACTCACCTGGAATAAACATGTTGATTACAAAATCAATCAAGCAAAAAAATGCATAATGATGTGCAGACGCATGCTTGGTAAAAACTGGGGATTACAACTAAAAATGATGTTTTGGATGTACACAGCAATTGTCAGGTCTGCTTTCACATATGCTTCAGTGATATGGTGGTGTAAAGTGGAACAGAAAACTGTGAAGGACAAGCTGGGGAGTCTGCAAAGACTGGCCTGCTTGTGTATCACAGGCGCAATGTCCACAGCCCCTACCAGAGCACTTGAGGCAATTCTGGGCCTGATTCCTTTAGATATCTTCATGTGCAGCGCTGCCAGAATGACTGCATATAGAATGAAATTGCAATATCAATGGCATGACAAGCCCTCTTCTGGAGGTCATACCAGTATTACTAAGAAAATTCACCATCCAACTCTCCTTATGCCTTCTGACTGCATGGAGAGAAAGTACGTGTTTGAAAGACCATTTGAAGTAGTTCTTCCTACCAGAGAAGAATGGGATAACAACACGATCGATACAAAAAATGATGATCTAATCTGGTATACCGATGGATCAATGAAAGGTAGCCTCTCAGGACTGGGGGTCTGTGGCTTGTCACCAGGATTCAACTTTTTTGAAGGTCTTGGGGAATATGCTACTGTCTTTCAGGCGGAGGTACTTGCTATCGTAAACCATATATGGCAACGTTACTTTTAAAAAGTAACGAGTAAAAGTACAAGTATTTTTAAAAAAAGTAACGAGTAAAAAGTACAAGTAAAAGTACAAGTACTAAACAAAAAAAGTAACGATTTAAAAGTACATTTCTAGGAAAGTGAAAATTCAAAGTAACCTAAAATTTCATTGAATAATATTCTTATGTTCTTTATTGTTTTTGCAAAATTGTTGCTATTTATTTAATTATTTTTAATTTTGAAAGTTATGGACATTAATTTATTTTTAAATTCGGAAGAATATTATGATATAATTTTATAATATAATCGTATAATATAATTTTATAATACAATCGTTTTAATATCAAACTTTTTATGGATTTGCACGAAAAAGAAATTTTATCTATTGATTTTAATTTTTAGTTTATGTTGTGCGATAGCTTGCGGGGTGTATAAAATCAAACTTGGACAACGTGGACTGTAAATTATTTATTTTGCGGGTGCGCTGGTAGCGCTGCGGGAATGCAAAAACCACGAGCGTGTTTGCTCTTTGGTTGTTTTACATTAACTGACTCTTGGCTGAGAACAATGACGCCAAGAAGCCAACGGGCGTAGCAACATACCGGCTTCAACATACCGGGCCACCTTGAAACATAGTTTCAAAATTTGCACATAAATTGACAAAAAACAAAATTAAACTATACACATCTAATAAAAAGATAATTATAAAAAACTAATGCAACATACATAAAATTAAAATATATATAATTATAAACAGATGTATAGATTCCTTGGTATAAACCGGATAACTATAACACAAAACAAAAAGAAAAGTAAAAGTCTAAAATAAAATAAAGAAAGTTAATCAGTCAATAGGTAAAACTGACAGTTTGTGAATGGGTCTTTTATAAGTTCCAGTCTCAGTTTTGACACTGACCACTCTTACCTTAGCATCAGCACTAGGAAAAACTTCTTGTATACGCCCTAATTTCCACTTCAAAGGTGGAATATTGTCCTCTTTAATGAGAACTAAATCGTTAATTTTCAAATTAGGCTGTTCTCGCAACCATTTGGGGCGCTGCTGTAAGCTGGAAATATACTCGTTAACCCATCTTTTCCAAAAATTCTGGAAAAGTTTTTGAGTCAACTGCCAACGTTTTAATGGGGATATGTTTTCGCTTAGAAGGTTCTCTTCTGGTATAGAGGAAAGAGCGGTTCCCACAAGGAAATGTCCTGGGGTAAGTGCTGAAAGCTCAGCGGGATCGTCCGATACTGGACACAAAGGACGAGAGTTCAAGCAGGATTCAATTTGTGCAGTAAGAGTTAAAAACTCTTCAAGGGTCAATTTATGATCACCTATTGTTCTTTTCAAATGCGATTTTGCGGATTTCACAGCAGCTTCCCAAATTCCTCCAAAGTGAGGTGCTGAAGGTGGGTTAAAGTGCCATTTAATTTGCTCATCGGCAAAATACTGATGGATGGATTCTTCTTTTTGAAGAGATTTAACTACTCGATTAATTTCCTTATTTGCAGCAACAAAATTTGAACCACAGTCTGAAAATAATTCATTTGGTTTTCCTCTTCGTGCAACAAATCTTTTTAGAGCTGCAATAAATGATTCAGCTGTTAAATTCCCAACAACTTCGATGTGCACCGCCTTTGTCGCGAAACACACAAATATACAAATGTACATTTTAACTGATCTAACTCCACGTCCAGATCGCGGTTTCACAAAAAATGGACCTGCATAATCCAGACCAGTCCTGGAAAATACTCTAGAAGGCGTTACTCTTGAAGGTGGTAATTGAGCCATTATCTGTGTCGCGGTTTTTTCTTTTAATCGAAAGCATTTTATGCATTTCCAGATTTGCTTTTTTTATAACTGATCTAGCATTTACTATCCAAAATTCTTTGCGAATAACTGATAATAGTAAAAGTGCTCCAGCATGCAAGAAGGATTCATGATAATGAATTATAATTAGATTAGTTAAGTGATGTTTTTTCGGTAGGAGAATAGGATGTTTTCTTTCATTCGATAATTGTGTATTTTCTAACCTACCGCCAACACGGATAAGGCCCTCTTCATCCAAAAACGGATTCAAGGAGAGGATCTTACTACTCGAAGAAATTGGTTTGCTATTTTTTAGCTGGTGATATTCGTTTGGAAATTCTTGTTTTTGGACTATTTTGACCAAAACGTTTCTAGCTAGTTTTATCTCACTACTAGTTAAATAACCATTTATGCGATTGTTCGGAGATTTACAGTTCATTATGAAGCGGAGACACCAAGCTATAATTCTTTTTAACTTAACGTATGATGAAACATTGTAAATGATCGGAAAGTCAATAGGAGTTGTTTCAATCAAGCACGATGTCTTTTTGCGTTCTTCTTTGAGAGCGTCTGTTGAGAGAGAGATTTCCTCCAAATGCGATATTTCACCACTTTTCATCCAAGACGGACCCGACCACCACAAGTCTGATGAGGAAAGTTCTTGAGGATTCAAGCCACGGGAAATGAGATCTGCGGGATTGTTATGAGTGGAAATATGTCTCCACTGGTAGTTCTCAGTCAAGGTTTGGATCTTGGAGACTCGGTTTTCAACAAAGGTTTTAAGCTGGTGGGCTGGCGTTTTAATCCATGCAAGTGCGATGGTTGAGTCTGTATGCAAAATAACTTCGTTAATGTCCATTTTAAGAGAATTATAAACCTTTCTTACAAGTTGAGAAAGAAGTAAGCAAGCTGATAGTTCTAAACGTGGTATAGAAATTACTTTAATGGGTGCAACACGAGATTTGCTTGCAATAATATGGCAAGTGTTTGATTCAGCTAGGCCTGGGCAATACATGTAAACCACAGCTCCATACGCTAATTCCGAGGCATCAGCGTAACCCATTAAAACAGTTTTCGTGAAAAAGTCAGTTAAAATGTATCTATTAATGCGAATAGTTTCTATATGTTGCATAGAAGATGCAAAATTAAGTCACTGACCTGCGATTTGTGGTGGAAGGGGATCGTCCCACGACAGTTTATGTACCCACAATTTTTGGAGAAACATCTTTGCTTTCGTGATGACAGGTTGTAAAAGGCCTAATGGGTCATACAGTCTTGCTATAAAACTCAGCACTTCACGCTTAGTGAATTTGGTGGTCATTTCTGGGATGGATACTTTAAATGTAAATTGATCTTCAATTGAATTCCACCTTACACCCAAAGTTTTGACACTCGCATCAACTTCTGATGCAAAATCATGCTCTGCTGGGTCACCTAATGGTAAACTGTTCCTTAACTCCCTTGAATTAGAGTTCCACTTATGAAGAGACATTCCACAAGTTGCTAGAATATCGTTCAGCTGCTGTTGCACTTTCTGAGCACCTTCTAAACTTTGAGCACCTGAAACGATATCGTCCATATAAATATCTTCCAAAAGAACTAATGATGCCAGTGGAAACCGTGATTCATCTTTAGCCAACTGCTTGAGAGTTCTGATTGCGAGAAATGGAGCGCAAGCAGTTCCGTAAGTGACTGTCTTGAGTCTGAATGTTACAGGTTTTGCGTACTCTGAATCTTTCCAAACAATTCTTAGAAGATCAAGCTGTGATGGATCTATTTTGATTTGTCGAAACATCTTTTGGATGTCTGCCGTGAAAGCATATTTATGTTTACGAAATCGAGTCATGATTTCGAAAATGTCCTCGACCACGTCCCCCTTCAAAAGGACATCATTCAAGCTCACACCCGTTGAGGTACTTGATGAAGCGTTGAACACAACACGTAACTTAGTGGTTGCCTTCTCTGGACGATAAACACCGTGATGTGGGAGGTAATAGGTAATTTGATTACCGGAATTGCTTTCATTATCATCATATTTTTCCATATGATTCATGTCTAAGTACTCCTGCATAAATGATTTGTATAAATCTTGCAATTCTTGATTTCTGGATAATCTTTTCCATAGTTGATTCAGACGTCGCACAGCTAAGTCTTTGGATTCTCCTAAACGCTCAACGTCCTTAACTGGCATCTGTACAATGAATCGTCCATGCTCATCTCTGCGATAAGTATTCTGAAAATGTGATTCACAATACTTTTCTTCTTCACTCTGAATTTTCATTTTATAGTCTATATCCTCTATTCTCCAGAATTTTTCTAAGCAGTCTTCGACTTCTGTTTGAGTGGTTATGAAACCGCAGTGAATTTCTGGAGTGCGGGTATTTATTGCTCCAGTTGCAATGTATCCAAAAACAGTATTGCGAAACACCAAGTCACTGTTTGCAACGCGGATATCTCCAGCCTTGATAATTTCGAAAAATACCTCCGCGCCTAAAAGCATATCTGTTCTTCCAGTTACCGCGAAATTAGGATCTGCTAATTGTTGCGGAATTTCTAACTTATCTACTTTGAAGGATGTAACAGGAAGAAAATCGGTAATTTTGGATACCACTAAAAAATTCAAGAGTTTTCAAAAAAGAGCTATTACCATTACAAATTGTAGCTTGTATTTTTGATCTTATTGTAGTTTCGTTTCCACCCAAACTCGAAACCCGATAATTTATTTTTTCTTGAGGTACACCTAATTTATTAGCGAAATTAGCAGTACAAATATTCGACATGCTGCCTGAATCTAAAACCGCCCTACATTGCATATAAGATCCATTTAAAGGATTTAAAACCCAAATTAAAACAGTCGGAAGAAGCCCTGTTTTATTTTTCGAATTGATGCAAGATAAAGAAGCAGAAACAATTTCATTATTTTGTTGATGAATATTAAATACCGCTGCTTCGGGATTGAGATCATGACCCTGAGAAGAAGCCAAAACCGCAGAATTGTTTATAGTTTCGCGTTCTTTATGGAGTAGTGTATTATGCTTTGAGTGGCATATGTAGCATAAATGTTTCGATTTGCAATTCAATAACTTGTGTTGACTGCTTAGGCAATTTAAACACAATTTATGTTTTGATACCAGCTCACTTCTCTGATGACTATTCAATTTCAAAAAAGAATCGCACTTAAAGATAGGATGATTCATTTTACACAAAATGCATGATTGAGTTACACTTTTATTAATTAGAAATGTTTTCGTTTTTGGATTTCTCTCTTGACTTAACTTAAATCTTAAAGGAGTGGTTTTGCTAACATTTTCTAATATTTGAGATCGTTTTTCCAAAAATGAAAATAAATCATCTAATTTAGGAACATCGTTTGAGCTAATATTTAATTCATACTGCCTTCGAGTTTCCCTATCCAATTTTTGAAGTACTATATTTAAAACAAAAATATCAGAAAGATCATTGCGATTATACTCCAAAATTTTTAATGCTCTTATATTTTTCTTTACACAATCAATTAAATTACGTAAGTCTTTAGACGACTCATGCGTTAATTTTTCAATATCTAATATTGATTTAACGTGAGATTCTACTATTAACCTTTTGTTTTCGTATCTTTCTTCTAAAGCTGTATATAATGAAGTGAATGTATCATCTAATGTAATAAGATTTTTAGCTTCTCCGATTAAAGCTGAATTTAAATAGTGTAGTTTTTGTGCATTTGTCAACTGATTATTGGATGTAATAACATTATTGAATTGCAATTTGAAAGTACTCCATTCTTCACATTTACCCGAAAATTTCGGAAGCGGAATTTCTGGTAATTTTATGCTAACACTATTGTTTACAAAACTTGCGGGAGTTAATTTCACTTGATTAACTGATTCTAAATAGGTTAAGCAATTTTTAATTTTGCACTTAGCACTGATGATTTTTTCGCTGTATTCTTCGCTAGCGCTAATTTCAGTTTCGAATTCTGCTGGAACCGAAATTAAATTTTCAATTTCAGAATTTAATGATGTCAAAATACTCTCCTTTTGACTTAATTGCTCAGATATTTCATTTAGTTCTGTTATTTCTTTAGTGTCACTTTGTATTATAGTATCTGCTTTTGTTATTAGTTTTGTAGCGCTAGTTCTGATTGTAGCGCGTTTCTTTCTACATTTCTCGATGTTATCCATTATTTATTAAATGAAATTATGCGGTAAATAAATGATGAAAATTTGCCTACCTTTCACTAATTCGATGGCTGGAGATATACTGCGTTATTTCCAATGCGATGCGTGGTCCAATAATGAATGCGGGATTTTTATTGTAAATTTGCGATATACTGGATCTTTACTCTCCTGATCGTTCGGACCAGATGTTGTGCGATAGCTTGCGGGGTGTATAAAATCAAACTTGGACAACGTGGACTGTAAATTATTTATTTTGCGGGTGCGCTGGTAGCGCTGCGGGAATGCAAAAACCACGAGCGTGTTTGCTCTTTGGTTGTTTTACATTAACTGACTCTTGGCTGAGAACAATGACGCCAAGAAGCCAACGGGCGTAGCAACATACCGGCTTCAACAGTTTATTATTTTTATTTATTTAAATTACCATTGATTTAAAATTGTTTTACTCTATAGAAACGCGTTTTGAAAGCACAAACATAAACAAAGCAAACACGGGGTTTCAGATAGCTTTGTGATCTTTGAGCTAGTAAAAAATAATTGAATGTGCAGTATAAGTTGAAACAGAACAGTCTACATTTTTATTTTCAGCAATGGCTAATGCTGAAGTCATGCGAGAAAATCATTTTCCGAACATTTCTGCCTGACGGCATAATTAAAATTTCTAAACGAATTTTAGTATCAGCGGCTAAATTAATACCTTAGAGTTTTCAAGAGTTAAAATAGTAATTATAATAGTTTTCAATATAGTTCTGAAGTTCTAAGAGATTTGACTGGGCGTTCCTTGACAAGGTCAGGCATAAACATAATTTTAGTAAAAAAAATGTACTAGGTAAAAATGTATTTTGTAAAAAATGTATTAAAACAAAAATGTATTATTAGTGAGTTCAGAAAGAAAATTGAAAAACGTAATAACAAAATCCAACATTTTTTATTTAAAATGTATTAGATATGCATAAAACTCGAAAATGAATGAAAATAACTTGTGTATTAATATTTTTATTCATTTTGCAAAATATTTGCATTTCGAAAGTGGTGTCACTGAGTCTGCTACGAGAATTTCTCAGAACGTGCTTAGCCACGCTGAATAAGCGCTCCACGGGAGCACTAGAAGGTACTGCAGTATTATATTTCATATATAATTTTTTTACGATTGGATATCGATTGGATTTTTTTTCGAACGCTTACCGAGTTTTAGAAAAAAGTAACGATTTCATTCAACATTTCCGTTACAAATACTTGTACTTTTTCCCTAAAAAAGTAACGAAAGTACAAGTAAAAGTACCAAATTTAAAAAGTAACGAAGTACAAGTAAAAGTACGTACTTTTTACTTGTACCGGCGGTACAAGTAACGAAAGTAAAAGTACTGCCATATATGTCGTAAACTGTCTGCAGATAAATATTAAGAAAGGCTACCATGGTAAGCGGATTCTTATTTTCAGCGACAATCAAGCAGCCTTGATGGCTCTTTACTCATTTCAAGTCAAATCAAAAATTGTTCTGGAATGCAAGAATCTCCTAAAAGGAATAAAATCATTCTTATTTCGGTACCAAGGCATATGGGAATTAATGGTAACGAAAGAGCTGATGAACTCGCAAAACAGGGATCCTTTTTCAATCTAATAGGAACGGAGCCCTTCTGTGGAATCAATATGAAGGCTACAAAGAAGGCTGTCCTAAAATGGGAAAAACAGGAGATGAACAAAGTTTGGCACAATTCTCCTGGACAAAAACATGCTAAAAGCATGATCAGCAGCCCTTCTTCAAAAATTGCTTCTGTAATTCTTAGGCTCCCAAGATTGAAGATTCAATCAATTGTAGGCTTCATCACTGGGCACTATCATTTCAGGAAATATCTACATAGATTAGGACTTTTCGAACAAGAACCAATATGTCGGAAATGCGGTGAAGCGGTAGAATCAGCACATCACATCCTATACGAATGTGATGCCCTCACCCTCACGCGTCTCACTATCTTAGGCAATCCATATCCTAAAGAGCTTCACCTTAATTCCATTAAGGGAATGTCAGACTATATAAACAAAGTAGGCGACCCAAGACAATGGAACTAGGAAAAATTGGGCTTGGAGCATGGTACAAAATGCAACATGTGCAGAGGTGCCACATATCTGACAAGCTCAAGCAAGAAGAAGAAGGGGTTAAGTAAATGTAAACATAAAATTTATAGTAAGAACTGCATCTGAAAAGTTACTAGACTTCAAGGAAATAACTAAAATACACCTTGACATTATGTCAAGGTAAAAAAAACAGGGAATATTTCCGTATCGTGATCTGGCGCTCCAACTACAATCACCAAGGTGCCAAATAGATTTTAAACTTGCAAATTTCTTTTCTAAAAATATATGTAGATGTTTGCCCAGGGATGGCTACAAGTTATAACTTTTGAGTTAGTTCCTTTCTGTGATGTTTTTTTCTTTGCTACTCCACCGGGCCACTGCCCGAAAGTTTCCAAGACTTGTCGATTATTCTGTCGCAGATCACGATACAGAAATCTCTCCTAACAACAGTTTGAGCAACAATAATAAGCTCGAATAGATATTATAATATTCACACATAAGTCAGTGTAAATCACTCTGAGTAACAAAATAATTTCTTAACTTTACAAAAAATATTATGATTGAAAATGGAGATAATTAGAGTAAATGTAGGCATAATTTTTACATATATGAAATGGAACAGAAATATAGATACTTGGAGATTCATATATTTTTGAACTTTCTCTTGATACTCAGCAGGCTTTCTTTAGGCAGAGAACGGAGCAAAGATTCTGAGAGGACATGGTCAGGATCCTCATTCATTCATTTTATCTCCAAAAATTGATTATCTGAAGACAGCAGCTGGACAATTTTCAGTAAAAGTTCCGGAAAATAAAAATTTTTTAAACAAACTACGCATATAAAAATTAATAAACTAAACTTTATAAGCTTGCAAACACAAATATAAAATAAAAGACATAGCAGGTCAGAGCATATGAAACAAGAGTGTTAAATTAATTTTAAAAATGTTCTCTACAAGGTACTTATAGTTACTTTTCACATGGTTAAAACAGGAGTGATGTTGCTACTCAGTTAACACATTTTGAATAATGCATTTTAAATAACACATTCTAAAAATTAATTAAACAATACAAAATTTACTTACTTGAATTGGCGACAGCAATTCGTAAATTTTTTTATGAATTCTTCCACCATGTATATTTCAAATTTTTTAAAATTTCTTTGAAGCATTTTGTAACGTTTTCGCTCTTCTTTTCCAGAAGGTCGTTTTTTTTCTTCAAATTCATGAATGGCTTTTTCTAATTTTTCATATGAAGAAAATCAAAATCCTAAAAAAATCGTGACTGCTTTAACTATGATATACAAGAGCTAAATAAATTTTTTAAAAAAAATCGGGAAGTCACGTGGACAGATACGCTCTATGATTGGTTAAAAATTTCATCGGCAGGATAGCAAAATGAATTTTACTTTGCCGATGATCGGTCTAATAGACAGAGCAGATGATGATGATTTTCGACGATCTGTTTTGGAGCTTTTTGTAATTTGCAACTTATAGCTCACTTATGTCCAAGGTAGCGGAGATAAGTGGATGATTATAGTATGTGGATAGATTTTAGGTAATGCATAAGATATTGTAGCTTGCGTTTGTCCGTTGTGTCCATAAGGTATGAAAACGATAACGCCCCAAGTCCTAGCTGTATTTTTAGGGTGGTGCGTTGTTGATCAAAGAGGACATTCTAGAATAGTGTGATCAATATCGGAGATGGAACGGCAGTTGCATTTGTTGTCCGGAGCAAGTCCAAAACGGAATAACTTTGCTTTAGTTGGATAGGATCTAGTGCGGATTCTAGGGAACATAACGTCTTGGTGCCTGCTGGAGAGGGGTAGAAGTTCGTTTTTATTTTGGCTCAGATGAAGAAAATAACTGTATTTGCTACTCTTGAAGGTTGATTGCCTGGATAGTTGGTGGATTCGTTTAATTGATTGATAAGTATCTTCTATGGTAAATCTATCGTAAATTCTCGGTCTGGAGAGCGCTGCTTTTGCAAGCACGTCAGCGATTTCATTGCCGAGAATCCCGAAGTGGCCAGGAACCCATGCTTTATCTACAGACTGGCATGAGGGTGGGAGCGCTTCCCTCAAGACTATGATTTGGTGTATGATGAGAAAATAGGAGAGTTATTTTCTGTTGTTGTTAGTGAGTACGGTCCAGTATTTTCGCCTTACTTTTTTTTCCAGTGTTTCGCAGTGGACTGATCGTTAAGACACGGTTCCCAGCAGATCACCGAAATCAAGCATCACTGGCTGTGGTCAGTGTGCGGGTGGGTGACCACTCAGTCTGCGTAGGGACCGAGGGTGTGCGGTATTGGTCCTCGTTAAACTGTGCTACCGTAAAGTGCTCGACTTCGCGTGCAGGTCGTTGGGCTACCGAAGCGGGGATGCCGCCCCCTCTGCAGAGGATCAAAATTGTGATGGCATGTCTTCGGATCATCCTCAGGAATGTTTCCCAGACCGTCGCTAATAGCCCATTGTAGGCCGGGGTAGCCTGGTCGGTAGGGCGCTGGGCCCAAGACCAAGAGGTCGTGGGTTCGATTCTCGCCGGCCGAAGACTCCCCGTGTAGTAAATGGTGACTGATGCACGTTAAATCTGTCGAGTCTCAAAGTCCTCCATGTTCCCATAACAAATCAATACCTCTGGGGGTACTGATCCAGGAGTTTCCTTGTCTTCTGGATTGGTTCAAAATTACAAGGCTACGGAGTTGAACAATAGTAGTCGTAAACCCATTAAATTGGGTCGGCTGTTCAACGACGGTTATAAAATAAAAAATAAAATAAAATAGCCCATTGTGCAGCTCTAGTGCGACGTAAATAAACTACAACTACAGCAAATTTTTCAAGTGATTGATAGTTTTTTTTAAACATTATTCTATACCTGGTGTCAAATAGCTTAGAATAATGCAGAGCACAATTTTTTTTTGTTAGAAAATCTAAAGTTTTGTTAAGAAAAGCACACAACACCCCTAAATTATCAAACAGTTTTCAAAACAATGTTGATACTTCATATCAGATAAAACCGTGGTCTTTATTTTGTTTCTATAAAATTATGTATCCCAATAATGAATTTAGCGTCATGACAAAACTCTAATTTGAAATAAACATTTCATTTTGAATATGCATTATTATACGAAATTCTAAATTCTTAAGAAGAAAAAAAACTGAAATTGAAAACTTACGCGAATAGTTTAATAAGATTACGTCTATAAAAGAGAACAGCACATTCATTTATTAAAATAGTTCTGATAATCTTAATCTGAATTTGTTTTATTTTGTGTTTAAAGTAGTGTTTTAAACTGTAATTTTTTTCATTTAATTTTCACATTTATGGAATTGATAACTCAAGTTTTGAGGTACAAGTTCAAGTTTTGAGGTTTGAAATTAGGGTTCGTTAAGTCCATAAAAGAATAAAAGAAATAGGGGTAAATTTATGATTATGGCACTGCACAACACTCAAAAAAATATAAACAAATAAAATAAAATTAATTAATAAATAAATAAACTGACCACCCTGAATAACTTTTGATTTAATGTTCGTATCTTCATGTTATGACTCGATCTTCATGGGGATGATTTTAAGTATGCTGATTAATTAGAGCTGACGATATTTTACAGTACGAAATCAGGCACAAAATGGTAATTTCTCTGATTAAACATGCCTTTTATTTTGATGGTTTCAGATTTCTGATCCCCCAAAATAGGGAGTAGTGTAATTTGAGAAATATGGTCCCAATTGTTTGATCAGGAAAGCGGTCCAAAGTTAGTACCCTTTAATGTTAATTATACTTTTTGCGTATTTCGCCATATCTCAGGAACTTTTCTAATGAAATTGCAAATTTCTGCACACAATCGTAAAATTTATTTATTCATTTATTAGTGATAATTCCATGCAAAAAATAACCTTTAATAATTATTTATTATTTTCTTTAATAATAGTTAAAGGAAAGCGGTCCAAAGTTAGTACCCCTTTAATGTTAATTATACTTTTTGCGTACTTCGCTTTTCTCAGGAACTTTTCTAATGAAATTGCAAATTTCTGCACACAATTGTAAAATTTATTTATTCATTTATTAGTGATAATTTCATGCAAAAAATAACTTTTAGTAATTTTTTATTACTTTATTTAATAATAGTTAAAGCAATTTAGAATTGTAAGGTATACAATTCTTATATAATTTTAAACATTTTAATTTTATATGGCGAAATACAAAATTTGTGCGAAATTGATCGAATAGTTCCTGAGAAATCAAATTTTATAAAAGTTGTATATTTAAAATTCGATTTCTCAGAAAGTATTCGACCGATTTCGCTCAAACTTTGTATTTTGCCATGTAAAATTACATTCTTTAAAATGATGCAAAAAATTATTTACCTTACTATTCAACACTCTTTTCTTTATTATGAAAAAAATAATAGAAAACAAAAATTATTAAGTATTTTTTTTCGCATGGAATTACAAATTGGATAAGCGTAATTCATAACTGTGTGCAAAATTTTTTCCATTGGCTTAAAAAGTTCTCGAGATATGGCCACTAATATACAAAAAGTATTATTAACATTAAGGGGTCCAAACTTTGATCCAAACTTTGGTCCAAAACCAAGATCGCTCTTTTAGCCAATGGGGACCGCTTTTCCCAGATTTATTATCTATATTTTGATAATAAATCTTATATATTATTTTGATAATAAATCTTATATATATTTATATATTATATATTATTTTGATAAAATATAGATAATATTATATATTATCTATATTTTGGGAGCCAAAAATCCAAATTTGTCGAAAACGGTATGTTTATTCTACGTTTTTATGTCTATTTCGTAACTTAAAATATCATTTCCATCAATTAATTAGTATATTTGAGGTCACCTCCTCAAAACTATTAAGATTGAGTCCAAGAACCCCTATGAATATCCGATCAAAAGTTATTCAGGGTAGTCCCCGTTTGCTTGTTCATTTATTTATTGATAATACATCTTTTTGTTATAGTTACAATTTCAATTACAAGAGAGCAGATAAACTAATATTTTAGCATGCATAGGTAGAAATTAATATGTAAAGGTAATAACGAGTTCGTTAAACAGATTTTTTTTCAAACGTTGATGAGAAAAAAATAATTTCACCCCCTTTTTGTTATTATTTCAAGGACTGAACGAATCCTGTTAATAAAAAAATTGGATTTATGTAATGATCTTTCGACATATTTTGAGTGTTTATTATTATTATTATTATTTCAAACTAGCAAATTAAACTTTTCTTCGAATATAAGTGACTTCATTCTTAGACAAGTTTCGTCGCTTTAAAACTAAACCGTAACTTAAAAAAAAAAAAAAAATCGAAAAATGAGATATTTGGGTCATTTTGTGTAAAAAAATCATCCCTTTAGAAAAACAACGTGTAATCTTCATAAATTCCATAAAATTAATTTAGAGAGCAGATAAATCCTTATCGCATTGGCGCGATTCGCCAACTTGAAAAGTTAGAAATCGCTCTCCTGAAAAACTTGCTTTTTTGAGTTACCACGGTTTAGTTTCAAAGCGATGGTTTATCCCTTAGCAACCAGGGGAGAAATTTTAAGGACAGTTTTACATGAATTGATCACAATAAAAAAATTGACAAGAACAAAAAATATTTATTTATCTTTCAAAGTGCATTAAAATAAATAAATAGCAATATCAAATTAATAAATAAATTAATAAATAACACAACTGGGAATAAAAATTCACACTTCATTTTTAATCATTTTTGCCACTGCTTTGATTCCATTAAAGTTCTCTTCTGCAGTAGGTATGATTTGGGTGTTGGAAAGCAAAAAACCTTGTCTGCCGGTGTCCCTCAGTTCTATAGCGAAACTGTATTTCACATTTGCACCTTCATAAGCCCAATCCACGGAAGATCCCGCGGCCGGATCTGTAATCATTGAAACAAAAATTGAGAAACCAATTATTTTATTTAAAAGTAATAAATAAATGTAACAGATAGGCAGTTTATGGGCTGAGAAGATTTATTAAATCTAGGTTTCTTTCTAGAAAAACAAAGTTCTTAATCTACAAAACTCTTGTCAGGTCAGTCTTGACTTACGCTTCTGAAGCTCGGACAATGACAACGCTGGAGGAAAATTGTATCACAATATTTGAGAGAAAGATTTTGCAGAGTATACTTGGTTGTGTAAATGAGAACAATAACTAGAGAAGGAGATTTAACTCTGAACTGTACAAGATCTATAAGCAACTCGATATTATTAAATACATGAAAATAAATAGAATGAATTGGATGGTCCACGTGATTCGAATGAATGATGACAATACAATAAAAAGTATACTGCTTTTTAGACCCACTGGAACAAGAAAGCGGGGAAGGCAGCGGTTGAGATGGGCTGATTCGGTGTAGTTTGAATTTCTTGCAATTGATGAAAAGAATTGGAGATCAAAGATAAAGCGAAAGTCGTTACGGAGAAATCTTCAGAGGAACTCATTGGCCCACATTGGGCTGTTTGACCAACTATGATGATGAATAAATAGTAGTGAAAGCTGGTTTGACTTAAGGCGACTAGGGTGTCGATGACGGCGATTGCCAGATAAAACTTCGTAATTCGGACTTCGTTGGGATGTATAGAAAAAAGAAGAAGAAGAAAAAACCTAATAAAAAGAAGAACCTGAATAATGTTTGATGTAATAAAACCACTCAGCTATTAAGACTCAATCTTAATGGTTTGAAGACCTAACCAAAAATATGCTAATTAATTAGTTAAGACGATATTTAAGTTATGAGATCTGACACAACGTACTTTCTCTGAATGTTTTAATACATAATGAACATAATGTTTTCTCGGGGGTTCAGTTTCTCAACCTTTAAAATATGAAAAGTAGCCGTGATCTTGAAAATAGTTTTAGCGCAAAGTGGACGAACAGTTTCTGAGTTATCAATTTTTTAAAAAGTCGTATATTTAAATGGGATTTCTTTTGAACCATTCGATCTATTTCGTTCAAATTTTCAAATTTTATATATAAAATTATATTCTTTAAAAGGCTGAAAAAATATTGTATACATTACAATTCAAAATTTTTTTGGTCACTCTTAATTGAAATATCCAAGAAAATTTTTTATTTAAAATTATTTTTTGCATGAAATTCTCTTTTAATAAATGAACTATGTAATTATATGCAAAAGTCTTCCTATTCGCTTAAAATTTTTTCGCAATATGTCAAAATACGCCAAAAGTAACTTTCGATCACGCTCCTGACCAAACTATTGGGACCATATTTTCAGGATTGCGATCACACCCTATATTTTGAGTGCCAAAAAACCGAATCCGGTGAAAAAACGATAGATTAATGCAGAGAAAGTTAGTTTTTGTGTCTGATTTTGTGCCTGAAAAATATTGTCTGCACTAATTGATTAGCATATTTGAGGTCAGGACCTCGAACCATTATGATTGATTCTTGGGGCATGAAAATCAGATCATTAGACCAAAAGTTATTCAGGGTGGCCACTTTCTTACTTTGCGCTCTGTACACAATTTTCCAGAGTGGCTAAAGCATCCACCTACTGTACCATAGGTCCTTGGTTCGATACTTGATGGCGGTCAATGAGCAGGTTTCATTCACTTTACCACAGACTTAAAGCTCACTTCTGACAGGCACGATTTATGTTTGAATTCCGGCACTAGTTTATAAATCGGTGACATTGCTCTTGAATGAACTCTTACGACCGAATCAGACTTAGGCTTTTCCATACCACTCGCCAGTTTTTGGAGACGCCTTTTCCTTACGATCAGAACTTTTCAAGAAGTGTATGACCATAAATTTTTTTTTAAAGAAGGGAAGGATTATTTTTACCGTTACATTTCTTTTGAGGTGTTAGAGAGGTGCTACGTTGTTAACCATGAAGATTTGTACAAAGAAGGGAGTTTTATCCCCTTGTTAAATTGAGAAAAAAGAAAAAAACATTGCAAATAATATATTTTCTCTCTCAAATTTTTCACTTATTTTTTTATGGAAGATTCATTGTACTATGGCAGCGCTCTCAATAGCTCACCTGTTTCATGCTTTTATCATGGTATAGATTGTAATTTTTAATAAATTTAATGGTTAAAATAATAATTTTCTCTCTCCTCCATGGCCATAAAATAATAGAAAAGAGATATACTTACGGTGGGTATAATAATAATAATAATAAAATAAAAAAACAAAAAAAAACAGCGGATGAGAATTATATTCTGATTCTGTTGGTAATTTTACCAAAGAATCAGTAGAACTATTTAAGGGCTCAGTTTTTTTTCTTCATAGTAGTGTATTATTCCCCGTCGTCGATATATATTAGTCATTAATGTTATTAATATTATTATTAATCATTATTATTATTAATCGTTCATAATATTCGAGGAACAAACTATATAAAGAGATCTAGTGATTCTCCTCTGAAATCATACAAAAAATGCACTTTCTTTTAATGATTATGCCTATAATTTTTGACCCTTAGGTATTTTTGGCCCTCTAGGAAAGCAGTGGTCAACATCCAAAAATATTGAGTCATGAGGATTGCATATTTTGACATAGTAATATCCCATACTTTTACATGAGGCAATACACTTTTTGAACGAAAATGGTTGGACCTTACTCAAAGCAATAATTTTTTAATAGAAAAGTTATAATTTGAAATTTATGTATCTCCCAAAATAATCGATCAGCTTTATTCAAATATCACATTTTAACAATTGAAAATTTGCAGTTTAGCATGGGGAAAAATTTGTAATTTACAATAGCTATTGAAGTGATATTCTCTGTGTAGCGCCCTTACCCCCATATCTTGAAGATTAAGAAACGCAATCCTTCGAAAAACAGTACTTCTGTTTCAGTTTTCTTTTCGAAATTGGACTTCTTCCTCTGATCTCGGAATTTATATACTTTATGACCTGTACTTATCATTTAGCATACTTAAGGTATTTCTACCGAACCATTAATATATTTAATAATATTAATTCGTGAATATTTAATCTTAATATTTGAAAATTCAACCATTCGATCAAAAGTTATTGAGGGTGATTATTTTCAGTGATTGTGCACTGTTCAGAAATTCCTCTGATAAAGTGTTTTAGTACTTACATATTGTGGTTGCAATCGGTCCGTACTTGTAATATTCACCATGAGTGCCTGTGATTGCAGCATGGGCTATTTTTAAAGCATTCATCTACAAAAAAAAATGCAATTGCAAGATTAATTTTTTTGTAGTGAAATTTATCTGAAAAACAGAACTCTGCAATAAATCTTTACCAATTAACATAAAATCAAATGGTATTTTTTTTTAAGAAATATGAATTCTTTTTGTGTATGCTGTTAATGTTTCTGTAACTGCAATAAAACTTATATGCATTTTTTAAAGAATCTATAATGCTTCAGAAGGTTTAGTTTTAAATTCAAGGCTTATTTCTTCTTCTATGTGGGGCGTGCTTTAAACTAAGACTAAAGAACTAAAAGATCGAATTAAAATTTCTTAGTTATATGACATAGAGAAGAAAGTATACCTTAAAACATTTTGTGAGAAATTATTTGTAGAAATTTCATTTTTTATTACAATAGATTCTTTGTACAGATTATATAGTATATCTTAATACACATATAAATGAATAAATAAAACAAAACTTTTACGTGTAGCTTGAAACTTTAAGCTATATTGATTAATAGACTTTTATTTATACCCAAGTCCAAATTCTTGATGGTCCCATCAAAGCATTTTGATGGTTTATGATGGTTCAACATTATTTGATGGTAGCCATCATTCAAAATTTTCTATTATGCGTTCAAGGTTTTTTGACATGCCAACAAGCTTCCATCGTTCTATGATGGAAAATGCTACATTAATACTATGATGGTTAACCATCAAGATAAGTGTGATTATCATGGACAACAATCCATGATGATCCGTGATGGGCTATGATGGTTCCAACTATACATTTCCATGATGGTTCAATGTACATTCTTGTTGGTTCTTAGGAATATACGATCAAAACAAGTTGCTATTCTTATGTTGGACCATCATACATCAGCCCGAATTCCTACATTGGGGTGATGGTTTCTTATGTTGGCTACCATCGAAAATATAAGGGTTCATAATGGAATTATTGATGGTTACCATCAAGATTATGTTGGTCCATCAATGGAAAACCATCAAAAATTTTGACTTGGGTAGTCATAGCATTTTTAACGCTAATTACAAACCTAATTGGCGATTATGCATAAAAAACGGAGCTGTTATTTTCTTTGTTCCTACTACTTCGAGGGTTTTCAAAGTTTCAAAAGCGACTCTGTTTTTGGGGGAGAGTTTCATAAATTCATAATCAAATCATTATCAATGCATGCCAACAGGAATGGGGCTAAATATTCGGTTTTAGTATCCTAGACTTAATTTTAAAAATTCTTCTTCTGTTTTCCTATCGTTATTCAACGGCTAATTTTCAAAATATGGAAGTTCTTTCACTTCATCTACAACACCTTTAAAGTTTCTTACTTGTATTATTATAAAGTTTATTATTAGTGTTATTTATTTTTAAAATTTATCGAAGTATTTATTATAACAGTAAATGGTGCAAATATTTATGCACACAAAACGTTAAACCATACTCTTCCAGACTTTATACATACCTGCTCATCGTAATGAGGTGGATTAGCTCGACTGTGCCCATATGGAGTCATCCACAATTGGGAGTAAGCATGCAGAGTAAAGTAAGCTTTTACTCTGTTCCCTAAAGCTTTTAGACCATCTCGAATGGCAGAGCTTTCAGCCTCTGAAAATGCAGATGCACCCCTGTATATCTCCGAACACGAGTCTCCACTAGTTCCTGGTCCTGAAAAATAAGGGAAAATTAAACGAACATTAACCGTGGAATATGATAAGCAATAGGTCGTCACATGCATACCGATTGGTAGGTAAAATTAATCGATGAAAATATCGATGAACCCTGTCAAGCTGTTCAAGGTTTTCCACAATAGCCACCTTTAAAGTATATTTTTAGAATCTGAGTCAAAAACGCACTAAAAAGTATACACATCAATGCATGCCAGCTATTCCGATTCCGTTAAAAAAATTTTTAGTTAGAATTAGTGGTAAAGTTTAAAACTGTTTCAGATTTAAATACTTTTGAGTTTGCATAATTTCGTTTCATTTCCCACTTCACCAACACTTTAGAAGCCTCACCATGAAACGGATGGGAAAGTGGCTTTTCGTATGCATGTTTAAATTGCTTACATCTAGTGGTGAGTGAAAAAACTTTGTAGCAAGTAAACTCAACCGTGAATCAGATATTAAAACCAAAATTTTGTCATCACTAGAAAAAAACTAGCAATGAAAGTGAAGCAAGTTATAGTCTCTGCCCATTATGAGTAGCAAACAAATATTTAATCTCAGAAACTATATCGAGATCTAATACGAATCACATTTTTCAGGATGTAGACTCAAAATTATACTCATATCTGAATCTAGAGAGGAATTAACGGTTCCTTGCACCATGGTCAGTAATAAGATGGCTTTATGTCGAAAAGTGTCGTAAAGGCGATAGCAAAAGACTCGATGTAGTGTGTCTACCACTACAAAATTACAATTCAAATTCACAACAGGGAGGTCGAACCAATGACACGCGACACCATATTTTGGGCACACCACCGATCACAAAGTTCACAATGAAGCATATTAAAAATTAAATTAAAATTCACGAAAAACAAACAAAAAAAAAACAATTATTAACAAAAGAATTAACAATTAATGCCCCCAAAAAATTAATAACCATAAAAACAAGCTAACAAAAAATGACTAGCAAAGAAAAAAACTTAACAGTCCTGCTTAAGCTAACATCTTACAACCTAATATAAATTATTTGTCATCTAATCTGCAATAACAGAAGTCACACTAATGTTACGTTAAGTTGAATTACGCATATTCACCTTATTCTCGACCGCGTTACATTTTTTCCACGCTAGGGGGCAGTATTTGAAGAGGTTGTTTCAACTTCCGGTATAAGATTCAGGTAGAAGAATTTCTGCTCGTGTAAACCAAATTGCGTAAATCGCATCTTAACTATCATGCAATTACATATCAATTTAGGATAATTTCCCAAAATACTTTTTTTATATCTTTATATGATAATTTAAAATATGAAGAACGCATTTTTTCACAGAAACACGGCACAAAAATTAAATTAAGAAAAACTAAATATTCCGAGTATATACAAACTAATCCGGAGAGTCAAAAAAAGAAATAGTCACTGTAATGTTATGACGTCAGAAAAGGACCTCAGGACTTCCGGTAGCGTTTTTTTCTTTTTTTTAAGGATAGATGGTGAATAACTGTGACAATGCAAAATGTATTTTTTTTTCATACTGAATAAAGAGTTTTGAGTAGACACTGTTTTGTATTATTATTTTCCCAATAATCACGAAGTCAAAATTATTTGACCGCACGTCTATGACCTCATTAAACAATTTTTTAGAAAAAATGGCACGTTGGTGCATAAAGGTTCGCCACTCCTGCACTAGTATATAACACATGTTAACTCAATTCTATGATGGGATGCCTTTTCATAGACGAGGGTTGACATCATCGATGTTTACTCTCCCTAAATTGGTAACCAGCGGACGTGATATGATCAGGACTACTTCGATGCATGGACCACATTGAATAGTTGACTTGCTATTTGGGACTGTGTCATCCTCCTCCTCACTCTGTTGTATCTCAGTCTCACTCACACCCAACGGGAGCCTGCACTCTCTCGACTGCTAATAGCAACACAGGAGAGTCTTCACGGACAACCATGAACTTAATACAGCTCTCATGGCTAAAGTTCAAAATCCGGTGACCTTAATCCAGCTGTCCCGGTCTTTTACAAATACAGCAACTAGTGGTATCCGTTCATCGAATTCTATCCCTGATAGAATTCTGGTGGAGAAGTATTGTGGTGCAACTTCCACTACGATTATTAAACATCAATTCCCTAGTAAGACATGCTAACTTAATTCAATTTAGAGGTAGGTACCTTTTGATTGATGAAGGTTGGTATTGTCTAATAGTCTCTCCCCACATTTTACATTTATTAAATTGAAACATTGTCTTGAAAATCGATGCTCACCATAAATCTAACAATTTTTTTGAAATCTTGTCTTTATCTAGTACTATAGAGCACTGTTTTTTTATTTATTTGATATTGGTGTTTTAATAATCGAGTTATAATATTCAACGGGTGATAAAATATAATAAAACAATCAAAACTTGTCCCTGTAGAACATAGTGTAACATCATGGCAAATATTGTTGCGTACAAGGGTGCAATTTGTTTGTGAATAAAGCAAATCAAAGTAATTAGCTTATCCTGGGGAATAAAATGTGAAAAAAAACAATAATTTCTTAAAAATAGCAGTTCAAATTGCAATAAAAAATGACATTTATACTTCTGAAGAAATATTTATTCGACTTAATTAAATTTTTGGTTTTTAAAATAAAACAAAATATATTGATTTAAACAGTTTAAAAATTAATTTGAGCTCAAAACTTAATCACGTAACTCGTGCTTCTGGTTAAGCTATCGACAGTGAACCGTTGAATATCGACTTTGCACTTAAGACCAAATATTTTTTGGTCTTAGGTATTTATACATGGTTTTAGGTGTTTATATATGGTTTACTACTCTTTCAATGAGATTCTCTGCAAATTAGTGTTTTTTTCTTCCATTTAAAGCTGTAAATATTTCTCAAGAATCTACGGAGCAATGAAAAATCTCCACTTTTATGTTTACATAAAATTTTTCTTAAAAACTGTAAAATTGTTCCACAGAAAATATTTTTTTAATCCTTGGTGGTATAAAACGTTTTTTTTTAAAAAATATTGCTTATTACAAGAAAATTAATTATTTTTTTTGAGCCTAAAATATATTGAAAAAATACAAGAGGTATTTATTTTCATATATTTTATTTTGTTTTTCCTAAAAATATCTATGTATTTTTCAATGCACAAGATGCTTTCCTAAGATGCTTTAAGTCAGAATAAAATCTTACCTCCAAATGCTGAACCGAAATTTCGGTTTGGATCGGCACCTCGGCAGAACATACTTGGTCCAAAACGGCTTGATTGCGACCTATTCTTTCTCCACATTCGGTTCTAAAACATAATTTAAGTTATAATTCCTATTTAGATGCAATTAAAGAAATATTCCTGTATAGCAGGATATAATTTCAGAAAACAATTTAGTGATTCCACGTCGCAAAGACAATAAAAAATTATAATTTTACTCAGGGAAATTTTTTATGAAAATGAATAAAATTATTTTTATACACTCACATTTGATACTGGATATTTTATGTATTGGTAAAAAGTTGCACATTTTTTTTGGATAAATATATTGATTAATTTCATGCCTCACGTGCGAGACAAAATCATGGCATCGCTTAATTATCAATAGAAGATTAGTTGATTTTTTAGAAAAATTGTGCATTGATTTTTGTAGTTTGTTTGGTTGATTGTCAAACTATGGATCCTTGTTCTCGACGTATGCCTGTTTAGGCAGAGTGGGTGCGATTGTTCTTGTTTTCCAGTGGCGCCATCTCTGGACAAGAATTCGACTTCTGTCACACCATACGTCGCACCCGTTTATAGGGCGGACTCATTCATACATCCATTCATTCATCCACAGATCGTAATTTTGATCTGAATCAGAGAAAGATCGATCTCCAATCCAGTACCCCCAGAGGTATTGATTTGTTATGGGAACATGGAGGACTTTTGCGACTCGACAGATTTAACGTGCATCAGTCACTTTACTACACGGGGAGTTTTCGACCGGCGGTGTTCGAACCCACGAACTCTCGGACATGGGTCCAGCGCCCTACCGACCAGGCTATCCCGGCCCGCTATGGATCCTTCCTGCGTTTCATAAAATTCAAACATGAGAGCGGAAAAAAAATCAAAATTTTTCTAAGCCTATTTGCAAAGGAATAGTGCTTGATATAAAATTTCTGGAAACTGAAAGTACTTTTAAAATAGATGTAACCGTTATTTTGTTTCGCCTAGAAAAAAAATGACAATCCAATTTATATCAGCTGCACTATTTTGTCTTGTCTGAATATTTTCTAAGCAGCTTTAGCGTGTTAGGTCGGACCGACCACAACCAATTTGCTGTCTAGTAATCGATAAATTAGCCTAAAGTAAATAAAGAAATGGAACATCCAGCTTAGTACATAAATGTGCGCCATTTCAATGACCTTTTGTTACATCGGCGGTCACTTTTTCCCAACCATTTTTCTTAATGCATTACTTTTTTAACTTTATCATAGTACGAATATTAAACTTTTAATAACAATTGTTTTATTTTTAAATAAGCTGAAATTTCAATTTTATTTTATGATCTTACCACTAACAGCTCTAGTACTAATTAGAGATTTATCCTTAAAATTACTATATTCTCTCAAACATTACAAGAGTCAAACTTATAAATTTCGATTCTTCAGAAACTATTCGATCGATTTCACTCAAAATATGTAAAGTTACGTTCTTTAATAATATATAAATATTTGTATATCTTACTGTTCAATATCTTTCGATTATTAATAAATAAAATGATAAAAAAGAATAAATATTTACTAAAAGTTATTTTTTGCATAGTCTTTGGATGAAATAACTAATTTTTCAATTGTGTAAAAATTTTTCCATACGCCTAAAATGTTCTCGAGATATGGCAATATACACAAAAAGTAAAATTAACATTGAGTGGTTCAGATTTTGAACTTCTTTCCTAACCAAATTATTGAAACCATATTTCCAAGATTGCGGCTACCCCTATATATCGGGGGTCAGAATTCCGAAGCTGTCACAAAAAAGGTATGTTTATTAGCTAAAGTACATTTTGTGTCTGATTTCGTAGTTTAAAATATCTTTTGCACTAAATAATCAACATACTTGAGATCACCCTTGAAACATTAAGATTGAGTCCTAGAACGTGAAGATCCGATCATTAGATCAAAAGTTATTCAGGGTGGTCTGTTTATTTTTCTTTCACACTGTACTATCGTAATAACTTTTTCCAAGAATACTAATATCAATTCTATAAAAAAATAATTATTCAAAGAATTCGGATGTAGTAAACTACCGGTTATAATGAACTTATCGCAGACAGTTCACTATAACGAGTTCGATGAATTTAGATTTGGTTTTACTACGGATGAAGAACGGGCGAGTAATCATGAAATAAAATAGAATTACTATCGATGCCATTCGGTACTTTCAAATAGAATTACTTACAAATGTCCACGTGTATTTATAGCCGTCCACGTTGATAACAGGAAAGATGTACCAATCATAGCTGTCTACCAAGTCTTTGATCTCTGGATCTGTGTCATAACCCTTCACCAATTGAGAAATGATGTAGAGAGAAGTGGCTGGAGCAACCCATTCTCGAGCATGGATTCCGGAATCTATCCATATAGCTGGTTTATTGACTCCTGGAGCACCTATCTGAAAGATAAAAGGAAATAACAATTTGTTCTCGAATGATCATCCTTGCACAATAGGGGCAGTAAATTAATGTTTGAGAGAGGAAGAACTGAAAAACGTTATCGAAATCTGTCGATTCACTACAGAGGAAAGTGTTTCTGAAACCATCAAAACCTGTTTGATTGAAAGAGGAAACAGAGAGAAGATGAAAGGCGATCATTAAATGTTCAACTCCGTTGCCTTGTATTTTTGAACCCAATCTAGGGACAAGGGAATGTCTGGATCAAGTATTGGGAGAAATTATCCATTGTGGAGGACGTTTTGATGGAACTAATTCGCATTTGAGTTACATGGGGTGACGCTTATCGTCACTCAAAATTAAAATCAAGAGAAAGGGCTAAGATTAGATTTCTAGAACATTTCAGAGTCTTCGATTAAATAAAACTACTGTAGGAAATCTCCATCGGCAAATAGTAAGTTAAATACGGATAAAGTAATTCAAATAAACGATTAGGTTTAAATCTTACAATGTCACCCCCATCATGTGATTGACCCATCACGGGACAAACTCGAAAACAACAATGACTTTTGAACTTGACCTTTCCTCAGATTTGTAACTTTTTATCACCCAAAAAAATACGATATAAAAGCAGCCGAAGGAAAGGGTTGAGGAGCAATCACACAAGGCAATCAAAAGCAATCAGCCTAAGTGACAAAAGGCCGAACCATGACTAAACTTGGTAAGTCTCTCTCCATCTATTCTAAAAAGCACGTAAGAATTAATGTATAAATAAGTTGAATTAATTGTATATTCTAATTCTAAAATAGTCCTGTTAATTGTTAAATTTTTGTTCAATATACCTATGTTAGTTCTTAAATTGTTTAAATAATAAAATGTTACTAGTTAAAAGTAATACTTCTATTTATCCTTTATTTAAAATTATTCAAAAACGCCACAGGGGAGGAGAACCACGAAAACCTCCCACTGTTAACTTGAGGGCAAGGGGACTCTAACCCATGATCTTTCTACCATTGAGGATATTTTGCATGAGCATAGTGGTCGGTGCGAACCGGGTGCCGAATTCGTATCTATCAGCCCTTGTTGGGATTCGAACCTGGTTCATTTATTAGAAGGTGAATGCTCTATCGCCTGAACCACTGCGGCTTTGGATCATATTAATTCGAGATCCCTTAGATATGCAATCTTTTGACATTATTTTTGACAAGGATTCTAAAAATATATTATAAGGGCCCTTATTATAGACCGCACTGCTTTATCAAAACGGCGCTAATTAAATTTTTTTAATAACATCTCAAATTTAGAATAAAATTCTAAAGTCACTGTTTCTTGTTTAGATTTAAAATTTGAAAGGAATGGAATTTGAAAGGAATGGTATGGTATTTGAAAGGAAGGACTCCTACAATTTATCATCATAAAAACTTTGAGGTGATAATTTCATTTCTATAATTGCTTGTAATTAAAAAAAAACATAGAGACAATCTAAATGCAGATTATCATTGTCTCCTTGTAATGCCTTTTTATTTCAGAAAGAAAATGTTGTTTATATTTATATTATCATTTTCAAACTATTAAACATAGTAAAAAGTACTGTGAGTCATACGTTGAAGGAAATTAAATTCATGTAAATATATTATACCCCTATCAAAGAAAGACTTATATATTACTTTTAAGTAAAGAAATAATACAATTTTAAAAGAATCATTCATGCAACAAACTCAAAAAAGAAGGAAGATAGTACCCTCAAACCCTTTATTGGATTTCCTTCGAATGTCGTTCCAATGGACTTTGCAGAAGCTATCTTTGCATAACGAGTAGCTGTTGTATCGATATATGCACTTATCTAAAATAAATCAACAATCAAATTATTTATTTTTAAAGCAAGAAAATGCAATCATAATATTAAAATTATCCTTAGATATGACTATATGGACGTATGTAAAAAGTAAAGAAACCGCCAGTTTCAATTCGATAAACACAGAGGCAGGGTAAATATAATAGGATGATAATGCAAAGGCTGAACATAATTAAATTTCATTAGCAAACATTGTTTTAAAATACGTTGTTACAATTTTCGTTATTTTAAAACACATTGCTACAGTTTTTGTCACTTTAAAAATAAGTTTGGAGTTGCATTTTTTTTTTGTGCCTGTTTTGCCGAAGTATTTTGATGCTCTTTCGCCAAGGGAAAATCAGTTATCACCCTTACACTTAAGACGAATCTTTTATTTTAAAACTGATATCTTTCTGATATCTTTCTGAATCTTTTATTTTTACTGTTTGTAAATATTTTAATTTTATTTTACATTTTTATTCATTTTTTTATATTTCTCTATTTACACTATTTTTCCCCATTTATAAACCCATAGATTATGTCCAAGGCTATCTTGGACATAATCTATGGGTTTTCCGACAAACTTTTATTCTTCATAACGGTTTATTAGTAAAATGATTTATAATAAATTGTTTTATCATAATTTAATTTTAATTATTTTTTATTAAGAATACTATTATTTTGTAAAAAATAAATTCTATTCATAAATTCAATATTTTTTTTACATAACCTTTTTATTTAATCTAGTAGCTCAGCCTGTTTTCTTTGAAAATAAAGATACTAATTAAAAATAAAAATAAAGATAATACATTTCTAAGATAACTTGTACGGTCTTTAGGAGAGTCCTCTCAAAGTGGTTGTAAAATAATAAGTATATTTTGATTTTTTTTTTTTTGAAAATTACGTTGCTTTACTAACACATAACAACTTCATAGTCAGTAGGTCTTATGGACATTATAAAAAATTCCAGATGAAATTATGGTATAAAGTATCATCACTTTGGGTGCATATCATCCGTAAAATCAATTTTACCTTAAGACCATTTTACCATTTACCATAATTTTTTCAGTAATATTTATTTAATTAGACTGATTCAGTGACATTACAGTAATTCTTACTGTAAAAATTAAGATATTACAGATTTTTTGCTCTGTTATATATTCAGGCAAAAATGGATTTTACGGTAAAAAGTACCGGAACTCAGGGTGCGGTTACTTTTTACCGTAATTTGATTCAAAATTTTTTACAGGTAACATGCTACCACTTAAGTGTAAAAATTGGTTATTTATAGGTTATCCAGCTGATTTGCTGATTAACTAGGATGAAACATTAAAGTGTTAAATATTAGTTTGGTAATATGCATATTAATAGCTTTAGTGGTAATGCATGTTTAAAGCATTGGTTGAGGATGGATGATAAAAGATTAAATTCTTTCAATTAAAAAAAAAAAAAAAAAAAACTTATACAGAAATTGTGAATTTTTTTCACCAAATACAAGTTTTAAGTTGTGAAGATATTAATACTGAATACAATTTTGTTTCAATACATAAAAATGGTTCTATTTAATGGATTATTTGTACTGTTTTTACCGAATCAAATGTATGATAGATATCCAGTTGAAAATCTTCTTGTCGCCCTGTTATTTCATCGTCAACAGGATTGGCTTCCCTTTCCTCATCTATCCACCTAAAAGATATACCAATTATTGATTTTTTACAAAATATACCAATTGATTTTTTCAAAACATACCAATTCACTTTTACAAAATACTAATCGATTTTTACAATATATACCAATACGCAAAATATAACTATCGATTTTTACAAAATTTACGGAATATACCGATTATTTAACTTTACAAAATATACGAATTGATTATCAAAAAATATACCAATTGATTTTTACAAAATATACCAAATGATTTTTTCGAAACATGCTTAATTTACACGCAGTTGAAAAAATCTATACTTTAAAAATAAGTTGCCCCATCGCATTAAATTTCGACAGATTGCTCCATGAAGAAATCTAAACAATTTACCCAAAATTACCTGAAATAGGCCTGAATTTTTCTAATTCAAATTCCGAATTTTAGAAACTTAATATTAGAAGTATGAGAAAGTGCTAATTGGAGCAGACTTAGTTTTTTCAGGCTACAGCTAAACTGTGCTTTTGCCATATTATTTGTGACAAGCAAACTCATCCGTTTTTTTAAAATATCCGTATTAAAATTAAAAATAAGAATCGATATTCATATTAAAGTTCTCCCTAAAAATCAATAGTAACAATAAAATACACAATTTTGTTTTAATTTTATTACTTCAATAATTAAATTCCAGATAGATAGACATTAATAAAAAGTCCACAATAAAAATAGATTTTTATTTAAAATATTTTTTTCCTATTAAAATTCGATTATTAATTTTTTTTTTAAATCTATAAACTCATGTCTCAATAATTCGGAGCGAACAATTTCTTAAAAAGTATTTCTGATTTTAAACTATTCACTTTATTTTATTTGGTTAACAGAATTTGATTGAAATAAATATTAATAAATAAATATCTTATGAAGCAAATATAACTTAAATCTTACGAAATGTAAATAAATAAATCTCCTTCCCCCCCCCCCCTTTTTTTTTTCTCGTCCTACGCCTGTTTAGGCAGAAGGGGTGCGATTGTTCTTGTTTTTCAGTGGCGCCATCTATGGCCAAGAATTCGACTTTTGCCCCACCATTCACTCAACCACAATCCCGTTTATAGAGCGGGTCACATTCACACACACATAGGAGAAAGCACATAGAACACACAGAGAGAGAAAAAAAAACATCCATGCCTTGCCCGGGATTCGAACCCAGGACCCTTCTGATGCAAGGTCAGTTCCCTGCCCCCTACACAGGCCGGTCGCCATAATAATGAGTCGTCTCCTTATAAAACAAATATCAAAATAAATCTGAATATGAATTAATAATGACAATAACTTAGAACTTACTTTTGCAAATTGTCCGAAACTAAGTAAAAATCTATGCCCTCAGATCTCCATTTGCTTTCCAATTCTTTGGACAACGATGGAGGAACGTGGACATTGACTTTTTCATATACAGCAATCGGTTCGTTCCAAACATCTACCTAAATTTAAAACTATAATCAATAATAATAATAATAATAAAAGGTTATGATATAAATAGTAAATTTTATCCAAAATTGCTTTAAACAGCTTACTGAACAGCTACCACTTTTGAGCGTTGATTTGATTTGAGCGTTTACTTGTTTAAACGATAAGGTGCTACCATAGGAATATGGCCTAGTGAGTTCAAAAGCGCCATGATTGTAGATTCTCGCTATTCGTTAACTAAACCGAAGGCGCTTCTTTGGAAGATGGAACACTTTTAGTTCATTTTCTAAAAGAAGCTGCAACGCTCAACTACTCGTTTTAAGAGTAAGATTTACTACGCTTTAAAAGACATCTTAATCTAATCTTTATCGTAGTTGTCCGTATTTTATAACGTTGAACAGATGATTTGAACATGTTCAAACTTGTATTTTTGGACCTGAGGTGTGAAGAACCCAAAAATAAAATATAGATTGCAACAAATTCACTCACGTTTCAGACTTGTGCTCAGTTTTATTTTTGAAGATTAAAGCCCATCAAGCTCACTATTTTTAATAATTATTACTATTTTTATAATTTTATTTAATAATTATCGAAAACATTTTGAGTTACAAACATATAAATTTTTACATCATTTTAAATGACTAAACTCAATTTGTCTGAAATCGGTCAAGTCATAAAATTGAAAAAAAAGTTTTTTTTTTCTCTCAAGGACTATTCAATCAATTTAACTCAAAATTTTTGTTTTGTCACTTAAATTAACATGGTTTTAAATGATGTAAAGATTTTTTAACCTTACAACTCAAAACTTTTCGACTGGTACTGACTAAAAAATTCTCTGTCTTAATTTAAGCAATCTATAACATAAGCTATCTTCCGGTTTTTAAAAAAACATATATGAACTAAACAAGGGACATTTTAGATAAAACGTACATATGATGTTATTTAATAATTCTTTCATGAAATATTCTATTAACTTAGTGCTGAAATATAAACTAAATAAAAAAAGTTCTAATTACTTACTTCTCCGGAATACTGAAGTTCTTTTAAAAATTTTAGTTCGTCTTCATCACTTGCAAATAATCCGTACAACTTATGGCTGAAAATAGGAAAAAAAGATTAATGGGATTTTTTTAAAAAAATTGTTTAAATAAATGCAAATGAACTGTTAATATATTTCAAATATCGAAAATTAAGAAACAAAAAACCACTATCTTTAAGATCATACTAAAACCTTTTGTCATAAACAGACGTGCTAATTAAAAATCTAGGTATCTTTGTAATATATTCTGGAAAAAAAAAATGCTAAGTAACACTTGTAAATGAAAATAAAAAGAGAGAAAATTTAAAATTAGTTGAAACAATAGCGTTTTCAAATTAAATAATATAATGCAGTGTTACTTCATGACAAACCATAAGTCATAAACGGTCTATTAATTTTCTCATTGTTCTTAATATGTTAAAGGTTTAGGGCGATACAATGAAATGCTTTAATTTCAATGGTTTTTACGGATCTTGACATGAAAAAAATGAGACAAACATGTTTAATGAAAATTCTGGTTCATTGAGTTAATTTAGTCAGGTGAGCGGTAAAAAGTTACAATCAGAAAAAACATTTATAACTCCGTTATGAATGTATTTTCCTATTGTACTGTTAAGCTCCGATCCGATAGCACTGTTAAGGGATTAAGCTGTTATTATGAAGGGCTGGGGTTCAATGGTACTTGGAGACTTGATGAACATTCAGCTTCAAATCAATGGATACCAGATTGTTTGGAAAGTAAAGGCGACCACATTGCCTCAATCATGCCGTAGGTCACGAAATTGTATAGTTATATTGTAATTGTATCCCCATGACCACTTTGTTTGACGACATAGCTGTTACGGGAAATTTCTACTTGAATTTGATTGCGTTGCAAAATTTTATTGTTGCATGTAAAAAACAAGCAGTAGCTTACCCAGTAAAATTTTGTGGAGTTTCTTGAAGATGAGAGCTGCTATGTAAATGGTGTCCATGACTACTGATCAAACAAATAAATAGACAAAGTACCACTTTAAGAACATATTTTCTTTGTTGTGCCATGGATTTAAAACTCTGGAATGAAAATTTGAATTTAAAAATATACTGACCAGGTTAGATATTTTTTCAGTATTTTTTAAAATTTTCTAGATATGATAAAATAAATATAAGGCTTGCCCATATGAAAAGTGGACACGTCTGATTGCTGTGTCCACCGTGGTGATACCAGCGCCACCTTGCATGGTAAAAAAAATCAAAATTAGGTAAGTGCACCACAGGTTGTATATAACTGATTATTTAGACTGCATGAAACTGAATGCTAAGCCATTTCAAGATGAACATATCCGGAACGGAACAATGCGCTGTTGTGCTATTTTTATTGGCAAACAGTGAGCGTAAAGTGAACATTTATCATTGAATATTTAATTTTGATGGCTATCAATGTTTGAAGCAATGAACTGTGAAAAAATAGCAAAGTCTTAGCGAAAGGTGTTTAGAAATATCGGAATGTGTCAAGTCCTTAGGCAAGCAAGCGCCATAATATTCCAAAAATCCATCACTGCCATCAATCAAATGATTAGAGTCGGTTGAAGATTTAATGGCTCGTGACATTTGTGTAGACTTAGCCTCACATGAGTAAAGGAATGTGTACATGAGTTAAAGTACAATATCTTATTGCTACTGAAAACCATTATACTTCGGATTATCCTGTTCTTGATGATGCCTCTTTTTTTAACTCAAATTTACACTTACTTTAAATGCTCTCATGTGAACTTTTAATGACTTTTACGGAGTGCGAGGAAATCCTTTAATCTTCCTTTATAGCCTTGTACATTGGCCTTGCTATCACTACTGCAATTCTAACGCTATTACACGTGTCCGCTTTCTATTTGGGTAACCCTTATAAAACTTTTGGAAAAAAATGGGAAATTATCATATCTAAAATAAATAATGATTTAAATTACCATGACTTGCATAAATGAACTAAAAATGAAAAATCGTTCTATCTAGATGTCATTTAAACTTTGACTTTGGCAATGATAGTAATTGGAATAATAAATGATAACAGCATATAAATTTAAATACAATGCCAATAGATTTTCAGCGTACACATATGATCCTTTTAAAATATAGAAAAGTTCATATTTTTGTGTTTATAAAAGGTACTATAATGCCTTTGTTTAACAATTTACATAAAACAGATAGATTTTTATTGTTTTTCAGATCGTTTCGATTTTTTGCCAGTAAAGGATAAGTTATGAATGTAGTATATTAAATTAAAAAAATAATGTTTTCACAAAAAGTGTTTCTTTCCAAGTCTGAAAAATCCGGTTTAGTCGACAGTGAATAATTGATAGGTGCAACAATTTATCATGAAAATGTATAACAATATGAATGGCGTGCAAAGTAGTACTTTATTAAAACATTTTTAATATTAAAATAATCGGCGATAAAAATATAATATTTTGAATTGTCATGAAAAAAATGCTATTCATAATATTAACTATTTAGTTACATTTTAAACGCGTAGAATTCAGTACACATATGTATTTTCAAAAAAGTCCGGTGCCTTTAAGGTATTATCCGCATTATCGTATGTAATATAATAATAACCAAATATAATTGTTTACATTTACAACTAACCCTGTACAATGCCTTATTCAAAAATAAAAGTTTTCAATTTTTTAAAACATAATTTCATATTTAAAATTAAATATTTACAGTAAACAGAGTCAGATGATTTATTATTCAAAAATTAAAGTTTGCTGTTTATCCTAAACAAAATGCTGTTTAAAAATGAAAGTTTACAATTTACTGTACGTAATTTCTTATTCAAAAAAGTAAAGTTGAGGATTATAATTATGAAATTAGTTCCTGAAATGCTTATTTGTAAATGTTTTTGATCATTTAATAACTAGCATCATAACAGTATACTATAATAATAATAATAATAATAATAATAATAATAAAATTTGAATTGATGATTTAATAAAAACATAATTCTAATAAAATGAAAGGAAATTGTAAGGTAGCATTTTTAACTTACGTCAGTGGAAAAAAGCATTTTGTTCTATTGCATTTCTGCTTAGAATTCTTATATGTGGGGAAAAATTGTTTACTTTAGAAGAATCGGTATTCATTCTCTTCCATATGCTGACATGCATCAAAAACAAAAAAGAAGTTTTGATTCTAACTTTAAATGGCAAACGATTTTGTGGATTGATTGAAATGATGTAAATAAAAATCAAATATGGTTCCATGTTTAGTAAAGTGTTTGTTATAGTAAGGAAAACTTTAGGATAGTATATCAGTAAGGAAAACTTTATATTTAAATGTTTTGTATACTTTTATAATTCCAATTTATACAGTTAGGATGTTTTTTTTATTCATGATAAAAGGAAGATATTAAATATATGTTACAAACATAATATTTAATACAGGTTTGAACAAGGAATTAAATCTAAATGCAAACATTTGTTTTATTTACCATATATTTTGTTTTCATATATTTTATTTTCCATATCATATCCACATCCATTTTATTAGTTTAAGTTGATTAAGTTAGGAGCATGTTAACTATAATGAGTTCCTTTTTTATGCCTTAAACGAATGTTTACAAAAATATTGAGATTTTTCTTAAAAACAATTAAATTTCTTTTTACAAATTAAAAATTCAATTTATGTCATTTTCATTATTTTATGCGTTTAAATGATTATTCTGTACAAAACTTTCATAGTTATTTAACATTTATTGATTCATTAACTTAGCTTTTTAAGTTTAATATTAGTTTTATAATAGTTTCATCATATCACTTTAAATTATAAGGAATAATTTATTTCGATGATCATGGTTTAGTTTGAGATGAAATCGTCCACATTGAATCCAGAAGTAAATGTAAAATTCTTTACATCATGATGCAAATATATTTGGATATTTTAATCGTGACGTACCATTTTATTCCTATTATAAGAAAATAAAATTATTACAAATAATTTTTTTTGTAGTGTACCAAAATTTACGGAACATCAAATAAAAAGCAACAAAACATAAAGAAAACCTACCGAGAGAAATAATAAGACAGAGTAGTTTTATATTAAAAATATAAATTTTTTCGGGTTAAAGTTTTTCATATTAAAAATATGGATATGAAATTATTTACAATATGATAAAAAATAGTAATTTTTATTTTACTATGCCTTTTTATACCATACATCAAATAAGGTAACTAAATTAAGATAATACAAATATCAATGCCTGAATTATTTTGCAATGCAGTTTCATTTTATCCCTCAAATAACAAATTTCATAAATGATTACGAATATATGTTACGGTCAATGTACTTAATTGGTAAATATAAATAATCGCCGATTATTACTAATAATCGGCGAATCGATAAAAGTGAATAATTTATCATAATTTATCACATTTACCAGTTATAATCAATAAATATTATTGGTAATTATTATATAATAATGTTTATTAATATATATATATATATATATATATATATATATATATATATATATATATATATATATATATATATATATATATATATATATATATATATATATATATCATAGTCACATTCATAAATTATGCCTAATTAATCGCACTGAACAAACTTCATAGGCAATAATTAATAATAATAGCCGATGAGTATGATTAATGTGCTTAATTTTTCACATTTACCAAAATCCGTGGTTATTTATTATTAATAGTCACCTGTTTTTATTTTATTAATATGGCCAGATTTATTACTTTAGCCGTGACATGTGCACTAGTTACGTAAAACTATAGCAATTGAATAGTCATTAAGCAATTAATTAATCAATTGATCAAACTTCGTTGGCAATAATTAATAGTAACCGATAAATGTGATTAAAGTGCATAATTCATCATATTTAATTAAAAGCTTGGTCATTATTAATAATAACCGGTCTTTATAAATATGGCCATATTTATTGCATTAACCGTGACATGTACACTAATTACGTAAAACTATAGCAATTAAATAGTTTAATAAAAAAATAACAAACTTACTTCTGGATATAATTACTGCGAGGAAGTTTAGCTGTTACTGGTAAACTGAAGAAACTGGACACTCCAGGACTTTATCGAATGTGATAAAAGAAAATAAAAATAATTTTAAACGAAATGGACAAGACTAGCCAGTGGGAACTCCAAACTCGCCTCAAATCTAAGTCTCCAATTACAAACTAAATCCTATTCTTTAATCGAACCGTAAAATTATATCTCGAAATCTGATTGCTCTCAGGATTTTAAGCTTTTCTTTTAACAACTACACACACCCACATAGCGCTTACTTTATTTGTGGTGTTTTCTCCCCGTATTTTGAGTTTTTTATTTAGGGTTCCTTTTTATTTCTTTTCACGGAAGCTGGTGTTTTGAATTTAATCACATGCACTTGACCCTTGATGTTTCCGCCACTCGGGTTAAAGTAATAAAATAAAAAAGAAGCATGTACTGGTTAGAGCAGTTTCATGACATCGAAGATGGGCAACTTTAGTTATGCCATAAAGATTACGAAACATAATATGAATACCAAGAGATACGAGAGTCAATACCCTTTCAGTGTTTGCTGTTTTTTTTTTGAAGATGAACGTGCAAATTTTGAATCCATTATATAATATTAATTTGAGATCATTACCTTACCGAATAGCAAGAATTAAAAACTAGATAATAAGTATAAAATTTTAGAAAAATCCGCTTTTTAAGTAGAAAGAAAGGAAAATATAATTTTATTTTGGTATCTTAAAAAACCAAAATCGTATGGTGCATCACTTTTGATAGACACAGGGGTTAATTTTCTGTTGGTGATATAAGTTAACCCATTTAAGCCTGAATTTTTTTCTATGCCGTGACGCAAAAAAAGCTCCTACTAAAAGGGTGGTTAATTTTTTAACTAAGTGAATATTTTCTTCTGTTAGCTACTACTTGGTTTTTGGAAAGAATTAAAAATATTTGCTTGATGCGGAAACAGTACTTTTTCAAATCAGAAGAATTCTCATATAATTTTCACAATTCACGTGGCACGCTAGATCAAAATGGGATTAAGAAAATGACGTGTTTTTTACGTTTTCAGTTTTATGCCTGGTAAAATTAAAATGTTCCCTTCTTTACTCTCAAAGTTCTCTTCAAATGTTCGCTATATTTAAAAAAACGCACTTTATAAAATTTTCTTTTTGTTTTTTTTTTTAATTTTTTTTATAAACTTTAATTTCGTGTCTATTAAATTGTTTTTGCTGGGAATTGGGCAATGGTCAAAAATTAATTTACTCTTTTCGTAAGAGTGTAAAGAAATTGTTTGCTTGAAATGTTTATAAAGTTTTCTTTACAAATTTGTGTAGTTGCAAGTCACATTTTTTTTAAATCAACATTTTTATATCAAATTGCTTTTTAGTACTGTTTCCAGGTTGGTAATATACAAATTTCCAGTTGATAATAGAAAATCATATTGCTTATATTTAAATCGCATTGCGTTCCACGTTAACCACTCTCTTAGTTAATTTGAAAACGTGACTTGTAAACTTACTGTCTTAAAATCATTAAAAACTAAACTTTTTGGTTGTCAAATTTTTAGTATAAAGTAAATTTTCATTCCTTTTTGTAACCATTTTTTTGTCCATTTGCATTCTTTTTTTTTAAGATTAGAGCTATAAAAATTATTCATAGTTAATACATTTTCATTAAACTTAACTTATTTCTGTAGGGAGATATCAATGTCGCATTTATCTTGTCTAAGGTGAAGATTACGTAATGATGTTTCAAAATAAAAAGATGTCCTTCTTAGCTCGTGTTAAAATTCCTCAATTTGAAACACTTGTCACGATTACGCAGCATCTTGGAAAGAAAATGAATTTTCATGCTTGACTTTGGAACTTTGAACCTAAAATAAAGAAAAAAAGTTCGAAGAAGCAATCGAAGAGGAAGAAAAAGCAATCTAATTTGCAAACAGTTCATTGACAAGTTTATTGCACATCAATTGAAGTAGTTTAACCACCATTTTTCATAGAAAATAAAGTTAACTCGTTCTTCTCTGTTAACTAGTGTTCCGTAAACAGCAAATTTAATGAATATTTTTTCTATCACGGTAAAAAGTGACAGAAAAAATATACATACACATTTAGGGTCTCAAATTATAAAAAAAATAAGAAAAAAGTGTAATAATTATCGAGGCTAATCACCGTAACGACGAAATCAAAAGTTCAAAAATTTTTTTTTTTAACGGAATGAAAATGGTTGATAATCTTGTTTAACATTCCTTTCTCCGCTTTTCAGTTCCATTCGAATGTTAAACTAGTCTTAATAAGCAGTAATGATTGATCAAATTCGATTTTAATAACGTTTTCTACTCATTGAAACTTATTACTAGACTCCTAACGCTTATAAGTTTTACTTCATTTCGAAAGAGAATTCTAATAATACAGGGCGGTGATTATAGAACACCATGCATTAATAACTAGTTAAAAAAACACGATTTAGTGAAAAAATAGTTTGTAGACTATTGGAAAGAGCATTGATTAGAACTGCCATTTGCCGACCATCTAAAATATTAATAAAAAAGGTTCGGAAGATTTTTAATATTGTGGGCTAAAATTGCCCCTCGACACTTACGGATTCCAGCCCAATAATGAATCTGTAGTTATAAGAGCGGCACATAAAATTATTGTTACAGATCAGTAAAGCTTAAACTGTTGGTACAAGTGCTTATATACATTTTAATTAAATGAAGTAATAGGTTAATTAGGTTACTTATAGATCACTAAGTAAAGATAATGCAAATAACCTTAAAATATGAAAAGCATAAATATATTGAAGAAACAGCTGATAAAAAATGTATTTGTTTTATTTACGAGTGGTATAATTGAAAATTTTTAATTTCATTTTTAATATATGGATACAATGTATGTGTAAAATTCTTTTTCCTCCTAAAACTTCTGCGAAGTTTTTCGAAAATGATGCTCTCAGCATTTTTTCTTATTTTAGAGGTGACAAATATGAAATTAATATCTTTTATAGCCTACATAAAAACGCAGTTTCCAAAATTTATTACATATTTTTCACCATGTAAATTAACCACTACAAATGCCATCAAATCGGAATATATAATGGGTCTGAATTTGAACTGACTATAAACTGTTCGAAGTTAAAATAACAATAAATTCTGTTTGAAGTTAACAGGAGACGATTAAATCATTTAATATTATCAAGAACAGATGTGCAGTTTCAATTTAAGCTCTTGAGTTATTCCGAAAATTGTTGTAATTTTCATTAACGATAAATTACATCTGGCTGTAAAATGACGAAAAATGTTACTAATAGTAGTCAGGGTGTTATTGAAACATTATTATCAGTAACAGAAGTGTAGCTGAAACGTGAGCGTTCCAATTATTGGAAAGAGATCGGAATTTCGATCGACGATTAATGCATTTATGGGCAGTGACGTAGTTTCAATGTATACTCGAGGGGGGTTATTGGTTATCTCCTTCTGTTGTTGTTGTTATTGTCGTCGGCCATTAAAGCAGATGGGGAGCGATTGTTCTTGTTTTCCAGTGGTGCCATCTATGGCCAAGAATTCGACTTCTGCCACAACAATACGTCACACCTGTTTATAGGGCGAACCCATTCATGCATCCATTCGTCCACTGATCGTAATTTTGACCTGAACCAGAGAACGATCCATCTCCAATTCAGTACACCAGAGGTATAATTTGTTATGGGAACATGGAGCACTTTATTACCCTGCAAATTTAACCTGCACCAGTCACCATTTACTACACGAGGAGTTTTCGTTCGGCTGGATGCGAACTCTATATATTAATATATATATATATATATATATATATATATATATATATATATATATATATATATATATATATATATATATATATATATATATATATATATATATATATATATATATATATATATATATATTTACATTACATTCAACTACTTACCGTACAATAGTTAATTAATCAAGTAATATATATAATTTCGGAGGGGTTTTGTCCCCAAACCCTCCCCAAAACTACGCCACTCTTTGGGGATAGAATTACGAAAAATTATGCTTGTGGTGGTCAAGAGACTATTGAAACTTGTGTTATCTTCATAAAAAGAAGTGAAGGGGAAATGGCTGGGTAGTTAAGATTCGAAATTCTGTTGGGCTCTGATTAACTAAACTCATCGTCACGGAAGATGTCAGATTTAATCAAGATATTCATTGTTTAATTGTGTACAATATATTATTCTTGAAAAGAATATTCCTCTTTTTTTTTATAAAAGATTTTTTTTTTCTGGAAGAAGTCAAATCACCGGGTCTTACCCCACTGGTGCACATGCTAACTTTGCTATATTAGCATTTCAGGGAAATTTCGCAATATTAGAATTTCAGTGAAAAAATAGCAAACATTTTCTTACTATAATGCAATTAAAGAATATAATTCATGCAATTTTTATGTGATTTTGTCGAGACTGTTCTCCTGTTGGGGGGTGAGAGAGGCAATTATTCCGGGGCTCTGGCTTGCTGATGGCTCGATCAGAATTACTTAAAAAATATGTAGGTTTACTAATTACTTTTTTTTAAAAGAAAATTGCCGAGAAATTCTATCCAATTAAAAATTACAATTCTGTTTAGGGGGTTACAAAATATGGAAATTATGATTTTTGTGCTCGAAGAAAGTGGCCAGCAATAAATTTTGTCCTAGGGCCCATAAAACCTTTGTTCCGCCTTGGATGAAGTAATCTTCTTTCTTCGCAACACTTGAGCTTCAATGGGCCTAGTATAGACACACATCAAAAGGGGGAAGAGGCTAAACCGGGTAGTACCCTCCTCGAGGTAGTACCTCTGGTAGTACCCGGTTTTATCTCGAGAGGTTATCGAAATAAAACAGATCAGTGCTATTATATTGAATTAAATCCTTATTATATGTTAGCGTATGAATCTTTAGAAAACGCATAATAAGCAGGACTAAAAATAATTTTTATAACTGTATTGACCACTAAGTAAGGCTAGTTTAACTACAGAAGATCATTGCAGAGTTGACTATGTAAAACGAATTTATCAACACATACGCTATGGATTAATCAACTACAACATGATTGTACACATCTGTAATTTTTTTCTGTTTTGGAAAGGGATCAACCTTTTTTTGGCGGAACCCCGAGGCTTATTGAATAAATTTCCTTAGCAATTTCGAATTAATTAATTAATTCATTAATTGTAATTATTTAATTAATTACGTTCAATTATTTTGAAAACATGTTATCATCTAAATGTTATTAATTGGTCTGAAAATATTTAGTAAGTGAAAAAAGAATGACATTTTTTTGTCATATTTTTTCAATATTAGTCTTAAAATTGGGTATTATGTCTTACTGTGAAATTCACAGATCTGGAGCGTCATCTAGTCTAGTTTTTGATTCGATTTTAATGCATGCACAAACTGCAGCTGAATAAACTGAAATATTTTTTTCGGTTGAAACAAAAACGAAAGAAAGTAAATCTTCAGAAAGGCTATCTGAGAAATATACTTCTTAAATGCTGAATCTGGTAATTTTTATTCGATGCGAAATACTAATTTAATTTTTCATACATGCCAATCCTTTTCATAATTCATTTCTTATGTATAATGTTTTCAGTATAAACTAGGAGGCTCCACCCCCTGCTCGCTAACTCTCGCCAACCCCCGAGAATTGCTACGCAATCCTATGTGGTTCACGCCGTGAACCATGGCTCGCTGCGCTCGCTTGCCAATGAACACAATGTTCTAGCACAAAGACATAATATATTATCATCAAAGACAAAGTATTTTATCATCAAAGACATAGTATTGTACTTATGTAGACGAATTCTACCAATGTTCTTATTGGCTTTTAAAAAAGTATATTAGCTATTTAGATTGTACGTGGTGAAAAAATCAAAACATTAGCTAAATAAGGAACATATTAGCAAAATAAATTATCAAATATTGCTTCACTAATATTCTGCATTTTAAAGCGTGAAAATTCAATGCATAAATAAACGCGAAATATAAAAAAATTCAATGCATTCAATACAAACACTTAAACGTTTTTTAGACGTTTAGGTAGCTCCCAGTAGAAAAATATCAATTCAACAGCGGCCTTTTAAAGCATTCTCACTTCAATTAATTAATTAATTCCTAATTGAGTTTAAATTAAATATTGTCATGTTTTTAGTGCATGAATCTGAATTGAACAACCTGATAATGCTCACTCTGGTTATTGTTATCTGGTTGCTTCACTACGTGCTCTTGCGCGCCGAATCCAATCAATTAAAAATGAAAACTGTTGCCAGCGCGAGAAAAGAAATATCATCGGTTTTATTGATACATACATACATACATATTAGCGTTTTATATAATATAGATGTAAACAATAACAATCTCGACCACAATATCTGCTCTAGTTCCGGTTAGAAAGTTTGCAACTGCTTATTCTGCGAGGTGATATTTTCAAACGAATAATATTTTTTTTTAATAAAAGAAGTAAATCAGATATTTTCTGAGCTCAAATCTGCCGTATTTCATAAGATATTAATGTTATTAAGTAATTCTGGTGAGTTTGAAGTAAAAATTTGTTTCTGTCATTTATAGATATATTGTTAAAAAAGATGATATGATTGCTAGACTTTGAATAACTCGCTTTTTTGGCAGTCCTGATTCGTCCTCTTTCCATTAGTTTATAACTGTTTGTTCTTGTTGCAAGTAAAATAACAATAAATTGGGAGAAAAATAGAACAAAAAATGTACAATACAAAATGGCGTAGATCGATTAGGCATAACGTCAGTAGTTGCGTGAGTGAGTTTTGAATTAGCAACTTCATGACTATTTATGCATAGAATACTGAATTGAAATTACTGTTTAAAGGAACATATTTAAAAAGCATTGGGGTTTTCACAATGAATTTTCATTGTATTCTTCGAACTTGAGAATATTTTTAAACATTTCGTAAGCAAAAATGTGTTTATTTATAGAACTTGACAATAACAAACTTTTGTAAAATATTTGTAGCAAGAGATATTGTTGCATTTAATAAGCTTTTTTGAAAAAGATTTTTCGAGGGATTTCGATATGCATAAATTACCGTGTTCCATGTAATAAAGAAGATTTATTCATATTTAATTTTCGACTAAGCAAATTACATGTTCTAATAGTATTTGTATTTTATTTGTTTTTTTTCTTTTCAAAATAAGGAAAAATGAAGAAAAAGCAAACTGATCTATTTATAAAAAATATACACGCATGGAATCAAAATTGTAAATATGTTTCTTTCAGGTTAATTAAGAAAATATTAATTGAAATTTTAAAAAGAATTTCAGTATCCGCGATTTCATGTCCTAATGAGTTTTATAAATAAAATATGCGATTAACCTAAATAATTAAAAAAAACTAATGTGTTTTTTTAATGCTTCATCGACATATTTCAAGTGGTATAGCACGACGCTCCTCTTCAGAACTACAGGTTTATCATCTTGTTAACCTTTTTTACTATTTCTAAAATGACGCATTGAAAAAGTTCAAATTTTAAATAAAATTTTATAGTGTTTAAATTATTTATGATAATCTGAAGACCCATTTTGCGTATGGTGTAAAAAATATAAATTACCGAGCAATTGATATTAACAATTGATGTTAACTGAGAAGCATATGCGGGCACAATTAGAAAAGTTGAAATAAATATATTCTTTTTTATTATTATTAGCTGTTCTTCTCGGCAATTTTACATTATTATATTAACAAAGCATGCTTTAAGTCCAACTGCATTCGCTAAAATTCTTTTTGGAACGATACCTAGCTCAAATAAGAAAACATGAGCGAAAACATATTATCGGGTAAAAGTTTGCCTCAACTACAGCTCCTGGATCAAGATATTATCTTTCGAAAGCTCATTTAATGCTAACATAAAAAAAATATTGCCAACAAATGTGCATGGTCAGTAAAATGATTAATATATCCGCTTCTTATCTAGAAAGATATAGGCTCTATCCCCACTGAAGCAAACTTTCCTTTCGTGAAAAAAATTTTTTAAAATAATTTTTAAATATTTAATTATTAAGAACTAATTATTAAATTCAGTTTGGAAGTTTCAATTTTTTAAACTGAATTTTTTTATATTTATTTTACATTTAGAATTGGAATACGTGCACTTTTACAGAAATATTATTAACTTATTTTATTGTTTAAAAAATATTTTATTTTTCGAAAAAATAATTTAAATTTTTTATTTTGAATTAATATACTTGAGTTTATTAAAAATTACGTATAGTAAAATAATTGATTGAAGAATGAACTTCTAGACATGCAGTGTTATTCATTTTTAATTTAATTGGCCTTGCAGACAAAATAAACCAAACTTCTAGGAAATTAAACTAAAAATAAAGATATCTTTTGCATCATTCCTGTATTTTTTTCTTTATTTTATCGTACAAAAATTTGCATTAACGTGCTATAGCAATTTGTTTACAAAAAAAAATTAATTAGTATTAGTGCGACGAAACTTTAGAAAAACGTCTATATTCACTCATTGGAGAAATTTCGGAAGCTTTCCCTATGCTTTGTTTTAGTTTTAGAAACAACGCATTAAATGCAAAATTATTTTATTTCATGTTGAATTTTTATTTTCTAAAGTTATTAAATGCTTTAAACTTCTATTATTTGCAATTTTTATTTATTTTATCAAGTGTTTAGTTAATTTTTTTTAATAAAAAAACTGGTTATTAATATTAATTTATTTCGCTAAATTTAAAAATATTTGAAATTAAGAATATCTTTAATTTTAATTTTATTCTTACAGAATTTTTCTTTTATTAATAGAAGTCAGATAAATAAATTTCAAATTAATTACATTTCAATTCTTTTTAAGCACTTTCTTTTATAACTGTATAACTGTTTCATCGAAAATTTCAGTATTAGACATGCTTGCTTTTCATAACGTATGGAACTACGAAGTGCAAAATTTTTGAATGCAAATATCACTTTCTGCAGATAAATTTTAGAAATTTTCTGTATCAGATCAATACAAAAGTTTCTTCAACTGGGATCACCAATTAAAAAAATTCAAATTGAAAATTAAAATTTGTTTAAGAACGTCGTATAGTATTAAATCGAAATTATAAAAAGTCATAAGCTAGACATTGGGCATTTTATTATTTTAATAGGGAAAGAATTTTTGTTTTCTTTAAAAATCAATTTCCTAAAATTCAGTTTTTTTAAAATATGATACTTCATGGCAAAATAATTTGAATTTGTAATTTCTTAAATATGTAATTATTTCCAAACTTAGTTAAAATAAAATAGTTGCTAGGAAAATAAAGTGGCTCTTTCTCCAGATTCTAAAGTTATGATTCTTTAAAAATAGTAAGGAACAAGAATCTCAAAACAGTAAAAATGAAAAAATAAAAATTAAATAGAGAAAATATTAAAAAAAAAAAAAAACATTTCTATGTCTTCAAAGCAGAAAAAAAAAGAAGAAGAAAATGTATCAAAGTATTATAAAGACAAGAGGCAATAATTTGAATCAATGCACGGCAGTAATAACATGTTTGAAAACGAAAAGTGATAAATAGAACATTATTGTAAGTCTTTTTAAAAATCAGTTTCCACGCGACCAGTTTATAAATCAATGGTGGTCGATTTCTCAAATAATTTGTGCCAAGCTCGACGCAGAACATAAAGTTATTCTGCAGATCACTCACGCACATGGTTACAAATATCGGTAGTTTGAAAATGCGGACCAAATATAAATAGAACATTTTCTGATTTTATGTCGGACTTCAGGGGGAAAAAAGTTACAAAGATGTGGAATCATAAGACATGAGGGACTTTAACAGGTGCGTTACTCAAAATTTCAAGTTATATTTTAATATTTTTTATGATGCTTTATGCCACGTTCAATTGAGTGGAAAACTATTTTATGTAATGCATATGTTTACAGGTGCGTTACACAATATTTCAATTTATGTTTAGGTGTCTTATGTAATGTGTTATGCCGAGTTTAACTGTGTTATGTAATATTTCATGTAATGCCTACATAGATTACATACTATTTAAGTTAAATTATTACATTGAATAATACTTTTTTTTTGTATTGATATATTTTGGTGTCCCAGAAGTTGACTTCAGGAAACGAAACTTGAGGCATCTCGATAACATGCAACAATTTCCATGATTAGACTCTCTTAGAAACTCATTGTCAATTTTACAATTTTATAAAAATTATGAACTCTTAAATACTCCCGAAAATTCCATGATGAGTTTGAATCCACGCCTCACCTACGTATACGATAATAAACTAACACATCTCGTCATTATAGTTATATATAAGTAAAAATTTTGCTAAATTTCGAGTATAATGGTTGCATCAATGACTCATAATACGGTGCAAATTTTTTGAATGCAGAATTTTTATTAAACATATTTTTCATACTTTTTTCTTATTTTGTATTAATTTAGGTCAAAATAAGTGAAAATTATTGTATTTAGTATTTTAATAATTTATGGTTATGAAATATAACATGAAACACCGATGTCTTTTTTTTTTTTTTTTTTTTGCGTGAAGGTAAAATCTTCCTAACACGGCTCACTTCCAAACAATAATTACTCAAATTTACAGTTATTTAGATAAAAAAGAAACAGTTATTCAGCATTGAAAATTTTTTATTTACAAAATCAATTTTTCACGATTGACGATTGTTTTGATAGGAAGGGAATTTTTTTTTTCAAACTACTTTTAATATTTATTTAACATTTAATAAATATTTTACTGTAAATATAATTCAGATAGTCTAATAGATGGTCTTAGAAACTATTGGATTGTTTAAATTAGAAATGGTTAAGTTAGAAGTAGTTAAGTTAGAAATGGTTAGAAATTAAGATGTAAAAAGTGTTGCCGTAACAAACCTCCAAGAATTAAAACAGTAATACCAATGCCAAAACAAAGTTAAAATTTGTGACTCAAAAAATTTTTTTCACCTCCAATTTCTATTGCAAATATCCGATTATTTCTTATTTTCACAGAGACCGAACTATATCTGTATTTATAAATGGAAATTTATAACAAAAAAAAGACAAATAATAATTTAGGAATCCAAAATCCAGCATGGTGATTAAAGATGTATAACACAAATTATCAGAATGAATTTCTCGCATTTCTATTGAATTTCAGCGCAATTCTATTGAAATTTAGATATTTTACTTTTATATTTGAAATAATTTTGCTTAATAATTTTTTAAATAATTTTTTATAATTTTTTAATAATTTTTTAAATAAACATAAGACGTTTAATAATAAAAATCTCCCCGGCGGGGAATCGAACCCCGGTCTCCCGCGTGACAGGCGGGGATACTGACCACTATACTACCGAGGATGATAACATTTGCCGAAACCCGGGATCGAACCAGGGACCTTTAGATCTTCAGTCTAACGCTCTCCCAACTGAGCTATTTCGGCACACTGCTGTAGGGAATTATATGCTTACGTGTCACGCGTTTTTTCTTTTTATTTTATTTTATTCTTGGAGGAAATTAAATTTCCTTTTGCATCGTCTTTCCGATCGGATGGCCACCCTTTTAAAATAAGTGGAAATATGATCAGCGATTAATTTTTATATTGTTGTTGTAATGTTAAGATAGTTTTAAATACTAACAAATCAAATATAATGAATTGTATAAAATTCAATACAGCTCTTGGATTGATTTCAATGCATTTAATTTTGTAAAATGTATTCGGTATATGTTAAGGTTAAAGTATAATGATATTTATTAATAATATTATCATTAAGAAACATTATTATGTAATAATTATCAGTAATTATTATTAATAAGAGCCGATGATTATTAATAATAATAATAATAACGAATATGTTGAAAATTTTTAATTTTTTCAATCTACATTGGTAATTATTAATAATAACTGGTAAATGTGATAAATTATTCGCTTTTACCGACTAACTTAGTAATTATTAATAATAATCCGTGACTATTAATATTTGACAATTAAGAACATTGACCGTAACATATATTCGTGAATTTTTATGAAATTTGTTATCTGAGGGATAAAATAAAACTATATATACTGTTACTTTACATGTCGTTGTATGCGCATATACATGCACACATAAGTATATGGAATGCATATACCGACGTAGAATGAATAAATATTATTTGTACTTACGGGTTTGCACTGTATGTAGTACATAAGTATATATGCTCCCATGTACATATAAATATACAGATACGCACATACATTATCTACTATACAGTGAGCAAAAAATTAACGGACTACCCTGAATAACTTTTGATCTAATGATCGGATTGTGAAAAGATCAGATCTAATAATCGGATCTTTTATGATTGATAATTTGTACATATGATATTTTAAGTTACTAAATCAGAAACAAAAATTCACTTTCTCTGAATAAACATGACTTTTTTTTGTTGACGGATTCGGACTTCCGACCCTCAAAACATGGAGGTTAGTTAAAATCTGGGAAATATTGTACCTACTGCCAAATTTTTTGACTATTATTGAATAAAATAATATAAAATAAAATAATACAAAATAAAATAATATGAAATAAAGTAATATAAAATAAAATAATATAAAATAAAATAAAATAAAATAAAATAAAATAAAATAAAATAAAATAAAATAATATGAAATAAAATAATATAAAATAAAATAAAATAAAATAATATAAAATAAAATAAAATAATATAAAATAAAATAATATAAAATAAAATAATATAAAATAAAATAAAATAAAATAAAATAAAACAAAATAATATAAAATAAAATAATATTAAATAAAATAATATGAAATAAAATAATATAAAATAAAATAATATAAAATAATATAAAATGATGCTACATGAGATTATCTTTGATTGAAAGAATTTTTTAACTGTGGGGAAAAGTTTTTTAATTCGCTTAAAAAGTTTTCGCGATATGATGAAATACGCAAAAACTAAAATTAATATTTTTGGTTCAAACTTTGGGCCGCTCTCCTGATCAAAGGGATGGATCCATAATACCTAGATGGCGGCTATCCTCTATATTTTTGGGAACAGACATCCGAATCTGTTGAAAAAAGATGTGTTATGTTAAAGATGTCTGTTGAAAAAGGTGTGTCCTATTTCACCGGCCCTGCTTCCCTTTTGAATGCTGACATTCTTACACGTTATTTGACATTTTTTTGGTAATGAGAAATGGGCCAGGTGGAAAAAATGTTGGGAATAAATACTGAAGGATCTGTTGCTTATAAATAAACGTTCCCAAGTAAAACTCATGAAATTCAATGAAAATTTAACAGGCGTCAAAAGAACCTATAAATAAACCATATTTAAGTAATTAGTCACTAAATTTCATTAGGAGAGGAATAAAATGATATTGAAAGTCGAGTTATGGTTATCAAAATCATATTTGTTATCAGTACTTTGCGATTTTTCATTTTCGAAAACGGAAAAAATGCTATGATATTCAACAACTGTATGCTGAATTTATGAACTTCATATTTGAAAAACCAATCATCATAATCATAGCATTTTATACCCCGATTAGTTTATTTATTTTCTGTTTCTTGCTTGTTTCCAAATAAAATATCTTGACGTTCTTCAGCTTCAAATTCCCCATCTCAAAACATTTCATCAGCTTCTGCTGTTTTATTTTATTTTATAACCGGCCTTTCACAGCAGACCCAATTCGGACTTTACGGCTATCTATGTTCAACTCTGTAGTCTTGTAATTTTGAACCCAATCCAAAGGACAAGGCAACTCTTGAATCAATCAATGGGACGACAAATGAATCTTTGTGGAAGAATTTTTGAGGAAACTAATCCGCATTTGTGTTTCATATGGAGAGGAAAACCACGAAAACCATTCGCACTCAGTCCGACCCAAAGGGATTCTAATTCCTGATTCTTCTACCACTTAGATTGCAGGGAGCCAGGAGCAGACAATGTCAACCAGTATCAACCAGTCACCGCTGGCAATCTAACCTGGGTCCCCTCGATTATAACGTTTTATACACTGAGTCACGGCGGCTCCATCCTACGTGTTGTCGAGATCCATGTCATCAAGCCCCCTTTCATCCACCGAAAACTCGAAATCCAGAATATTTTGTAGATCATCTCCAAAGGGTTTCACCAACAGATTCAGGTTTCATCTCAATGTTGATTACTTTATCTTTAAAACTTATTTCGGCTTTTGTAAAATCAGTTAGTTCTATTTATTTCTTGAATAGAATATTCCTTATTCAACAGCCTTATCACGGGCAAAATGTCCCGCAGTCGACTGATCGTTAAGACACGGTTCCCAGCAGATCACCGAAGTCAAGCATCACTGGCTGCGGTCAGTGTGCGGGTGGGTGACCACTTGGATCAACCTGCGTAGGGACCGAGGGTGTGCGGTATTGGTCCTCGTTAAACTGTTCTACCGTAAAGTGCTCGACTTTGCGTGCAGGTTGTCGGGCTACCGAAGCGGGGGGGGGGGCATCCGCTCTGCAGAGGATCAAAATTGCGATGGCATGTCTTCAGATCATCCTCAGGGATGTTTCCCAGACCGTCGCCAATAGCCCATTGTGCAGCTCTAGTGCGACGTAAATGAACAACAACAACATCACGGACAAAATATTAATCTAATCAGGTATTATTGTTTTAGAGTCACTAGTATGTTCTAAAAGTTAAAAAAAAAAGGTTTTAAAAAATGTTCAATTCCACCAACAAGATTTTTCGATATATATATATCTATAAATTGACGCCCAGTGGCTGAGAGGCGCTGTCTGGTCACAGGTCCCTGGTTCGATCTCTGGGTCGGGGAAAGTTAGATATAACATTTCATAACTTCAGTGGGTCGATAAAATGAGTACCAAGCATGCTTGGGAGCTGAACACTGGGGGATCCTCGTTGGGCTGACGACCCTACCGGAGCATCTGCTCTTGCACTTCAGGGCCCAAAGGTCAAGAAAACTGAGATGGGCACAGTAGGCCTTGGCCCTCTATGGGCTGTCGCTCCACTGAGTTTAGTTTTTTTTAGTTTTTATATATATAAAATAGCATTTTGCTGATTGTTTAACTTGAAGAGAGAAAAAAAAGAATGCATGCTTAAACTCAAAAACGTATAAAAACGCTTTTTTAGTGACAAACAAAATAACCGAAAATTGTTGCAAAAAATTGTAGAAAATGCACTGTTAAACAAAAAAAAAATTTATATTTAAATCCGATTTTACTTTTGAATGAAACGAATCTCTAACAAATTTAAAATCGTCCAATGAAAACTTGGATTTCACGAATGGATTTCGGAAAAGGGCGTTTTTCTCTAAATTCTCACCACGCAAAGTTACATTTGGCGTTAAAAAGTCAATTTTTGATAATTTATTATAGCTTTGTCATTGCAATTTAGCAACGTATTTTAAAGCTATGGATTTTCTATCATTTCTTCTAATACTTGAGATCTATAGCTTGGGGACGTTTCCTAGAGAGTACTATAAATTGTAACGTTATAAGAATTTTGAAGGATTTAAAGCCAAAGTGCCAAAACAAATTATCATTTATTATGCATAATTTCTTGGTAATTGAATACCTGAGAGCCCTATCACTGATTGATGGTCTAAGTGTCATCCCAATTTGTGAAACGTATAAATCCCTAAAATTTTTTAAGTTATTTCCGTCATGACTTCCGAGTTTTAATTCTGATTCTGAAAAAGAGGGTTTCTAAGATTACTCGCTTACTATTAACCGCCAAGTGCACTTAGATGGTTCTTTCACTCCAAAATTTTTACGTGGATTCTTCCCCTACCAAGTTCTTCAGAATCGAAGTACTTACTAAAATGAACAATTGCTGAGTTGTTAAATAAAACTAAAAAAAGATTTTCCTTCTATAAATTCCAATTTTGATCGAGGTTAATGTCTCGGCGTAAACATTTTGTGACATGTTTACAAATCTGAGTTATATTTTATTTCATAATTGGCATAGTACAGCCCACCTAATTCTAAGTTTGCGACTCCAACTCCATATCCTTGTAATTTTGAACCAAACCCACAAGACAAGGGAACTCCATATCAAGCATTAGGACAAACTAGCACGGAACTAGTCTGATTTCAAGTTACAACAAGAGGAAAAAATGGAAACGTGCCACGGTTAACGAGACGGCAAGAGGATTTTAATCAGTGAGTTATCTACTACTGTGGTCTATCCGAGCCAGGAGCAGATTTCGTACCAGCCAACCACCACTGGGATTCAAACATAGGTTGTCCCTTTACGAGGCGAAACCACAGTGGTTCAAATCTGAATTATATTAGTTTACTTGAATGTTTGGTTGCAAAATGTTATTAAGCATTAATTTTTTACTTTATTATGTGAGTGTTTTCGTTACTTCTCGTCTGTCTGCTTACATAAATATGAACAATTACTTACATCCATATTGGAAGAACTTAATCATTTATTATTTCACTTTTGTTTTTAAATTTTTCCATAACATTTTTCGCATTGTCTGTGTTTTTGTATTCACAGATAAAATTGAGATATTTTTAGCCAAGCACCACAAAAGCAGGTAATAGCTTTACAAATAAATGTTTGCACGAATGTTTATTTTAAAACTACTTTTCCTGAATAAATAAATCTTAAAAAAATAATAATCGATTTTGATACTTCTTAATGCTTCTTAGGTTAATATGAATGGCGGCTCTGTAAACATCAAAATGTGTTTCTCTAACTATTCCCTTGGAAACGAAAGTTATTTATCCTTTAATTCACAAATAAGTCATCAACTTTAAAACTAAAACTAAACGATGCCATTAATTTTCACCAAAATTTGCGTAAAAAATATTACCAAAGTTATAATAAATAAAAAAACTCATTAAATTTCAAGCGACATGTCATTTAAATTTTAATATTTTTGATTATTTTCAACCCATCCCTGAATGTCTGATAAAATTCTTGTAAACAAGTCACTAATCGATTTCTTGAATTTATGAACACTTCTGTCAAGCGTATAAAGTTAACATTAATTTTTTATCCTTATTATAGTTTAATACGTTTAATAAAATAAATTAAATATGGTCGTAAAACATGTCATCGGTTTTGAATTTTTCATTCAAAATTAAAGTATTTCTAAAGGGATTAGAATCATGAAAATATTATTTTATCAAGTTGTTTTTATAAAGTTTGATAGAGAATATTTATTTTATAGGTTAATATATAACATGCATTTCAAAAAATACGTATGTTGTAGGGTAAAATGCATATTTTATTATGTATTAAAAAGATTATGATATTATGAGAGTTCAAAATATGTCTGAATGTACATTTTTAAGATTATGTCCAAAATGAAGTAAAAAATGTACAATTTATGGGGTCTCAAATTATTTTTTCTCCGATGAAGAGAGGAAAAAACAAAAGAGTTTTCGAAATCTGTCAAGTCACTTGTAAGCAATGCCTTGTGCAAAATCCATAAAAATTAGTTTGATAGCCGAATAAAGGAATTCGATAGCAGAATCAATAAGCATCTTTAAAAGCCTCTTTGTTTCCTCCGTCAATGTAACAGGTTTTGATGTTTTTTAACCCCTTTTCAGTAGTGATTAGTCAATTTGATAGCGATTTCTGATCTTTCCTCGCATAATACCTCTCTTTATATTGCATTTTTCCCCCCACTTCCTTTTTGGCTAAAATTCTAAAAATATATGCTATGTGGAACACCTTCTTTGACAAAGAGAAATTACGAATTCCGTCGATGATAAAGTTCCTTTTAATAAAGAGCTTTGAAATTTAACTCAAAATTAATTATATTAATAGCTAAAATTAAATTATATAACGGAGTCTATATTTAGTAAATGGAACAATAAAATCACATAGAGAAGCAAAGCAAAGTATTCTTGTCACTTGGGGTTGCAATAAAACCAAATAAAAGAGCTGTTTCTCCATATATGATAAAGATAGGTTTCTATTCCTTATTTTATTGTAAACACTTACTGGGCTGTTAAATAATTAATTATAGCCAAGAATGTGTAAAGAAAAAAAACATAAAGAAAATCAAATTTATAAATTATTTTAGGTACATGATGGCTAGTGAAATACAAATTTCAAAAATATTTTATTACGCAGGATCAAATAGAAATCGTTAAAAACTTGTATTAATACATATATAACTAAAAAAATGTGTTAGATTATCTGAATTATATTTGTACTAAAATATAAAGTCCAAAGTTTAAAAAAGATTTTTTTCATACATATTCAAAAATATATCAATAATTGATTTTGTAAATGAGAGAAATTTCAATGATTAATAACTGTTTCGCTTTAGATCTAAATGACGGCAAATAAGTGCAAATTTGAAAAATTTCTGTTTGGAAGTGAGCCTTGTTCGGAAGATTTTACTTTTAACACAGAAAAAGACACCGGCGTTTTATGCTGAATTTCATAACCATAAATTACTAAGACGATAAATATATATTTTTTTCGCGTATTTTGAATTAAATTAATACAAAATAAGGAAAAATTATGAAAATTATGTTTCACAAAAATTCTGCGTCAAAAGGTTACAGAATATAGTTGAACATCGCGTACACGTGCTCTGAGATGAGAGAAAAGGTTTATTTAATTTCCAATGAGCTGCACAATCGGTCTCGCCGATGAGCAGACTTAGTGCGTTCTCCAGAGATGGTATCCACTCTTTCAGGACCACCACAATTGGTGAGATAACGTTGGTCATGTTAATTTGGACGTCTAGTTTCTGCCACACTAGATGGCAGCACCGAGACTCTATTTGGATGCTAAAGTGCACTAGGAATTTAATTTTTCCGAAAATGCTAAGAGCCAATAAGGCATTTCAGGGGTCTTTTACATGCCGCATAATCATACGACATGGCCGCTGAGGATTTTCTGCATCCCGAAAATCCGGTATCTGGGCCGGGGATCGAACCCGCAGACTTGGGCTCAGAAGGCGGATGACAAACCAACAGCGCCACCCAGCCACGTGAGAGAAAAGGTGCACTTTGAGATATTTGAATCGCATTCATGCGCTATTTTGTTATATAACCACCGCGAAACAGCCTTTCGGAGGCTATGACTTTTTCAGAACATGCGTTCGTGAGCGTGCTTGATGCTACATGTTAGTGCTAAATCTCCATGTTGTCTAAGCCAAATAAAGCTTATCTCTTCTACGAGATCTTCGTCACAAAATTTTAATGTAGAAATGAGACAGGTATATCCTGTTTGTCAATTTCAGTGTGGGTAGTATTTTTTTATTAAAATTTACTTTAAGACTTTTATCAACTGGATTATGAACTCATTTTCTTCTATTTCAGATAATCGGTCAAAATATTCTACGGCTTAGGATACACCTAGATAAATTGATACTAATGACGACGATCTACTTGACATGTCTATGGCACCACAAAAGCATCTCATTCCAGCATGGACCAAAGACACTAGTTATCATTTCCAAACGCTAGCTTCAACGAGCTGCTTGCTTGGTATTACTTTCATAGTAATCGGGAGCGTCTTAACATCGATTCTGCGAAGGTTTCCACAATTTCAAGATCTCTTCAAAGGTTGCATAGCTTTCTTGGTGGTTGGAGTGATTCTTTTACTGTTTGGATTGTGCTTAGTTCTGTACATCTGTGTGACAAGTAGAAGACAACCAAAACTATCTTCGGCAGCCAAGTCGTTGGAACTTCCACCTGACCCTAATCGGTTGCATCCAGTTTACCCACCTCATTCGGCAACATCCCACAGAACGATATGCCATGGTCCTCAGTTTTTGATTTTACCTGGAAGCGTTGATCCTGTTTATGTATCTTTTAACCCACCGGTGCCCGAAGTTTAAATTAGATACTATTGCATGATAGGATAAAAAGGCGCTTGCGATGTATATTTCATATAACGTTGTGTGCGAAATTGTATTCCAAATAATAAAACCAAATTTTGATTTTACTTGGAAGCGTTGATCCTGTTTATGCATCTTTCAACCCACCGTTGCCCGAAGTGTAAATTAGATACTATTGCTTGATAGGATAAAAAGGCGCTTGCGTTGTATATTTCACATAACGTTGTGTACGAAATTGTATTCCAAGTAATAAAACCAACTTTTGAATTTACCTGGAAGCGTTGATCTTGTTTATGTATCTTTTAACCCACCGGTGCCCGAAGTGTAAATTAGATACTATTGCTTGATAGGATAAAAAGGCGCTTGCGTTGTATATTTCATATAACGTTGTGTACGAAATTATATTCCAAGTAATAAAACCAGCTTTTGATTTTACCTGGAAGCGTTGATCCTGTTTATGTATCTTTTAACCCACCGGTGCCCGAAGTGTAAATTAGATACTATTGCTTGATATGATAAAAAAGGCGCTTGCGTTGTATATTTCATATAACGTTGTGTACGAAATTGTATTCCAAGTAATAAAACCAACTTTTGAATTTACCTGGAAGCGTTGATCTTTTTTATGTATCTTTTAACTCAGGGTTCCTAAAGTGAAAATTAAATGTTTCTGCATGATAGAAAAGACAATTTCACGTGTATTTCGAAAAAAGTTATATACGCAAATGCATTCCATGTGAATTAGGAACTGATTCATGATAGGAAGAATTCGCGTTATTTCCATATTTCATACAGCGTTGTATACAAAATTGTATTCCAGGTGAGAAAATCAAATTTTGATTTTTTCCAGAAGCGTTGATCTTATTTATGTATCTTTTTACCCAACAACTCCTAAAGTGTAAATTACACACTACTTCATGATAGAAAAAAAAATTACGCGTGAGCTGTATGCTTCATATAACGTGTATACGAAACTGTATTCCAGGTAATAAAATCAAATTTTGATTTTACCTGAAAGCGTTGAATCTTTCTATGTATCTCTTAGCTTATTGTCTCTCAACTAGTAGATAGCATGATTAAATACGCACAAATTGTATATTTTATATAGCTTTGCGAACAAATTAAATATTGATTTAAATAAAATTGCTTAGTAATACAGCAAATTTAATAGTACAAAAATTAGGCAATTTGATTAACCAAAGAGCTAAATCATGCCAAATTAAAAGCTATGCATATACATTATAACGCGTAAATTATAAACTTTGGGTACAAATAAAAAGCAAACTTTTTCGAAAGTTGCCGAGTGTCTTCGATCTCATTATGTGTTTCTTAGAATCCCTAACAAAAATTAAATTTTCAGAATTTACTTAATATGATGGTGTGATATTGATACATATCTGTTAAAAATTAAATGCGTTACTAACACTTAACAACCCATTATTGAAATCAATCAGTAAAGATGGATTAAAAATCTTAAAAATTATGCTTTTTCATTATGTTAATTGGATAGAATAATTAAAATGAGGGGCATAACGGCGGCATCTAATAAGTTTATTGAGTTTAAACCAGAGATTTGTTATTTATTTGACTTTTGTTATTAAATATTATAACCTGTGATCCCAATTATGTAGGCTATTGTGAGTTAATTTTTATCCAATATATTAAAAATATATGGTATGGACAGAGTTCATGCTGTGAAACTTATTATCTTCATTGTGAAAATTTTCATAAACCAAAACATTCATACCAAACCCAAAATAAATAATGGTACAGGAGGCTAATATAAACTGCTTTTTCTATCAAAAAATGCACGATAGGGTAGTTAGCAGAAATCGTAATAATTTTTTTTATAATATTAACTTTTGATCTATTGATCTGATTCTTAAATGCGATTTGCAATCTGATTGATTCAAAGGCTTGAATAGACCTTGTATATGCTAATTATTCTGAGTGCCGAAAATATTTTAAACTACAAAATCATACACAAAAACGTTCTTTCTCAGCAGTGTTGCCAGGTGCTGATAACCGTTCACCCCCAGATGGCGTTGTAAAATCCCCTAAAAATTTTTAAAAAACCCCAAAATTTTTAACTTAATCTATAAGTATTAAAAAATAGTACAAAAGTTAAATAATGTATAGAAAACGTTGCTTTAATACTTTATAATATTTTATTATCAACAAATTAATCTTTTTTGCATTACAATCGTTACATTATCTTTAATTTCTTTTAAAATATTTAAGATATTTTTTTCCATACTCTTTGACTTGCACATTTTTTCATAAATATTTTATTATCAACGATATAGTCTTTTTTAATATTTTAATTCTAACATTATGCTTAAATTTTTGATAAAATATCCAACATATTTTCGTCAATACTTTCTGATTTGTATATGTTTTCGCTGTTAAACATTTTTAACATAGAAAAAGTAGATAAAAAATCCTTTACCCTTAATCCTTAATCCTTTAACCTGTAAACTGATTTTCGTGTTCCCAATCTTTCTTGTACTTTTGTACGTACTTCTTTTTTTCTTTATCCTTTGGCATTATTTTTAAGCCTTGCACATTAAAAATTTTAAATAATTTGAATTCAAATTCTCCAAATGTACTGGTTGATCGAGCTATGAACCTGCTACATTCAACAAAGGGGTAAAGGTCTAAAATTATATCTTAATCTTTTTGTTTTGGTTTAACATATTAATTTTCATATTACCATCTCACACATTCTGTTATAGAATTTGATATTAGAAGGTAGCCAAAATGAAACAAGTAAAATTCACAAATAACCCTAAAACAAACCCCTAAAAACCAATTCTCCTAAAATACCCACTGAAGATAAAAAAATCCCCCTAAATTTAGGGGGGAAACCCCTAATCTGGCAACACTGTTTATCAGAATAATTATACCAAGTGCGGCTATTAATTTTTGGGATTCTATCTAATAATTCCTGAAAATATCATGTGAAACATTTAATCGTAACTTTCACTGTAAATTTGAAAGTAACCTCTACCTAATGTACAGTGCTCAAAATTATCACATTTTAAAATAGGTGCATTTTTTAAAATTTGATTTCGCGAGAACTATTCGATCAATTTAGTTCAAATTTTCTAATTTATCGTACAGTTTTTGTAAAATTTTGCATACCATACAATTCAAACGGGTTATTATTGAATTATTAAACAAATAATTAAATCATTATTAAATGAACTAACAAATTTTTGAAAGAAATTAGTTGACACACGGATTTCTATTTTGATAAATAAGTTTTATAATTAAGTACAAAAAGTTTTTGATTCCCTTAAAAAGTTTTGGGGGCACGGGGAAATATACAAGTAAAATAAACATTGAGGGTTTCGAACTTTTCACCTGTCTCCTGATCAACCTATAGGGGACACTTTTTTTTAGATTGCTTCTTAAGTATCGAAAATTCAAATCTGTAAAAAAAAAAAAAAAAAAAAAACTATTTAGAGAAAAAACGCTTTTTGTTGTTGTTGTTGTCTGATTTAATACCTACGTCGTCTACCTGGTTAATAAGCATTTTTATGGTTCGGCCCTCCCTCGAACCATTAACCCTTTTCGTCGGAGCTTAGTTTACATGATCAATATAAATGGCTCTGGTTAGAAATGACAAAAAACTTTATCTAACAGTTATGAATAACTGTTAAAACTCATGACATTTATGAAAATAGCAAATTATTCGCTGAAAATGTTATTTTTTATGACAATAGAGTCTTCGAAAAATGGCCTTATAGTAATTATAAGCAAATAAAGATTATTCATCCATGAATTTTAAAGAAAAAATTTGACTTGAACTGTATGAAATTATAAACTACTTCCATAACATGTAACACTCTATTAACTAGTAACGCATGTAAATGTTTTGTTTTACTTACTTCTTTTTGTTATTAAACTCACACGAATTTTATAATGTGTGCATTTGTATAATGTATATGCTATGTTTAAAAGTTGTAAATTATGTACATTAAACTATTATTTTAATTTAAAAAAGGTTATTAAATGAAATCATGTGTTGTTAATTTGTTCTTGTTTTTCCCTCATTTTCTTGCTGTTTATACGCTTAGCCGAGCGTATAAATCCTTCGGATTTTTTAGCTTTGAATTTGCTCTAAATTGAAAGTTATCTGATGTTTCTTTTGTCTTTACTACTTTACCTGCATTTGATACGATTCAAATTAAAAGAAATGTTATTTTAGTATTAAAAAAAAAAGTTTGCGTTGAGAGCATTAAAGTATAAATTCCACCTATCTCTGCTTTGAATGAAGAATATTGAGAAAAAAAATATCTGGAACATTCGAGAACAAGTTAAATAATTAATTTGGGAGTAAGAGTCAAACGTTATTTTATTTTCGACATTTTACATTTTTAGTTTAAATAACGTTAAAATTGTCGTTTTATTATAATAAAAATTTATCGTAACCGTAACTTTTAGTTAGGTAAAGGAATATTTTAAAGAAATATGAAATTTTTTATTCGCCTCACGCGTTTGTTGAATTACATAATTCGATAATTCAGAGTGTTCCGTATTCACTTTCCTTAGTATATATTGTCCAAATATATAGTCCAAAATATATACTAATTTAGGGCTGCTAATTATTATTCAAGCACGGAAAAAAAAAAAAACGTGAATGAAATATCTCATACTAGCAGTAAAGAAGTCGGGGTTGAAAACATCAAAACTTGTTTTATTATGAACAGAACGAAGAGGATTTAAAACATGATAATTTAAAAAAAAAAACCTAAATTTCATCAGACAATCGAACTGGTTTTGATATTTTTAATCTCGCCTTCTTCACTAAGGATTGGACTGATTTCGACATCGGTTTTGTTTTACTCTTTACTTTACAACCACTAATGTGCATTACTTGATTAAAAACTTGATTTGCTTCAAAAATATGCAGATTGGAAATAACAGTCGACAAGTTTTAAGCGCTCGAAAACAGGCACCTATTTACAAGACTTGTCAGACGTAAATGAGAAGAAACAAAAGTGGTTTTAAATATAATGAGTAAATATAATATTAATAACTAATGTGTATGCTGCTTCTCATGTCATGAACTGCACTGTAAAAAAATTCTGCATTAAATTGAGTTAAAAGTACTCGGACTCTGTGTGCACGAGCCTCATAAAATCCATTATATCGCAAAAGTGCGTTTTTACCGGAAGATTTTGCACCGTAATTTTTACTGTAATATTTATTTACTTACATTGATTTTACTGTAAACAGTATTTTATAAAAATTAAAGTATGTCAAATTTTTCAGTAAAATTTCATGATCTTCTTGAGTGCCGTAAAATTTTGCCGCAATCTATTAGGAATTTTTTACAGAGTAATGCCTATCTTTAAAAATTAAGACGCAAGTGAGTTTTTATAAATTAATTAGAAGGAGCATTAATGTTCATTATATCCATATTAATAAATTTATTATTACATTATTCATCCTCGTCATTGGTGGTGGAATGACAGCCCAAGGTGAGCCTCGGTCTTCCTTAGAAGATTTCGATAGTCCACTCATTTGCCGGCAACTGATTTTTTCATAAATTTAACACCCAATATAAATAATATCCGTTTAAGGAAATCACTAAAATTTTTATTTGACCTAAATTTTTGAAAAGTATTCTAAATATATAATAAATGTGAAACAATCTGTTTGTTAAAGTGATATTATGGTTTTAAAAGAAGGATTTCTCAGTGTAAGTATCATTTGTAGAGCAAAATATTTTCAATAAATTAAAATGTGTCGCGCTTCTATAAAATAAATGATTAAATATTATACTTTTTTTTATCAATAGGTAAATCTTGGGTACATATAAGTTGAGACAAACTATAAGTGATATTTAATATTATGAAATGAAATAAACTATCCTGATTGCTCAAAACTTAATTTTCCTATACCGTAGGTTGAATCTGTCAGATATAAACATTGTTCAGTAGATTTGTTTGCATAAAATGCTTTAATTTTATCAACACTCATGTCAAATGTATCGAAATATTAAAAACAAAATTTCAAAATTTGATTATTTTTATTTTATTTTATTCTCTGAAGTAATTAATTTAAAAAAAATCATATAATATTCGCGATGGAGAGACTTCGTAAAATTGAAGAGGTAAACATTTTTTAAAAGTGGTTTCAGATTTTAATCCCAGCAATAACTATAATAATTATGTTAGGATTCGAAAAATTTTTCTTGTCCTTAATTTTTGTTGACTTGTTTAATGACATTATAACATTAAAAAAATCGCCACAAAGTTGGTTTTTTACTTAGTTAGAAATTTGTTTCTGAAGTTGTAAATTTTTTTAGTGCGTTTTTCGTTTTAGTGCGATTTTTCTGTTTGTGATTGTTAGCTTTTTTTTTTTTTATAAAAATTGTTTACACAGAATACATTTCGTGAATTTTTTCGTTTAATTTTTTTCTCTCCAAATTTGTCATTTTTTTATTTATTGAAGACAAATTTGGAATACTCAATGTTTAAAATTAGACAAAAAAAATAATAAAATGCGTTATAAACAGAAAAAAAAACTGGTTTCTTAAAATCGAAGACATTGAATAATAGCAGAAAATATACTTAATTTTTGATCAAAAATATAATTTAATGTAAAAACTTTTGACAAAATACTGTATGATATTTATGAGTTAGTTGGCAGTGAAAATATAAGTCCTTTGGAACCATGATTAAAAGCAATGAAAAATCAGAAGATATGACATTCAAATATGTTCTTATCCACAAAGTCCATTGCCTGCCAGCATATTCTTGGTGCAGTAGAGTGGGAATTGCGTAGCTTTGAGCAGAAAACCCGTTATCCCCGAACAGCCGTCACAACAAGCTTCCAGTGGGCAAAAAAGAACATACCATCCAGCGAAGAAGAATCCGACAGGATATCCAATGAAGATCAGGATAAGCAACCACACAATGGAACAAAGGCACTTGCACATTTTGATCTCTGGAATAAAGACACTCATATGAAATATAGGTATCAATATAGGTAAACATTGGAACTTTATTCATGGTTTACTACAATCGTATAATGGGCTCTAAAGCATGGGTGCCGTTGCTGTGGGGAGACAGTGGTCTACGTCTTCAATACTTAAACCTTAATGTCTCTCTTAATATTTTCGACAAAGAAAAGTTGAATGAATCCTGATCGATTTAAGCTCATAAAGGATATAATCAAAAAGTTATTTAATTATTATGATATTTATAATATTATTATAATATTTTTGCAGATGTTTAACAAATTTAAAGAATATTTTTGTTATGTATGAAATTTAGAGAACTTGTGTGATTGTGTATTTTAATTCTGTCCTCCTCAAACATCGGACATGTATGACAATTAAATGAAGACCGCGCATCCTCGGTTTCTTCGCAGGCTGATCAAAGTGGTTACCCACCCACTCACTGACAGCTACCAGTGATGATTGACTTTAATGATCTACTGCGAGTAGTTTTTTTATTATCAGTTAACTGTGTGCCATATATCAGAAGTGAGGGTAAAATGAAACACAGATAAACGTGACAACGTCAGAAATAGTGTAGCGACACCATCCAGGAGTATAAATTACAGTAACAGGCTCACAACACAGGTTGCTCATGGCTCACTAGTCAGTTCACATGAAAGCATTCAAAGTAAATGTAAAGTCATTTTAAGATGTTTTTTTTCTCTCCTGAACGTAACAACAAGGACAGTAATACGATTTTCAGTGACAGAAAATAAGCATAGTACGAAAATTTATTATCAAAAGTTTGCTCTTTTTGACGATTTTATTACTATTTAAGGCAAAGGGCTGTGAACAAATGTTGTGAAAATTTACTTCATAGGCGTAGATCAACATGTGATCTTCAAAGGACAAACAAATCCAATCTTCTCACGTGATATCCATTGCTGTCTGATTAAAACGATCTAAGGCAATCAAAGAGCTACCCACTCCCCCAGGCTTCTCTGCCGCACCTACAAATGAATAACGGAATCTTCTACTTTTAAAGATTGTAATTTGTTCTGATCTGGCAGCATCGTTTCCATATCAACTTTGCATTCACTTTAAATGCTATCATTCGAACTGGATAATCAGTTATGCGTAATTTGTGGTTCACTCCATTTACTTTCCTCCTATTTCTAAATGTTGGTGTTTCACTCCCTAGTATATTTCTGGAGTGAGACATACGTCCACTTTTCCTTAAGTCAACTCTTGCGGTTCTATAGAAAAAGCTGTTTTATATATATATATATATATATATATATATATATATATATATATATATATATATATATATATATATATATATATATATATATATATATATATATATATATATATATATATATATATATATATATATATATATATATATATATATATTAAGACCAAAAACGTAGGGCACCTCATTTGCTAATAAACTTTTAGCTCAATGGAAAATATTGACATAATTTAAAAGCATTATTTTCTTTGCAGTTTACTTGAAAAACGTAGATTGCGAAATTTTATTTGGTTTTATTATTTTTTAAACAAATTTCTCACAGATGTGAATGCATGATTTTCAAATTTCTCATAATACGAATGAATTACTTAAAAAAATGTAAATTATAAAAGTTTATTTTATTATTTTTAAACATATTTCTTGTAGATTGAATGCTAAATTTTCATTTAACAGAAATGAATACAGGTTTGAATGCAACAGACTGTGAAATTCATTCCATTTTATTCTATTTTACTTCCATTATTAATGAGACGTAACAAATAATATATTGTTTATTTTCTTATATATTGCTTTGAACCAAAGAGCTTAAATGTAAAGTAATGACACGCTACAAAATTTTTAATTGCAAATATGTAATAAATAAAAAGAAATCAAAAGTCAAACTTCCGATGATGAATTTAAAGAATTAGAAAAATTCCAAAATAAAAATGAAATTTATTCGTTGCCTTCCATTATATTTATTTTGATTAAATAGGTTGAAAACGCCTAAAAATATATTATTAAAAAATATTCGGATACAATTAAACTTATTTAGCATTAAAATAAATATTTCAATAATAAAAAGTTTATGATTCGTAAAAAGTCGTATTATATTTTCTTGACTTAATTATTTGGACAGGCATAATAACATATTACATAACAAATATTCCGTTATAATTAAACTTATTCAGCATTAAAATAAATATTTCAAAATTACGAAGTTTATGATGCGTAAAAATTCGTATTATATTTATTTTGATCAAATAATTTGAAAATGCATTAAAACATAAAACATAATAAATACTGTGTTACAATTAAACTTATTCAGTGTTAAAATAAATATTTGCTCTTCTTCTTTGTCAGCGCAACAGCCCCTTGCAGGCCTTGGCTGCCTCAACAGCTGACAAACGACAGCTCCTCCTATCCATAGCAACTCCCTTCCAATTTCTAATTATTAGGGTTTTCAAGTCATTTTCGATGTCGGTGAGCCATCTAGTGGGGGGTCTGCCACTGGGACATGACCCCACGGGCTCATGGCGCTATTTTCAGGGATTCTCCATAGATGATCCATCTCAGCCTATTACTGCGGATTATTTGGGTAATTTGGGGCTGCTTAAACAGTCGGTAGAACTCGAAGTTATATCCGGTTAGCTAGCATCCCCTTTCCCGAATTGCGCCAAAGATGGCTCTGAGAATCTTTCTTTCGAAGGTGTCCTGTGACCACTGTATATCAAAATTTAGGGTGCAAGTTTCACTTCCATAAAGCAGTACAGGAAGTATGAGTGTCTTATAGAATTTCGGCTGAGAAGATTTGATCTTAATTGTCTGCTCAGTCCAAAGAAACACTTATTAGCCATTTTGACTATATTGTTGATTTCTGCTCTAAGTATGTTTCGATCGTTAGCAACAGTGCCAAGGCATTTGAATTCGCTAACCCTTAAAATAAATATTTCAACATTACAACATTTATGATGGATAAAAATTCATATCTCCTATATTAAGTGATTTACTTTTTAAAGGTTACTATTTAACACAATGAAATGCGAACTTTTCATATCTAATTATCGTAGATGAAACGACATGTGTAAAGAGATAGTGCCTCTTATATCTTATCCAGTTTACAGAGCTCAACGACAAATTATTCCATGTTGGCTTTAGTATTGTTGTTAACTTTTCATTAGTATTTCTACTGTAAAATATTTTAAAAACAACGATAGCTTTTATTTCTCATCGCCATACGTGAAATGGGTAAAGGCTCAAAGATACCAAATTCATAGTGCAAGTGCTAGATTTAGATTTTCATCTACTTTAAATACCTGAAATCTGAGAATAAAATTGCCGACGACAGTTTAATTTTTCATTGACATTTGTGGAATATACAATAACAATTCTAAGACATCAAACTTAAAGAGCAGCATATAGTTTCAAATATTAAAAACAACAAGAGCTTTTATTTGGCATCAACAGATGTGTAACCACATAATATGTGAAACAGAATATAAGTACAGAGATATCAAATTTATAGAACAATCAAATTATACAATGTCAAATTTATAGAATATCGAATTTATAAAATATCAAATTTATAGAATATCAAAATTATAGAATATCAAATTTATAGAATATCAAATTTATAGAATCAATTTTATTCTTTTATTTATATAAAATTTTTCAATTTATAGAACAAAATTCTTTTATTTATATAAAATTCTTAAATTTATAGAACAAAATTAAATCATCAAAATTAAACAGATAGCTAGTTAATCCTCATTTTTGCAAAAAAAGGGCGTAAACAATTCTATTCTTTTTCCGTAACTTCAAAACTTTGAAAAATGTGAGTATAATAAAATATGTAATGCTGAGTATGTTGTGAAAATATAAAATTATACAGTCCACAGTATTCGAATTATAGTTCAATTTAGCAAGTGATTGCCGTAAAGTGGGGCTGTTTTGGGATTCTTTTATTTATTTATTATTTCTATTATTTTTGATATCTCGTAAGAAGTGCAATGTAGAGTTCATGATATTTTATAATATTTGTCTGCACAACTCCTTTTTATGTAAGAGGTTAATTCTTAGATGTGCATAAATAACTAATTATATTAACAAAATATAAATAACTAATTAATAATTAGAATACTTACAGAGAATTATCTGACTTTATAAAAGCTGCAAACTTCAAGATCTACAAAACGCCTCTGAAGTATCCAGATCTTATTTTAAATAATTTCATTTCATTTTTTTATCAGAGTATGAGCAACCCAGATAAGAACTTGAATATTGTGAGTGATAAAAGAAACTTGCAATGTATTAAAATTATCTCCATTTCATTTCTTAGAAATAAAAACCCAACCCTGAATCAGTTGCTATTTTTGTAGCATCAGATATTGAAGAAACATGGCAGAATTGTCAAACCTTATCTTTTTTTATATGAATATATAAACAAGTATGTGGTCAGGGACGTAGTTGAGTAGGAAGGAGTTATGTCAGGACCTCCCCCCCCCCCCCAAAAAAAAGAATTTTCACGATCGAAAATTTTATTTACTCACACACACGCATATATATGTATATCTATACAACTTTTAAAATATTTTAAATTTTAGTTCAAAAAGTTTTTTTATTCAATTTAGAATTTCAAAAGATGAAAATATTTTTTTAATTCGTTTAAATGAAATAAAAATACATAATGCTCCGCTATTTCAAATTTTAATAATTTTTTTAATAATCATAATCAAATATTAAGCCAGTAAAGTATCCACAATAGATCCCAAATAAATGAAATTGTAAACGCTAAGACTAAGAAAATAAATACCGAGGAAGACAGGACTGAAAATTTTAAATCCTGTTTGATTGCCCGGGGAAACGAGAAAATTGAAAGGCGATAATCAAAAATCCCTCCAAGTTTTATCCGGTAATTAATTAGTTTTAATATTTTCTGTATCGATGTCCCGAGAAGTGATTTGTTTAACATGGAAAACAATTTTGTATATTCCTCGTTCAATTATTATTTAGCGACCCTGAATGGGCGTACTGTATAGAATTTATTTTTGATAAGGACTTTAAAAAATATATTAAAGGTTGGAATTACTGAACATTCGATGAATGTAAATAATTTTAAAATAAAAATAAACTAATAAAATTTATTCTTTCCTTATATGGAAGTGAAAGATCTTAAAATAACTTCTCTTTTGAAATATAAATCTAATTATTATTCATTGGTATGTTTTCAACCTTGGAGTCCCAAAATAGAATTTCTACACTTATCCTTTACCAAAGATATTTTATGAAAACGACAGAGTTTTAATGCTTTCATTGATACAAAAGTATTTATAATTTTTGTATTACATATATATATATATATATATATATATATATATATATATATATATATATATATATATATATATATATATATATATATATATATATATATATATATATATATATATATATATATATATATATATATTTGTGCAAACGATTTTGCGGAGATTGCGTATTTTTGCTAACGTTTTCTTACTATCAATTTAAAACTTCTAAATTTGATTAAGATATGATGCATTAAAACTGTGCTTAAAGGATAAGTTTTTTCATACATACCATGGAAGAGACCTACTACTTTATAAGATACCTTATGCAATACTTAAATGATGATAATTGTGTGATATCCTATTATCGTGATATTTGAAAGGTTTGCTAATTTTTGAAATTTATTTTAGTAGTAGATTTCCTATAGAAAATTATCAGGATTATAAAAACATGAAGAAAGTATCTCTAAGTATAATTTTTAAATTCTAAAGTGTGTTTTAGTTCAAAAGTGTGTTTCAAAAGTGTGTGTCTATAGTGTAAAACAGCTTTTGCGTGAGACATATGACAGTGCCGGAATTAAACAGCTATTTTGCAAGCAAGAACAACCTTCTTACAAATTTATTTCTCATTGTTCTGAGAGTCTGACACGTGGCTAATATTATTGAGATAAGAAAAGAAAGGTCTTAAATTAATTGATTCAAATTATTCTTAAGTTTATCTTGAAAACGTTTTTGATACAATAACTAGCGTGAAATGTGTAACTGTATCCGGTTCCTCGTTTATTTTTAAAATTAGAATTCTAAAATATCGTTTGGAAAATGAATATTTCCTTTGATTCTTCAATGCGCTCTTCATTGTTCTATTATTTCCGAAGCGTTCCTCAGATAAGAGGTGAAATGTGTTGATGTTTGACAATGATATGTTTTAGTAACAGATGGATTTATACAATGCTTGACAAATGACAGAATTTCTCAAACATTTGTCATGCAGTAGCATCTTCATGTTCTTTTTCCTAGCAATGATAAGATAATAATTTTTTATTCATTCGATGTAATTTTCTGAGAATATGTATTACAGTTTTATTCAGAAAATTTCAATTAATTTAGTGTCATTCACTTTTACTGAATTTCGATAAGATACTTAAGCAATTGCTTGTAACTATTGTGTTTGAATAATATTTTAATTTAAAAAAAGGATATTCATATCTTCTAAACTGTAAAAACTGTAAACTGCCAAAAAGCACTGGATATTAAAAAAAAATATGCACTTTGAAAATTTATTCATTTGTAAAATACAATGCCAAAAGCCAGTATAATCATATAAATCTTAAAGAGAAATCAAATATACTTTAATATTATTGTTGTAAATATATGAAAACAAAGTTGTTTGATTTAATGCATACTACTTTCAGCTTAGTTTCAATATTTTTGTACTTTATAAAACTGGTGATATCTAAATTATTATTATTATTTTGGTCAGACATTAATAGTGCTTATTGAAGCACTTTTGATAAGAAAAATTAAAATAAATGCACTTATAAAAAAAATATTTTTCAAAAATTGAACTTTAAGAAATTGTCTATGTGGCGAAATTTTTTTACGTAGAAAAAATCATTAATATCAACGAAAAATTCCCGATGTTTACATAGTTTCATAAAGCCAAACACTGCAGCATTTTAAAACTGGCGCTGCACAGTCGGCTCATATTTGGGTTTACGCCTATTAATATTCAACTACTTGCCCTTTTAATTTCGATTCCACTCTGTCAAATCATTTGCGTTACACGGAGAAAAAAAGCCCGAAAAACCTCTCACGGTTAGCTTGACGGCAAGGGGAGTTCAAGGGACTTTCAGTATTAAAAAATTACATCACAATGTTTTTTATTTGCACAAAACATTTTACATTTCTCATCTTACTCATCGGACACGTTAAAACAGATAATTTTCTTCATCTTAACATTTTCATAATTAGCACTGAGGGAACCGACTAATTACGTAACTCAAGAGTCTTAAATAACTGTTAAAGAATCACAAAATTATTAACATACCATATTTTTTTTGTTAAAAAAAGCTTTCAAGCCCACCAACTGCATTAAGTTTCAAATATCAAAGGAAATTTTTTCTCACCAATGATTAAAAGGCTTTGTTTTCATAAATGTGGGTAACAGTAAAAGCTGGCGTGGGATCAAAAAGAGAGGCTAACGCAGGGACTTATTTTCTCTTGTGTGTTATGTGTTTGTTCATTTGTTTAGTTTTCACCGAGTTTGTTTATACGTAGTTATAAACACAGAATTTATAAATTCGGTTATTTATAAGCACAAAAGTTTAAGTTTATGTTCAACCCTTTACAATAGGTAAAATTTTTAAAATCCCATTCACCTTCTCTCCTAAAATTTTTTTAAATTTCAAATTAATTTTAGCTTATAAGCTAAATGAATTTATTTCAATAAATAAAATTTAAATCTCAAAAATATTTTTTAAAAAAATGACTCAATTAAAAGATAATAAACAAATAACTTTAAGGAAAGCTTGATATAACTGCAGCTTTGTTCTAATTATTAACCCGATTCATTGATTGTATACTTGTTATTTCTTCTCACCTATTTTCATTGATAATATGCTTGATCAACCAATCAATCACTTTTTTTATTCCATGGAAATAATTTGAAACAATTAACACACATCTCAAAAGAAACTAAAAACATCTATCTTAACATCTCTTTCAGTTGATTAGTATCTTATCTCTTTCAGTTGATTAGTATGCGAAAGTATATTTCTGAAAATTTATTCTTTGTTTGTTCCAAAGCGTTCGATTCGAAGAAAATTCAGCAGTGGTGTTAATGATGCGGGTCAAAACATGTTCGAAGAAGAAAACCGCGTGAGTAGCCATTAACTTAATTTCTAAGAGGGTCATTGCTCACACAAAGAGGCTACAATGGTTACTTTTTCTAAACCCGCCTACAGCAACGAACAACTTTTAAATAGGCATGATCACATCGCTTATAATAATCTCACCCATTTGGGCCCCAAATGTTACACCACATGTTGCAGAGGAAAAAAAAATTGAAAGAAAGATGGAGGCTTATAACAATAGAGTTTATTATTTTGAAAGTTTATATCACTTCATGTCAAAATAATAAAATTAAAATAAAAATGGTAATAACAAAGTTTAAAAAGAAAAAAAAACGTTTTATGTTCGACACACCTAAGGTAAATATTAAATAAACTAGCAATTTCAATAACACTGAAGACTAAAAAGGAAAAAAAAATTATATTTTTCATACCTAAGATAAATATAAAATGAAATTATAATTTTAATAATTAAGTAAAGAAAATAATGACAAAATAAAATTTTGATAACATTAATAAAATAAAAAAAATTTAATAACATAAATATAAAAAAATAATAAACGAAATAAAAATTTTGATAATATAAATTATAAAAAAATAAGAATTTTAATAACGTGACTGATAATAATAAAATGAAAAAATTAATATATATATACATTTCATAAGTGAGATATAAACGAATGTTCTTTTAAAATGTTCTTCTTTTCCTTAAAACATCATGTGAATCCCGATTATTCCATTTTATTCATTCCAAAAACCAAATTTATTCTTTAAAGACTATCTTACAAGTTATTATGAACATTTGAGAACACTAACCGTAAAGTAATGATAATATAAAATTGTTCATTATTAATACAACATTTTTGTTAAAATTTTAATGCTAAATTGTTGCCAGCAAAGCTTTGGCGACATAATTGCATCTTTCCTTCTTCTCTTATTCTCGTTTTTTTCTTTTACTCACCATAAAACTTTTGAAAGAATAAGTTCTTCAATAATTTTTTATAAAATTTCAGCAGCTAGTTTTGATTTAATTTTGTTAATAAAATATAATTTTTGTTATAGAGAAGAGAGGTTACGAAAGAGTATTCCCAAATTTTATTTTATTTCTTGACTCCTTGATTTGCCAAGAATGATTTCTTGTAGATGTTTCCAAATATATCAAATTTCCGAAAATATATCCATTATTTTACTAGAAGCAGTTCTGTTGAAAAATCTATGTTAGATTAAAATTTAAACGTGGTTTTTAATGTGCTTCAATAACGATAAATCAATTAAAAATTATTATAGAGCGCTATTACAAAAAATCTTCAGATATTTCTACGAAAAAAAAAACTTATTAAATTGTATTAATTTTTATCAAACGATGTAAAAATGTGAAGAAAAAAAATTATTCAAAACATATTATAAAATAGGAATTGGGTATAATATGAAAAAAACACAACTACTTCGATTTAGTAGGAACAACATATGACGCAATGCTAAGCGAATGGAATTTAGTTGTTGTTTATTTAGCTATTGTTATTAGTAGTTGTTGTTATTTGTTTTAGTTGTTGTTGTTTATTTAGTTGTATTTAGTTTCAATAACTTTTCTTTATAATGCAATAAAATCTGGCGAGCAGCTATTTAAACGATCGAACACTTCGTTTGTTTATTTGTGGCTTGAAGTTCGGCTCGCAGAAAATGCCGTTCATGGGTTAAATTTAATAGGAACAACACAACCTGTGACGTAGGCTATATTATACCCAATTCTAAAATAGTTTTTTTTAAATCTAATTAAGTCTTATAGTCTATAAGTAAAAAACATGAATCTACCAGAAAAGAGAACTCATCTCAACTATTATAATTATAAGATTAACTGTTATTATAAGATTAACTGTTACAATTCTTCTTCAAAATCGCCGAATGAGGGAGCACGTGACAGAGGAATATTTGATCTTAGGGAGTAAGCGAGATGGGGTAATACAACAATAAACTTGTTCTTAAAATAGATTTAGTTTCCGTTTTTCTCTCGCTTAATTATTTATTTGCAAGCCTTAAAATATTTTTTTCAACTTCATTTCAGATAAGATCTTAAAAATATATGAGCGGTGATAACATAATACCCTTAAAAAGTTCAAACAAATCAAAGTAAAATGTATGTTGTAGCACACGTTTAAAAAAAATCTAATTTTTAATTTAGTGGGTCGAGCCGTGGTGGCTCCGAAGATAGTGTGTTCACCTTCCAACGAGGTGAACCGGGTTCGAATCCCAGAGATGGCTGGTCGATACGAATTTCACATCCGGCTTGCACTGACCACAGTGCTGACGTAAAATATCCTCAGTGGTAGACGGTTCATGGGTTAAAGTCCCCTTGCCGTCAGACTAACCGTGGGAGGTTCTCGTGGCTCGTGGTTTTCCTCTCCGTGTAACGCAAATGCGGGTTAGTACCATAAAAAGCTCTCCACGAAGGCAAATGTTTCCCTATATTTGATTCAGGAATTCTCTTGTCTTCTGGATTGGTTTAAAATTACAAAGCTACGGAGTTGAACATTAATCGTCGTAAACCCAAAAAATTGGGTCGGCTGTTCAACGACGTTTATAAAATTAAATTTAGTTGGTCGTAAGTCATTCATACATTTTTTTCGTATATTTTTGCTTAATCCACTTGTAGATAAAATTTGTTTATACATACTTTATTTTGAAAACATTACTTTTGCTCAAAAGAAAAAAAAAAAAAATAAATAAATAAAACAGGTAAAACTTTTATGTACAGAATAACAATTACTATTATAATAAAATTTGATCTTACAGAAAAAAGTGGATATTGAGATGAAAAATGGCAAATAAGCAAACAAATAAACAAATAAAAATAAAATAAATGAATAAAAATTTACACATTATTTATAATCATGTTGTTGAAATATATAATTTTAAAATTGGCTGTTTTTGTTCACAATTTTAAGTTATTAAAGCATTAATTATTAATTTTTCGTGAAACTTATTAGCTGTGTTAATATTATCATGAGTTATGTTCAAACTGTTATGTAAGATTATTATAATCATTACTGCTAAATTCATTTTAAGCTATTATAATATAAATTCGGATGTTATCACAATCGTTAGCTAGTTATTTAAGTTAAAATTAGCTAATTATTGTCATTAATACAAATCCCCATTTCTTTAAATTTAAAATTAAGTTTCTATATTAAATGTAAAATTATCGAAAATTTGACACTAAGAAATATATGCATATACTCACCTTATTTAGATAAAAGTTTGCACTTTTTCTGAGAAAGCTTTCTTTACCTTAACAGCCCACGCCAAAACCGATGACAATGTAAACATTACAAACACTCCCTCACGTTGCTTCATGACGCAATCGTCACGTGATACACCGTATGCCTTGCCATTGGTAAAGAAATAGAAAAAGTTAGGTGTGGAGTTAAAAAAGATGCCGGAAACGAAAACTATTTTTCCTTACACCGAAAGAGTTCAAAGATATTTTTTGTCCTATATTCCACATTGATAATTGATACTAAACACCATTTCATTAATAAATGTGTGATGACCTTTGTAATACTGACTGTCTTTGGAATAGTGATTAATCTGTGTTACAAATTCAAGTGATTGTCAATTCTAATGATCAGAATTTTAAATAGAGATCAGGATTAAAAGAATTTTATGATCAGTAATGAGATTTAAATCTGTCAAAAACCAGTTGGCAGAAGCAATTTTTTTTTATAACTATGAAAGATGCACTCGCTAAACTCAAGTGAATGCTTTTCGTTTATAATTGTTTGTTTATCTCAATTAAGAGATATTTTGTTTAAGAACAAAGAATATTTTGCAAATAAAATTCATAATTATTGTAATTTTATGGGAAAATATTTTATTAACATGTCTATCATTAAAAAATGAATTATTACCTGAATTTGAAAAATAATCAACTGCTTTTGAAAAAATATATTAACCTAAGAAATACAGAAATTGTGCCTCAACAAGAAATAAATTCGGAGTAATTTTACTTGTTTACAATACTTTTTATCTCTTTTGAGTCTAACATATTTTTAAAAATTTCGATATAAATGTTGAGAATTATATCTGGCAACAATATCTGAATGTTTTTTTTTACCAAACATTTAACAGTTGATAATTATTGAACTAGTTAGCGGAAGTTAATATTATTTATTACATAGTACTCCCTGTAAAATTTTCTACATACCTTTGTAATTTCACGCTTCTAAGTTTTACAGTTTTTGAACAGCAAAACAAAATGTAACGTAAAAAATAACAGTGACGGTGGTCTTTTTAATTTTAATACCGTCGTTGAACAGCCGACCCAATTTTATGGGTTTACGACTACTAACGTACAACTCCGTAGCCTTGTAATTTTGAACCCAATCCGGAAGACAAGGGAACTCCTGGATTGAACAGTGGAAGAAATTTGCCTTCGTGGAGGACTTTTTGATGGAGCTCACCCGCATTTGCGTTGAATGGAGAGGAAGACCACGAGAACTTCCCACAGTTAGTCTTACGTCAAAGGGACTCTAACCCATGATCCGTCTACCATTGAGGATATTTCACGTCAGCACTGTGGTCGGTGCAAGCCGGATGCGGAATTCGTATCGACTGGGATTCGAATCCGGTTCACCGCATTGGAAGGCGAACGTCCTATCCCCTGAGCTATCGCGGCTCTGACGGTGGTCTTTAGGAGATTTTAAAAAAACTAGAAAAAAAAGCTAATATAGACAAACATTCATTTAGAGCTGTAATGGCTTAGGGGATAGAGCGTTCGCCCTTCAATGTGGTGTACCGGGTTCCAATCCTAGCGATGGCTGGTCAATACGAATTTCGCATCTGGCTCGTATCGATCACAGTGCTGACCTCAAATATCCTCAGTGGTAGATGGATCACGGGTTAGAGTCCCCTTGTCGTCAGGCTAACTGTGGGAGGCTCTCGTTGTCTTCCTCTCCATGCAACGCAAATGCAGGCTAGTTCCATCAAAAAGTCCTCCACGAAGGCAAATTTCTTCCACTGTTCAATCCAGGAGATCCCTTTTCTTCTGGATTGGGTTCAAAATTAAAAGGCTACGGAGTCGAACTTTAGTAGTCGTAAACCCAAAATTGGGTAGGCTGTTCAAAGACGGTTATGAAAGGAAAATTATAAAACATTAATTTAAAAACTTGAAACTAATAACAATTTGAGAATTTTCGAAGTTTGAACATAATGGAGATTTAAATTTTCTAAAAAAACATTAATAGATTTTAAAATATTTCCCTTTGAAGAAGCGTTAAACATAAAAAATTTAATTGGCAATACCGATTTAGAAACGTGCTTTCTATGCAGAATAAAAAGCGCCAACTTTAACTGAATTTAAAATCCAATTTCAATGAATCATTTTTCTACTAAATAATTAATATAAAAATTTTTTTAAAGTCAATGCCTACTTAGGTCAACAAAACTTTTATTTTAGTTACTTTTTATTAAATAATTAAAAAAAATGTCTTCCGTATAAAATTAAAATTAATTAGTTAAATTTTATTAATGAATTAATATTTGAAAAAAAACTGTATTAACATCAAGTGCCATCTACTACAAGTTTAAAAAAAAATGTATTTGAATTTGAGTGGATGAATATATAGTATTTTATGAACGATTGAAAATGTGAACAAGATATAGGGAGAGTGTGAACTAATAGTAGGAATTGAAAAAATACTTTACACAATTCTTATTAAGCTTAGATAGTATTTTTTAGAAAAACAATGCAAGCGCTCGTAAAACACGGTTTTTCAATTGCACCAGTAAAGAAGATAACAATTTCGAAGAAGAAAAAAAAAATTTTTTTCCGTTTTACTCTACTAAGAGCCCTAAATACGACGCATTTTAAGATTCTGGGATATTCGTTTCGCCATTAGTTACAAAGAATTTTACACAATTCTTTGTAACTAATGGTGAAACAAATATCAAAATAAAAACATCACACAATTCTTATTTAGCTTCAATAGTATTTTTTCCGTTTTATTCTGCCGTGCAATTAGAAAAACAACGTAAGCTCTAGTTTTTCGTAAAACACGGTTTTTCAATTGCACCAGTAAAGAAGATAACGATTTCGAAGAAAATTTTTTTTTTTCGTTTTACTCTACTAAGAGCCCCAAATACGACGCCTTTTAAGATTCTGGGATATTTGTTTCACCATCAGTTACAAAGAATTTAATTTTTGCGGAAAAAAGAACACAAGCCTTGTTATGAAACAAGTTTTTTCTTTCTTTCTTAACCTTTAACTTGGAAAAAAAGAGCTCCATTGGCTTTGTGATGTTTCATAAAGCTTATCATCAGTTTGCGCTTTGAAGTTCCGCATTCTTCGTAACAGAAAATGGCTGGAAGTCATCAGTTAAATAATGACTCAGAAGTGAACTTAATATAGATTACTTAAAAGTCTTTAGCATGATTGCCGGCCATTAAAAACAGTTTGTTTTATATGAGGACAAAGTTTCATGCAATAAAAAAATGATAGGACAATTATTTTATTATTTAATATTAGAGAGAAGGATTAGAATAACTGAGCTAGATGCATGCATTTTAATAAATTAAAATATAAGGCAATAAAATTTGTCGCACATTCATTGTTTACACATATAAATTTTTTTTAGTATTTAAATTTAATAATTCAAATATAAAACAATATTTCGATCAATGAAAATCATATTAATGTTTTCGAGAATAAAAAGAAAGTTTCAAAAGAAAAAAAAAACACATTATTAAACAAATTAAAAATACTATTTTTAAACTTATAACAAAAATGTTTTTAAATTTTTATGTTATTGAATAAATAAATAAATAAAACCTTCAAAATTTAAAAAAAAAGCAATTGTTAATTTATTTTAGATAATAAAAGATTCAAACAAACAAAAGTTTTGAAAATCGATTTAATAGTTTTGCTGAGAAACGACTTGTATTAAAATTAGGGCTATAAGCATTAAACTCCCTTTAAATAGTGGTAAATTGTCATGAAAAAAAGGAGAAAAAATCCTCGGTTTTTATCTTTTGATAAGTACAATGCACAAAAATTAATTAATAAATGGACCACCTTGACTTACTTTTGATCTAATGATAGGATCTTCAGGTTCCAGAACTCAATCTTAATGTTTTTAGATGGTGATCTTAAATATGCTAATAAATTAGAGCAGATGATATTTAATGTTACAAAATCAGCCACAAAAACGTACTTTCTCTAAATAAATATACCCTTTTTTTCCAACGAAATCGGATTTCTATATAGGGGGTAGCCGCAATCTGGGAAATATGGTCAGAATAGTTTGGTGAGGAGAGCGGTCCAAAAGATGGACCCTATAAGGTTAATTTCATTTTCTTGCGCAGTTTCTTATACCAGAATTTTTCAAGCGAATTGAAAATTCTTTGCACACAGTTATGAAATTCATTTATCCTAAGATAGTTCGATGCAAAAAAATAACTATTAGAAAATATTTATTAATTTTTATTATTTTACTTAATAATAATAGTCAAAAATTTTTGAATTGCTAAGTATACAAATTTTTATCATTTTAAAGAACGCAGTTTTAAATGGTGAAATATAACATTTGAGCTAAGTCGGCCAGATAGTTCCCGTGAAATCTAGTTTTGCCAAAGTCGTATTTTAAAAATTGAATTTTTCAACTATTCAACTGATTTCGCTCAAATTTTATATTTTTTGCACAATTTTTGTATCTTAAAATTGCATTCTTTACAAAAGATTTTTAAAAAATCAATATTTTACAATTCGAAAGTTTTTCAACTATTTTTTTAAATAAAGAAATAAAAACTAATAAATATTTACTAAAAGTTATTATTTGCATGGAATTATCTTTGGATAAATGAGTTATATAATTGTATGCAAAAAAATTTCAATTCGCTTAAGAAGTTCTCGAGATATTGGTGAAATATGCGAAAAGTAATTAATATTAAGGAGTCCAAACTTTTGACTGCTTTATTGATCAAACTATTGGGATCATGTTTCCCAGATTGCGGTTAATTAATTAGCAGAAGATCCGATCCTTAGATCAAAAGATATTCTGGTGGTCCGTTTATTTATTTTTTTTGCCGCACTGTACAACCAACGTTTCATCTCTAATCAAACTTTACTATAACAAAGAGAACATTATCAACAATGAGTAGATCACCTTCTCATACCACCATGGATCATCGCGCCATTGAAGTTTTTTTTTCCCCATTTTATGGTGTACAGTAAATCTAATATTGCATCCATCATTTGTCAACAACTATTCAATTTTAACCTGGGGATGCCAGCTGTTGTAAGTCAGCGGTTCTTAACCTATGGGTCGCGACCCAAAATTAGGTCGCGAAGCATATTTCTTGGGTCGCGCTGAGTCGAATCAAAAAAGTTAGTAATACACCAAATAATAAGTAATACCAACACCTCCTAGAAGAAGTCATTGTGGCTTACTCAGCTTAATTTTGACTTTTTTTTTGGGTCGCGACATGAACATATTTCTCAAATTTGGGTCGCAGCTTAATAAGGCTAAGAACCACTGTCGTAAGCAATGGGAAATACAATTTCTTTTTGTACTTAACAGCTCAATAGTGCTGCCATCTATGCGTGAATGGGAGTTTCGTATTCTAATAGTCCAGCGTCACAAAGAACACTGGACACTCTTCATGTGTTGAAAAAAATGGTGGGAATTTTGTGGTATCAAGGCTGGGACTCGAACCCCCGTTCTGTCTGTTACGAGATTGACAGATTAGCCCTCTTGGATATAATATGTACCCAGCTGCAAGGTTTCAATAAGTGGACCTAGTTATTGCGATAAAATTCCGGTTGTTTAACCGTATTAGGTGAAAGCAGTTTACAAACCGTTTTGCTCACAGTTAACAGTTTGAATACCATTTTAATTATGGTTATTTGACTGTCTTGTTTGAATATGGTAAAATAACAATTAAATAAATTGTTTTTTTTAAATATTTTTTCCCAGAAAATTCTAACAGTGTATTCCTCCTTTTCAGTCCATTTGCATACATCAACTAAACAAATAATGTAAGCATTAAGGAGATAAGATAATGATTGGTGTCAACAATTGCCATTGAAATGAAATTAAGCTTAAACTAAAGAACAAACATGGTTGAAAATCTATAGGGTAAAATATGCTGCAACCCACTGGACAAAACATACCCCCTTAAAGTCTTAGTTCATTCACTCTTAAAATAATAAAACTTTTTAACTACCATGATATTGTAGTACGACGGTCAAGCTGTCCACCTTTTAACTGGGAGTTTGGGGTTCAAATTCCAGCTGAGACAATTGATTTATACTTCTGATCTAACAAGATTGTGAAGTATTTAGTATGTTTTATTCAGCATATGCATTATTATTATTTAAACTAAATAAATTTGCTTACAAAATTTAAACTTTTAAAAGCAAAAAGAAAATTGATAGATGTTTTATTGCTTTATTTTTTGATTAAAATATATAAATAATTAGATAAAACTTATTTGTTATTCATAATTTTTTTTAACTGAAATTTTTCTATTTTGTAACAAGTATTTTAAGTTTTCATTAAATTTAATTTCAATATTATAAACAAAATTATATTATAATTCTTCTATAAAAAATAGAATGGATGGTAAACTGAAAAGAGCTGTTAATTACTGAAAAGAATATTATATCATTGAAAATACAAACTATGGCAAGATGTAATTTTTTTTAACAAGAATTGTAATGTAATTTTGTTTAAAATTTCATAATTAAATTTAATAAAAACTTAAAATATTTATTACAAAAAAATTCAGTTAGAAAAAAAATTTAATTACGCTTTTTTTAATAATTCATATATTTCAACTAAGAAAGAAAAATTCTATTTACGTTTTTATTATTTTTAAAAATTTTAATTTTGTTTCGTCAAAAAATTAATTTCAATTAAAAAATAATAATTTGTATATTACATAAAAATACATACAAATAAATCTTGTCAGATCATAAATCTAGAAATATGTTAAGAATCTCACCTAGGATTTGAACCCAGATCTTTCATTTAGAAGGTAGAGAGCTTAACCCTTCTCTCATAACATAACTCATAAACAGCTACAAAGTTTTTTTTGCTTATTATTTGTTTCAATTTTTATTTTTAAAGTAACAAAACTTTAAGTAACTTTAAGGGGGAATATTTTACCCTAGGGTCAGCAGTAACAGCAAACTTTTTACTCTATCCACTGTTTTCAACCCAGCGCTTTATTCTAAGTTTAATTTAATTTCAATACAGACATTACAGATGCGCCAAAAAAAGTATTAAAAAAATGGACCACTCTATCTAATGATAGGATCTGCACGTTCTAGGACTCATTCGTAATGGTCATGGAGTCAGTGGTTATGCTTTCTCACATAATTTTGAAGTATGTAATTTTGCATAGCAAAATACAAAATTTGAGCGAAGTCGGGGAATAGTTACTGAGAAATCGAATTTTAAATACTGTACGAATTCTTTAAAAGGATTCTTTCTCAGGAACTATTCAACCGATTTGACTCAAATTTTGTATTATGCCATGAATTACATTCCTTGAAATGATATAAGAAACTTTATATCTTACGATTCAAAATTTTTTCGACTGTTATAAAATAAAGTAATAAAAAATAATAAATGTTTACCAAAATTAATTTTTCGCACGAAATTATGTTCAGGTAAACGAATTTTATAATTGTGCGCAAATGCTTTTCAAATCGCTTACAAAAATCACGAGATAAGGCGAAATACGCAAAAAGTAAACATTAAGGGATCCAAACTTTGGATCACTCTCCTCACTAAATTATGGGGTCCATATTTCCAAGATTGCGACTACCCCATATATTTTGGGTGTCAGAAGCTCGAATCCGTTATAATAAAAGGAAAAAAGGAAAAGAAAAAAAAGGTATGTTTATTCAGAGAAAGTACGTTTTTATGTCTAACTTCGTAACTAAAAATATCGTCTGCACTTACTAATTAGCATATTTGAAGTCATCCCTTTGAAGCGATCATTACATTAAATATTATTCAGGGCGGTTCGTTCCCCCTTTTTTTCTTCCTTTTTCTGCGCACTGTAAGCTTCTCTTATAAGTCAAGCGAGAAAACAAAATTTTATGGCAAAAATATTTTTTATTTTTATTTCTTTCATATTTTACAATTATAAATAGCACAGTTCTACTGTATACTAAATGGCACTATGATAAGCGGAGTTTTAATTATTCAGAAATTATACAAAAGTTGTTTCATGATAAGTAAAACTTCGTAAAATTTTTTTAACAAAAACTGTACAAAATTATTAATGCTCAGATAATTATTAATAACAAATATTCATGAAGATTTAAAATGAACACAATTTCTCGAGACAACGTGACAGTCGCTATACCACGAGAGAAACTATTAATGGCCAATTCTCCTTCACTTACATAAGTAATTTAAAATTTAAAGTTAAAAATTTAGTTCTGGTAAACTTAGAGTAAGTAATAAAGATTCAATTGCTGAAAAAAAATAATTTCAAAATATCCAAATGTAAACAAATTATTGTCCTGATTACCTACAGTTTGTCTACGGTAAGAACTCCCCCTGCCACAAAATCTGCTGCTATGGAAACAAGAATTGCGTACTTCAGGAAGGGTAGCTTCTCTTCACTATGGGGCTAACACAATAGACCAAAGGAAAAGATTCCCTTTCTCTCGCTGCCCCAAGCTGATACTAGTTCCAATCAATGACCCTACACCCTTATTTGAAGTAGTTATACGTCGTTACCATAGTCACCGCCACGGGTCCAGACGGATGGCTAGGGGAATTCTTACTCTAGACAAACTATAGGATTGCGTTATGGGAAAGTTCTTGTCCAACTTAGTTTGAATTTTGATAAAATTTTTCTATCATTTGGCATTCCATTGATTTCACTAAATTTTATATTTTTATATTTCAATGGAGATGAAGCGGAATTTGCGAGAAAAAAAAAAGTTTTTCCCTCGATACCTTTTCCTCGTAACATACCACCAGAACTCACACTTGTGCATCCATCACATACAGAATCCGCAGAACAAGGCTGACGTAACTCAAACACTAATTTGTAAAATAATAATGTCCAAATTTCATAATTAAAATCTAATCATATAACTACTATTTATCGATTAATACATGGAATAACAAAGAGCTAATTATTACCCCACACGCAAATGGAAATTGGGACGCTTTAACTTGCTTCAGTGTCGTTCCGTTTTGCGTTTCAAATCACGACGGTTATATTAAAACGCTGTTCTGTACTAAGATGTTTTGAATTCGACTTTATCTATGTACACATGAAGGTTGGTTTCATCCACAGATTCCTCTTCCTTCTAACATATTTCTGGTACAATATTTAGGACATTGCGTCGCTTTTAGGAGGAAATTCGTGATGCCTGAACAGCCATCACAGCAAGCTTCCAAAGGACAAAGCAGGACATACCAAGGAGCGAAGAAGTATCCAATAGGATAACCGACGAAAATAAGAACAAAGAACCAGAAAACGGCAAATAAAGCTTTGCACAGACACATGTTTGATCTAAAAAATGAAAATTACAATTATTTTACTAGAAAAAAAAAAGAGTATCAATGTTATCAAGTAATTTTCGAAAAATTTCCTTCCGTATTAGTATTACAAGTGATAATTATTCAGCTGTTAAGCATTCTTGGTAATGTCTATTTCGCTTAAATTTATGTTTAAGACTAAAAATATTAATAAAATAATGAGCAAAAATAAAAGTAAATTCGAAATCAATCGCATTAGAAATATATTAACTATACATACAAACATTTTGTAGATTACATGGTCTTAATAAACAGACAAAAACCTGTCATCAACATAAAATTAATAAAAGTTATAACGCTATTTATCCGTAAATTATTTATCAATTCCTTATCTAAGTGCATTTATCAGTATTTGTATGTATTTACATTTCATTCTTTCTTATTAATATTTTCTGTTTGTATTACTTTTAATTTTGATTATTATTCGAAATTAAAGGTTTGAAAGTAAAAATGCAAATTATTTATCACATTCGTAAAATAAGCGTATATAACATTCCCATATAATGTAACATATAGTCATCGTTTTACAATTGTTAACGAGTTTTTATAGTAACCAGAGATTAAATAATAATTTATGAAACAACTTTGTTTCTGAATTTGAAATGGTAACAGAGTAAAAGTATTAAATATTTTTTTCCAATAGGATCGAAAAATATATCTGTAGAACAGATTGTGCGTTATAATCATCACCGATAGTGTGTGTTCTATTGAAGGTAAATTGTCCAGATTGCGTCTACCCTTAATATATTTATGTTTAAAAATTCAAATCCAGTGAAAAAAAAGTATGTTTATACTAAAAAAGAACGTTTTTGTGTCCGATTAGTAATTTAAAATTCAGTCTGTACAAATTAATTAGCATATTTGAGATCAACCTCGAGAACCATTAAGTTTGAGACCTAGTACGTGAAAATCTGATCATTAGGATCAAAAGTTATTCAAGATGTATATTAGAGTCAATTTATTCATTAAGATGGTATTTACATAACTGAAGCTACTAAGTGTCCAAATATCACATCTCAAACATTTTATTTTTATCATTTTTTTTCAACTACAAAATGTTCGATATTAAAAAACGGACTGTGCCATAATATTAAAACAGTTGCTTCCAAAGAAAGAACCGAAATACCACATAAGAGTAATACATATAGATTTTCCTACAAAAACTAATTCATGTTTTTTTATAATTTAACAACACTAGTACTCGAGGAGATCATGAAAGTTTATGTTATCCTCGGATTTTTCATGGTTCTCAGCTTAATTAAAATTCACAGTTTATCATTCTGTTATAATATTCACCGAGTGATGCTTTTTATAGTTATAATTATTATTATTTTAATATTTTTACAACATTAGTACTCGTGGAGATTATGAAAGTTTACGTTATCGTTATGGTCCTCAGCTTAATTAAAATTCATAGTTTTTCATTCTGTTATAATATTCACCGAGTGATGCTTTTTATAGTTATAATTATTATTATTTTTTAATACTTTTATAATACTAGTACTAGAGAAGGTTATGAAAGTTTATGTTATCGTCATGGTCTTCAGCTTTATTAAAATTCATAGTTTATCATTCTGTTATGATATTCACCGAGTGATGCTTTATATAGCTATAATTATTATTATTTTTTAATAGTTTTACAACATTAGTACTCGTGGAGATTATGAAAGTTTATGTTATCGTCATGGTCCTCAGCTCAATTAAAATTCATAGTTTATCATTCTGTTATAATATTCACCGAGTGATGCTTTTTATAGTTATGATTATTATTATTTTAATATTTTTACAACATTAGTACTCGGGGAGATTATGAAAGTTTATGTTATCGTCATGGTCCTCAGCTCAATTAAAATTCATAGTTTATCATTCTGTTATAATATTCACCGAGTGATGCTTTTTATAGTTATGATTATTATTATTTTAATATTTTTACAACATTAGTACTCGTGGAGATTATGAAAGTTTATGTTATCGTCATGGTCCTCAGCTCAATTAAAATTCATAGTTTATCATTCTGTTATAATATTCACCGAGTGATGCTTTTTATAGTTATGATTATTATTATTTTAATATTTTTACAACATTAGTACTCGGGGAGATTATGAAAGTTTATGTTATCGTTATGGTCCTCAGCTTAATTAAAATTCACAGTTTATCATTGGGTTATAATATTCACCCAGTGATGCTTTTTATAGTTATGATTATTATTTTTTAATATTTTTACAACATTAGTACTCGTGGAGATTATGAAAGTTTATGTTATCGTCATGGTCCTCAGCTCAATTAAAATTCATAGTTTATCATTCTGTTATGATATTCACGGAGTGATGCTTTTTATTATTTTTCAATATTTTTACAGATTTTTTTATTTATAATTTTTTAAACTAATATCTGTTCGGATTTTACAGAATTTGGGTTTTACGGGGTTTTACTATACTGATAATTACAACGTAATAATTTTGACTCACCTTAAAAATGACCTAATACCACTTCAAACTTAAAAAAAAAACAGATATATACTCAAAACAGTCTTTAGGAAATAGCCGCGATCTGAGAAGCTTATCACTCTGCTGATAATATATATGCCATATTTAAGATAAGACACAAGTGGTTTAAAAAACCTTTTCGAATAAATAAGAGAGGGTAGGAAAAAGGATTATATCTTTCTGCTGTCAATCAAATTAAAGAAAAGTGTATCCAGTGTCAGATAAACTTTAAAAAAATTATTCCTAAATAGCTAATTTTGCATAAAACAGGCTTTCATTAAAATTGTGAATTTCATTAATTGATGCAATTGTCAAGTAAAAATTGATCCCCCCGCCCCCCCCCCCCAAAAAAAAAAAGATTTTGAAAGCAATATCAATTTACATATATAACAATAAAACTTTATAGGAAACAAAGTTTAAAACTGGTCACATTTTCATACAGGTTTTCAAATTACGTTACTTTTATAAAACCCTAATTTAACCCTACGTCATAAATTAACAAGTGCTGTTAAATATTTTTCGTCTTTAAGAGCTTCTTGTTAATGCTTTTTATGCCAGGACACGTTTTTTCACGTGTTTGTTTCATTAGTTTAATTTATAAATGGATATTTTTAAGATTGTTTAGTTTAGATTATAATTAGTGCGTCGCTATGACAACCGTCACCATTGCGCACCGGCTACCTTTACTCTAAAGACAAGCTGCCACCAAAGACAGAAATTGAATCCTTACTCGTGACAGCTCATTGTCTAAACCACTCGGCTATTGCGGTTCGGTATAATAGTATTTAAAAAGAAAAAATGTTCAGTTGTTTATTTTCAGAAAGGAAGTCAGAGATAGAAAGAAAATCATATTTCATTATTATAAGCGAAAATCTCCCTATTTTTATTATTATTCAGTCTTTTTATTATTATTTTTAGTCCTTTTAATTGTTATTTCTCTTTTTATAATTATTTCAAAATGAAATATGTGAATCGGTTAATATTGGAAAGCTTGCTATAACAACTAAGATTCATAATAGCAAAAACAATGCTATTATGAATTGTCGCTAAAACTGACTTTCACTGTAAATTTAAAGAGCCAAAATTTAAACAAAATCGGACAAATATTTTCAGGGTTAAAAGAGATAAAAAAAGGAAAAAAAACAACAAAAAAAAGCATTTTTAGATTTTAATTTCTCAACAATTATTTGACCGAATACATTCAAATTTTTTATGTAGTGGTTTAAACTGACATAGTTTAAAGTAATGCAAAAAAAATGCGTACAAATCAAAATGTGTAGAAGTATTACTAAAAAAATAATTATCAAATAAATAATTATTAAATAAAATAATTAAAAATAATTTTTAGATAACATACCAATCACACCAATTCTTCCCCCAAGGCACCCTTGAGCTTATCAATGGTAGTTGTAGCTGCTCTTCAAGCTGCAATTGAACATCCGAGGGAGTCCCATGCGTTTCCGATAGGATTAAGGTCAGGAGACATCGCAGGCTACTCCGACCGTTGAATATCCTCCAATTGGAGGTATCCGTCCACCAAATGGGACTTATGTGGACTGGCGTAATTGTCCATAAAGTTGAAATTTGATCCATACGCTCCACGGAAAAGTCTCATATCAGGTGTAGCCCTGTACAGATGATCTGTCAGAGTACTTTACAGAATGAATGAAGGTCGGTATGCCAGTTTGTCATGAATTGATAAAACTTATAAAGAAAATTGTCTTCAGAACTCACTTTTTCTTCCTTATCATCTATTATTGTTTAACAAGTGACTGCGGAGTGAATGGCTACCGCTGCGATAATACTCCAAAAATGGTCACTTGAGTTTCTTCATATATGAAAATGGTCACCAAAATATAGTTGCCAGAAGCATAAAATAGTTTTCTTTCTCACACTCATTCTTTCAATATTTATACTTAAATGATGTAAAATAATCCAAATAATGTAATTTGTTAGATATTTAACTTTATAAAATATATACAATAGCAAGTTAATTTTAAATGCATAAGTCTCAAACTCAATAGATAGAAGATGCAAATATATCATGTTATGTATACGTGTTTTCAGAAATTCTCGAAAGAAACAAAATTAATAAATAAAATAAAGAGGAAATATATATGAAAAAAAAATTTGCATATATTATGTGCAGTGCTAGAAAAACATTTTTCCGAATGTAATAATTGTAAATAAATAAAAAGCAAAATTTTAAATTCAATATTTTTAAAATACACAAACAGTAACCGGGTTCGAATCACAGCCGTGGCTGGTCGATGCGAATTCCGCATCCAGCTTGCACTGATCCCAGTGACATAAGAAATAGGGCTCATTTACTTTTCTTTTGAATTGTTAGATTGTAATAAAAATAAGTTTAACGTGAATTTTGATCATCTTAATGGAAAAGGACTGAGTAATGATGCAATCTTCATTAGCAGGATGGAGATAGCAATTAAAAGGTATCTTAAGAGTAGAAATAAAAAAAAAGAGTGGGAAATCGTAGAAAAATGCCATTTCTGCAGTATAATTCTTTTTTAAAAAGTTATATATGAAAGAGCAGGTTGGCGGTCTAGAGATAACAGATGGAATAATAAGTCTCATTTTCACTTACACACATGTTCCGTGCATGAATATTAAAATAAGCTCGTTTCTACTTTCGATTAATTTTTACGCTTAAGCTTGGAAAAGAGCGCCATTCAATATCATTATACTTGTAGTGTTCAGAACATTATGCGTTCCTTCAATTTAACGAACAAATAACAAATGAATTTGGAATACCTCACAAGCATGATTATGACACTAACCAATCCAAAAATTGACAATATGCGATGGATTTTTTATTTAAAATAATTTACCCAAAATTTGCAATTGTCTTTAATATAGTAACACAACTCCATGAATTTGTAAAGATTGCACAAACCCTGGAACCCTAAAAAAGAAGAGGATCACTCACAGATACGTGACTTAGGACCTCAGTGTCAGCTTACCGCTTATAAGTAAAATGGCGTATTAAAGACGATCGAAGTTTTTCCGCATAAGTTGGAATGTTAATTAACGTAACGTGAAATACAACGCCTTATATCGCCCATCGAATTTGTAAAAATATAATTCTTACTCGTCTACGTCTTTTACTGAACTTGGAATTAATATTTATTTTATTGCATCCCTGATATATTTTAGTTTATCCATCATTGCTTTTTAGTAAGCAAGAGAACTTTCTACGAGGAAATGACTTCGACCAACTTTTATGTTCTATTCGCGCTCGCAACGCTTGAGTACGCCCTCTATCGGGAGCCTGAAAATATCGGACATCAGTTCTATCATAACCATTGGCAAAGACGGACGCCATTTTCTTAGCAGCAAATACGAAGCAAAATTTCCCTGAGGAAAAGGTAGAACTTTTCCTCAGGGAAAGGCAGAACTTTTCCTTTTTTCCAAAACTAACCAAAACACACCAAACATTGAAGCAGACCACGCCAAGCATTTGAAGAACAATTTCTCAATAATATTTACCATTCTACTACCAACAACAAAACTTCCTTACTCGAAATAGAACGAAATTGGCTAACTCGAAATAGAATAGAAAGAACAGTTGCTAACGTAAACAAATGCCAAGTGTGGCGTAACTACCACTACGGTTAAACACCGATTCAATAGTATATAAGGCATGCTGACTGGAATCACTTTAGAGGTACCTTTGGATAGATAAAAGTTAGAATAGTCGAATGCACTATCCCCACATTTGTGACGCGGACGTGATGTGAACTCACTAACATTGAAAGTAACGCTTACTTCGATGGATGGTCCACATTGAACAGTTAACCTGCTATTTGTGACTGTGTTCTCGTCCTCTTCGTTCAGTTGCTTTTTAGTCTCATTTACACACTACGGGATCCTGCAGACTTAACTGTTAATAGCAACATGGAGGAGGCCACACACAACCCTGAATTTAATACAGCTCTCACGACAAACACTCAAAACTCGGTGAACTTAATACACCTCTCATCACAAGTGTTCAAAATTCAGTAAACTTAATACAGTTCCTCGATCTAAATACAGTAACTAGTGGTTTTGTTCATTGAATTCTAACCCTGATAAAATTCCGGTGGGGGAGTATTGTGGCGTAACTACCACTATAATTATTGGACATCAATTCACTAGTATATAAGGCATGCTAACTCATTTCCCTTGAGATACTTTTTGAAAGATGACAGTTGGTCGAAAGCTCATTCCCACACCAGGTTTCAACAAGACTTGCTGGTATGTTATTGTACATTTAACATGAATTCATTTTTTATCTGATGCTACAAATAAGATTATATACTCTGAAAACCTTCAACTGCACATTTAAAGCTAATTATTCTCATAAAATGCAGAGCTGGCAAAATTCATGATTTTAAAATAAAGAAATAAATAGGATTTGATTTAAACCATCTTTTTCTTTAAATCAGATTTTTCTTTAAGCAACCAAATCATCTGATAAAATGAATTAATATGACTTTATTTAAAAACAATATTTCTAACAAAAATGTTTAAAATATACAACAACAAAATATTTAATTATATAAAATTATTTAATCATTGAATAAAAGCATGGTTATTTTATTTCAGGCTCAATTTCCTAAAATTTTAATGACAGGAAGGTAATTTGTCAATTAAATATCCAATGAAGAGTAAATTAGTTTAGATTACAATAAATTAAGATAAAAAATTATTTCAAGTTACTCTGGCAAAACAAGTCTTACTTCATCATAAATATACACTAACTACATATTTAATAAGTTTTATAAAGTACTTGGATTTAAATGAACATAAAACTATATAGTGCATAATTAAAATATGTTTATTACCAGCAGATTACTTAATACAAAGATAATGGAAAATTATTATTTAAAAGTTTCAAGCTACTAGCCTAACTTGAAATATTATTTGAATATATTGTCCTTCATTATTTTTTGAATATGATCTTCATTATGAATGAAATCAGATTTTAGGAAAAGCAAAAACTAAACAATATACATAGTATGGTATAAAATATTTCAGTTCGTGATTCATTTAGAAAAAAACTGCTTAAATCTATTTTCCTTCTTTAAAAAAAAATGTGACTTTAATCATAACCTTACCAACCCAGATAAAAACTAATTATGGGAAGGTGGGGTAATTGCAGGTAATTAAGATTTAAAGGACTGTTGGGGCCAAGCTGCTTCCACCTATAAACTGTCAGATTTAATCAAGATACATATATTATTTAGTTGTACACAGTATCAATCCTGATAAGTCAAAGATGTACTACTTTTTTTCATCAGTTATTTTCTTCTAGAAAGAGTCAAACTGGAAAGAAAATTTTGTTTCTACTCCACCAGTGGGGTAAAGCCCAGTACACATGTTAACTCTATGGAAAATTTAGAAATACTGTGAAAAAGTAGCAGACATTTCTATTTCATATGACATTTTAAGAAAATAATGCATGTAATTAATATGTGATGTAGGCAAGGTCTTACTCAAGGAAGTAGAGGGACAATTGTGTCAGGGTTTGGGATGGATCAAAGCCGGATGAAAATTCTTAACAAAAAATGGTGTTCATTAATGTTTTTTCAATAGAAAATGCCACAGAATTTATTTATATCTACATAATAATCTAATAATAATATATAGCTATATAATAATATAGCTATAATTTAGTATAAAGGGTAAATAAAACTTTTTGTTCTTTGAGGATGGGACCCATAAAACCTTTGGTCAGATGCTTACCTTCTTCCTTTGCCACACTGCTGTTTTTGTTGGCCTAGCATAGTTACACATTAGAAGAAAGGGCACCGGACAAGATAGTACCCACGAGCAGAGATTATCAAACAAAACTGAAAAGTGCTATTTTTAAGCTAAATCCAGCTTTTTTGATAGGATATGATTCTTTAAGACTTTCATCACAGCACTGGCATGCCTTTGCCCCACCCTCTGCACTTACGAGTTCCCCGCAGCATTAAAATTGAAACAAAACGCAAATTCCTTTAAAATTTTTTTACTATACTTTAAAAAATAATAATCAATTGCAATTAATAACAATATTCGCTAATACAACAATACAGCATAGCGAATATTCCTGGAAGATAAGTTAACTCGTCTGTCGTGATAAAACAGTTAATAAACTCATAATCTAGACTAAAATTAATTTTTAAAACTGCAACGACCAACTAATAAGAATAGCTTAAAAGCAAGAGAACATAAGAGAATTGAGACTGCAGAAAAAACTTCCCTACACAGATGCAGTGATTTAATCAATAGCAATATGCCACCACTAATATGGTGGGTCCTTCTCGACTAATAAAGAGTATTTCTGAGTTCGTCTGATAGTAAAACTAATTTTGCCAAATTCGAGGTACCCGGTTTTACCCCCCTCTCCCCTACTTGTTAGTATGAAAATATTTCACACTAATTTGCCCTTTAAATAGACATTTCTAATCAAAGAATAACTCACATTTTTGTAAGATTCAAAGGAAAATTTATTTGTTTATTCACAATAAAGAATTTAAAATATAAAACAAATTTATTGTCAGTGTTATGTTGGGGCAGTTATTAACTTAGCCCTTTCTCACTTTCAGATAGTTGATCCATCACTGAGTCAGTATTCAAACTATGAGAGGACACAGTAGTAATATCACTTAATGATGGCACAGAGGAGCTAGAAACATTGTCTTTTTCAGTCTTTCTCCCACCAGATGCGTTTTGATTAGAACTTTTCCTTTGTTTCTGACTCCTCTTGGACGATTTGGAAGAGTTATTGGACAATACCACTTCATAAGACAAAACTGTAGAGCTTGGAACTTTGACAGAGTTTATGACACCAGGATTACCACCGCTGTCACTAGTAGCCTTTTGAGCTTTAGATTTATTGCTACTTTTTGAATTGACCGAATCACCTTCCATAGAGTTAATGACACCAGGATTACCACCGGATTGACTAACAGCTTTTTGAGCTTTGGATTTATTGCTGCTTTTGGAATTGACAGAATCACCTTTGGCAAACTTTGCATCGCCAGGATTACCACTGGATACACTAACAGCTTTTTGAGCTATGGATTTATTGCTACTTCTGGAATTCACGGAATCACTTTTGACAGATTCATACAGTTCTGATCCTGACAAAGACTTTACATCCTTGTCAGTAGAAGCATCACTTACTGACTCCAAGTAGCTTTTGCTCGAACTGTCTACATTAGAGGGTGTTTGAGTGGATTTTATCTTGCCTTTCTGTTCGTCAGGAAATTCCCAAGACTCGATTTCATCATCAGGGAACACTGAATGCTCACTTTCAACAGAATTACTAGAAAATAAGTTAACAGTCTTCCTGGAAGTACTTTTGGAAGTGCCTTGTGATGGAGCTGGAGTTGATATATCTTTTGTGATAGCTAAATCTTTACTAGATCTACTTTTGAAATAGCCTGGATTAACCAGAATAGAATTAGAACCTTCAGCACCAGCAGCTGTCCCTCGTTGCTCAATATTGCAATCGGGAAAGTTTTTTTTGACATGCTCATCCCACTCACGTGATACTAAGCTCAATGTTCGTTTAAGGGAGATTCCCTTTCTGATGGCAGAACTTGGACTGTTTGACTGTTCCACATTTTTCTGTGAAGCACCAGAGGATGCACTTCCATTATTTATGTTTTGGCCCTTGAAATTGGAAAGTGACTCAACAGCAGCAGTCTGAGAAGAAACATTTTTGAAGAAACCTTTATTATTTACATTGGTTTGGTTCTTTACAGATTGACTACTCTTGTCTGGCGATTTTGGTGCCGTATGCAGTTGGCAAGCACATTCTATTTTTTCCATTTCACTTCTAATTGCTTCATAAAAATCTTCACGAGTTTGGATTTGCATAAATTTATCAGGAATATCTCTATTCAAAACACATTTCAATGACAGAGGCTTAGTCGTAGGAAAAGATTTTGAACCTGCTTGCACATCTCCCAATGAATACTTACGAGTAGATCTATGAGGTGGGGGCACCTGCTTCCCAAAATCACAGTTTGTGTAAGTTTCTCGTATATCTTTAAATACTTTGGAAACTTTTGCTTTGTCCATTTTCAGCTGCACTCTTTCCTCGGTAAATTTTTGAGCCTGATTCACAATGGATACATTGTTTTCTTTTTCAGCTTTTTGGTTTGAAATGCAAGCTGGATTGTGACAAGAGCAGTTACGTTGTTGTTTGAGAATAGGACCATTACTTGGACATCCATCAGGAGGAACGTCTACTTTTTCAACAAAGCATACTTTTGACTCACTGGGCACAGCTTTTAATCTAGTATTTTCATATTCAGCAACTCCAATTGTTGATACCAAGTCCCATAATCTAGAAAAAGGAATCATGACAATAATAAAAAACCATTACACAATACGTCTAATATTAAACTATATATCTAACTAAAAAACATAGTATTTTAGTTCATGACTTTTAGTAAACAGTACAGGGGAATCATGCTACATTGAACCATCTGCAGATTCCAGCAATAAGTCCACCCTAAACGATTGTTTGCTATATCCAAAATCATTTAAAGAACGTTCAAAAGTATTGTTGGAAATAGTGATTTCAATTGTACACAATTTGCTTTATAAATTATCTATAGAGTTTCTCTACTACAAAGTTTTCTTACTACTGAGTTTTCTTACCGCAAAATTTTCTTCTAAAATTTTTAATCCGAACATTTGTACTCTATATAACTAAGTGGTTGCCTACCAATAATGAAATATTTAAAAGTTAATCATTTTTAAATTTTCTAAATACTCCTTTTTTATAATGTGCATTAAGCATTACTTTACTGTTAATTTAAAGTCCTAATATATACTTTTGAACATATCACACAGGCCAAAAGTTTAAAAAAATTTTTTAAAAAAAAACTGTGAAAATTTTTTTGAAACCACTATAAACGTACTACTAATTTCTCAGTTGTAAACTGTATACTTATATTGGATGCCTACCATAGATGTTAATCTTAAATAAATACCTCCCCTCTGTTAAATACCAATCCTTTTAAGAAATTAAATCCTATGCCATGATTTCAGATTCATTAGAGAAATTGTGACGCCCGATGGCTGAGCGCCACAGGTCCCTGGTTTGATCCTCGGGCCGGGCAAGGCTGACTCAGCCTTTCATCCCTTCAGTGGGTCGATAAATGAGTACCAAGCATGCTTGGGAACTAAACACTGGGGGTTCCGCGTTCGGCTGTCTACCTGACCAGAACATCTGCTCCTGCACCCCAGAGCCCAAGAAAACTGAGATGGGCACAGTAGGCCTTAGCCCTTAAGGGCTGTCGCGCCGCTGAGTTTAGTTTAAAGAAATTGTAGCCTAAAAACTAATTTGATCAAATCTCATCGAATTTGGAATGAAGGTAAAGAACATTTTTGTGACCAGCAGACAGCCTGGTATATGAATTAACATTAGTTAAATAGAAGTTCGGGCTGAAAATCCCTGTGTGTACGATACAGTGTGCACTATAACCCAGGATTATTATACAAGGGTTTAAATGTATTTCTAAAATAATAATTTAATTATCTGATAATAAAGTTCAGTTTTTACAATATTAATTCTTAGGCCATCAAGTAAAACTAAATTGCCATACATCTTTTATTATAGTACAAATCGATTTTATATGGAAACCAAATTTGTACCAGTTTTAATGTAATCTGATTAGTTTTTCTCTTTATGTTTGACATTATTATTTGCCCTTCTGAGATAAAGACATAATGTGCACAACTTAAAATAATAATCTTCAAAAATCTGTAAAAATTTGCCAATTCTGATGAAACAAATGAGAAAAATATTTTATATTTTCCATTCAATAAATGTTCATTTATTTCAACTTCATGCTTAAACATTTATATAAAAAATAAAAAATGCAGAAAAAATTGAAATTTGTCACTACTATGAAAAAGATGATCAAGAATTAAATTTAAAAATAAATTATAATTCAATCACAGTACAGTAATTACAAAATTTCAGAACAAAAATCTACTTAAATAAAATGCTTTCTTAGTTTTTAATAACACTTACCCATTATCTTTCATCAACTTAAAGAATCTTTGAAATTTTTCAAAAACATGCTTAATTTCTGTGTAAGTTTCTTTATCTATAAGAATGGCAGAGTCTGATGATGAATTTCTCATGATTTCCTGGCGGAGATTCATATTTTCTCGTCGAAGAGTTTCATTTAAGTGGCGCAGCTTCAAATTTTCAGACTTAAACTGAAAAAAAAAAGCAAAATAAAACAGATATCAGTGCAGTTTGCAGAGATAGTTCAATACTTAATAAAATTAAAAATAGTACCAATAAAACTTAAAATAATTTTAACAAAAAAAAACCTAAAAGTCTTAAAATATTTAAAGTAGTTTGAAGAATTAAACAATGAATGAATGTTTTTAACTATATTATTTTATATATTTGAAGTATGATATTTGAACATCAAGGGTCAATGTTAACATATAAAATGAAATGTACAGAAATGACAAAGATATAAAGTGTCTAAAAAAAAGAAACACCCAGAATAACTTTTGATATAGCGGTCAAATATACACATACTAGGACTCAATCTTAATGATTTGATTGGGTGACCCCAAAAATAGGCTAATTAAGTAATGTATACGCTATTTTATGTTCCAAAATAAGACACAAAAACATACTTTCCTTAAACAAATATACTTTTTTTGATGGATTTGGATTTCTGATCCTCAGAATACGGAGGATAGCTGCAATTTGGGAAACATGGTCACAATAGCTTGGTCAGGAAAGAGGTTGAAAATTTGGTGATTTAACGTTATGAGAGTATTTTAAGTGAATGTAAATTTTATGCACACAATTATAAAAGTCATTTATCTGAAGATTATCTAAGATCCACAATTTTTTTTTAGTTATTATTATTTTATCATTTTACTTCATAACAGTCGGAAACATTTCGAATTGGAAGGCACACAATCGCATGCATTAATATGAATCGGTTATCGGATTTTAAAAACGTGAAAATATAAATTGCCGTAAAGCATTTTTAAATCAAATTAAAGAAATCATGATGCATGGTTTTTAGATTGTGTGAATATGAATCGCCGTGTGTGTAAGTTCTAAATCAGGCATAAATAGAAAAATCAATGTTTAATCTTACAAACGAGTGAATAAGAATCAGCTATTGGATTTTAAAAATGCGTGAATACTAATTGCGACACTGGATTATAAACTCGTGCGAACACAAATTGGAATATTGATTTCAAAAACGTGTGAATACAAATCGAGCTATCGGTTATTAAAATTGTGTGAATATTAATCACAAGTTTTAATTTTTAAATGAAGTAAATATGAAAATTGACCCTTAATATTAAAATTGTGTGAATGTGGATTGTGAAAGCAGTTGCAGTTTCATAAATTCAAAATTGCAAAAATCTGCCAAATAAAAACAATCAAATGAGTTGAATCAGGCGTATATAAATGTCTCGCAAACAGAATTTTGCTAAAATTTCAAAATTTAAATTATAGATTGCAGAACACTGTGAAAATTTTGTCAGATTACAAATTTTTGATTTGCTGAAGTCCGTGAATTAATGGTCTTGAGATTCTCTGAAATATTGCATGCAATACTTCTAATTTTTAGATTTGGTAGAATGACATGAAAAACCAGACATACAATCACAGACGTGCCAACTTTTAATCCCTTCCATTATCATTTTTCCCAGTGGTATTAAAACTTCAAGTTTAAGCAAACAAATACGTTGTATTTGAAAAAAATTAAGTTGACAACCATGACGACGATCTGGATTTGGTGAGGTACCTGCCCGCGTCAGCGGGCACTTGACCTCTTCATCTGAAAATTTGCCCTAGGGCAACGGTGACTAGTGACGTAAAGTTCAAAATGAGTAGTATTCCACAGATGAAAATCTGTGGTCGTCTTGGTTGGCGTATCTCCGAGTCTAGGTCTTGGGAGCTGGGAGAAGGGATTGGAGCAGCGAAACTAACTCCTCGTCTATTAAGAGTTCTTGTAATTCCTTCACTATTCTCAGGAATCGGGTAGCTGAGCCGGTGGTACTCCGATGATCTTTCTTTTGCGGTGCAAATTTTCTGACAACCATGATCGTCATCGTCATCACAAATTTGTCAAGGCGTTTAGGCCCCGAAGGGGCCTTTTACCTTTCCATATGAATTGTTACATCTGAAATAGTAGCATCTGAATTGGCAGGAAAGAAGGAGAGAAGAAAAGGAGGTGTGGGCGTGGTCTGATGTTAGCTGCCCGGTGATTGGCTGAGCACGCTGGCTGCTGATCTTGATGTAGAAGTGAGAAGATATTGATTTTAAGTGAATTTAGGAATTAATTTACAGTGTACCTGCCTTACTCTCGATTCAGGACAGTGTAGCACTGCAAATAGAAGTTAGTTGAAGGTCTTATTTGAAAACTGAAGATATTGTAGGAGTGGAATTAAATCTACAGTGAAACACTGTAGACAGCAGTTAATTTGATGTATTATGCCTTACTCTCAGCTTCAGGACATAATATGATGAAAATACAGTATACCTGCCTTACTCTAAATTCAGGACAGTGTAACTGAAAAAAGTTAAAGTTGAGTCGGGTTACGCCTTACTCTCAATTCAGGTCGTAACATGGTACAGTGTACTTGCCCTACTCTCGATTCGGGACAGAGCAACTGTTAAGCAGCAGTGAGTTTCGAGTCGCGACTTACTCTCGGCTTCAGCCAACGACCCTACGCTCACTACTGGACCCTGGATGCACAACCTTCCCTTGGGATGGTTGGATCTCGATGTGGTGACAACCATGATAGTAACGCATATTAATATATAAGCTTAATTTTTGTAAGAATAGTGGTGATCAAAATCATTTAAAAATTAAATTTATAAAAGAAAAAATAGTATATATTTACTACCACTTTAATTATGAAAATAAAATCTCCTGCAAAATGCGGGAGAGTTGGCAGGTATGCAATCACCCCTGATCATTTTAAAGAATCTATATCTAGTGGCAAAACATAAAATTTGAAGGAAATTGGTCAAATAGTTCTTGAGAAATCCAACTGTAAGAAAGTCATACAATTATTTTCCTTAGGAACTATTTGAGCAAATTTGCAATAACAAGATGAAATGTAAAGGAGAAATTTAAGTTTTATGCATAGAAAAGAATCATTGCAAAAAGTTCAAACTTTGGCAAAATATTTTTTTTTTAAATTTTTAAAAAAAAACAATAATTAAATGGTGCAAAACTGATTTTTTTTAAAAAAAACTATACAATGTTGATTTTTCATATCAAGCTCCCACTTTTTACATCATTTATTTATGTGCACCTCATTAAAGATCTTACCCAAAGTTAAATAAAATAATGTTGCATTGTATCAAAATGATGTATCATTATAAATTATGTTAAAAACACATAATTCACAAATAAAATTGCATTAAAACAGTTAATATACAGTCTTATTTTCACAAATCACACTACTAATATAGAATACATTTAATATAAAAATATTAATGTAATAAGACTACATCTAATTTATTAATATATATATCTCCAGCTAAAAGAATATTTTTAAATATTTATTAAAATTTTCAAAGAATGCAACTTGGACAGCATAAAACAAAACATGAACAATTGCTATTTCCTAACTAAGTTAATAATCGATCCCTTAAAAAAAACATTTACCCGATTCCTAGAAAAATATGCTTTTGTTCCTCTAGGGAAATAGTTGGAAATATGCATAGATTGAAACCAAAGGCATCACAATCAGTTACTAAAAAACCTCCCTCCCTTAAAAGTAAACTTAAATAGCAACTGAAACAGAATCATTCATTAATTGTTACCTTTTCTGACAACTCCATTAAAGAATCTCTCATTGATATTTCTTTGAGTATTGTTAGTTCTAAATTTTTATTTCTTTCCTGTTAAAATAATAAGGAAAATGTGTATAACAAAAGTGAATTTGAAAAACCAAACAGCATTAAAAAGAGCAAGTATAATAAAATAAATTTTTAATTAGGAATGTCCTGGGAGAATATATATATATATTGATGGCGGGTACTTGGGATGTATTGTCCCATTGGCCAGGAGTGCCAGAACTGCTACTTTCTTCTCGTTACTCAGTGGGCACCTGTGACAAAGCCACGGCGGTGGAGCAGCGTCGCCCACGTCACACAACCACAAACCCGTTTATAGGGCGAGTCACAGTCACACACAGAGGAAAGGATAAAGAACACAGAGAAATAAACATCCATGCCCTGAGCGGGATTCGAACCCGCAACCATCGGCTCCGCAACCAGGCACCCTAACCACTCGGCCGGGAGAATATAGTAATAGATGATTGAGCGGGAAAACAACTGCACAAGCGTCAACCGCACATTGAGCGGGGCCTCTAACCGCACAAATCTTTATACATTTATATCATAAATGTTGTCTAGGAATTTGGTCAAAAAAACTCAGGAATGTTCTACTAAAATTTTATAACACTTTAAGTTAAAGTTTAGAGTAAAGTCTTACCAGTTAACTATCTTATTGTATCACAAAACTAAATAAAGCAGTTTAACAATAAAAATACCAAGCAAGGACCCGCAGCCAGAAAATTTTAGACGCTTTAGCTACGTTCCGTTTCCAGAAAAAAAGCTGCAGCCCGAGCTGTCTCAGGCTCCAGCAATTCCAAGATATATTTATACAAACTTTTGAGATTCACACTTTAATTTGAAACTTTTATTATAAAAAAGAGCATTATTTATTATTAAAACAAAGGATTTTAATTATAAAAATGAATTTCAGATTATAGTATGATAAATATGTCTCAATTATCTATTATTAGAATGAAAAATAAATACAGCATAACTGAATTTAAAATAAAATAATATCTATATATATGTCAGACACTAATTTGTATTTACTGATACATCAAGAAATTTGGAGGAAATTTTTTTTCCAGTTTTTTTATTATTATTTTAAGACAGGAAAATTAAAGCTATAAGGGAAAACACAACTCCAGAGCCTTGATGTAAAAATAATCATTGATTGTCATAATGAATCTCAAAGATTGCCTCATTTGCAAGTAAAGAGGCCTAAACTTATTTCATAAAAGTATCTGCTCAATATCTCAGAAATATTGTGCCAACTTGGCATCTTTGTCTTAGCATCCTTGCCACCGTTTCTTGTAATCCCAAACAGTTGAAATTTGGTTGTTCATCTTATAGCATGAGCTTGCTTGTAGCACCAATGAAAATAAAATCTTAAATACAGTCCATATGATATCTTATTAATTCGTTATCAAACGAACCAGCATAGAAATCAAATCAATTAGTATCGAACAGTATCAAGTATTAAAATTTAGTTAAAATATTATAAGAAAAGAAATAGTACCTTTAAATGTTTTACTTCATCAAGAACATTTGTTTGTACCATGGCATCTTTTGTACTTCCCTCTTTGCTATCAATAATTTCACACGATATCCTGAAAGCCTGTTCAAGACTGTATAAAAGGCAATGCATATTTGTAAGTTTATATTGTTTTTGGGTTATAGAAAAAATGTTTGCAAATTATAAAGATAATTATCAAGTAAGAAATTGTCAAACAAAAGAAAACACAAAGTTATAAATTAAAAATATGATTATAAATTAATAAGACTATTTCGTGTGCAGTAAATTTATTAACAAACTGTATTTATTTTAATGCTACTTCTTAGGGTTAAAAACATAATTTGATACTATATACAGGGTGGTCACTCAAATCAGATTTCAAATTTCCCTGATTTTTCCAGGTTTTCCAGATAAAAATCTTAAAATCTCCAGGTTTTTGTTTCTTTTTTCTTGTAAAGTGTAGGATGTGTACAAGAAAAGTGTCGGTATTATAAAATATTTTATTTAAAGTGTTATTTTTTTAAGATATCATCTTGGAAAAAATAATTTATTTTGACAATTTGGCAAGATTTTAATTAATTTTTAATGTTTTGGTACAAAATTTTGAATAAAAAATCATTAATTCAACAATCGTAAAGATTTGTCGACAAACATTGCTCTTAGCGATTGTAAAAAAATGTGATTGGTTGGTTTGCTGAGAAAAAATAATTATAGATTTCTTTGAATGGGAGTAGAAAAGCTTTCAGAAAAAGAGTGCAATATAAAATCTATTGTTATTAAATTATAACCAACTAATTTTTGGAGAATTTTATAAAGTTAAAAATACAAAAACATTTTGTTAAAATAGAAAAAAAAATTACCACCAAAGCATTGGAACTAACTTGAGTCATAAATGGGTTCAGCCCAAGGAGAGAATTTAAAAACAGAAGCTAATTTCCTAATCCCATTTTCCACCTCCACCAGAATCTTTCCTAAATTGCACAGTCCCATAGCGGTCAAAGGTTTCTACATTCGTTTAGCAACCGTGGCAGAATTTTATGTGGCATTCTAGTTTAACAGAGCTGTAATGGAGCAAATTGTGATGCAAGCAAAGTATCGCTAAGTTGATGATATTTCAACAGTTTGACGATACATTTCCTTTTAAAAAAGTGGGTATAATGGATGAAATAATTTAAATTAAGAAAATTAGTAAATAATTTAAATTAGTGAAATTAAAAAAATTATCAAAGAAAAAATTTCTAGCTTTTCTTTAAAATTCCATAATTTTTCCAGGTTCTTATCCAAATTTCCCTGATATTTCCAGTATAAAAAAAATTCCCTGATAATTCCAGGTTTTCCAGGTAAGTGGCCACCCTGTATATAACAATGATTCTACTTGCATGCACATATCAAACAGGCCAAAAATTATAGGACACAAGAAAGAAGTTATGATACATAATTCTCTAGTAGGAAGAAGGAGAATAGCAAACTAGCTGGTTTACGTAGGTAAAAATATAACCAAATTTTAAATACAGTACAAAGTCCCATATCCAGACATCTGTTTACTGAATCTATTTTCCAGACACTTCTTAGCAATCAAAATAAACAGAACTCTTTTCCCAATAAGAAAAATTTTGTTTCTTTGTTTACACTTGCAATTTGTTAAAACAAAGTATGCAAGGATGAAAATACTCTGCTTTTCCGCTTCATGATTTTTTTCAGATTTCTGATATTGTTACGATATTAATCGGATTTCCGCTTCAATCTGAAGAAGAAAAAAAATTGGATATCATGGAAAAATAATTCGGTAATTAACTACAGCACAGAAAAATCACAGATCTTTTTCCTCACAGCAATGCATAAAAAGATTATTACCGCGAAAAACCATGTATTCAATTTCAGTGTGCAAAAATTTCAAATTTCGAAAAAATTGTGAATTGGAAATGAAATTGTCATGACTAAAGTGGGCCATTAAGAGATTCTGCAAAAGTGTGACTCAGAATTTGCAGATCGTAATAATATTATAATAAAAATGAAATTGAAATTTTAAAAACTATGTGTAAATCCTAAACAGTAGAAAATGTGATCTATAAAACCATGTGGACTTTAAAATCATCACAAATCAAGTGCATCTACAAATTCTACAAATGTGTGATCCGAAATTCTCTGTGTATGATAATCTAGCATTAAACAACTATGAAAATTGGTAGTAGCAACTGATAAAATGTGATCGCGAATTAATCCAGATTGGATTGCGTGTGAATCGTAAATAATTCAGTTCAAAAAGTGGAATTTGAAACTTGCTGAACAAAATAATATCGTATTAAACATTGAGATTTTAAAAACCAAGCGAAAATCCGACTACCAAAAAACAATTGACAAAACCACGCAGATTCTCTATGGAATTGTCGCTATTCAAGAAATGATCACAAACTTAAATGTATGATTCAGAATTTGTGGTATAATATAATGGCATATTAAAATATCAAAATTTTAAAAACCACATGAGAACCCAGGAAAATAGCACAACCACGCAAACCACATGGATTGAAAATTGACTTTAATTATCTTCTATTTCTTATTTTCTATCAATTAAAGTCGTTTTGATGTCTGTTTACTTTAAAGACTTATTATGTATTCCAGAAAAATCTATTTACCAAACTTACCGGAGACCAGACTATTCCAGATATGGAACTTTCCACTGCAGGTATGATAAATATTTCTTTTTCTGTATTAAAAACTGAAGGAAAAAATTACAATTCTGAGTATCAAATTACATCACTGCTTTTCCTTTATGCAGGTGTTCAATTAGTCATAATTCAGTGTTGAGTGTTCAAATAAAATTTCTTGTTTTAAAAGTCCTTGTTTTGTCAATAATTGTTTTGCCATTAATAGAGAGATAAAGCGGTAGCAAATAGGATACAAAATTAGGGCAACAATAGGATACAATATACAAAACGCTTAAAATATTTTGGAGCATTTGAATGTTAGTAACGTAATATTATACTACTATATAAAATAAAACTATTAATTCAAACAGAAAGTCTTAGATATTGAAATTTCAATGCAATAAGATAAAATTTATAACATTACAAAAATTAATTAGTGAATGATACCCTAAAATGCCACATTGAAAAATCAACATTGACAGAACCAACTTCAATCCTTAATAATCCATGGATTTTGAGTTTTATTTGATTAGTTTTAATAAATTTTAAACAGTGAATGCTATAAAATTCAGAAAATCTGTATAAAAAAAAGTAGAGAAATCATAAAGCACATCTGAATAATCTCAAGTTTATTTTATTTATTATAAACAAGGCATTCTTTTTTCTATCTTACATATTACACTTTAAAATTTATCTGCTCGTTTATCGTTATATTATACGTTTTTTACATGCACTTTAAAAAATTAATTTCCTGAAAATTTTTTCAATATTTTGTTAAACTAGACCATAAAAAAAATTGGAAGAAGTATCACCTTTTAGTCTCTTTCCGAATTATCTTCTTAGCAACAGAATATTTCTTTGAAACCTGAATAAGGGAATATTAAAAAAAAAAAAAAATCAAGAACAACTGTGCAAAGAAAATAATTTAAAAATATAAAGTTGTAAAAAATTTAATTACTTTTGTTTTTAACTTATTCTTTCGAACTGGGATGGCTTTAGAAAATGACCTTGGCTTCCATAGAGGAAGATGAGGAAACTGAAAAAAAGAAATAAAATAATAAGAGCTCCAATTTAACTATTACATTTTAAATAAAAAAAGAATTATCAAGTACTAAAAGTAACTTTTTGTGGAGTATGTCTTAAATTAAATGGTTTTGAAACAGATGAGAAACTAAAAATATTTTGCATAAGTCATTTTTACATATGTTGCAACCTACATCATGTACTCCAAGATAAGATGAAATAAATGGAAATTTGAGAGAATAAATCTCTTTAAAGGCTTGCTTTCGTTTAGCTCTAATAAATAAAAATTTTATTTTACTTTACAACCGTCGCTGAACAGAGAACCCAATTTTAACCCTTGTAATTTTGAACCCAATCCAGAAGACAAGGGAACTCATGGATCAAATATTGGGAGAAATTTTCCTTTGTGAAGGACTTTTTGAGGGAACTAAAAACGCAATTGCGTTACATGGAGACGTTACAAGAGGAGGAGCAACGTCTGAATTAAAGAAAATAAAGCTATCTGACGGGCAGGGTAAAAATGCAGAAATCTCTTTCTACACATAATAAATAACTAAAAATGCTTCTGCAAATGCTGAAAGGTTGGCAGCCATGGTACTCTTATAGGTAATTGTATGTCAAATGAAAGTAATCTTAAATATGCACAATTTACGAAGTATTTAAATCAATAAAAATCCCGTTTAACATTAAGTTAACTCATAAACACTAACATTCATAAGTTTACCAAACCTATTCACTCAAACACTAAAAAATAATATAAGAGCATAATATGAACCAAACCACTTTAATATATAGTCGATTTTCAAGTAGAAATTATTATAATAAAAAATATAAAATGAAAGTTATCTTAAATATGCACAAATGAAGAAGTAACTACAAGAAGGAAAATCCAGTGCAACATTAAATGAACTCGTAAATACTAACGTTCATAAGTTTACCAAAACTGTTGACTCCTAATTGCAGAGATATCCGATCAAGAATGGGTCCAGCTAAAATAAAATAATAAGAAACAATCAACCAATGTTCAATAAAAAATGTTATTTCTTTTTTTTTTAAAAAATAAGTTTCTTACCAATTTCATTTAAACGAAGATCTACAAGTTGTATGACATTATTGGCAGTGATTTGCTCAAGAATAGCCTTAGCACCTTCATTTGTTATTCCACAACATTGCAAATCCAATGCTAAATATTAAAAAAAAAATATATTAAAGGTAATAGTATTTTTTTTTTCACTAGTGTATTCCAAGCAGTCTCATGTGACCTGATATTAAAATTTAAAACTGGACAAATTGATTTTTATAGTATTTCAATGAGTTCACTAAAGATATTCAACACAGAAAAAAAAAAATGGAAATTTTCATAAATCTCAAGAAATAAACACTGTATCAAAAATCTAAAGATACTTCTAAAATAAATAAGTAAATGAATATTTGTACCTACAAAAAAAAAAAAAAAAAAAAACCTTGATTTGAATTGCAAGTTGTTGCATTTTTGTCCTTAGACAGAGCTGCAATTGTAACATAAAGATGGTACAAAAATCCTCATCTTCAAACTAGAGTCAGCCTAGCCTCAGGGGGTGATGAAGGAGGTTGGTCATTAAATAGTTTCTAAGTATTAAGAACTTATTCAACTTAACACTATTTTAATTTTTTTCTAAATCAATTATACATTTCTTCAGATCTCTTTTTTATGTAATCTTTATTTTGCAATTACAGCATGATGTACGAACTAAAATGTAATAACCTGCAAGTCAAGTTGGGGTACTTTTTTCTTTGGAAAATCCAAATCTGCAACAAAAATAAGGGTTCTCATGAAAGATTTCTAAGTTTAATTCACCTCAATCCCAATTTGTTTGGGGAGGTCAGTTTTGTATAATTTAATGCATTATTTAAAAATATTTTACAAGAGTACTTCTCAAGATACTGGACAAGAAGTTAATAAAAGTAAAATTCAAAGAACAATAGAAATATCCAAACATTATCAAATCTCATAGCAGATATTCTTTTAAGACAGGCAGTTCACATAACAAATAATTTTTTGTTTCTAGACGCAAGTCAGTAACTATTTATTCTGGTTAAGTAGAACCCACTAATAAGGATCCTGGATCTTACAAGAAATTAGATTTAACAAGAGAACATTTATTTGGTACAAGGCAGTAGACATAATTTCTTCAATTAAAATTTTTAATATTTATTGTAAATTAATTCATTTTAAGCCATTATTAGATATTTCATGTTTACCCGCACTCTCATATTCTGCTCAGAAGAAATAGTCCAATGAAGAGTTATCAAATGAGAATCTATAATTAATGAACAGGAAAACCATGTTATATATAAATCTTGCAAATGGACAGATAAAAAAACAGAAAATGTTTCTAATTTAAAAAATTGAATTAACTTGGGTTTTAATTTATAAAATAAATAAGATTTGTTTTTATTTACTGACCATTTTTTTTTGTGCAGATTTTTAGAATTTCTTATAATTAATTTTCTTATTCATTTTAATCTTTTTTTGTTTCACTTGATTCTTTATAATTACATTATACTAAAAAAAATTTCTCAAGAAAATTTCCTTATCTGTAAAAAGTATCATTTGATAAACATAACTGAAACACAAACATTTGAGAACTGCATTTAGTTATTCTCTTAGAAGTTTGAAGCAGGTTTATTCCTAGTAAACTTGCACTTAAAAAACTAATAGTAATAATTTTTTTGTAAATGAAAAAGCTAAATAAAAATTTGTGATAACTACCTTGGATCCAACGATCATCAGAAACAGCTTCACAGATCATGTTTACACCTTTATCCCCAATGTTATTGCCATTAAAAATAATTCTAGTTAATCCCATCATTTTTTCAAACACAGGCAATCTGTATCTTAAAGTATCAGGAAATACTTGGACATTTCTCCTAGCTTTATGTTTCTATGAAATTTTGAAATAAAAAAGTTTTAGCTAAACTGACTTTAACTTGGTAAAAAGAATTTAAGTACAAATTTTATGTTAATAGTTGATAAAATAACATACATGGACAACTTAGCAAAATTTACAACAAAGAGTAGAAGATAAATATAATTAGAACTAGTACTGGGCAATATATCGCATAATATCAATGAAACACACACATTGCTACATGGATACAATTGCTCTCTAAAGCCACTGATAAAGATGCACGTGATGTAACAATTTATGTGCATACCCTTGCCTAAGCTAATGCTGATACCACACTGATAAAGAAGATTTCGGCTACCTACAAAGATCTCGATTTTATCTAGTCGTATAGACAATGTTCGTTTAGAGTAATTAAATGGTCTGGAAAGAATTGAATTACAATTCGCGGTTTCATCTACAGATCAGCCTCAGAATGTAATGCATTTTGTTTCTTATCTTTCCTTCTTTTCTTTATATTGGGATTTCAAAATGCTTTTTGCAGAATATTTTCTGTGGGATAGCTGTTATTTTGCAAATGCTTTGCATAATTTAGTTTTGAACTCTATCAATTTATGAAGAAAAAAATTATCAAATTGAAAAAAATTATTACAACAAGGAAAGTTCCTTCAATAATTGTTTTTGTTTTAAGCATCTTTTTTCATTTTAAGCAGCAGCAATAATAAAATGTTTCATTTTAAGCAGCTTCTTAGATTCAGATCATTTTAAGCAGCTTCTTAGATTCAGATCATTTTAAGCTTTGTTTACCTTGGAGGTCAATTATACGGAAAAATCAAATATACGGACTTCGGGAAGTCCCGCCGATTCCGGATACGAGACTTTCCACTGTACTATTTTTAAATATTTAAATTTATATTATGCTTGCATCACATCTTAAAATTTACAGTAAAGCTAACACAGACAATTTTGGGAACATGACTGAATTTAAGCCTTGCTTGTAAACATTTCATTGATGACAATATTAAAAAGAAGAGTCACATCATAATGTGCATCAATGAGATTGATCTTTGATTTCTGTTGCCTTGGTTACCATGGTTATGGTGAAATCATGACCATGGTGATGAATCATGGTGGTATTATCCGCATTTAGCCCTTCCCTCATCCAATCCTCACAACTATGTTTTTCCTGCTTGTATTGTTGGATGTGCAGATGATATTGCTTTGGTTTCTAGAACTATTGTAAATGTATATAAATACCACTGTGGTACTCTCACTCCCATTTCAGAAAATTTTCAAGTAATGCCAAAGTTTTGTGTTTTGTACAGTGGGCATGTGCATTATTCATCTCTGTCAAGTTGTGGAGGTAACTTTACAAGTTACAAAATGTGATTTATTAATCCAAGACTCTTGTTGTTCACGTTTTAGGCCAAAATAAATATATGTTGAATTTTATGTATTCTATCAAGTCGTGTCAAGCTGTGAGGGTAACTTTACAAGTTACAAAATGTGATTTATTAATCCATGACTCTGGTTCAAGTTTTATGCCAAAATAAATATATGTTGAATTTTATTCATTCTATCAAGTTGTGGGGGTAACTTTACAAGTTACAAAACATGATTTTTTAATCCAAGACTCTTGTTGTTCAAGTTTTATGCCAAAATAAATATATGTTGAATTTTATTCATTCTATCAAGTTGTGGGGGTAACTTTACAAGTTACAAAATGTGATTTATTAATCGAAGACTCTTGTTGTTCAAGTTTTATGCCAAAATAAATATATGTTGAATTTTATTCATTCTGATCATCACTGCTTCTTTGATTAGTTCAACACAGTATCCACACACTGCTCATAAAGCCGAGAGTTGTCCCCCGCCCCTCCCAACAGAAATTATCAAATCATGCATAGAACAATCATAAAATATTGGAAGAAAATATATATAAATAGTAAAATGCCTACCAAAATGACATTTCGAATAGAATTCAAACCTTCAAGACTCAAGTTACAAGCACTAAAATCTATCAGGAAAACATTAGAATCCCAGAGTCCTCTGCATACAACTGAAATACGATTGAAAATGAAAAAAAGTAAATAATTAAGATACAATATAGTAATAGGTTATATAGCAAAATTATTTGACTCACTTTCTATGACTTCATCAGAAAAAGGATAGCATCTTAAAGAAAACTCTTTTAAAAGAGTAGATTTCAAGCCCTAGAAGATAGATTTTAAACTATACTTTTTATAACATCATTTACTTTAAATCAGGGTCCTTAGGTTTTGTAATTTAATGTCAATTTATTATTATTTTTTTTACTTTTATAATGAATAAAACTGTTATGTTAAACAATAATTATGTCAGAATCATTTACAAATGTATGTATATTTTAAAACTATATTGACTGAAATATTTCTGATGAAAATTACAAGTAAAAACTTTTATATAATAATTATGAATTTTTTTAGTGAATAAGGTAAAATATATCTTCTTTTCTCTACTAGATATTATATTACCTAAAAAAAATTTAAAAATTTCACAAATTATTTAATTATAAAAATGTTTATCTAATCAAAAAAAAAAAAAAAAAAGCAATGATCTTGCTCACAAAACCTTACAATTTTAAATTACCAATAACAAATAATATGTACATTAAAACATTGTTTTAATTTTTAAGAACATTACACATTTCCTTTTTTTAATACTTAAAATAGCTGTCCTATTAAACTTAACTCTATAATTTATTAAAATATATTATTAGAAACATGTTATTAAAAACATTTAAATAAAAAATTAAATAGAAATTAGCAGGATAAAATATGTAATTTTCAAAAGACAAATATTCAACTTTATGTTATTACATCTAAGATTTAACAAATTATATGAGTACAATATTCTATAAATAATTTTTTTATATTATTATATTTCCATATAATTTTATATTTTGTTATTTAATTTAATTCTGTTAATAAGATATTTTTAAGCCAAAAATCTTAAAATTTATATTAAATAAAATGAGTTAAAAATATTTTAAATATTAAACAGTGATCAATCCACAGTGAATACCGACAAAATGATTTGTATTCAAGACAATGCATCAAAATTTTTATTTGTACATTTACCAGTTATCTATCACAATTCATTAATTAGAAACAACAACTAAGGATAAAAAAAAAATGGAGAGAGTCTTAAACCCACTCAAGAGTCAGATGCAGGAAGGAAAGATACTGAAAAACAAAGATTGGGAAATACAGATGATTAGGGTTTTACTCTAGTACCTAAAGATATGTTGGCAAATTCAGGTAGGAATTTGAAGAATATATGTTACGGTGAATGAGCGAAATCGGTGGTTGCTGACTCTCACCGGTGAATGTTGACAATCACTTAGTCGCTTTGGTGAATGTCCGAAATATTTATTACATTCGATTTGATATGAATTTATTCATGGATATAATTACATTTATTCGATATTTTAATGCTTACTGACGATAGATCAGAAGAAACATCAGTGTTTGGAGTATCGGGCCATACATTTACATTTGACTGGTATACATTTGCTCGGTATACACTACACTGATGTTTTTTCAAGGTTAAGTGCCACTGTCTGGTATACATTTGCTCGGTATACCCTACACTGATGTTTTTTTAAGGTGAAGTGCAACTGCTCGGTATACCCTATACTGATGTTTTTTAAGGTTAAGTGCCACTGCCCGGTATACATTTCCCCGGCATACCCTACACTGATCTTTTTTTAAGGTTAAGTGCCACTGCCCGGTATACCCTACACTGATGTTTTTTAAGGTCAAGTGCCATTGCCCGGTATATATTTGCCCGAGACTCCAAACACTGATGTTTCTTCTAATCTATCGTCAGTAAGTATTAAAATATAGAATAAATATAAATATATCAAATAAATATAATAATATCAACAAAACGAATAAATGAATATAAAATTGGATATAACAAATATTTCGGACATTCACCGGTGAGAGTCGACATTCTCCAGATTTCGGTCTTTCACCGTAACATATACATAAAAAGAAAATTCTTTCAATATCTGTAGCACTTTACTAATAAATAAAAAAATAAAACCAGATAAGCTAAACAGCGAAAACTTACTTCTGCAAGATGTAGTGCATCTTCTTTAGTAATTGGCAAATTTTCTAGAATTAATGTTTGTAATGTTTGGGATACAGTTAAAAGGCGGGCAGTATATTTACATATATCACTAATATTGTGAGATGAATATCCATATGGACAAGGATAACTTTCATCTTTTTTTCTTCTCCTTCTCTTCCCTAAAAAAAATTTAAAAGAATGGTTTTGCAGAAACTAAATATAAAAATAAATAAAAAGGAGACATAACAAAAACAAGGAATAATGTATAATTCTATTTCTTAACTTTCTCAGTGTGGTTATCAACAAGAAGGTAAGCACTTTAAAACTAACTTAAAATCAAATACAGTTTTCATGTCAGTCAGATATCAAATAGACAGTGTTTTTCGAATTTAGCGGTTTTGTATATAGTAAGTATCAGATGAATTTTATTGTTTATAACAATATTTAATTAAAATACAGTTTTAACTAATAAGTATAGGATTTTTATATTTATTTGAGTCCTAATCAAAACTTTTTACGTACATTAATTTCATATTTGCATTTATTCTTGTAGAATCAGTTTCTATATGATTCAAAAGATAAAAAAAATATTTAGCTGAACTGCACGTAAGGATTAAAATTATTTGAAAGTTACATTTATGAAAAAATAGCAAGATTAAAAATTCTGAAATTAACATATATGTTGGCTTGATTAAGAACAATGGGGACAAATTCGACAGAAAAAAGCACAAGAAGAAAAAATACCTTACACAGGTAGGCAAAAAACTTCTGCAGGTTGCAAGATAGTAAAAATATATATTTTATTACAATAATCATTCTTTAGGTTTTTAAATATTATTCAACCTTTAAGAAAATATTACAATATGAAACTGATGTTAATTATCATTATAATAAGAAACTGATGTTAATTATCATCTATTTGTTATTGTTTTCATGCATGTTTTGATGTTTGTCTACCTTAAAGACTTATTATCTGGAAAAATTTATTTTTCAGACTTGCAGAAGTCTCGATGATTTCAGATATGGGACATTTCACTTAAGGGTTAGGATTTCTTTTGAAAGAAACATATTTCTTACAGGTAGAACACTGTAAGAAAGTGGGAAAAATCGGAAGAAACTGGTCAAAATGGCCAAACTTAGTTGTTTAACAATAACTATTTAATGAAATGTTCCTATTTCAGACAAAAAAAGGCAAATTTAAATCAAATTACGACAAATTCAAGTCAATATTCTGTTTTATTATTTTAACTAAACTTACACAATGCTTCTTGCTCTTCTAAAGATGGCAAATCAGACTTAAACTGTACTCTAGTTAAACTATTATCCACACTTAAAGCAGAAAGTAAAAATTGCCAGTGTTCACTTCGTATCCGTTCCACTGGGCAACATAATGTGGTTCCTTTCATATGTTTGATGACGCTCTTTAGTGGACATACTTTACACTTTAAACACAAATTACTATAACGTGTCCAAAAGTCATAAGAATTTTGCTCAGCCATAAGTAAAGCCAAGCTACAGATACCACTGTTCACACTAGAAAAAGAAAGAAAAGTACTTAAAACAACCAAAAAATAACATTTTATTTCTAAGCTAACTTTTTTTTAAACTTTTTTGGCACACTTAAGAGCAAAAGTTCCCTTATTTAAATCTCGCAATTAAAAATAATGGGTAAATTTACTAGCTTTCTAAGCAATAGCATGAAATGACAATTGTTAATAAATTATCAGTTAATAAATTATCAGGTTAGTAACTACCAGAAAGTAAAAGATGCTATTTGATGGTATTATTAACCACAAAGAAATAATTTTGAAGCCTCTGAACTCCAAGATCATTTTTCAGTTTTGTATAAATATGACCGAAATTCGAAATTTTTCTTTCAAAACTGAGTTAGATGGACTAGAATGTAGACTTACTGAAACTATTATAATATAACAAAATAACACATAATTAAAAATTTATTCAAATAACTGAACCTGAAAATTTAAACTTTCAGATAGTACCCAGTGGCAGGTAGACTATAATGACTTAGTAGTCACTTTTTCCTCACACCTAATGAGTCAATGATAGATATTGAGAGGACCTTTTCATTTAAAAGTCGCTTTTTCCATCTTTTTGCTAGAATTCAGTCATATATACAGTAAAACCTCCGTTAAGCGGATATTCATGGGACCAAAAAATGTGTCCGTTTATGAGAGTTGTCCGTTTACGGGAAGGGTACCCTAAGAACGAAATTTAACACCGTAAATTGTTTTAGGAATATTTTCAAAGATGTAGAAATAATTAAATAATATCTACAAGGATACTATAAATATCTACAAGAATATTTATTTAAACAATAAGAAAGATAAAAAAGAATATATAAAGAAGTTTGATATAAATACATAATTCTGGATGTAGCTACAGATAAATAAATATAATTTTCATATCAGCATAGATACTCAAGTTAGACATATGGCACTGAATAGGAGCTTTCTGTCCTCAGTCCGTTTCAATTATTAAATTTACATCCCCTTACACCTACTTATCATTTGAGAGGGACCATGGTTAAAATCTTCTTGAAAAAAAAAAAAAAACTCCCATGATTCACAGAAAAAAAAGTAATGCATACCTGTAAGTCATGAGGACCTATGGAGTTGATTATTCACAATTGATCAGCTATCAAGTGACTGAATAAATGTTTCCTTTATATAAACACCTCAAAGATTATACTCCTGTTCTCTTTTTTTTTACCCTAGTTGTGTTAAATACAATCTTCAAATTTATAAGAAAATTAAAGAAATTTTCAATGGGGAAGAAGCATTGAGAGATGTTATTTCAACTTGAGGGGTCTCATGACCTATGTGGTTCAGATGAAAAGATGCCGATGTCAGAATTATTTCAGGAGTGCAGTACCATTTTCTCTCCTTTCTTTACAAAGATAAGGCAAGGTGACAGGAGAAAGATTGATTTTTCAGTAGTGAAATAGCATAACAATGTTTTTAGTTACGGATAAGGCAAAAATTTTTATTTACATGCTTTACAAATGGTGAAAAGTTGCATTTTTTTTTACCTTGCAAGTTAAAGCAAAAATAGTTCATTTTTCAAATTTAGAAAAAGTAATGTCCGGTTTGTAGAGATAGAAAACAACGTTTCAGGAGCAAAATGACTGTTTGCGTCCAGTTACGGGAGTGTCCGCTTTGCAGAGAATGTACATAATGGTATATTCATAGAAAATTCCCGGGGAATTAAAAATATGTCCGTATTGAAAGGCGTCTGTTGTGCAGGAGTGTCCATAACAGGAGGTTTCACTGTATTTACGAAAAAATTCATTTTAGAAATAATGAACTGCTTATAAAAAGTCAATTCAACAATAAAAAAAACTAAGTATGTGAAAAATTTTTATTAAACATATTGACTTTAAAGGACTTTTTTTTGTGTGCAAATATTTGGGGGAGGACAAAATACCTTTGAATGAAATATGTGAATTGTTAAAATACTTCCCTTTCACCCTATATTGATGGATTCTGAAGATCAAATTTTGAAGGGAGAGATTGCGCATTTTAACGAAAATTTTGATTTCCAGAATCTCTTTCTGCATGGACGTGCATTTATCATGAAAAAATTAATTTTTTTTAAAAAAAGAGGAAAAACGTGGTCAGTCATTCATTTCAGCAGCCACTTTAGATCTACCAATAACTATACTAAATATTCAAAGTAACTTAATAAATCCCCTAAATTGATTGATAGCAAAAATTAACTCATTTAAACAAATTTCGTAAATTATAATAGTTTACGCACCATGGGAAATATATTATAGTTATGATTAATTGGAAACATTCATGCATGTATAAGCAAATGCAGAGTGGGTGGGGAAAATTCTCGGAGCTTTTCATTTCCTCAGAATAAAGTTTTTTTTCTGGATTCAAAGTCCCCCCCCCCCAGTACTAAAAGATTGAATGTACCTAGAGCTAAGAGACTGACATAAGAGTCAAACAATAGTAAATTTTATGTTTTAATAATATTTTCTGTTATTATTACTCAAAATCCCACTTGTTATAAAATAATGTTCTTTATAATATATCACATTCATAAAGCATTTTTAAATATTTTTTAAACTTTGATTAAAAATGTATATAATATAAATAAATACACAATGTATTCCAGGAGAAGTTATAAATGCCTATTATTGCGCTGCCATACAGAGAGTATAAATTGAATAATTCCCAAGTTAAAAGTGGAATGGTTGAAAGCAGGTACAGTTTAAGGGTGGATTTATGTGGGTCAAATTGCAACATGTGTTTGTGCCAGGGTTCGCCAAGTGGGCCCACTTTGAAAAAACCCGCCCGGGTTTTATTGGGTGGGCCCACCTTGAAAAAACCCACTTGGAACGATAAGTGGGTTTTTTCAAAAAAAAATTTTTTTTTTTTACTAGAACTTATTGTTTCACATTTATTTTTATATAATTTATTGTGCAGCATAAATTTGTCAAATAGAGTTGCATGATTTATATGATTAAGTTTTTAATATTAGTAAAGTAAAAGAAACTCAAATATTCATATAATTTTTATAGTAGGTGCTATTGAAAACTTCAAGTGGGTTTTTTCAAAAAAGTAATATTTTAATGATATTAAATCAAATAAAAATTTAAATAATATAGTCTGAAAAGATCAATTTTTCAACTATAGTTGCATGCTTTATATATTAATAAACAGGTAATATAATACATACAGGTAATATAATAATATAATATATTAAAAAAAATTGAAAAGAAACAATTTTTTTCTTTTTTTACCAAGTGATACATTAACAAATTTAAACAGTTTTATTTTCTAGCTTAAGAAAAAAAAAAGCTAAAACTTTTTATAGGAGAACTTTTTAAAATTATTTATCTAAAAATGAAATCCTTTTCTAGGGTTAATTATTTGAAAACAAATGGGACAAGTAACTGATACTCTTTATAATTATACGTAGTTTTAATTTCACTTTCTATTAATCTTATTATAGAAACATGTAAGACCATTAAATATTTATTTCAGTTTTTTATTTAACTCAAGTCAGATGAAATTTTAGTTTTTACTGATTATAAATATTTACAGATTATAATTTTATAATGGGTAATATCCATATGTTTAATAAAAATAGTAAATAAATGTGTGTGAAAACAAAAAGATTAATAAACTTGTTACTTTTATATTACTGCATTTATATTTTATAATTCTTGAGTTAAAAAATTATGAAACATAATGTACTTAAAAATAAAGAAGATTCAAATATGTATTAGTGATAATGCGTCATTTAAACTTAATATAAAATACATATAACCAGGGTTCCCCAAGTGGGCCCACTTTGAAAAAACCCACTTGGTGGTTTTTTTCACAAATTGTTTTTTTTTTTTAAATTTGGTTCAAAAAGAAGTATCTCCTAATACTATCATTGGACATATCGTTGAAGTTAACAAATATTTTAGAAATGTGCATCAAGCACATGGATGGGCAAATGAAAAAAACTGCTTGATGACCAATGATACTAGGTGGAATTCATATTGTGAGCGCGTAAAAACTTTTGCCAATAATTACCATAAATATGAAGAGATTGTTCTTGAACAATTTTATATGTCAAAAAAAATTAAATAATGTTGGGCTTTACCAATAAACTATCAATTGGGAAAAACAGATATCAATTGTTTCTGAAGCTTTAAAAAAGCTTCAACCAGAAAACATTTCAATTTCAGAACCTGTTGAAATATGAATTAACTTACTATCGTGTGATGAATTAGAATCCCATAAACATTTTGTTAAAAGATCAGGCTGTTCAGCCACATCATTTATCAGCATATGCATCCTGGATCCCGAAACAAGGGGACAATTTTTAAATGATGAACAAGACCAATTAGCAGAAAGCTGTCTTTCTAAGCATCATCCAGAATTTCTGCCACGTGTTCTGGCATCCAAAATTTCCGATCCTGAATACTTTCCAAAATCAATGATGCTTGACACTGTTATTGAACAGTTTTCATCAAAAAATAGTGGAAAATTATGGCAAAAAAATAAATAAATTAGTAAATAAATAAAATTCCTAGCTTCCACAAAATTTCTGTCAATTCTTTTTTCTTTGCACTCAGCACCAGCATTTTCTGTCTCTATCGAAAGACACTTTTCAACTTTCGGTTTGGTGCAGAGTAAACTTCGAAATAAATTAGGAATAGATAAAGCTACAAAACTCGTAAAAGTGTATTGCCATCTAAGAGAGAAATGTAGACACTTTGAATCTGTTGTATGATGATAATAATAATAAAGGAAAAAATTGACCTTTTTTATAAGTTAACTCTTAACATCTGCTGACAATTTTTAACTATTTGGAGAAAGTTTATCACAATTAAAAAACAGTTAAAAATTAAAATATTACTTTTAAGATTTTTTAAATATTTTTAAGATTTCATTTGAATACAATTTATTTTGTTTCTTTTAATCATGTTTAAAAATATTGAAATCAAACAAACAAAAATTTATTAAGTGATACATTAAACAACAATAAACAAATTTAAAGTTTTATTATCTGATTTTAAAAAAAATGAGCTATAACTTTTTATATATGCTTTTTAATAATTTTAAGATTAATTTGTTTTTTGAAACTATAAAGTTAAAATGCATATATTTATCTAAATATTTGAAAAAAGGGACAAGTAACTGATAGTCTTTATAATTATACATAATTTTAATTTCACTTTCTATTAATCGTATTATAAAAACATTGAAGACCATTAAATATTTATTCCAGTTTAATTTTATTACAGGTAAAAGTCAGATGAAATTTTAGTGTTTACTTATACAATACTATTTAATAAATAAAAATATTTTCACAGTAAAATTTATGAGCACTAAATGAAAAAACCCAATTTTCCCCGGGTTTTTTCAAATAAAACCCAATTTTCCCCGGGTTTTTTCAATAAAACCCAGGCGGGTTGGGTTTTTTCAAAAATCCCCGGGTTTTTTCAAACCCTGGTTTGTGCAGAGTAAAATCTAAATCTTGATATGACATTGACATATTTTCAACTTTATCTGAAAAAGTGAAATATCAAAAATATATTTATTTTAGAATAAATATGATATATATATATATATATATATATATATATATATATATATATATATATATATATATATATATATATATATATATATATATATATATATATATATATATATATATATACACAGTAGAACTCCAATTATCCGAACTCCAACTATTCGAATCGCTTTCAGAATTCCTATGGAAATATGAAAATATAGTAAAAAGATAAGTTTCTCTTTTTTTCTTTCTTTTTTTATATGAATGAAATAAAATTTTAGTAAAGCCAAGGAAAGATTTATGCAGAGAAAGTTTACAGGATAGGATAAAGATTTGTGGAAAAGCTAAGATCTTAGATGAAAAGCTGGGTTATTTATCTTTCAAAGCAAATAACGGCTGGCTAAGGAATTTTAAGTCTAGGCACGTTATTTGTGGACTAGATTTATGTGGTGAAAAGTTATCTGCAGACTCCAAAGCTTCTGACGAGTTTATTGAAAAATTTGAAGTTATAGCAGCCTCTTACGATTCTGACTTCTTATACAACGCCGATGAGACTGGTCTAATATGGAAAGCTTTACCCAAAACCACTTTAGCCTCTAAAAGAGAGGTCTCCAGGGCATAAAGCTAGTAAAGACTGCGTTACTGTGCTTAACTGCCCGAACTCAACTGGGAGACATAAAATACCCCTTCTGTTAATAGGGAAGTCAAAACGCCCAAGAGCATTTAAAAATATCAAAAAACTTCCCCTATTTTATAAAAACCAATACAAAGCTTGGATGACTGCAGCCCTGTTTACAGAGTGCAGTGTTTTCACTACAGCGCGAGAACGCGAGAATCTCGCATATTTTTTTCTTTTCTCGCATTAAAAAATGATAACCGCGAGAAATTCGCGCATTCTATAAACCAATTTCAAAATTCGCGAATTTCTCGCATTTTGAAAAAAATTTCTCATTGCGCCATTTAGAATAAAATCCGTTACATTTTTCTTCCTGGATCTTTCATTATTTTCAACATCTGCCCATTATCTAGCTTCCCTATTTACCAGTATTGTTCAGAACCTTTAAGAACAACAGAACACCATCCCTCCAAACCACGAAACCTCTTTCAGAACGCATTTCTCTGCAACCACGTGTTTACCGTAGTTAAGGTTTCTCCATGTAAGAAGTTCAAATTTTTTGCCCATTAATGTAAGATGGACAAATACCTTGTAAAGGCAATATCTTCTACTCCGAAACAGACAAATGAAAATGAAACAAACGTGGGTAGAAACGATCAAAACGAAACAAACACTCATTTGAGCAACCTAATGAGAATAGCTGATGAAAAAGTAGATGTAGAACATTTTCCATATGATGATGCAGCAAAAATATTCAATGCTTTAAAAATTAGAAGATGTTAAAAATGTATTATAATTAACGAAATGATTTTTTTTTCAAGTCTCTTTGTGCTTTAGATTTTTAGAAATCTCACTTAACTTTTTGAAATCTCACCCTGTTTTTGAGAAAGGGTGAGAAATTCTCACCCATTTTTTTTCTGCGATGAAAACACTGGAGTGGTACGATGGAATTTTCATTCCTGAAGTGAAAAAAAGCCAAAAATCTGTTGGAAGTCCTGTGCTTTTGATTGTTGATAATGCACCAACTCATCCCACAGAAGAATTGTTGAAATCCTTAAGAATCCTTGAAATCCTTAAAACCATTTTTTCCCCTCATTTCCTATACATACAGTACATTCCACTACACATACAGTAATTATTTAAAATAAGCATTTTTTTTTTTTAAAAAAAATCCAATTATCCGAATTTTTGATTTGATTTGAATTTTTGATCCGAATTTGGGGTCCGGTCCCAATTGATTCGGATAATTGGAGTTCTACTGTATATATATATATATATATATCAATGAATCTTGATCTTGATGTGCTCACGAAAACGGTTGTTTAAAAAGGTGTCTAGAAAATAGGCATTTTAAAAAATCAGCGAAGTCTCCTATCCAGCCTTAAATTCAGTATTTTTCATTAAACCACAAATTCTGTAACAGTATTGGGTAAATTTTAAGCCACAATGCAATTAAAAAGTACAAAACAGTCATTAGCTTAAAATTGCAAGCTAAATAGGCAATAGTGATAATAGGTTGGACAACATTTTTTTTTCTTCTTAAAAATAAATTTATTCATTTAGACTTAAACACACAAGTTGAAAAGCATTCTTTTACTTTATTTTGCCAACAATGTAACTCAAATATACAAATGAAATGAAAGATAAAATAAAAAATTATTTAATGATTCAATTAATATCAGCTCAGAAGGTAAAAAAAAAAATCAGAAAAAAAACTAATTTAAACTAACTTTTTAAGCGGAATGGGGAAACAAAAACAAATATTTAAAAATCATTTTGGCAGCACAAAAAATTGACGAATAATGAATATCAGCTTAAAAGCCGTATGTTTTCGTTGCATAAATAATATGGAAGCAAAGCAGGCACATTGCATTCAGCAACGTAAATACAACAAAATGAATTGAAAAAAATATAATTGGAAATTTGTTTTAATAGAACAAAAAGAATTGCACTGCAAAATGAAACATGGGCAACAGGATGTTCCTTTGTTAAAATCTATTATTTTCCATATAATAAAACAATTAATAAGCATTCATTGCAACCTACATTATGTATTGATTTTATGTTAATAATCCACATCTTATGAGGAATTTAAATAAAATATTAAACTAAAATAATGAAAGAAAAATTTAATCATGAAATAAGCATCTAAATAAAGGTATATAATCAACTCAAAGGGATTTAATAAAAGCAAAATACGAAATTTTGAGCATGTCTAGTGAAAACTATGATACTACTAATACCTGAGTCTTTAAATAAAATTATATATACAAACGCGAAAATAAAAATTAAAACTTCAACATTCGCGCGGAACATTACATACTTATCTTCAATAACAAACTAAATATACGATGACGATTATTTGTCGAGACCTAAATATCGAATCACTTCCTATTCCGAATCTCAAAACAATTTCCCTTATTTTTTGCTGTTGCGATCCTACTTAATAAATTTTTGGTAGTTAAACCCTCACTTGAGCTAAGATAATGGGGAATTTTTTCAGTTAAATTCATTATAAATTACTAGTTATTGCTTGAATACTCGAATAATGTTACTTAGATCAGAAAAAGAGGGGTAAAACTTTAAAATGCTTGATTTTTAAAAAGGGCCATTCTCGCTTTATGCAATTCACGCACTTCCCATAGCCGCAAAGAAATTTGGGGAACCTGCTGATTAAAAAAAGTATTTTCGTGGAAAGATATTTTTTCCCATTCCTCCGCCAACTTGACAGTGATTGAAAGTATGTGAACCACGTTCACTGAGAATGACAGTTTATTTGCTAAGGGCATGCAGATGAATTCTACAGATCTTAGCACCTGCCATTTTGTGGTCGTACGAAGGCTATTTTTATACACAAAAAAAAAAAAGAAAAAAAAAAAAAGAAAAAAAAATCATTACAAACTTCAAATAAACGAAGAAAGAAAGAAACAAATGAAATAAATTAATTAGTTAATAAAAAGCTCATGACTTCAAACAAATTTCTTACATTCATTTACTGTTAGCAACATTCCGTAAAACAACAAATTCTCCCGTTTAAAAAAAAAAAAAAAAATGAGAAATTTTTTTTTCCTTCAGAAATATAATAAATATAAGAAAGACTTACTTATTTCTAGTCATGATTATTGCAATAGATACAACTAAGGCTATAACAAACCATATTAAAGAAACATCCAAAAGTTTTCTTCAGCGAAAAAGAACAAAGTAACATTGTTGTAAAAAGTTTACAACAATACTACAAGAAAGATTAATACTAGGACACATCTCCAAGTTTCATCCGTCAATTAAACAGGTTTTTATAATTCGCAGGGCCCGATTATGAAGAGCTTGGCAAATATTGATACCTTGGGCAAATACTGATTAAATGGCCCTAATATTTTTCATTAATTATAAAATTTTTATAACCCATATTTTGATAATTTCAAAATTTTACATGAGTGTGCACAATATGGTTTGTACTCTTCGCATTATGCGTCTCAAGGCTGCTACAATCAGTTTTTATATTTGTCTGGTAAGCTCCCAACCACATAGAATTTGACTGTAGCACTGCATCTATGTGCAAAATGCATATAGGATGGACAAGAATGAGTCTTAATTTTGATGAAATCGAAATACATTATGGCTACTTTTTTCCTGTCGCAAAAGTTGACTTTGATTCACATCGCGTCATTGATTTGACTCGTCTTTTTCAGTTAAAATTTGATTACTGTAACAGTTTAATCAATCAGCTAGGTACTAACTTAAATAAACAAGGTACAAACTTTAAAATCGTCCATACTATTAATGTATCTATAATATTAATGTGTGAGGCCCCATAAAAATTTGGGGCCCTGGGTTAGTGCGCTTTCTGCCCATGCGATAATCAGGCCTTCCGATAAATAAATTACTGGACTTCGAAAAAAAAAATTTTTTTTTGTTTGAATGCTTAATATTTGACGCTTAACAAACGCTTTTTTTTCTTCATTTTTGACCAAATTGTTGTAGTTGTAGTTCATTTACGTCGCACTAGAGATGCACAACGGGCTATTGGCGACTGTCTGGGGAACATCCCTAAGGATGATCCGAAGACATGCCATTGCAATTTTGATCCTTAGCAGAGGGGATGGCACCCCCGCTTCGGTAGCCCGACGAACTGCGTGCGAAGTCAAGCACTTTACGTTAGAACAGTTTAACGAGGACCAATACCGCACACCCTCGGTCCCTACGCAGACTGATCCCACTTTTGATTGAAAATCTAAAAACATGTATATTGAGAAGAAACTGTATTGGCGAAATACCCTCTATATATGCGGACTAAGGGGCATGTTAAGTACCCAATATATCAAAAGCAATGGGAAATACTTCCTAATTATTTATTCATGCATATTTAAATGAAATAGGAATTTTGTGTTTACAATAATATAAAAATCTTAATTTTGATCTGAAAGCAGAACTTTAGAGAAAAAAAACTAAACTGGAACTGAAAGGAAATGTCCACAGGAAACATGCATTAGTTATTGTCTTTTTTTATTTACTTGACATTTCGCATGTATAGGAGGTGATAAAGTGATCTAGTTTAATTTAATTTTACAAAATTTTTTTCTTGACTTATACTTTTTTGAATTGCTTTACCCCTTTATATCAATTATTATAAACTTTCCACTGAAACATCACAAATAAATGGACTCCAACGAACATAATGTTCCTAGAAATTTTAACTTCAGCTAATTTTCTTTTATTTTGAATAAATAAAATTCTTTCATGAATAATTTCTCCTTTAGAATCTTAAATTATAATGTTATGATTGCTGTTGTCTCTAATGCAGCCTGCTTGGTGAAACAAAGCGAATTTAAGACAGAGGGCGCGTTTCTTGTTTTTCAGTGGTGCCATCTATAGCTAAAAATACAACTTTAGCCACACACGTCACAGTCCGTTTATAGGGCAGATCCAATCATACATCCACAGATTGTAATTTTGTTCTGAACCAGAGAACGATCACTCTTCGATTCAGTACCCCCAGAGGTATTGCTTTGTTATGGGAACATGGGGACTTTGCGACAGATTTAACGTGCACCAATCACCATTTACTATACGGGGAGTCTTCGACGGCCACCTGGACATGGGCCCAACGCCCTACCAACCAAATTATCCCGGCCTTTATGTTATAAACTGTATTTAACGATATTTATTTCTCAATTGAGTATATTATATAAAAAAATTATAAAATTTTTAAAAAGAAGACAAAATTCGAGACCAAGAAATTGTAACTACAACAGTTCACTATAAGAAATTTAGGAGCGTGTCAAACCATAATATCGTTCAAATTAATATAATGTTTAGTTGAACTACACCATTTTAATTTTTGAATTTCACTATACGGCAGTGCTATGGTTCAATTTGAATGGAAATAGGGTTCAATTAAACGCCTTTTAAAAGCAGTGGCAGACTTGCACCGTATTTATGGTTCAAGTTATCGATTTCAAGGTTCGTGGCATGGTTCATAGTATCGATTTTACGATTCAACGATGAAGCGATTTTGAGAATGTAGACTCTATCTGCATTTTCTGACTCTCCCGTAAAATGATAAAAAAAATTTAAATTGCAACTTAAATCGTGTTCCGGGTTCAGATTAATTTCTAAAATGCGTCTTGAATTTACGAAGTTAATTTTCTTTTCCAGCCGTAAAGTATCGCAAATTTCTTGAGTGGTTTTGTGATAATACTTTTGAATGAGAGCAAGACAAAATAGCGTAAATAAAAATGTATCACTGAGTAGGTAAAAAGATTGAGAGATCAATCTTACGAATTTAATGATCAGTGTTTTGGTACAAGCAATTGTGTTAATTGATGCATTGCCATCAGTCTATCCGCTGGTTTTCCAACAAAAGTTTCTTAAAAATGGTAGCGATAAAACATCACCGTAAGAATACTTACTGTCCAATATGAAAGATCTCGTTTGACTTCTAAAACTCATCCACCACCTCTTGATTCTCTGAACCAGTAGTTCCCAATAGGTTCCGTGGAACCATAGGGCTACGTGAAAGGGTCTCAATCTTCGGGATTAAAAATGCATCGAGACCCATGCCCGGAAATGTCGTCATACGCTGCTAGGAGCGCTTCCTTATTATGAAATTTTTCTTTGTATGCTTCTGAACAGATCATAAAAGGGAAGCAACCCCTGTCGCGCATAAAGACCTTTCCAATCATGGAATTCAATGAAACTTTAATCTTGATGATGGTAATTCTAAGAACTATTCCTTGAATAACTTTATTAAAAAGTGCGATTTTTTCTAAAAAATTTTCTTTTTTTTCCTGACTTTTCAATTTAAATTTTCTTGATAAACATTCTCAACGTTAATAACAGTTCTTTATATTTTTTTATTTTTTATTTTCCTAATTCAGCTCCATTTTTAGCATTTGGACACACCAAAAATTAATTCAGAATTAGATAAGATATTGCTTCAGATTCGTGAATTTAACTGTCCAGCATTATTTTAAAAGTATAATTGATAACACTAACGAAATTTCCTTCTCAATAAAATAGTTAATAGTTTTTTTTCGATTTATATGTTCAAAATTCATGAAGTCGGTATTCAGCTAAAAGAAGGGTGATTATTTAGGGCTCCATTCGGCGAAAAAAAGTGGGCACTATTGCTTTAAGGCAGAAATCGCCAAAGTGGTCTATATAGACCCCCAAGGGTCTATTTAACAAAAGCGGGGGTCGATCTGAGACAGGGGGGCGAATGGGGGTCGATCCGAATCGGAAGGGTCGATTGTGGGTCGGAAAAAAAAAACAGTTCTCAATACACAAATCACACATACCTAATTAAGTATGTAAAATTTGTGAATTTTTCTTTATAATTGACTCAATATCAGTTTCTTTATAAAACATAAATTAATAAACCTATATTTATTGGGGTGAAACAAGTATTTACGTACCACCGTGCAGTGGCACGAGCTCAGCGCGGTTAAGTCATATGCATATATGCGCTTGTCCAAATGTCACGTGTGACGAGCATTGACGTTACAAATGCAAATATCATACGCAGTTTCAGCTATCTTTGCAAACTGTGTTGCATATTTGCAGTGTCATTATTAAAACTTTTATAGTTTTGGATAATTAGTTATTGTTTCAATAAAACCATTCGTTTGGTTTAGATATCAATTTTAATTATCAATGCACAAAAAAGTAGGTAAGCATTAATAATATGGCTTAGTACAGCCCACGACAAAACTATAGCACATTTTGTATTTTTTTACGAAAATTACAAAATTGACTAATTTTGACGAAAATTAAAATTGACCGATATTGAACCCAATATAACGAACCTTGCAAAAAAACACCAGGCTCACCCATCTCATTGATCAAGAAGCAGTAAACCTTTAGTTACTTTACTTATTATATCTACTTATGCATAATTACTTATTATTTAATAATAAGGTATTTAAATTTCACTATTAATATATTTTTCATAAAACTTTTGTTACACAATGTACTATTACTTTAATAAATGTTTAAAATCATAAAATAAATGTACAAACACAGTATCTAATAGAGTTTTATTTTAATTAACAGAAAATTACTTTTGTGGGGGTCGATGGAGATTTCGAAAAATTATATAGGGGTCGATGATCAAAAAAGTTTGGCGACCCCTGCTTTAAGGGAAGAAACTCTAAAACTTTTTTCATTCCTGGAACACCTTAATTGGGAATACCGTTTTAACTCGCAGCTGTATATTTGCATTTAGTGAAAAGAACATAATAGAATTAATAATGAAGGCTGTTTCGTCTTTTGAGTTGAAAATGGAGATTTTAAAGTTTGCAATTTTTTAATAGATTTTAACGCTTAAAATTTTTATCTTTAGACTAATTTCCTATAGCAGAAGCAAAATTATACAAGAAAATGAAAAGAAATTAAAATAAATTCAAAGCAAATATTACAGATTCAAAATTTTTTATTTTGGCACGATTATAATTATTGGAAATTTTTACTTGGTTTCGTTAAACCCATATTTAATGGGATGGTTCTGTTCTGTATAATCTGATTATGTTTGGCTGACGTTCGTATAGCGTGGGCTAGTGTTGACTTTCTAGATTAATTTGTTTTCTTGAATAACGGCCTGACACATTATCGTACTTGCCATTTTTTTCTTTTTATTTATTGAAGCATTTTTATTTGAATATTTAGACTGGTAGTATATTTTATAATTTAACCGTTTATGATTGATTTAATAAATTAAATTCAAAATAATTTAGTCTACTGCTACATGCAAACAACTTTATATAAAATTTATTAATTGTAAAGAGAAGTGTTTGAATGCTAGAAAAATGGAACAAAGTAAGTTTACCTTGAATTGTTATTTGACTAAAGCTTCAAATATTCTGAGAATCAGGAGTGTCCATCACCCCTCGAAGCTGATAGGGATATTCCTCAAAATTTGAAAATTATCCGTCCCCCTGGTTACTCAAAAAACTAGATACAGAATTTTTATTTAAGGTATAATTTTTAGCTCCATCTGATCTATTTGAATTAGTTTCACGGTTAGAAATATTTTGTAAAACATTACTTTAGAAGACGATTCACTTGGATCGTTAAAAAAAAATCAAAGAAAACAAATTGCTTGCTGATTACTCTGAAGCAATATTAATACTTAAATGATATTAATTACTTTAAATTACACGAAAAAAAAGAGTTAAAGCTGATATAAAGCTGACTCCATACCTGCCAACTTTCACTCCTTCCCAGAATGGAATTTCAGACTGGTTGTAATACAATTAACGAAAAACAATCTGACTCAAAAATATATTTATATTTTGATCCTGTTGAAATTCGTTTGCGCAGGGATTATTATGCTTTGATATATTTATTATAATTATTTATATGTAGTGGTGGTCAAACTCATTTATAATTATCATTATAATTCAAAAAGTTAATTGGAATAACATGAATATTGCTACCACTTTAAATATGAAAATAAAATCTTCCGGAAAATCCGGAGGAGTTGGCAGGTATGTGACCCACAGAATGGTGCTGAGGTGTTCACTTTAAAAATTATATTAATTTGACAATTCCTTCTATTCAGGTTGTTGAGCCCGAATTTAATTCATTAAACATTTGCTCAAACCCAATTCGATAATTTTTAAAGAATTAATTTATTTACAAGGATTAATCTAAAGTGTGCAGAATGGAATTTTTAAAATTTTGTATTTTCTCAACTATATATTTCCTGTTATAGTAAAATATATATTATAAGTCAGTTAGCTATATTCTCTTAAGGAGGTGACCGGGTTCAAGTCTCATCGATGGCTGGTCGGTACGAATTCAGCATCCGGCTCGATCTCAATGCTAACGTGAAATATCCTCAGTGGTAGATAGATCATGAGTTAGAGCACTCGAACACCAAAGCTGTTCATCACCCTGCTCTCTCTCGAGGCCATGACAAGTACAAACCTTTGTGAACAACTTGAGTCATTTTATATTTTTCTTTAATATATGATGACTATTAGTTTTAAAATTAACTAACAATCATAAACTGTGCAAGAAAATTGTTATCATTGGATAACATCGGAAATATTGCTTCTTTGTTTAGTTTTACTGTTACCAACATACATGTGGGATATGTTGGAACAGTGGATAAAACGCCACATTGGTAGATTTGTGCAATCAAATCTTCAGCGACATGCCTGGAAAAACTTATGTATGGACTTGTAATCCGAATCAAAACGACTATCAAATTCAGACGCGGATTTACACCCTATTAAATGATGTTTTTTCGCTTTTTATGATTTCTCCTGGTGTGTCTATTTGAATCGGTAATTCTGGAAAACTTTTTTTAAAAAAAATATTCCAAGTGTGTTTTTTCCTGTGAACTCCTCTGCATGTTTCTAACTCGCTTATCATGATAATATTTACTTCTCCTTTTAACACTGATTTAAAGATTTAGTAATTTTAATAAATTTAGTAACTTTTATTCCCGTGAATCGCATTGGAATAAATAATTGGATCATTGATTTCAAAAGCAAAACAAGCATCTTTATTTATTTATGGAAAGACTTATAATGAAAGTGCAAATAACAGTATTTTCAAATAAATAAAAATATACGATTTTTTTTTCTTTGCTAGTTATGATAAGTTTAAAGCAAATTAAAAAAGAACTATTTTTTAAGATATTTTACATATAAAGTTGAAGATAAAAATTGCAGTAAATAGTTTGAACAATTTTTTTTTAAATTGAAATTTTAAAAATAAAGACGTAGAAGACGTTAGGAAACTTCAATGTAAAGTTGTTTCTTGTTATTTGAAGTCATTGAAACAAACCTTCAAATATCTTTTTTTTCAAGCATTCAAAACAAGTTTTTCCCTTAAACAAAAGATCTGATTACTTGTATTTCTTTGAAACTATTCAACACAATTATTTATTTTTTTTTCATCATTTACAATATTATTTTATCTAAAATTTACAAAATTTTTTTTATACTTAAGAAATATTTAAAAAAAAAAAAAATTACTGTTCAGTTTTGCAAAATATACATAATATAAGTCCAAATAAAATTATAAAATATTGGAAAATCAAAGAAGGAATATGAAACATTGGAAATATGGAAAACAGATATTGAAATCAGACATTCAATTAAATATTAGAAATATGGAAAAGAAAAAAAGATGTGATTTAAACAAAAATTGCAAGATAATACTTGTAACGCGTTAATGCGATTATATGTTTTATAATAACATCGATTGTCGCACTTTGAAAGCAAATTAAATAAAATAAAAATTATGTTTAAGTTTTAAGGAAAAAAAATTCTAACAAATTTAACACGAACACTTAATAAAAAAATAAAAAATATTCTATTAAATTTCTTAAATGCTTCGAATTGATTATTTTCAAATGCTTCTAATTGAGTAAAAAATAAACTATTCTTTTTTTATTAAATGTTTAAATTTATGCAAGAAATCAATTAAATTTTGCCAAATCTTCCAATTAATGTAAAAAATATTAATTATAGATTTTTAACAAATATTCTGATTTTCGCAATTAATAATAATGATAATAATAATCAATGTCTCCAAATTATCGATTAATATAATAACATTAATCAGTATTCTCCAAGAAAATTATTAGTATTTTTGTAGACTGAATGAAAACATATTTTGTGGGATTGTTTGAATGAAAAATTCTTACATAACACATTACTTAATTAACAGAACCTAAAAAATAAAAAAAGAGAGAAAAAAGACACTGTCAAAGAGGAAATAGAGAATAGGTTACTCAATCTATTTGGGAATTCAGGTTGTGGAAGTTCTAAACCGTTATTATATTAACTCTCCCGCTGTGTATTTATCAGTCACGGTCACAATAATTAATAAACGCGTTTTGTCAAACGATAAATATTGCGACATATGGGGCTTCTCTTGTAGTTGATACATTTCGTTCTTTTTCCGCAGGTAGATTTAAATACGACAATGAACATCCGGGTAGTTAGTTATGTCACGCCTATATGGTTCACACATTATCGAATTTCGACTGCTGATTGTTGAGAAGTCAGAGACCTTTGCTATTCAGAAGTGACGACCTCCCATATGTTCTTTTTTTGGGCGGAAGTTTTGGAATGCTGAGTGATGTTTATGCAATGGGAATTAATTAGATAGCAAATTTTCTATTGTGATTTTAAAGATTACATTATTAAAGAATTATGAGTGAAAATATCTTGTCGCATGATTTACCATCGCACAAAAATTAAAACCAGAAGTTTAATATTTTTTCTAATCGAAAGTTGAGAAATTGTCTTCAATTAAGGTTAAAATATTTATATTGATGACACTGCATGGAATTAAAAAAAAATTAAAATATAGAAAAAAGCTCCATGATACTATATTATGAGTTCTCCGCTGTTGCCACAAATTTCCAAATCACTTTCGAAATACTAACATTAAAGATACAAAAATTATATGTTCATAACGAGTTAAAAAACAACAACAAATACTGGCCTTTCGCTATTAAGACAAAAAAAAATTTAGAAAATAAATATTTTTGCTGCTTGAGTTAGCAATATTATATGAAAAAAGGCTTAAATGGGAAACATTTTTATTTATTTCTGCTATATATACAGAAAATCGAAGAATGAATATTGATTCCTTCTCAGAATTTTTACCCCTTATTTTATAAAGCATTGTGGGTGCGACCACCGACTAAGTTATACTCTAGGTTATGTCCTGCTGTACTCTTAAATGGAATGAGTCATTTTGTTGACAAAATAGCTATCATGCCCATTTTTCCACTTTATAACAGCTTATTATTAAAATTATAATTCAATGTTATCAATGATTTTAAAAGGTATTACAGTTCCTTTTATTTCCTTCTTGCAAAAACTTGTCGTTCAAACATTTCTGTTGTAGGATTTTCCGCTTTTCGTAAAGTACAGAGCTACGTAATTTAGTTTAGTCTACAATCTATAGGCTAAGGCAGTCAACTCTATATATTTTGAATCAAAATAAAAGAAAAAGATACGCCAGTTTCATTTAAGTTACTATTGTAATGGCTAACATTAAACGAGTTCTAATGTCTGGCAATTAAGAGATGAAAGTAACCTGACAGAGATGTTATCTCGTTGTGGCCAGGCAATATTCGTTTTAACATTATACGCATATGTAAGGGAGAGTATGGAGGAATGGGATACCTCAATTTCACTCAAAATAAACATGATTTTTTTAATTTTGGTTTTCTTCACTAGTTGGGATGTGGAATTATACTTATTATTAGTCGGTTATTTTCGTTACAGTATTCCATAAATCTATGAAACAAAGAAAAAAAACTGTTAAATTAATTAATTTTTAACAATCTAATCAACATAACAATCCAACATAAACAATCCAACAAGCAATAAAATGTTATAAGTGAGTTTATAATGCTATAAACTCAGAGTGTTCCATAATCATTACCCTTCATATATATTTTAAAACTCCTCGTCTTAAAGTCTTGAAATTTACACACAATATGAGTCTCAAAGTTTTTTTTTTATCGATAATAATAAAAACAAGTAAAGCTCTATTGATTTGTGATGAATCAGTATTGAGAAAGAAATGATTAAAAGCGTCAAAGACTGCCGGAGAATATAAATAGATAAGTTGAAAGCTATCACACCTTCATTAAAAACTTTTTCAAATTTCACCCAGCAATGAAGCAGATTTTTTTAGGGGTCCGATATTTTCTACAGCAATTCCTTAGATTTCTAAAGCACTTATCTTTCTTCCTTGCTTGGATAGAAATTTGCACTATCCTCAATGTGTACACCATTTTCAGTTTCATTTTATCCAGGAAATCTAAAAATATATATTAAAGGTGGTAGTTAAGAATCACCCTAAATATGTTTTATGGCAGAACTGACGAAAAATATTTTCAGTATTTAGTTTTCCTATGCAGTATTTTTCCTGCTTCTAGAAATTTTCAAACGCAGTTATATTTTTATTTCATTTAGACTCTGTAAGTTTTGATATCAGATTAAATACATATCGAAGATAATGTGACTCATTATAAGTAACACAAAGATATTGTGACAAGTGACACACCATTTTCATTAAATTTTTTAACTATTTATGCATATATTGAAACTTTTAAATGTTTATCCCTTCCTCATGCGGAGAAATGTTATTTTATTTTATTTTATAGCCAGCGTCGAACAGCCTATCCAATTCTGAGTTTACGACTGTCAATGCTCAACTCCGTAACTTTGAGATTTTGAACCTAACACAGAAGGCAAGGGAACTTCTGAATCAAGCTCTAGAACAAACTAGCCGTGGAGGAGAACTTTTTTGATGGAACTAACCCTCATTTGCGTTACATGAAGAGGAAAACCACGAAAACCTTCCATGTTTAGTTTAATGCCAAGGACATTCTAACCCATGAACCATCCGAGGATATTTTATTTTAGCACTGTAATCGGTGCGAGCCGGGAGCCGAATTCGTGTCGACCACCCAACGTTGGGATGGGATGACATCATTAAGAGGCGAATGCTCAATCCCATGTGCCATGATGGCACAGGGAAATGTTTTGTAAATTCTATACTTTTTCAGATACTTTTTTGAGGGGGGGGGGAATGTCCAACGGGATATTTTTCCGTAAAAGCTTTTAAATTAAAAAAACACGGAATTAGATTTAATCAGCTAAGTATACAAACTCATTTATTTGTTGATCTTATCTCACTTAAAGTCTACATTGAGTCGAAATGTCTATACATTCGGAAACATTTTTATCAATTTTATCATTTCTATTTTTAAAATAAAGCTCAAATAAATTGATTGCGTTTTTTAAAAATAAAAAAAATAATTGTAAATTAAATGTATGTCACACCAGAAAATCTATTATTGTGTTATCATTTATATTTCTATTGCGTTACCGTCCCCTATTAGGATTACTACTTTACTAACATGTAAAACATGTAAACATCTAAATGGCTAGGCGTTCTGGTTAGCTTAAAAAAAACTAAGACTTTAGACACTGGGCAATTCCACGAAATTGTCAACTTTTAAGTGAAATTTTTTTTTTATGAATTGCATATTTTAATTTTAAAAATATGTTCAAAAATAGCCAAAGTCTACATATTACTGTTAAATTTTTGATAATTTTAAGTTTTTTGAATCTGGCAGCATTCTAAAGTAATCACATGGCTGACAAGTGAATTCTTCACATTTGTGCTCAAATTGTTTTCTTGAAAAATACTTATAAAATAAAAGAAATGTATCTTTCTTTTGCAATATTTTGATAAAAATATGCATATAGTACAAAATTTAAACATTTAAAACATAGCCTTTAAGTCATTTTAAGTTTAATATATTAAATAAAAGTAACTTTTTTTTGTGTCATTCCGTCACATGTTTTAGTATATTTTTTTAAATAGCAACTGCGTTTTTGAATGAAAATGTGTATATTTTGGAATATAAAGCTGATGTGGCATAAGAATCAATGAGAAATTGTAAAATTCTATGCATTTGATTATTAACTTCCAATAATTAGCGTGACGGAATGACACATCTTCGGCGATGGAATGACAAAACGAGTCCTTGAGAAGCTTAGTCAAAAACTAGGGAATTATTTTTTTTTTCAATTAACCTAATGGCTAAAACAGCTGTTGAAAGACAGATAAAATGTTGAAAAAGACCAAGATCCCCATGATATGATGAAGAAAAAAAACAGAGAAAGAAAGGCAGAGAAGAAAGCTTCCGCGACAAAAGTTGGACTTAAAAAACTCAGAAGTGCAAACGCTGTTGTGCAGAGATTGTGTAAACAAAGAAAAAATCAAATTCTACCAATCTCTTCACATACAAATAATTTAAATTCCCTATACAAATTCCTGCAGAGTCTTGGTAAAGCCAATAAAAAAAATTGTACACTCACCATAAAAAAAATTGTACACTCACTTCCAAAATCACCAATAGAGGTAAAAAAATTAATTCAGTCTTTATTTGAGAAGTATTTAACATCGAACTCAAAAGAAACTAAGTGAGAAAAGTAATGTTGATGAGCTGTTTAATTTGGTTAAAAAATTTTACTGTCAAGATGATGTTAGTTACAAGCCCCCAAGTATGAAGGATTCAGTCATAATACAAACTCTGACAGAGTAACGAAGAGTGCAGACGCAATATATATACTTATGGCCTTAAAAGAGGCTTTTCATAAAGAAGCATATATTGATGTAAAGTGTGTCTTATCTCATTTTTGTTCTTATTCTTATTTTTGTTAAGTGTATTTCATTAATACCTCACAGCACATGCACCTATAAATACCATGTAATTGTGATGTTGTTCTAAAAGGCCAAACAAGATGTTGGCTGCTCTAAAACGGCACATAATATGTAAAAGAATTTTATGATTTCATAAAGTCAAAGCAACAAATCGTTGAAGTTTTGTTTTTGTCCAGCTATTCTATTTAAGAGAGGGCAAAAGACACTTGCTACATTAGCATTGCCAGGAACAAGAGACCTGCACTAGATGCTCATGTAGTTGAGAAGCGAATCATCAAAATTGGAATGCTTTCTAATTTTAACCAAAACCAAGTGTATGATTTGAAAAGCCACTGTTTTGAAGAGGAAATGGAAAATATGATTGAGGAGTATGCGGTCGGCTCTTTAATCATTGTCCCATACTGCGAAAAAAAAAGAAGGCACATTTATATGCAGTGTAAATTACTTTGATAAACAAAGACGATTTAGATGTTAAAGTATTTAAAGAACATGGGACAAAAATTGATTTATGCATAAATTTCCTGAGAACGAAGATAAGATGTGACATTGGCAAGTTAGATATAAAACCTCTTTTGAGACAGCCTAAATTTCAAATTGTTGAAATTTTAACTGATTCTTACGTAAATATTAATTCTGTTTATCTGTTACATTCTGTTTATCATTTACATATTAATAAAACATTTTTTAAATGAAGACTTTCTTCCACTAAACTTTTTGTCATTCCGTCACGGTCATTCCGTCACAGCTAATAGATGTTAATAACTGCTAACCAACCTGAGGTTAATTTTCCAAATTCACAATTTACATTGCTTACACATTATACTGAAAGTAAAAAATAGTTCAGGAAAATAATAGTTGCAAAATTCACAGAAACTACCAGTTCTAAGCGGCATGCCGAAAGCTTGGTTGCCAAAATGTCATTCCGTCACACAAGTAAAAAGTTCATAAAATTAAAAATAAAAAAAATACAAAATTCTTTTTTTTTAGTTTATGAATCACATTATACCAATAATAATGATATGCATGAGAAAAAATCATGTTTATTTTAAATTAGATGCATAGAAACTTCAATTAATTGTCATCATGCAAGTCAAAATGTCATTCCGTCACATATGGAATTACAATTAGTGTTTTTTAATATAGAGATTCCCCAAAAAAAATTTTCGCTGCTGAACCCTATGTGATTGACCTTTTTTTCAGAACACAGAATTTTTTCAGACTTTTTTTTCCAGAACAATTAATAATAAATACATTTCATTAACATAAAATTAACGAAGGATTATTAAATATTTCAAAAACACGTAATCAGCTGAATTTTATTAATTATTTTGAAAATATTTAAGGAATGAATAAAGAATGAAAAAATTTCATCATATCGTTTTATCAATATTAGTCTTAAAATGTCGGACAGTAGAATTCACAAGTCTAGGTTGGCATCTCGTCTAATTCTTAATTTAATCTTAATGAATGCATAAATTTAAAATTAATGAGGAGAAATATTGTTTTTATTAAAATAAAAACGAAAAAGGAAGTCACTAAACCTTGAGAATAGTAATCAGAGAAACATACTTCTTTATTGTTGAATTCGGTTATTTTTCTTCGATACGAAATACTAATTAAATTTTTCATAAGTGCATATCCTTCTTATAATTCATTCATTATATTTCTATTAGAAAAAAATATTGTTTTGAAATTTCTTTCTTTTCAAGCATTACAATTAAATAATTTCATAGAAATAGATTAAATAATAATGAATTATCAATTATAAATTTAATTACAGGTTTCAAAAACCATAACTGGTTAAAAAAAAAGTTCCCAACTCTTGAAACCCATGAGATCCTTCCACGGAACCCTAAAGTTCCACCGAACACCATTTGGGAACCGCTATTTAAATGAATAATATTCAAATTTGTAAACATTTCTTTTGTACTTAAAATTTTTAATGTACTTACTACGTAAAATGTACTTAAAAGTTTTAATCTTGTTATGATTTACCAGCAATAACAGTTAGAGAAAGTTGTGTAATAATCATCACAATCTTTATATGGTTTTCCACATCACTTCGTATGGCACATTTAGAAAGGATCTTTATCTCTTTTATTGAGCTGTTACTATTTTATTTTATAACCGTCGTTGAACAGCCTACCCAATTTTATGGGTTTACGACTACTGATGTTCAACTCCGTATAGACTTGTAATTTTGAACTTAATCCAGAAGACAAGGGAACTCCTGGATCGAGTATTGGAAGAAATTTGCTTTCGTAGAGGACTTTCTGAAGGAGCTAACTCACATTTGCGTTACCACGAGAACCTCCCACTGTTAGCCTGACGACAAAGAGACGTCTACCACTGAGGATATTTCACGTCAGCACTGTGGTCGGTGCAAGCCGGATGCGGAATTCGTATTGACTGGGATTCGAACCCGCCTCACCTGCCTTCGTGGATCAGTTGTTACTATTAAGATTATCACACTGATAACTTAGGACATTTTTCCATAAGAATAAAAAAAAATGTTTGATTGAATCAACGTTTTTCTTTTTAACCCAATTTTTTTTACTTTTACTGTTTCTTATTTTATTTTTTTAATTTTTTTTTTAACATAGTACACAAAGTACATTTCAGAACGCAAAGGGATAAATTTAACTCATTGGCTCCTTAGTCTTTTGAAATCGAAATCATAAGAATAAGATGACAATGCATAAGAACAGCAAAAACATTTTTTTGTAAATACTAAAAAGACGAATAGCATTGGACCATCTGAAGGTTATGCTTAATTTAAGGAAATGAAGACACAATTTCTATGAAAAATTACTCATACTCTATATAAGTATATCCAGCATGAAAAAAATTCCTTAATAAATTAACTAAAGTACTAAAATTCAATCTTAATCGTTTGAAGGTTTAATCTTATGCTAATTAATTAGTGCAGACGATATTTTAAGCTACGAAAATCGAGACAAAAACCACTTTCTCTGATAAAACTTACCTTGTTTTGACGTATCATCTTATGTCATACTTTATTACTGGAGAGAGTATTTCAAGTGAAAATTTCAGACACGAAAACACATATATTCTGAATAACTTACCTTGTTTTGTGGAAGCATTTCGATTTGTGACTCTCAAAATTCGGGAGTTAGTTCAGAAATTAATCGATCGTACAAAATAGAATTATCTGTATCCTAATCTTTGCATGCAAAGTACCTTTGTTTTAGACAATAAAGAACTTTTTTACTGCTGTATCTAACTCATGAAGATATTTATTTAAGTTATTTAATTTAATTATTAAATTTGATTTTTTTAAATTGGGTTTGTAATTTTAAAATAATTTAATATATTGTTATACCTCATGCCTTCGCTTTTGTTTTCTTTTTCTTCGCCCTTTTTTGAAAACATGAAGAAAATGGAACTGCCCAAACAAGTTTTATTTTTTATTTGTTTTTTAAAATTCGAATTAAATACATTGTTATACCTTATACTTCAGCATTTTTTCCTTTATTTTTGCACTATTTTTTAACAAAATGTAGTTAATGAAAATTCCAAAATAAATTTTTGGTTATAAGATACGAGTATAATAATTTAGATTATTTCATTTTATTTTTAAATTAGGTCTTAAAATTTGAACTAAGTAAATACATTACATATACATATCTTACACTTTACATAAATGCATTATACATAATCATACATAATACAAAATTATAAATACGCATCTTACACTTTAGCTTCTTTTTCTTCTTTTTTGCACTCTGTGTTTAAAACCTAGTAAATAAAATTTCCAAAAACTTATTTTTTGTCTTTACACATAATAGCGATTGTTTAATTAAAATTTTAATTTTTTTAAAATTATTTAATTTTTTTAAAAATTCCTAACAAATAAATATATTATTATACCTTATGTAAGTTTTCTTTTTTCTTTGTATTTCAATGTAGAAATCTAGCTAATGAAAGTTCTGATTGTTATACATATTTTTTTATTTATTTAATTTTATGTTTAATTATGTCTTCAAATTTACACTAATCAAAAAAATTACTACATTATACGCTTTTTCTTTAATTTTTTCAAAAATGCGGTAAAGAAACTTACAATAAAAATTTTTGGTTGTTATATAAGATTTAGAAGGAAGATTTGGTTGTTATAAGAATTTTGGAAGTTATTAATTTTATTCTTTATCACAGGGAAAAACTGATTTTCCATAGTTGAAAGAGTAAACATGAAAATTTTCCCTAAACTCAAAAACAATTCCCTGCCTTCAGCCTTACAGGGAAATCTTTGAAACGTGACATTTGGTGTGGGTGCTCTTCTCATAGGTGCCGCATTTTAGAACATTTCAACAGGTTGTTGATATCGGGCGGGGGAACAGAAAACTTTTTTAAAGCATTTGTTTTGATGTATAGTTTTCGTTTTTCTCTTTGCGGTGAAAATAAACTTTGAAGCTGCCAGGAACTTGTCGGTTATGGCTTTTATTTAGGAAAGTTCGCAGGATGGAATGGCTTGCAGTAACGATTTTCTTTTGGATTCTGCAAGTTGCTAAGGTAAGTTTTTACTGAAAATAATTTTAATTGTAGATTGTGAATAATTTTTTTTTTCCTTTTTAAATTATCTTAAAAAAATATTTTTAATTGGTAATTCATTACATTACTACGAATATATCACTTTAAAAATATATTTTTAGCAATTTCGTTTTTAAATTTATCAATAGTTTATTCTTAGAAATGTGATGGATTTTATAAAGGAAAAAATGTATTGCATTTGTGAAAGACTTAAAAAAACATTAAATTTAAAAACTTTGAAGTTTATTTTGTATAAATAAAATCAAAATATCTGAAAAATATTACATTTAGCATTTAAATTAATTATAATTATGAGCTACAGCATAATACGCCGGTGTCTTTTTCTGCGTTAAACATAAAATCTTTCAAACCATAATTTTTCAAATTTGCACTTATTTGCAGTCATTAAGATTTAAGAAAAACAGTTTATTTATCATTGATATTTCCTTAATTTTCGAAATCAATTGCTGATAAATTTTTTTAATAGGAATGAACTTTTTGGTTAAACTACTTTTGGATTTTATATCTTAATAAAAATGTAATTCCGATAATCTATATATATCAGATATTTTTAGTAACTATTAGTCTGTTTTTATCATTAAAAAATACCAAAATATATTTAGTTAATTAAAAAAGGGTATAAAGGTAATGAAAATTATTTTATGCGCAATTGAATTTATATTAATGCTATATGCGATTGAACTTTTTACTAAAATCAGATGAAAGTTTTAGAAGTTAATAATCCTCAAAATGAATAAATAAATAAATTTTGAAAACCATATTGAATGTTTTCGAATATTTATTTATATTTATTTCATCCGTGCAAGATGGACAGTATTTTTTTTCTGATTATGGATTTTAACTTATACTTTCACAAAGATGGTCTGAAATATGTACACTGTTGAATAAAAGTTTTCTGAAATTACTTAACTTTTTTATTGAAAACAGGAAGATACTTTTTTATTAAATATGTCAAGATTAACGCAAATAAACTAAAATCTTTATTTAAAAAAATGCATTAGCGGTATTGCTAGATTGTTTCACTGCATGTAGCGTCAATCAAAGGAAAAACAAACTTCTAGGAAGGAACTGGCAATTAAAGTCTAATCGCCAGTTCCTCCTTATGTTCCTGCAATTAATAAGGTCTAAATAAAAAAATAAATACATAAAATCTGAAAACCGTATTTAATCTTTTTGAATATTTATTTCATTCGTGCAAGATGGATTGCATTTTTTAAAAAAAAAAATCTTTTTAAGTATTTATTTTATTCGTGCAAGATGGACTGTATTTTTTTTAAAAAATCTTTTTAATTATTTATTTCATTCGTGCAAGATGAATTGCATTTTTTAAAAATCTTTTTAAATATTTATTTCAGTCGTGCGAGATGGACTGCATTTTTTAAAATCCTTTTAAATATTTATTTCATTCGTGCAAGATGGATTGCATTTTTGTAATCGTTTTAAATATTTATTTCATTCGTGTAAGATGGACTGAATTTTTTTTCTTCTGATTATGGATTTCAGCTTGTACTTTCACAAATATGTTCTGAAATGTGTATATTGTTGAACAAAAGTTTTCTGAAATTACGTAACTTTTCAGTGAAAACTGGAAGATACTTTTTTATTAAATATGTCAAGGTTAACACAAATAAACCAAAATCTTTGCAAAACGAAATTGCATTTGCGGTATTATTTGTTAATTTCGCTGCATGCAATGTCTGTTAAAGGAAAAACAAACTTCTAAGGAGAAACTGCCAATTAAGATCTCGTTAGTTAGTTTCACTGCATGTTATGCCCATTAAAGGAAAGACAAACTTCTAAGGATGAACAGACAATAAACGTATCACTAGTTAGTTTCAGCGAATGCAATGCTAGTCTGAGAAAAGACAAACCACTTATATCGACTATACAATAAAGGTTTCAGTTATTAGTTTCTTTACACGCAACTTAATGTCCAAAAAAAAGAAAGAAAGGCAAACTAATGTCAAATAAACAATATACATTAATTAGGATTTTCTAAATAAAAAATATTTTCTCCAGAAAAATAAAGCTCAAGTTGTGTCACAGTATGCCGTTGCCATAGATATTACTCCGATATTGTTTTTCGAAAAAAAAAATCATACTGCAAAGTATTCCCCATTAAAAATTAAAAATAATTTAAAGCATTTCAATATTTTTTGAATAATGAAAGTATTTGAATAGAAAATTAAGTGTTTGATAACTTCAAAAACTAAGAATAATCCTTTGCTTGAAAATAAACGTACGTACTTTGAATTTCAAATTAGTTACGGAAGTTAAATAGAATTTGCGATGAAAAGTTTTTCCCGCAATATAGCATTCCCTAAAGAGAACAACTCAACAAACAGACATTCCAATTTTTATGGCTAGAGAATTAAAAAAAAATCCTTTAAATTAAGGATAAAAGTTTATAAATAATAAATTTAATTGTGTTTATATTTTCTCAATAATTTGTGAAGATTAAATTAGTTAATAGTGTCAAAAAACAAATTTAGAATTCTTGATCCTAAATAGTACGAAGTTCTTTATAAAGTAAAAAATATGATTTACGAAAACTAGGAGCTCTTATGAGATTCTGTAAGAAAAAGCACGCCTAAGCTGAGCAAACGATTTTTCAAAATTTTTACAATGAAGGATAGCGTTTTTTTGAACTTGAAAGTGCCAACCACAGAGAGAATTTCCGCTCTAATGCTAGGTCATTTAAAAAAGGAACGCGTTTTTTTTCTTCTTAAAGAGCAGCGAAATAGCTACACTCATCCCCAAACGGTTTTAGTGCCGCGCTGTGGTAAAAAGCTAAACTACTGATTTCACTGATTAGTTGATTTTTTTTCTCTTGTTATTTTAAATTTGTTCTATGAAGTTTACTATAGTCATTTGGTTATTTGTTTCATTTTAGTTTCTTAAAAAGATTAGATCTTAATTCTTGAAGGATGTTATGGATTAATGAAAGTTAAAAAACATTATGTTAAGTAAATTAGGATTTATTTTAAATATTTCAATTCCATACCTTTTTTATTCTCTAAAAATTAATTTCATTGCTGAATAAAATTTATATTTATATAAATTACATGCACCATGCACCCTTTTAAACTAATGAAAGAATAAATGCGAGAAAGCATAATTAACGTAGATTTTTTCCTATTTTGGTTTTTAATAGAATTTTGCATATAACAGAGTAAAATAAACAAGAGTAAACAAAAATTTCACAGGAATAATTTTTATTAGTAAATAGAATTAAAATCTAAGATAAAAGATTTGGAATTGATTAGAAAATCTTATGTTCTGACAAAAAATGCATAGTATTGAAAAAAAAAATTTAAACATTAACCTAACTTTACGCATTCTTATCTTATTTCAATAATTTCGATTTAAATGATACAGAAACCTCAATTTTGGAACTATAAATCGTAGCGAAGTATTATGCATTATACTAATATTATACAGCAAATATTATCATATAAAAGTAATCAAAATTATAAGAGACGCTATATTATAAACTGCAGAGAGTCAATTATTCAAATTTACAGTTTCGACTGACTTTTTCGTGAAAGTGCTGTTAAAGAGCGCTGCTGCGTTTTGGGTGAGAAGAACTTTAAGAATAGCGCTGTGATGACGTCAGAGGGGACCCTTAAGTATTGCCGTTGATGGTGACTAAATAAGTAAAAAAAAAAAAAAAAAAAAATCTGAAAATCTTATGGCTAAATTTCCTAAAAAGTTTTTCTGGTTTTTTTGCTATAATGTTTACTTTTCTTGAATGTATTGATTAAATTTAAATACTTTTCAATCATGGTAGATGAAAGCAAAATCGTTAAAAATAAATTCGCCGAAAATTAAAGTAACATGACAGCAACTATAGTCTAATCCTTAATTTCCCCCATTTTAAAATAGTTTTTTAAATTTATTTTTTATTTTATTTTATGTATTAAATTTTTTAACGATTTCTTTATTTAATGATTAATAAAGAAATCAAACACATGAAAAAACAATTTTTTTGTGTTATTAACGCATATAACTTACAAACATTTTATTAATCATATTTGTTAAGAGAGATTCGACAAACTCCTATAATCAATCTGCTCTATAGAGTCATATAATCATGATGTCATTCAAGTCTATGTCCTGAATATCATTCAAGGCATAGTTTATCTTTAATATTTCAAAAAGGAAAAAAGAATAGTTAGTTTTGCTGTTATTTAATTATAAAATTTTTAAAAACTCATCATATAGGATTCGAATACAAAAAATAATACCTATACGTTCTGATTTGAATAAAAATAATGCAATTTGAATGAAAACTACAACACTAAAACTGTTTATTTTCGCAAAATAAGGAAAATATATTTTTTGATACTAAAGCATAGTATATACTTATCATAACGTTAACACAATGATGCTGTCTTGTAAGACTGATAAATCATACAGGTTTCTTTTTTCAATCAATTTTCAAAAATTTAAATTCACTGTAAAGGGAAAAATTCAAATTGTTAAAGTAATGCAATAACAATCTTTAAAAATTTTCTAGAATTTTCATTGTTTTTAGCTTTAGGTTTTTTTTAAAACCAAATTTAACATAATTATTTTTTTTTTCCTTTATCTATTTGTAAATAGTATTTCAAAATTATTATTTTTTATTTTTAATACTTACAAAAAAATTAAAAGACAAAATTCGATAAAATTATCCAATGGAAAATTTTTCGTTTCTTGTTTTACTTCTTTACATTAAATACGAATTATTTTTACTTAATTTATTTGTATTTCAAAACTAAACACATCCTTTTATCAATATCATCAGCTGATTGTTTTCATTTCACAGATACTTTTACACATACAGTAATTTCTTTAATCAGCAAGCTGCTTTTGTCCTTTTTCATTACGAGGAAATTCCATTAGTCTGCGAAAATAAGTAAAAAAAAATTAATGATGAAAAGATATAAATATACAAAGATTTACCTGAATAGAATTTCATTATATAAAAATAAAACACGATAAAAAGTTTAGGAAAAAGAAACTATTGATTAATTGTAAGCATTATTTATTTTTTCTTTAAACCTTTTCTCTCTTTCTTTTTCTTTTACTTTACTATAACTAACCAAATAAAAGCTGTGTTCTTTAGCATCTTTTTGTCATATTGTTTTTGTTTTTTTTTTGTTATTGTGAACATGTTAAGAAGACGCTATAATAAGAGAAAATCCCTTTATGGAAATTAAATTATCTAAATAAATAAATAATTAAACAGGGTGCATAACGTTTTTAAAAAGTGCTTAAAGGTGCTTATTTTCGATTTTTGTTTTTTCAAAGCCCTTAAAGGTGCTTTTTTCATGAGGTGTTTTCAAAAGGTGCTTAATTTTCCCTTTTTCTAAATGAGATTTTTCCCTTACTATGTTGATTTTCACTTCGAATTATTCAAAACGACACAGTTCACATTGTTCTATTCAACGTTTTCACAATTATTTCAACCCCAATCTATTTAGGCACATTGTCAGTCTGTAGCTTATGAAAACGTCATTCGTTTTACCCGATTCAAAATTTCACGATTTTTGACAATTGTCAAAAACAATGCCAAAAGTTTTTTTTTTGTTGACATGATGGTTAAAACAAGATAAAACCACCAATTGTCAAAAACTTTTCAACCCTGCCTAATTAATGATATTTTTTTAAAGTGCTTAAAAATATTTTTCGAGTGTTTGAAAAGTTCTTAAAAGGTGCTTATTTTTTGTTGAATAATTTGGCTACGCAGCCTGTTAAATAAAAATAAAAAACAATTAAAAATAATAATTAAATAATTAATTCAAATTACTTAGAGTTCGTAATGAAAAAGTTATCCTGCTATGAATTGTTTGCATTTTGGTATCAACATAACATTTGATTCAGGTAGAACTTCAAGTTTTAATCTAGATTTACCTGCATTCACTACACATTAAATTTTAAACAAGTGGAGGTGAGACGAATAGGTCATGAAAAATTTCTCCTCTGTTATAGCTTCCTCTTAAGTTACTTCAATTTTATATTTTCTGTTACTGCTATAGCAGATTGATCACAATAATCGCAATGTGAAATATTAATATCTTTAATTTTGTTACACTTAAAATGAAAGCGGGGATCACATGATCTCCGAAAAACGTTATTAACGTTACAATTTCAGTTAGGAATTTTAGGATAGAGCTTAATTGTGACTTGATTCGTTTTTTACCTTAGGTTTGAGAAAATAAAACTATTTACTCCGATTTCGCTTTGTGTCTATCAAAATTTTAATTATTAAATTGAGAATCATATAGAATAAATTTCAATTTGATTTATCTAATCCGAGAGAGCCTCGGTGGCTCAGGAGATAGAGCACTCGCAATCCTATAAGGTAATTCGGGTTCGAATCCCAGCGATGTCGTCTCGATACGAATTCTGCTGGCATTGCTGGCTTGACTAACCATGCTGCTCTGCAGTGTATCACTTTTCATAGATAAATTTTGTAGTGCATTTCTCAATGATTTATCTTGCACGTCATGTTTGTTTTTCAAAATATGATGCAGCTCTCTAAATTTTGCTTTAAAACTTTGATTTTCGAACTGGTTGCTAAAACGATATATTTTTCCTTCTTTTTACAATCAATATTTGATACAGAAATAAATGGAGGCGGTATTAAAAGCATCAGATACGTAAATATTATAATGTAGTACACGGCTTGGATGAAACATTGAATTAGAAACAGAGCTGTATTGATAATAATAAATAATGATGATAATAATAATAATAATAAATAATGAAATAATGATGATAATAAATAATGATCGTTAGTGCTACTTTTTTACCATGTAATTAAACGCTGATAATTGCATTAAATATTTAAAAGTTTTAAACGGAAAATCAGTTAATTTTGGAAGCAGTAATTTATTAAAAATAATAAATTCTAACTTACTATCTAGAATTGTGATTTTGATTTGTTTTTAAATATAATTTTAAAAAACATCGGATAAAATGTAGCTTTCATTGAAAGTAAAAGACAAAAACTTTTTTCAATAATGGACACGCCCTTTTCTTGTCATGTGATTTATAGCATAATTTTTAAAGATAGTAAAAGGGAAAAGTAGTTTGGCCTCTAAAAACGATATAAAAAAATGTTCCACATTGTCTACATTTCGAAAAGGCTTCAAAAGTGTCAAATAAGCAACGGATTCTCCTGAAACATGTTAGAACGTGACTCCAACAATAATGCGGAATCGTTTAGAGTGTTCAAAGGAAATGTCGTAAACCAAAATAAAAACAATGTCACTCAGATAAAAACAAACAAATATAAATGGGATTCCATTTTTTTTCTTTTTTTTGTTTTTGTTTTGTTGTGTGTTTAAATTCTGGCGTTTTGATTTTACCCCATACATGCAATATTGTGCCAATAATTAATCTACTAATAGTTGTCGTAAGTAGTTATGGGTTATTAATTACATTGCTGTAATAATTAAGTTTGTAGTAAAATTGTATGATTTTTATTATTGCCGTTGAGCAAACGATTCACCTTTAGTTTGCAGCTAATAATGTTCAACTCCGTTGTCTTGTAAATTTTGAATTAAACCCAAAAGACAAAGGAACTTCTGGAGCAAGCATTGGGCCAAACTCGCCATCAGTTTTTTTAAGGATTACATTTCTGAGATTCTAGGCTGGGTCACCTCGTTGGGAGGCAAATGCTATACCCCCTGAGCCAATGAGACTATTCCTTCGTTTATTATTTTTTTATAAGCGGCCCTGAACAGTTGACCCAATTCTAAGTTTACGACTATCAGTATTCAACTCAGTATAGCCATGTCATTTTGAACCTAACCCAGAAGACGAGGGAACTCCTGGATCAAGTACTGGGACAAACTAGCCAACGGGGAGAGCAAATTTGATAGGACTAACCCGCTTTTGCGTTACATAGAGAGGAAAATCACAAAAACCTCCCACGGTTATTCCGAAGGCAAGGGGATTCTAAACCATGATCCGTGTACCACCGACGGTAATTTATGTCATCACGGTGTTCATTATAAGCTGGGAACATAATTCGTATCAACCAACCACCAATGGGATTCGAACCTAGGTCACCTTGCAGGATAGCGACGCTCTATTCTTTGTTGATAGTGGAAATTGTTTTGTTTGATGCAGACATAATTTCATCGAATATTCTTGATATCTCTATCTGTAATAAAAAATCGTAAGCGACAGTAAAGACATATACTTCTAAAAATGTTGGGGGCCGTGGTAGGCGACGATAGAGTTCACATTTGACGTGAGAAAATGATATTTTTATTAGGAAGCTTTACATTATTTCTAAATTTTAATTTGTTCAAAAATTATTGCAATTTTAAGTACTTTTTTCGAAATTTTTTATCTTTTAATGCTCTGAAAAAAGACTATTTTTTCATTTATGAAGGAATATTTATTTATCGAAATATTATTTTCATAATGTCACAGCTGAGTTGAATTTGAAAATAGCAACAAAAAAAAATATTAGATATTGCCAGGTGCAAATTTAATTGAAACATTCGTTATTCAAATGTTTAGAAATTTACGAAAGGTCATTAAAGTAAGATTAAAAACTGTTTCCGATTTTAACTGTTATATTTAACTGATTTTAACTGTTATATTAGTATCACGCTAACGAGTTAAATAACTTTCTATCTATTTTTTCTTACATAATCACATGATCAGCAAACCCGCGATTAATCGTTTCTTTCTTCTTCTTTTTTTTTTTTTTTTTTTTTTGAAAAGTTTATTCTTCTTTAAATCATGGTAATCGATCAAGATTAACGTACTAATAAAATGTACAGTAAAATAAAATTATAATTATTTGCTCATTTTATTAGTAAAATATTTTTTGTTTTTGTGAAAAACGTCAGCTTTTATAAAAAAAAAATTATGAGTAAATTAAAAAAAAATGACTGTGAAGCTATCACAGGGATTGATCAATGGAGTGAGTAGGGGCACCCCCTATAAGTATATATTTAAAAAAGCAATATTTTTTAAACATAATGTGAAAACGATCATTATTATAAAGGTTCAAATTTGAGAAGGGGATATAAGGGGATTAAGGAACGAGTAAAACAAAATGTTTGAGTATTATGATAGTTTCTTTGTTTGCTTTGTAATATTTTAATTAAATAAAAGAAAAAAAATAGAATATTCATATACTAGATTAAGCGTAAATAAAAGCAAATACTGTTCTTCTTTTTGAACAGTTATTTCGTTCCAAAAACTCGTAACTTTTAATTAGAAAAATTGCTCACTTCCCTTGATAACACGCGTAAATAATGCATGTAGTGAAAAGTTTACTCTTTCTTTGTTTAGATATCCATTCCAATTAATTATACAAAAGAAAATCTCTGATATTAAAAGAAAACAAAAACTGTACTATTGAAAATATTACGCGAATTAACCATGAATAAATTGCTTCTTTTATCAAATTGCTAAACCCTTTTCATCTACGCAAATAGGAAACAAATACCTATAGTTTCTGTTCACTGAATAATACTTTTTCCTAAACAACATTTTATGTAAAAGATGAAAAGTGCTCTAACAAATTTTTGTTTTCATATTTTTATCCATTCGTATATTTTTTATGATGACCGCTAATTTTATTCGCTTTTTCAAAATATAATTTAAAAAAAATTTCTTTTTAAGCTGTTTTTATAAAAATTCTTATTAAGAAAAAAAAGGGCGTTTTCCGAAAAATTTTCGGATTAAATTAGACATCAATATCATATAAAGTAAATTCAGTACTTTTCCCTTTTGTAGGAGAAAGAAAGGTAAGCTATTTTATTTATTTATTTAAAGATTTCGAATTGGCGCGCAAATTCTTTTAAATACATTTACCTTTTTGTATTCTTCTTCTTATTATTATTACTTAAAAAATAAGTATGTGCGTGTAATTACAAAGGAGAAGAACTTTTTCATTTTATGAAAAGTTATTAAATAGAATAATGAACTGGGATAAATTAAAATCATTTTAAAACGCTTGTAAATATATTTTTTGAAATCGTCTGACCATCTTAATTAATCAATAAAAATCTTTTGGAAAAAAAAACAACAGCGGTAACAACATACAACAGGGGAAGAGATTATACAACAGACATGGAGTTGACTCTGTAAAGTTTTTAGAATATGAGAGGAAAAAATAACTAAGTTTTGCTTACATGTGCTCAAGATAGAAAAAAAATTGAGAGGGATGCCCAGTATAAAACGTTTTAAAAGAGCAGACATGAACAAAAGAAACACATGGTCTCATGCATCTTCCAAAAATATCTTTAACTGAAAATTTAGAACGAAAAATCTTTTCAAAATCGTACTTCTGAGATATTTTTTAAAAATTTTCGAAAAAAGCGAAAAACTCCAAAGTAGTCACCAATGGTTTGCCAATTGAAGATAAAATATCCAAGTACGTCAATTGATTTATTCAAAAATTTTTTTTGCTATTTGCATTTGACTCACGTTTAACTCTGAATATTTATTCCAATACATAATTCAGAATAAAAAAAATTGTTTCAATCAATAAATAAAAAACATCCGCGACAACTCTTTTATATTTATATATTCTGATTTGACTTCCAAAAATGCCATAACATAAAAAAAAGAACTAACGTCTCTTTTTTTTCGCGATTACCAACATTCTTTCTCAGTATCCATTTCGCCTGCATCATTGTATTCGTAAAAAGAGTTTTATTTCCGGTAAAAAGAAATAGGAACTTTTCGAACGGATGTCACCCATCTGGTTTGTTCTGCATCCTCTTCTTTATATCACTCCTAATTCCTTCCCCCCCCCTTAGACAATTACCTGTGTTTTTGTTGTGAAACTTCAAACAAAAACTACCTGCATTTTCTACCACGTGATGCTTCCCTATAATATGATAACAGTAGGGTCGAATTCGTATAATTGGACCAACATTTCCATAGAATTTGTAGTGATCGTTTGATTTTGGATTTGCAAAGATGATTTTTACACGGAAATAAAAAAGTTCCGAAAAAAAGGGAAGTTCATGTTATCTACAGTTGAGATTTATTGTTTGTTTGTTGCTCTTTACATAAAAACGAGAAAAAAATCTCATCGTTTGATTAATGATGTAATATTATTTAATCTTTGGATATTTAAGTAATTGTTTTAGATTCTGTAGTTGTCGTTTGATTTTGGTACCAAAAACATGTTTTAAAAAAAATACAGAAATTCGAAATTTTTTAGAAATTTATGTTCAATTCAGGTCAAATATACTGTTTGTTGCTTTTCAGATCATAACAAATAAATAATTTAACATTTTATCAGTGATTTATTATATTTTTTATAACCGTTTTCCGTAATACATAATATTTGTAATATATTAGTTTTACAGTTTGTAGCTATCGTTTGATTAAAATAATTCCTAGGAAATATATGTTCGTTATAGGTGAAATTTACAGTTTGTTTGTTACTTTTAGTTAATATAGAAATTTTTCGTTCTATCAGGAATATAATATTTGTACTGTTCAGATTTAAAGTTATCTTTTGTTTTCGGTTCGAGAAAATATTTTTTTCTTACAGAAATTTAAAATTCTCTAGAAATTCAGATTTGCTACAGATGAAATTTGCAACTTTTTAAATCATAATGAATAAATAAATATGTAAAAAACTTCAAAATTTTATCAATGATTTAATATTTTTAATATTCGGTTTTCAGTTGTCGTTTGATAGTTTGTAGTAATCGTTTGAATATGGTTCTAGAGCGTCATTATTTTACATGGAAATTAAAAATTTAATGTTTATTGCCGGTGAAATTCACAGCTTGTTCATTACTTTATAAATAATAACGAAAAATATCACTTTTTTTTTGCGAGGATTTTAATGCCTTTATTATTTTGATTTTTAGTTATAGTTATACTGCCATGTAGTTAAAAAATAGCGTAAGTATTCATGAAAGATTCCGAAAAAAGAGGCTTGACAACTATTTTTTTCTACTGCTAATGCTATGAAAACAAATTGTTTTTGAAATATGCAGCTTAACATACAAAAGTACCATATATATACACATTTCAATTTTAAGTTTTCTCACGCTTATGTTGATTTTTCTACTGCATTCGTAGTTATCATTTTTTATACGGAAATTCGATATTCCCAAAAGAATTCATGTTCACTACAGATAAAATATATAGTTTGTTAAAAAAAAACAATAAAGCATTCTGATAAAAAAAAAGTCAAGACATAAAAAGTTAATGAAACATTTTGTCGTTTCAGCAGCGATTTAATATTTTTATAAATCGGATTTTTAGTAATATCGTAAAAAAGTTCTTAATTATCATTTGATTAAAAAAATTTGTTACTTCTATACGGAAATATGAAAATCATGCCCATAAGAAAATCATGTCTATAAGAAAATTTACTATAAGAAAATCACGTTCATTACAGATGAAATTTACATTCTCTTTGTTGCCTTTTAGAAAATCACCTAGTTTTTATCAAGAATAATATATTTTCAATATTTGAAATTTTAATTCACGGTATAAAATTTGTATTTATCATATGATTTAGCTTCTTAAAAAATTTTTTTATAAGGATAATTGAAATTCATACGAAAATCATGTTTATTGAATGTGAAATTTACAGTTTGTTGCTTTTTTGATAAAAAAGATTTTTTAAAAAAATAACATCGTTTTTATTGAAAATATATTATTTTTATTATTGGGATTGGTAATTATCATTGTTGAATTTGTTGTCATCGTTTGTTTTTGGTTCTTGGAAAATATTTTATATTATACAAAAAATTCAAAATTCCGAAGAAATACATATTCGCGACAGAAAAAATGTAATTTGCTTGTTGATCTGGAGACAATAAATAAAAACTTTATCATTTGGTAATTGATATAATCGTTTTTTTATTTGGAAGTTTAGTTATAATTTCAATCTGGTTACAGAAATATGTTTACTTGTTTAAAAAAAAAACTAAAATTCCTTTTCAATGTAGTTTTGCTGCGTTATAGATAATGACAAAAAACGAAAGATTCCATCGTTTTAACAGAGATTAATATTTCGATTATCCTGATTTGTATTGAATTGACAGCTATCGTTTGATTCTAAACCTCTCAAAATACTACTTTTTAAGCTTATATGAACGAAATTTTGTAAACGAAAGATTATATTGACTACAGATGAAACTCGTAGCTTATTCGCCCATTTTTTGTGGTTAATAAAAAGAAATTCATCATTTTTATTTGTGATACAAAATTTTGCACGATATTTTGAAGTTAAAAAAAAAAAAAAAAAAAAAAATTGCATGCAGATTTTTGGCATCCGGAGCTAAACTTTTATTCAGAACGATTTGTGCATGGCATCATTGTGTTATAAGCGTTATCTTTTTAATATCATGAGTTCTAAACCTTAATCGAACTTTTATGTTCTTTAAGTTCTGATTCAACAAGGTTGACGTTCCAGTTATTGCATTATTTATCCAGATTTAATGTTATTCAATCTGAACAAAATGGCAACAATGACTTATGGTTCAGAATTTCTCATGTATTACATTTTTATAATATAACGGTTGTCTTTTTAACGTTTAGAGTTCTAATACAATTTAAATGAATTGAGAACTGATTCTGCAATGCAATTAACTTCTCAGTTATTACATTATTAATTTTGCAATACAGTGCTAATTTTATAATACTCTATTAATTTTGATTAACATTTTATTTTATTTTATATAAATGAAATGACGACAATTTAGGTAGCATAATTGTTACGTTATTTGCTTTTAATGACTTTTTTCATATTGCATATTTATTTTACATTAAGAAAATAATATACAGATTGTTCCGTAATAAAAGGCTAATTTGTCTTATTGCTTGATCCAGGAGTTGCCTTGTCTTCTGGGTTGGTTTTAAAATCACAAAGCTGTGGATTGAATAATGATAATCTTAAACTCAAAATTGAGTCGTCTGCTCAACAACAATGGTTATTTACATAAAAAATGATGTATATTTATAATTTACTATTAATAAACTTACCTCTCAATCCTTTAACGCAGATGGACACCGGCTTTTCCTTTATATATTTTTTCTGACATTCAAATTACAAATAAAAAATATGTATATTAAGGGTGATTATTACGAAACACTTAAAGTATAAATTTGCGTAAAGTTTACACTAGTTAATCGAAATCGTGGAAAAAATATTTTAATATGCAGAATCGATGTAAACAGAATACAGAATCGAACAGAATTTAATATACAGAATCGATACAGAATAAAAATATTTTAATGTACAGAATTGGCTTATGGAATAATACGCATAAATGATTTGCGCAATAATTTTCGCACAAAACACTTTATTCTTCATTTTTGCTGCTAGAAAAGTTTTCATTATTGTTTTTTGAAAATCAGTTATTCAAAGAGTCATAAATAGTTTTGAAAGTTGGATATTTTTATAAGTTTTTCTTCCTTTCCTTTCAGCAATAACATTCACTGTACTCCAAACAAAGCTGAAAAATAACAAAGGTCGACATCTTTTGATACAAATGCTGTACTAATTAAACTAAGCAATCTTAGAAAAAGTAGTCATCTCAACAAGTAAAAAATAAACAAACCTAAAATGGAAATTCATATTTTAAACAGAAATTTTATCTTAAAATACCCTTTAGAAATGCTTTAAAAACATCTATTTTAACATTTACATAAAGGAAATTAATTATGAAACATTAATTTTCAAAAGAAGAAATTAATCATTTTTTAAAAAAAAAAATTTATAACAAAAATTCTAATTTTTTCCATTTGACTAACCCCCAATGTACATAATTTAGTCCATATAGAAAATTAAATGTAAAATAGATGTTCATATTTTAACGACGAAATATAAAACCAAAGAATACAATAATTTAATGAGTAATTATTTTAGCAGTTAACCCATATTAAATATCAGTACAACAATATCAGATCCTTTATTTTATAATATTGCTTTATTTTTCTAATTTGAACGTTACTAGAATAATAATTAAAGAATAAAATTATATTTGTTCAATAAAATACAATTAAGGTTAGGATTTCCGTTGAAATATAATAAATAAATATATAACGAATAAAAGTTAAGTGTATAAAAATATAGTCGCACAAATTTTTTTGCTTTTAACTATGATAAATGTATTATTTTATACGCATATTGACCAACTATCAAATAACTATAGAGGCAACAACCATTAAAATATTCTTACTCTTAAGTAGAAATTTTTTTTGTGGCCAACTCAATATAAAAATTTTATTATAAATTAATAACAAAATTATGGTATTCAATGTATAAATTTATTTTTAAAAAATATGAAAAGTAAACACGTTTTCAAAAAACTCCTTCACAGCATTCTTATAAAATAGCAAAATTATTTGCAGCTTATCATACTTAATTTTAAGTGCAAATTCATATACTATTCTCCTTAAAACGTGAACGATATTAATGATATATTCCAAATCTGTTGCCAGATCCTCTCATATTAGAGCATATAGAAAAAAAAATGACATTATAGTTGCCGTTTAAGTAAAAACACGTGGTTGTCATTTCTGTGGAACCACCCTGTAAACTCTAAAGAAATTGCTAAATGTTTGTCAAATCCACATCATATTCTAAAGGAATCCTTCTTAACAATGTTTTTAGAAAAATTCTAAACTTTTATTTAGAAGTTTTAAAAATTTGGTTATATTTTGAAAATGTCAGAGATTTTTAATTAGTAATCGGCGTTTCTGATCATATAATTTTTAACACCATTAAAGAATTTTAACTTTTTAATCTAATTTTACAACATTTTTTATTTATCTATTAAACGAAACAGATATTGTTTTAATTTTGTATTTTTTTTAAAAAAAAACGAATGTGTTTATTGAATTTTAAAATTTACATTTTAATCATATTCAAGCAAATCATATTTTAAATGAATTTACGTATTTGAGCAAAATCATTTAAAGGATGTGAGGTGAATAATTGAGAAATTTAGATTAAAAATCATATCCATATTTTAAAATATACTGTTTATCAAAAACTTTTGTAAACAAATATTTATAATTTTTTAATACATAAATTAAATTTGTTTTCAAACAATCAGTATTTATTTATTTTATTTTTTGCTTCAATGGTTTGCATACACTCAGATTTCAGAACTACTTGAAATATGCAACACAGATTTTATAAAATTGTCAGGAATTTTTATAAGAAATTTTATGACTGATAATATGACATTATTTTATATATGAATCAAACTGTAATTTTTATTTACGTGATGCATGTTCATATAATTTTTTCAACTTAATTATGTTAGTTTATTTGTATTTTTTTGCCGACTCATATTTTGAAAAGCGCATTATTCTAATTATTTCCATTTAAATTAAAAATTTTAATTTTTTATATACCTACATTTCAGAGCCATCCATTCTCAAAATTACAGAGCTACAAATCATCTGAAAAGCATACACGTGAGTATTAATATATTATAAAAATAATAAGTATAATTTAATATTATTAAAAATTACGTAATTAATTAATTATAAGATTGAATGTATATTAGTTAATATATATTTCAACTGATTATTATAATTATTATATATAGAATTAGTTAATATATATCTTAGTTAATATTAGTAGCTAATAATCTTAGTTAATAATAAGAGTGTTAATTAATTAATTAATTAGTTAATAATAAGCATGATTTACTAGAAAAAATATTAAAAAATTGAATTAAAATCTTTAATTCGTGTTTTTATATTTAATTTTTTTTTTATTATACTTCCCTAAATGTAATACAACCAACATTACCATATGATAACAGCAGTCACTAAATATGATTTTAAAACATTTGTATTACAGTCGAAATTTTCAAAAAAAGTTGAATAACGTAATGTAAGCGTTAAACAGTAATAAACTTGATTTAAATTATAAAAAATGTATAGCAGTTTTAGTTCTTACCGTAATTAATTTGTTAGAATTCACAGCTATAGCGTAAAACAGGGTATCCCTTGGATTAGGCTCTGTAACTTGAATGATATGAAATCTTCCACACTGAGACGAAACCAGCTAACTACCAGAATATGGTAAAATTTATCGTGTTTCTTACTCTATTAGAACACCAAAAAGCTCGGTAATTTTTACCATCGTAATAATTTCGTTAAAATTAACATAAAGTTTAATTTTAAAATATGTGATAAAATTTGGTAAATGGGGTAAAATTTGGTAAATTTATCATGGTACCCTAGATCAGGGGTGGCGAACCTTTATGCACCAATGTGCCATTTTTTCTAAAAAAATGTTTAATGAGGTCATAGGCGTGCCGTCAAATAATTTTGACTTCGTGATTATTGGGAAAATAATCATACAAAATAGTGCCAACTCAAAACTCTTTATTTACTGTGAAAAAAATACATTTTGCAATGTCTCAGTTATACGCGTAATTCAACTTAAAGTAACATCAGTGTGACTTCTGTTATTGCAGATTAGATGACAAATAACTTATATTAGGTTGTAAGATGTTAGCTTGAGCAGGACTGTTAATTTTTTTTTCATAGTCATTTATTGTTTGCTTGTTTTTTATGGTTATTAGTTGCTTTTTTGGCAATAATTGTTAATTCTTTTGTTAATAATTTTTCTTTTTTTTTTGTGAATTTTAATTTAATTTTTGATATGCTTCATAGAGAACTTTGTGATCGGTGGTTTGCCCAAAATCTTGTGTCGCGTAGATTGGTTCGCCCTCCCTGCCCTAGATCATAGCATAATAACCATTTATCCGGTTAAATTTACTTTTCTTTTTTATATTTTTTACTAAATGTGTGGTAATAAGAACTGCAATTTTGTGAACAAGAATTTACGGTAAACCGTTACCATATAAACGGAAAGACTACCAAATGAATGGTTTAAATACCGTATATTTTGCCATTATAAATCAGAATTATGGCTCTTTTTACCATAAGTGTCATTACCCTTAAATTAGATAATTTCACCGGATTTTTATTCTGTGGGCATTTTTTTAAATATTTTATCACGATTTCTTAGTAGTAGAACAGTGATTCTCAACCACTGTGCCGCGGCACTTTTGTGTGCCGCCAAATATTGGAAATTATGCAATAAAAATTATAATGTTTTTTACAAATACTTTTTATAATTTTTCCATACTTTAACCGCGTGAACATCTTTGTCGGTGATTGTCTTGTCTCTGACAATCTTAAAATAAGTTAGAATAAGAAGGAAGTGTTAAAATTGTCTTTGACAATTTTAAATAAAATTTAAATTATAGGTAGGAAATTTAATGACTATTAAAATTATTAATTAACTAAGGAAAGCAAGCTAAATATTAACTTTCAAACGGAAATAGAAACTAATCATTAAAGTAAGCTATGCAATAAATAGTTATAAAAACAAATTAACAAAGGATAATTAACAATAAATAATTAGCAAAAATACTAGTTTACAAGAAATTACAAAAAAATAAGAATTAATGTTAAAAAAAACGAACATATAATAACTATAGAAAACAAGCTAACAATTAATAACTAGCAAAAAAATAAATAACTGTTTCTAACTAACAAAAAATTAATCGGAAGAAATAATTAATCCCTTAATAAACTTGCTTTTGTAGTACATATTATTTTATTTCTCATTCAAAATTATTATCACAAACTATTTAACACAGTGTTTTATAGGTAAGTAAACAACTTTTAAACTAATTTTTCTCATTTTGTGCGTCAAATTTCGAAATCGTTAAAAGTGTGCCACCACAAAAAAAAAGGTTGAGAATCACTGTAGTAGAAAGTATTAGATCTCACTTTTATGTTACTTTTATTGTCAAAATAAAAGTGGCTCTCAGTTGTAAACTTTTAATCTAGTTCACTTAAAAAAAAAATTTAAAGTAAGATTTTAAAAATTACCGAAAAAAGGTTAAGTACCATATAATTTATTAACATATTTTCTCTGTATCTTTTGCAGCTCAATTTGAAATTGTTTATCCCTTGTTGCATTCATCTCAACATAGAGGCAAAAGATCATTGCGAGAAGATGAACGATTCTTAATCATAAAAACATCCAATGATGCTTTCTACATTGAGTTGGAACCAAATCAAGATTTAACTGACTCGATCCAATATCCTAATAGCGATCAGAACATAACCGAAAATTGCCACTATCATGGAATTTTGCTATCTCATATGGGTGGTCTTGCAGCTATTTCCATGTGCGGAACACGGAAAGAAATGGTGAGGCAGTTTTCATAAATAAAAAAATTATTTAAACTATAATTTCGAAATTATTAATCAGTTAAGAGGAAAATCAAAAATCATGTAAAAAACAGTTAAAAACTATAATTCCAAAGGAAAATTGCGCAATGCAGAAGAAATTCCTCAAGAAAATTGAAACCAATAGAAAATTTTAAAGAAGAAAACAATGAAAATGATAAAAAAAATATATATATATACATAATAATGACAACCAAAGCTGAGGGTCAACCCCGGAAAAGGTACCAGTCAGGGGGTACCAGCCCCGGAAGTCATAAAAATGCAAAACTTCTTCTATCGAGAGAGCTCGACAAATGTCTAAACTTTGCTCAATCTGTACCCCATCAAGAAGCCCAGGAAGAGAAAAAAAAAAGAATACAAAATACAAAAGTAAAATACATAAACCAATTACAAAAGGAAAAACAATTTTCAAAAAACCTACTTAAAAACATTCTTTTGTTAAAACAAAAGCACACTTCATTCTGAAAATCCTTCATTTGTCGTGCTCCCTCGATAGGGAAGGTTTTGCAGTTTTATGACTTCCGGGGCTGATACCCCTTGACAACGTCAGCTTCGATTGTCATAATTATATATTTTTTTTTCATTATTTTCATTGCCTTCTTCTTTAAAATTTTCTATTGGTTTCAATTAAGATGGTTTTATTTTCTGCGTCAAAGAACTTATTTTTCTTATATTGCACAAATTGAAAGACCATTAGCAAAATATTCTAAAGATCAAATTATTTAAGAGAAAATTTGACTCACTCTTAATAAATCTATATGCCATAAAGCATACTTTCAACGAATCCACACAATCAACTCGTAGAACTTCAAACGCATTCACATATTTATCTCAGGTGGCCTGCTAATTTGCCTTTCAACCCTTTGACGCAGATGAGACACCGACTCTCCTTTTATATATTTTTTCTGACATTCTAAATACAAACAAAAATATATTTTGGTGTTTCTCAATTTTAAAAAACAGTATAATATTTACTAAAAAATTGTTAGATGATCGGAATTATGTTTATACTAAAATAAAAAATTCAAATAAAAAGCAAATAGAATTTTTTTCTTCTTTTATATTCAAAAATTTATCAATAAATGATTTTATAAAATAAAGAAATTTCAACGATGAATAACTCTTTCTCTTAGATCTAAAAAAGTGTAAATATGAGAAACGAATGTTCGGTTGTGAGCCGTGTTTGGAAGATTTTACCTTTAACGCAGAAAAAGACACCGGGGTTTTATGCTTTATTTCGTAACCATAAATCATTAAAATTCTAAATCTAATATATTTTACTTATTTGACTTAAATTAATGCAAAATAATGATTAAAGTAAGAAAAATATGTTTAATAAAAATTCTGCGTCAAAGGGTTATATCGTCTTCACATTGACCCTGTTGCTTATTGAGGTGCAAATTGGAGAGCTAAAAAGCGCTCACTTAACTCGTCACATACCACCTCACCATTGATCTCATAGAATAGATGAAAAACAACATCGTTTAGGTGCAAATCGTTTCAGGTGTTTACTACCTGGTTATATATGTTATATGGTTACATAAATGCTTTGGTTTTAACCGGGTGCTGCTTTGATTTGCTTATGAGCACTCTCGTGTTTTGGGACTCTTCGAATCTTCTAGAACTTGAAATAAAAGCAAAAATCGGACCTAGTCTTCTTGCAATGTAAAATTTAACCATTGGCCTTCGAGCTACATCAGGATGCCGAATTTATATCTACCGTCATTTTATAGTTCGCATCTATAAGTGCCTTTATATACCCATAACTCCCTTCTAGATGCGCAAACATCTTGTTTTAATTTATGAATAGATGAACATACTTTTCACCACGTTTCCCATTGCTTCTCAAGTTCATCTGAACCAATTAACATTTTTTCAGGAGAAACTATTTTGAAGTTACAGAACTACTTAAAAAATGAACATTTAATTTAATTGTATTTTTTTTCTTGAATAAAATTACAGATGATATTTTTTCGAAATAAAAAAATTCTTAGAAGGTTCTGATGCTCAATTTCTTTTATGATAGAGCGTAATAAAATGTATAATACACTATGTTTTATACAAAAATATAAACAAATATTACTGAAAACTTTGCAGCGCATTTGATGAAAACAAACAAATTTGATTGTGATAAATATTATTCAATGGTACTATTATTATTTGCTTGATATTTATTTATTTTCTTTTACACTTGAAAAATAGGGAAGCGAACAATGCTGCTTTCCGCTCTCTCTCCCCCTTTTGCCCTTTTTGCTAACACACTATTTTATTTAGTTAAATCTGTTGCGTGCATGTTATGATCAAATAAATTTTTTAGTCTCTTTAGTTCCAGAGTTTCAAGGTTTTATTTAGGTGACGAACATCGATAACAATACTATGTTTTATTTCTTTCAAATCTTAACACTTTGCCAACCGAACAAATTACGCCAGACTATAAACTAGCCACCTCGAATTTTTCAACAGCTACAACTAACTATTTCTAAACTGGGTGATCTCTCCAATCTGTCTGCAAAGTGTTGAGAATTAATTATATTGTAAAACCAATCTGAATTTTTTATTTGTTTTTAGTATGGTGCGTAAAATAAAGGACCACCATAAATAACTTTTGATTTAATAATCGGATTTTCACGTTCTAGGAAACAATCTTAATACTCAAGAAAGTGACCTCAAATATGCTAATTAATTAGTACAGATGATATTCCAATCTACGAAATCAGACATTTAAACGTATTTTCTCTGAATAAGCATGCCTTTTAACGGCGAATATAAAAAGTCGTATATTTAAAATTCGATTTTTCAATTATTCGATCGATTTAGATTTAATTTAGTTTTTTTTTCCTAACCATGTAAAATTACGTTCGTTAAAATGATTTAAAATATGTATACCTTACAATTAAAAAAAATTTCGACTATTATTAAAAAAATAGTAAAAAATAATAAATATATACTTAATGTTATTTCTTACGTGGAATGATCTGTAGATAAACGAATTTAATAATTGTGTTCAAGAATATTTAAATTCCGATAAAAAGTTCTCGAAATATGGCGAAATACTAAAAAATGTAAAATTAACATTAAGGGATTAAAACTTCGGATCGCTTTCCTGATCTAGCTATGGAAACCATATTTCCCATATTGTGGCTATACCCTATGTTTTGGGGTCAGAAATCGGAATCCATCACAAAAAAGGTATGTTTATTTAGAAAAGTTTAGGGTCTGATTTCGTAATTTAATATATCGTCTGCACTGATTAATTAGTTTATTTGAAGCCACCCTTTCGAACCACTGAGATTGAGTCCTAGAGCGTGGAGATCCGATCATTGAATCAAAAGTTATTCAGCGTGGTCCATTTATTTTTTTGCGCTCTATACCTTCTTATTAGGTTACACTTTTATCTCATTTTGGGGTAAAATATTTTAAAATATGTGTTAAAAATTTCAATTTCTTAAACCTGCTGTTTTACAACTGTTTTAAAAATAGCAAGCTTAAATGAAATAGTTTGAATCAAAGCTAATTAATCATCACCAAGTAGAAGTGAACGCCTTTTCATTTCATTAAATTAGTAAGCTGCTCAGAGTAAAAGATAAATAAGTTTGAGCTTAGGAATTAGATTTAATAAAAGTTGTCAAAAACATATACAGTCAAACGCCGCTATAGTGAACACGGCTTATAGTGAACTCCCGGGTATAGTGAACGAAATGCTCGGTCCCGTGCCTTGCTATACACGTATAATGTTATTTTTAGTGGATATAGTGAACCAAAAAAGTGAGAAAGTTAGATATAATGAACTTTTTCCTGTCTCCGACTGATTCCCCCCCCCCCCATTTTCCTTGTAATAATTTTGAAATTTGTACTTCAAAATAAATACATATACCGATTTTTAAAACCATCTATAGAAACTACTTTTATGTGCTCGAATGGCAGGTTAGACAGGTTTAAAAAGCGGAATAACAGAAATTCAGGAAAAATTATCTGAGAGTCGGGAAGTGTTTCCATATCTGATGTTGAGGATTGGTCATTAGCTAAAGATTACCAATTTTTATTTGTACGCAAGACGAAGAGTGATGAAAAAGAACACATTTTTTGCTACTACATAATATTTTTCAGTCATTTATATGAATATAATGTAATAAAAGGGAGGAGTTTGGGAACCATTAGTGAAATTGCCTGTGTACCGAATATAGTGAACTCCCGGTTATAGTGAACCGAAATTTCGGTCCTTTGAAGGTTCACTATAGCGGGGTTTGACTGTATATATATTTCTTTAACTTATTTATTATTCTCTAGCTGTTTGAAAGTGCGAAAAATAAATTTTATTATCTATATCTATTTTTCTGATATATATTACGAAGCATTATTGTGACATCTTTAATTTTTCTTGTCTTCTCATTTATTCATGGATAATGCAAATTAGTAATTTGAGCAGTCGGACTGATATGAAGCACGAAAAGTAAGCGGGGTAATAAGTAAGGTGATAAGACATGGTGATAAGTTGATAAGAACAATCCTCGAATTTCAATATTTGTATTCAAAAACTTTCAAACTTTGTGAGGAAAGAAAATATACTCAAATTTGTTCGAAAAGACCTCGATATATATATATATATATATATATATATATATATATATATATATATATATATATATATATATATATATATATATATATATATATATATATATATATATATATATATATATATATATATATATATATATATATATATATATATATATATATATATATAAACTAATGCCTTTTTTATGCAAAATAACTTTGTTTTAGGGAGAATACAGGTGAAAAACAAAATACTATGCTAAAACTAACTTATGGAACTTCGTACTCGTCTGAAAGTAATTTCAACGGAAATCAAACTAATAATCATGTATTTCTTCATTTTACAAATGTTAAACAATCCGCATCTGACTTGCAATGCCCACAGTGCTGACGTATATCCTCAGTGGTAGACGGATCATGAGTTAGAGTCCCCTTGCCGTCAGACCAACCGTGGGAGGTTCTCGTGGTCTTCCTCTCTATGTAACGCAAATGCGGGTTAGTTCCATCGAAAAGTATTCCACGAAGGCAAATTTATCCCAATACTTGATCCAGGAGTTTCCTTGTCGTCTGGATTGGGTTCAAAATTACACGGCTACGGAGTTGAACATTTGTTGTCGTGAACCCAAAAATTGGGTCAGCTGTTCAACGATGGTTGCACATTAAAATAAAATGTTAAACGAAAGCAGAAATTCATATTATATATCAAAACTGCTCAGTAATGAGATCAAGTTTCTTAATGAAGGCTATGCATCTGATATTAGTTAATAATTTAGAAAAAAGGAAAACTTTATTGCAAATATGAATTAATATTTTCCATAAATATAGGGATCTCCTCGAATCGCAAAATTTTTTGAAAACGTTCCTTTGATTTGTCCTCGAATCATGGTTTCACCTTAGTACTAGTATGAAATATGTAAAACGAAATTGTCTGATTTAAGCTCTTTGATAAACGGTGAGCTTAAAAAAGAAGAAGAAAAAAGGAATCACCCTAAATAATTTTCTTTAGTATCGGATTTTCACGCACTCACGATATATCGGATTTTCACGTACTTTTAGCCAATCTTGATTGTTTGAAGGGCGCTTACCTTACACTGTTAATGAATTTGACTTTGCTAAGTTTTCAAGGGTAAGGTATACAAATTTCTGAACATTCTTTAACCATGTAGTTTTAAAAGACAAAGTACTAAAATTTGATGAAATCGAACGAATAATTTCAGAATTATAAAATTTCAAAAGAGAAGCATTTTCAAATGCTAATTCCGTTTTATCTTTGTATTTTTGTCATCTAAAATCACGTGGCTTAAGAAGATGTAAAAATTTGCAGAACTTAAAATTCGAATTGTTTTCAACCACAATTAAGTAAAATAGTAAATAAGTAAAAAAATATTTTTTGCAAATAAAGTATAGGGAAAAACGAATTTTATTAAAATTATTTTTCTATTAGTTTACAAAGTTTCCTAGCTATAGTGAAAGGCTCTAAAAGTAAAACTAACCTTTTACACTCAAATTGTGCCTTTCAGGCAACACTGTTATTTATAAATTTAATATTGTCTGCCACTCTAAATAGTAAAATCTTTTCCTCTTAATTTTTGATAACCATCGTTGAGCAGCCAACCCAATTTTTGAATTTGCGACCACCAATGTCCAACCTCGTAACGTAGTATTTTTGAACCCAATCCTGAAGATAAAGGAACTCCTAGATCAGGTAGTGGAAGAAATTTACCTTCTTGAGGAGATTGTGATGTAACTAACTGTTATTTCAGTTACATGGAGAGGAAAACCACGGAAACTTCTCATGGTTAGTCTGATGGCAATGAGATTCTAACCCATGTTCCGTCTACATTGAGTATCATTTACATCTGCGGTGGGTGTAAGCCGAATGTGGAATTCGTGTCGACAGGATTCTAACCCAGATCACCTCTTTAGAAGGCTAGTGCTCTATCTCCGAGCCACCATAACTCGGCATCTTAACGTTTATTTTATTTTATTTTACAGCCGTCGTTAAACAGCCGACCCAATTTTGGGTTTACAACTAACCATGTTCAATTCCGTAACCTTGTAATTCTGAATCCAATCCAGTAGACAAGGGAACTCCAGGATCAAGTATTGGAAGAAATTTTTCCTTCGTGGAGGACATTTTGTTGGAACTAACTCCTCATTTGAGTTACATTGAGAGGAAAACAACGAAAGCCTCCCACAGTTAGTCTAACAGCAAGGGGACTCTAAGCCCATGATCCGTCTGCCACTGAAGATATCCGCTGCTTTAGAGGGGAATTCCATTATCAAGTATTGGGAGAAATTTGTCTTCGTGGAGGACTTTTTGACGGAAATAACCCGCATTTACGTTACATGGAGAGAAAAATCACGAAAACCTTCCATTGTTAGCTAGGTGGTAGGGGGACTCTAACCATGACCAGTCTACTACGGAGGATAGTTTACGTCTGCATTGGGGTCGGTGCAAGCCGGATGCGGAATTCGTATCGATCAGCCATCGCTGTTATTCGAACCTGGCTCACCGCTTTGATAGGCGAGTGCTTTATCCCTCCAGCCACCACAATAACTTTGCATCTTAACGTTTAGTTACTACTTTATTTAGTGGTTTCCAGGTACTATATGGTAAATGTGTGAACAATAAACATTGTCTTATAAACTTTTAGTGTTTCTACCGTTTCTTTATTGGTTGAACGAATCCCGACGGCAAGAGGTTAAATTAAGAAGCAGAAGCATTCGACATGGATGCCTAATCTGAAACAAAACCAAAAAACCAGCATAAGTTCTCTCAATCCTCTCTGATTTACAAGGATATTTATTCAAATAAAGAAAGACAAACTCAGAATTATAAGTTATCGAGGAAAATTATTCGTATGTACTATAAATATAATTGTACCAAAATAAACAAAAGTACCACAGACACTGAATTATAATTCTCGAGTGTTAACTATTCAAATCTACAATATCAAATAAACAGTTGGCGGATGACAATGTGGTTGTTAGAGGGATTAGAAACTCTTAGAAAACATTACCCTTGAGAATTATCACTCAGGGTAAGTACAATATTTTGTACTTAGTAAGTTAATAAAGTAATGATGATAGTTTTTATTAATTGGAATTTTCAATATAATCGATCAACTATTTTTATCTTGTAGTCAGGCGTTATTACCACTGAAAACCAAGCTTATGTCTTGAGGCCTCTAACCCATTTGTCTGATGATAAAAAATTGGATCCAAATTTGAATGTTTCAAAATCTGACGGGGCGCATGTGCTGATGAAAGTAAAACATTCATCTGATTATTGTGGTGGAGACTATAAAGGTAATGTTTAAAGTAATTTTCAATGCAGAAGTTCTATATAATGTAAATTTTTATTTACTTTGTTGTTATATTATAATTAAAGTTACGATTTCAAAGATCGATAATTTTAAAACTACTTGTCAGAATGACCTAATATTTTAGTAGAACTATAGTAAGGCAATGGAATTTTGTTTAGTGAAGGAAAAAATAGTTTCAAAATCTGCCGATAGATGGAGCTGTTAGAGTTCACATTGTCTGGAGATATGCTATGCCATAAAAATGCAGAGCACCAGCTCTTTGTCTGAATGCTTCATCATGAATCTGACTATGAATGATCGCTTTCTTCGTTTGAAGCATTTTCATAAGAACGATGAATCTACACTTACAACTGTTAGGAAGTTTCGAACATTAAAATCTATTACATTGATTCCAATAGCCATCTGCAAAAAAATATTGCTGAATTCGAAGAGACCGGTTCATTTGACGTGAAGCAGGGTAGAGGAAGGAAACCACTTTCCGCTGCGGCAATGGAAGATGTGGCCACATCATTAGAACAGACGAACAGTAGTATCTGAGAAGTGGTATTAGCACTTCAGCAGCTAAAGTGTGTGAATCGCACAATATTCATGCAAGAAGGCTCTCCTCCGCACATTGCTACTCTTGTGAAGCAACTTTTGAGAGCTCATTTCAGAGATGATAGGATCATAAGCCACCATTTTCCAACAACGTGGCCACCACGTTCCCCCAAACTTAAACCCGCTGATTTCCGGCATTGATACCCTCCGATCTGTTGTGGAACATGCCGTTTTGTGCTTCCAATTAGTATCAGAACATGGCGGAGGGCACATCGAACAACTTATGACTTAATCGTCAGTATGATGTTTGTTCCATGAAGCTCTTTTTTTTTTTTTTTTTAGCACTATCGTTGTTGCCGCCGTAAACACGTATTCTGGTCTTTTCGCTAATAATTTTTTAGTAAGCCCCAGAACACTATTGCTTCCTGCATTTCTATTGTTTTGGCTAACAACACTTCTGTGTGTAATAAATCCATTTTTGGCCTTTCTCCTGACATTACCCGTAAAATGCCATCTATCGGCAAATTTTGGAACCATTTCCTCCCTTGCCAAGCAAAATTCACCGCCTCACCATTGTTCTGCTAAAATATCAAGTCATTCTCAATTCTCACGAGTAGTTTCAAATTTATCAATTTCTGAAATCGTAGCTTTAATTATAATCACCCTGAACTTTCTTCCTGTGTCATTAAAAATTTTTCAAAAAATTGTTGTTTTTTTATTAACGTATTTTAAGTGAAAGCTGCAAAGCGTGCACTGCAAAAAATTCTGGATCAAATTATAGTATAATGTACCGGCACTTTGGGTGCATCAACCGTAAAATCTATTTTTATTGTTAAATGTTTTATCGTGATTTTTACAGTTATATTTATTTAATTAGGGTGATACAGTTATTTTACTGTAATTATGTGTAATATATCAGATTTTTGTTTCGTAACATATTCCGGTAAAAATGGATTTTACAGTAAAATGTATCGGAACCTTGAGTGCCGGTAATTGTATAAGTTGAAAATAAATATTAATAAAATTCTGTTTCATATAGATATTGAATTTAATAATTATTTCTAATTAATACCAAATGAAATGCTTTATTTTTAGAGTATTAAAATTCTTTCAATTTTTTTTAAAGTTAACTGAATGTTTGTTTGGAATTCAGATACTTGTAACGATTGAGATAAAGTTTCAATATATCAAGTTTCCTAGCCTTGAAATTTGTTAATTTTTTATTGCTATTTACAAAAGTAATGTTTTCTCACTATAATTTGAGAATGCGTCCTACACTGTAATTCCTTTGAAATAATTTGTTACATTTTTATTTAACAAATTAAAACTGAGATTTTACAGTGTTGTTTTTTTGTGTGAAAATATGATTATTTTACATTGGAATTACTGTAAATTTAATAAAATATTTCATGTGTTATTTTATACTTGTATGTGAACATTTTAAATAACTGCTAAAAGCCCATCTGATATTTTAACGTGTAATTTTATTTATTTATTTATTTATTTTGATCAACCTTTAAAAAGGAAAAAATTATATTTGAATTAAATGATGGATAAACTTCGAAAACATGTTTTAAAAGTAATAATAATCGTTTAATATAAATATTTATCCAGGCATTGTTTTACTAGATTTTTTTTACATGTTTTGCTTCATTTGCTTTTATTGCAGATAGAGCTCGACTGATTAACTATAAGAAGAAACTGGCTCAGCTTTAAGATCAATGATTCATATTTCAAATTAAACTATTTCTAAAGTTAAATTTTAAAATTTTTAAACAAATCATGTGATGCTACAGCTAACTATAAGGCAAAATTAACGGTTGCCACCGGTAACAGGTTAACTAAATGTAACAAATGTCGATTGAAAAATTGTCTACCTGTCGCCCCCCCCCCCCCGATCACCACATATTTAATCAAAAATGCACCCCATGTGCATTACTATTCAATTCAACACAATTTAATTGATTCAGTATTGAATTGTTGAATATTGTAATATTCTGAATTTTGTAATATTCTGAATATTGTAATATTCTGAAAATCACTTTATTTCTTCAATTTATTATTTTTTTCTTTTCTGAATTTTTAAATTCTAGAATTAACTAATTCTAAAATGAATTCATTTAAAATTTTTCCTCGTTTTCGAAATTTCTAGAGTTATAACCAATTCTAAAGCGAATTCATTTAAAATTTTGCTTCGTTTTGAAAATTTCTAGAGTTATAACTAATTCTAAAACGAATTCATTTAAAAAAAAAAAATTCGTTTTGGAATTTTTAAATTATAGAATTAAAGCTAATTCTCTTAAAAAATTTCTTCGTTTTGTTTTTTCTTCAATATTTTGAGAATTCTTTAAAAGAAATGCTTAACATCATTGATATCAACAGTTTTTTTTTTAATAGTTTAAAATATATAGTATACTTTGAAAAAGTTATAAATATCCAGTATATAAATTTCCTAATTTTTTCTTAAAATACTAACAAATAAGTAAGTTTTTTTTTTTTTTTTTTTTTTTTTTAATTTCTTAACATTTTGTAAAGTTAACACTTCCGTTAAAAATGGCGGCGAATATTCTTCTTTTCTTTTTCATAATGTTTTTACGATTGAAAATAAAATTATACCGCTGTGATATGAAATTACAATTTTATAATTCTAATAAATTCATTAATAACGAGGAAAAGAACAAAATTACCATTTAGTTTCCTTCTATACGTTCAAAAAAATGGCGCTCGTCAGCTAAGAATGCATAAAGATAACGAATCACCGCTGATAATGTCTTTAGTTCAATGCGCGCAACATCACATACATATTGATGAGGCCTATAAGAGCTCCAACAGCCACAAGTAATTTAGTTTGTAGCCGTCATAAAAATGTCTATTTTGGTTAAAATTACGGTTTCTGTACTGTTTATTATTAGAGGAGTAATTGAACTTTTTATTTTCAAGGTTTTACGTTAGCTTGATTCATTGCCAACTAAGGGAGAAAAATCGAATCCTTGGCCATGCACCGTGAAGTTGAGATGAAACGATAAAAAAAAAAATTATATAATAGGTGTTTAATCTATTACTTAATTAATCGCACTTTTTACGTTAATACTTAATAGTTTTTTTTACTTAATAAATTGATGTTTAACGCTTGGCTTTAAGCAAAATGCAATTGGATGGCTTTATGTTAATTATAAATGTTATTTCTAAATAGTGTTGAAATTTCCTTCCTTTCAGAAAAGATTTAATGAAAATTTCATTTAGAATTAGTTAAAATATTATTTTTGAACGTAACAAACAGTTCGGTAAATATCATGGTATTAGATTAAAAAAATATTGTTGGATTTTTAAATATGAGGTCCTATGTGGACTCTAATTTTAAGAAAAAAAGTATTTCTTTTTTATGTGTTTAGTTTAACAATTTCTTTTTGTTGGATAAAAATATATTTAAGTTAAAATGCTTCAAGTGATGTGTGATTGTTTTCTTAATTTTATTAGGACATGTCTTCATAATTATCGATTGAAATCTGGTAGTCCGGTTTTAGTGAAGGGTATTAAACATATCAGATTAAAATTCCACCCAAAATCTGTATTCACTCTCTTAGTTGCCGAATAGCTGTAACTATAGTTCTAAAAGGGGTGTCTAGGTGCAGTAAAGTGATTGTGTACTACAAGACCAAATTTTTAACAGAACTACCTAGTGAAAAAAAAATCTAGAGTTAGCCCTCCTATCTTGAAAAATTTGTATGAGATACGTGTAAAAATATTTGTGAAGTCTTATATCATCATCGATTTAGTATAAATAAACACCTTATAGACATAAAAACTTAGAAATAATAAGCGAGAAACGCGTTTTTTCTACTGTGTAAAGAGGCGGAACAATAATAAATTAACTTTATTGACTGAGCAGAAACATGTTTAAATAAAGAATATAGAATAATATGGATGAAATATGTTCGAAATAGAACTGTTGCGCTGTGCTTAATAAAAGCAAAAAGTGAACTTCTTGAATAGTTTTTGATCTAATGATTACATCTCCCCGTTCTAGGACTCAATCTTAATCTTTCGAAGGCCTAACTTTACAAATCATAATTTATAAGTGCTGGCATTGTTTGAAGTTACGAAATCAGACATGAGAAACGTATTATTTGGGCGCATACAATAAGCAGATAAAAATTTAATGTAATTTTTATTGTATATACTTAGAAATATATACCAAACAGAAATGTGCCTATCCAATTAAATCACAAGTAATAAAATATAAATTACAATGCCAACGTTTAATTAGTAAGAATGCATCTCGTGCATTGCAATTCTTAGCTGCTAAAACTGCACAAAATTTTTGACCATGAGAGTTTGATTACAAACCAGTTTTCGTATGTTTCATAATAAATAAATTGACAATTAATATATAATCCCAAAAAAACTAAAGCGGTAAGATATTACTTGATCAAAAGCTCTTTTTTCCGCGTTGGCCACTTCACGTTTTATTTTTCAAATCTCTTTTGTTTCTTCTTATTCACTTCTTGAAAATGGCCTCCTATTTTTAAACGTTTGAAATACGTTGACTGTTATTTCCAATTTGTAATATTTTTGTAGCGAATGAAGTTTTTTTTATCAAGTAATATATTAAAATGTTTGATTTTCAGTTTAACTTTAATAAACATTTCTTTTTGGTTATATTTTAATTTCTTGTTTTTAGAAATACCACTTCATATAGGGGAGACAGATCTAAAGCTTCGAAGGGTTCGTCGTTCTGAGTCAGAAAAAAGAAAAGTAATCGAGACTGCTGTCTATGTTGATTTTCCTCTCTACCAAAAACTTAGCGTAAAGCGGAAACAACCAGTTGAAGAGATGCAAGATACAGTTTTGGCAATATTAAATGAGGTATAAAAATTCATTATCATGCAAATTTCATTATGCACCTGTGGCTCAGGGGATAGAGCACTCGCTGCCCAATATGGGGACCCAGGTTCGTATCCCAGCCATGATTGTTTGAGACGAATTCTGCTAGATCGCACTGACTACTGTGATGACGTAATATATCCTCAGATGTAGATAGATCAAAGGTTAAATTCCCCTTACGTGAGATCAGATGTTAAATTCCCATTACTTGATTAAAGGTGAGAGCTTTACGCGGTTTTTTTTCTTCCGCGTAACTCAAATGTGGGTTAGTTCCTGTGAAAAGTCATCTACGAAAGCTTGTTTGTCCCAATACTAGATCCAATAGTTTCCTTGTCTTGTTAGTTGGGTTCAAAATTACTGGACTACTATGTTAAACATTAATAGTCGCAAACGAAGAATCGGGTCTGCAGTTTAACACCGTTTAAAAAATAAAACAAAATATGTATTTGTAAATTTCTAATATTTTGAATGAAAAGTAGTAATTTTGAATTTGTAATCCATTTTTAGAATATAAAGAAAAAGCTTAAATCCATTCTTAGAATATTAAGAAAAGTTGTAATTTTAAATAAGTCACCCATTAGAAAATGAAAAAAGAAAATTGTAATTTTAAGTTTAATTGTATTTTTGTTCTTATAATTTAAATATTTTCTTGAAAAATTTAACTGTTATCGTATAGATAAGGATGGGCCTGAAACGAGATTTTTCTCTTTGTTTTTGACTCATCATTTCTAGCCATTTTAGAATTTTTAAATATAATACTTATTAACTGTGTTGGTAGTGTTTTTCTTAACTACTGATATTAATATAAATGGGTAATTCTTACTGAAAAGGTATAAATTGACTAAAAAATTTTCTTAAATTAAAGTAATTAAAAAAGTGATAAAAACTACATAAATGCCTTTATTTATTTTTGCTATATGTCCTAATAATAATGGTCAAGTTTTATTTTTTATTTTTTATAAGATTTAAAATATTTTAAATTCTGCCTTGTCCACGGAGGAGATGTAATAGTCAACGGAGGAGACATTTTATGTTATAAAATATAAAATGTCAATGAAGACAACTTCATTAATTATTGGGTACAACTGATATGAGTTTAACATTAATAAGTAAATAATAAAATATTTCATTATTAGAGATAGAGCTACTTCCGATTAATCACGCTGCTATGAAAGGAAACATCCATTTTTAACCTAGTTGTACAATTTCGTAAGTAACTCTTACTGAATATTAATAAATTAAAATGTAAAGACTATTGAAATAAAAATTCAGACTCCACATGAAAGTTGAGTGTTGAGGGTACTCTTTTATGAACATTTTATGCAAGTTAAACATACTATCATCCAAATAGCATTTTTGTTTTTTCTTCTTGTTATTGTTTCTTTTTTCCCTGGGCGCAAACGGCTTTTTCTATCAATTTCTAGAAATTTAAGTACATTTAATCACGATTTTCCTGTTAAATCTTTTTCTGATAGAGATTTTAAAGTTTCTTGCTCTTTTTTTTTTTCTTTTTACTTTCTTCAAACAATATAGAGTTTTCTTTTAATTTCTGTCTAGCTTGTTTTTTCTTGTTCCCTTCTCTTTTGCATTTGAACATTTGATTGCTTTCTTTTTTTACATTTTGGTTTTGCCATTTTTTTCCGAAAATTTGAAGAGAAAAAAAATGTTAAACAACACAGAAATTATTTAGAAAAATTGCCAATATTTACTTCTCCGATAAGAAAAAGTTAAACTTAGTTGAAAATTCTTCAAAAATACAAACAAATTAACACATTTGTTCCATTTAAAAAAATATCAATTAAAAGAAAATAGTTGTTCAATTATTAAAATTGTATTATGGTTATCTAACACATTGTCTCTGCCACTGACTGTGTCTTCTCCTCCGTGGACTTGTTATGTCCACGGAGGAGTCAAAAAATAGTTCTTGAATTTTTCTGATGTTTAATTTTAAAGTTACAAAAATGGGGCAGTTCTTTTTATTAAATATACTATTTTTGCAATCCAAAATTCATCTATCAAAAATAAAATAATTTTCTCTTACCTTTTTTATGATGTCCACGGAGTATACGGTGAGAACTTTACCAAACCCAAGTTGAACACAACAATCCAAAACTGACACCAAAGAAAACAAAAACAACTGATAGTTAACATTATAAAATGGAATGGTTACCTTTCCCAGCAGCTGTCTTATAGGGATTTAGCATATGATGCCCTTTATTGTATATTTACGGAACTATATTAATTGTCCATGGACTTCATTTTTGATGGACATAGTTTACTAGTCATTTATTTTATAAAAATAAATTTTTTTTAAAAAAATATTAAATAAAAAGTTACTATAAACATTTAGCTAGGTAAAACTTCAAAAATCATTAAAATGACATTTAAATTGTTTAACAGCCATTAAAAATTATTTTGTGTCACAGACGTACGGACATCCACGGAGGGGATTTTGAAGTCATGTTTATTAAAAAATAAGAATGAAATATTAAATACATTTAGCAGAAATGCATATGATTTGTTAGTTAGAACTTTACGAAAAATGATAAAGAAAAATATTAAGAAATCTGCTGTATTTCCTAATATTTATTACTAAGGGACTTAAAAAATCACCTTTTTGTGAGAATGACCCAAATACAAAATGATTCACTTTTGTATATGTAACAATGCCAGTAGTTACGTTCCTTCTAGTTTCCTTCCACAATCAAATTAACATTGATGATTTTAATGCCACTCTGATTTACCGAGACTACTAAATTGTCGGACTACTATATTGATCTGTGCTAAGGTCTTCTCTCCTCTAGGAGGTTTTGTTGGCTGGCCAGCATTAATAGCCCAACGACCTACATGTGAAGTTGAGCACTTTACGAAAGAACAGTTTATAGAAGTCCGATACCTCACAACTCTTATTAGTCTCTTCGCAGACTTATCAAAGTGGTAGTCCACTTGCGCATTGTGATTCTTGACTTCTACCTCTTCGAGTGATCTACTGGATCGAGTGATCAAGTCTTACGATCACAGTGGAACATAAACGAACTACAATGGTTTTCCTTATTTTATGCCGCAAAAAATTTATTACGTGTTATAGTTTGAAAACATGCATGGTATTCCGTAATCACTCCTCTTAATATATGTTTTTAGAATCCTTCACAATTCCTTTAGAAAAATACACTTATTAGAAACCGCCAATCAGCATCTATCAAAATCTGATGAATCACTATAAGAGAAGACGAAACAAAGTCTGTTTGATTGCCGTTGAGAAATAGACAAAGGAAGAAAGAATATTAAAATAAAAAATAAAAAACTTTAAGTTGAACCCAGCAAACAGACTAGTTTTTTTTCCCTCATCTTTAATTCCGCTTTCGATCTCCATTAATTCGATTCATCAGATCCTCGCTTAAATATAAATTTGCCCTCCCTAATGTATATGCTTTTTGGATTCCATTTTTAAAAAAAGAATTATAATGCAATATGTATGTGTTTCGAATATTTTTAATTCATTTATGTTAATATCTATTTACATCTTACAGGTGCAGTTGATCTATAACTATCAGTCCTTAAAAACGAAATTTAAAATAGCTGTTGTGAAGCTTGAGATATTGTCTGAAGGAAAAGTAATTTTTTTAAAAATTTATTTCACCAGTTTTTCTCAATTGTTAAAAAAAAGAGTTTTACTTTATGAAATTTTTAACTTTTATTCAGGAAGCACCTGATGCTGCAGATGGTGATATTGATGAGTATTTAGATAATTTTTGTTTGTGGCAATCCACAAAAAATCCAGCTATCAACTCAGATGCTCATTGGGATCACGCTCTGATGTTGACAGGGTTAGTATTTATTTTTGTCTCTTTTAACTATCGACCCGTTTTTATTTTTAAAATTCATCAGAATTTAAGCAATTTTTCGACTTTGATTCATTATCCACTTTTTCTGCATCATATAAAAATTGCAATATATTCAAAATTAAAATTTTTTTAATTCTCAAACAATCAATTCGGGTATTTCTGTCCGAGTGAAATCATACTGAGCGCAATCATTATTACTGATGGTTATACCAGTGACAGAAAAACTTGGGATTCAAACTGCATTAAAAAAAGATACTCCACAACTTAAAATGAGAAAAAAACATACAAGCTCACACCAACTTTATAATATTATTAACAATAATATGTTCTTATATACCAAACTAAAAATTATTAAACGCGTTCTGATCAAAATATTGACCAGTTAAGAAAACAGTACTACTTTATTTTATTTTATTTATTTATTTTCTTTTATTTCCAATGAGCTGCACAATCGGTCTTGCCGATGAGCAGACCTAGTGTGTTCTCCAGAGGTGGTATCCACTCTTTCAGGACCACCACAATGGGAGAGATAACGTTGGTCATGTTAATTTGGACGTCTAGTTTCTGCCACACTAGATGGCAGCACCTAGTACTTAGTGAAATAAAAAGGTCGTGAGTATATGCCCCAAAAAGAATCGAAAATATACAATTAATGCTTGTATATTGTAAAATAAGCTTGTATTGCTTTGTATACTACGTATATATTGAATTGTTGTAAATGACGCTTGTGTTGTTCGTTAATGAACACTCGAACTCTCGACTTCGGAGGACAAAAATCCTCCATCCGTTCGACTTTTCTCAATTCAATACTTTATGTTCTCTAAAAATCGTTGGTCATCTTGCGTCTGATGATCATATGCTTGAGAGGTCCAGACCTAGTGCCCCTAAACAGCAGAATTTTACTTAGAATTTATTTTTCTCTGGTGTTTTTTTTTTCAACTTATGAGTTTACGAAAATTGAAATTCTTATCAACTTTACATCATAATTCTCTTATGTTATGAATCATTCATAAGCTTTTTGTACATTAATAACATGTACATTTGGTACAAGATTATTACCAAGGAAGGAGCATACAGTTCTAAGTCCATACAGTCCGAAGATTTCTAAATCAGGCCTTGGGTCTCTCGTAAGAATCTCACTGTTTATAAGAGTGTTTAAAAGAATATTATCAGTTCTTATCGAGTGATGGTTATATTATCAAGTAGTTTTAGGTGACATAGTTTTCGCTTGAATTGATCAGTCAATGCTTGTGAGTGCAAGATATTTAATGCTTGTCAAGGATTTCATTTCCCAAATATTATTCCGTTTGTACACTTTTATTCAACCAGAAGAGTGTTCAAGTCCATCTTACCCTCAGTAGTGTACAAAGTATTAAATTATAGTCTTACGTCATACAACGTATAAACACTCTTTTTATTAAATTTTATACATTGGCGTATTTTAAATAATTGAATTTTTTATACTGAATTACAGAAATAAAAACTAATATAGGTGAAAAAAGTAATTTTTTTTATGTGAGAAAAAATTAGACATCAAACTAAACATTTCCTAAGTGACCAAAAATAAATAAATAGGAATAAATAAAGGAATGTTTAAATCTATTTTACATATACCTTGCACAAGAATAAAGTTTCGTGTAGACATACTATTTGAATATAGGTAAAAAAAAAATTTTGTTCTGTTTTTTAAAAAAAAGGTCTTTTAATGAAATAAAATAATTGCAAATACCCTGCCGGTCTAACTGCGATGCTTTGAGGGTTTAAAAATACTTTCACTACTTTTAGAGAGGAGGTACTAAAAGTTCTATAGCAGGTAAAACCATTTTATTTTCAATTGAAAGTTTGGGTAACTTTTGAGATATATTTACTGTGTATTGAGTTTGTAAAAGTTTAATAAGAGTAAAAATTTAAAAATAATTTAAATGGGTGGTAGCATGTTTAATTCATATGCCTACTGCTTTGAAGAATCGGATATTTTTTTTAAAATTTTTTATTCTTATATGTTTATTTTCTTATAGGCATGATCTTCACAAAGTTGTAGAAGGAAACGAGAAAAATAAAAAAGTTTTAGGTATGATTGACTACAAAAGATACCTCTTTATAAGAATGCATAGTACTTTTTCCGTGATTATTAAAATGTATTTTAAGTTATACTTTTAGTAATATTTCTAGCACTTAAATAGAAGAACATATGCTGATATAACATGTTTAAAAGCTGGAAACAAATTAAACATTGAGAGTTACTAAACTTTACAAACTGAAAGTTAATATCTTTCTGAAATAAAACCTTTTCCATAATGATGTTAAAAATAAAGAATTTGAAAAAAAATTCCCTTTAGAACAATACTTAATTTTTGTCATTTGCAAATAACGGCCTTCGCGCGAGGTTGAACAACTTTTTTTTAAATAATTTTTGCTGTCCAGCAAATATGAGAAAATATTATCCTGAAAGTTGAAACTCATTTAAGTAAAAAAAGATACGTTTTATGCTTTGATGCACACATTGATGAAAAAAAGTTTTCACCAATTTTAAATGATGTTTTTTCAAATAAGGAACTTTATTCTTTCAAATATTATAATTCTGGTAAAGTTTGCGTCATATAAATAAATGTCTTTTTGTTTTACGTATGGATTTTTTTATTATAATTTTTTTTTATTTTTTAAATATCAATTTTTCTTTTTTTAATAATTTTATCTAGTTTTTTTTCCATAAAAAAACAATAATGATAAAAAAATTACTATATCCACCAAAAATTAGATAAATACTAATTCAACTCTAAGAGTTTGATGCTCTTAGAGTATGCATGAAAGCTCTTAGAGTTTTCATACATACTTAATAGGGAGGTCTTACTCTATCAGCCATATGGCATTATTTTTTTCTTTTTATTTTACAACTTTTACTAACTAGATTAAATTAAGAATCATAATATTGTTAAAATAAATATTGACGGTCTTTACGTTAGTAGAATTTTCGTCAAAAAGGAATTTTAAAAAATATAAAAACACATTAGAAGTCTCAAATTAATATATAAGCTAAGAAAAAGAGAGCTGTCGAAACTAAGGATTAAAACAGGATTGAAAGCATTAATACCTGCTTTAAACGTAGAGATTTTCTAATAGCTAATAGTCATTCTTTAACTTCTTTCTGTTTCCTCCTGCAATCTAAACAAATTTTAATGATTTCAGTCCCGCTTTCCTCAGTAGTGTATATAGTGATTCGCTATAGTTCGATAACGCTTAAGTTTTTATCTAACTTAAATATTGATTTGCTACTCCTAATCTTTCCATGTTTTTTAATTAATTTTTAAAAAAGCTTTTGAAAATAACAAAAGCAATCATTACGGAAACTCCAATATATGTATTTATTTATTAATTATGTCTTTCAAGAAATAATTGAACAAAATACGCCTTTTTGATAATTATTGCTGTATCTTACTTAAATAATTATTATCAATAAAGTAGTTCCCCAAAACATAATATTTATACTTTTTCTTATTAAAAAAAAAGGTTCAATTTAAAGCAGCTTTTTATCTCATCAAAAGTTCTAAAAATAATTCATAAAGTAAAATGTAGAAAATATTATTTAGGAAGTTCCATTACATAATAATTTATATAAAAATAATAATGCTCATTTGTTTTTCTTCAAAATAGGCTTAGCTTGGGTGAATGGTATGTGTCGTCCTAAGCACAGCTGTACTTTAAATGAAGGTTCGAGTTTTGAAGCTGCTTTTGTTATAGCCCATGAAATGGGACACAGGTTTGTAGTCATTTGAATTTATTTCCATTCATAAATAAAGAAATTAATGTAACATTTCTTTGTCATTAGCTGTTAACAATAACGTATACTTTTCAATCTAAGGTTAATCTACGTATCAGTTTAATTTCTTCCAGATCAAACTACGCCGCTTCGATTTTAATTTAAGATTTAAGAATTAATAAAAAAAACCGAATAAGGGGGAGTTATTACGTGTGTATTAAGTTTCTGATTTTTTTTCCACGTAAAAACTGTTAGAAAAAGTTTAAATTAAATAAAATTTTAATTTTTTTAAAGCAACGAAGCTAGATTAAATTAAAAAAAAAAACAAGAAAGTTCTTTGAACAAAAATTGTTCCATTTTACCACATTTTTATTATGTCGATGAGGTTGGAAATTTGCAATCAAATTTTCATTCGCTTTCCGATTAGTTTGAGTACTAAAATCTGTACTGGAGTGATATGTCTCTTTATGATGCGAGTTTAATCAGTTTTTTGATATCTACAAAACAAAATAAATGTTATTTTTTCTCTACAAGTTATTTATCATCCATTAAAATTTCATTCACTTTCTGACTAACTAGTGTGTTCAAATATCCCCTATATGTGCTACATGCAGTACAAGCTGCAGACTGCTGCCCGGCTGCATGTTGCAAGCAAAAACTATCGCTATGGTATCGCCAAAGTCAGTTTGACTTCAGTTCAAATTTTGACCGATTTATTCAAATTTCATACTGAACACTGATGAAAATATGAGAGCCAATCGTTTTCTCAGTGTTGCTTGCTAAATGTATCGCAATTTATTGCCGATCGAAATTTTGACCACCTTACAACAGGCAACTGTATGCTATTTTGCTTCCTGTCAAAAACTGTTGATTGCAGAATTGTATTGGCATAATTTTGTCACATAGAGAATATCAATAACTGCACCCGTTATATCTCAAGTTGTGATTGGGCGGCGGCATTGTATTTTACAGTAAAGTAGAGTAAATGTGCATCATCAGCTTATTTCGAGAATTAAATGAAAAATGATAAAAAGCATATTTAGAATTTTGTCTCCCCTTATCTCCACCCCATCGACAGTTGAGTTCTGTCGGAAGAAGAAGGAGCTCTTAATGTGTTATTACGTTAAAGTAGGAAACACATGTTAAGTACCTTTGGAAACATTCTAGGTATAGAACGTGTTATACCAGGCGTGTTATATCATTAATTTATTCTGCCATAAACCTATAAACAAGGCAGCAACATGTCATAGAAACGGCAGTACGATGTTTTTATATAAAACTAATTGTCTCGATTTGACTAATATTTCTTTAACCTGTTTTTCCAATGTAAGGTAGGTACATTAAGTATCAGTTTGAAAACAACCAAATTTCTTTGTTAAAGAACATGTTATGGCAGACGATAAGTGTAGAACATCAATTTATGCTGCAGTAAACCCTTAAATGGATGCCTGCAAGCGACGTCACGTTTGGGTTAATCCTCGCATTTGCTTATGCCGCGATTCAACAGCCATTCAAGTTCGACGCATACACGTGACGTTGCTTGCAGGTATCCAATTAAATCTGATCCAAAAATTGATTCACGGTTATAATAAACCAAGCCTTAATAGCTGCCACGTTTACACGCCAGGCGCGTGATTAGATCCAACCATGTGATTTCAGCAGTGAGGCAACTTTCAAATGAAAAATATGCTTTGAAAACGGTCTCATTGTGTTTCGACATAAAGATGATTTCCTTAAATCAATTAACATTAACTTAACATGTTACTACACTAATTTCTTTGTTGGATGATGTGATGGAATTACAATATCCCTCGATCTATTCATGCTATTTGGGTGCGGTGAAGGTTGATACTAGATCTTGCCCCAAAACTTGATATTGAAGAGAAATGCTTGATTAAATTTTGAAATTATTTATTTATTTATTTATTGCAAAAACAGTCTAGGTATGATGCATGACGGAAGAGGGAATGATTGCAATCCCAGCACCTATCTCATGTCCGAGAAGACTGGACCTGGGAGAATAACATGGTCCAGTTGCAGTAACGACTATCTTGACAGATTTTTCCAGTAAGTCATCATTAGACATATTTCATTACAAGTTTGAACAAAGATTAGAAACATAGTAAAATGAACTTTAAAAATATAATGGTAGGCAAAATTACAATAATTGCGACCGACTCTACCATTCACAACACCTTAGAAAAAAAATTTGCATGCTTTAAATTTATGTTTTTATTTTAATTTTGATGTAGAAGTAAGTTTTTATTAACATATTTTGGGAAGTCATAAAAATAAATCCCAAAATATAAGCATTAGCAAGTATATTTTAATTTTATTTTATGGTAGCGGAGGGACTGCTCTAATATACTTTTTTAACTTTTTAAATATTATAGTAATATCATTTTGTCAAATAAACTAAATACTTTTTCATGTATGGACGACACAAAATAAAAATATTTTTTTAATGATTGATTTTATTTTCATTTTTATTACGCTCTTTTCAATTAAAAAAATTATGAAATTTTATAAAATCTAATCAAATATAAGCCTCTTCCAATTATAGAGTACTTTTTTAAAATTAAGCAGACACATGAAATATTTTTTTAAGTTATCTTACTAGTAACTGTATAATAAATGACGAACAAAGAATTTAAACCATCATACATTAAACCAATTCAATGCTAAATTTAATCTTACAAAAGAAAGAACGAAAGAAACGGTATTTATCTTATCTAAACGTATAGTATCTAACTCGTTATAAGATTTAAAAAGTTATAAATCTTAAATAAATTAAATAAATTGAAAAAGCGTAGGTAGAAAAGTGCGCTTCGAGATTTGAAGTATTTCTAAATGAGAATTTTATTAGGCGAATGAGAATTTTATTATTTTCGACACTTACTTGAGGGACAAGAACTCATAAGTAATAAAATATGCTAACTTGCCCTTGAGATAATCATAAAAAAATAGACACCTTGAAGAGCAGGTGCAGGTGTAAGTCAGACTTTTTACTGTTTTTATTTCCCTACGAACAATTTCAATACTTTTGTTTTTAATATTTAAAATGCATTAAAGTGATTACAGTTTTAACATTGCGTCTTTAGTTGAAGAGATACTTTAGTTTTAAAAACTGAAATATATAATATAGACCAGAGTTTAAAATGTTTAGGTAGCTTTTTTTAATAAAACGCATTAAATTAATTTTTTTTTTAATAATAATTTTTATCAGTTCAACACAAATTGCTCTTACTGTTGCGGCTTATTTAAACTTATTTATTTATGCATATCATGTTGCATATGTTTTATTTATTTTTAATATTTAGGAAAAAACAAATTTAAATGGACTTATTTTATAGAAAATCACAAAAAATATTTAGGATTTTAAGAACTGCTAAAGCTAACAGAATTATAATTCTTTTAATAAGTGGCAACGCTATTCTTAAGAGCATTATAATTATGTTTATTTTTTAAATTTTTTTTAAGAAACTACTGTCAATGTTAATTCTATGGTCAGCTTCCAAGTACTTTTCCAAATTATGTAGTTAAGTACCGGTTGATTATAGAAAAAAAAATGTCAAGTGTCCTTCTGGAAAGAATAACGTTTAATGAGAGGAATAAAATTTTGTACATAGGTGTTATTGATCTATACGCTCAAGAATGAAGTTAAAAACGATTGTGTCGCACTCACGGTTGTAGTTACAGTAACAAAATTTTCAATCGCAACACACACTTTTTAGATAGGAGCGTAATCTTTGCAGTAAAAAAAAAATAAAAACAAAAATTAGAGTTAGAACAATATTTTTAGTACAAAAAACTGTGACGCTAAGTGTAGCCGTTTTTCGTAACACCAACGAGAAGATAAAAAGAGATAAAGATGGAAATCACAGAAAACACAGAGGAAGTTACAAAGAAAGCATTTTATGTTTTACAAATCGTCAACATGTCCGTAATTTTTGTTCTGTTTTCAAAGGTTTTTATCACATTATCACATATTCTCATTAGGGGTCACGATAAATGGCGACGCTTGGCAAAGAACTATTGCTGCAATTACTTGTGCAAAAAATATCCTTCTGACTCATTTTTTAGTTTTTTACTGTAAGGAATACGCTTGGATCAATATAAATGTGTGTTGTCATTTCAAAACCTCGAAAGTTTGTACCGATAACCGTGAGAGCAGCACAATCGTTGTTCCATTATGCACAAAATTCAATTCTATTCTCTGAAAAGTTATAACTCTAAAAGGTTTCTTTGACGACAAAGTTATTTTATAATCACCTCTGTAACTCACTTCTAGAAAAACTTTTAATAATGGAAAATCCGAATATCGCAGAAACGTTATTCAAATTTCGGATATGTATCCAATATTTTTCTCAATGTTTTTAATTTTAAAAATTTATTTAATGGATACTATTTTTAATTATTATTTTTTTTAAATCTTTTTCTTTTAGAAAAGGTTATGGAGCATGTTTAGACGATGACAATGATCAAACTTTGAAGTCTGCTAGTTACAAATTTGGTGAACAGCTACCAGGACAACGATTCGATTTAGAAGAACAGTGTAAATTATCTTTAGGGAATGAGTTTAAACCACATGTGGTGCCTAAGCTTCCCTTCAATGTGAGTATTCATTACTTATTTATGAAAGAGGTAGAAAAAAAAAGGCATACATACCTCAATAAGAACCATTTTTTCCCACATACTTAGAGAATAGACCGATTTTAATTTGGATTCTAGATAGACTAGTTGCAAAACATTTTCTATCTTTTCGATTAAAGAAAAAAGTTCTGCCTTTCTACAAAAAGTTCTTTCTAAGGGAAAAGTTCTATCTTAAAAGTTAACTTTTCGATTAAAGTTTATGAATTAATCTTGGCTGAGTAAAAATTATATAAGTAGAAAGAGTATGTGTTACTAATGCAAGACAGCTATTAGTTGAAACAGTTCAAACACACGTACCAAATTATTAGCTTGTTCTAAGAAGAAAAGCAAAGAATCAGAAAATATAAACAACCTTTTTTTAGATTTTTCCTATATGGACCTTTAGTGCAATTTGTTCAAATTTATAGAATTAAACTTGGGTTTTGCAATTGAATATTAATAATTGTTCAGTGTTAGTTTAGTAATTTTAATTGAGGACAAGTTGAATTGTGACTCAAATTTAATATGCCTTAGGCAATTTATTAAATTGTTCTAAAATTCAACAAGAAATATAAATATAAGCAAATATTTTTTTTTTACTTCAATCTAAAAAATTTTCAGGATGTTTGTCGAGAATTATGGTGCGTTTCTGGTCTCTGGGCCTCAGTTGCACATCCAGCTTTAGAAGGCAGCTCTTGCGCAAATGGAAAAGTAAGCATTTTTCATTGTTTTACCTAAAATATTTAGTTTCAGTCTTTTTTACCTTTCGTTTATTATTTATTGAGAAAATGGGTGTTGTTCTAGGTTTTTCTTGTCCGCACACTTTTCGAATAGTTTTATTATTTTTTTTTTTTGACTAGATCAAGTTCAACATCATTATCACAAATAAAAGATTGAAAGAGTCATAAAAAATTAGGTTAAAATAAGCATTAATAAAAATGCAGCCAAATAAGATCAAATGAAAAAAAAAAAGAAAAAACAGACGATAATTTTTGGAGTTTAAATTAAGTTTCTAAATTCATAATTTAAATAAGTTTTTAAATTCGTTTGCGTTTTTAATGTTTTTGCATAAAATTTAAAGATTTTTTATGCTCTTTTAATAATTATTTTAGTCTAATTACTGATTTGGGGGGATTAAATTTTGTAATGAAGAAACGTTTATAGAAACTCATGACTTGAAATGTTGTCTACCCAGGAAAAAAAATGACTAATGGGCAACCGAATAATGAGATCTATTATGTGATTAATTGTTATTAGTATTATTTTGTATTTATAGCTAAAGTAATACGAACACCATTTATATTACATTTATTCAAAAGCGCATTACTACATAATGAAATACAATAAGCAAAAATTTAGTGAAAAAAAATGAAAGTTAAAAAGTAAAATTATGAATAGAAAGGATATTAGAATAGTTTATAATTTTTTTAAATTTATTTTCCTAGGGAAATATCAGAAACTAAATAAATGAAAACTAATCATAAGAAAAAAGCCTTTATCTTTAATTTCAATATCTCATATAAATCTGTTTAATATCTAGTAATTAACTAAAAGAGGTAGTAATTAACTAATGTCATGCCGCAATTTTTATGTTTTTATAACTCTGTCATTAGAATAATTAGAGGCAGTCTTCTAAATTCTTCGCTTTTCATAGATATTTTAGTTAATTTTTTTTTTTCAAACGAAAAGCGCAGAGCCGTAGTGGCTCAAGGAATAGAGCGTTCACCTCTCAATGAGGTGACCCAGGTTTGAATCCCAACGGTAGCTGGTTAATACAAATTCTGCTCCCGGCTCATACCCGCCACAGTGCTGACGTTTAATATCCTCAGTGGAAGAGGGATCATGGGTTAGAGTTCCACAAGAAGGGAAGGCTAATTTGCTCCATTGCTTGATCCAGGAGTTCCCCTGTCTTCTTGGTGGTACTCAAAATTACAAGGCTACAGAGTTAAACATTGATAGTCGTAAACTCAGAGGCTGTTCAACACTGGTTATAAAACAAAACAAAAGCGAAAATTTAAAAAATGGAAGTAAAAAATTTAATTCAGTTGGACATTTTTATGTTAAACATTAAATTTGTTTCATTTTTTAAATTAAAACGATACAACAATAAGCCTTTCTTTATATTTAATCAGATCTACATACATGTATTTTTAAAAAATTATAATTTTTTTTTCGTGTGTTTAAAAAGTCTTTCAATTGCTCCGTTTAACCAGTGGAATCCTATTTATTCAATTGCATTTACTAGTAACTGTTAAGTAATGATGCGGAAATGAAATAAGAACTATAATTTTTTAATTATAATAATTTTTAAATAAATAATAAGCATAGCAATGTCAAAAATTGAATTTAACATGACATGGTGACTGAACAAGCTGCGATTTAATAATCTTTTCAGGACCGCACTGTGGAACAAAAATCATTTTTCGAGGTCAAAAAAAAAAAAAAAAAAAAAAAATGAAGTTATAAGAAAAAAAAATCTCAATATGGTCTTTTGTACTAAAATGTCCAAGGAATATGACGGTGTACTTTTTTGTTCTTTTTTTTTTTGGTTTATTAATGGAAATAGCAATTAAATGGAAACTAAGTCGAAATAAAAAATATTAAATTTTCAGTTAAATTTTTATTAATACAATAAATCCTTATACTAAATAAAAATATTAAAACTATGCATGATTTATACATAAATGTATTTCTAAGATATATATGAATTCATTATTTTATATAAATACTATTAAAACCAGAGCCATTTCCCTATTTCTGCCCTGTACAATGAAATTGTAATTTTAGGGTGCTCTATAAAAAAAGCCTTACGTTGCCGAGGTAAAAAAAAAATGTGTACATTAGTTCGGTATCTATACTCAAGAACTAAAAAAAAATTAGCTGCGAATATTTGCGAATTTGGCTGATATATCGATTTTTATAGTTCGTATCATTTTCATAATAATGATAAAATGAATGAAAAAATTATAAAAATAAACTTGAGATTATTATTTTTGTTATAACATTTTCAAAATTTTTTATATCTAGCAAAATAGATTCATTATTTTTTTTTAATTCGATAATCGAATTTGTAATTAACAATCTTAAATATTTTGATTATTTATTTAGTTTAAATTTGTTTTGATAAATATTTGCGATTTTACATCCATTACTTTATTTATTAAAATTATTAACCACAAATATTTGTAATCAAAGATCTCAAAAACTACTAGTAAATAATTTTTATTTATTTATTTAAAATTTTTTCAATAATAATCCGCCATTTTGTTTTTTTGAAATTTTGACTTCATATTTGAAATCAGCGACCCAAATAACCTATAGATGAACAATTTTTAGAACATTGAAATTAATTTTCTAATTTTGGCCGCATTTTTCTGATTTTGCCCCACTGTGGACCGGCGAAAGAAGAAAGCAGTTCTTATTTTCTGGGAGCCTGCACGTTCCCAGAATATAAGCACGCATTTGACCGGGCGATTTTTCCCTTTAAGCCTAATTTCATTTAAAAAATCATTAATTAATACTGCAATTAAATATGTTCTAATTAGCTATCTGATTTATCCATCAATTAAGAAATCTCGCTCCCACTTAAATATTTCACTCTTTTCGTCATGGTGAATGAAATGAAACTGGACCAAAAGATGCAAAACACGATCTACCAAACCTCAATCTACAAATGTCAAAATTCCATCCCTTCCGGCAGAACATTTACAAAAACCCAGAACGTAATACTTCATGTGCCCAATCCTTTCAATAGAGACGAACACGATAGTAATTGTTTACATCATCAAATAAATAATAATAATAACTCGGAACCGACAGTGCACATTAAAGGACAGCTCTCCGTGAGACATTATGTAAAAAAATAGCCACCTTGTGTCATTTAAAAATTTAAATGAAACGTGTTCGTGCGATCATAGGCCGCTGGACTCGTAAAGCCTTTTGCTCGTCTGACATTTATACCATGGGATGTGGTAAGAATCGCGTGATTACCTAAATGTGATGATGGTTCTGAACGGGTTAAAAAGTATGAAGCTAAAAAAATGCATATTGAAATAATTTCTATTTAATCATTTAAAAAATTTTCATATTAATTATGAATTCTTATACATTTTAACCAATTAATGATGAAATATTTAATTAAATATCACCATTTATTAAAATAAAAATGTTAAAGGGGTATAATTATTTTAAAATACAGAATTATTTTAACTGCTGAATCGATAGCAGAAATGAAATTATTCTTTAGAACTTTGTTAATTGTAATAATAAACGCTACAATTGTGTTAATCTGTCTCTTTCAGCATTGCATTCAAGGAAAATGAGAAGAATTAACATCGTATTTATGAAAAAATTTTCAAATTAATTATGGATTCTTATACATTATTACCAATTAATGATCAAATATTTAATTAAAAATTACCATTTATTAAAACAAAAATGTTAAAGGGGTATAATTACTTTGAAATACAGAATTATATTAACTGCTGAATTGATAGCAGAAATGAAATTACGCTTTAGAACTTTGTTAATAATATTACTAAATGCTATACAATTGTGTTAATCTATCTCTTTCAGCAATGCATTCAAGGAAAATGCGTAGAATTAACATCGTCGTCGTCGCTCTCCTCTCCTTCAAATGCAGAAATCGTAGAAGACATGAAAGGAGCGGTAGCTGAATTTTTGGACAAATTAAAAACAGCGTTTCACCTTCTAGCCTCTTGAAATCAAAAACGCAACTTTATTTAGGAAAGAAATCTATAAGCAAATGAGCAGACTACAAATGAGTGAAATGGCTCATAAATAATAAACTGATAGAAAAGGATTTTACAAGAAAAAAAATGAGATTCTCGTCAACTGTGATAATAGCCGAAGAAAACAGCTGTTTCGGCGTAGAGAATACACGCTGAAATGAAGATTATTTTAGAGCAAAAACTTTTAGTTATTAACTTGAATATTTTTTAAACCATACTTTGTACAAAATGATTTTCTAGAGTTGCGGTTTCCAAATGGTGTTCCGCGGAACCCTGGGGTTCGGTGGAAGGGTCACAGGGGTTCCGAGAGATTAAATTTTTCAAACCAGTCAGAATTTTTGAAACTTGCAATTGTATTTATATGAAGAAAAAAAACCCCATAATTTCTTTGATAGTTTCGTTACTTTTATGAAATTATTTACCTGAAAGTATTTTTTATTTATTTTTTAACCATACGTTGTACAAAAGTATTTTCTAGCACAGCGGTTCCCAAATGTTACTCCGCGGAACCCTGGGGGTCTATGGAAGGGTCACATGGGTTCTGAGAAATTAAATTTTTCAATCCAGTCAAAATTATTGAAACCTGCAATTATATTTATATCAAAACAACATACCATAATTTCTTTGATAGTTTCGTTATTTTTATAAAATTAGTTACGTCAAAAACCAATTTTAAAAAAAATAATAAATGACAAAATTCATAAGAAATTGCATCAGTATTTCTCGTCGAATTTTTCAATTAAAAATAAACTCACCAAATTCAAGTGTAACGAATTATGGTTCTCTGATAACTATTCTTAATGTTTATGAGAATTCATTTTCGAAAACCGCAATTCAGTTTATTTTATTCATTTTCAGCTAACCCCCAAAACAAATTCAGATCTAGACTATTACATCTACAGGCCTGTGAATTCAACTGTCAGACATAAAAACTCTAAGAGCTTTATTGATAGAACGATTATTGAAAAAGTATTCATTCTTCTCATTAAATATTATCAAAATAATTGGCCGTCTTTCTTTGACCAATATGTTCACGGCTGCTAATCACTTTTATTTATATGTTTGAGGTTCCGCCAAAAGATGATCGATAATTTAGGGCTCCGTAGCCATAAGAAATTGGGAACCATACTGTTCTAACATTTATACACATTTCATGTGATTTGCGATTACAATTTGTGATTGCCGTATAATATCCAAATGAAATTAAATGAAATCAAGAGAGTTTATAAATTAAACCCTATATAATGACCAATAAATATGATTTTTTTACAACTTTAATGTGTCATCCATAGATGGTTAATTTCGTACAAATTATCAAGTTATATTATTATTATCTTTTTTTGTTGTTGTTGCTATACTGAAAACGTTTCACGCAGAATAACACCTAATAAAATCTTACATCTTCAGAATCCTTGTAAAGAAAAGAAGACTAGCAAAATATACTCATAAGAAATCGCAAGTTAGGAAGAAAAAAAAGTCGCTATCGAAAGCTGGCAAATTATTTTAAGAAAGGTACGGGTACAAAGTATCTAAACCTTTTCGATTGCTGAAGGAAGCAGGGGAAAGTTGCAAGACGATGCTACAATTTTCAATAAACCTGCCTGTTCAGCCATAAAACAGGATTTGGTGTTTTGTACAACCACCTTTCGCAATAGTGATTAGTCAGATTTTGATAGTGGGTCAGTTTTTTCTTTGTTTAAATATTTATTTACGACGGCCCATTATACATAGTTGTTATGACTAATTCTGCAAAAACATACTATGTTTTAGAGGCTATAATGTTAAATATATAGGTTACACAATACCATATAGATTCCTTAAAATCAGATTCGAAGTCGTGACTCAGATTTAAGCCTCTTCATTACCTTCTTATATTATTTTCGAAAAAATTTAAATAGATAATATAAAAAAAATTAGAAGTAATTGTAAAAGGTAAAATCTTCTTATAATTCCCTTTCAATCAAACTTTATTTTAATCACTTCATTACTATTATTATTTTAAATAACTAGAGGTTAACCCCTGAAAATATAAATATATATATATATATATATATATATATATATATATGTCCCGCAGTGGACTGATCGTTAAGACACGGTTCCCAGCAGATCACCGAAGTCAAGCATCACTGGCTGGATCAGCCTGCGTAGGGACCGAGGGTGTGCGGTATTGGTCCTCGTTAAACTGTTCTACCGTAAAGTGCTCGACTTCGCGTGCGGGTCGTCGGGCTACCGAAGCGGGGGTGCCATCCCCTCTGCAGAGGATCAAAATTGTGATGGCATGTCTTCGGATCATCCTCAGGGATGTTTCCCAGACCGTCGCCAATAGCCCTTTGCGCAGCTCTAGTGCGACGTAAATGAACAACAACATATATATATATATATATATATATATATATGTAGGAGTTTGTGGAGCAAGAGAGGAAAAAAAGACAATAGCTTAATAATGAAACTTAACATTTACTGCCGTATCTAGAATGAATGCTAAATAAGATTGTTCAATAGAAAAGAGTATGAGTTATTAATTTATTCGGGACTTTTCCCGTCTGGACTCTATTGCACCGTGGATACCGCGCCTTTTAACGAGGAAGTAGATGATGCAATTCGCCCAACTCTTACATACATACATATTCATTCCTTTTGAATGTTCTCACTGAAAATGGGACTTGCGGGGTTCGGGTCAACTGCCTCACCCCATGACGGTTCTGAATGTAGCACCAAACTCATGTTTTTTTCCTTAGAGTGTTTGCAAATGGGAAATGTACGCATTGTAGTACTTTATTCTTTAAAAATAATTCACAGGCCTTTTTTTTTCTTAAAAAATAAAATAAAAGCTATTAAAACCTTAAACTTCTTTTCTTTAAAATAATATTTCCTAAAATAATAAAAAATAAATATGATTATAGCTGTACTTAGTATGTCAATATTTCTTTTAAATTAACACCCATATGTAAAACAAAAATCGTTTTTTTTTCTTTTAGAGAAAAACATGATCATAAAAAAAAAGATGCAGGGAGGAAAATTAAAAAGATTTTCTTCCATAGGGCCTAAAGCGACTATATATAAATTGTCCTCCTTATAAAAATGAGTAACATCAATCAAATAAAAAAGAATAAAACAACATGAACGATACAGCATTTTCTACATCACAATGCAATTAGCAATATCACCGGTAAGCAAAAGATTTTAATCAAATGCACATTCCAAATTATTCTTTACAAACCATTGCTTGCAGTTCAAAATCACTTGTTTTAAGGTTTTGTAGATGTAGAAACGAAGCAAGGCACGCCACAATATCAGAAGTTAATCAACAATGAAAATCAAAGCATAAAAAAACTATATTTAATTAAATTTATAATTAATTAAAAAATTTGAATGGAGAATTTCTCCACATCAAAAACTATTTAATCAAATATACCATTTAATAGGTTTATATACGACAAATATCTTTACTCGATCAACCAATTTTTCCAAATTGTCCTATGAGGGTTCCATATGATATTATTGCTCCTGTTATTTGAAGAATGAAACTTTGATCAAACTCTAACATATCCAACCCAGTTATCAGAATTTTGGCCGGAAAAATTTCGCTCATTGTTGTGAATAACAATCTTAAGTCATCATCTTGCTTGGTTGTATTCATTGGTATCATAGAACAAAATTTAAGAACTACTTTTCTAATTTTTATAGCGGATAAATGTACATTAACTGCTTGAATACTTACAGAATAGAATGCAATGAGATACACAATAAAACAAAGAATTTGAATGAGCACATAGAAGTTGATATCTTTAGTTAAATCCATCTGTATTAAAAGAGTCATCATGATAAAAATACTCGATAAAAGGTACCAAAACAGAATAAAGAGCATGGACGATACAGCATTTTCTACTTTTCGAACGCAATTAAAAATATCATCAGTAAGCAAAAGACATAAATAAAACACGCGTTTCAAACTATTCTTCACAACTAATTGTCGTTTACATTTTAAAATTGCTTGATTTAAAGTTTTGTAGATATAAAAACAAAGCCAAGCACACAATATTGGCAAAGCATACAGTTGCTGTACGAGAAGTAAGTGAACAAAGAAAGCCAAGGCATAAAAAATTCTTTTCGGAAAACTGTAACCAAAAAATAATGTCATTTCATTTTGGCGGATGCCTTCCTCAGTGTTTATATATATGATATTTTTAAGTAATAATACAAGAGGTATTGTGAAACTGAGAGCAAATCCAACAAATATATTTAAACAAAAACTTTTCTGGTATCTCTCTATTTCATTATGTAAATTCTGCACAGCCAATATGGTTTTAAAAATGTTTTCTCTTTTATTCATTAATACGAGACGTATGAACAAACTACTAAAATTTCCGCTAAAAGCAGATATTAAGAACCCAAATGGAGCATTTTTCAAAACATATGTCATATAAAAGGTATCACTAGCAATAACGTAACATAAATATATTACAATAAATATATCCACAGCTTGTGAAAACTTTTTTCTACAAGGTAACTCGTTACAAGAATTTGGTAAAATAACTGAAGCCGAATAAAATACTCTAATCATCCATTTTGTTTCCAGATTCATTTTTTTTTTTAATAGTGGCAATGCACAACTGTAAAACGATGATATAGTGGAAGGAGTTACTAGAGATGTGATTTTGCTAAAATGACTAACGCATGTAAAAAATCAGCAAAGAAAATTAGTAAAAAAAATCAATGAAAAGTAATTAAATCGAGTTAGATAATAATCAGAAACTCATACTTAAAGAGTATTAATTAATTTAAGACATTTTGTTAACCTGCATATTACCTTAGGACAAACAATGAATCACTATTATACGTAATAAATCAATATTTATCATGATATATTGACAAAGAACAGTGGCGTAAGACGAGAGTGGTTGTTTTTGTGGCAACTCCAAGATACTATCAAAACTTCATGACCAATATTTCTCAACGATAAATGGTTTAATTTATTATTTTGATTCCAGAAACGCTTCGAAATCATTTTTTATTTACTTTTTCAATTGTTTTTGCAATAAATTACTGTAATAGATTTTGAGATTCTGCATATTAACAAGGTTTTAAATAATATTAGTCTTTTTTCTTTTTAAAAAAAAGAACATAGTAGTGATGCTTAAATTAAAGCAAAAGGGCTTTACAGAACATATTATCATACGATCTTGAATTAGCTAGAAAAAATATTTAAGAACAATGTTCTTGGAGTAAACAACACAAATGTAAAAAAAAAAAAAAAAATGTTTGGGGAAATGAATTAAGATAAAATTACTTGTTTTGTTTCTTCTGGGTGACATTTTTCACCATTGTTACAAAACCACAGATTCTACGACTCAATTGATGCTTTCATTTATCGAAAATTATTTTCCAAGGCAATCATTATGTAAAATAGTGACGTGCATATAGGCAACAATTTTTTTCTAGATATTACAAATTTTTATGCAAAATGGTGTCTCACAATTTTAATTCGAACAGTAATGGAATTCTGAAAGAAGTTATACTTTTTTCCAGAAATAGCCAAATCTAGTTTTTTTTTTTCCTTCGAAAAAAAAATGGGAAAAAAGAATTTAGACATTTTAAATTACCAGGCGACAATTTTAATATCTTTAACAATAAACTACCGACGCAAATTTTAAATTTTTTGCTGTTGAAGATATCATTATTTAAATTTAGGTCGATGACATGGGTAAATAGTTGCAATTTTTGTGACTATAGTTTGAACGGTGCAGTATCATTGCTCTTTCTTTTCACTTTGTTTCATATTTTTAAATAAATAATGACAGGTTGTCGAACATTTGGGTGTACTGAGAAATAAAAATTAATCTTTAAATTATATCGTTCACCCTGTTGGCGATTGCGATTAAGAACGATAGTATGGCTGCATAGAATTGGCAGAGATAAATAGACTACAAACGAAAACAGATTATTATTTTTTCTTTCAACAAATTCAATTGCATTAAATATATTCGCTTGAAAGAAATGAAAATAGACCACAAATATAGTTTTTAGCTTAAATAATTTTTTCTCTAGAAATCTTTAAAAATAGATTTTAATATCATTTAAATATTCGGGTGATTTTTAGCCAGAATGAACTAAACTAGTGTCACATATTAAATACTTTTCAACTAAATGAATTTAAAATAGCTATATTTTAATAGTGCGATGTAATTCCTATTTGAACTCATAGTTTCTTTACATTTTATTATTTCATACATTATTGTAAAATTTAGGGACGGAGCAAAATAAATTTATTATATTTTAATAGTCAGAATGTGAATACGATTTTTCAAAGAAATATTCATAAATATTTTCAAACACTGTTAATAATGATTTAAATCACAAATCATACCATCTTTTGAACTTCATAAGAAAACCGATTGCAAAAAATTTCAAAGAGGTTAAAAAAAAAGTTATAGCAGAGTATAAAAGATGAAATGAGAAAATTTAATAATAGTATCAGAATTCTGATTCCTCTCCCAAGCATTTGATTGACCCCTGACTTGAGGGTCAGAGAGTGAGGGACACGGGAAGTGTCATTCCCCTTGAGTGAGGGGGGAGTAAGGAGAAGCGAAATGACTTTTTTTTTTTGGTGAAAAAAAGGACTTTTTAGAGTAGAGGATGCGGAGGGAGTAGAGATACAGAAGGAAGAAATGGAGCTCAGGATTTTTTATGTTATTTAGCATATGTATATCCTGGCATTTAATTTTGATCATTAATAATCGAAAACCCTAATATAAATACTGTTTGTCTACGATAGGTACTCTGTCCGCCACAAAGTCTGCGGCAGTCTGGTGCTATGGAAACAAGAAGAGAGCATTTTAGGGAGGGTGGCTTCGATGAAGAGGTCTCCTTTTCTTTCGCCTTCGATGATAGCTTGTATGGGGAGTATACCAGATTGGCTGACTCAGCCACCAGTAGGAGACTTATTTAATCTGATTCAAGAACTTTTTTAAGATTCGCATGAATATTTCTTTCTTACTTAAAATAGTTCTCTCGATTCAATCAGTTGTTATTTTTTAAATACAAAGGAAAAAAAGTGAACAAATTCTGACATTAAGGGTAGTACAGGTTTTTTTAATATTACTTTTTAATTTTACGATATTTATTATGAATGTTCATTGATTGTTAGATGGTTTAATTTCTAAACTTGCACATTTTTTAAAGCAGTTAATTTCTTTTATTACTTGAATTTTCTGGAAAAAGTGAAGAGCTTAAACTTAATAACTCTGATTTTAAAATATAAATATAAATAAATAAAATAAAAATAGTTCACGTTATCTGTGCCGGAGAAATATTAAATATCTTTGTTTTGATTATTAATTTTTAAATATTTTATTTATTTATTTTTGAAACTGAAAGCAAGTGACCGCAACTAGGATGAAATCTAAAACTATCAACGATGATTTTTATCAGCACCCATCAAACCATCTGAAATTATCTGAAGTTTTTTTTGCTTAAATTACGTTTTCTTATTCATATTTTATTGTAACCTGTACAGTTTTTTTTCACTATTTATTAAAAACAGTTTTTATTAGCAAATTTATTTTTTTCTTAATAACCAATTTACTATGTATGATAAATTTATAGATGAGTTATTTATTAATAAAACATTGAGATGCTTTAAACAATTTTATACAATTTCCATACATACATATAAATTTTTTTTCTAAAACAGAAGCTTTTGAAAAAGAGAAAAGATTAAAAAAAAAGGAATCACACGCTCTAAACGATGTTTCAGGCGCGAATGCTCATTTCTCTTAACTCTAGGGCTAATACAATAGATCGAACAAAGAAGTCTCCTTTTCTCCCACCGAAACCAGTCTTAAAGAGAGACCCCGCACCCCTACTTGAAATAATCATACCTCGTTACCATAGTCCCCGCCACCCCTCCAGACGAATGGCGGACAGAGTACCTATCGTAGACAAACAGTATATATATTATGAAAAGTCCTTGTCATCATTCAGAGTGACCTAAATGAACGAACCGAAATAAAACCATCTCCCAAAGGATAGATGTCACAAACAGGAAAATGTATTTTTTTCCCTGAATAGAATAAAATATATAATTTCAGAGAAAAAAGTAGAATTAAAAGAATAAATAGTAAATATTTAAGTTATCTTCAAGAATATTAAAAAATAAAAAGCGGCTTTTAAGAATAGAAACTCCATATTTCTACATTGAGAGTTGCAGTCACCAAAATGGCTACCTAGGCTATGTATTCAGAGCTTATCTACACTTCCCGATTTGAAGTGACATATCCTCGTATGCAAGTTTGGTACCTGGGACGGTCTCGAGACAGGTGAGTAGTAAAAGATGACAAAAGGTATAGATGGAAGATGAGGAAAGAGTTTGTTCATAAAACTAAGACAAAGATAACTTGCAATCATAGCAAAGCAAATGTATGAAATATGTTTGAAGCCACAACACACTTAGTTTTCTAAAACATTTCCAGAAATTTTTATTTTAAATAAACTTTTCGAACGAACAAATCATTATACACATAGGTAATAAAGTTAAACAGATAGTCTTTGTTAATAATTTTTTGACTTTCGAATGTAACATTGAATTGTAAAACATTTTATTTTCATAAGATTTTATTGAGAGAGTGAAGGGAAAATATCAAGCCACATGTTAATTAAATTTGTGTTTTTATGCAATAATCTTAAATTTGTTTCAGAAGTTTCCATGCAAATAAAAATCTCATGTATCATAATATTCCATATGATACATAGAAAATAAAAAAATTCTTTATTTCATAGTAAAACGATCTTAATTTTTATTAAATAACATAAAAATCAACAATATAATAAAAACTGAAAAAACGTTTATTTCGCATAGAACATTTCACATTGTACATTTCAAACATAAGATAATAAGTAACAACATGCCCAGACAAAAAAACGACTAGAGATCAGCAAATGTATACATTAAACAGCATATTTTAACTAGTTGAGTTTTAAAGTAACATAATGAACAAGATATAAATGATAGGATGAATAAAAATTGATTAGAAATAATTATTTTCCTTTAAAAACTGTTACAGAACAATATTATTTTCTAATCGCCCACTTATTTAAAGACATCAAAATCTTTCAAATATTGGTGTGTTGTAACACCTAATATAAATAAGTTCTGTAGTTTGCAGATGACTCAGAATGGGTAAAAAAAGTGAATGAGTGATTTGAAAAAACAATGAATGGGTAATTAGAAATAAATTTAATATTTTTTAACAATATAATATAGATCTGCCATAACACTTAAGTTAATTAAGATAAGTTCTGTTATTGGCAAATGCCCAGTTGCCACTTTAAAAAAAATTTACGACTGTATTTATATTTTGACCAATTAACAAGGCCTAGCACTGTTTCCCAGAATTTTCCAAAGTTTATAGCTCACTGACTTTAAAATGTAACTTACCATGATAATGGCTCATATCAAATAGAAATTTATTATTTTATCTAAAAAAAAAATTTCCTTTATTTTTTGACAGCGAACAAAAATGATTAATCAAATTAAAATAATTAAAAAAAAAATTGAATAAAAACAAATGGGAATAATTGATGAAATTTAGTCTATTGATTTTTTTTCTCAAGCCTGATTTCAGTCTCCAGGACTGAAGAGTGGCACCCATGTAAATGCCTTAAAAATCAATCAATTCTTTTTCTACAGGTAATTTGTCTATAAAAACAAGTTTTTTTAGCGATTTTGAAACAATCTATTCATCCCCCCCCCCCCTGAATGATACTCAGTGAAGACAAAAATCACAGTTTAAATTTGGAGCATTCCTTAAGATATATCGGTACATTACTGGGTATAATTGTATTAATGCTCCATTTATACTTCATATGAATCAAATTTTAGGTGAGATTCAATGGCATAAGATCCAAGTAAGGAAAAAAAAAAAAACATATTTGCTGGTACTTGTTCAAACAATACAATTATTTCCTTCATAAATGTAGCCAAGATTTTATTGAAAGGTTGTAGCCAGTTGGGGTTTGAAATATCTTGCACTTGTATAAAGCATATTTATAATAATTACATAATTAATATCAGTAGCAGCAAAATAACTTGGTCCCTCATTGGGCAAATATTCATGAATCTTGGCTCAGTAAGGGTTCAAAGGGCCTTTATTTTTCCAATATTGCAAAATCGGTTCTATAGATAATTATCAGATTCACCCGATATTTTATATACTTTATTAGCCAATGTAGGTTCTATACTGGCAAAAGTAGGCCCTATACTGGCCATTCAAGGACAAATATTAAAAAATCTAGACATCCCAACATCGGTCCCTCGGTGCATGTTCTTATAGGACCTATATTGAACCCAACTGTTGCCAAAGTAAAATTGTTGCTGGAGATTTAATACAAAATAATTTTTCTTTAAGATAAATAAGATCAAATTTTACTCAAAACTTCAAATCAGTAATGCTCACAACTACTCATTTAAAATTTGTAAGTATGCATCATTAAATCAAACACGAATAAAGTTTTTAAATAGCTAAAGCAGTTTTAATTCAAAATTTGTATGTTACATTAGTCTTTAAATTTGCATTTTCTACTTAACAATTTGTTTACGGACCGTATCTTATCAATATCATGCATTATTGCACATGAAAATTTGAAAGATAATTTTGAATAACACCTTCAATAAGCACAAAATAAAGCTTCATGTGAATCATCTCAAAGATAAAATTAAAATTGTATTAGTAAGGTAAAAAGAAATTAACAATTGAACTATCCAATATCAAACTGATTATTTTTCACAAAAAGAAAAAAAAATGTTAAGTATAAGAATTTAAAATCAAAATATTGAAAATGTGTTAGATTAAATTTTTTTTTTATTAGTTTAAGATTCGTTTTAATATGTTTAACAATCAACATAATTTTGATCTTTCCACATCTGTTGTCGCAGCTCCAACATTGCTATTTTTTATTTAGTATTAAAAAAACATATTAATGTCAAATAGTGAAATAATAAAGGGCATTTCAATCAAATGTCTTGTGTTAAAAGTAAGAGATTTTTCAAATGTTGTAGACCTATTTTTTGTTTTCCATTTTGAAATTTCATAGGCCTTTTTTTAAAAAAATAAATAAATAAATAAAAAAATTAATCTTGCTTTTGTGTGATTTCTCAACAAGTACATCTGGTATGCAAAAAGGAAATTATATGCTTAAAACTCACAAGCGTGGTTGGCACGGATATAAGACCTTTATACAACAAATTTGTTGATTCTTTCATTGCCTTATATTACAAATTCATATAAATTTTAAATTCTTAGCAGAATTAGGTCATAAGTGAATAAACATAATTCGATAATTTCAGGAACAAAAAAATTTCTGAATAAGTTAATATATTAAAGTAGGAGAAGGTCTTGCATCATTTGGATATCAAAATAATTTTTCCGCTGATAATTCCAATATTCTCAAGATTTTGTAACAAATTTTGCATAAATAAATATTAAAATAAATTTTTTTCTTTAAATTACATTTTTGAGCAACAAGTTTTTCTTTTTGGAAATCACAATAAAATTTTAATATGAATGAAAAGTATTGAATATTTAATACAGTATGCTTTAAAATGACAATAAAAAAGGGTATGGAATGCTCATGAAAGAAGTGATTCTTGTTCTTGATATGTATGAACAGTAGGAAAAACGTCATAAGTGATTCGCCACTTATAAACCAGTTGCTGAACTTTATTAACAATAGTTCCAGGCTGGCTATATAGCTGTGCTGTGGATCCATCAAAAATAAAATGCTTGCAAGTTGGATGCAAACTTTGACGCAAATACAATTGAGACTGCTGCCACGCCTAAGAAAGAAATAAAATAATTATATCATGGTGCATAGCCAAACCTTTCAACAAAAAAATAAGCACCTTTTAAGCATTAAAAAATATTTTTAAGCACTATATACTTTAACAAAATGCAAAATAATTTTCAAAGACTTTACATGATCATGATAAAATAACTAATTTCTGAAGAAGAACTCTTTTCTTGATTATATTAGCCACCATAAAATGATCAAGAGGTTTTTTTCGGTTCGATATCAGAGGGTGGAAAATGAAGCCTGAAATTGAGAATATCTTGCAAAATGCGGCAGAGCTGCACATGAGAGTGCAATAATCTCACCGAACCCAGCTCAGTAGACGAAAATGCGGACTCATAAGTATTTTATCAAACATGTAAAATGATTGGCGCTTTCATACGCCATAGACTGACAGTAAGATTGTGGTTAAATGAATTGGGAAAATGTTGAACAATGTGAAAAGCCTGCTTTTGTATAATACGGGGCGAAAATCGACATTGTGAAGAAAGAAAAATCCCATTTTTGAAAAGGAAAAATTAAGCACTTTTTGAAAACACCCAATAAAAAAAGCACCTTTAATGGCTTGCAAAAAACGAAAATAAGCACCTTTAAGCCCTTTTTAAAAACGCTATGCACCATGTACATTTACCTAAAACAGGCAGATTATGAAAAAAAGAATTCATTATATTAACTTACCGATTTCAGTATAATTAATGTGTACGAAATACCATCGGCAGGTACTATAATAGTGAACAAACTTTTTCAACTTAATAAATTTTATTAGTTTTTTAAAATCTTTCTATTAGATATTATATTTTGCTCATGAATCTGTCGTAGCATAGGCAAAACTATCTCATTTCGCTGATGATCAACTTTCATTGAATGGAGTGTGATTACAATTTTCTCGAAAATAGATGACTTTGATTTTTTTTTATATGTGCCAAGCACTGTTTGATATATCAACCTTGAAGCACAAATAAATGAAAACAAAAGTCATAAGGCAGAAATTGCTCAAATCTGTGATGTACATCACAGAATGATACAGTTTAACACATTCATCACAGTTTCTATCTGTATAATTTATGTCAAGAGCAAGTAATGGCAACTGAAAGTCCCCACCCCCTTATGTCACAGTATAATTCGACCACCCACCCTAAGCTGAGAAGATCTCACAACATTGGCATTTTCTATGTTATAATCATATTTTGTATATAACGTTAATTGAGCTTTTTATTTAATTAAAGAAAAATTTTTTAATTTTTGACTGAAAATTTTATAATTATCACATTTATTTTTGTAAAATCACAATTTCTCGGAATGTACAATAAGAGATAGTGTAACAATATGATCTTATGTTCGAACATTTGACCCTTCATCGTAAATATTAAAAAATCTATTTATAAAAAGCTTAGCATAAAAATATTTTATGTTGTAGATTTATTAGTTATAACTATCTTTTTAGAGTTTAATTTTTATGCCAAATAATTTAGAAACTTACCTTAGATAATACAGGACTGGCTATATTCTTAGATTCATTTTTGATAAATCACAAATAATGGGCATGTCCCTTTGTTTCTAAGCTTAAATTGATAATTTTATATTCACTTTGAGTTTAGAATACATGTTCTAGGCTGGGGAGAGGAGTAGTATGCCTTAATCTTTAGCCAGATAATTAATAAAAAAAAACAGTAGTTGTACAGTATTAATCCTTTGTCTTCAAAAGATGATTATTCTCGATAAAGATTTTGGGATCATGCTCTCTCTATCAGAGAGAGAGAGAGAAAGAGCCATTTTGTTTGGCAAATTTGAATGATTGTTCTTAAACCATTTACAAAATAAATATTTTGGTGTAATGCAACTATGGATTTCCTTTCATTATACTACTTTCATCTGCAGCTTTTACAATTGGAATACTCAAATTATTTTTATCAGTTACGAAAACAGTAACATTTTTTATCACTATTCCAGAACTAGTTATTGATTCTATGCAATGCTAATAACCCAATATTAAGTTACAACAAAGGCTTATAATTTGTTTCAGCAACAAATACCACTCAATTTTAATTCGAAAAAAAAAAATCTTACGAAATGTTAGGACATACATACAGTACTAAACAGTTATAATAAAAATACCTTTTGTAAATGATTTGGAATTTTTTCAAATTGTCTACTATTTATCACAGTGACGGATACATTTTTTGGAAATGTCTTCACTTGCCAAACTTCACTGCAATAAAAAAAGTAAAAAGGTTACATTGAACATTCAAAAAGATTATATTGAGATTTTCTGTTAAAATTATGCAAATTTTTAAATTAAAATCTAGAAAATTAAAATTTTTGAAATAAAAAAATAAGAAAAAACAAAATAAGACAACAGCTTAACATGACAATAATTTAATAATAATGGTTATTCCAGAACATTCAATAAGATTATATTCCAGAACATAACATTGAACATTCAATAAGATTATATTGAGATTTTCTGTTAAAATTATGTAAATTTTTAAATTAAAATCTAGAAAATAAAATTTTTGAAATAAAAAAATAAGAAAAAACAAAATAAGACAACAGCTTAACATGACAATAACTTAATAATAATGACTTTCTTTAATAGATAAATAACAAATATAACTCAATACAAAAACTAATTATTTCCGACTAAATTTTGTACAAAAGTAGGAAAAGTAAAGGTAAGAAATCGTAAGTTTTAGTTAAAAAAGTAGCTGAAAATGTTTTGTCACAAAATTCATAAAACTAAATTAAAAAACAATCCTTACAATATAAAATCTTATAAACTAGAGAAAAAGCAAAATAAATTTAAAGATAAAAAATAAGTTTTGCATTTTTACTCTAATTGGCAACTAACTTTGCTCAAATTATTCCTATTACACATATTAAGATATGCCAGTTCAGATTTATAATACATACAACATACCAGTAAAAAAACTGCTTCAGTGCAAATGCATTAAACTGCAAAATAAGCAAAATTTCTTGTGTTCTTATGATACACCCTGATTTTAAACATGTTTGTTATTATTGCAAGCACAATCTTGGTAATAGAATTAATGCTGTCAATCAGCAACACTATTTTCATAAACTCAAGTTTGTTATGACTCCAAGGCCATCAATCAGAAAATTTTAATGTAAAAGAAATCTGCTTATTATATGTGTGTGTATATACATGTAAAATTATGCATACAAATCTAAGATATTTAAAAAAAATAGTATTCAGATACTTTGATGTTTTCAGTTTAATTTAAATTTTATAAAATAATGTTTAAAAGTTGTTCGTCTTTAAAAAAAAATTGTCCTATGAAATGTTTTGTTAATTTAGCAATATAATTTTGATAAAAAAATAAGTTTAGAGATGTTTTAAAAAGAGGGCTAGAGTATAATAATAAATAGCTCTACTCTAGAAGAGAAGGCACAATTGCAAACATTAATCACAATAAAGAAAGAAAGAAGAAAAAAATATTTCTAAAAAGGATAAACTAGCAGATTATAAGAAGATTTCAAAAGTAAAAATTAATCGGCAGATGCTGTAATAATCTAAAAAGTATGCTGCTGTATTAAAGGGTTTCTACTACTAGACACACAAGTGGGTAGCAAAATAAGAAGAATAGTAAAACTTTTTTGTAACAACAAATAAAAGATTATTACTTCATTTGGTTGAAGCTGGTATTAAGTAACATATGCTCATGAAAGAATGCTTCCATATGTGTAGGATTGCATAAATGTGACAGCTGGAAAAAAAAATATTAGAATCAACGAAAGTTGGAACAAACTGCAATCAAGCTATAATAATTCCAATAAATTTAAACAACAAATTTGTAATCAATTTACTCAGATTATTTGATTGGTATTTTCTTTTTCTATTAAATACAAAATTTTTTTTGCTATGATGTGATGTTAAGTTTATTAAGAAATAATAAAGAAAAGGTGGTATATTCCTTACAACTTTTTATCTGTTAAACTTCAAAATAACAATAAATCATTAAAATAAAATCGACAAAAATCAGAATCAAATCATGCATTAAAAGTTATAAAAATGTAACTATTTTTATTGAGACCCTACATAAAAATTTGTACATAAAATAATCTCAAGTATGATGAATAAAATAGATAAATGAATTATGAATAAAATGGATCCAAATGGTAAAATTTTTTTATAAAAAAATCCTTAATAAATATTATTAATGATTATATATATATATATATATATGAATAAGTATTAGTAGTTTTATACACAAATAAGTTTGATCACTAAAAAATTAATTAAACTCAGCTATGTTATTAGTATGAGGTAAAAGAAGAAAAAAAACTATAACAGAAATATATAAGATAATTAGATATAAAAAATATTAAACAAAATATTTAAATGTTAAAAATCTCAATTTAACTTATTCACATAGCCTTATTTTTAGAAAAAGTGACCGTAAAAAGCTCCTCAAAGAATGCTGCCATAATAAAAAGGCTGCTAAAATGGAAAGTTTATAAAAAAGCAAAAGAGAAACAGCAAAAAACTGTTATGAGTTCTGAAATGTAGCTTTAATATTAAGAATCACACTTTTCTAGGTCATCTGTCTAATCATACGGGAAAAAATTGATAATAAAAGTATAAAGTCTATAAGTAATGCTCCTTTAAAATGCTATACTATTAAAACAAGAAAACAGTGAAAACCAAACTAACAGGAAAATAACCCAATTCTTACAAACAAAAAAAAAAAAAAAATGATGAAAAAATGACTATTTAGACTTGCCTGGATATAATAATAAAAAAAGCAATGGTACGAAACTTATGGTTCAGTATAAAGTAATCTAGTATCAATTGTTCAATTTTTGCTTTTCTATTGACTTTCGGAACATAAATGAACAAGTTTGAGAACTCATTAAAAAAGTATAAAAACATTTTCTAATAATGCATAGCAAAAAATACAATTTTAGATTAAATCTATTCAAATTCTTCCCAAAATAAAAACGTAGTAAAAAAAAAAACTTTTCCAAATATTTGGCTGAATATTCAGCTGCATATCAAAAAGTGGCCGAATATTCGTTACATTCTTATACACAACTAATGTAATGTAGAAAAGTATTTTGGTTAATAAAATGAATTTATTTCAATTTTATTAAAGATTTCCATAATAATTGAGCAATTTTTATTTAAAATGACCATCTTTCAACACATAAATAATAAATTTTAAGATTTTTTCTTTTATTTTTAAAAAAAGCCATTATTATTTAATTTGAGATCCATGGCAAGTTTTAAATATAAATAGATGTTTCTATTCCACACAAATTAATTCAGTTGAGCAAAAAATTAATAATTAAACAAACAGAAATAGCCTAACTTATTTTTAAAACTAATAACAGCTAAGAGGATGAAAAGACAATCTAAAATGCTATGATTATTCTTAAAAAATATGAGCCAAAAAGCGTAAGTGAATACAAGCCTAAATATATATGAGCTCAATGCAATACAATACTAAAAGCAAATGAATTCTGGAAATGATGTTTTCATCAAACAGATCCAGTGCCTTACTTGTCTAAGCTCCACTTCTTTTGGCACTGATTCCCCAGCAAGGTCTGGTTTAATGAATCCTAAAAGAGCAGCAATTCTAGATATACCAATAGATGCTGATAATTGAAGAGATTGTAAAGATGGAAGTAGCTGGGAATTCCTGAACAAATGAGAAAAAATAACTAATTTTATCATAGTAATATCTTTAAATAAAAAAAGAACTCTAACCATAATAAATAAGAATATTTTGCTACATTTGTGCAATATTTAATGAAGAAACGAATTCAATCTTTTTATATACTATATAAAAACACATTTTTCAATATTTCTACTAATTGCTGACATTTAGCAAATGGTAGTAAAAAACTGATAAGATTAACAGATAAATGAGGAATTGTACTGTAAGCAATTGTAATTGAATATGCGCTTAAATTAATAAAGGTATAAAACAACAAAAAAGCAACTCTAATCAAAACAGCATTATAAATAGTTCTCCTTATTTTAATAAACAGACTATTTTCAATATAATCTTATGTATAGCTGCAAGATAATATTTGAAAAGAGAGCTTAGTGCCTCCTCTCCCAAGAAAAAAAAACCTGAAAGTAATTTGAAATTATGTTAGCTATTAATTTACACGCATAAACAATAAAAAATTAGTAAATACAAAAAAATAAAAGTTTATTTTGATTAAATATTTCTTGTTAAAGATAAAATTAAACATTTAAAAAGTATTTGAAGACAAATAAAAACATAATTAAATATTGGAATAGTGGAAAGATACTGCATGTTTCTTTTCATGTTATTTATTTCCATGCTCATGAGTTACCAAATAAAGAGATACTTATTTCAAAACAATATGTAGTATGTAATTTGCACTTGTATGATTCCATAATTTTAAATTATTTATTATAAAAAAAAGCTTGGGTATTATAAATTGTTGTTTCTTCTATAATTGTTTTAACCATGGCTTTTGAAGGAGAAGGAAAAATAAATCTTCTTTAAATAGTCACAAATTTACTATATCCCTGCAGACAAAAATAAACAAGACTTTAAAAAATATTGCCAACAAAATGAAGAAAAATTTTAAAAAAAATTGACTTTTCTGTTATTAACAGTGTTTTTTATATTCTTAAGCTAAGTTATATCCTTCAGTACTGAAGTTTCAATTAATGCATTTAAAGGACTTTCTTCTAAGTGCACTTAATTTATCACGTAAATTGCATTATCAGATATTCTTGTCTTTTTAAACTTGTAAACTTGCCAAATGCAAACATTTTATTTTAGATAAATTTTTGAATTGCAGATCTATATAGAGGACTCTGATGTAAGGCGTACAAGCAATAATATTTTAATTACGTATATTCTAAATTTATGCGCTCAAAATCTCACTTTAAAAAATAGAAAGTCAGAAAAAAAAATATTTTTACGTATTACTGCTTTCCAAAGAGAAAAATTAAAAAGTACACCATACCAATAATTATTCCAATCTTCCTTTTGCCTCCAAAATAAGTCTTCAACAAGAGGATTTAATATGATAATATCACTGACATCCCTATAACAAAACAAAAAATTAATTTTTTCAATATATGGCACAGCATTAAAGCCTAACAAAACAACAAACTTTATTAAAAACATTTTTAAACTAAAAAATACATTACAACATAAAACCGGGGTAATTGTGACACTAGAAGAACCCCGAAAAATTTTTGTGCAAAAAATCGATATCAATTTACATACCATACTACTTTCATAGTTACCATAATTTTTTTTAAATAAAATTTATAATTAAAATACCCATCAATGAAGAATATCATACCTTTTTAGAAACTAATTAAAAAAAATCATCTTAGTTCTTACAAGAATTGCGATATTAGATTTTTAAATCACATGAATGTGAAACGCAATATTGGATTTTTTAACAGCATGAGTATGAATCAGGATACATGATTTTTAGATCAGGTAAATATGAATCACAATGCATAGCTTTATCACGTATAAATACAAAAATCAATATTACAAAGGCATGAATACAAATCGAAATATTTGATTTTAAAAATGCGTTAAAAAAAATATAACTATTGATTTTAGAAACGTGTGTATGCAAATCACAATTCTGGATTTTAAAAATGCATAAATATGAATTTTGACATTGGATTTTAACTAACTAGAATACGAATCTTGATACTGAACTTTAAAATAAATGCATAAGAATCAAGAAATTGATTTGAATACACAAATTCAAATCGCGATATTGGATTTCTAAAACACATGAATATGAATCGCAATAGGTAACTCTTAACGATGGCAAATACGAAAATCAATGCTTATTAAAATCAAATGAATAAGAATTGCGATATTAGGGAATTCCTTTGCAGTTACAAATACTCAAAATGGACAAAATCTGCCCCTGGGTTATAATTAGTATTGGTGGAAGAATCACATTGTAAATGGAAATTCAGCAAAAACAGAATTCAGTGAAATTTAATTTCAGATTGCGGAATTCAGGAAAATTTCGTCTGATTACATATTTTTGATTAAGGGATGTTCGAGAACCAACGGTTTTCCGTTCTATTTTAGAAAAATCACACATGTCCTTCTCTTAATTTTTAGACTTGGTAGGATGACACACACACACAAGAAAAAATAAACGGAATTCTCGTGTGCACCTGGAATACAATCACAATCACCTCTGATAAAACTAAAATTTGTGCCATACTCAGGGTACATCATGCTGTAATGCCTAGCAATAAGTCCACCCATCTCAGATCCAACCATGATAAAAGGGCGACTAACAGGTAGTGCTGTAGTTACAAGGTGATGCAAATCACAGGTCATTCTGGAAAGAAAAAAAACATTAAATGTTGGAGCACTGAAATATGTTGGAGCACTGAAATATGTTGAAATACTAAATCAAGAATGTAAACTAACTCACTGTTCTACAGTTGCAACTTGTGATACAAATTTTCTATTCTCTGTTTTGTGTGTCTTGCTCATTTGATTCTGAAAAGGAAAAATTTCTTTTTAACTTATGTTTTATGAAAAACCTACGGAATTATTCTGCATGTAAGCTAGGGGTGCACAACCTTTTTGAGTGAAGGGCCACTTGCGCAGCTGGTTGGATAACGAAGGGCCGCACATGTATTTTGACATGTTAATGACAAATGTAGTAATGTTTATTTAAACATTAGCGTTCCATTTTTTTATCAATAAACTTAGTAATATCAATAACTTAGTAGTGTTCCATTATTAGAATTCATTCAAAAATAAAAAAACTTATACTTTTTTTTTTTACAAAAAAAAACTTATTTTTATTATCTGAACAATAGATTTATCAAAATAAATAAACATTGAAGAAAAGAAATTTTTTTTTTATCATATCATGCAATACGAAAATTCATTTTAGAATTAAATTCTAATAAATGAAAAAAAATCTGCAATGCCCACAGAATGAAAATAGGAAAAAGTTGTCATATTTAAGTATTATAAATTCAAATTAAATATTTTAATTGAAGAAAATTTATAGGCTTTAAACAAAAGCCTAAAATAAAAGCAAAACTGTGATAGTTCAAAATAAAATTCAATGCTTATTTTGTAATGTACTTTGTTATTTTATTTTATTAATTATTAGATTTTTTATATCGTAAACATTTCCCTTTTTTTTATCGAAAAAGATCACTTAAGCAACAAAAAATTTAAATCTAAACTACAAACAGTGAGCAGTTTAAAAATTCACGTTTTCCGCCATTTTATGAATTTCTCAAGTTGAAATAACATTGCATTTAAATTAGGGAGCGATGTAACGAGTATTTGGCCGTTCTGTGAAAAATTCAGTTGGTTGAAGGATCAGTCAAATATTCGGCAGAATATTTTTTAGAAATGCATTTTTCTAAGTTTTTTTTATTTTTGAATTTTTATAAATATTAATAAAATACTTTTTTAAAAAAAAATTATAATCAGACAATTTTGTCAATTTTTTCGATACTTAGAGAATTGAGAAGTATTTTTTTTCCATTTTTTGCTGCTTTTATTATAACCCAGCATTTTAACAGAACGTCTCATAGTATTAATTTATTATCACTCCTTCCCTGTACTGTAATATAAATAACCAGTAACATAGAAAAGTGTGATTTTCAGTATTAAAGTTTTGTTTCAGGAACTAAGAAAAATTTGTTTCTCCTGTTCTTTTTTTTAGGCATTTTTATTATGACTCAGCATTTTTTTTAAAAATAAAGTTTATTTTATAGCAATTTTTTTTCTTCTAAAATTATGGCAATGAGAAAAATTTAAATTGAGATTCTCAGCATAAGTTTTTCATTTTAAAAATTAAGAATGTTTTTACTATCTTTTTATTTTCTTTAAATAAAAAAAAACTTTTTTTAGACGTTTTCACTATAACGCAGTAATTTTTAATAGCATTTCTGATGACTTAATTCATTTTTCATGGCTTTCTCTGGTAATTGAAAAACTGAGATGTTCAGCTTTAAAAAAAAATTTCAAAAATTAAGATTGATTTTTATGTTCTCTGTTTCGCTTTTCGACATTTTCAAAAACTTTCTTGATTCGCCTTGATTGGCAAAAACGTTCTTTTTAGAGTTAATTTATGAATACGTTTTTCCAGGAAATATTATTCTCAGCATTAAAATTTTAGTTTCAGTGTTTAGTAGCAGTAAAAGATTTTGCTATTTGGCCCCAATTGTACTGCGTTCAGTCGATGTTTTTCTTCTTTTTTTTGCCGAATATTTGGTTTTTGACAAATCACAATTCATTACCACATTCGACCAAATCATATTCGTTGCGGAAATAAAAACGAAGGAAAAATAACTAGGACTTACGATAAAACTGTACCGAAATACCGTATCAAAAAGTGATTATTTAATTGCGCGATTAACAATCACGGGTCGTAATAACATCATAGTTAAATAACGGGATAGTCAAAATCATGTGGAAAAACATAGAAATAAGTGGGAAAATATATATTTATGCTGAACTCAGCACGAATAAAGCGTGTCAAATGCATGATTTAAAATTTGCATGTCGTAATAGAATAATTGGAATTTTTTATAATACGTGGGAACGCATAGCAATAACTGCCAAAAAAAAAATTGTTGAAAAAAAAGAAAGAATTGCAAAAAAAAAAATCACTTAGATTTAAGATGAAATCGTCACAAATAAAGTGCAAGAAAAGTGATTATTTAAATTTGCGATTTGAAACTCGCGTCGTAATAAAAATTCGGGATTTTCGAAATCACGTAGAAAAGCGGAAATAACTGTTTAAAAAAAATCATTTATATTTACTATAAAATCAGCTTAAAGAAAGCGCGTTAAACGTACATTTACTAAAGAATCTGTTAAAATTGATTGTGTCAAAACGTGACGACTTAAAAGTGCGATTAAAAATTGCCATTTTTAAAAAATTTGTTATTGTGTTTAGAAGCTCTCGCGGGCCGCACTTCAGTAGTCGAAGGGCCGCATTTGGCCCGCGGGCCGCAGGTTGTGCACCCTTAATGTAAGCAATACTTTCTTGGAACTTAACATTTAAATATCATGAAAGACCGTTGATTGTAAATAAACTAAATTACTCAAATAATGAGTAAGTTTTGTGACACAGAGTCAGTGGAGTGGACTCTAAAATGTTAAATCTGTTGCTGTAAAGTAAAAAGTTGAAAACATTCAATTGGTTTACTTAATAGATAGATATGTTGATTTACAATCTCTGTATAGTACTTTTTATACATGTTATGCTGTTTTTATGTAAATATCCTGTTGAGTGTCAAATAAAATATTTTAATAATAAACTTATATTTGTAATACAGTCGAACCTCGCTAACTCGATTTCACGAATTTTTCGATACCTCGAAGAAAAATAAATTCTCTTCAAATTTCCTATACACTCAATGTTAAAAAAACCTTGATTTCTCGAAATTTTTTTTCTAATCCTCAATAACTTGAATTTTTTTCCATAAATAGCGTAGATTTTTTTTCTGAAAATAAAAAAAAAATTCCAAAGAAAAAAAAAAAATTAAGAATACAAAGCCAATTCTCATAATCATAATCAATTCTCAAACAAACATTTTCTGCAGTGGACACTGTAAGGAGATTTATTGAGAGGCAGCTGAATATGTCAATGGAGAAATTTAAAGCCATAGTCCACTTAGAAAGTGTTATAGACAAACTTTCTTACACATCTCTAAAGCAAACAACTATTAAATCTTTTTAAGTGCAAAAAGTGTTTTTAGAATAAATATGGAATAGTAAATAAGGTATGTAAAGAGCATTTTTCTTTATTTTACCATTGATAACATGCGATTTTTGATAATACGAATTTTCGGTATCTCGAATTTTTCCTCCTCTCCCTTCAAGTTCGAGGTTTGACTGTATAATGCATAAATATGTACAGTAACCATCACTAATAATGAAATCAATGGCTTTTAAAAATCAAATCTCCAAGAATTGCTATAATATCAAAACATGTTAAAACCATTCTTAAAGTGCATAACAGTGTTTTATAAAACAAAAATCAAGCTTTTGGGACCATGTGTTTTAAAAATAAAACGAAAAACAATCAAATTTGTTTTCCTCTGAAAATTTTGAATTTTCTTTTTTTCTCACATGTAAAGAGATGTGTAGCATATAGATGACAAATTCCAATTTGTCATCAAGAGAGAGAAAAGGAACTACAGGATAGAAATACACTTTACACTTCTGAAGAAATTTGAAGGGTCAAAGTAAAAAAAGAATAAAACAGTGAGGGAATCGATTTAGCCTCTAGTATATTTAAACTTTGTAAAAACTTTAAAACCATCTCTTTTTCTCCCTATTTATTTATTAATAAGCCAATGTAGGTAAATTAGTTTGATCCCTGTCGAGTGTAGTAGGAATAGTCCCAAAGTTTTTGAAAATTATTAATTAAATATTATTATTTGTTACGTATTTAGCATGCGCTCTTTTAATAATCAGCTTATTTTCCTACAAAATTATTTTAAACATTGAAAAAGTTTTACCAAACAAAGGAATTTTATTGTTCGGTGGAAACAATAAATTTGATCAATTGCAAAGTCTGTAGTCAAGTAAATTGTGCGCACTTTGAAAAGTTAAAGATGTCTCTGTGTTACATAACTTACTAATTATAAATGGGAACCAAGATCTTACCACAAATGGAAGGTCGCTGTAACCCAGACCTGCACGATCATAAACACAAACCTGAAATGATAAGCAAAAATTAAAAAAGCCTGATCTAACTTTTAAATAATAAGAATATTTTTTCCAAATCTACAATAAGTACCTTTGAAATTTTGGCTAATTCACGTTGGACAAGGTACCATACATCAGAAGTTCCCCCAGTAGGAGCATCTAATATGACTAAATAAAAAGTAAGACCATACAAAATGACTATAAAATAAAATTAGGACATAACAATTTTAATTTTTAGGAAAACTCATAGACTGTTTCCATTATAGCATATTTTCATTTATATCTAACAGGTTTGAAAGAATTATAGAATACATAACTTATAAAAGCAATAAGCACAAATTCAAAAAAAAAGAAAGAAAAAAAAAAGAAAAAAAAAAAAAAACTGTAAACTACATTTATGTAATGGAAGATTTTTTCACTCTAAGGTAAAATAAAACACGTATAGGAATTTTTCCAAGTAAAATAAATGAGGTTAAAATTCATTTTTTACTTCAAACGAGTATATTTCTAGACTATAATGACCAAATTCAAATGCAAAAATGGTTAACAATGGTGATCCATGATACACGCTGACAGTATACATTACTGCTTTCAAAGGTTAATCTAAAAAATAATGATGGAAAAAGCAAAATAATATACAAATCTATTTGTATTCAACAAAAGCAAACAAAATAAATGACATAAAACTTGATCTAAAGCCTTTGCTGTTTTTCTTTTGGTCATAGAATTTTGGAAAAAACATTTGGCAACAATTTATTTATAAAAAATATTAAATAAAAAAATAAAATATAACTGTCAAACGATTTTCACCTTGAATGATTGTTTTGCCAGAAACATTATTTTTATAGAAATGGATTTTAAATTCAAAGTTGCACATTTATATTACCACTCATTTTTCCATCAAAATGATGACAATTAAAAAGAAAAAAAAAGAAAAAAACAATTCAAACTCTTATTTGGTTTCTAGTTTCAAAAAGCGAATTCGATTTTTTTTCAAAAGAATTGAAAAGAAAAATTATAATTTGATTTTAAACAGATGCTTAGTTAAACTGTTTAAAATTCAGTTTTAAAAAGCACAATCTTTTGAAAATGAAAAATAAAATTTGCAGTCTTTGTCAAAACCGATGAGGAGTAGAATAGGCTGCTAACTGGCGGCTTCTGAAAGTAAACTTACATTCTTCTTATCTGTGATCATAACAGCCATTGAATGTCTCAACTACATGCACTATCCAACCATTCCTATCTATGGTGACTCCTCTCCAATTTTTTATCTTCAAGACACTTATGACTTTTACAGTTGGAGGTTTTTTTCTGGCCCGAGATCCCAGAGGACTATTGAAAATGGCAATTTTAGCTACATTACATTCTGGGCTTTCCCATGGGCATGTCTGGAGAATCTTAACCTATCCATTTTAACATATCACTTCTAATTACCTGTGTTATCGGTGGCAGCTTAAATAACTCAAAGTTACACCTAATTTGTTAACGGCCTTTCTCTTGTACAACATAGCCATTAGGACAGTTCTTTCAAAAATATTCAGGGTGCACTGAGTGTCTGCATTATGAGTCCCAGTTTTATTTGTATAGAGCAGTGGTTACCAACTAGTGGCCCGCAGACCACATTTGGCCAGCGAACTAAAATATATCAGTTGTCATTTTTTTGCGGACAATTTCAGTATAAAAATCTATATGGGTTAAAAGTACTTTTCTTCATTTAAAAACTTAATTTCTTTGTTTCTGTAAAATTTAACACACCAATGATGCAAAACAAATATTTCTCATGTAAAAATCTACTTCTTATTTTAATTTGCAATTTAATACTTTTGTTTAGTACAACTTGATAAAAATCTGACAGTAATATTTAATGTTCCTTCAAACATAAAAAGAATCCTATATAAAATTTTTATAAAGTTGCGGCCCGCCATTTGACTGGTGTTTTTAATTGCAGCCCCCGGCCTCATGTAAGTAGGAAACTTCTGGTATAGAGCAGAATAAGAGTCCGATAAAATTTTATTTTAACTTTTTGAATGATTTATTTTGATCTTAGTTGTCTTCTTGGTCCAAAGAAACACTTTTGAGCATTTTTATTTTGTTATCAATTTCTGCTTGAAGCTTGTTTGCGTAGTTGATTATTGTGCAAACGCATTTCAATTAATTGACTTTGTATTAAGTGAGACCATTAATACATGGAGGAGCAGTGGTTTACAGTTGAGGGTACAGATTTCATAAATTTAGTTTTATCTTCACTAATGGTGAGATCCATATTTGTGGCAGAAGTCAAACTTATCTTGACTTAAAATGTTATTACCTAGAACTAAAAATTTAATCTTTGAATAGAAATTAAAAGGGAATAGAGAGGATAACAATCAATTTTAATACAGATATCTCTATCTTATTAAATTTCATCAATAAAACTTTTTAAATTGCTCAACAATATTCTTAAAATAATTTAGTATGCTTTTTACAATCCCTGATGAAGTCATTTATGAATGTGAATTATTTTTCTCACATTAAAAAAGATATTAATAAAATAATGATGCCCTGAAAGAAATATTTGTACGAATGTAAAAGATGAAGCTTTTTGTTTCAATTAAGAGTACGTGGTTTATCGAATCCTTAAACCTAAATATATTATATAGATAATTTAAACTCAGAAAAAGTACAATATAAGTGTAACAAAAAATTAAATATATATTTACGCAAATAAAAATTTTTTACTATTGAAAGTCAAAGGTTAAAAATTAAATTTCCAATTATATAATAAATTAATGCACTTTGCACATCCACATGTCTTTTTCAATGAATATGAAATACTTTAACACAAAATTTATAACAAAAAGTATTAAATAATGCAAATATTTTAAAATAACAAAATAAGTATAGAAAAAAGAATCATGGGATTTACATTTCAACTTCATATAATTTCTTCCATAAGTAAATACAATAAATTTTTATAATTACTTGTCGGTATGCCTTCCCCAATACAGCTGATGAACATTTTCTGTCCCCAACCCATATCAACCTGTTGCCCTAAAAACAAAAATATAAAACAATCATATACTTTTAAGGAAAAACAATGTAAGGAAAAACAATCATATACTTTTCAAGACATTTTAAAAGAAGAACACAATTATAATAAATACAATGTTCCTAACATGTTTATTCAAACACCACTCTAATGGCTCAGTTTCAAGCAGTTGTTATACCGCTGTTGTTGAGCTAAGTTTGTGAAATTGATCCTGGCAGTCAACTAAACATGTTGGTTGTAGTGTCTCAGCTTGAAGAGATGGCTACCAGTGCAGTCCAGTCATCTGGCTAGGGTCAAAACTATGCAGTATTCCTGACATGACAGTTAAAAGATAAAGTTCTGAAAAATAGGACTAGTTGCTTGGCCATGGTTGGGTGGTGTGCATTTATTTGAAGTTGGATTTTTAAAAGAGTATAAAAACTTTGTATTGAACAATATTATACTGATTTGACTTACCAGTTAATGCCAACCCACTTTACTGGCTTAACTTTTTAGAAATGCTGGTAGTTTATGAAATTAATTTTGTTTATCATACTCTATTAAAAAGGATATTATATGAACTGTTTGATTTGTCTTGGAGATATTTCCGTATCATGATCTGTCGCACCAAGGTGGGGGATACTTCCGTACTGTGATCTGTAGTGCCCACTACAATTGCCAAGGAGATCAATAGATTTTAAACTTGCAAATTTAAAAAAAAAAAAATATGTAAGTGCTTGCCCGGGGGTGGCTACGAGTTATAACTTACGAGCTAGTCCTTTTCGATCATGCTTTTTTTTTTTTTTCCGTTTCTGGTGGGCCACTGCCCGGAAGTTTCCAAGACTTGGCAGTTATTCTGCCACAGATCACAATACAAAAATCTCCCCTTCATCCTTTTCTGTTTTTAGTTTCTAGCAAGTCACTGGTCATAGGTTACCAAAATTAGTATTTCGGTTTAGATACAATTGCTCAAATGAGAGGAGTCGTGAGAAGAATGAAAACTATTTAGATTTAAGAACAGAGATACCAACTGCTCCGGACACGCCAAAATAATTACTAAAACGGTAGATAATTACGAAGTGAATTTTGCAAATATTTGACTATTTTTGCTTGCTTTTTATAACGTATAGCATGACATAACTCCTATAAAGTGGTGAATTATATAACCCACTGAATTGTTTAGAAATAGTGGTGGATAAAAATCTACTGAATTGAATTTATTAAACCAAGAATCACAATTGATAAACTACCACTTCAAAATATATATTTGCTGTCCGGAGCAAGTTGGCATCTCTGTAAGAATACAAAATCATTGTACCTTATTAAGGCTCCTATACTATCAATTCTAATTCAGTGGCTCTATACCTTATGTTAGAAAACGTATATCAAAATACCTAATTTTAATGTAACTCACCCTCGGTTGGCATCAGCATAGCTAGTTCTCGTTTTAAAGACGCATAATTCAATAAAGGTGGAATAACAAGAATGAGAAAAATGTATTTCATGAAAGAAATGCGATCGCAAAATCTTTGATAAGCAGACGATGACAGTCGAACGTCATTTTCAGGCACACTGTTATTAACAGCTGAGTTATCATTGTAAGACGGAGATTTATTCTAAAACGAAAAAAAGAAAAGAAAAAGATTAAAATCATCCAAAACAAATAAAAATCATCAAAAAATAACAGTTTAATAGGTAATCAATACTTCATTTCTATTTAGTTGCCGACGATGCATGATGAAGCCGGTAAATACTTTTTATAATTTACGTTAACACGAAACTTAAAAAGATTTTTTTTATGAATATTTAAATAAACACAGCTGAGTCATTTTCAACAAATTCCTACAACTACAAATTGCTTATTTAAAGAGAAAACTAAACAAATTATATCCACGCATTAACTTGCTTCCAACACATTTTAATTTTTTTAATGTAAACAAAAACAAATAACCCTATTCCTAATAGAGGGCGCTACCAATCAGAGTTATTAAATGGTTATGGTCATAGTATAGAAATTAAAATAGTAGTTTCGAGTTTCGATTTAATTTTTATTGCTGTTTTCAATTATTTAGATCATCAACAGAATTTGTTAACTCTTCCATGTGATTATTCCAGTCTCAAATGAGACTGTGCATTTTACTAAGCTGTCGTTATTTTTCTTTTTATACGGTAAGCTATAAGTTTTGATGTCTCAACTTGTGCAGACGACGAGATGAGTATACTGCAATAAATAAATAATGCATTAATTATGTTTTATATTCATGTTTGTTCCGTTTATACGTGCAAAAATCATTATCATTGTTTCCTAAAAAATATAGTTATTAATACAATATTTTAATGTACTCTCGATTGATCGAAATCTTCTGGAAGCAAAATAATTCTTATATCATGTGGATGCAGGAAAAAATACTTTTGACAATTTAATACTTATAAATTGGTACGTATTTAACGAAAAGATTTCTAGAAATTCCATTCGAAATATTTTTTTAATGCTCAAGTTTTTGTTGCATTTAACTAGACTTATTTTTTTACTAAATGTCTATTTCCAGAACTATGCTTATCTGTGATGAGTTTAGTTTGTTTAATATTGGTTGTCAACTGTTTACCAACTAAATTTTTTTTTTTTAAATTCACTTATTTTTGTGCTAGGCACATTTAATTAAATGATTTTATTGGTAGATCATGATGTAATATTTTTGAACAAACATTTTTTAAGAACTTTGGCTATTGATAATTGTAATATTAATTGTGAGGTTTTGCTATAATTTTTATAGTAATAAAGCTATTCTAGCTTGTTGCAGAAATTTACTGGACGTCTAGACACTAAATGTTGTACTGAAAAGTCTATTTACTTGTTCATGTATACATTTTAATTCATTTAGTATTATTTTACCTTATTAACGTTGATTAAACTTAAATTAATATATGTTATGGAGTCTTTTGAAAGTAAGTGTTCAATAGCTTGTATAATAATTTTAGTACATTTATTCGTATTACGTTTAACAATTAAAATTGTAAGAAACATAAAAGTCTAAAAATTTAATCTTTTAAATATTCTCGTATCTTCCCTAATTTTTTTTTCTTCTTTTAAAGTTCAAATTGTCCTTTTAAAAGTATTGCTAAATTTTTTACCAAGGTCTTCGTTGGCATGAGGGTGACTTTGGGTTGACCTCCGCTCAATTATTAATCTCTAAATGTCCTTCTCAATATGACAGACCAATGAAGAAAATTTCGTGAGTTATCATAAATTTAAATTCATTGATGGTTAAAAACAATAAAAATTAGTGATCTTTTTGTATTTATTTTGCACACTTAAGATTTTGTTCTTATGTGTGAAAGTTAGAAAACTATGACTGCTTAATTTAATTTCGACCACCTGAATTAGTCCCCTACAATACCATATTTTCTCTTTTATCAATAAATTGATTGGGATAATAATACTTGCAGATAAAGTTTATTTTTTAGATTTTTTTTAGTCACTGATGTTTTTAAAATAAAGATATTATTTCATAATATCCTATAACAAATTTTTTTTTCTCATTCTTTTTATAAAATAAAATGTGAATACAACAATAGTTTTGTAAAAAAATTTATTTCAGACAATTTTATGGCAAAATAAACTGAAATTTTCTGATCATACTCAAAGTAATTTTTTTTTATTTCTATTAAATGGAACATACTTATTGAGTAGCTTGATATTGAAGGATATCTCTGTAATATTAGTTTTATTGGAAGCTAAAAGTGGAAACATTACAGAATTTACTCATAAAAACAAATTGCTTAATCTCTAGAACCGTTTACCTAAATCATCAAACAAATAACATCTTTGTTTAATTTATAAGTGCTTTTTACGAAAACTTTTCCTAAGCATGATTAACCTGCTTCAAGCTTTAGTTTGAATACTAATAGTATAAAAGGAAATAGAACATTTTTGGAGAAAGGATCAATCTAATCTTTTTTAGACCATTCTTTTTAATAAAAAACTATTAAGAGTTAGGCCTTCAAAAAAAAATTTTTTTTGAAACTATTCCTTTCTGTTTACTGTCAGTAAGAATGTATATTTAAAAAAAAATCTTTTTAACAACTTTAACACATATTTGTCCACATTGATGAAAATTCATCATTTTCCAGTTAATCACTGGTAGTTAAATGACAAAAATATGTTATTTATATACAATTGCAGCAATAATTAATTATCAAAAATGCAGACATTTGGTTATTGAATGATGGACAGATTTTTGTTAATTATTTGAAGTTAATTAATTGATTTTGTTAATTAATTGATTTTGTTGAAGCCATTATCATTTTATTTTTTAAAATGCTAATTTATAATGTTTATATCTGAAGTATTTATATTTTTTAGTCTAAATGAATTTTGCTTATTTTTCTTCTTATTTTCCAGAGTAATGTGTTGTACCAACAAAATGGTGATTGAATCCACATCTAGAAGACAGATACAATCGGATATCAGTTTTTCTCCTAAAAACTTGAAAAATTATGAAGAATTTATTTGCGGTTTTGGATCCGGATTTGTAAATATAGTCATAACCTTTCCTATTAACAAAATTATGTTTCGCCAAATGCTACATGGTGTAAACTCCCAGCTTGCATTGAATCAAATTAAAAAGGAAGGTTTGCAATTCTTGTATAGAGGATGCTTTCCCCCATTATTACAAAAAACTACAAATGTTTCTTTGATGTTTGGTTCACTGAAAGCGTATAAAAGCCATTTATCTGAATCTTTTCCATCTCTGAATAGTTTTATTATTCTCTCTGTTGCGGCAACTTTAGCAGGTGGCACAGAAGCACTTCTTACTCCACTAGAAAGGGTTCAAACTTTGTTACAAGATGGACATTATAATAATAAGTTTAAGAATACTTATCATGCCTTTGCAGAAATGAGAAAGTGTGGTTTTAAGGAATACTATAGGGGATTAACGCCTATTTTATTTCGTAATTCAGGATCTAATATAGTATTCTTTGGCTTGAGAGATCAAGTTAGAGATTTTTTGCCACATTCTCATTCTACGCTTGAAAATGTGTTACATGATTTTGTCACTGGTGCTGTGGTAGGAGCTTTGACTAGTACAATATTTTATCCAGCCAATGTTATAAAAACTAAAATGCAAGTATGCTACAACGCTCCCTTTATGACTTTTTCTCAAGCCTTTAAGCAAACATATGAAGAGAGAGGAAGGAGTATAAGAAAAATGTACATGGGGGTCCATATCAACTATAGTAGAGCCTTTATTTCATGGGGTATTATTAATGCCTCCCAACAATTGTTAAAGAAGTATTTTTTTAGTGGTGAAAAAAATTCTTGATGTAAATTCAATTGAGAATGCTAGATATTTTTCTTAAATTATTTTGTTTTGTTAAGAATCTTTATTTTAATAGTATTTGTTTTTATTTAATTAAAATTGTTATTGTCAATTTTATTTATTAAATAAAACAGAAAGAAATTGACCCTATTTTATCCCTACAATACAGAGGTTTTAATTCTCTGAAAATGGTGACTTTTGCAGACTTTTTTTAAAATTAAAACATACTCTAAACATTTCATTTTAATTATTGTGGGATGCCTAATTTATGTTTGTACAAAACTATTTTTTTAAAAAAAAAAACAGTCTGTAGCTTTATTGTTGTAAAGGGATAAAAAAAATTGTCTCTCACAATTTCAAAAGATTTTATTAAATTTTGAATATTCTTTATGTATATTTGAATATTCTTTTATCATTATTATAATAATTGTAGTGCAATAAATACCTCTACTATACATCTAGCACAAATATAAAATCTGCTTATGAAAAAGATGAAAAGCATCATACTGTTGTTTTTATTCAATTTCAGTATAGTCTTTCGTTTTAAATATCATTTGTTATAGTCAATACCAATTTGCTTAAAGAAATTCCTAGTTAACATGCTTTTTAGTATGGTTTGTTGTTTCGTTCTCCTTGCTATCCCTTTTTTGTTTAAAGCCCAGTTAAGCTACTCATAATGTGAGTAGTTAGATGTCATTATTCCTGTATTTTCTTACTATAGAATTTTTTTAGGTACTTTTTGGTTAATTGGAAACTAGCGAAAAGTCGTCAACATTTTTTATTTTCTCTTACTATTTTTTATTTAATTAATTTTTTTTAAAGACTGAACAAAATGGATATTCACAAAAGAATAAAAATATGGAAAAAATTGTTAAATCTCTTTGCTCCAACTAGCCAGAAAGTACCTGTTTTATTATACATTTATTAGTTAATGACATTTACTTCACAATTAAAAAGCTTATAGAAAATCAAAATTTGCAGTGCTTCAAAAATAAAAACACATTTACAATGCTTTTATTTATATTACATCAATTCAAAAATATGGAGCATGTTGTTTTCTGGATATTAGAAGATTTTGCATTAATTTCTTTTTTTATCTTTATTTTTGTACCAATTGTAGTAATTTTTCTATATACCTCTGCTTCCTTACTGCATCTTTTGTTCCTAGTTCTGTAAAACATAGTCACTGCTACCACTTAATTGTAATTACAATGTTGTGTAAGTGTTTATTTATGGTTATATTCTTTTATGTTTTTGTTGTAATAGTTTTGTTTCACTGACTTATTATAAAGTGTGACTTAATCTCATAATTTTAAAAAAAAAGTCATTTAAAGTAAAATTTTTCAGGTGCTTTAAAAAGATGACACTAAAGAAAAACTTTTTTTCTTGAAAATGATATAATTTAAGACTTTTCATTTTATAAAATAATTTTAAAGATGTTACCGTAAAATACAGTATACCTACTCTCGAAAACCTTGCTATGTCAAAAAAATATTTTTCCCGTTGGCAATACATGTCCACCTAATGTTAATTTGATTTCCTATGTCAAAGAGTTTCTACTCAAAACCTTGTTAGGTTGAATAGTATTCAAAATAGAAAATGAATCTTTTCCGAAAAATCACAATGTAAGTTCATTGTAAACAGATTCTTTTCTATTTAATGCATAATTATTTTTATCTTACTTTTAAAAATTATCATTGCTGTATTTAGACTTATTGTTAACAATTATTATAAACATAAGATAAACATTTTTAGAGTTCTATTTAGAATATATTTTTCTACTTTTTAGAACATCATAGAGATGACAAGTTTAGTTCTAAACTTGGTATCTCAAACACTCGCTATGTCGAATTTTTTTTTTAGCGTCACTTCAACTTTTAAATATCGAAAAAATGTAGTAATTTTAACAAAATATTTTTTTAAATTTGTACTAATAAGCTATTTATTCATAATAACAGATGTATTGAATTAAAAAAAAAGAATTATCCTATAAATTAATGTTATATTTGCGTTAAAATAATTAGAAGTATGTGGTGCAAACTGAATGACAAGACCATGAATAATCTCATTTATTTTTGCCAAATTTACATATTTCTTCCTTTTGTTAAGTTTTTTTTTTATGATTTGTTTTTCTCATTTACGAAGTTTATATTGTTATTAAAAGAGAAATTCTTCGTTATATGTCACTGTCTTATACACCACTGTATAAAACATTTTTGGCAACTTAATACTTTTTTAGAGGGTATGAAATTTAGATAACCTTTGCTCATTTATTAATATTTCTTATAGGTTTCCTTTACAAAACTAAGGCAGCTTCAATTTTGAACGCCCATATTTCCTTAAATATTTATGCTAGTTATTTTCTGGTATACAGTGCTCAAAAACAATCTTTCTAGTTCATAATTAATTGCTTGTCCCTCAAATCTCTGAAATTATGTGATTGACTAATCACATGACCTTTGAAGTTATAGTTCTTTGTTTATTATTTCTTAAGAAATTTTAACAATTGTCAAAAATGGAAATTGCCTTTCATTATTCTTGGGTTGTATGTTTGTAAATACATATTACACAAAATCTGAATTTTTTATATATAAGATTTTATGCTTTATTTTAGGTACCTATTTTAAGCAAGGGTAGTATATTTTGTTGATTATTATTTAAAACAATAACCATAAACTAAGTTGTTGAGTTTTCTAGTGATTGATACATTTATATTACTTTTTTCCTAATTAGCAAAGTTTGGAAAACTTTACTTTTGACAGTTGATTATTCTTTAACATTCTTAGTACTATTAAAAAACCATTTTCTAAAATATGGTTAATTTTTACATTATCATGCACTTTAGAAATGCTGCGATAATTCTTTTTGGCTATTTTATAACTAGCTTAGATAATAAATTACACATCCATAAGAAGCTCTAAATAACCTCTTTTTGTTTTAAGTAAGCTTAGCCGAGTTACAGATCCTCTCCATAGGTATTAAAAGATTATAAAACTCTTTGATAGGATTAAATAAATATCCAATTTCCAAGAAGAAAAAATCTGGTTTAGAATAAATAACTAAGAATTTCAGGTTTTTTCTTTCTTTAAATGTTAGGTTGAAAACTTGAGAGAAACTGATAAAATTAAATCCTTGAAAAAGTTTTAATCTTTTGTTGATTGATGAAATATATATTTTAAATTTAATTTATTTCAGGTCTAGATTTGTAACTTAGTGAATGCAGGGTTGTTTTGCTTTTTTTTCTCCACTTTATTTTTTAATTATGTGTGATACTCTGAATGTTTATTTATGGGTAAAAAGCATTACAGGACATGCGAGTGAGTAAATACATTGTTTATAGTGTTATTAAATAATATCTTTTGGCAATGGGAATTTCGATAAATCTGAGAAATTGAAAGGTTGTTTAAATTTCAGATATGAGTTATTCTAGGAATAAATGTTGGAAAACATGTTTACATAAATGAGGAGGCTAGGGAATTGAAATAAGAGAAGTAACAGAGTGAACTCGTTGGATTTAAGCTGGAAGCACTACATTTCTTGTAAATAGTTAAATTTAGATAGAAATGTGTATTTAACTATTGTTTTCTTTTGTGCTTTAAAGGTTTGTGAATATGCCTATTAGTAATATGAAAATAATTTGGCACACTTAAAAGCAATCAGAATAAATTGATTCACTATATCAGAATTTTTCAACATGTTGTGTAAAATGAGCTTAATATTTTTCTTTAGTCTTTTTTTATCAAATTTACTGACAATATATATACTCTTCATAAGACTGCCATTTTATTTTATATTTGAAAATGTAATAAATTATATTAAAGAAATATTAATTTTATAATTGTTTGCTATATTTTTTCCTTGACTTAATATTGTTGTCTTAAAATAGAAATTTATTGATGAAAACTTGAAAGAAGTTTTTCCAAATGTTTTACGAAGATTTACTGATTTGAAGTATGTTTTTCTAGTATTTTTAAACTTCTGTGATAATCATATCACTCTTTTTAGTTATTTATATGTACAACCAATTATAGTTTAAAAAACTAGAATTATGAATTGTTGAAAAACATTCCCACGCAGTTATTGTTTTAAAGCAACAGCTAAGCGATAGTGCAGCCTTATTTATAGAAATAAATGTATTGATGTAAAAATGAAGTGTAGCTGTTAAATATTTTTTGTTGTGTTTTAAGAATAAAATTTATTGCGAATTGTTACATTTGCTTTGTCTTTAATTCAAACAATAATAAACTAATAAAAAAAGCAAGAACATGAAAATTAAAATACAGCAGTTCCATTTTACTGATTTCCTTTGTTTATAATAAGATTTAATAACAAGGATAATTTTAATTAAATTATTTTCAGCAGTTAAAGTTTCTTTTTTCATAACATGACTTATCAACATAATTTATAAATTTAAAAGTTTATATATAGGCCAGGGTTGGGTTTAAGGCATGATGGGGGCTAATGTGTGACTTTGGGGCTCTACCTATACCAAATTATTAAAAAATATAGAAACTTCTGATGAAATTTCGTTCTAATTAAACTTGTTTTACAGTAATTAAAAAAAGCTTTTCGAAATTTTCTAGTTTAAAATTTTTTTTTTACAAAAATAATTACATTAACCATTAATATTCAAAAATTGTTTATGTCAGCAAAAACTACCAAACATACAAATTTTAAAAACTGAAAGTAACAAATTGGAAATTTTCTGTTGTTACTAAATTTGTATATTTTTGCTAACAGAAAGCCCACACAATTGTACGGGTTTCATAGATGAATACAGAAAATTAGAATAAAAAACCAAGAACTTGTGACTAAAAGAAAAAAAATTAGGTACAGAAATACTTCTTACCCCACTAAAAAGAGTTCAAACAGAAAAAAGTGAGAGGCAAAGATATAATTTATTTCCCGAATTTTACAATTAAAAATACATGAAAATTTCAATGATTCTAAAGGAAAATTGTAAGGCATTATGAGTAAAAATATCTAGTAATTGTTTTAGAAAATCTGAAAAATTAATTTTACCTTCATAAACTTTAGAGGTCCCTAAAAAATATAGGGTCTGGGGCTCCAGCATTAGTAACCCCTCTTTAATCTGGCCCTGTAAATAGAAAATATATATGTCATGGTCAATGTGATTTATTGGTTATTAATAATAACCAATGAAGCCAGTGAAAATTATTAATTTAAGAGAATTATTTTCACAATTTGAATAATTAAAGAATGCGAGCCTCAATGGTTAAGGCACTGAACTGTCGTTATGAAGAACTGGGGTTTGGTCCCCAGTGTCGGCTCGAAGCCCATCCACCTTCAGATAGATGGGAACTAACTTTTCTGGGAAGTAAAGGCATCTTGAACGCAATGCCACAATCATGCTGTTGCTTACGAAATAGTGGAGCCTTAACCTCCATGACCCCCTGACACACAATGGGCAGTTGCAGGAATGCTTTACTTTTAGTTTAAAAAATGCGCTAGGCACATATCTTTCAGAGTCCTATAAAACTAAAATGTCTAAATCCAAAAACTAAATTACAAAATATTTAGTTATAGGTAATAAACTCCAAAATTAATTGTTAGACATTTTAAAAAGAAGTATATTTCAAGACAAGCAAATAATTTTGCAAGCAGAGCTCACCAATTTTTACTGTAGTATCAGGCCCAAAATTACTAATTCTTGTCTCATTCTTTTAAATGGGCCAAACTTTTTAACTTATTACATGATTATAATAACATATTAGAATCTTATATCATTGTGTAATATCTAACATATCAGTGATGAAAAAGTCGGGTTTATTACCTTTGGAAAGCATTATCCCGTTCTTTGTGCTCACTTATGTCAGTTACTAAGAATGATTTTTCCACTTACACATTTTTTTGTCTTCATTAACCTACTGCTTTTTATATGTTCTTTGACTAATATTGTATTTTAGAAATACCTAAATAACAAATGAATATGTAGTCTTATAAAATCAAACTATGGTTTACAAACTATAATTTTTTTTGAATCCCTACATTTCTTGCTTACACTATGAAAAATATAATATTTTGGCATTTGTTAAGATTATTTGCTTATATATTTGGGGAAACTCCTTATCTTCTTAAGAATAATGTAATGCAAGCAGCTCTTGACTAATATTGTATTTTAGAAATACCTAAATAACAAATGAATATGTAGTCTTATAAAATCAAACTATGGTTTACAAACTATAATTTTTTTTGAATCCCTACATTTCTTGCTTACACTATGAAAAATATAATATTTTGGCATTTGTTAAGATTATTTGCTTATATATTTGGGGAAACTCCTTATCTTCTTAAGAATAATGTAATGCAAGCAGCTCTTCACGAAAGGGAATTTTTGAATGCAAAATTATAATGTTAATATCCTTACAATCTTTCTATAGTAAATAGTATAATCACTAGGAATAAATAAAACATTATTTTATTTGCATTTATAAGAAAAAGTATACTATTTTAAAAATTTATACATTTCAAATATACTTTAAAATTTTATACACAAAATTAACTGCCTTTAAAAATAACAAACTTTTTAATAAATAATAAAATAAAATTTTGGAAATTACACAAAACTTATTCCTTTTTCAGATATAAAGAAGTCTAAAGATATATTTGGAATGTATGAAGAGTAAACACATTCTAAAGTTCTGGTTGCTGGTCCAGTCTGAGATACTTTTTTAGAAATCTTCATTCTTGTAGTTAGGATGTTTGACCAAAGTAGTCCCAATGATGGTACATCAGTTATGTAAGAAGCTTGAGAAGTTTCATTCTTTTTAAACTGGCCAGACACCTAATTTAAATGGAAATAAAATGAAGGGAAAAAAATGTAAATCACTCATTGCAGCAGATAGCTGACTAATTTCAAAATAAAAAATCTCGAAGAAAAAGGTTATAGAGGAATGGAACATACTATGTTTCAGGGTGCGTAGCCAGTTTTTCAATTAAAAAATAAGCACCTTTTAAGTATTTTTCAAGCACTCAATAATTTAATCAAGTTCCAAAAAAATCGTAATTAGGATCTGCACAGTAACAAAAATTATTCTTTCTATCGTTTAAAGTACTTAATTTATAAACATAAAATCAATAAAATTCAAAAATTTGACATAATCATGATAATATAACTAGTTTTTGATAAATATTCCAGAGAGAATTGTGAAAATAATGCATTTTTTTTATAATTTAGAACAACAATCGATACAGCAAAGAAAAAATATCTTTTTGAAAGATAGAAAATTAAACACTTTTTACAAACCCCAAATAAAAAAAGCACCTTTAAGGGCTTTTAGAAAAAGTAAATCAAAAATAAGCACCTTTAAGCACTTTTTAAAAACGCTATGCACCCTGTGTTTATTGTGAATTCTGTCAACTTTTGTAAAGAAGTTTTGGAAATTAGTTACAAAATTTGCCAACATATCTGCAAAATATCTACGACTAGAACAATCAGTTTTAGAGTTGGAAAATGAAAGGAATTTTTGTACCGAGTTATTAGGATAAATTGAACACTGTTTTTTTCTTGTTTGATTGGAATTTGGAATATCATAGATTTGATATCACAGTCCTACAGGAATTGTCTTCTTTTCAAGAACTCTGCACAGCATATATAACGTTGCATGTTAACAACTTTTAGAACTACACTTCGAACATTTTGTATGAAATTTTTAAAGCTTTCACAATAAAAATACAGTTTGTTTAATTCTTCTATCACTTTTTGTTCCTGAGATTTTTAATATATTGAAATCAATCAAAATTGTTGGACACTAGGTAAATAAGAACAATCAAGATTTTGATAAAACTTACTTGATTAACACAAATGACTGCTAATCCAAATACATTAGCTAATTTCCATATCTCAGCTCCAATTTCTTGGATTTTAGTAGTCCTTTCATTTATAGATTCAAGATCTGAACGTAGGAGTGATGCAACAGAATCTATAACTATGAGCTTGGGCCTGAGCTTTGACATTAAAGTTGGAATGCCATTTCTTAGGATATGCATTGCAGCATTCTATTGAAGGTTAAATAAATTAAAAAATGCATTTATTTAAATATAGTTCAATGATAACAAACTGCAAATATATATATGCAAATAAGGAATTAAATATAGTTATAGATAATTAACTTTATTATATACACAAAGGAAAATATCTGAGGACAAAAATAAATTTATTATTCAGAACATAGTACAAATATATCTTCTTAATATAACATAGATATAAAAATGAACTAAAAAAATAACAGAGTATGTTACAGTTCCTGTGGTAGAATTTTTTCAAGATTTCTGAGACAAAAATCTCTAGTACTAATATCTTTCTGCAAGATACTTTTAATAATAACAAACATATATGTTACTAATTTAAACTAGCAAAAGTGCTGTGTTTACAAGAAGAAACTATATAATTTTTTTCAATTGAACATGTAATAATTTTTTATTCTAATATTATGGGTGATATTCGTGCATTTTGCTAGGGGGACTCACAAATTATTTCCCTCTTTGCATTTTTGTTTTGTTTCAAGATTAGGTTGTTGTAATGAATAATATTATTGTATAAAAAATATCAGATTTAAAAACTATGCAGATATCAATAGCAATAACTGCCGAAAATTCGATAGAATTATTGCCTTGCAAAGTAAATACTCGAATGCACGATTCGAATTTTACATGGCGTTTGAAATATATCGGGATATTCAAAATCCATGTGAAAATCAACATCAATAACTGCCGAAAATACAATCGAATCATTACTCTGATTTACAATACTATCTGCGTAAATTCAGCGTGTGAAAAAGTGATTATCTAAATGCATGATTTGAATATTACATGTATGTAAATTTCTGTAGAAAAGAAAAGTAAATTTTTTTATTCTTCAAAAGAAAAGTCTTTCTGGAAGAACTCTAACGGTTCTGCGCCAAAGTCGCCGTGATTCTGTCATGGGGTTCACAATTACAAAGTTAAACCAATACAGCATTAAATATTTTTGCAAGAGAAATCAGCTTTTCATAAGACTATAAACTATAGAAAAATGGAAAAGCAATTTTTTTTATTCACATAAAACTAATATCCAACAGGTGCTTAAAAAATGGTAGCCAAAGTGAAAGAAAAAAACAGGGAAAACGCTCTCTCAAATGTTATTTGGAGCTGATTGAAGGAATTGCAAATTATACCTAATATACAAGGGCAAAAAATAAAAATCATTTTATTTTTACAATTTCTCTCTACACATATTACAGTGAATTCGCGATAACTCGAATCTGATAGGACTAACGAAAAATTTCGACACATTGGAAGTTCGACTTACCGTTAGTTTCGGTTTTGGACTTTCAAAATATTGTCAAATTATTTAATTAATGCTTATTAATTACAAATCTTCTAAATGCCTATAATATTTAAAATCATTTTTCTGACAAGCACTTTATGATACCCTGGTCCATCGGCTGCAACTTTGCTGTTGTGTTTGGCGAGAGAAACTGCAAGTTTACTGCTTTCAAATTAGGTAGATCACTATGCACTGTGCATTTATCCATAAAGAGTATCACTTTTCTTTTTTTTAGCGAAGAATTTCCGATCCAATTTTCTTACATAGTTTTCAAATAAAACTGATGTCATCCAAAACTTTTTGTTAGACTTGTAATCCAAAGGATACGATTTTTACATTCTTGAAACATCGGGGATTTCGGTATTTTCCGATAACAAGTAAGGGCAATTTCTCTGTCCCAGACGCATTTCCTCCAACTAGGACAGCCAAACGTTCCTTGCTCATTTTACCCTCTTAGCAGTTTTTATCCTTAAACATCATAGTCTTATTTGGAAGACATTTAAAAAATAAACCCATTTCATCAATATTGAAAACATCATTTTAACTGTATCCTTGAAGTAAATTTGGTAACGTTTCATTTAACCACTGTTCACATACTTCAAGGGGGACAGCCTTAGCTTCTCCATGAAAAGTGCGAAAGACATTGTGTGTGTGTTCAGGGTTCCCACTCTATGATGAGATTGAAATTCAAGGACTTTCCAGGACTTTTCAAGGACCTCAACAAAATTTTCAAGGACCTTAATCTAAGACCAATTTTAAAAATTATTCTCTTCTATTTTACTAGAAGCAATAATGCTTGTTGTGGCAATAATTAATTTCAAATATAATACCTAAATGCTTTGGCTATATAGAGAGAAGAGAGTATATGTATTATGGACTAAAATTTATATATTTTTAAAAACAACCCTACTGGTTTTACATATTAATTCACAAAATCATTTTCAGCACAATCTATAACTAATGGTAATGAGGTGTTAATGGTGAAATCCTTTAATCCTGTGTATTTCCATGTGAAGGCTGCATAAAAGACAGAGCTAAATCTTAGGTACTCCATATTCCATGACTATTCCATAACCCCCTCCTCTCCTCTATTAAACATCGTTTCTGAAATTATTCATCCATAATTTACACAACCTTCTCTAAATGTTATGCAGCAACAATTCTTTCTGAAAATAAAAATTAGAAGGAACATATCCCATTTTCACCATGTTTAAAATGTTGGACCAATTTCAATATTACCTGTTTTTTCCAAAATCATTGAAAAAGCTCTAGCTGATAAAATGTACAATTATTTAAAACATACAAATTTTGTCTCTGTTAATCAACATGGATTTATTAAAGGCAAAAGTACAGAAAAAGCTCTTTTGGAATTTTCAAAATTTAATCATAATAGTATTGCTGAAAATAAGATAACAGTAGCTATATTTCTTGATATATCAAAAGCTTTCGATAATGTCAATCACAATCTTTTAATTAAAAAATTAGAATTTTCTGGTTTCAGAGGAATTATGTTAAATTGGTTTGTTTCATATCTTTCAAACAGAGAACATAGAGTTAAAATCCGAAGTAATTTTAGTAATTATATTTTTTTAAACAGTGGTGTTCCTCAAGGACCCTTATTGTTTATTATATTTATCAATGACTTTTGTCAACTCAAACTTTTTGGTAAGATAATAACATATGCTGATGATTCCGTAATTTAGTATTCTTGCACTGATTTAAATCAACTAATTTTTCAAATTGAATCTGATTTACGCGTAATTTCAAAATGGTTTACAATAAATGACTTAAATTTAAATCTAAATAAAACTAAATATATTTATTTCAGTTTAAGAAAATCAGAATTTAACTTAAATTTAAAATTTCACTCTCTCTCCTGCAAAAGTACTAATGAAAATTGTCAATGCTATATTCTACAATCTGTAAATAATATCAAATATTTAGGACTATATATCGATTCTAATTTGAAATGGAAAACACATATTAACAATTTAGTTAAAAAATTGCATTTTGTTTTAGTTAAATTTTATCACCTTAAAAATAAAATTCATTTCAATTTTGTGAAAGCACTCTATTACTCCTGGGTTTATTATTTAATTAATTATGGTGCAATAATATATGGCGGTGAATATAAAACTAATTTACTTCCCTTAATCTCAGTTCAGAATAAATGCTTCAAGATTATTAATTCCCTAAATATAAATAATTCAAGTGTAACTACTACCAATATATATACAAGAATTAACCTATTACCATTTCGCCATAATGTATTTTTTCGTATTTTACTCTATTTACACAACAATAAATTAATATGCAAATTAAAAACTAATGTGTCTGAAAGGAGACCAACTGAAATGTATGAGATTCCCCTCTTTACAAAAGAAATTTCACAAAAACAGTTTTTTTACTTAGCACCTAAATTATATAATAAATTACCATTTCAGTTGCAAAACATCAAAATATATTCTTCTTTTAAGCGTGCTTTATTTCAATTTGTGATGAACATTGACAATTTAGATCTCTATTTTTCACTTTAAAGGAAGCATTTGATTTTTTATACCAGTCTTGTGCCAATCCAAATGAATTTCTTATGTTACCTTTGTTATTTTTTTTAATATAGTTTCATGCATATTTGTTTTTGTTTTCTATTATTACAGTGTTCAACAATATATGACGTCTTATTATGAGCAAAATAATTTATGATTGTAATACCCCCTTTTTTTCTTTCTTTTTTTTTAATTTCTATTTTAAATTTATAGTATTACTTTTCTTTGTCGCCTGGACAGGATTTTCCTCTTGACGACGAATATATATTCTTTGTATTTATGTGTTTTTGTTCCCAATAAAGTTATATTTTTTTTGTTTGTTAAAAAAAAAAAGCATTATTTGTTATGTGTAATCCACAACTGCCAATGAATATGATCTGGTGGGAATATTTCTCTCTTAATTCACACTGAAGCTTCTAATAGAATTTTCAATTGACATAGGGTCCATCCATGGATAATTGAAGTATTTTAGAGAGCTTTTAACCATCATCCATGCATTTGTAAAAAGAGGACAAAATATTTTCTGCAGTTCCATGACCCATAAATTGGGAGGTAAGATACTTAGTGCAAACTTTATTATCAATTCCTTACCATAATGTCCATCTGCTTAGATTGTAGAGACTGATTTAACGTCTCATCAAAGAGTACAGTGTAGCAATCAACATTCTTCAGCTCATTTATAAGAATCCCTTTGAAGTATAGTGCCAATCCAAAGGAGCCCAAATAGGCTCACTTTGTGGCACTACAAAAAAATTGTCTCGCTATACAGCTATCAGCAAACATTTTGGAGAACAATTTACTAATCCCTTCACAGGAGTTACATGAATAATTACTAGTGATGCACTTCAGACTCCAGAGAATTTCAGCATCAAGCACATTTCTTTTGACCAGATGAGAAGACAATGTTACCTCGGCCACTAAAGTTTCTGTTTCACATGGGGCACACGATGTTGAAAGAGTATTTACACCAGATGAATTAGATGTTCATGTCTTTGGAAAAAGAGAACTCAGGGCATGAGACTGCTTTTTTGTTTTACCTTTCTTTGATGCGTGATTTCAGAGCAGATTCTTCCATTTTCGCGATATCGATCTCCTTCATGCATAATCGGCACTTGGCTCTGAACTTCTTTTCGGGCATCGATAAAATCCATTCTTTATAAGCTTGATTATCCACCCATTGGGGATTAAAATAGCACTTCCCAGGCATAACTAGTCTAAACTACATAACACAAATACGAAGCCGTGCCTTTGCGAATACGCTTTACAATAAAGTTTTGAAATGATGCAAACGTAAGGACAAGTGCGAATGGTAAAACGGCAAATTTATTGAAAACTACAAGGTACATATTGTTATGAAATTCGAGAGTATTCCAGTTTCGATAAGAAAAAAGAAAATCTAAGCATATGCGACAGAAGACGAAGTCTCGCCCCGAACGCATTGATTGTCTGCTGTGCTCCGTGCGCTTGGCAGACACCAAGACGTTAGGCCCGGTTAGAAACGGTGGCGTTAAAAACACGTGAGAGAGCTCGGGAACAAAACAGAAAGATCCGTGGGTGTTTTATAAAAGGGGCCGCCGGCAGTATTGGACAAATTCAAGGACCTATCAAGTTTTTCAAGGACCTAAGGCGTTTTTCAAGCACTTTCAAGGACCTAAATTTAGCAAAAAAAATTTCAAGGACTTTCAAGGACTCTCAAGGACCGTGGGAACCCTGGTGTTGCAAAGGAAGGGGCAAGATATCAGCTACTAGGTTTTTTTTCTTGCTTTAAAAGATCCAAAAAAAATCGAGTTAAAGAGAGTAAAATTCGAGTAATCGAGAATAATTAACATAAAATTTAAGATAAAAGGATCGGGACCTCATAAAAAAATCAAGTTATCGTAATATTCGAGTTATCGTACTTCGAGTTATAGCGAATTGACTGTATATATTTACTACCAATACAGGAGATGCTCAAAGTTTCAACTAGGCTCCTGAAGATAGAAAAATTCTTAGACACAGCATGGAATGGCCCCATTTTCATGCATACCTGATATTTTTTAAAGCATCCTTCTTTTGCAACACTCTTTATAAAGACCACCATGTTAAAGAATCTCACGTTAAGAAAATTGGAATTGTATGTAAAAGCCAAATAGAGTTAGCTTCTCTATTTTTTTTTATTATAAAGCATTAGTTAAAGACATTGCACGTCATTTACAAGGTTGAAACATTTCCTTTGAATTGGCCTTAAAAAATGTAGTAGAATGAATGGATTTATCGAGTAGCTCATAGTAACTTTAATATACCCAGACTTTTTTATGATTTTAACTACTAGTACAAGTATTTCTAAGTTAAGAGGATATGAAGTATATAAGTGAGCATCTTTATAAGTAAAAATCTTTATTTGCGATAAAAATATTACAATTTAAAAAAAAAATTTCTTACCAAATTGTGTACTTTTCTAAGAATAAGATTATTTGTCAAATTCAAAGCTTGCAAATTTGGATTTTCTTCTGTAAAACTTCTTGAAATCTGCAGAAATCTTTTTATTGGAAATTCTCCTTCAGAGTGGATGTAAACTACTTCTGTGAAATAATTTTTAACATGGTAAGTTGAAAAATAGGACAACAAAACATTTAATTAATATGCTGTAATGCAAATTTATTTTTCACATTTTTATTTTTTATAAATAGTAGCTTAAAGCTGTAATCTAGAACTTCTTAGTGCTGCTTTGAATTTGAGGTGCGTGCTTTTCTATTGTTTAAAGACCAGTACACCATTTCTTTTGATAAACTGTTTTTTCCAGGAAAAAAAAATTGAATTAGAGCTAAACGAATTTAAACATTATTTTGTCAAACTTTGATACTGGTTGGTAAAATATTGTAGAGTAATTGTATAAGGAAGAGTGGGATAAGACTGGATAAAGGGGTGAGACTAGGTCCCTTGATTTTAAAACGAAATTAATTGTTTTCAAACGCGCAAACTCTGAATTACAGTTTACAAATCAAAAAGAAGAGCCTAATGTATTTACTTGTCGTTGTTGAGAAATTCACAGTGATTGTGTAAAAACTAGCCTTATTTATTGGTCATTACAGTTACAAGAACTAATTTCAGTCCAGCTTATTAAACATTTACTGAAGAATCATTTGTCAACAAACAATAAGGATTTAGTCCAACAATCGCACTGTTCTGTTATTTTCCATTCAACTCTGCTCTCAGGTAAAGATCGGGCTCATCCCCTTAAAGTGAGTTTAAGATAAGCCCACGAAAACTGCAGTGCAACAAAGGGAGAAGATTCACCCAAGGCTGAACAAAGGTTTTACGGACTCCTTAATTAGGTTTACGGACCCATTATGGAAAATTAGTGGCGACGTGACAGTCCATGGAGGGGAAAGGTACCCATTCCAGTTTTCCTGACCATCGGCTTTGGGTGCAGGAACAAATCTTTTGCTTCGGCAGTCAGCCAAACACGAAACCATCAGAGTTTAGTAAGCAAACATATTCGGTATTCATTTTATTGACCCATTGAAGGGATGAAAGGCTGAGTCAAACGTGCTTAGTCTGGGGTCAAATCTTGGACCCGCGGCATGGGAGCGTGGAGCGCTACCACTGAGCCATGATGACTCTAATTTTGTATAACAATAATATATATTAAAATATTTTTCATTTGAGCATTTTAGGATTTGGAGGAAAAATCCTGAAAGATCATCTTGCTTTAATCAAAAGTTTGTTTGGTGCATGTAATCACATTTAAGAATGCATTGTTTGAATCATTTGCTTAAAAAAAAAAAGCATTATTATTTTAAAGTAATAAAAATCATAACACCATTAAGTGTGTTGTCATCTCTAGGGTCCACAGCAATCACTTGTAAGTCACTCAAACTTAGAAAGCTAATTTTAAAAAACTATCTTTTTTAAGCAAATTTTCTTTACAGTAAGTTCGAACAGCCTTAACTTTTCAAACTTTAAAGATCTGAAATTAATTTTAAAGATATTAAATAAATAAATAAAATAAAAACAGTGGAAGAATCTATAAAAATAACACATATTTCAAAGAAAAACTAGGGAAAAATACTCACTTGAATTTAATCCTCCCATGGACAATGGTAGTTGGGCTAAAATGCTTAAATAAAGACATAACTGAGTTTTTCCACAACCACTTTCACCACTTATTTCAGTTATAGTTCCGGTATAAATACCACTAAACAGATCACATGAGTCCTTTTGGGTTATAACCCTAAGTTGTTGACGTGCATTTATTTCCTCTTTCAACAGATCATGAGCTAAAATAGAATAAACATGCTAATAAAATTTTTAAATATATTAATATCTATACATTTTTACACAAATATATTTTTATGAAAAAATACATACAAAAAAATAATAACGATAATAAATAACAGTATTCCAAAAATAGAATAGAGGCCACATGCATACACAACATGTAATTATCAAACACTTTCATTCGAATTTATGTTGTTCAATAATGTATTTTTTTCATTTTCTGATTTATAGTCAAAATGTAAATATTTGTCTTGATCAAGATCAAAGTTATCAATTTTCTACAAATAGATAGGGAATAGAATGTATTTCTTTTCTTGCTGGGAACATAATGTAAAAGAACAGCTGACTGTCTTTCCTGACAAAAAATATTGAGGCAAATATTGACATTTAAAATAAAGGGAAGATTTGTCCATCAAACATTGTTGTATGTGTGACATCACTACATGTTTATTTTGATTATGATTTCCTAACATAATTGATAAAAGTTTCAGTTGTGTAAGCTAGCAAATATTATACTTATGTTATTTTTCAAAAAACTTGAATTGTTTTTAACAACTGGTCATGGCAAAACCTCTAAAAAAATTAGTTTTCCACAACGAACATACCAAAGTGAAATTTTAGTGCCATTTCTATAAGAGACTAAAATTGCCAATGATTTTTTCACAGAAAAATTCTTAAAAGCTTTGTATTATTATTTAAAAATACTGATAAACATTACATTTTAAAATATTCATAAAAAATAAATGTTTAAATTAAAATTTGACTGCTGAAAAAATTATATTTGTTTATGGTAAAAATAATAATAAAAAATTAATAAATAAAATTTCTTTAAACCTCTATTATGAAACCAATCCAGTCTTTTTAAATTGAGAATGAATATTAAATATACTAGTTAATATTCATTTTTTAGCTTCACATCTATTTTAATTTTTAAAAAAATTAGAAGCTGTATGTGAAGGAATTTCTATTTAAATCTAATTTCCATTTTAATCTATCACAATTTCCATTTAAATCTAACATACAAATTATTTAACAATGATGTAAATAAATATGAATTATAAAATGTTTTTACCTGTTAACGATTCTTTTTTAACCAGTGACTCGAAAACTGCATCTAGAGTAGTTTTAGCTTCTAAAGGTGTGAGTTTTACGAATTTTATCAACTCAGTCAATGATAAATGCAGAATACTTTTGTATGTTAACAAACCAGCTAAAAGAAACAGATGCTTAAATTATTAAAAAAAGAATCTCATAAGCTATTGCTCATAAAATTCTGAAGTTAAAATTTTTATTTTGATGATATTTACATAATTATTTTGAGAATATTTCCGTATCATGATTCTGATACGGATCATAACACTACCAGTATCTCATCTCAATACGGAAATATCCCCCATTATTATAATAAACAAAATGAGATTTGTTGAAATAACCATATAAGTTTCAGAATTTACCTCTAGAATGGAGAGGTATTACATCAGTTAGCTACTCTTGAACAATTTATTAGGAATACTCTTTTTTCTGAGGTTCTTACATTAACTGAATAAATCAGGTTACCTTAATACAACAATAATGAAACGATGATTTAGAGTTTCTGCGATAATGATATAAGAGTATAAACTATAAACTAATTAAAATAGAAAAAATTTTTTGTAATGAAATTTGATTGGGATCTGGAGCAATTATCCCTTAGAAATAAAATTATCAATCGATATTACTCTATCAACATGAAAGTAGAATTTAAAGTTGGATCAATTAAACAGTAATCAATAGTTAAGGCAGAGAAATTATTGCACCAAATTTAGGTAATTTGACTGCACAAATACAAATGATAGTTTGAATAGGAAATTTAAAATTGTACAAATAGTCTAAATCAGCAAATTGAAATAATTTACCTTCTTTTAGTTTATAAATTACATTAGGATGAAGAATAAGATCATCAATTTGAAAAGATGGTTTCGATTTCTTTGATGGTGAAGACATACTTTATTCTTTTCAGTGAATTAAAACTAATTTTTCAAATTAATGGTCAGTAGGTATTTTAAAATAGGGCAATGTGATCTAAAATAAAAATATATAGACATTTTGAAAATAAATATTTACTGCATGATATAAAATAAAATCATAGAAAAATAAGAAAATTCAAAATTTATCTATTTTCGCGACCGTAGTCATAGGTCACAGTTACGAATGAGACTTGAATTATATTTTGGGCTTTTTGAATAACGCACTGTCTTGGATGACCGCCCTCTTATAACCCTAAACTTTGGCGATCAGCTGAAATGGGTGATTGCCAAACGAAATCTACCGCCAACTGCTTGGATACCCGCTTTTTGAACGTGATTGAAAATGGCGAAAATGTTTGAGCTGGAAAGATGTAACGAATACGCTAGGAAATACGTATTTTTTACTACAATATTTTTATTCATGCAAAGTGATTTCTAGATACTGGACATTAGTATTGCACCGCTTGCTGAATTAATATAAAATAGCTCTTGGTGTCGACATTTTCACTGGCTAGCATTGCATATTGCAGCTACCTCACTACTTGAAATCAGTAAAATTGCAGGTATCATTTTCATCACTTTTCTTAGTATTATTGTCGGATCTGTGTTTTTATTTAAAGCAAGAATTTTTGTTGTTAATTATAAAGATTATTTTTGTGTGTGTGTGTATTGAATATTATTTGAAGGGAAATATGAATGACAAATAAGTTATAACTGTAATAAAACAAGGTTGGATGGAAACCACTTTTTTGTTTCTTATGAGTAAAAGGTTAAATTAATAATATTTTGCACCGTGATTTTAAGGTACTCATTAAAATTATCAACTTTTCTTGTATGAATATGCTTTAGTGGCATTAAAATAAAACTATTGATTCACATTTTATTACATTGTTGGTTTTAAAAATTAGTTTACATGTGTTAAAGTTCTCTGTTTGCATATTTTATTATTTGTTTGATGCTTCTATGATTACATTACTACTATAAATGATTTTTTTAAAATTTAGAATATTGAAAAGCACAAGTTGTATTGTAACACAAATTGTGCTTCGTGATTTGTATATTCAGTTGCAATGCTTCTAGTTTAGTTCTAGGTTGTTATCATCATCAGTTACATGTGGAAATAAGGCTCCTGCATTTACTGAATTTCTCACAGTTCTGACCTGAGTATTGTCACGACTACCAGGTCAGTCTTGTTGAAAATCCAGTTTTGATCCTTCAGTACCTACAGAAATAGAAATCTAGGTGAACCAAATGAATGTTATGAAGAAAGCTGATTGGATTAGTATACATTTTAATTTGTTTTAATGATGTAGTTAATAGTACTAGGGTAAATTAGATTTAATATATTATATATAGTTTACATTTCTTATTATTTGTGAGATTCTGCTTATTAAACATTACTATAAGTGACATTTTGAAAATTGATATTATAGTTTGGAATAATACGAAAAGACTAGAATAAAATTTTGATGGTTGATAGGAAGCACAAATATGTAACAATTGTAATGTAATGATGTGTTGTTTTGTTATAGGTTGACTTTCTTATCATCAACTCATAAAACACATTATTTTAAAGCTCCTTCAACAACCTCAGTGTGCCTGTATACTGTCTGAAGTGGGAGTTATGTGTAATTTGTTAAATTACTTCTGTGTATTGAATTTTCTTGAATGTTATTTGAAAGGAGAAAGGAGTGACAAATAAGTTATAACTGTAATAAAACAAGGTTGGAAGGAAACCACTATTAAATTTCGCATGAGGTAAAGGTTAAATTAATAATATTTTGCACCGTGATTTTAAAATACCCATTAAAATTATCAACTTTTTTTGTATGAATATGCTTAAATGGTATTAAAATAAAAATATTGATTCCCATTTTATTATATTGTTGGTTTTAAAAATTAGTTTACATGTGTTAAAGTTCTCTGTTTACATATTTTATTATTTATTTGATGTTGCTATGATAACATTACTACTATAAGTGATATTTTTAAAATTTAGAATAATATTGAAAAGCACAAAATGTATTGTAACACAAATTGTGCTTCGTGTTATGTATATTCAGTTGCAATGCTTTTAGTTTTGTTCTTGGTTGTTATCATCATCAGTTACATGTGGAAATAAGGCTCCTGCATTGACTGAATTTTTCACAGTTCTGACCTGAGTATTGTTACGACTGCTAGGTCAGTCTTGTTGAAAATCCAGTTTTGGTCCCTCAGTACAGAAATAGATATTTCTAGGTGACCCAAATGAATGTTATGAAGAAAGCTGATTGGATTAGTATACATTTTGACTACTTGAAAGTAATGTTGATTAAAATAATGTTTTGAACATTTTAATTTGTTTTAATGATATAGTTAATAGTACTTGGGTAAATTTGAGTTAATAAAGTATATAGTAGCATTTTTTTATATCATCCCTTTTTTTATATTGTGACTGATTAACTCAACACCTTAGTACATTATCTCTCTCTTCTAATAATAAATGTTTTTAAAAAAGTTAATTAAAAATTTTTAAAGCGCAGAATATAGAAGTGATGGAAATATAAATATTATTCTATTATAAACTTAATAACTAGAGTTGATTTGTTATAAAAAGCAATTTTTTTCGGGTTTACCCTGATAATTATTGAACAACCCTGATCTCAGTGTAAAATCATTGAGATCTAGTCCTATGGCTCTGTTTTCCTCTACCCCTATAATGGCTCTGGTATTGCAATATAAATAGTATTTTAGAATGTTTTGTTTCATTCTATTACCTAAAGTGTCTTAACATTAAAAAGAAATACCAGCACTTTTGTAATTTCAAACATGATTGTTCTAAACTGTTGTCAAATTTTTGTAGCATGCCTATCATATTTATATCTTGTAATCTAAAACTTTCAAAAGTTAAATAGGTGCCTAATAAATATTTAGAATTATGAATGAAATGTATGACTGTCACTCACATCGAAAAGTATTACTTTTGGTATTTTATTTATCTTAACTGCTTTTAAAGATCTCCTGTAAAAGAAGAATTTTACATTTTGTTCATAGACTAAAAATTTAATTTGTAAAATGTACTGGATTTTTCTTATAATGTAGGTAGCTGTGGTATTTTTAATCCAAATGTATGTCTAAATTGTTTTCATTTTATAATAAATAAATGATTTTTCTACTGACTTAGTCTTTCTCTCTCTTCCTTTTTTTTTCTCTTTGTGTTTACTAAAGAAAAATTTATAAAATGAAGAGGAATACTACTTTTAAACATAAATTGAATTTTTCTAAATATACTTAAAAGCTTAACTTCATAACTAATTAAATTAAGTTTTATAAAAGTAATCATAATTGAAATACACTATGAAAATTAAATTATAACAGAACATTTCATGCACCAAAACATGTAACTGCTTTATAGTAGTACATAATCGGGGCTCAAAGTAATCCTTAATTTCCTTTAAAAAAATAAAATAAAGAAAGTATTCTTAATTATTAAACATTTCAATAGATGTCTCGAAATTTTTGTGATTTTAAAATTTTATTGAAATTAATAGGGAGAAAAATTATTATTTATCTAAAAAAATATTGAAGAAATGTCATGAAACAAAGTAAATAACAAAATTAACTACGAAGTCTTCATAGCTCTCAAGTACGATATTAATCTACTTCCAGTATTAGAGACAATTACTCTTAATTTGATAGCATATTCGATGTGTGAGAGGAATATAGAAAAATCTCTTACCTCACTACTCCCATCGTACTCTACTGTTTCTCAAAAGAAAATCCTCGTATTTTGCTACAACTTAACGAATTTCTATATTTAGACAATTTTATTCTCTCTTTTGTGAGAAAGAAAACACATTTTTAAGAAATATTTCTTTTTTCACTTAAGTACAGGAACTACTAAAACTATTAACAATTGTATATCTGCGAATTCATGTTAGCATTGTACAGTGGACCAAAAAAAAAAAAATAATAATAATTATAATAATAATAACTTTCCCTCATAACCACCCTCAATAACTTTCGTTCTAATGATCTGATTTTCACATACTAAGTGTCAATCTTAATGGTTCCTGAGGGTGACCTCATATATGAAAATTATTTAGTGCTAACTATTAAGTTTCGAAATCGGACACAGAAACGTACTTTCTCTGAATAAAAAAAATTTTTTTTTGCATATTTGGATATTTATCCGTTTGTTTATAAATGATTCATAATTTTAATCCGGTTTTTTCTAAGTACTGAATGGTCAATACTTTACTATAGGTAAAATTTTACAACTCATCAAAGGTCTTAAAAACCAAATTACTTTTAGGCAAACTATAAAAAATAATAGGCTCCATGAACTTTTATTTTACAAAAAAATCTGAAATGCAGTTTAACATAAATTTGCAAAAAAAATAGAGGGTTCGTTTAAAGAGCTAATAATGCAAATAGTTTTGAGAAGCTAATTTTTTTTTGCAACAATACATGAAAAATTTAAAAATTAAATCAGATGCTGATTACAATTTAATACACTTAAGTAATAAGGAATTTATTTCGAAATATATACCTTTAAATTACTAATTTTCAACTTAAAAATACAATTTATTTGCCTCAAATGCCAAGTTCTAGCTGTATAATACGACATATTCAATACCCAACCAATTTCTGTGATGGATTTTCCATTTTTATATAGTGCCACTATTTTTTCTTTTAGAATGTATGAGCAGTGGAACATTATTTTCTCTACTAAAATTAAATTCAATTAAAATTAGTAAAACTCCAATAAAAACTTGCCAATCTCTAAATAATCTACAACGGCAAAACTCAACGAAAAACTCTAAGTAAAATTTACTCTGCAATTTACTAGAACCTTCAGGACGTAGACGTCAATTTTTGGCGAATTTTAATTTTTTCAAAGATTTGAAACTTTTTTTTATTTATTTTCTTAAATTTGAAATTTCATTTAGAAAAATTAAGTTTTTATGCTTGTAGTAGTCTGTATCTTAATATTTTAACAGGACTTATATTGTCCTTAATAAATTAAGAAAACTGTAGCATTAGTGTCGTAATTATAAAATTAAAATTTGAAAAACCACACATTTCGTTACCACGAATTTACAAGTTTTTGAAATTAAATATTGAATGTTGTGGTGAATATAAACATAATAAAATACATCTTCTTAGTTTTGCTGCCACATGTTTAACTTCTTAAGGACCTAGATGGCTATTTAGCAAGAACTGAACAGGATAGTTTATCTCCATTACTATAGCCAACCAAATTAGCAAAAACTTATTTACACCCATTACCTATTTTTCGTTTTTAATATACTTTGAACCTATAGAAAATTGAAAATTATCTTATTTCCAATGTAACATAAACTTGTTCTATCTTTTAAAGAGAAAAAGAAATACTGAAATGCCAGCAAAATATGACATGTAAGAAGATGATACTGAATTTTATTGTCAAATCTAATTTGTTCCGACTTATAACAATTTTGTCAGAAAAAATCTGTTGAAATATTAAAATGTTGCTAGTTATATATCTCACATTCTGATTTTATAATTAAAATCAGAATTTAAAACAATATAATTAGCTTTCCAAAACATACTGGTTAATTGATTTAATAGCCTTCATTTGATTATTTGTGTAGATTAAATTATGCAGATTAAACTTATATTTAACATAGTAGAGGTAAGAAATCTCTACAGTTGTCAAAACTGCTATTGAAATATGTGAAATGTTGCAATAAGTTTTTACTGATACGTTATTGAACTAATAAATGAACACATGGTTTATTTAGTATAACAATTAAGGTTGTAATAAAAAATAAACTTCTCCAGATATCTTGACAATTTTATTTTATCCGTCTTGATTACTTTATGTATTATTTTTAATAAATTATATATTAATGTCTTGCTTGCAACCAATCTTCTCTTATTTTAATAGTCATTAAGTTGATTTAAGGAGAAATTTAAGAAGAAGACACGATGGATAGAAACAAAATTGACAAATGGGTTGCATGTAAAATTATCCTCATTTGTCCTGATATTTAGTTTTCAGTCATCTCTTCAGAACATCTTTTTCTGTATCAACACAAAGATTTTGTAATAATCGATTTGAAGAATCGAAAGATTTAGAATTTTGACCAAGCATCTTTTTATTTTACAAAATAATGCTAGTAAAAGAAGCAAAATCTAAGAAATCATACTTGTGGACCGTCCACTATTTATATACAAAGACAATTTAAGCAATTTAATTTTAACCAGTTTATGACATCACATTATTAAATTCACCCCCGCTATTAATATTTAATCCGATAAATGTTTCCTATCTTTAAACATTATAAGTAGCACTCAAACTTAGGAGATAACTTTATTTCATTTTCATCACGTATAAAAAAGTACCTTTAAGTACTTGATTCATAAGATCAGTGGCGTACGCAAGGGAGGGGTTTAGGGGTTTGAACACCCCCCTTGAGCTGAGACAAAATGGCAAAAATAAACATTTTAGTAGAAATTATGCGGGTATTATTTTTTAAGACTATACATTTTTATTTGCCTTATGCCTACCTTTTTATCTCACGGTATTTCTCAGAATACAGAAAAAAACATTTACTATAATAGGGTTGTACTTTTGAAACCAAATTCACGTGGTACTGTTATGGACTGGTTCCTTTCTGTTCTGCCAGTCGCGATAGTTTTCGAGACTGGCTGTCATTCGCGAGGTCTTTACGCGATGATTCTGGAATCTTAGACGTTCTGTCGTCTTTGAGACAATTCGAGAATTTTGGAGATGCGGTGAAAAATTATATAAAAAGGGAAACGGAGTACAATGTAAGTTTTTCTGTTGTACAGAAATGTGATACTTCCGTTGAAGAAAACGTTTCTAGCATAACAAAATCTGATGAATGTGAAAGTGGCCCTCAAAGTGTTACTTCCCACCCATATGACATTGGACTTTTTTCAGAAGATATTACATGCGAGAAGATATTACATTATGTTCTTAAACTTAAAAAATCAAATCAAAATTTAACTAAACAATGTTGTCTAAATAAAAAGTCAAAACTGTCTAGCTGTCTAAATTAGAGAAATAATAGTGCTTTATTGCATACTCGAATTTCTTTTAGTAGCTGCAGTAAATTATGAACACCCCCCTTGAAAAAATTCTGCATACGCCACTGCATAAGATACATATACAAATTTTACTTAGTAAGTAAAATTTGTATTTACAGTACAGTGTAAGATACATATAAAAATTTTACTTAATTAAATATGTAGTAAAATTTTTGAGATATTTTAACTTTACAAAAGGAATTTTAAGTCTCCCTTTTAGCCATGTTACTGAAAACCTTAAACTTTTAAATTACCGGGATAGGAATTTCCATTATGAGTATGTATTTTTCATTGTTCTTGGTAGTGCATAGAAGGAGTTACTCGGTCTTCTTTTAAAATCCTGAACTGTGCCTCAAGAACAATTGCAAAATCCACTTTTTACTTATGGCCGGGGTAGCATGGTCGGTAGGGCGCTGGGCCCATGTCCGAGAGCTCGTGGGTTCGAACTCCACCGGCCGAAGTCTCCCCGTGTAGTTGGTGACTGATGCACGTTAAATTCTGCCGTGTCGCAAAGTCCTCCATGTTCCCATAACAAATCAAAACCTCTGGGGGTACTGGATTGGAGATCGATCGTTCTCGGATTCAGGTTAAAATTACGATCTGTGGATGAATGAATGGGACCTCCTTATAAATGGGTGTTATGTATGGTGTGGCAGAAGTCGAATTCTTGGTCACAGATGGCGCCACTGAAAAATAAGAACAATCGCAACCCCTATGCCTAATTGCATACGTCAGCAACAACAACCTGTTCTTCGTATGGAGTAAAAAAGAGTAAACAATGAATATATCAGTGTTTAATTACACTGTGGAATACGCGCAAAACAGAAAGACATAACAACAAAATTGAAAAAGAAAAAATTATTTAAATTTTTTTATTTAGTATTTAATATGGCTCTAAAGTGTGACTTTACATAATTATAATGAGCGAAACACATTTTCAGTTGTTCATTATGATTAAACTTGGTCATGTAATACACGAAAAAGATTTGCTAGATTTTTAAGAAACATATTATTTTACATAAAATGGTTTGATTAAAAAATATAACTAAATGTGTTAATTTATATCAATTTATTTTAGAAGTTAAAACCCAATTTTCAAGCTGAAATAGTATAGCTGAATAGTACTCAAAGAATATTTGGCTAGAAATTTTTTTTTCTCCAGATATATCAGATATTTTAATATAACATACTAGAATAAGTTATTAGTAAAATAATAAAATCACAGGAACCCAAGTACTTAAGTTTTTGAATTTTAACACTGAATAAAAAGTTCATGTTTATTTCATCATTCTGATATTTTCGCCATTACAAATACAATACTATTTACTCTAATTTCATTCAGATGTTGACAAAAGACAATCTAATGACCCGTCAAAGTTTCTTACAGTAATGTAGAAGAGTCAGAAGATGTAAGAAGTTCTCATTTTTCACTTAAAACTGTAAGAAGGGAAGCAGAAAATAAACCAGTTTATTGAATCAAAATATACAGGCAAGTTCTTCATAATTCCAAATTTTCGGCGTATCAGTTTTATAATAAAGCGTTTACTATGGTTTTTGGAGTGGTTAGTAGTGGTATTAATGTTTTTTTTTTCTTTTCTTGCTTGAATGAAAGTTTGAGAAAACAATCATATTTTGCATTACACGTAAAGGGGAACCACGAAAATATCTTTCAGATTGCTTGATTCCATTTAAAAGTTCAGTAATCGCAATGAATTTTTTTATAATGAATCATTTTTTAAAATTATCTTTGAGAGACTTCTTTGTGAATATAACGAGATGTTCTTCATATTTTTGTAGTTCTTAACTCAACCCGAAAATCAGAGTAGCTCGCTATTTAAGTATCGGAATAAAACCATATTTATGAAAGTTATAAAAATAATTCATTATAATGAAGATTAAATTGAAATTAACATTATCAAATTTTGCGTTACACGCTAAGAAAAACAAACGAAAATGTTTTTCAGATTGCTTTTATTAGTACATAAAATAAAATAATTTGCACTTTAAGCATCGGAGCAAAATTATATTTATGAAAATTAAAAGATTAGTTTCTTTTAATTAAGATTAAATCAAAATAATCGCATTTTGCGTTACACGCAAAGGAAAACCATGAAAGTGTTTTTTTAAATTGGTTGGTGATAGTAATAGGATTCAAGCAAAGTGTTCATCATCATCTCAATGAAAATATTTTTTACGAACAGCCATTTTTTAATTTTTATTAACTCTTATAGAAAGGGTACCATATTTCTGAAAAGAACGAAAAGCTCTTCTTATTAACTGAACCCAGAAATTAAAGTAAGTCGAAAAGTGAGTTAAGTATCGAAGTACAGTCAGCAAAAAAAAAAAGATATCACCCTGAATAACTTTCGTTCTAATGATCGGATTTTCACGAACTAAAAGTCAATCTTAATGGTTCCCGGGGGTGACCTCAAATATGCTAATTAATTAGTGCTAACTATTAATTAAGTTACCAAATCAGACACAAAAACGTACTTTCTCTGAATAAACATGTATTTTTTTTTACATATTTGGATTCCTAACCATCACAATATAGGGGGTAGCCGCAATCTGGGAAATGTGGTCCCCATAGTTTGGTCAGGAGAGCGATCCTAAGTTCGTACCCCTTAATGTTAATTTCGCTTTTTGCGTTTTCAGTCATATTTTCAAAATTAATGAAGCAATTCAAAAAAAAATTGCACCCACTCATAAAACTCATTTACCCAAAGATAATTTCATGAAAAAAATAATTTTTAATAATTATTAATTATTTTTTATTATTTAATTAAATTGAGGATGAAATAATTTTGAATTATAAGGTATGAATTTTTTTATACCATAATAATCTACATATTTTTCAATAGAAAAATCTAAAGTTTCAACTGTTTTTATTTATTAGAAGCTGAAAAAAATTGAAATTAATTATTTTAAAAAAAATAATTTGGCGACAATAAAAAAATGATTAAATGGGGCGATTAATATTAAAATGTGATAAACTTGCGAGGAACTTGACTTCGCGTGCGTAGTGTAAAATTTCATTCATATTTTTTTCGCTAATAATCGTTTGCTAATCTTTTTATTTTTATTTCTTTCAAACTATAAAATACGATGTTTCTTTTTAGTCATTTAATAATTTATTTGTAATTTAGTGAAGAAATTATGAATAAAACATTTTGAATAAAAAACACTTTATTCAACGAATGTCTAGTTTTATAAAGGCGTGCTTCTGATAGAATATGATTATGCACCAGATTGTGCTTACTTAATGTGATTCTGTTTTAATTTTTGATTTTCTTTTTCAATAACTGATAAAATTTCAATAATATACATACGTATGCATAGATTTGGAATAATATATTTATCAATTTCTTGAATATATATTTTATAATTATTAATACGAATGCGTAGTCAAAATTTTTAATCATCTTAAAACTTCGCCCGGTGGCTGAGAGGTAGCGCTTCGCGCTGTCGTTCCTCGGGCCGGGCAAGGCTGACTCAGCCTTTCATCCCTTCAGTGGGTCGATAAATAAGTACCAAGCATGATTGGGAACTAAACACTGGGGGTTCCGCTTTCGGCTGACCACCTGACCGGAACATCTGCTCCTGCACCCCAGAGCCCTAGGTCCAGAAAACTGAGATGGGCACAGTAGGCCTTGGCCCTCCATGGGCTGTCGTGCAGCTGAGTTTAAAGTAGAGTTTTTTAAAACTTCTTTACATCTTATATATCGCCTTTATCTTAAAATAAATTTGTAAATTACCTGTCTGTGCGTGTTTCGCAGAATTATTTTTCTAACTTTTTTATTGAATTTTAATGCAATTTTCTTAAAATTCTATTATGTATATTTTTTTCCAATAATATACTAATCAATCGTTTAAGTACTTTAATTTATGTTTTTCTTTAAAATAAAATTACTTTTTAAATTATTGCTAAGTTCTTATTGAAAGAAAACTTAGAATTATTGCCAGCTATCTGAGAATTAAATCTTGTTAAGAAATTAAAAATATTCTACTGATCACACACAATATCATTCGAAGCAGAACAGCTGACTATTTACTAAAAAATACTATTGTTTACGAAAAATGAAGATAAATTATTAATTTTTTTTTTTATTGCTTCTTATTTATTCGAGTAATGAAAAGTAAATGCGCATGTGCGCACAGGGGAAAAATTTAACAGATTGTTTTGTTTTTTAAATGAACAAAAAACTATGGGCATGCAATTTTAATTCAACATTCAAAGTTAATCTTGTGCGCTAACCCTTTTAAGTTACCCTTTTGTCTTAAAAAGTTGAAAATATTTTCTTTAAAAGTTGTTTGTATGATTTCTCAACTTTTGCACAGTTCAAAAAAATATTGCTATATCAGGAAAATGTTCGATATGCCTTGTTTTGTTAAATAACTACTAAAATAAAAAATTGTAAAAAGATTTGAAAAACGTGCTATTTTTAGAATCATCATCTCAAAAATTGACTTTTTTCTTCTTAAATAACTTATAATCATAGTTTTAACACACGTTTTGAAGAAATTATGTATACAAATTTCTCCTAATATTTCGTAATAAAATAACAAGAATATTAATGATTTATTTATACAGTGAAACCTGCCAAGTTGACCACACTTGTAAGTTTTACACCTGAATAAGTTCAATTATCAAGAACGGAAATTTTCCTACATAATAAAGAAGCAAAACCTTTGTAACTTGACCACCTGTCTATCTTGTATGTTGACCACTGAAATAAGTTAATTTTGTCTAGGAGTATTATGAAATTCTATTCTAAAACCCTCATAAGTTGACCAGAAAAAAAAATTCAGAAAATTTTCTGTCATTTTGTAATGTATGTTAATATTTCACTTGTTTGGTGAAATAGTGTAAAAAGCTAATCTAAACCTTATTGTGAGTTGACCATCTGGGGAAACTGTAGGGAGTCAGCTTTTGACTATTTCTTTCATTCGTTCATTGAAAACAGGTGTGTTATCAAACGCACTACAACACTGCAGTAAGAACGCAGTTTAATACAAAACCCCTCTATTTAAGCTTTTAGCTCAATTTCCGCTTTTGGTTTCATATTTTGTAATGTGGCAATCTTTTTCGAAAATATTTTAAATCATTCTTTGAAAATTTCACGTTCATGTAATAAGTTCATTTGAATTCGCAGCTCGCTTTATAGATTTCGTTTCATGTTTAATCTGTTTCTTCTTTATACTTAATTTTCTGATTTCGCTTGATATTTTTACTTATTGTGTTCCATTATATTTGTAATTTTTTTTAAAATTTTTTTGAGTGCTTCTCAAACTATTGCATTGATATATTTTACTTTGGCTATATTGATACAATAATAGAAAGTACTATTTTTTTGCTGATATAATCGTGTAAGCTGATGAAAAGATTATATCTTTTATTTTCCGGATATTTTTAGAAATTTTTTTCCTTTTTTCGGAATTTTTTCCCCCGGTTTCTTGCTGTTTTATTTTTAATTATTATTTTTCTTCCCCCCTTTTTTATTGTTCTGTAATTTTTCCCAAGTTTTTTCTTCATTTTGAACTTATTTACTTATTTTATGAGTTCTATTTACTTGCAGCTTATTTTTTTAATTTTTCGTAATTTTCTTCGTGTTTTTTTTGTTTTTATTTATTATGATTTATATATATATAGGATATATATATATATATATATATATATATATATATATATATATATATATATATATATATATATATATATATATATCAAAATGCTTTTAAAATGCCATATAACATTTATTAAGTTTAATATTTTTATCGAAAATAAATACAGTGATTTCTATAAAATTTTGAGATTATGCATCAGAATAGCTATCTTTTTTCAGGTCCACCTTTTCTTGATCACTTTTTTTTCCTTTCCTAAGAAACTCGAAGTGAGGGGCAAAAGCATTTAACCCTACAACTCTTCATAAATTTATGATAACTTATGAGAATTTGGTTTTAATTCAAAACTGTCATACAAATTATATTAAAACAGCTTTAAAAAAATAAATAATGTCAGATAAAAATTCAAAGATTCTATAATCTTGGATAATCAAAAATAATTTATTAATTTATTTAAATTTCCTTTTTAAAGGAGATCTAAAAAAAAAAAAAAAGCCCAGAAAGCAACGTGAAAAATTCTTTTGGTTGCTTAGCAACGAGAAGCACTATCTTTTCCCATCTTGTCATTCATTCAGTTTCTTTATGGTTGTTATAAATTATTTCCCCTTCTATGGCGAGGTAATTTGGCATATTTTTAAACCATCGCCAGATATATAAATCCTTATTGCTACCCAATTTATGACCCAATTTTTTTAAAATTTTGTCTACCCCCCCTAATTCAAGTGTCTAGATTCCAAATATGTAAAAAAAAATGTATGTTTATTCAGAGAAAGTACGTTTTTGTGTCTGGTTTGGTAACTTAATTAATAGTTAGCACTAATTAATTAGCATATTTGAGGTCACCCCCGGGAACCATTAAGATTGACTTTTAGTTCGTGAAAATCCGATCATTAGAACGAAAGTTATTCAGGGTGATATCTTTTTTTTTTTGCTGACTGTACAATTGCTATAAAAATAACCTATTTTAATTGAAATTATAAAAATTTTTGTTACACGCTAAGGAAAACCACGAAAATGTTTTTTTAAATCACTTTTATCGGTAATGGGATTCTAGCTAAATGTTTATTATCTAAAAGAAATTATTTTTTAAAAACCAATCTTTTTTTCTTTTTTATCCTTATGAAGCTTATCATCTTTGTGAATGTAACGAAACGCCCTTATTATTTTTAATCCAATTCAGAAATCGAAGTAATTAACAATTTAAGTATCTTAATACAATCATATTCTACAATCATAATCATATTCTTAATTAAAATAACAATAGTTATTACTTAGTTAGATTAATAGTTATCTATATAACAAATTTATAACGAAATCGCGTAAATATTAAAGGAGTTATCAAATACCAGAGTTTTCAAAGTACTTAAAAAAAAATTAATTAAACATTTCCAAAATCTTGCTTTATACATCTCAGAATGCATGCAAAGAATTCTTTTATCTCTAAATAGTTTAAACTTGTACAAAAAATTTCTCAAAATTTCATGAAATTGACTTACATAAAGAATAGAAGAAATTGAATGAATTTGCAATCCATAGTAGTAAACTTGACATTTAGTGATAATCGATGTACGTATATTCATTTCATTTACAGAACATTTGAATATAATATTAGTAAATGAACTCACTGTTAAGTGTCATAGTACTGAGATAAAGTTGCGGAAACATACATTATAGTTTTGAAACAAATATTTATCACTCTGACACAAACCACCAGAAAGACTGCATGAAATATTAGATTTTCACATGCTTATGTAAAAACTGAGATATGTTTTTATCCTGAAATTATATGTAATTAAATTAAATAAGTGGCTATGAATGATTTAAAACAAGAAAACGTAACACATTATTAAAAAAAGAAGGAAAAAAACCAAAGCATTTACGCATGATATTGATTACTTTTTTTTTCAAACCTCTTCTTAACGTACTTTATGAATATTCAACTGATCATCTAAATAATAATTTTCTAAGAAAAATTACAATCGCAACAGAATTACATAATTGGGTATAAAATATTATACAGCTAAATTTCTAAAAGCAAATAAAGAAGGGAAAAAAAATTTATACACAGAAATCAATACAAGTATATGTACCTTTGTACTATGTTAGCACTTTGTTGTAAAATACCTTGATAAGTATGAATACTCTTTAATTCGTTAGAATCCGGAAGAAAGAAAAAGAGAGTACATATAGTATATTTATTTGATTTGAATTAACTCGCATGAGTCTGAAAAAAAAAAATACCCTTGCAAACCTTTCTTGCAACGATTTTTAAAGATAATTATTAGATGATTTCACCACTAATTTAAAAAACATATCATCAAAGGAAGCTCTTATTTTATTAAGCATTCAGTTAATCCCTTCACCTCAGTTAATAAGTTCATTGACAGTTAGATTTTTATTGGATGTCATTGATACGTGACACCGATATGGTTGACACTGAGATATGATCACACACAAAAGTATCAAATTTAAATTAAATAACTGCCATTTTTGAAGAAGATAATTCAGTTATTCTCTAATCCGGGCCGTTAATATATATTTTACGAGTCCTTATAAGTAATGGAATAAAAAACGTGTGTAGGGATCAAATTAATATTTAGGAGAGAAAGAACGCGCACGCTGCTGAACTTTGATCAAAAGCATGATATAACGAGGTTAATAAGAGATGAAGGATTAAAATCATCTGAAATTATTTTTATCGAGAACAAAGTTTTAAGGCGTTTGTGATAGAAAGTATATTTCAAAAAAATCAACAGGTATTTTTTGTCTCTTCCTGACTCAAAGAACATTTGGTTAGAAATTTTTTTTCCCCAGATATATCAGATATTTCAATATACATATATCAGATATTTCAAAATACATATATCAGATATTTCAATATAACATATATCAGATATTTCAATATAACATATATTAGATATTTCAATATAACATACCAGAATAAGTTATTAGTAAAATAATAAAATCATAGGAACCCGAGTACTTAAGTTTTTTAATTTTAACACTGTAAAAAAAGTTCATGTTTATTTTATCATTTGGATATTTTCGCCATTACAAATACAATACTATTTGCTCGAATTTTATTTAGATGACAACCTGATGAACCGTCAAATTTTCTAACAGTAATGTAGAAGAGTCATTTTTCACTTAAAAAAAAAAAAAATAATGGTAAGAAGGGAAGCAGAAAATAAATCAGTTTATTGAATCAAAATGTACAGGCGAGATGTTCTTCAAATTTTTGTAGTTTTTAACCGAAAATCAAAGTAACTCGCTATTTTAGTATCGGAATAAAACCATATTTACGTTATAAAAATAATTATGTTTATAAAAATAATTAAGTTATAAATAAATTAAAGTTAAGTTAAAATAATTAAGTTAATTAATTATTTTAATTAATTAATTATAAATTAAGTTAAAATAATTAAGTTAATAAATAATTAAGTTGTAAAAATAATTAATTATAATCAAGATTAAATTGAAATTGAAGTTATCAAATTTCGCGTTACACGCTATGAAAAACAGACAAAAATGTTTTTCAGATTGCTGTTATTGGTATATAAAATAAAATAATTTGCAATTTAAGTATCGGAGTAAAATTATAAATAAACATTTTTTCATTATTATTATCCTTAATAGATAGGGTACCATCTTTCTGAACAGAACGAAAAGCTCTTCTTATTAACTCAACCCAGAAATCAAAGTGTGAGCTTTTTTATTTTGTGAATGTAATGAAACACCCTTATTATGCTTAATTCAATTCAGAGATCAAAGTAATTAACAATTTAAGTATCAGAATACAATCATATTCATGAAAGTTATAAGAATAATTTATTTTAATGAAGATTAAATTAAAGTAATCAAATTTGTGTTACATGCGAAGGAAAACCACGAAAAAGTCTTTTAAATTGCTTAATAGTAATAGGTTTCCAGCTTAATGTTGATTATCGCAATAAAATTATTTTATAATAATCAATAATTTTTTTTAATCATTTTTGATAAATAGTAAATGCTGTGAAATGCTCTAAATTTTTTTTGTACTTTTTTGAATTTTTGTAGGCAACCCAGATATCAAAGTTACTTGTAATTTAAATACAGGAATGAAATTATATTTTGAAAGACTTTTTGGATGAAAATAATTAGAATTTAGATTACGCACAAATGAAAACCATGAAAAAGTTTTAATAACTAACTAACTGAACGCTAACAGGCAATTATGAGACTCTATCTCATCAATTATTAACATTTTCCAATTTATTGTTCTTCATGAAATTAAATGCTTTGGGCAGCTTAGATTGCTTATAAAACTGTTCTATTATATTTTAATTATTTTATTTATTTTTTAATTATTTTTATATTTTTTATATATTTTTAATAAGCACTTAAATTGTTTTTTTAATATTTATTTCAAGTATTTGAATTTCAGAACAATATAAAAATCAATTTTTTAAAATACATTAATTTTTTCATTTAAAATTTACAAATTATAAATCTTTAAAAAAATGTGTTCAGATTTTTCTGGCACAGTGACAGAATGTTATTATTTATCATAACAATTTATGAAAATCAAATGAAAAAAATAGAGACCAGTGATGTGTCCAATGTCAAAGTTCACCCTGACATCTGTTTGGTACAGTGATTGATCTTTCCATCTTTATGTCCTTGTTTCAGTATACACGAGCAAATGAGGGGATACAAGCCTCTATATTCATTGTCTACGAAGTACTTCGATTGGTTTGAATAAATTATCAAACTGAGCATGCGCGTTATTAAAATTGCGCCAAACAAAAATGCTAAAAACGCCATTCTAGTAAACATGACAAAACGATTAAGCAATAACGATGAAAACGATTAAATAATCGACCAATCAAATGCCTCTATTTATTAAAAAGGCGGTCAGCCAAGCAACAGCCTTTGAATAAATAAAGGCATCAACCGGTAAAAAAAATTCATGAATTATAATTAGAAAATAAGAATCCGGTAATTAAATTGAAAGTCTCATATTTGTAAAATATTTTTTTTTTAACATTCCGTGTGCTAAAAATTTAAAATCGCTGTAACTGTGACGTTATAACAGTCAAGATTCCTTTCAGCAATTTACGTTTCGTTATTGCGGGTGCTCTTATTTTTTTTTCTTTAAATTTCAATACCAAAAATGGTATGTTTTAATAATATTAAGTTTTTATTATTATAGTTCATAATTATTAAGCTTGTAACCGATTCAATTTTTTGATCAATTTTTTATGTGTTACTTAATTTTTAATTTACACATTGACAGCAATATTTTCATATGTTTATTGATACTTTACTTTAATGATTTGTTTATATAACACGAAACTTACAAACTAAAAATGTTTTGGTTTAATTTATTGAAACTAATTTTCTTTTCTTTCATTTTAACAGGCGAGATTTTTTAGAGAACAAGATATCGATGGTATGAGATTTGCATAATTTTTTTTTGTTTTAGGATCATGTTCATGTATTAAATATATCTGTTATATCAAAAATAAATCAGAAATTATTTGAACTAATTGCATTGCATCGTACATAGAAAACTTTTGAGCTCATTAAAATGAAATTTATATGCTCACTTCCTCAAATTTGCATGCATGTATAGTTCTAAAGAGTAGTTCTCAATCTTTGCTACACTGTTAGTAACATTGAATTAATAATTATTTAGTAATAGAAGTAAAATGATTACTATCGAGATTCATTTATTGTTGTTTTCTTCCTTGAAAAGAAGAAAAATCTGTTAACCATTATTATTTTTGTATTAATATTTGCTTGTTTCTCTTCAAACTTTTTCGCGGGTACTGATGCTGATTCGTAATTTGTTTAATCTTTTGATCAATCATTGAGTAATGTCTATCTATATTTCTAACTAGTTCATAAATACTCATTATAAATTAGTTTAACTTGTAACGAATTTGTTCAAATACTAAATATGTTGTTGTGCTTTCTAAATTAACTGATTTATTGCTTATTCGTTTAACTTTTAATTACTGTTATTATTAATGCTTTGATGACAAGCATGTCTCGTATGCTTGACGCTCAGAGGTGGAGAAAATTATTTCTGTTCTACCCCTTATATTTTTTTAAATAAAATAACTGATTAGAAACCTATGTATCATATTTCTTTCAAATACCAAAATTAGTTATTGTCTATGTTCTCCAATTACATGTTGACAGATAGAAACCTATGTAAGTAAAAATCAAATAATTGGCGCAGATAAATTCTAGGCGTTGTTGAAACTTACTGTTTGTTTTAGGTTCGGCAACTTATTTACACATGTGCTGTTAATTTAAGCTCTGTCTTACTTAAATATATCCTGTTTAATATTAAAGTACTTAATATAACAAAATTATTTTTCTTAATTCACCATTTATTAAATGTTATCATTATTAATGTATAAGAGAAGTGATATTTAGCTAAATTGAAAATAACGATATTACATTATCAGGCACTAACATTTGAGATACCTTACCTGATAAGGCTTAGGTTTTAATATTCATTGTTTGAAATATGTATTTAAATATTGATTGTTAGAAATAAGTCGAAGTGATGTTTACATGGATATCCCCTCATAACTTTATGGGAAAACCTTTTATAATCATGTCAAATATAATGAGCATGATTCAAACATAATTTTCTAGCTAACTTTGTATTTAGTAGGTATAAGTGTTTAAAATATTTTTCACATATTAAGCAACTTCATTAAAATATTTTTCACATATTAAGCAACTTTCGCATTTAGTACCAAAACCTTATTTTAAGCAAACATAACACATCATTACTTATTTTGGCAAAAATTGCTTGAATTTTTATTTCTTGCTTGTGTTTTCTATTATAAAAAATGTAATTAAATGTATTTGTTTATACTAATTTAATTTTCATTAAATTCCATTGTCTTTGGTATCATCTAGTGTGAAACTTTTAATATAAAAATATACTCTGAAATTGTGTTTAATACTTTTTTTTTCTCCATAATATTCTATACAGTAAAAATTATTTTTCTATTGGTGATGGGTATTCGTAATAGTATTGTGTGAAAGAAGATGGTTCAAGAAATGGTTTTCAATTCATTTGCTATTATGGTTGTTTAAAAAAAAAAAACCTATATTGTGAGATGATAGATCTGGAAAGAAGTGGAAGATGGTGCAGTTTAACTAGCAAAGTTAACTGTGTCTTCAAATCTTTTCAGAATTTCGTGATTGCTTTTACTTGAATGCCAGAAGTGGCCAAATAAGAAGTTTGGATGAGTTAACTATCATCATGCGCTCTTTGGGAATGAGCCCTACCATAACAGAATTGAAAAAATATTTCAAAGAAAAAAGTGAGTTAGGATTTTTATTTTCACATAGCAATTATTTACCTTATTTCGGGACAACTGCTTTGTGTAATAGTAAATTAAAGTCAATGAATGCAGTAGTATAAGGTTTTATTTTGTTAATAAATTCAATTCATTAATGGTTGATATGATCTAACATGCTAATAAAAGTCATTAATTTTCTGCATTATGCAATTTATACTTTTGAATAAATAAGAGTAAAAAATTTGAAAGATCTAAAGATTTTAGTTGTTGGATTGATTGTAGGGACCTCTTTTAAGATGATTATTAACTTAGTTGCTAAATAGATATTTTAAAAATATGTTTAAACATTTAAAAAATTTAATTTAAAGGTAGTACTTAAGAAAAAATTTGTTTAAAATGCAAAAGCAAATTTGTGTTCAATTACATTTATTGCTTTTATTAGAATATTCAATCCTTATAACCATCTTAAATAATTAAAATTGAATTATTTTTAACTAAATATTTAATAAATATAACTAAACTATCTTTATAAAGATACAAATGCAACATTACAAACAGGGTATGTCCAGCCTGAGTCTGTCTTGCTTAATAATTTTGTGCAAAAGTGCCACGGTGAGAGATCTTTTGATCCATAAACTAAACCAAAATTTATTCAAACAGAGTATGCCTGGTTCAAAAATCTAGTGCAAAAACACCGGAACTGAAAATTTTCTATTCCCAAGCTCGCCTGAAATCATTACAAACTGAGTCTGTCTGATTATAGTCTGGAAAAGAAGATAAATAGTGTAAAAAAATCTTATCGTGTACTATAGAAAAGGGGATACATTTGTAGTTCATTTTTTAAAAGTGAATGCTATGCTAAAACTTAATTATCTTTACAATTCATAATTGTGCAATTTTCTCTAAAAATTAATACTTAAAAACATTTTTGATAGTCAGACCAATATGTATTAAGGTAAAGAAAGAAAGTAATATTTATGATAACCTGTATAAATTTTTCTCAATTTCTTCGTTGTGAAAAGTAAGAATTGCTAACTCTACAATGCACATGATAATTACTATAATCAGAAGAATGTGTTGTAATAAATTGTTTAAATTTACAATTATCAAACGGTTAAAAAAAATCCCATATAGTCTGGATCTAGTGACAAAAAATAGTTATCCAAATTTGTCTTAACAGACTATTGCATTGTCCCTTCTTCAATGGTTTTAAATTGTAAAATTATAAGGATTGTTAGTTGTATAATACCTATTTTAATTACTATGTAATCATAAAAATGTGTTATACATTGCTAAAATTAATAATTCTCAGGAAATAGCATAATAAAGTAAAAAACATGGCTTTGCAACTTAAGTGTAAAACAAAAGCTATATTAATTTGCTTTAATATACTATTAAAAAGTCACTTTTCTAATATCTAATAGCAATACTTTAGTTATACCTTGTTGATAGAATACTGAGAAAGGAAATTCAATTATAAAACTAATGATTGCGCAAATATTTATTGCTTAATATTTCAGTTTATAAGTGTGTGCATATCAATGCAATGCATTCACACTTTTGGAAAACTGCTCTTTCCTCAATTGTTGCTGTTTACAAACCTTATGCAGAACTTTTATACTACAGCCATAATAGAATCAGTTAAAAACATGCATTAGATAAAATTACCCTAGATTTAACTTTAAAAGTAAATTTGACTGCATTCATTTTCTCTTAGCTTAAGATCCTTAAAAGTTTCACTTTTTATTAAGTTAACCTTATTAGTATAAAAATTTGTTTGAGGTATAGTACTTCCATTCTGTAATATTTGTAGCATTGATAACTATGCACTTAATTACAGATGGAAAGATATCATTTGCTGATATGCTTGAAATAATGCATAATCACAGCCAGAGGGAAAATATCCCACAAGAAATCCTGAGAGCTTTCCGAGCAAGTGATAAAAGCAAATCTGGGCGAATTCCTGCTCGCGAGTTGCGTCACATACTTTTGTTGTGGGGAGAAAAGCTTAGTCCCAAAGAGGGTAATTGTTACTTTTTATTTTTTAAATATGTTGATAGTTTTTAGCTCAATAGGGTTTTAATAATGCTTGCATATAAATTTTTTTTTTCGTTTTGGGCACATTTTTACAATCAATTAATTTGAAATTCTGTTTAAAGCAATATTAATTATTTTCTAATATAAACACTTCGTTTCATTATTAAAAACGATTCGAATTTTTCTACATCATCTTAAAGTCACATTTTAATAGTTTTTTTTTAAACATGTTTCTTGGTTTGATTTGAAAATTAAATATTTGGTCACATTTTTGGTGAATATCAGGTGCGTGAATTATTTGATGGGTGAAAGTACTGGAGAAATAAGAAAGTTTTGTGTAAAATAGTCCAAAGTTTGGTAATTTATTAAAAAATATAAACTATTTTAGCAAATAAAAACTTAACAAAGTGAAGGAAATGCAAACAATGTCTTTTAAACAGATATATTTCGATTCTATAATGGAGAGTATTTTTCAATTTTGAAAAACAATAAAAGGAAACTGATACAGAAGGAATACAAATTTACGGAATGAGAGAAATTCTTTATTTGTGTTCTTTTTCTGTTTAACATTACCTATGTTTAGCACAAAGATGACTTTTTCCTTATTTGAATATTTCTGCTAAGACGATTGTATTATTATTTTGTTTATTTTTTTTTTATTAACAGTTTTGAGTTTTATTGCTATTTAACATTAAAAGTTTTTTTTTTATATAGAACTAATAAAAATGTAATTTAAGGAATTTTGCTATGAGGCTTATTCCATTTTGCTGCTTTGAAATGTCAGGAACATTATGGATATTTTTTCAATTTTGAGCTATTTTTCTTTAAAAAAATTTAAAATATTGGGGATTGAGAACTTTGCTGCAATGTTAAATTTGTAGAAGAAATATATAGTATATAATAAAGTTGTGCTGTGTGATTCCTAATTGCTGTTAAGGGCACATTTTTAAAAATATTTTTATAATAATTTTTCAATTATTAAAACAATATTGTATTACATCTTTCATTTAGTTCATTAAATGAAAGAAAGGCTATTTCACAGCCTTTTATATTTCAACTTTTCATGCTAAATAACTATTCATTTTCATGTAATTTCTTTATTTTACCCAACCTCCAAATTAAGAACTTGCGTGAAACATGTCAGAATATAGAAAATATTTAATCATAGCATCTGTTCAATAATTAAATAAACTTAAAAATATGTGATTTGAAATATCCCTTCCTGGTCATTATAGGCACAATTTATCGCTGTGTGGAATTTACTGTCATTTCAAATGCCAACCATTCTCTAACTAGCTAAACTACTTAAAATTTAATTAGAATTTTAAAGTATAAATTTAACAACAATTTTTAAATGAATGAGGAAACCTAAAATGTAAAATTTAGATGGTGTCAATTTATAAAGATGTGGCTTCTTTCGCTTCGTTGCATAAGTGATGCACTTTGCGTTTTAGGTGTAAAAAATTAATGTTATTTTCTCTTTTTTTTCACGTCTATATCTACTGAAATTCCTCTCTCTCTCCACATATTTATAAATTGGCACATTTGACGTTTTTCGTTTTTATTCTTACGGAAATAAAACTATTTCTTCCATTGTCAAAAATTTTGTTGTAAATAGAGGTGTAGGCATAATGACAAGGCTGACCTTTTAAAGCTAAATGAGAGCTCTGATATAAAATACTTCAATAGTTTTTAAGGTTGATTTATTTTTCACTTAGACTCTAAGGAATATATTTTTTTGCAGTGGATCGCATTTTTAGAGAAGCCAATGTTTCTCCAAATGGCTACATCAACTACGATGACTTTGTCAGGGTTGTCTGTGCTCCAGTCCCAGATTATTATTAATTTTTTGTTTACATTCCATATTTATGATTTTAATCATTATTTATTTAGATTTTAACTACTTGTCTTACCTAGGCTCTCTGTACTAGCCGGTGAAGGTTTTATACATTAAAGTATTTTATTTATTATAATTTTTGTTTGTTTTCTTTATTTTTAGTATTTCATTTTTTTTTAAATTAAGAAAGTTTCATTCTACTGTGATACCAAAGACTCATTGCATATCTCATATTGTTTTTAACTACATTTAAATGTATATTGTTACCTGAACTTCATGATTTAGATTTAATGTGTTACAATGAAACCTGTTAAATTAGACTTGCACAATATTATTGAGAAAAGGCTCACTTTCATAACAGCTGACCAATGAAGGCATGTCTAAGTATTTTGACAGGGAAAATACTAATTTTTAAATTAAAATCTGGATTCCATTAATCATTTTTATCAGTATACTTAATAATCTAATTTTATAAAATGAAATAAATTATCAAATGTATTATTAAAGTATTAGATGTCACTCAATACTGAAGAATTTAAAAGTTTTTATTCATTAAATATGTGTCCATCTTATTGTGAAACAAATATATCTAAATAAAATAAAAACTTGAAGAAATTTATGGATTTTATACACATTGTATGATTATAAAATTCCTTCCATCAAAAACAAGTCCCCATCGAAGAGAAGTTATTGAATATATATATACAGATGTAGAGTGTGAAATACAATCACTTAGTCACCATTGGTGACCAATAAATTTTGTGTGGCGACTATCTTTAGTTTTTTTATTACGATGTGGCATATTTCTTATATATTAATATTTTTATAAGATATGTCAGTTTGGTAATTGAGCTCGAAATTTTTTTTATTTTTATGCTTTATCACTCGTATTTTTAACTATCATCGAAGAAAAAAAACCTAGTGGTTCAAACTGCTGCTTGTAAAGTAGTAAATATATTTAATTATAAGAACATAAAACTCTGAAATTACATATAAATTTGAATTATTTTGAAATATTTCTTTTTAAAAATTTCATAATTGTTTTTAATGATATAGTTGATGTGATGTGATGATTACTATCATGTGACATTTTTGTCATATACTAATATTTTTATTAGAAATGCCAATTTGGATATTGAGCTCGGACAAATTTTATTTTTTACATATTACCGCTTGTATTTTGAACTATCATCGAAGAGAAAATCCTCGTGGTTCAAATTGCAGGTACTCAGACAGTAAATATGTTTAATTGTAAGAACATAAAACTCTGAAATTACATGTAAATTTCAATTTTGATATATTTCTTTTGAAAAATTTCATAATTTTTTATTATGTTGTAATAAGTCTTTCTTTCCTTTTGTAATAAGTATGTAAATTGAATTTGAAAAAAACAAACAAACTAGTAACGGGATAGTGCTAATATATTGACTGGCTACCAACCATTTTCAAATTCTTGGAGCTCTGTAGATATAAATATATAAAGAGACAATGAAGATTAACAGAAAAATTAAGAATTTTATATTTATTAATATTCCTATATGTGTTTTATTTTGTACTATAAAATTGTAAGAAGAAATTTCCGAAACTGCCAGAAGTGATTCAAAACATTTCTGAAGTACTGCAAAATATTTCCGAATATCACAGAAGAGGTTTCCGTGCTCCGTAGCTGCCACATATACTCAGAAACATTTCAGGATTATTTTTTTTTACAGTGTAGTCTAGGATTTTGTCCCATATTGATTATGCTTAGTGATTAAAAAAGTTATGAAAAGTAAACTTGCAATTTTGTTTGTTGCTAAATTTGGATTAAAAACTGAAAAAGCTCATTTTTTTGCTGTATTTCGATAAGCATGCAAGCTGCATCCATTTTCCCAAACATGCATTCTGAGCTTTATTAATTTTTGTAAGCATGCCATTTGAACTGTGTCCAATTATTAAAAGTAACAATCTCTTTTTTTTTCCTGCAATTAAGGGAGGATTTTTCAATTGTAAATAATCGTTTAAACTAGGAAATTTAACGTTAGTTTCATATTAAATAAATTGGTCCTAATAAATTTTATTTTTTATAAATGGGTTATTCAATTATCCGATAAGCACTTAAGTGGGGACAACTATATAGACATTTTAAAAGCCGTGAGAAAGTCTGGAGCAGTTACTGCCGAAGAGACACAAATTTACGATGAAATCGGTAACGATCGGGCGCATTATTAAGTGATTATTCTCTTCCTTCACTATATTTCTATATCAATTCCGTACTATATCAAAGGTTCAATTAATATTAGGAGTATGTGACATGCCTTTTTGTTTATGTTTTAACATGTACAGTCAGCAAAAACGTTTTAACGTCATTTATATGAAAATTTTGTAACAAAATTTACTTAAGTTATAAATTTATGAAGAGTTGTAATGCCAATTGCTTTTACACCTCAGTTACAGTCTCCTAGTTAAGGGAATGAAAAAAAAAGATCCAGCAAAAAATTTGGAGGGCCTGAAAAAGATAGCGATTTTGATAAGAAGGTTCTTTAAAATTCATGGTATTTCTTTTCGATAAACTAAAAAAAACTTAGTAAATCTTAAGCCGCATTTTAAAAGCATTTTGATATATATATACTGTATTTTTATAATAAAAGGTCATTTCATTTTGATAAATATTTAAGTTACATAGTTTTCTTTTTGAATAAGCATGATTTGCAAATAGCATCCCTATGAGTATGTTTCGATACACTCCGAAACTGATTTTCGCAAACATATTCTTCCAATCAAACGTGCTGAACGTGTTCTTTCACTGAGCTCTTCAATTGCAATCATTTTCTTATTTGTCACCAAATGTGGTTACTAAAGTTTCTTTGTTTTATTCCTTTATTTAAAATTTTTTTACGATTTTCAACATCACTACCGACATCTGATACGGAAGTCTCACTTGAATTAGAGTTCGTAAGGTCCCTAAGAAATAAAAAATGTGGCAGCAAAATTAGGAGGATGTATTTTATTATACTCATCACCACAACCTTCAACATTTAATTTCAAAAACTTGTAAATTTGTGGCCGCTCAATATTTGGTTTTAAATTTGATGTTAACTTTATAATAAAGATACTGATACCGCAGTTTTCTTACTTTATCAGGGTGGCCACTCACCTTGAAAACCTGGAATTATCAGGGAATTTTTTTATACAGGAAAAAACCTGGAAAAATCATGTAATTTTAATAAAAACTGCTGATTATTTTTTCTTAGATATTTTTTTAATTTCACTAAATTAAATTATATACTAATTTTCTTAATTTAATTATTTCATCCATTGTACTCACATTTTTTAGACGGAAATGTTTCTCCAGCAAGTTAAAATGTCATCAACTTAGCTATATTTTGCTTGCATCAAAATTTGCTTCATTATAACCCTGTTTATCTAGAATGCCACATAAAATCATGGGTGCAAGTCTTCCGTCCCCAGAACGGATTTCCGTCTTTCGAAAATGTCCGCGACTCGACTGACTCAAAGACGGAAATCGGATTATTTTTTTCTGTCCTTAAAAATATTTTTTAGGTCTATGTTATTGGTCTACTTTCTTATGTCCTGCTGTTATTTTATCAAAAGACAGATGAATAAATATTTTTTGTACAGTATTTGAACTTGATGTATTATGGTAAAGCTTTCTTAGATAGTTTGCATATGTCGAGGGGGTATTGTGTATGTTAGGTATTTCAGTCTTGGCCTTTTTTCCAACTTGCACCCATGCATAAAATTCTCCCATGGTTGCTACACCAATGTAGAAACCTTTGATCTCTATGGAGACTATGGGACTGTGCTAGGAAAGGCAAAGATTGTGTTGAACGTGAAAGAAGGATATTTGTTTCTGTTTTAAAATTCTGTCCGTGGGCTGAATCCATTTATGGCTAATAGTTTCGATGCTTTGGTGGTAGTTTTTTTCTATTTTGACAAATGAGTCAAAATGTTTTTGTATTTTTAACTTAATAAATTTCTCCAAAAATTAGTTGGTTGTAATGTAATAATAATAGATTTTGTATTGCACTCTTTTTCTGAAAGCTTTAGTACTTCCATTCAAAGAAATCTGTGAATTATTTTTTCTCAGCAAACCAACCAATCACACATTTTTTTAGAATCACTAACAGCAATGTTTGTCAACAAATTGTTGCATTAATGCTAATTTTTCTATTTCATTTTAATCTTTTATAACATATTTTAATTTTACTGTTTAGTTGGTAAATATTGGATTGACCTGCATTCCAGAGATGATATTTCCAAAACTATCCCTCCTTTTACTCTAAAAAGCTGACAAAGACTAAGGAATATGTAGGAAACATATTAAATGATGTATAAACATAAAATATAATTTTTTTTTATTCATATGTTTTTATTCGGATGAAGGAAAACGAATATTATTGTTATAGTTGTGCACTGTACAAGATTCTAGTCGTTAAAACAAAAACAATTAACTATGCTAAACTAAAAATCTGAGTGTTTAGATTTGAATTCTTTAAGTGTTTTAATTTCAAATAAAATCAAAAAAGTATAAAATTTAAGGAATTTTATCTATTTTTTTATAGAGTATCGAACCAAAAATTAGACAATTTTACATTTGTGTCATTTATTTTTGTATACTGAATCTCTTATAATAATAATGCTAATTCAAAACAACCTTTTTTAAAATTTTGACCGGAGATATTGGCTTGAGGAAAATATGGTCAATGAATTATATAAAAAGCACTGGTAAGATAAAATACAGTATAATGCAGTATACAATATAGCTTTCGATTGAAATGTAATTAGAGTGACTCACAAAAGTGTTTGTACACTTATGACTTTCAATGAAATAAGACTATCCATTAATTAAAATGTATATTTCAGATTAATAATAAAAATTGTATTCTAATCTTAACAAAACTGTATGGAATATTTTAAAAACAAAGGTAAAGTTTATTTTTAAGAAATCTATCATCAAAAAGTGACAAAAACTTTATCCCACAAAAGTCATTGTACACTTTAAAAAAAAAAAACTTTGTCTATTAGTAAATATTGTAATTTTTCGTTAAATTAACATTCAGTTGAGTTTCCTTTCACATCTACAATAGCTTTTATAAATTTGTAAATGCATGTAACTAGTTTTTATTTATTATTTTTTTTTTGTCGGGTGAAATTCGTGCGAAATATTATTTTAAAAGTTTTACAGAAACTTTTACAACATTCAATTGCAAATTTATGAATTTTCCATTGATTTTATAATTTTAATCTCTGATATGAAATCCTTCTTTTAAGCATTTTATCACATATTGCTCAGTGCAATAGAACACAATAAAATAATTTAACATATTCATTACTGATTTACCTCTTATGATGACAAATAATCAAATTTAGTCTATTGTTTTATTACGACCATGAGCAGTTTTAAATGATAAAATAAAATTTTACGGAGTTAGCAAGCAAAAATTAAAATATAATTTTGATATCATAAGTTTGATACTAAATTGCAAATAAATATATAAGAAATTAAATGAGACATAATTAAATAAAAAAAAATTAAAGCAATTAACGAAAATTTTAATTCTGAAATCCGAAAACATTTAACTGCACATGCATTAACATAACACTTTAAAAAAAATTTTTTAATGAAAACAATAATATATCTTCTACAGTCTGAACATATTATTTTCTTCACGTGTCTTAATTTTTAAAAAATTAATGTTGTACCAAAATATTAAAAAATAAACAATATCTTGTCAAAGAAAAATTTTTTTTTCAAGATGATATGTTAAAAAAAAATGACATTTTGAATATTATATTTTATAATGTAGACACTTTCCTTGTACACATCCTACATTTTATAAGAAAAGAAAAAAATACGGACCTGGAAATTTTAAGATTTTTACCTGGAAAAATCAGGGATATTTGAAATCTGATTTGAGTCAGGGCTAAAGAGAATAGAAGGGCTGGTTCACTCCTTTGAAGTATCTCTCGCCGCGCCGATCCTCCGACGTCACTCTAGTGACGTCACTTTGGCGCAAAGCTCGCACTTTTACTTCAAGAACGGGGCGTTTGACCTTACTAGCTCTGACTAATATTGGATCATTTCTTTTTGCGAGATATTCTAAGACATTTGTTATTTTCTATAATGACTTTCCTCAGTTTTTGCAGTGAATTTACAAGAATTTAAAACTATTATCGAAATGCCAGTATGCGCGATTGCAACTTGCAAAAATTCTGATACAAAAACAAAAGAAAAAAGTATAATTTTTCGCGTGTTCCCTAAAGTAAATGAACAACTATGTAAAGAATGGATTCCGAAATGACACAGTTAATATAAAACAGCAATTCTTTCTGTCGTAAAGAACTTTTATAAAAATTCATTATCTAAATAGAAACCGCCTCGTTACTTCATAAAGAAAGGCAGGTGAAAAGAATTAAAAAAATGGATAAAGTCAAAGAAAATTAAAATGTAGATAAAAAGTATAAGTAAAATATATAGTATATAGTTGAAATTTCATACAATATTTTTTAATGTAGTTATTCTAAATATTTATGATTTTTTTTAAAAATTATATTCTCCTCAATTTAAATATCTATAAATTATATCGTAAATTTAAATGTCTATAAACAATTGTAAAATTTCTAATGTCATTATGAACCTAAATTATTATTTTGTTTCAGTAATTAGCGTTTAAGGTTGATGTTTCCTAATGATTAAGTATGAACAAATTGCTATTAACGACATATTTTAAAATCAGGGATTCTAAATTTAACTTAACTTATCGTTATAAAAGAATATGTAGATAAAAAAAGTGTCGATATATGCCTTCATTTTTCTTAATAGTTAAAGTTAAAACTGAACTTTTTAAAATAAAGTATTTATCGTGTCATTTTCACCAACTAGCAAAACATTTTTATAAGTTTAAAATGGTATTTTTTTTAATATAATAACCAAGAAAGATTTTTTTAACTATGTTTATGAACGGAAATAATGTGTTAATTACGTAAAGTTTGAAAGCTGATAACCAGAAAAAGTCTAACTTATTTTTACAAAGAGAAAGATGCAAAGTTATCATATCTTTGCTTGCGATCTCCGAGATCTGTGGACACAGTGACGTCATGAGGAGGGAAATCGTAGCTTCAGCTCTAAGAGCGGAGTGAACTAGCCCTTGTATTCTCTTTAGCCCTGGATTTGAGTGGCCACCCTGTTTATTAAAGACATATAAATCCAGTTAAAATATTAAAATACAGATATTTGCTACTACAAGCATAAAAGCTTAATTTTTCTAAATGATAGTTCATATTTAAAAAAAAAAAGGTTTTCAAATGTACGAAAAAATTAAAATTCGTCAAAAGTTGGCGTCAAAGCCCTGATGTTTAGTAAATTGCGAAATAAGTTTTACTTGGATTTTGTAGATTATTTAGAGATTTGCTAATTTTAATTGTTAAATTAGAGAAAATAATGTCTCACTGCTCTGACATTCTTCTAACTCATAATTTTATGTTAAACTATATTTGAGATTGAAATTTATTTGCAAAAAAAGAGTTCATGGTGCCTATTTTGCCTGAAACTAATTTGATTTTTAAAACCTTTGGTGGGTTGTAAAATTTTACCTATTGTAACGAATCGATCATTCTGTGCTTATAAATAACCAAATTTGTAAATTCTGTAACTAGAAATATAGAAATAAACTCAATGATAAGTGACCATACTTCCTAGATTGTGACCACCCCTTATATTTTGAAGGTTAAGAATCCAAATATGTTGAAAAAAATAAATGTTTATTCAGAGAAAGTACGTTTTTGTGTCTGATTTTGTGACTTAATTAATAGTTAGCACTAAGTAATTTGCATATTTTAAGTCACCTCTAAGAACCATTAAGATTGATACATAGTACGTGAAAATCCGATCATTAGAATGAAAGTTATTTATGGTAAAATCTTTTTTTTTATTTTGCCAACTGTACGTTGAGCCCCCCCCCCCGAAAAAACCCCCGGATCACCCTGAATAACTTACGATCTGTTGATCGAACTTTTTAAGACTCAATCTGATTTGTTCGAGGCGGTGACGTCAAATATGCTAGTTAATTAATGCAGACGATGCTGTAAGTTACGAAATCAGACACAGAAACAAGCTTTCTCTGAATAAACATACCTTTTTTACCCAATGGATTTGGATTTTTGACCCCCAAAATATATTGGGTTGCCACAATCTGAGAAATATGGTCCCAATAGAATTAAGAAAATTAATATTACAACATATAAAAAGTGTCAGATTTGCCATGTTTTAAGTGTTATCCCTTATTTATCTGTACCTCCGTTTCTTATTTTTTGGGTTGCAGGGTATAGCATGCTTGCAGAGCCTTCCAAATTCATGTGTTGTTTGTTTCGTTGAAATTTAAATTGAAAGAACGCTTTATATTGTAAACACTACAAGCATAATAATATTTGATGGCGATATTTGAAGCTATCCGAAGTAGTAACCCGGAAGTCTTACGACAAATTTTTAACCCATAGCGCCATCTATAGTGAACAATCCATAGTTCCTAAGAAATCGAATTTTAATTTTTTTGAAGTTCTATTTCTCTGAAACTATTCAACCGATTTTGCTCTAATTTTGTATTTTGCCATGGAAAATTATATTCTTTAAAATGGTGCAAAAAATTGTAACATGGTATTTTTGAAATGTTTCGACGCTTCTTAAATAAAATAATAAATATTTACTAAAAGTTATTTTTTGCACGAGAGTCAGAATTTCGATACGTCGAAAAGAAAGTTTTTGTGTCAGATTTCGTAACTTAAAATATCGTCCGAGGTCACCCTCTCGACTCATTAAGATTGAGTCGAGAGGGTGAACGTCAGGACCATCCTCTCGAACGTCAAGACCACCCAAGAGTATGGGTGCAAGTCTTCCGTCTCCAGGACGGATTTCCGTCTTTCGAAAAATTCCGCGAGCGGAAGTAAGACGGAAATCGGAATTTTTTTTTCTGTCCTTTTAGGTCTACGTTATTGGTCTACTTTCTTAACAGGTGGGCTGAAAAATTCGTAGGCTAACATAGAAAAAATAATTTTTTTGATAAAATTTCATTTTATTATTCAATATAGTTTCCTTCAAGGGCGATACAACGATTATAGCGGTCATATAATATTTCGATACCATTTTTGTACTACGATTTGTCTTTAGCCTCAAAATAGGGCTTAGTTTCGGTGACTACTTCTTCATTGGCGCTAAATTTCTTTCCAGCGAGCATTCTCTTGAGGTCTGAGAACAGGAAAAAGTCGCTGGGGACCAGATCTGGAGAATACCGTGGATGCGGAAGCAATTCGAATACCAATTTATATAATTTTGCCATCGTTTTCATTGACTTGTGACATGGTGCATTGTCTTGATGAAACAGCACTCTCTTCTTCTTCAAATGGGCCCGTTTTTCTGCGATTTCGTAGTTCAAACGCTCCAATAACGCTATATAATAGTCGATGTTGATGATTGTTCCTTTTTCAAGATAGTCAATGAATATTAAACCATGAGCATTCTAAAATACTGACGCCATAACTTTGCCTGCTGACTTTTGCATCTTTCCAAGCTTTGGAGTTGGTTCATCTCGTGCAGTTCACTTGCTGACGGTTGATTGGACTCCGGTGTGAAATTATGGAGTATTGTTTCACCCATTGTTATATATCGCCACATAAATTCAGATTTATTACGATTAAACAGCTTCAAACACAGCTCAGAATCATCAATTCGTTGTTGTTTTTGGTCAATTGTGAGCTCGTGCGGCACCCACTTTGCCTAGAGCTTTCTCATACCCAAATATTCATTCACGATATGTCTAACACTTTCCTTTGATATCTTTAGGGTCTCAGATATTTTGATCAACTTCACTTTACGGTAATCTAAAATTATTTTGCGGACTTTTTTGATATTTTCGTCGCTAACAGCCTCTTTGGGGCGTCCACGGTGCGCATCTTCGTTAGTGTTCATTTCGATTCGTTTAAACTTAGCAAACCACTTCTCAATGGTTGATTTTCCTGGTACAGAGTTCGAATAATGTTTCTCAAGCCAAGTCTTGGCTTCAAGAGCATTTTTTTTCACTAGAAAGCAATGCTTTATAAACACGCGAAATTCCTTTTTATCCATTGTTTTTAAACTAACAAAAGTTGCTTCACTAAAAATACTATATCTCACAAACTGTTAGTCCGACAGCTGTCAAATTTATACACGTGTCTTTCGAAGGTTAGAACTAACTAAAAATCATACGTTTTTAATAATAGTAGCCCCATCTATGTGTCAGCCTACGAACTTTTCAGCCCAATTGTTATGTCTTGTTGTTATTTTATCAAAAGACAGATGAAGAAATATTTTTTGTACAGTATTTAAACTTGATGTATTATGGTAAAGCTTTCTTAGATAATTTGCATATGTCGAGGGGGTATTGTGTATGTTAGGTATTTCAGTCAAAAAATTTTCAGTCTTGGCCTTTTTTCCAACTTGCACCCATGCCCAAGAGGGTGGCGATTAAGAAGAACGTCTAGACCACCCTGAATAATTTCCCATCAATAAATCAAAAGTTATTCAGGGTGGTTCGTTTTTTTTCTTTTGCTCACTGTACACTGATGAAAGAGTGTATCGCGTAATTCTTTCTCTCTTTTGGAACTTCCAAATAGTTACCCAATTTTAAAGTTTTTAATCTATTTAAAAAATCAAGAGAGAAACTAGCGTACTTCCTTCTCCTATGAGTCTCCACACGCTAATGGTGAAAGCTTGCGAAATGTTGGCCATAGATAGAGAGTTCTGCTCTACTCCACCTGTAGCCCGTATCGATCACCAGTATCGCTTTTCAGTGAATATTTAGGGTGGTGTGGCAAATGTGTTTGTGTACATTTGAATCGGGTGTTTTGTCACCGAGGCGTAGTGGACCGGTTCTCTAACGACCACGCTCTCCCGATTTAAGCTGCATGAAAAGTTGTCAAAAAAATATAACACATAAGAATAATGCGAGGCGAAAACGCAGAAGAGAAAGCTTTCAGTTGGAACTTTTTGCTTCGGATTCTTGTATTCAATCTAAGAATGTCTGGGAGAGCGTTTCCCAAAAGGTGTCCCGAAGGGTATATAAAGATATGCCATTTTTTTTAAAAACCAATAACGATTTTTGAGAACCGTGACTATGTCTCGGGGGATAGATAACTCGCCTTCTAATTTGGTGAACCCGGTTCGAATCCCAGCGTTGGCTGTTCGATATGAATTTCGCACTCAGCTCGCACCGACCACATTGTTGACGTAAAATATGCTCAGTGGTAGACGGATCATGGGTTAGAGTCTCCTTGTCGCCAGGCTAACCATGGGAGATCTTCGTGGTTTTCCTCTAAATGTAAAGAGTTTCCTCTCCATGTAACGTTAGTTTCATCAAAAAGTCCTCCACGAAGGCAAATTTCTCCCAATACTTGATCTAGGAGTTCTCTTGTCTTCTGTTGCTGGTTCAAAATTACCAGGCTACAGAGAAATTACGGACATTAGTAGCCGTAAATCCAATAAATTGGGTCGGCTGTTTAACGACATTTATAGAATAAAATATATTTGTATCTAACCAGAAATCCATAATATATTTAATAAATTGATAATTTTTTATAAAATTATATGTAAAATGTCAATAAACAATATTTGCTAAATTTAAAAATCTATAAATGTTTTCCAATTATATACAGTCAAACCCCGCTATAGTGAACACGGTTTATAGTGAACTCCCGGATATAGTGAACGAAATGTTCGGTCCCGTGCCTTGCTATACGTGGATAATGTTATTTTTTGTGGATATAGTGAACCAAAAAAAGTTAGGAAGTTGGATATAATGAACTATTTTCTGTTTTCAACTGATTTTTTTTGTAATAATTTTGAAATTTCTACTTCAAAAAAAATACATATACCGATTTTCAAAACCATCTATAGAGGGGAATGTAGCGATAAGCATTTTTTCTTGTTTGCTTCTTTTATCTCACTTTCCCATCCCAATACAAACAAAGCAGATGTTTCCAACCCAGGCAGACGATGCCCTGTAAGGTGTCAGTCGGATCAATATGCATTTTATGTCAGAGGGAATGAGCAATTATTCATTATTGGTCAAAGGGTTGGACACTAATATGTGTTGATAAGGCCCTCATTTCAACTCCTTTTTGCTCTCAATTCAGTTTAAAAAATCCTGCAAACAAGTGTCTCAAATTTAACTATGGCGAGCAGTAAACGTAAAACGTTCTCCATTGATGATAAAATGGGCATAATCAGAAAAATTGAAAATTGATACAATCAAGCTGATATTTGCAGGGAATATAAACTATCCAAATCTGCAGTTTGTAACATATGGAAAAATAGGCAATTAATAATTTTTGCTCATGAAAAAAATTAAGATGGCAGACAAAAGTTGAGAAAAGCAGATCACAAGGATGTTGAAGAAGCATTACTGAAGTGGTTCACCAATTGAAGTATCTAAACAACTGTCGATGAATTTGCTAAGCGATTTTATGAGACTACTTTTATGATGTTCTCGAATGGCAGGTTAGACAGGTTTAAAAAGCAGGATAACAGAAATTCACGAAAAATTATCTGAGAGTCGGGAAGTTTTTCCATATGTGATGTTGAGGATTGCTGATCAGCTAAAGATTACAATTTTTTCTTTTTTGTACGCAAGACAAAGAGTAATGAAAAATTGCACATTTTTTGCTACTACATAATATTTTTCAGTCATTTATTTGAACAATTTGTAATAAAAGGGAGGAGTTTGGGAACCATTAGTTAAATTGCCTGCGTAACGGATATAGTGAACTCCCGGTTATAGTGAACAGAAATTTCGGTCTCTTGAAGGTTCACTATAGCGGGGTTTGACTGTATTAAATAAATATCGAAAAGGATATGTATCTAAAAATAATGCATAAGTATTTCTCATAAAATTTTTCAATTTAAAACAACTTAATTCAGGAATGAAGAATATAACCAATCTCATTGTTTGTAAGAGTTATTATTCGAAAATCACATTTCAGTTTATATTATTCAATCTCAACTTATTCATACGCTAAAGATAAACTTAAACTGTAAGCTGTTCTGCTCGTGGGAATTCAAAACCTGACATTTAACCATATTTTAAGACTTAATTCTATCCTAATTAGTCTCTTTTGGTTAGTATATTCACAGCTGCTAACGATTTTTTTTATACAGTTGGGATTCTACTGAAAAGAGATCTAGCATTTAGGGTTCCATAGCTGAAAGAAATTGGGAACTGCTGGTCTAGAACTCAGCCATGTTAAGAGATGGGCCAGTATTGGTAATTGATTCTCTTCAAATCAACGCGTTTTACGTACATGATTAATTTCCAGCTACGAGCTCACCCTTACCCTGCAATAGTTTTTAGCAATTTCATTGGAAATATGAAGAAACATACCACCAAAATATATTCTTGTTAATATTTCATTAAAATTTTGATAGTCAGTTGTAATTTTTTATTTATTTAATACGAACTGCAATCGACATTTGGTCCGACTTGGGATAGAGATTTGATAACTCCCGGCGGTACATGTTGCAGAAATTGAATGAGACTAGATTTTCTATCCAAGATGTCAAAGTCTGATGTTCTTTAAGTTGTTTAAAGTCAAGATATTCTTTCCAGATGTCAAAGTTTATAGATAAAGAGGGATGTTGCTCTTGAATGATTCTAGGTGAAGAAAATTCAAATCTATTATTAGAATTCCAATTGGGACGATGAAAGATCGTTTAATATCATGATTTTGAACTTATCTTTCTTTTTCTTTAAGTTTAAGGGTATGCTTAGTCTATCCAATATACGCTAGAGGCGTGGTGGCTTAGGGGATAGAGCGCTCGCCTCCCAGCGACGACTGATCGGCCCAAATTTTGCTCCCTGCTCTCAGTGCTGACGTAAAATATCTTCAGTGGTAAATGAATTATGGGTTAGATTCCCTTGCCGTCAGGCTATTTGTGGGATGTTTTCATGGTTTTTCTATCTATGTAACGCAAATGCGGGTTTCCATCAAAAAGTCCTCCACAAAGACTAGTTTGTCCCTATGGGGACAGGGGTGAAAGTAATGGACAAGATTTTGAATAAGATAAACTCAATTTATTCAAAAACTTAGCAATTTGGAGACTGATTTTCGGATATGGTAAAACAATTAAATGTTTAAAGAGCGAAAATAATTTATAATATATTAATGGTTTTTAAAACTATGTTTTTGAAGTGGACTAAAGAGCAGAAAATAATTCTGTATTTGTTACACAAAAAATTAAAAATACATGAAGCGTATCACTTTCGAAGTACATTAAAGTTTGTTTTTCTTCTCTTGCATCAGACGAATATATCATGATAGCAATATTGCTTGCTTAACTGATCTTCATGTTGTATTTTTGCACCATAACTTCGTAAATACACGAGTAAAGTTAGATAATATTGAGGTAAATAGTCACTAACCTTGAAATTTTTAATTCGAATTTACGAATATTACATCGTCGCGAAACTAAAGACACTAAATAAAAAAAATATTCAAGGTCTCGTAGTTTTTTCTCTCCCGTTTTGAGAAAGGATAAGGGAATAAAAATAAACATTTCACACTTAAAAAAAAGAAGAAAAAAACAAATTATTTTCAACATACTTATGTTAGTCTATGTATGAAATTGAATAAATAATAAAAAAAAACGTATATTTTTGTACACAAAAATTGTGCAAAAAATATTATAAAAATGCATATAAAATAGCAGTTTCTATCAGTTATCCAGCAAATTCTTTTGGCTTATCTATATCGAAGAATATATATATTGGATCCATAGGGTAGTATTTCAGTTATATATATTTTTTTCACCTGCATTTTAAACAATTTATTATCGAAATTAAATAAGCAAATTTGCGCTCAGTTTTTACACTGTGATAGCTCATTATTAAATGTTAGATTTAAAACTTTACTTTTTGTAACATGCACCGAATATTACTTTTTAAAAGTAGCTAGAAATTGTTTGCACATGTATAAACTACATTTTTTTAAAATAAAATTAGTTAAATGAGTATCATTCTACATTAGTTTTAACTATAAAAAAAAATTTCCTTTAACCTAAGCCAAATTTGGCAAAATTATCAAATATGGCCAAATTATTACCAAGTTATTGGCGTGTATTTTTTATAACAAACCTAATCTACATGAAAACTGATTAAGGGGAAAATCGCAAAACATGCGAAATATTCCATATTTGATTTTTCTTCTTATCAAGGAAATGTCAGTTTTCTCTCTCTTTTGCTCTCCAATAAATAGCAGAAATATTTCCATTTAGTCTGTACTTTAAAAACACGATATAATTCAGGAAATTGATTAGGTGGTATTACCGCAAGAATTAACTATATCATTCACTCAATATAGAGTACTCTGGAAATGTTTTATTTAAATATATATTTTTAAAAACCTTCGTTAAAAAGGGTGAAGTATCCTAGAGCAGAGGTTCCTAATTTGTTCTACGGAACCTTAAGTAATCAAGAAAGTAGATAAAGACAGTTGTGTACGTATTAACCATTAAAAGACTACTTTATTTTGACTTTTATATATCTAATAAGTCGAATGAATTTTTTTCCATCGTTTTATAATTAATAATCTGAATTCTTAATTTAGGTTTTATGCTAGACAGTTTAATTCGCTGTCTTGGAAATGTATCTAGTCTATCTAAAAATTTGCTTTTATATTGCTATATAAAATAAAAAAAACTGCTATAAACTTTGAAAATGGTTATTAGAGAAATACATTTCTTTAATAAAGAATTCATTTATTTTATTTTGATAAAACTATTGCAATTTTTTATAAATACATGTCCTTTTTAATAATTGTTAGAAAAATTATGTATTTTTTTAAAAAAAAATTCGCATCTCTCTCTTTAGCATTTTACTCTAAATATAATTGCGTAAAGGCAAACGAAATAATAAGTAAATAATGGAATATTTATTGGATCTATAAGTAATTATAGATTTCAAAAATGTTAAAAAAAAAAAAAAGTGCTTGCGAAAAAAAAGTCAACCTTCGGAACCTCTTTAAATCTTCCGTGGAACCCTTCACCATTTGGGAGTCGTTGCTTAGAGACTGATTCTCACGAAAATTTGAATCACTGCGAATTAATAATGGAAAAGTGAATGATCTTTTAATTATATTTCAGTTGCACAAATAGATAAAAGTATATTGAAGCAAAAATTAAGCTGAGTTTATTATCAACTTCTGGAAGTTTCATTTAATTATTAATGGAATTGTATTAATTCAAAAATCACCCAAGTTTTAACTGGCAGAAATGTACCTTTTACAGGTAAATGAATAATAATAGTGTAAACGACTCATGTTGGTAATTATGGTGCATTTCCGCTATGTGTTTTATTTCTTTGTTATATTTTTTTAAAATTTTTGTATCAGGCGCAGTTTATAGCACAGTTTAGTATCATTACCTTGACACCATCATAATTTGTTATGTGCGGTTGCAATATACTGTTGTGCAATTGAAAAAACAACTTAAGTGCTTCACTATAGATTTTGAGGAAAGTGGCTTGACAACTATTTTCTTTTATGCCAATGCTACAAATAGTTTTTTTTTTTTTTTAATTTTTTATCAGGGAAAAAAACTGATGAAACAAATTTTTTTTTATTATTTATTTATTTATTAATTTATTTGCAATAGATAGGTTATCATATAAATATGTCATATCTCAATTTTAAGTTTTTTGTCGCTTATGTTGATTTTTCAAGTGCACCTCAGTATACTGTTACGCTATCACTAGAACTACGCTGGACTGTAAGTCTGAGGTTGTTGCTATGGAAACACGAGTAAAACTCTTTTTTTTTGGGGGGGGGGGACGAGGTAAAGAGACGTCCTAACCAAACCAATCCGATTTTAATTGTTTTTAAATTTTAGTTAATAAAATCCGATAATTTAATAAAATCCGATTTTAAAATAATTATTTGAAACTTTTTTTTGTTACAAGAATTTTAAATCATAAATTTTGCACTTATAATATTCCCCTCCACATCTATTCTTCCAGTTTTTAGGGAAACACACATTTAAATAACACTTCGGCAAATAAATTAAATTTTAATCTAATAAATTGCTAGTTTTAAATTGTTAGAACACACTATGAAGATTAATCTTAGTACCTTCAATTAATTTCATACTCAACCGTTTAATTTTTAACTTACATATTCCCCAAGTTCTGAAATTAACTATATTTAAAAAAATGCAAGAAAAATTCCCTTCCACATCTATTCTTCCAATTTTTTTTGGGAGACAGAATTTTAAGTAACACTTCGGAAATTAAATTAAGTTTAAATCTAGTAATTAAATAGCTAGTTAAATTGTTAGAACACACTACGAAGATTAGCTTAGTATCTTCAATTAATTTCGTACTTAACCTTTCGATTTTTGACCTATTTCCTAAGTTTCGAAATTAACTATACTAAAAAAAATGCACAGGCTATTACTATTCAAATTTAAAAAAGTATAAATAATAGTATCTAGTCGTTACTTTCCTTTAAATTAGTTTCAGAATAATACAATAATGAAAACATTCTTTTCTATTATAGAAATTAATTGTTCTTATATTCGGGGAAACCCATACAAGACACTTAATAAAGTGCTTATTCTCTCTGTTATAAAAAAGTAATTAATTACAAATCTCACCTTACAAAAGCGTGAAAGGCGATTTCTATTGGTTATGATAGTAGTAGTAGCATTCGCGCTTACTGTTTCGACCTGACAACTCGGTGGAACAAAGAATACTTTATTCTTCTCTTCAAAATGCAGAAAGGTCCGATGTAAGTAGTTTTTCATAACTCAAACAGAAGTTATATTAAAATTTCTTTTAATGAGTTGATTGTTTAATGAATAGTTTTGTATGTTGAGTATGTAAGTTGCAAATTATGGGATAATTTCTATCCATTTTATACCCCAGAGTATGTTTTCTAAGGATCTTTCGTTTTTCTAAATAATAATCTGTATCTTATAAATAATATATATTAAAATAATTTGGTGTATGAGATTAATTAGCCCCAGAAACTGTAGAACGAACCATAATAAACAACATTATTATCGCATTTCTTTCGTTACTTTTCTACTGTCATTTTGTGTTTAGATGCTGAGAAAGGTTCTTGTTATTAGAACCAAAGTTACAGTATTTCCTGTTCTATACCTTGATTTGTGCTTTTTCTTACGTTGTTTTACTTTATTTATCTTCTCAAGAAATCAATCTTTTACTAAATAATATTCTATATTTTATAAATAATATACATTGCATTGTTTCAGATGCACCTTAAGAAACATAATGTGGAATTTAACAAAACGTTTCAGAATTGGTTATTAATATTTGGTGAATGTGTACTTAGTAAATTATGAGATGCATTTCTATGATCTTTCGTTTTATTAAATTATATTGTAAATTTCACGAATTTTACATTTCTGTTTCACTTATCGTATCCCTTAATCCCCCCCCCCCCCCAAAAAAAAAAGACTTCAGGCTATCCATTTTTGTTCAAATTAGTAATCCGTTAGTTTTGCTTCGTGTGCTTTTCTTTTTTCTTTTATTTAGACCTAACATTATAATTTTTTTTCTAACTATTGGGACACATTAAAACATGGACTTATAAAAAGGGTGATAGAATTTTTGTTTTATAGTTTCGTTGTTGTAGGCTGCTTAATTTTTAACTTCCTTATCTTAGTAATTTTTTGGTTTGTATATTTTAAGTTATAGATTCATAGAAATTTTTTTTTTCGCTTTAAATAGAATGAATGTAAGATGAAGAGTCGTATTTTATTTTAAACCCCACCCCCTTGACTGGTTTATGCCCAAAATTGCTTTAGCAATAAATTTGTAACTATTTTTTTTTCTATTTCTAGAGAATAATGAAGTCTAAATATATTATTAAAACTATTCTCAGCGGGAAAAGCATACTACTGTTAATTAAAATAAATTACGCAACTCAAGTAGCAATTTAACTACAAAATTTGGGGAGTGTTTGCTCTTATTCGACAAGCTTTCACTAATAGAAATTAAAATCTCATCAAATATGGGTTTTTAAAAGGTACCTCGTGATAAAATCAAGTTAATGTGTCTTATATACTAATGATTCGGTATTTAATATTTATAGTGGTAGTTACGCCACATAGTAATGAACATCTTTCAAGCATAATTTTAGAATCCTTGTGTAAAATGATGTAAAAAGAAGTGTTCATTAAGCGTCTTAAATTAATATTTAAGAAAAGGGAAACGCAATTGAAATGTGTCATATAACTAGTTATAAAGATAGGATTAAAAACATTATTGCTAGTTAGTAGTGTTTCGAAAAATCGCCTCTCAACTTGACTCATACTCCTTACTCAATCAAACAGGTTTTGATATTTTCAGGCCTTTATAGAAAGTTTCTTTCATTATATAATTCATTAGATGCTTCTAGGTTCAAATCTTAATTTACGGGCCCTATTGTGTTTACATTTTTATTATACTTAATTTTTGGCATCGATTCTAAAGTAGTATATTTAGGCAGTACACTACGAAACACCCTGTATAAAAATTATACATTCACATTCTAAGGTTTATAATCAATGTTAGAAAACAAAAGTAGATTTTTCTCCTCTAGAAAAAGTAGTTTTGTTTACTAATTCCTTAAAAATTATAAAATGTTATGAAAAGATTTATAGTTTATTTTAGCGACATTTTAAATGTGCTTAATCATTTTAGAATGTAATTATTTTTTTTCGAATTCTCATATCTCGATCGTTTTGGCTTATTCTAATTTTACCCTAATTAACATATTCATTTTTTTCTTTTGTAGATAAAATTAGAATTTTGTGTACCAACATCTAATCAAACATCTGTTTTTATAAAATTCTTTGATTGAAATATTTGCAATTGACACAGACCTTCTAAGATGTACAATCTTTTGGCCTTGTCTGTCTATTGCCACCCCCGTTTCTTATTGCATGTCGAATGTTTTGTCGGTATTTATACCCGTCATTTTCTTTTGTCACATGAAGTAATTTTACCTCATTAAGTCGAAAATACCTGAATAAACGGAACAGATAGTGATCTTTTTTTTTGACAGAAGAATTTTTTTTCGTGAAATCGCAGCGGGTTGTCCCTTATTGTATTATTAATTAATTTGTTGAAGTTTATCATAACATGTTGTTTTAGTATATAGTTTTGTGTGAAGTGATTTTATGTGCTTTAAATTCAGGAGTACAGTAGAGTTTAAAAATAAAAGTCATTGTTTTGGAAACTCTATTTCTTTTTTTTCCATTCTCGGATGTAAGTAGGAAATTTTGTGTTCTGAAATTTGTGTTGTTCGTTTGCGATTTTTATACAGCGTTGTAAGTCTGTTTCGTTTTAGCTTTGCATCATGCTTTTGTTTTAACGAAAATCGGATAATTTAGGAAGTTCATTTATTTTATAGCTCATTAAAATGTTCTTACTCAAAATCGGGGTAAAATAATACACCTTTAAAGCATTGAAAATTAAATTTATAATGATATGGACAAAAATATGAGTAGAACTTTACCAGATTCCTTCAAATTCTAAAAATCTTTATTTTAAGCTTGTTGTTAAAATTATTTATTTGTAAATACCTTATTTTGATTAATTACGGTATCTAGTTTATATTCTGGTTAAAATTAATAAAAAAGGTTTTAATTTTCATATTTGTCAAGCATAAACGTTCGTTAACTATAGAGAATATATTTTCATAAAACCTTTTCTTTTCATGCGAGGCATTTTTCAATAAATAAGAATGTTGCCCTTTTTCAGTTAGTCAATTCGTTATTCATTTCACTATTAAATGCTCCATTAAATTCTTCTCAACAGAATTATTCCAATTAAACTATTTTGCATTTCACAAATGAATTATTTCACAATTTTGCGCTTGACGTATTAACGGATAATTAGCGTAAAAACAACAAATAAAACATCTAGTATGCTGTACGTAACTTTTGAGTGAGCGCAGAAACTTTTCTATTTTTAAAACTTATTTACTTTTGTTTTTTTAATTTTCCATATTTAAGTTTTTGTAATGCTGTGAAATAGTTTATTATTGTTGATTTAAAATTAGAAATGTATTAATTTTCTGATGTGCTTTTTGATCAACGTGCAGTTTGAAAATGCTAAGTCATCAGGGTTCAGTGCTGAGACCACATATTTTATAACAGCAATAAGGTGACCATGTCATAAAGTAAATTTAAAACGGCTGCGCAGAGATTCTCTAAACAGCAATTCTAACATTTAAAATACGCTATATTTATTGTTTACAATAAATATAGCGTATTTTAAATGTTAGAATTGCTGTCCAAATATTATGCTTCTATTTGAGAAGGTTTGGGATTTGGCAAATATTTTTTTTTCCTATTAATCTATCGTAACCCAATTATAGGTCGTGTAAAGCTATAGCTCCAAAAGCGTGAAGCTTGTTCGAAATTTTTCAAAACTGTACAAAATATTTTCCTAAATCACTCCAAAATCTGTAAATCCAAAATGCATCATGGAAATATTCTTAAAAAATTGGCACTTAAATCTTTTTCCCTCAGTGTTAGCGTTTCATTTTCCTTTTTGAAACAATCTCTGGATTAGTTCATTTCAAACAGAACAAAGAAGTTCAAATCGTGTACAATTCAATTCGATCCACAGCTATCATTTTGTCTCTCATTGTCTATTGTTGCAATTCTTTCATTTTAGTTCGTCTAATCCAACGTATGAACCTTATCTTCGTTATTTTAGATACTTAGAGTAGTTTTCTAACTCTTCTAAGTAAAATTAAATGTATTCTACTTGCAAAAGTACATATCTTATTCAAATTATGAAACTTATCCTTGTTGTAATTTACATTGAGTAAAAATTTTTAATTTTTGCTACATATCAACATTATAAACTCTGAAAATGTTGCCCTTTATCATTTTTTATTCTTTCTTTCTTTTTTATATGCGAGTTGAAAGAGCTTAACTAATCTCTCTAAATCTAAATTTCAAACATTTAGCAATAACAGTTTAAATGTAATTAAATGTATAATATTTAATGAAGATTTTTACAAATTTCGAGTTTATTATAAGTATAAGAATTAATTTTGAAGTATAAGAATTAATTTTGAATAATAAATATGTTAAACCGATATTCCTAATTTCTTTTCAGTCTAGAGTATTTTAAAGCTGTACAAACTAATTCTCAATAAGAATACTTTGCGAAATTAATGACAATCTTCTGCATGCTCAAGAAATCAGTATTATATAATTATAATTATGTACTATAATATTGGTTATATAGCTTTATTGTTTGACTTCTAAAATTACACATGTCTTGGGTTGGGTTAATGAATAATCTGGCTCTTTGCAAAAATCGCCGTCATTTTAAAATGCAGGAGACTCATTGGAAAGTCTACAGTTCTTCCTAATACAACCTGAAATTTTTAGAATTATTTAAGTGAGCCCATATATCTTTTGTCTAATTCGAAAATAAATCATGCCTTGTTCAGTTAGCTTAATTTATTCCAAAATAATGAAGTCCAATAAGTCCAAAATAATGAAGACTTATTATTAATAGCATTAGTCCAGATTACTTAAATTGTAATGAGCTGATTTAATAAGTCTAAAATTAAGAAAATACTAGAGACTTTTTTTAATAAGTCTGGGGCATAACGAAATATCGGCGACATTTGAAAGCAGGATTTTTCAGTTACCCAATCAATTCAACACATACACATATTTACTAATAAAAATAAAATAAAAAAAATAAATAAGAACTTGAATTGTTGTAAAAAGGATGTTATTTTCAAATCCAAAATCCATTGTTTGCTTTATTGATTTATTATTTAAAAAAAAATTATAATTGCTTTATGTTACATTTAGTTAAGGTTGGCCTATTTTTTAAAGTTTAATAATTTAAACATTTGTATTTCAGGCCTTGTTATTGGGAGTTTTCAGATCTCCAGGATTCTTCTCTAAGCTATGCACCCTCATCACATAATGTGCTTTTCCAGTACTCTTATCTGCTTCCTTGTTGTGACATGTCATGGGGCAATTATCAACAAGTATCAAAATGAAGTAGGACATCCAGACAACGAAAATAACCACAAGTTTTCCAATCATTCTAGGTTACCAGATGATATTACTATTCATCACCATCATAACTCATCAGGTGAATTAGATTTGTAACATTCTTATAAAAAAAAATTATCATCATTTGCATTTTATTTATTTTGAGGAGATTTATTTATCGATTTTGACAACCTTCATCTACGAAAAGGTACCTGTAGATAGAATTACGTTAACATGTTTTATATACTAGTGAATTGGTATTTAATATTTAGAGTGGTAGTTACGCCACAATTTCTTATTCATTTTTATGTAGTTTAACAAATTTCTATTACTCTAGGATCCTTCGCATCTCGTTCGTTCCGCTCACCAAACCCAGTGGTTGCTTCTTATTCCTTGTTTTTTTTCTTCTTTTTTTTTTTAAAAAAAAAAAGAAAAAGTCGGTGTAATTTTTTTTCTTCCTAAAAAACGTTTTATAAAACATTATTATTATTTTTTTTAATATTTTAACAATGTATTATTAATCGTAACAAAATGAAAGTATACCTGGATTTGAAAAATAATCCTGAAGAAAAAGAAAAATTAAACTTAGGAATATAGAATGCGCGACACAATAAAAAGTAATAAATTAGAAGTAATTTTACTTGAAAACGGCATGTAACGATAACCTCTTATATAACATTATTATTTAACAAACACATTCATCATGTCAAATTTTAAGTCTGTAGTTGCATTCCTGCGGCCTGTAGAGCTGCCCGCATGGTATTTTTTCTTACAAGTTTTACAGTTAATAATACTCAAACTAAGTATCGATTATTATTTTTTTTATTTCATTGTAATCTTTGTACATTTCTCGAAACACCTTAGTAATTTCAAGTTCCTAAGTCTTACAGTTTTTGTGTAGCCATACAAAATGTAACGTTAAGTTGGAACTCCTCCCAAAACGTCGGCGCCCTTATGTTTTTTTTAATACGTACATATTTATATTAACTCGTCAACGTGTCTGCGTGAGAAAAACCTTGCAATCATAATTTTTATCGGTTTCTAACGATATATCTAGTTCTAGAGCATTGAAATATCTAATAGAGCCACGATGCTTGACGAAAATGCAATTTTCAATCGTTTACTGATAGCTTCAAGTAGAATTCATCATCATTTTATCATAAAATAGAATTGTTTCCTGATTGCTAAAAATAGAAATTATCATCATTTTTCCGCCAAATAGAATCGTTTCTTGAAAGCTAAAAGTAGAATTTATCATCATTTTATTTAAAAATAGAATCGTTTCCTGACCGCTACAAGTAAAATTCATCATCATTTTATTTAAAAATAGTAAAGGCAATCCAAATTGCGACCACTTTCTGACTCAAATCTCAGGAAAAGCCAAGTTTCTGATGAAAATAAAAGCTTCAATTGTTTATCGTGCCATTTTATCACCAAATTATCGACATAGAGAATTTATCTCTTATCCTAGTTTCGACTGTTTTTCAAGTAGCTAGAGTGCTCGAATTTCAACCGAATCTCTGTTATAATACAAGTTGCAGTTATTTCCTAAAATGTATAAGCAAAATGCATCGCAATTGCGTTGCTATTTAAAGTTTTAATCATTTTTGAGCACAAATAAACTAACAAACATAAAATTAAAAGGAAGAAATTAAATATCTTCTTTAAACCTGTGTTCTTTTTAACGGAATAAAAAAGAGAAAATAATTTTATTTTTGTCAAGCCTAAGGAGGAAAACGTAACGTGCATCACTTTCGTAATCATTTTCAATCAACACTGCCAATTCTCTGGTGCAAAATGAAAAAAAAAAAAATGTCTTGTATGATTTTTGTTGTAGGTTTGACTGAAATTAATCCTTTTCTCTATTTTAGCTTTTTTGAAGCATAGCTTTTAGAATTTCTATTTTATTATTATGTTTATGTAATCTAACACTTATTTATTTTTACATAATTTAACCAGTTAAATATCAAAATATATGTAGTGCAGATTGATTTGTGACTTTCTCTGAGCAGGATTGTCATAAGATTAAAGTTTGTTGGTTTTGAAAATTTTATACTTGGAAACTAAATTACAATAATTATGTTGTATTTAATGTTTAATTTAATCTCCAAGAAATTATTTAATTAGGAAGACATTAAAATTTTTATATTATTACTACTATATCTACTTAAGAAGTCTCATAATGTAGCTTTGAATTTCTGTTTTATTGAATGAAATTTGAAAATATTAATTAAAAACATAGTTAGGTATTTATTTATTTGTTTAATGTTTATGTGAATTTAATTGATAATTTTTTCCGAATGATTAGTAATAACTGTATAATACCCGTTGTTTAAAAATTACCAAGATTTTAAGAAGCAATCTCCGAAAAAGTAAATATAAATGCTGTCATATGATTTTTGACATTTTCCTCAATGTTCATCAGCAGAATGCACTGCATGATAGAAAACATTCTAAGTGAAATATTTGCACAAGCATCTGTTTATTTTACCATGTTTACCTGTACCATGTTGTTATTTTATAAAATTTTTCAATTAGCATTGCCATCTGTTGACAAACTTTGAAACTAACTTTTAGCCTTTTTGAGAATTAATATCAGGTAGACTAAGCAAAACATTTTTATCACCCTCCTTTTTCTTTCATTGATTTTTTAAGTAGTCGAACATCTTTTAATTACCCAGTTAAAAGCAATAAATTCTTTTTGTTCTTGTTGATTCAGATTATTGATGTTGATTATTCTTGTGATTCAGATTATTGTTGTTGATTCAGACTAAAATTATTCTTTACATACTTCTTATTTAGATATCCACTCTCACTCTGAACATCACCACGAAAACTCAATTTTAGATCACCATAAAGATGGATCATCATCTGTAATAAGTTTCTCCAAACGTCTACGAAGATCTGCTGATACAGATTTTCCACAAGCATATTCCAATGGTAACAAATCAATTTGTCATTTTAAAGTAGTTTATGAATCCAATAGCTCCTGTAGAGTGGTCGTTCAAATATTACTGAAAAATAAAACTAACAAGGGTGTGCTTATGTTGTCTGATAAAGGGGAAAAAAGGAGTATAAACTATGCTTATGCATTACAAAAATCTCTTTATTTTTCAAAATATTTAAAAAAAAGCAAAATAAGGAATACCATATAAAATTTTCTTCAAAGAGTTTGAGGTCAGAATTTAAACTCAAGATTCCTCTATTTGAAATTTTTTAAATTTAATTAAAATATAGATTTTGTTCTATGCAAAGTTGCTACTTTTATTTGAATTTGATCCTAAAATTAGATTACTCAGTAAATGTCAAAATTAAAGCAAAAATCGGGTTTCTAATGCAACCATTGAATGTGGTTTGTGACTTACCTATTTTTTATGACAAGGGGAAGGGGACATCCAAAATTGCCAAAAATATGCTTAGGTAATATTTGAATGACCCCTAATATTTGTCTTGTCCTAATATATACCCTTAGTATATTTAATATAAGACATATATGTAATAGTATATGTCTTATTTTACTGATAAAATAATTAGTTTTAAGTCGTTCTGTTATTCTTATTTTCTTAACCATGCTTATCTAATATACTTTTTTTCTTTCATAGAATTTTATTAGATTTTATTTTTTCAGGCAAAAGTAATTTTGAGCAATCTTCAATCAAAAAGAGATCCAAACCGCCACACGACGGTTCTCATCACAGGCGACACAACGATTCAGATCATGACCATTCTAATGATCGGAAAAACCATCCAGACTTTGACTATGATGCAGAAGAATCTTATGAAGATCCTGAAAGTGTGCATCTTGATGGTTCCTCACAGTTGCCATCTCTAAATGAAAAACCTGATAAAGCAACCCAAACAGGTGCCATCAATCCTTGTGTGAATAGTCATGATCATGAAGATCATGATCACGAACATCATGAACATTCTGAGGAAACTAAAAGTGAAAATGAAGCATCCAATTTTCATCAGCATGCTCACTCAGCTCCACCTGAACTTGAAGGAATAGGTATTTTTTTTTCTTCTTCTTTTGATTCAATTTTAGTAATTGTTTTATAAAAATATTAGTTTTTTACTTAGAAAATTATTGCATTAATTCTAATTCATGAAATACAGTCAAACCCTGCTTTAGTGAACGATCCGCAGACATAGCAATAAGTTCACTATAAACAATGGTCCACAATACCCAATTTCTTTGAAAAAATATTTTTTGAATATTGTCGGTAATAATGAGTAATCTAGTACAAAACTTGCATATAAATTAATGAAACTAAATACAGTAGAGTTTCCCTGCAATGTTTTTTTTTCATTAAAAAAACCCTAATAAATTAGTTTTTTTAAACCCTATTTTATAGGTCTTTTTTTTTTTACAGTAGTGATAGTACCGATTTTTTTTTTTTAACAGTGTAATTTTTTAAAAAAATATATAAAACCTTTTTTATAGATTGAATTTCAAAAGGAAGAAAACCTTTGAAAACATAAGTTTTTTATTAGATAGTAATTGAATTTTATTGGTTAAATTCTTTATTTGGTGCTTTTTATATCTACTGAACTCAGTGGCACGACAGCCCATAGAGGGCCAAGGGCTACTGTGCCCATCTCAGTTTTTTTGACCCAGGACTCTGGGGTGCAGGAGCAGATGTTCCAATTTAGGTGGTGAGACGAACCCGGAACCCCCAGTGTTTAGTTCCCAAGCATGCTTGGTACTCATTTATCAACCCATTGAAGGGATGAAAAGCTGGCTTTTTATATCTATAGATTTTAATCCTAGAAGTCATTCTTTAATTTTACCTACTTACTTTATCCAAAAATATTAGTTATTTATGTATCTACGTACAGTTATTAAAAATAAAATGAAAGTTTTTCATCTGATACCAAAAGTTTCCACAATGCGTTTTGAAATTTCAAAGAATTTAAGAAGAAAAAAACAAGAAAAACGTTTCTTTTATGAAATATAGCAATTGTCTATATCTCATAAAATATTGATAATTGTTATATTGATGTATTTTTGAATTATAATTTAATATTTTATTTAGAGCAAACAAAAACTGTGCATTTCATTAGTGACCAGGTTAGAAAACAATATGTGTGGTAGTGTTGAATCAGCATTCAACATTAACCCCAGTGTTATGTATGTAAAAAAAAGGGACTAAATCTTTGTTTTAAACAATGTAATGCATTTTGGAGACTTCTAATCTTCTACTCACTTCTAAAAATTGGCAAAAAAGTGTTAGAATATTTTAATAAAAATGATCTTAATCTTAATCATTAATATTTAAATATGCCATTGAAAATTCAAATAAATAAAACTTTGGTTTTCTGCTTTTCACTTAATTTGTATTTCTATTTTAGTTTGGTTATATGCTTCTTTGGCTGTGGTTGCAATAAGTTTGTGTGGCTTGTTTAGTGTCGCTGTGATTCCTATCATGCAAAAGTGGTTTTACCACACACTGCTGCAATTTCTAGTTGGACTGGCTGTGGGTAGTCTTTCCGGTGATGGTTTGCTTCATCTAATGCCTCATGTAATTAAATATTATTTTCACTTTTATATGTTATATTGTAAATAGCGCTTTACATTTTATGTTTATTTTCATGATTTGGATTATTAGTTTACATGAAATATAAACAAAAACAAAAAATTAATAAAATCTATAAATATATATGATAAAAAAATTGAGATAGTCAAAATTTTTAACATTCCAGTTTTAAGCACATTTTATTGCTGATTATTCGTTTATATGAAATGTGATCTTCAAAAGAATTTTAAAATAATGTAGTTAGTAGAAATTTTTTTAAAAAAAAAATATGGTATTAACAATTTATTCTAATTTTATGTAAACTTTGCTGAATTTTAACTTATCAGAATACAATTGAACTTGCAAAAATAGTTAATATTTTATGAATATTGTTTTTACTATGCATGTTTTATCTTGTTTTAAGGCATTTCTTTTTGTTTCAAAATCGAATATTGTGCGAACAATACTAGATTAAATAGGCTAAATAAATCAAGTTAATAAGTTTACAAAAACCAAATGTGCTATTTATGAAAAATAATATCTTGTTATTAATGTCTAATATCATTCAAAATGCTTGAACATTAGTAGGACTCAATCCATAATACCATATATTATTCATCTCCAAGTAGGATAATATTATTTAACTTTGAAAGTATACTGTTTATTACCATACTATTAACGACTGTTTTTAATGTACTGAAATTGTAAGAAAGTTCAACACTATTGAATTTATGTGTTTTAATAATATGGTTTAATGAGATAAATCATTTGAAATAGGTGTGCTTTATTTTTTCTTGCAATTTTTTGTACAATGACTTTTCTTTATTGAGACTAGATCATTTCCATACTGAGATCAATGACAAACATTTTTCCTTTAAATTTTTTTCAATGAATTAATGTTGAATTTACTTACCTACATTTGAATCATATTGTTCTGAATATTCCATCCGTCTGTAGTGTTCACAGTTAAGCTCATGGGTGCAAGTCTTCCGTCCCCAGGACGGATTTCCGTCTTTCGAAAATGCCCGCGGACGGAAGTATGACAGAAACAAGACTGACTCGCAGACGGAATTTTTTTTTTTTTGTCCTTAAAAATATTTTTTAGGTCTACGTTATTGGTCTACTTTCTTATGTCCTGTTGTTATTTTATCAAAAGACAGATGAATAAATATTTTTTGTACAGTATTTAAACTTGATGTATTATGGTAAAGCTTTCTTAGATAGTTTGCATATGTCGAGGGGGTATTGTGTATGTTAGGTATTTCAGTCAAACAATTTTCAGTCTTGACCTTTTTTCCAACTTGCATCCATGGTTAAGCTTACATTTATGAATTTTGACAGTAATAGTAATCTTATTTTCATTAATTGAATCTTTAGTTGTTTTCTAATTTATAGTACTTGTAAATGTTTGAGTGTGCCTATTTGTAACAAGAAAAAGGGTATTTTTTTCTGTTAGAAATTTTATTTTTGCTTTCAAGAAGGAATAGTTATTTACAACAGATGAAGCTTATTTTTATTTTTATTAAAGTATTATAATGAGACTCTCTAGATTTCGGTTTTTCACAGTAACATGTTTGCACTTACGTTTCGTTGTAATTTTTAAAATATATTAATGTTATTATTTATTAAATTAAATTATCTTATATTTTATGTTCCAGGCATTTCTTGATAGTCAAGTACGCCATGATCACAAAGGAAGCCACGACCACCATGATCAACTGGTTTCCCTAAAACACATGGAAGAAAAGTCAGTTTTTAGAGGTTTAGCTGCTTTATCTGGAATATTTCTCTTTTTTATTGCTGAGCGTCTTCTTGGAGCAGTCACAACATACAGAAAACAAAAGAGAGAATCAAAAGTAAATTTCTTTTATGAACGATAATGCGTTATACCTATTCAGTATGTAATACATTTGTATTTTGAAGGTTTAATATTTTTCTCAATTTGATTTGACCTTTTTTCATCTAAAGAGATCAAAGCTACTTGTCTTAAAAATTTAAAATCTATTTCAGGTGAATAAAAAAGTTAACTTTTTGCCATTTGCAAATAAAGCTAAACAATGTAAAGAAAGCACAAATAATACCACATAAATAACTATTTGCTTGTTGGACAAACGTGTCTACAAAAGTTACAGACTGATTGGTATTTTTTACAATATAATAAGTCTTTTAATTTTTTGCTAATTTTTAACAAGAACAAGCCATTTTACTAAAAAATGAGAAATTGCAATGTCATAATGTATTGTAAAGTGTAAACTATTTCTGTCTTGGTTTTAATTATAATTATTTTTTTCTTCATGTAAAGGTAAAAATTGACATTTTTTTAATACTCAAAAGTGACTTTTGCCTCTACTTAATATGTTATTTAGCTGTAAAGCAACTGACAAAATAAATAAATAACGTTATCCACGGAAAAGTCAAATTATTGTTAGAAAATATTAGGATAATTATACATTATTTACCACAACTATATGAATTTCCTTTGTAAAATATCCGTATTGTTTAAGTTAACATATCTAAAAATTAAACGTTAAAAGTTTCAACAAAGAAATTTTACTTTTTAAAAGTAAAATGTGATGTCAACATTTCATTTTTATAACAAATTAAAGAAAAAAAGGGAATTATTGCCTCTGCATTACTATAATATTTTATAGAAAATTATTTTGATTATTAGATGCGCGATGTCAATGATAATATTTACAAAATAAGTTAAGTGCACAGTTAGAATTGATACTTATGTTCAATTCTCTAACTTTTCCTAGTTTTTTTTTTTTTTTTTTTTTAAATCAGCATATCAAAAATGTATTGTATATATTTCTTAAATAAATATTTTTAACCGTTGTACAATTGAACTCTTTTTAGTATTCTGATTGAGGTTTTATTAATTTCCTTCATATTTTTGCCGAAATTCTTTGTAGTATTATAATGTATGAATTTTAGATCTCTTTTCAGGGAACAAAACAATTGAGCTTTTGTAATAGTTCATTAATTTTTGTTTTTAATAATCGCACCCTTTCATACAAGTGTAACTGATATTGAGGACACTCCAATATCCCAGATTTTTTAATCAAGAAAAAACTAGCCAAAGAAGTTTTTTTTAAAATTTTTTTGTTTTTTTTTTAATAATTTAAATGCTAGCTAAGCTCAGTACAAAGTAGAATCTCATTTGTCTTTAAAATTCTGCAACTCAAAAATTTAATCTTGATTTTTTAATAGCATAATTTAGCTATAACTGTATTCGAAAAAATTAGCTACAACTGTATTTAAAAAACTTTTTTTCCCAGTTGTCAAGGCATCCTAAACATATGCTTACTTCATCAAGAGAAGATGGAGCCAACAATGGCAGTGTTGGAGAAAAACTTGCTCAACCAAAAAAGAACTCTTATGATCATATCAGAGAAAAAGATGAAAAAGAAACTATACAAAGTAAATGATGTTCTTGTTCTGTTCTTATATTTGTCAGTAATTAACTTTTCTGCCTAGTGTATTATTAATGAATTTAAAACCATATGCAATAGTTGAAACATGATTTAATTATAACAAAACCATTGATTACAAGTAACTTAATTTCTAATTATCGATGTTCATGATTTAGACTTTATAATTGAACATATTCAACATACCTAGTAATTGAACAACTTATTTTCAAAGTTCAAAACAGTTTTATTTGATTTATTACATTTATTCAGAGGCAAACCAAAATTTTAAAAAAGTTGTAATTTGAGAAGGAAGAAAATATATATTTTTTAAAAATGTTAAAATCCTACTGATGTATCATGTCTGTTATCTGCTTTCGTAAATCTGCAAGTTTCTTAGCTTTAAGTGTGAAAACTATTAAGAGACATGGAATAGAATAGAAATTTAAACTAATTAACAATAGAATAGATTTGTTTAACTTAAAAGTCTGTTTTGATCACTGTTTAAAAAACAATATCTATTTATCATTATCAGTACCACATTGAAACAATATTTGACCTGAGAGTGATACTTATTATTGTTTATAGTATTAAAACAATTGTATATTTTTAATAATTGTTGTGTTTCTTAATAAAATAATATAAGCTTCAATAGCAGAGTATTTAAGGTACTGAGCTGTCACGATGTAGAACTATGGTTCAATCCCCATCTTAAAATTAATGAGCCTTTATCTCTGACAACTGGCTGTTGTAGGAGTGCTTTACTTTAATTAACAAAATTTTGGTATTTCTTTAAAAAAATTGATAATTTCTTTCTGCGTACTGTTATGCCGTTGATCTCAAAATTGTGTCTCTGTGATCCCTTTGATCAACAACTGGCTGTTCATAATATTTTAGATTTCCTTAAATAATTGTTTTGCAGCCTGTGAAAGCTCAGGGGATAGAGCATTCACCTTCCAATGAGGTGAACTGGGTTCGAATCCCAGCGATGGCTGGTCGATACACATTCAGCATCCGGCTTGCACTGAGGTAAAATATTCTCAGTGGTAGACAGATCATGGATTAGAGTGCCCTTGCCGTCAGGCTAACCATGGGAGGTTTTCATCTCCATGTAATGCAAATGCGTGTTAGTTCCCGCAAAAAAGTTCTCCACAAAGGCAATTTTCTCCCTATAGATCCGGAAGTTCCTTTGTCTTCAGGGTTGAGTTCAAAATTGCAAGGCTGTGGAGTTAAACATTAGTAGTCGTAAACCTGAGAAATTGGATTGGCTCTTCAACAATGGTCATAAAATAAAATGAAATAATTGTTTTAATACTTTCAGTGTATGTAATTTTTTAAAAAAATGTTTTATCTTTATTGCAAAGATTCTTTCAAAAAATAATTAACTAATATTTTTCCTGTGGCAGTGCTCCCTACAGAACCATCTCCCTCAAAGAAAGGTTCTAATCAATCCATCCATGAAGTAGGATTTCATGGCAGATCAAGTTTCAGTCTTGAACCTGAAGCAACCGTTTCATATCGCCCTGACTCAGAAAGTTCAGTAATTGTATCAGACCACCATGGTCATGCACATGCTCATACCCATGAGATACCACAGTCAGTCTCTGCAGTTGCATGGATGGTTATCTTAGGGGATGGCTTGCACAATTTCTGTGATGGATTAGCTATTGGTAAGCACTATTTTTTTTTAATGTCAGTATCAACAATTAGTACAAATCTGTGCAATGACTTCATAAACTATAGGTAACTGTTTCCTGCTAAAACTTGAATGCTGTTAATGTGCACATTTCTTAGCTAATCTACAGATTAACTGATTTAAGGGCTGAATTGAGAGTTTTACCTAGGTAATGGACACGTTAACAGTCTAACTGTATCATTAAAAATAAGAAGATTGTTTATCTTATTTTATCAACTAATTTGTTGCTTGTTTCGACTTGATTCTTTTGATATCAAAAAATAAAAAACACTGTTTCTCAAATATTGTTATGATATTTTAAACCCTTTGATTCTTGGTATTATAGTTTTCAAAGTAATTACTAATTAAATTCTCTCAACTAATTAGTTGTGGTAACTAGATTTGTTTTAGGTAGCTAAAAAAGAATTACATTATTAAAAAAAAAACATTACTGTTCCAGCAAAGATCTTATTTTTACTATACCAACTGCTTAGTAGGTAATGCGCAGATTGTCTAGGTAGTTTATTACTTAGGAAATTCAGCAAATGAAATAATTTTTAGCATTTTGACATATCGTCCTAGTTAATCTATTTGTTGGTTAGATAACTGATAACTCATAATAATAACTGATTTCTGCACTTCAGCAATAACATATAAATTAAGATTTATTATTTTGATCTATTTATTGCAATTAATAAAAACTTATGAAGTTTAAGACACATGCCACTTAAATATTTTATTTTATCATTGATATTCAGAGATTTTATTTTATTTTTTTTATTTGTAAACTGCCTGTTATATCTAGCATTTCATAATAATAATTCCTTACAATATCGTTTAGAAATTTTGTTTCTCGTACATTTGAATTTCGAAATATCTGTTGACCTCGTCAATTCAATTAAACTATATTCTAAATAAGTTAATGTTTTAGGTGCTGCATTTGCTTCCGGTACTGCTGGTGGAATAAGCACAACTGTTGCTGTATTTTGCCACGAACTTCCTCATGAACTAGGTAAACTTTTTTTTTTCATTAAAAAAATATTTTTCATTCTCCACAGGACTCTATATACATCAATTCCTTTTTAGTATAAATTTATTGTTAATTCTAAATGTTTATATTGTAAGCATGAGATTAAGTTAGTATAATATTTTCTGTAAAATTTAGAAATTTTGTTTTTGGAAATATATTAATTAAAAGTAAATATTAATGCTTTAACAAAATTACTTAAAATGTAGAAACAAATTGAAAAACTCAATAATTTAAATGTACTTCACTATGAAATATTTTCTTCTATTTAAGAAAAGTAATGCATTATGCTACTATTTTTTTAATTGAAACAATCTTTCCATTATTTAATGGATGTTCAAACATGATGTTGAAAATATATAATGTTTTTGTTCTACTTTTTTTAATTTAAAAATGTTTTAAAATCTGTGTGTAAAGTTTTTTATTATAATTAATCAATTTGAATGTTGTGAGAATATATTATGAAGACTTGCGGATGTAATTATGTAAATATCCTTTTGAAATTCTCTTAAAATGAGAGGGAAGAAAAATATTTTATCAAAATGTCCTTCAAATACTTAAAAACAAATAGCTATGAACTTTATAGTTGGTCTATGGTAAAAACTCCCCTCGCCACAAAGTCTGATGCCATCTGTTGCTATGGAAACAAGTATAGCGCTTTTCAGGGAGGGTAGCTTCTCTTCACTCTAGGCTAACACAGTAGACCAACGAAAAAGATTCTCTTTCTTTCCTATCCTAAACAATGACCACAAACCCCTACTTGAAATAGTTATGCCTCGTTACCATAGTCACCGCCGCGGGTCCAGACGAATGGCTAGGGGAGTTCTTACTTTAGACAAACTATACTTGATTTTTGATCATTTTTCTTGGTCTTTGTGTACCTTAAAAATGTCTCTTCTGAAAAATGTGTTTACTCAGATTTTTTACTCAGTTTATTGCTTTGAAAGTGCCAATATTTCGAAAGAATAAAATGGTCCTCACATAGAAAATATATTAAAAGACAATTTTTTGTTAAATTTTTTAACTTATTAATTGTGACTGTAAAAAATTACAAATTTATCTTTTTTTATTAAATTATGAATATAGAATTAAAATATTCACAATAAAAATTAAGTGTGCAGTCATTAAAATGATATAGTTTTTGTATTTTAATACTTATTATTAATTATAAAAATTCCTAAAAAAATTTATTTATTTGAGAATTTTTTTATATGTTGCTCAATAGTTGGCCCAAAATTTTTACTTTATTGTAAAATCCACTGTATTTTTTATATTTTGTGATGGCAGTCAGTCAATAAAATTATTTAAATAATTTAGTAATTTTATTTCAAATCTTGAAAATTTTTTTATCAAAATTTTAAACTAAAAATTTTATTTTGTTAAAAATGGATTATTTCAGGTGATTTTGCAATGCTGTTAAAGACTGGAATGAAAGTAAAGCAAGCTTTGTTTTATAATGGCCTTTCTTCAGTTTTGTGTTTTATTGGCATGATCATAGGTGTCACACTTGGAAATGTTCATTCAGCCATCAACTGGGTATTTGCTGGCACCGCTGGAATGTTTCTTTACATTGCACTTGTTGATATGGTGAGCATTCAATAAAAATAGTGTGTTGATATTGTAATAATATTTTGAATAATGTTTTGCTCAGTCAAAAAGGTGCTGTAACAGGACTCTCAGAGAGAACAGGGAAAACCTAGAATTGTCAGGGGATTTTTTTGACACTAAAAATAAGTGAATAGTCAGGGAAAATTGTAATTTTTTACAAAAACCTATACATTTTTTATATCATGCATGGAAAATAACCAGTCTTAGAATTGTCAGTAACAGTAATCAGTTATTGAGATTCGTGTTTAATTCTAACATCTTTTATTATTATTTGTTGTAAAATAAAAAAATTATTTGTTGTTTTGATTCGCAAATTCTAATATTTGAGATTATAAATAAAATAAAAATTTCTGATGAAAAATTAAATGGTTAAGATAAATCATGTTAAATATTTAATTGTGAGAACCAGCTCAATCAAACCTGCTCTAATTGTTTTAAAATTTATTGTGTGATCTGCCTAAAACTAGTTATTTTTTTTAATCTAATCTGTAATTTATATTTATATATCTATTTAGTCTTTTCTATGAAATTAATGTTTTTCTTCTCATTGGTATTATTTTATTTCATTCCTCTAATAATTTGTAGAAAAAAAATATTTATTTTTTCAAAAGGAATCCATAAAATAAGACCAACACATTTGTACTTTTTTTTCCTACTAAAATAAATGAAAATAACGTAATAAATAACAAATGCATTTCCCTAAAATCAAATCTTTTTCCAAGATGCGATTTACTTACCTAGAATTTTTCTCCCACCCAAAATTAAATAAAGTAAATAAACCTTTTATTTATTGGAACTAAAGACCACGGAGCGTGATATTTCTTTTCTTCCCTGTAAATTTGAATCAACTTAAATTTTTTATATAGTACTTGATATGGTAAAAAAAAAATTTTTTATATAATAATTACTTTAGTTTGGTTTCATTTAATGCACAGGGTTATAGTTAGTTATCTAATTTGATAAATAGGATATCATTGATATATTGGAGCTGATTCTGAAGTTAACTATCATTATAAATTGTGATTAAATCCAGAACAAATAGTTTTTTACATCTAAATACAGATTACTTAAACTAGGTCCGATTTAGAATTTTCAGGAGATGTAAGTTACTCAGTAAAATAGGATAGGTAATTTTTCTGTAGCTGGTTGCTGGATAATTTGTAATGGGTAATGTGCCAAAAAGGGTGCAGCTCAAAAAACTTGGCGATTGAAACGAAAAATTTGTTTATGGGTTAGTTTTTCATTTCTTTTATGTTTAAAAAAATCTGAGTCTTTGCTATGCATGATATAATAATAATATTTAAGGTGAAATTTATGTTTCAAATTTAAATAGCTAAATTTTAGAATCAATCAAATTTATAATTTGTGTGCAAACATTTTTGTATTTTTAACTGTTAATATTTCTGAGATATTATTAAAAATAATTGTTATATTTTTGTATTTTAGCTTCCCGAATTGACAATTCCTGCCAATACTCCAGGAATTGGAACCATCACAACTCTAATTGTCCAAGTTTTGGGCATATTTATAGGTGTTAGCGTCATGCTACTTATTGCACTTTATGAAGCAGAACTTCATTCGTTGTTTAGTAGCTGATGATAAAAATGTGATAGCATTTATGAACTTCAAACCCTTGGCTTCCTCAACTTCGACAGACTTCTACAAGATTTTTCTTCCTTTTGCTCCTATGTCAAAAACAACACTATTTTTTTATATACATTTTTGACATTTTTTTTTTATTTGAAAAACCTAACTGCCATTTTTTTTATTAATATTAAAAGCATGGGTTTCTCATTTTGTTTTTGCAAGCTTTTACTATTATTTTTTTTAATTTTATTGATGCATTTTTTTTGCTTAGTTTTGTTTTTTGTTTGTGCATTTAAGTACTTAAATGTGTTTATGAAGCAGCCTAGCAGTATTAATAATGTATTGGAATGACGTGTGATCTAATTTTAATAACATTTGAAAAGTGGATTATTTGCTCTGTTTTCCGGGCAACCTGCAACATACTTTCTATCTTGTTGGTTATGACATGGTTGTTTTTGTATCTCATTGTTATGAATCTCACTATGTAAATAAATCAATTATGAATTTTCATACTGTTGTTTTTTAATACTTAAACATGTGTTCATTGATTTTAATATCAATTTTAACAATTCAACTCTAATGTAATTATTTAAAAATACAGTCCGTGGCCGAATTATTAAACGCACTGTAAGATACTATGTAAAATCTTAGTTATCAGTTGCTACTGTACAGCTTTATTGTTTATACGCCGCTGAAACTGGTTTGCGCTTGTTTACATTCATGTGTCAATTGTTAACATTGTAATACAATACGTTAAAAATAAATATGAATAGGAAGTATATAAAATATCTCTTAAATAAAAACCAATTGCATATATGTTTAAATATAAAAGTATTGCATATAACAGGGATGACTGTGTATCCCTGTTATTGCATAACAGGGATGGAAAAATCTGGATTTCTGGATTTTTCCTCCATGGTCCTCATCAAATCTTTATTAACCACTAAATTTGACAGTGATGGGGATAAAACAATTAAATCCACATCTGAAGACTTGGAATTAACTTAAAAGTTTAAAATTTTTCTCAACTGAATAGATTTAATTGGTAATATATTTTGTGCCATGTGTGCTATGCATTGGATGATTGCCGATGATAAATAGTTTATTTAATAATAGTTTAAGTAATAAATAAAATATCATATGTTATTCCAATTAATAAAAATAGTAGATAATAAAAGAAAGTAAGCAGATTCTAATTTATTTTACAGTGTAATTTTTATTTTTGATAACTTCGGCCGATTTACATTTTATGAGCGTCCTGTTAGTTGAATAAATTTCATCCTCCTTCTTTTATAATTTATCAAAAAGTAATAAATTTCATATTCTATTAATAACAAGATTCAGTGATTATTTCATATCTTTCATCTGATTTTACAAATGATCGATTCCAATCTACTATACAGTAATCGTGTCATAAAATTTTTAATTGATGGATTGTGCGATCGGGAAATAGATTACTTTTATTTCAAAGGTGAAAAAAAAAGGGTTAAAAGATGATTATTAGGAACACCTCCATGTTTCATGGAGCAATTAAATTGGTTTTGATGTTTTTCATCCCATCTTGATACGATAGATTTTATTAGTATCATTGTTTTTTCCTCTATTAGATATTGATTTATGATCCCTTAGCTTGTGTACTTTTTTGCCTTTATTTTTGACAAATATTCTAACTATAAAAATATAAGGATGTGATTAAGGAGCGCCCTATATATAAGGATTAAAAAGTTGGGGGGGGGGTGCTCTCTCCTTGTGTTTGTATATATAAATATATATACATAAATATTAGTCTAAATAATCAAAACCTCACGAATTGACTATCAAGAATTCGAATTTGCAATTTTAACTTTATAATTCGAATTGTTTTAAAATTAAAATGAAATTAGTAAAAGAAGCTGTTTACCTGTGAATTATTAATCTTCCTTTTAACTTTTTTTTATACTGTTACACCGTTTTTTTCTTCTTCTGTTCGCTGTGATATTTGAAATCAAGAATTTTTCAAATCAATCAGTTACCCCTGGTTCCGCAGTCCCTTAACATAAACCCTAGACATTAGAAAACATTTAAGAAATATGGTATTTCGATACGTTTGATGGCAGTGATAAATTCAATCTTGTTTAAAAGGAATTTCAGCAGTAAAAGAAAGTATTAATTTCTCCTTCTAAGAACACGCTAATGCAAGAAAAAAAAATAATAATTCATAAAAATAGTAATAAATAATAGTTTTAATATTTGTTATATTTCATTGAATGAACTCCAAACATCAGAAAACAATAAGTTAAATGTGTTCTAATGTTATGTTATTTCGATAATTATATTAAATGGCAGTGGTAAATTCGATGTTATTTAATAGGAACTCCAGCAGCAATAAAAAATGCTGAATTTTCCTCATAAGAACGCACTTATTAAAAATAAAAAAATACTAAAACTTAATTGTTGCGAAAAAATGTGGAAAATTTTATTCTGAGATAAAATGTCTGGTCAGAACTACCTGAATATTGTAAAATTTACTGTGTTTCTGGATCTAAGGGAACAACAAAAACCACAGTAATTTTTAATACAGTGCTTTGGTAAAATTGACAATAAAATATGATTTCATTACCATACTGTTTGGTAGTAAATGTGGTAAAATTTGGTAGTTTTATTATGATACCCTAGAGCATGACATAAAAACTCTTGAGTCGGTAAAATTTATTTTTAAGCTTTGTACTTTTATTAAATCTGTGGTAATAAGAACTATAATTTTGGAAAACAGAATTTCCAGTAAACCACTACAATACGAATGGAAAAACTATCAAAAATAGTTTTACCTTGTACACTATACGCTAACTCCAGTATATATCAAAAAAACATTAAAAGGGTCATATAAATTTTTTTTTGAAAAACGTGATTTTCTTAAAACTGGGTTTTCTATTAAAACATGTATGGACTCAAAACATTTAAAGAATATTTTTAAAAGTCCGAAATAAATAAATTCCAGCGTATGTATCGACGTAAACAGTGGAACGGACGCTTTCCGAATTATTTTAAATTTTTTAAAATGGTGGACTCGCTTATAAATTTTCATATTAAAATATGGGTGCCATATACTCTGAAAATACCTATGTATGACTAAAAATATTCAAGGGTTATTTTTAAAATACCTTTATTTACTCTTAAATACGCAACTCTCGTAATTGACACGCAAGCCTCTTTAGCATTCATTTTAAAAAGAAATTTTATTGCAAAATGAAATTTATCCCATTTTTTTTAATCTATGTATAATGTTTTATTGGTTCCCATAGAACATTAACAATTGTGTTTCTTTTTTTTTTTTTTTTGAATTTATTTCAGAAAATAACAACTGATATCAAAGCAAACTCAGTGCTGCTGTTGTTTCCGAGTGTGATTCTCGCTCACAAAACGCAAGATTCATTCAAAGAAAAAGGAATGAAATTTCACTCAATTAAAGGGAGGTAGGTCAGTACTTTATTTACGTAGCACTGGTGCTGCACAAGGGGCTATTAGCGACGGTCTGGGTAACATCTCTGAGGATGATCCGAAGACATGCCATCGCAATTTTGATCCTCTGCAGAGGGGATGGCTCCTCTGCTTTGATAGCCCGGCGACCTGCATCCGAAGTCGAGCACTTCACGGTAGAACAGTTTAGCGAGGATCGAACCCTCGGTCCATACTTAGGCTGATTAAAGTGGTCACCCACCCGCTTACTGACAGCAGCCAGTGATGTTTGACATCGGTGTTCTACTGGGAACCGTGTCTTAACGACCAGTCCACTGCGGGACTTAGGAGGATTGAAGAACTTATTTTTTAAGATTTTTTGAAGGAGGAGAAATCTTTGAAACAGAATTCATATTAAAATATGGGCTACCATTCTTGGAAAGCCTCACTCATGTGTTGACTGCAAATGCTTAAAGAACATTTGTGACATAGTATATTTTAGTGCAACACAGGCAGATTCCAGTGTCAAACTAACAAAGCAGAACGGATATTTTGCACATTTTTTAAAAATTTATGAAAAAAGGGATTTTATTTAAAATTCCTTCATAAAAAATATGGACGACATATTCTCTGAAAATTCCCATGTATTATTGAAATTATGGATATAGTATTAAGATTATTATAGGATTATTGAAAGAATATAAAATTTAAAAAAAAGAAAGCTTTATTTTGTGCAAAACACGCAGAGAAATGCGCATGAATAGAGCTATCGTTCGAAGTTATCGTTAAAAATAGTCAATTCCGAATTACCATTGGTGATAAATTTTGTTTAGAAAATCTGAGATCAGATAATGATTGGAACTTCAGTTGTGGAAGTACAGTAGAGATTAGAGAGCTGTAGCAAGCCGAAATTGGTCGAAATATTGATTGATATATTCCAACCTTTAAACACACGAAAGCAAGTTAATAAAAATGTATAAAATAATCAACATTTCATGATATTGTTTTTCGGCTAAAATAATTACTTCAAACTTAAACGAAGTTTATCTAACTCCAATTTTTTCCAAGGATTAAGCTGAATTCTCGGTTCTATTAAGATGTTGGGACAATTAACTGACCTTGGCTGGACGGTAAAGGATTAAATGAGTACGAATTTTGAAATAACTTTCTTGACTGTTTAATTTGACCACTCCTTAGCAGGCTGATGTTGTAAGTGCTAATTCTGCAATGATGAGTAAGATGATGCAACAATGAAATATAGTGTAATATGTCAAGTTGATGCGGTAAATACAATGGTTATAATTTAATCCAACTATGTTCTTCTTTTTGAATATCATTTGGAAAAACACCGAAAGCATATTAATTTTTAGACGAAATTTTTCTCACGTAACTTGTTTTTGTCCACTCGAGGATTCTTTTAAATAAAGTAAATCAAATTAATGAACCAGATAGTCAATGTCAACATGTCTACGGAAGATTTGAAAAGAGAGTAAATGACTGGCATATGAGGGGGGGAATTTTTTTTGTTTGAAGGTCCTTTTATGTTCAGGTAAAACAATGGGGGCCATACTCTAATTAAAAAAATAGTCATGATGTAAATTATGTGTTCATAATTTTTTTTTTTTCTGAAACCAACTGACCATGCAACAATAATTGTCACTCTTACAAAGGAAAAGCCATTAATTCAAAATTTTATTATACGTGCACATGAAAGTGTCACAATGTTATGTTCAGTATTATGAATTATGCATTATATTAGGGGGAAAAAGGTTAGTTTGATTATAACAACGGTAAACCATTTTAAAATGCAGTTAAAGAGTCGAAATGTGTATGTATGTAAGCAGGACGAGTTTTCACCAAAGATAGAGGTTTTATTATGATTATAAATACTACTCGCGTTCCATCCCAACAATAATGTTTTTATCAAAGTTTATTCAACGTTGAATAAACGATTGCAAAATTGATAAGTTGATTCATTTATTCAAACGGCTCAAATTTCTTTTGAATTGTAAGTAAAATTCTGAGTTTCCTAACCAAATCAATGTTTTAGAAATTTGCTTCTCGATTTTTCACTTTACAATGTAAAACAGAGCTCTGCACTTAATTTAATAAAGCTTTTCAGTTTCAAATACATTCTTGTTTATATATATATATATATATATATATATATATATATATATATATATATATATATATATATATATATATATATATATGTATATATATATATATATATATATATATATATATATATGTATATATATATATATATATATATATATATATATATATATATATATATATATATATATATATATATATATATATATATATATATATATATATATATATATATGTGTGTGTGTGTGTGTGTGTGTAGTGTTATGCCCTTAAAGGCTAGATAAATTAAGAGACTTAGGCTGATTTCGATAAAAAGGCATTTTATTACGTTATATTAAGTATTGAAAACAGTGTTCGTGGGGTATTTACATTGATGCTTTCCCCATTGCAGGGATTGTTTGGATTTGGCCCAGATTTATCTAGCCATAGAAATATGAAAAAAGACAAGCATTTTTGGCTGTCCCGAGATTTTAAAGGGAGATTCTGAGAGGAAGTGGTTGCAAGGATCTTCTTATCTCAATGAAACGTCATTCAATTGATAAAATTTAGAGATTTTGATTCGCTGAAAGGATATCGCCACTCTGACGGTGGAAAGTTTCTGGGACTATCTTAATGCGTACTTTATTTACGAATTATTGCCCATTGACTTCAGAAAAGAATGGTTTATCTGGCCTTATCTGGTTCATCTTGACTTTTAATGACTCTTTGTGAGAGACCGACTTCTACATCTTAAACTTGATAAGAAACATATGTTCCAAGCTTATTAGTTAATATAGAAAGACTCGCATGAGAAATTATATATATATATATATATATATAACTTTTTTGGAATAAACAGAGAATTAAGTGAATGCAATGTAAATCAATTGCAATGGATGTAGTGGAATTGAATCCTTTTTTAATTCTGGAAATATATCTTTGCGGTGTTCTTCTTAAATTTGAGTTATCTGTTCTTCAATTTAACAAGGTTTTATATGCCTTCTTTGTAATGCGACCAAAAGTCTGCATATGAGTATGTAGCAATAGCATTGCAGTATTGAGAAATGGAGATTTTGATTTAATTTTTATTCTCATTTATTGCATGCATAATTCTACAATCCTATTTGTTTAAGATAAATAACGATTTATTTACATGCCTACGTAATATTTGGACGGCCTGTTATCAGACATTTTTAACGCATTTTTATTTTATTTTATTGAATGAAAATTTTTTTTAAATACTTAACGGTACGGTGCATTTACTTACGTCGCTCTTGAGCTGCATAATGGGCTATTGGCGACGGTCTGGAAAACATCCCTTAGGATGATCCGAAGACAACATGTATTTGTCATGTCCCGTTTTACAGGGAGGACACATTCACACACCAACCATCCATCATTTGATCGTAATTTTGACCTGAACCAGAACATGATTAATCTCTAATTAAGAACTCCCAGAGGTATTGATTTTTTATGGGAACTTGGAGGATTTTGTGACCCCGACAGATTTAGTGTGCATCAGACAGATTTAGAGTGCATTTTGGACATGGGGAGTCTTCGGCTGGCGAAGATCGAACTCATGACCTTTCGGACATAGCGCAAATGCTCAACCAGCTAGGTTATTCCTGACCAACTATTTAACGGAAACATAAAAGGTGTCAAAATACAGTAGACATGTAAGACAAAAACGTATGTGTATGCATATTTTTGATACATATATATATAGGTTTATGTATATGTACGGCTTTGTAGCTGAAATTTGTTTTATTAAGGAAAAATAATAAATAACGAATTTTCCTTGGCCGAATGGACTCGCCGATTCTCCAAAAGCTCTGTAACGTGGAAGTAGTGGGTACGAATCCCGCTGTAACTCTGGAAATATTTTTGCGATGTTCTTCTCTAATTTGTGCTATCTGTTCTTCAACTTAAGGCTAAGCCGTCTTTGTAATAAGCACATGCGCCCACATATGTATATAGAAAACCTTGAAGAAGCATTGTAGCACTGAGCAATATTTATTTCCTTTTTAATACAAGAATTAAAAAACCAGATGTCCTCGAATCGTATTTCATTAGGTTAGCGGCCAGAGAAACTCTTCAGGCATCCCTATCGCTCCCCCAGGTACTCGAAATTCAATCCTCTCTTAAAACACGTAAAAGCCCCGCGTGAGGATTGCAAGCCGTAGTTTGTTGACCACTTTTCAGCCTTAATTATCTAAATGAATCAAAACTTATTAAATTAATATTCCCGGCCACTTAAAATTTGTAATGTGAAATTGTATATAGTGTTTCGATACAGACCACTGTGGGCCAGAAGACGCGATCTTTGGCCAAAAGTCAAAAATTAAATTTTCAACTAAAATATGTGTAGGTAGTTTTAATATAGCCCAAATTAAGTATTCAAAACCATTCCAAACATTATAATTTACTTTTTGGACCGACGAAAGTACAATGTAATGAAAAATATGTTAAATGTTTTTGAAATGTAACTTTTAAATTTTTATTTCAGAAATATATATAGAAATTTTACCTTACTGTTACATTTTTATCAGAGTAATTAGTCTGAAATTTTAGTCCAATTTTTCAATTTGTTGGATTAGTTAATGCTCTTGACAAACCTAAAGTTTTTATCTTATCATTTGACATTTTACAATGTTTGAATGACTTTCGAAACTAAGTTCCAAAAAGTTCCACAAGGTAATTAGCTAAACTTTTTTTTTATTGTCTTCTTTGATACTTCTTCTTTCGAAAAAACCTGCCCCATTTTGCCCATATTGCAAAGGTAGACTAAATATACCGAAAAAAAAAAAGGTATGTTCTTTTTGCATGTTTTCGCGTTACTTTGTAATTAATTTGCGTTATTTTGTAATATTACTTCGAAAATAAAATTTGCTTTTCATTTTCAATATAAAATTACGAAAATTATTATAATTTCATTGCTATATTTACTTATTTAAACGTACTATATTATTTTTTTAATTTTTGCTTGCCATATTTCAATCGCCATTTTGTTTTTTTTGTGTGGGTATTTTTAGTGTATTTCAAAATTTCAACTATGAATTCAATTTACCTAAACATAAAAAACCCTAAATAAAAACCCCCAAATTTTGAAACAAATTTTATCGAAATACTAATTTTGGCCACGAAACCTTAGATGCTGGCCCACTGTGCAGACTTTTGAAAGTCTATCCATATGCCAATCCAAACTTTCAACCCTTATGTATTGTATGCGTGTATAATTAATTGAACATTGAATCCAGAATACAGAGGAGCAGGGAATGATTTTTGCGAAACGTGGCACAAGCACAAATTTTTTTAGTAGGAGGAAAGATAAGATGAAATTGAATGGCACTAGAACTCACAATAGAGGACATTTTACCAAACTCAAACCAAACAGTGTACTTAAGATTATGAAAATGATTGCTTATTTAAAAAACATACCTAAAAGGGATCGGCGGAAGATAATTTTAATAAAATCTACCTGCTTGATTGAAAAAAACAAAAACAAATGAAAACTTTCTAGGGTTAGCTTAACGATAAACGGATTATAATGTTCATTGAGAAGGAATTACTAAAAGGGTTCAGCTAGCTTTTTTTCCCTTTGGAAAATTATTACCGAGACTCGAAGCTCCTTAAACACCAGTTTTAGCTTGGAAGTAAAATAAACCATGTTAATCGTTTAACTATGATATTTAACTATGAATCGTTTAACTATAAAATAAACTATATTCATTGTTTGTTTAAAAAATTTCAATATTTTCAATATTGTTTAAAAATTGAGATATTTTTTTTCTGCCATTGAGTATTGCAGAATTTTCAATATTCTGCCATACTCAATGGCAGAAAGAAATGTCTCAATTTTCATACTGTGGTTCCTAAGTTAAAAAATAAAAAATAAAGACGTTCACCGAAAAAACCCTAAAAATATATGTTTAACTTACATGCATACAATCAGGCGTAATATTGTGCATGGAAAATGTTTTTTATCATCTATTTTATCATACTTTTTAAGACTACAGAATCTTTTTCTGATCATTATTAAAGGTAATAATTATAAAGACTTGTCATCACTATGCAAACTAGTAAAATAACTTTAAAGTAAGAGTTTTTTTTTCTTTTCTAAAAAAAAAAAGAACATGATGAAAGTGAACCACGCCTCTGCGAACTCTAACCTTGGTCTTTCTCGAGACAGTTTCCATAAAAATGAAGGCCTACCGCACACTTTTTTGTTCTTAAGCTCATGACGCATGCATTTAGAGCAGGCATTCTCAAAGATTCTTGAAAACCAGTTGATTGTCAACTTGGAATAATTTGTAAACATTCAGTTCTACGAGCTGTGTATTGATAGGAAAGTTGGTTTTTGTTGTTACAAAAGAAAAGATTATTGTGATAAGTGGCATTGTTGATGGTTGCTCAATGAATCGATAAACATCTTGCCTATAGAAAACGATCTTTGGAATTTTTAGAACAGCTTTTTGTATGTTTGCAACATGATTAGTTAGATAAAGTTTACATTTTGAAACAGTTTAAGTTCTTAAACTCTGTTCTTAAAATATAATTTTATAATTGATACCGGTTAATTCAGAGTACGAACTGTTAAATTCGAACAAGTGTGAAAACGATATCTTGATCAGAAATTTTGATTAACTACAACTTCGACGATTTATTTCTTTGAACTGATGTCACGAACTTTCATAATATTTACGATTGATAATATTACTGTCGATATTTATACTTAACGTAATTATTCTTTTTTTTTCTTCTTTCTTCTTCCTGCTTCTTGTCTGCCTGTTAAAAAAAATTGCCGATTGGATTTGAAAGGAGTAGAATCTATCGTTGAAGTAAATAATACATTTTCTACGTTTTCACTGGTAAGTTCTTTTATTTTAATTCATTTTGTTTTTAAGTTAAGAACTGTACCCGAAATTATCACAAAACATATTTTGTTTATATTATATGTTTAGTTTCTGCTCATTTTTATTTAGTAAATTGTGTCTAAAAATTAAAACTTTTTGCTAAAGAGTGTATTGAATTAATTAATAAACAAGATTAAATTATTAGATTAATTTATGATCACGAAATTATTTTTTAGAACTTGTTTAGTTTATTTAATGCCTAATTTTCTTCAAATTTTCTTTGGTTACGGGAATATTCAATTTAAAATTAGTTGCTTTGTTTGTTTAATTTTTAATCGATTTCGTTAAATATTTCAAGTAACAGGGTAAGCTTTCTGTCGTTTTTATCTAAGCTAAGTTATTGATTTGTTAATAAAGATTAGATAGCTTTTTCCAATTCTGAAGTTTTTTTTCTCCTAATGTTCGAAAATTTATTTTAAAACTAGAAAAATGCGATTTCAATCTTTATTGATTTTTTTTAATTTATTTCTTAGGTATTGAAAAATATATATAATCTTTTGTTATTTTACTAAATTGTATGCTCGTATGTTTTTTTTGAATTTTATTTTATTTCATTTTTTTTTTTTTTGAATTTTAAAGTTTGTGTTAGAAAATGGATAGATGATTTTGTGCGTTTTCAGTAACCATTTCAAATAATGAATTTATAGCATACTTCGAGATAGTCTTTATGAAAAATAAAGAAAAGAAAACAATATTGCTTGTTTCTCGTAATATTAGATATTTTAATTATAGGATTTATTAGCTTAGCATTTTAAATTTTTATGGAAACGAAAAGATTATTTTTGTACGTTTTCAGTAAATCTCATAAATCAACTATATTTGTGCATTTTGTTGTAAATGAAATAGATCATTTCAAAAAATTTTTGTGCTTATAGCTTTGTTAGCATTCTTGGAAAGCAATGTTTTTTGTATGAGGTTTGGTACAGATACCATTAAAGGGATATATAAAATTATTAAATAGATTCCTGTTTAATTGGTCTGAAATGCTACCGAGAAAAAGCTGGATACGCACAATTTCGTTTATAGAAAAAAAAAAAAAAAAAAAAAAACTAAGAAATATTTTTGAGATTTACGTTAGAAGCATCTTACCCTCAATAATAGGAAAAATTCATATTAGTCATAACAGTGACAAAAAGTTGAAATGATAACCTTATTGGGAAAAAAATGGCAAAAAGAAAAACTAAAATTAACTCCTTTGTATGTGGAAATTTGTAACATAGCCATAAAAAAATTAATAAATAAATAGAGAATCGAATAAACGTAGCTGGGCTAAACAGAACAAGTAAAAATTGAAAACTTAGGGGAGTTGTTTGGCAAAACATGAATTAATCAAATTTTCTTCGATTATATATCAATAGACTCAGTATTTCAATATATTTGTCTCAGCTGTTCCACATTATATGATGATGAAAGCTCTAATTCTATCCAATCGAATAAAAATTGAAGTCAACGATTGTGATTCATCTAAAAATGTATAATACGACAGTAAAACAATAATGCCTGAAAAATGTTTAATAGAACAATCAAATCCTAACGTTCAAAAATGCTAAATACGCAATTAGACAACAATAATGTTTGAAAAATGCTTAATACCTTAACCAAACCACAACAAATTGTTAGAAAGAAAAACTAATAAAAGTGACAATATAAAAGTTATTTTATTAAAAAACCAATTTCTAAATTTCGATAAGATTGAAAATGGTTACATATCGGTTTATTTTTATTTTTCTTGTATTTTTTTACGGGTACTAAACAAGTGTTTTTAAATTGCTTATTTATTTTAGTCATAACTGTTAAGAAATTGCGTATTTGTATTTAGTTCAACAAAAAATAAAAGAAATCGCGTAGTGGATAAAGAAATGATTCGAAAATCAGCTGCTTTATTTGTCTCACGTTTTCTGATGAAAGATTACTGAATACTTAAATTATAAACAATATAATTAATCTTAAAACATTATAAAGTTTCTAAAAATAAGGCGATAAAAAGAGAAATTACCAAAAAAACAAGCCAAACTTTTTTAATATTTTTTTAAAAATATTCCTGTGACAACCCTTCGCGTAGAGAAAACGTGTTGGCGAAAAAGTATTAATATTCTAGAACAGCTATAGAAATGTAAATGGAGTTGTTAGTCATGTATTTAGTGTTACTTTTGAAATACATTTTCTGTTTTTTTTTATTTTATTTTTATTTATTTTTTTTTTCTTAAAAAGATTCTTTAAACATAACTAGAGAACAACTGCTACATTCCCTTGAAAAATTCACTGCTGTTATATCTTTTTTATTCTCAGCAGAAAAGTTACATTACATTTATAACTTAATTCTGTTAAAATTATATCTTAAATCTGAGTTTTTTTGTTACACTTGAGCTACTTTTATAACGCACCAAGTTGGATCACATGACAGAACATACTTCGACAATCTAATCAATGTTGCATTTATTATAGTTTTTTTAGCATTTATTTTTCACGGGACTCAAAATTGCGATGTTTTGAATTGTTTCAGTTTTTATGTGGGTATACGTTTCATTGCGCACAATCCGTTCTCATTCGACGCTTTAAGTTAAATATTTAGCTTGTTTTATTAGATATGTACGATTTTTGTATTAAATTTTGGTCACATACACAACTTTTTGACAGTTTTAGCTGAACAACAACACGTTCTATTTACTCTTCAGCTGCATCGTTATTTAGGAGATGGACAAAATAATGGAGACACTTCTATTCTAATACATTTATTTCATCTTTCTCAAGAACTACTAAGAGAATCATTTTATAACTTCAGATATGTTTAGAGCATGCGGTTTCTCATACATATCAATGAAGTTTAAAGGTTTGAGGGACCTACAATAAATTACAAACGGGAAAAAAATGTTTTTTAACACCTTATGCTAAAAATGTAGCAATAGATTTGTAACTTGTGATAGTTCTTGTTACTATATGCACTAATTGCACGAAATTTCGTAATTTTAGCTTAAACATTTTTGGATATGAACATTTCTATAAAAAACAAATTGTTTTTACTATATTAAAAATACTAAATAAAAAAAATTCAAAAGAGTTTAAAATTAATTACAAATATTTTGCTTTAAAAATTGGGGAAAAAATTATTCAAAACCTTCGCAATATGAAAGTAATTAAAGTAATTACTTAATACAGCACATGAGCAGAAAAAATAAACTTTTTTTTCATAATTTTGTAGTGAATTGTACTTGGAAACTAATGAAAAAGGCCCGATTTGAATACTTTAAAAATTTAAAATGTTAGAAGCAATTTTCTACGCAGTTTTTGTACTAGCTAAAAGAAAGTTCAAAATGATAAGGGATTTCTACATTTTGTATCATATCAAGTTTGTATCACAATTTTGTATCAGAAGACAAAATTTAATAACAAATGATAAACCCTTACAATAAACATTGATACACCAAATTGTGATTTAATAAGGAAAGAAAACTGGCAAAGGAAATGATACTTTTATGGGGGATGATCCACAACTATGCCATGTGGCTTTTATCAATAAATCTTATTCAATAGTACAAAATGAAACATGTGGAAAACTCCATATCATTTTAAGCTTCTTTTTTTACTACTTAGAAGCTACTTAAAAAATTGCTTGAAATTTTTAAAATTTCAAATTCAAGTCGGGTTTTTTTTTCATTGGTTGTAAAATACAATTCTGTACAAAATTAAGAAAAAATATTCTTAAATTTTTCCCCGCATGCACAGTATAAAACAACTACGTTTATTACTCATATCTTGCACAGTTTTAAACGGATTATTCTCAAATTTTAAAGCAATAATTTTGTAATTAATTTTAAACTGCTCCAAAAGTTTTGTTTCATTTTAATGAATGGTTTTAAAGTTATAGCAAAAAAACGCAAGACAAAAATATTAGTTTCTTTTTTTTTATAAAAATGTCTATGTTTTCATATATATATTTAAGTTAGGTTTACGAAACTTTGTACAATTGTTGCATTGAATAACCAAAATAACTGGAACAAGATACTGGGGTTGTTACATTTTTTGTCATAGAGCGTTCGAAAACACTTTTTTCCGTTTGTAATTTGTCTGTCCCTCAAACATTTAAAAGTTTTAAACATCATTGATATATATGAGAAATTGCATAATCTAAACATTTCTAAATTCATAAAATGATTATTTAAGTATCAAAAAAATGTGCTTGCATCGAAGTGTTTCCATTATTTTTTCCGACATCTGTATTGTCGTATTGTGGATAATTTCAACGATTTCAATTAACTGATCTCCATTCACTTGGCTCCATCAAATTAGTGATTTCATCATAATCAATGAATTTAAAAATTTGAAGAAAAGATTGAAGTTATAAATTGATACTTATCAGTTGATGTTAATCTATTTATTCTATAAATACTTATTTTGAGAAACATGTAATTTTTGTATATATTTTTGTAAGGTATAAAAGGAGAAATAAAGTTGATACTCATTCGAATGTATGAATCGGTTTATTTTGATTGGTTTGAATAATAGTTACTTGTTCATTTTGTTACAAATTTAAATCAGTTGAATTTAATTTTTTAATTCAAAGAAATTGATTTGAACAAGCAATTTTAATAATTAATTTGAATATGATTATCGAATCTACAACTCTACGTATGTATAATTTCTTATATTCAGAGATTTTATATATATATATATATATATATATATATATATATATATATATATATATATATATATATATATATATATATATATATATATATATATATATATATATATATATATATATATATATATATATATATAAAACAAAGTAAATAAATACAAGAAAGCACGAAGAAAGTTAAGAAAAACAATAACTTTCATTTATTGCGCATAAGCTGCAAGTAAACAGAACTCATTAAATAAGTTCAAAATGCAGATAAAACGAAGGAAAATTATAGACATATGAAAAAAAGGGAGGGGGAAATAATAATTAAAAAAATAACAAACAACTGATTAAAAAAAAGGATGAAATTTCATTTGAAAAAGCAGGGAAAAAAAGATATAATCTTTTCATCAGCCCACACGATTATATCCGCAAAAAAGACCACTCTTTTTTGCGGATATTATCGTGTGGGCTGATGAAAAGATTATATCTTTTTTTCCCTGCTTTTTTAAATGAAATTTCATCCTTTTTTTTTAAATCATTTTTTTAAATTATTATTCCCCCCCCCCCCTTTTTTTTTTCTTTTTCATATGTCTATAATTTTCCTTTGTTTTATCTTCAAATATGAACATCCAAAATCCAAAAAATATGAACATTAAGAGTTGTAAATTATTGTTGTAAGCGAGGAAAGAGAAAAAAATATGCCATCGAAATCTGTTGAATCTCTATTGTGGAAGGTGGTATTAAAACGTCAAAACCAGTTTGATTGCTCAAAAAAACTTAAATGTGTTTTCTGTAGCTGCATTTCAGATTTTTTTTTAACTCTCCCGGAAATCAAACAAGTTTGGATTTTTGAAATCCCATTTTTCTCAATTGTGATTGGGTTTCTCAATAGTGATTTTGAGGACGTTTTTTTTTCTTTGCACAAATAATAATTCTCGATTTCAAAGATGCATAATTTTTATTTCATTTCAGGACTCTAAAGCCATGCATTAAAGGCGGTGATTACGGAACACCCTGAATATAATTATATGCGTTTAACCGATGATCTATCACCTAAAGGAAACTGCGTTAAATCACCTTAATGATGAGTTTCATCCAACTGCTCTTTATGTTAATTCGTTTTCAAAGTAGGCTATATTGAAAACAACGACCAAGATTTTATCGATTTTACTCATAAATCTTCTAGCCTACTCAAAACAGAACCAGGATACGCTTTTTTGATTATTGAACATTTCTGAATGAGCTTGGGTGTTCGAATTATGACAATAAATTGACGACTACGCCTCATTTATTCACTGCCGACGAAGAATGCAAATTACTTTTAACAAAAACGTTTATCATAATTTGGTTTTACTTTCACCTTGGTTGAAGATCAAGGTTTTGAGTTTATAGAAGTTTAATACACATGAAACCGCCCAAGTACTTATAACCATTAGCATTTAATGAATAACAATTACTTTTTGAGGTATTTTCAGCTAGTTGAAAATCAAAATTCTGGGATTTCATTTATTTATGTAATTGAGCTTTTTAAAGAACTATTAAAAGAGAACTTGATTCAAAATAACCTCACGTTAAAAGGAAAATTGAAACCAAATAATTTTAATAATGATAAACCTACGTAATAGCAAAATTTTTTAATCGCATACATACATGTTAAAACCTTAAGTTCAGAGGTTTTATTTGAGGTGTTTGCTTCTAAAATCATCTTGATCCATTTTCTTAAATTTTTTGAGAAACATGTATAGTGCATATATTTTCTTTAATTTTGTACACTTCTTCCATTTTCTCTAATATTATACTGAATACATATCCTATTTTCATTCCCTTTTATTTAACAGCAATCATTATTTACCATTTAAACTACATAACTTTTTTTATCCTCTGGAGAACTTAACGTGTTTTACTATTTTAGGGACGTAAGACGAAGTCTCTACCTGTTTAAATTCGCTTTAGTCGTGGGTTCATAAAGCCTTATAGTTTATTGACGACATTCTAATAAACTCAAAAGTTTAAATCTCTTGAAACGATTCCTGGCCACAAAATCTCTAACTCTCACTAGTACCTTCAATTTTTAGATTTCTGGTTACAACTCCTTAAATTTCATTTTTTTTCTTTTTTACTTTTGAAATTTCGATTTCTGTTTTTTAACAGGAAATTTAGCTGAAACGAGAAAGGCCGATTTGCAAACAACGAGATTTTACTTAATTTCTTTACTTGACTACGTAATCTTTACGTGACTATTTAATTTCTACATTTATTTTGCTAATGTTCATAACACTTTAAATTCAATGTATACAAAATCATGAAATTAATATTTTTTTAAGAATGCTCTATAGTCTATAGCAGTGGAGCGCAAACTTTTTTCGACCGCGACCGCTTTTGTAGAGAGAAAATTTTTGGCGTCCCCTAGAGATAAATGTTCACAAATACGATGTATATTTCGAGCATTTCTTTCGTTTCATCGAATAAAAGCATCATCATATTTGACTCATATTAATTTTATTTATAATTTTAAGAAAATACTTTTTGTATAACACAAAAATCAGTAAATTGCCCTTTAATGAGATGTATGTGGCTGCAAGTTTCTAATTATCTCATCGATGTTTGGATGTATGTTGCTAATTGCAATTCGCATATCATCTTCAGGTTTTAAACGCGAGTGGTATTTAGTTTTTATTGAAACTAGTTTGCTAAATCCAGTTTCACATAAATACGTTGATGCAAATTGTATTAACACTCTGATGGCATTCTTGCATAAAACGGGATAATGTTTTTCCACGGATAGCCAAAATGTTTGGCAAGGATGAGTCTTAAATTGATTTCGAAGAGTATAATCACTAATCAGATCTATCAATTGCTCTTTCTCTCTAATTTGAAGCGTTGAACTGCATATGTCAAAGGAAAATGGATCACGAATCCAACCAAGATCGTTTTCAGGAAAATCCTCGAATCTTCTCGAAAAATTTTTCGTTAACTTTTCAATGTGATTGGAAATGATGTTTTTAAATGTAAATATATCTATATTATTTTCCTTGATAAAATCGTTAAAGCAAGGGAACATGTTGGTGTTGTTTTTATTCAGTTCAGTTTGCCAGAGACTAAACTTATTCTTAAAAGCTTGAATTTTACTGGCTGTAGTTATGATAGTTGAATTCTCACTCTGCAAGCTCAAATTTAAGTCGTTAAGTTTTTCGAAAATATCAACTAAATAGCTCAGCTTCCCTAGCCAAACTTCATTGATATAATAACTTGCCAATCTATGTTTCTTTTCGATTTAGAACATGTACACTTCATTTCTCAAATCAAATATCCGTCGTAGTATTTTCCCACGTGAAAGCCATCTGACTTCGATGTGTAACAGTAATTTCTCATACGTTGAGCCCATCTCATTGCAAAGTATTGAAAAGAGACGGCTGTTGTGGCTGTTGCATTTAATGTAGTTAATTGAACTAACAGCGTCTTGTAATACGTTGTGCAACTCTTCATCCATATCTTTTGCAACAAGAGCTTTCCGATGAATCATACAGTGATTAAATACCATATGAGGTGCCACCTTCTGAATTAAGCCTCTGAGCCCTTTATTCGAACCTGTTAATGCTGCAGCACCATCAGTACAAACCGCAACACAGTTTGCCCAGATAAGGGACTTTGTTTCCAAATATTCATTTATTACTTCGAATATTTTTTCTCCAGTTGTTTTTCCTTCCAAATTTTTGCAACATAAAAACGTTTCTGTTATATCTTCATTAAAAATAAACCTAACGTAAATAATTAGTTGTGACATTTTATTAATATCGGTAGTCTCGTCCAGTTGTAAAGCAAATACAGATGAATTTTGTATGCGTTTATGACTTCTGACTCGATATTTCGTGACATTTTGGAAATCCAATTGCAATTAAACAGTGAGTGATGGTGCTTCACTCTTTATATGTACACTGTATGGTATGCAGCATGCAGGGATAATGCATTTCATAAAAATTTGGCGACCCCTAGTTTGCGCACCACTGGTCTATAGGATTGTTATTCAATTGAGTATAACACTACGAAAAGCTATTTATTTAATAATTATTTTGAGAAATTTTTTCTTCTATTTTTACTGAAAGTATCATATTGGTGGTTTTTATCATTAATAGGATTCAGAAAACTGATGAATGTTCTCAGCAAGTTTCAATTTAAACCCATAAACAAATATAAATATATTACTTTATAGTTTGTGCCGGCCAGGTGGCCGAGCGGTTAGCGTACCCGACTGCGAGAAATTTTAATGCATAGTTATTAGCAAATTTTTTTTCCTAGATCTGTTATATAGTTATCTGTATTTCGAACTAAAATCTTTAAAAAAAATGTCAAGTATCAAATTAAATAAAATTAAATGTATTGTTCAATATTCCTTTTTTGCAACAAGAAAAATCTAAACATTTTTATTAAAAGCATGATAAAAATAATAAATTCACGCTTCAATTGACTTTTAGTTCAAAACAGAGTTAACATACAAAATCTGCTTACGAAATTTCAAGGGATTTTATAATAAAGTTTTTTTTCGTAATGTGTGTTAGCGCAATGAGATTTTCTCAAAATCAGCGTTTATATGAAAATGTATTTAAAGCATGTAATTGCTATTCTGTTTTGTCTACCATAATGCGAAAAAACAAATATTGCTTCGATTCTTAAAATTAAGGAATGAAAAATTAAAAAGATTGAGAAAGCAAATGAACAAAATTTAAAGATAAACAATAAAAAAAAATCGAAATTGCTGAGTCAGATATCTTAATTTTTAAATTGTGCATTGGTTTCAATAGAAGCAATAAAATATAACTAGAGAATGTAAAAAAATGTCATACATTTTTCTTAAAAAAATAATGAAAGAAATTTTATTTTCTGTGATCAGATTTATGACTTATCATTGTGGTAATATTTTTTGCGAGATTTTAAGATTTATAGAGCTGATGAACAAAAGTTTAAATATAAACAATAAAAAAAAAATCGAAATTTTCGTCGAAATTGCCAATTTTTACATATTTGGATCACTTAATTTTTAAATCGTGCATTATTTAATTGATTGGTTTCATACAAACAATAAAAAAAAATTCCGTCAAAATTGCCAATTTTTAACCATTTGGATCACTTAATTTTCAAATTGTGCATAATTTCCTTGATTAATAGAAACAATAAAAAAAAAATTAAAAACAAATTTTTTTTTTGTTGAAACTGTCAATTTTTACCCATTTGATTCACTTTATTTTCAAATTGTGCATAATTTCCTTGATTGATAGAAACAATAAAAAAATTTAAAATTTTTTTTTCTTTTGTTGAAACTGTCAATTTTTACCCATTTGAATAACTTTATTTTCAAATTGTGCATAATTTCCTTAATTGATAGAAACAATAAAAAAATTAAAAAAAAAATTATTTTTTTTTGTTGAAACTGTCAATTTTTACCCATTTGAATAACTTTATTTTCAAATTGTGCATAATTTCCTTGATTGATAGAAACAATAAAAAAATTAAAAAAAATTTTTTTTGTTGTTGTTGAAACTGTCAATTTTTACCCATTTGATTCACTTTATTTTCAAATTGAGCATAATTTCCTTGATTGATAGAAACAATAAAAAAATTAAAAAATTTTTTTTCTTTTGTTGAAACTGTCAATTTTTACCCATTTGAATTACTTTATTTTCAAATTGTGCATAATTTCCTTGATTGATAGAAACAATAAAAAAATTAAAAATTTTTTTTTCTTTTGTTGAAACTGTCAATTTTTACCCAATTGAATAACTTTATTTTCAAATTGTGCATAATTTCCTTGATTGATAGAAACAATAAAAAAATTAAAAAAAAAATTTTTTTTTTGTTGAAACTGTCAATTTTTACCCATTTGATTCACTTTATTTTCAAATTGTGCATAATTTCCTTGATTGGTTTCATAGAAACGATAAAAAAATGAAATAGAAATTGAATTAATCATATTTCTAAGGAAGGGTTTGACGAGGGGAGAGATTTTTTTGACGTCATGATGAGCATTTAGGTTCAATTTAATAATGCAGCATCCTGCCATGATGGATACGAAATCATTTTTCCTTTGTAACCATTTACGCTTCTTCGAAACAATATGGTTTTCACCTTTCATATAGCCTGGATTCTGATGGTTTCTCTTTACTTACACGAAGTGATTTAAGTTTTATTCTACTGAAGAATTTCTGTGACTGCGTTGAAAGTGCCAAAAGTAAGTAAAAATGTGTTATTTATTACATGAAGAACGATTTACTAGAAATTACACTGCAAAAAATACCCTTTGTTTTTACGGTATTTTTCCGTATATTTTACGGTTTAAGGAAGTTTTGTTGACAAAACGGTTTTTTCCCTATTTTTCACTCTTATCACAAAAGGATCAAAACCGTCAGTAGAAATTCTACTTTTTGCCGTGTATTTTTACATTTCATAATATAACTTAACCTTTTCTGCAATCATTTTACGATTATTTTCTGTACGTGCTTTAACTTTTTAAAAATTACTTTCTAACTTCGAATAAATAAAATTGAGTGTTCGACTTAGTCAAATCAATACAACATTGAAGTGAAATTCTGACTATCACTATTTCTTTATTATAAAACACGTGAACCGCTCCTTCCAATGAAGTGTTCCATGTTCAAATCCCAGGGATGACTGGTCGATACAAATTTTGCAATCGTGAAATATTCACATCTGCATAGAGTACAGATTTACTTCGTAACTTTCACAGAGAAAACTTGTTTTCATATGGTAAAAATCTATTGAGACAACAGACGTCGTAAGTTTTGTTGGAAAACTTGCTTTGTTACTGTTAAAAACCAGTCAGCTTACTGATTTTTTTCATAATTTTTGAGAAAAAATTTGCTCATGTATAATAAAAACCGTTTAGGCTACGGGTTTGCACTGTAAATTTTACGGTTTTGAACGATAAACCCAGCTACTGGTTTAAAACCGTAAATTGTACAGTGTAACTGCATTTGCTCTAACATTGAGATTTATAACTTCTTTCTCAATCTCATTAGCGGTATGTTAAATTTCTGAGCTCAATGAATATTTTTTCTACTTTATGTCTCTAACATTTTATTAAAAAAAAACTGCATCGTTTTGAAAAATCAACAGTACTAATTAATTTCAGTAATTTTTTTTAAAACCAAAAACGCGAAAAACTACTTAAATGTAATATTTCTTTAGCTTTTGCATATAAAGCTGATGTTACATAGATATTTAGTTAAACATTGGTCTTAAAAATGGTAAAAAAATCTTTTTAGAACGTTGGTCAAAAGCGAAAAGTTTAGATAATTTTGACCACACGATGTTGAATCATCAATTCAAGATAATGTCTAGTAATATAATTATTACTAGACATTATCTAGAATTGATGATTCAATGTAGTTAGAATAAGATTGGAATTTAAGACAAAATTCAATCGTGTTTACCAAATTTTATCATAAATATATCTCTTTGCATGAATAAAGATAATATTTATGAGAGATTTATCGTAGTTTAATGATTTGACGCCTAACTTGTCACGCACGCCAAGCTGGCCGCAGAAATATAAAATTACGCCAAATAGTAATTTTGCATTTTTTCGCACAATCCGGCTTTTTTGCAGTATTTTCAAAAAATGTAAAATTAGCAAAAGACTAAAATAATTTTACGAAATAAAAGTACCGTTTCAAATGTGCGCACGAACAACCATGAGGGGTGCGAGACATTTCTGGACATAAGTTACTAGCGATTCTCAATCTTTAAGATAATCCTTACCTCCCTGCCAAGTTCTTCAGTTTGTCGATATGAAATTTGTAAGATTGCGATAGATTTTTTCTTAATAATTTCTTTTTAAAACTATAATAAAACAAATGCAAGAAATTTAACCTACAAAAGTGCTGAAAACAAATCACTGAAATTTTTTATTCAAAATGGACAAATTTAGAACATTGGGACATGTAGTGTTTCCGGTTACATCAAAAATTAGGAACAGGAATTTTAAAACTTTTTAAATTATAAAATGTTACTCATAGATGAGCTGTAAGCCTTTTTAGTAAACTTTTTAAAGATGCAAAAGTATTGTAAAATTCAAAACAATAAATGCATTTTTAAAGGGGTTTCAAAAAAAGTTTTCCCTAAAAAATATATACTTTTTTTCGAAATAAATCTTTATTAATATTAACTTCTTAAACTTACTATCTAGAATGAATTGTCGATTGTGGGATTAGTAGTGTTTTTTTTAGAATTAATGTCTAGAAAATGACTAGAATATTCTTCCGATTCTTTTGATAAACCAGCTTAAAATCGTTCGAATTAATGATAAGTCATCATATCTTCAAATTGTTTAGTAGTGCAATGCCTTTAGTTCAGTGAATAGTATTATTTTAGCGTGTAGATTTTATGAGCAAAAAATGGCGCTACATATGGATTTAAAAGAGATGACAAGTGTGCAAAATTATGATCAGTTTGAATTTCTTCCTCTATTTAGTTAAGTATTTTTTTAAATGACATATTTTAACTTTTCATTGAATTTTGATTAAAATTACATATTATACATTAAATATGGATTAACATTATTGCACAGTGCGCCAAAAAAAAAAAAAAAAAAAAAAACGGACACTCTCAATAACTTTTGATGAATTGATTGGATCTTCACGCTTTAGAACTCAATCTTAATGATTTGAAAGGGTAACTTCAAATATGCTAATTAATAAGTGCAGACGATATTTTAAGTTGAGAAATCAGACACAAAAACGTACTTCTTCAACAAAGGAAAACTTTTTTTCAACGGATTCTGGTTTCTGTCCCCCGAAATATAGCGGATAGAGGATCTGTGAAATATGGTCCCCATAGTTTGATCAGGAGAGCGATCCAAAATTTGGACACCTTAGTGTTAATTTTACTTTTTGCGTATTTCGTCATATCTCGAGAACTTTTTTAGGGCTTGAAAAATTTTTGCAGACAATTATAAAATTCATTCAATTATCCAAAGATAATTCCTCTCAAAAAAAACTTTTAGTAAATATTTATTATATTTTATTATTTTAATAAATAATAATAGTCGGAAGCATTTTGAATTGTAAGGTATACAATTTTTTATGTCATTTTAAAGTATGTATTTTACATGGCAAAATGCAAAATTAGAGGGTAATCGGCTGAATAGTTCCTGAGAAATCGAATTTTAAATATGCGACATCCTTAAAATTCGATTTTTCAGGAACTGTTCAACCGGATTTTATCAAATCATTGCTGAGCTAATTAATTAACTTATAAGTCTCCCCCTCGAACCATTAAGATTGAGTCCAAGAACGTGGAGATTAGATCAGAAGTTATTCAGGGTGGTCCGTTTTTTTTTCATCGCATTGTACATTTTAGTTACAAGCTATATTTAAAAAAAAAACTTTGCACGATTGAAAATTTACTTTTTCGTTCGTTTCAGTTATTTAAAAAAAATTATCTTTTGAAGTCATTAAAAAAATTGAACTTTGAAATGTTTTCAAAAACTTTCTAAATTAGGACAAATATTCAGCAGTTATCAACCTATTTCATTAACATTTCTTCAATTTGATGATTTGAATTCCTAGGTTAAGGATTGAAAGGTTAGTTCTGCATAGTTTCTTTTAAAATTATAATTTTGTTGTTACCATTTGACATCTATTTTGAACACTAAATAGAAATTTTTTTTATCGAATATTTTTAACTTGTTAAAATCTTAAGTAATGCGCTCAGCTATGCTAAAAAATAAAAACAAAAATGGCAAAATGAATGTACGCAAATGCATTTCCCTTATAAATTTTTTAAAGTTAAAATATTTATTTTTAATTTCACTTTTAAAGCTTTTGTATTTGAATTTTCGAATCAGTTTAATTGCACAAAATAATTAAATTTATAGCACGAAGGATTAAAACGTTATGACTAAATGCTTCTTACGTATAATGAAAGAAAAGTGTAGCTGTTGAAACTTATTTAAAAAATTTAAATTTGTAATCTAGTACTATTTTGTTTATAATTACAAATACATACTTACAATATGCAATTACAAACACAATATTTATATATACAACGATATTTACATACATATGACATTTACGTATAAAATTACATACAATTACAATGCAACTACATACAATACAACTACATATACATTTTGTAATGACATATATTAGTTGTTATTACATACACAAATTGTAATAGGATTTACAACTACAAATACATACTATAATTTTTAATTAGAATTCACAAAACAATTTGATGATTAGATTTGTTCAAAATATTTATAACTTATTGTTTTATTTTAAAATACTTGTAATTATTTAGAAGATCGATGCTTTTCAGAAGTGTTATCACCACAGCATCCTTCATTTATTTTTTATTTAATTGAAATTTTTGTTTATTGTTTTCAGCATTCTAACAAACGGAAAAAAGTTTTCGAGAACTCAGTTTTAAAAGGTCCTTTCTCTCTTGATCGAATTCAAATATCTAAGGGGTGGAGACAGGGAGGAGAAGATTCTAAATATGTTTTTAATCCTTTTTATTTAATTTCGGCAAAAAAAAAATTATGTTGGATATTTTAAGTAAAGACACGGTTCCCAGTAGAACACCGAAGTCAAACATCACTGGCTGTTGTCAGCAAGCGGGTGAGTGACCACTTTGATCAGCCTGCCTAGGGATCGAGGGTGCGCGGTATCGGTCCTCGTTAAATTGTTCTATCGTAAAGTGCTAGACTTCGCGAGCAGGTCGTCGGGCTACCAAAGCAACGGAGCCAACCCCTCTGCAGAGGATCAAAATTGAGATAGCATGTCTTCTGATCACCCTCAGGGATTTTTCCCAGACCGTCGCCAATAACCCATTGTGCAGCTCTAGTTGGACGTAAATAAAGTACATACCTATCATATCATGCTCATTATTTATTTAATATATTATTATTTTAAGATTTTTTAAAAAAAATTTATAACATTTTTTATTGTTACTTAACTTAAATAGTTTCATTAAAATAACCGAAATATCAAGGAAATAATAGCTTCTTGTTTGGATATGTGTATAGTGATAGGTTTCAAAAATCATTGCTGGTTTAAAAAGTTTAAAATCTCGAAACCCCCTTGAGCCTTAAATAGAGCCCCAGAGTTCCACTGATATGAAACTTCATTTACTTAAAATATGAAGGTAGCAATAAAAGTAGACGTGTTTCAAGAGAGCTCGAAGATAGGCACGCTCATTCTCGAGAGTTGCTAGACGAGACGTTTAGACGAATAGGTTTTGCTTGACGTGGTGACGTCCATTCTAGATGACTTGATGTGTTTATACATTCATAAATCGCAATATAAGTAAGATTTTAAAAATAGTTTTTTTAAAAAAAATTTAATAAGCTACTTTCCAAGTTTCGAAACATAAATTACTCATAATAGTCTCTAAATAAAGCAATTTTTAGTGTTAAAGTATGTTGTATACAAAATTCTTCCTTTTTTACATCTATAAATTTCAATTTTTGCAAAACTGCAAAAATTAAATTTTAAATTCGGTTAAGATTTTATTACAATATATGATTGGCTGTAATAGCGTAAACAATATAAATAATTTTCCAAAGTCCTCAAAAAAGGCGGTATTTTATACACAGCTTCCTGACGTTGCTATGCAATCAAAAATGTATTTTTACAAAGTCACTAAAATGTGTCTCAACTTGTTTATTTTGGATTTTTACCAATCCTTAAAGATTTAAAAATGATTAATTTCTGGCATAAATATTGCCTTATCTGCTCTTGAAAAAGATTATTGACACTGAAATATCAATAAAAATTTCGATCTAAGGTAGATGATCTCTTTTTCAATAACATTTCCTGTATCAGGTGAAGTGGTGTTTGAATTGGACTAACTGATAACTTTTGAACGGCTCGCAGCCGTTTCTTTTCTCATATCAGTGTAGAAAATGCAAAGTGCCCCCGAGAACTTTTTGTATCTTTAGCGGCTTCTCGAAAAAGGGGGTGCCGTGTGAACCACTTCGCATAAAGTGGTTGAAAAAGATAAATATTAAAATATTCGAAATCTGATCAAGTATCGATATTACAAGATTAGAATGGTTTGTATTTTGTTTTCTTTGATTCTATTACAACGAATATAGCAATTGTGTGTAATTTTTGTATTTCGTAATCTTACAACTTAGTTTTCATTCCAATCGGCCGAAATCAAATGATTTTCATTTATTTGTAGATTACTATATTATAGGTCATTATATTCTAGGTTACTATATTACATTTCATTATTTTTATATAGTTTTTGAATCGTTAATTATACTTTAAGCGACGATTTGGTACATTTTTGTGGCATGCAGTTTTATTGATCATAGTTAAACCATAATTGATGTTTAATCGTAAACTAATAAAACATTAATTGTTTATAAAGGATTTGGAGTTTGGTATATTTGTGTGGCAAAAAGTTTCATTTATAAGTATTAAATCATAATCGATGTTTTATCGTAAACTGATGTCATATTTATTGTAATTATTATTAATATTTAGTAATATTTTAATGCATATAAAGTATCTCATAATAATATATTTGTATATTTTTAAATTTAAATTAATGTTAAACAAATAACTGCAGACAATACGTGGAATTAAGCGAGTCATTTTTCGATGACTTTTAGTCATTAAAACAAACTATTATATTTGTTATTAAAATCCTACTTTCAGTAATAAAAATGCGTTAATGTTATTGCTTTTGAATAAGTATTTACAAATTATCAGAAATTTTGAATATTATACTATGGATTTCTTCGGAAAATATCTCAATCATACATTTTTGCACCATTCGTTGTTTTGATGAGAGAAGAGTTTTCAATTAACTCAAGATAATTATCTATTAGCTAAGTAAATTAAGGATAATTAATTTAATTTTCGGAAGATTTCACTTTTTTGAAATGATCCTATTTCATTAGCATGTTTAAAAAGAATTTCTAAAGTGAACTGAGTAACTTATCATTGTTCTTCAAAAAGTTCTTTTTTTAATTGGAAATTTAAAAAAAAAATCAAATTGCTTGGTTTGGCTGATAATTCTTTCAATTAGAAATTGTTTTAAAAATGCTTGTTTTGACTAATAGTTTTTTTTTCCTAAAGCCTCAACACAAGCACTTCACACTCATTATTGTAAATAATAATAATTATTTTTTGTGCTTGTCTTCTGAATAAATGTTTTTTCTGATGGATTTTAGTTCGATTTGGAACTTTACTGTTGTAAAAAAAATTACATTTTCAAAGTAACAGAAAATGTAGATACTTAAATTGTCAATTTTCAAACGAGCTTACAAATATCTTTTATGAAACAAAAAAATGTGTGAAGAAAAATAATTTAAACGCGAATAAATATACACTAATTCTTAAATATAATTAGTTGAATTTTTTTCCTAAATATTAATAGTTGAAACGGTTCAGTTGATAAGCTTTATTTCGTGTAACTTTATTAAACGAATTTTAAAAACACATCAAGTTAAAAGGAATTTATGGTACAAACTGTAAATTAAAGGTTGACCTTTTTTTTTTATAAAGTATAGTAACATTCAAGAAAGCATTTAATTTTTTTCTTTACTTTAAAAAATATTTTAATAGATTTTTGTTTCAAGTGCATTTGATTAAAATATGTTTAAAAACGCTTCTTATGAAAGAAGGTGGGAAAATGCGAGAGGATGGTCTATTATTAATTAATGTACTATTGATTTTCAAAAAAAAATCGTATAAGTAACCCTATTCGCAGTTTTAGGTGGGGTATTAGAAAACAAACTATTTTTCTTTTATTTTGTGAATACAGAGTGAGCATAATCATTCTTTCATTCATAAAAATCTCCTGGTGCAAAAATTGTTGCTACTAAATAAAAAAAAATTAATTTTTAGGTATTAGATTAGAGCAGCGGTCCTCAATTTTTTTTTCCGGCTACGGAAGCTTATGTGATCAATTTTCATTTGAAGAAACCTCGACTTAATAAATAAAGTTCATTTGCAGTCGTAAACATATTAACCAAAGAAACATCACTGATGATTTTAAAAATATTTTATGTGAGTTATAATTTTTTTTATTTAATTAATAATAGTCTTACAATAAGGTAGTACAAACAATTAAATTAATAAATTAGTTTATAAGCGAAATTATGATTTTTGTTTAAGCAAAAGTTTAATACGGTTAAATAAAGTTATGAACATTGCGAATGGTTATCAGAAGAAACAAGTTTATATATTGTTGAATTTCGTTATTTTCTTTGAATTGAAAGATGTGATAGGAAATCATATTTGTTCATATATTTTCGTTCAATATATTATTATAGAAAAATATGTTTTTAAATAAATTTTTTTATTAGATCTTGCATGAATAATTTCATGAACAAAAATGAAATAAATATTGAATAATTGATTTAATATAAATATAGATACATTTTTATAAATCCAAATTTTGAAAATCCAAAAACTTTTTTGATCCTTTCATAGAAACATAGTGTTCGCAGAACACCTTTTAGTAATTGCTGAATAAGTGCTTTAAAAATAGTGTCATACAATGATAGAATGTTGCCTTATTGCAATCAAGAATGCAATCGATGGCTCTAGAATTTCCCGACAAGATTCTAATGGAAGAATACAGGCGAAGTTTATAAAGTCTGTGTAATCTAGCATGATTTCTATTGCATCGACTTTTCCATTATAACAATAAAAAAATTTCTGTTTGCCATTTTATAAAATCAATGTAAATTTAACACCCGTTATAAGGTTCGATCTGAATCATTCGCTCTAGAATAGCGAATGAATAAATGATTTAAACTCGTGGTACATTTCGAATTCGAGATACAAGAGATTAAGAAGTTCTAATTAACTTTACATTATAGATAATTAAGATGTTATATTACATATGATTTTGTCATAATAAAAAAAATATTCTCGTTTATTAATGTTGAGTAAGTATTTGTGGTAGTTTTCTGTTAGAACTTAGGACAAGAGTTTTAACAGCTTCTTTAAAATAACTTTATAACGACCATTAATAAAATAACCTTATAACGGACGATTGTGGTTATTAAATCGATCATTAGCTATTTATTATCTTTAGTTGTGATGTCGCTTTACTCATCATGGTAAGAATGGCCTGACTAAAGAATGATTACAGGTCACATACCCCTTTGGTCATCCACTGTTGCCTTCCTAATGATAGGTATTGTCATCAGAAGCAATTAAAAATGCATGTAAGCATTCTATAAGACTGAGAACATGTTTGCTTCTATGCAAAATATAATTTTTTTTGTCATTCACAAACTTATTTAGACTTTCATTTGATTCGTTGATCATATATAAAACATGTTTTCTTTATGTAGAAGTCTTGGTAGAACCTGAAGACGAATCATGGGCTGTAAGAGGTTGATTCTTTTTGGCTTTCTTCTTTCTTTTCATGAAGTATCTGGTCACTTATCTGCAGCTGACCACAATAAAGAGGAATCACATGTCACTCCTTCTGCAGCACCACCAGTGTCAGACCATCGATTTTTTTTACATGAGATATTTACAAAATACGGCCACGAAGGTCAAATGACCTTTGAAGGTAATTGCAATGCTGAATGCATTTTTCATGTCTGAAATAAAATTATAAGTAGGAATTTAGATTTTTAATTTTCTTTAATAGGTTTCAAAACTACTATATTAAAAATTGTTTTTCTATTTAACTATTCACAAATGAAAGGATTATTTAAATAGTTGATCACCTCGATTTATTAACTTTGTAAAGTTAGCTTCATTTTCATGTCCATATAAGTCATATCTATCTTATTTCAAAGATAGTACTCCTTCAACTTGTTTCTGCTGCTAAAAAAAAGGCACAACAAATCTAACAAGGTAGTGAAAAAAAACGCTCTGTTAAGACCTTCACTTTAATGTAGTTTTAAATTTTTTTTTACCGTTAATGTTGAAAATAGATTGGAAATTGTCTCTTGTGTCTCTTGAAAACTATGAGGACAAAAAGAATTTTAGAAAATAAAATTAACAATGATTAAGCTATTAGTTTTGTGTAAATGAAAATAGATGAAGATTTAAAAAAATATACAATTGCATTTAGCAATCTAATTCCTACAAAAACTAAGTTAAAAACAGAGTTGGTCATAATTTAATTGATTACAAAAATAACAATAACTTACTCTGTTTGCAATTAAGACTACATATAATCACTGTTACTTATATCTATGAAATGTAATTGTAAATTTATTATGACTTCTAATCTCTGTTTAATAATAGTTGTAAATATGAATCAAATGTCGTAAATATGAATGAGTTGTAAATATGAATGTAATCAAAAGTTATGATTGATTATAATCACAAGGAAAAAGTTTGTAATTGTGGTTGAATCATTTATGATTACAAATAACTAATGACTTGTAATCAATTGCTTTTTGTTCAACTCTGATTGAAAAGTGGGATAAAAATTTAAGTTTTAACAGACATATAATTATCCGAAATGAAAAAAAAACAAAACATTCTCTTATTCCATTCCTTAACCTTATTTGTCAAAAAAATTTCCAGCTAAATTAGTGAATGAAACTTCAAATATCTAAAAAGAAATATGTTCTAAATATAATTCTGACAAAAGCAAAATTTCTTTCACAAAACGCAAGTAACGTTTCAGATCAATATCACGCACTATTAGCATGATAAATTCAAATAGGGTAAATCAACCAGTGAAGGAACATTTCATACATATTGATTAAAAATAAGAATTTGAAAGTTTTTCTTTAGATTGATTGGTAACAGTAGCTTACTGCCAAACAATAGGAAGTAATCTAACAATGTTTTGGATTACCTGGTCAAATAGACTTCTCTGGAAAAATTTTAGAATTTGTTATTATCTCTGCAACGCCTTGTTTCTTTAAAAAAATTATAAGGAGAGTGTTTGTATTTATATGCTTGAAGTGGAATTAATTGCATGTAATAGTTTAATTTTTCTCACTGTGAAAAAGAGAATTCAAAATATGGTAATTGAAGTTACGCTTTATTTTTTTAAGCATCATAGCATAATAAAGTACTGAGATAAGGGGGTGTTTATTCACTAGATCACCAAGCGATGAAAAACCAGTGAAGGAACAAGTGTTCCTTTACTAGTTTTTTTTTCTAAGTTAATGAAAATAAAAGATAAACTTTAATTTTCTTGTATCTTTAGTGATGTTCCGCGTGAAAAGTATGTTAAAAATACGAAAAACAACTTCTAACTAGTGAGGGAACAGGCATGTTCGTTTACTGGGCATAGATTTCCCAGTGAATGAACAGTATGTGCTAATAAGTTGACACTTTAATTTTCAATTCATGATTAAAAAAAAGTTAACATTTTCCAAGTATTTATATGTCATAATTTCAAGAATAGGCTTGCTTTTAAATGTTTGTAGGGCTTATAAATTCATAAAGAGCATTAAAAAATATCCAAAATTAAGTGTTCCCTTACTGGGAAATTTTGTGTTCCTTCATTGATAAGAGCTGTTCCTTCACTTGGTCTTCTTACTACTTGTTATTTGAACCTCCAAAACTGTAAAACAATATTATGTAAGTTCTCTACAATTTTTTTTACATAATTTGCAATCGGTAACAAATATGCTGACACTGTCATTTAACTAAAATTGCCAATTTTGAATTTAATATGATTTTTTAAAAGGCAAGCGAAGCTTAAGTGTTCCTTCACTGGTTAGTTTACCCTACCCGACCAAAAAGTTTTTGCAGTCTTTCTCATTAAGTTTGTTGTGATAAAAATCAAAACAAAATAGGCCTATAGCTGAAACGCCAAGCAATATCAGAAGTTAATTGCTGTGAATAACTGTTACAGTTAGTTAAAATAGCAGAAACTTGTTATAATTGAACTCTGTTGCAGACCTTATACGTCGCATTTAAAGTTTACGCTAAAATTTGATTATAACTTTTGGTTTTCAAATTTCGACTTAAAGTTTCAGTTTAAAAGGGATATTTTTGTTGCTTTTATAATTTTGTTGCTCAGTAACCAATAATTGGATCACTTTCATAACATTGCGTTAGTAACAGAACAGTTTTATTATTTATTGTACGAATAAATCAGTTACTTTGAAGCATTAGTATATTTATTTTGTTTTTTAGGGTTTGAACATTTATTAGAAAGTCTGGGACTAGGAAATATCATTATAAGTGATCATGATGTCGCAGCTCACAAAGATAACCCAAATAGGAATATTCATGACACCCACGAACATGCGAAGAAGATAGATCATATTGATCTCCCGACTTTAAAAGGTAAATAGCGACAATTTTTCCATTCATTTTTACTGCTTGTTTCATTTAAGACTCTTCAATTGGGTACTTGCACTTGAAGAAAACCTCCCATACCCTCACATTTGATCTATGACTTCAACGCCAGCTGATCGTTTGTAATCTAAATAGCGCGGTTAAGCTGAGACTAGTTTCTCCCACATAAATTAGAACGTTAATTAACGTGAAATTAATTGAATACAGAGCCGTACTGCCATCGAAATAATTGAAATATAATTCGTTCTCGTCTACTTCTTTTTTTTAAACTTAGATTTATTATTTGTTTATGTATTTTATTGTAACCGTGATAAATTTTTGCTTTGTGTACCTGGCAACTTCGATTCATAATTAGTTTGCTTATGTTCCACATGACTTCGCGCCTGTATTTGTTTTAAGTATCTGTGTGAATATACAGTGAAAGAATTGAAATCTTTGAGAAAAAAATCTTTGTGAAAGAATTTAGAATGTATCACTTAAAAGAATTGATACTTGACGGTCTTGGCTTACTCGAAATAAAATGGAAAGAACAGTTGTTAATGGTAACAAATTCCATCATTCAACAACCAATCAAGATCGAGATACCCACACGACATCACTTGCAGGTATCCCATTTTCACAAAAGAAAAAGCTTCTTATTCTTTTTTTTTTAAAAAAAAAACTATTCAATTTTTTTAATTGTGTTTATCGATTGCTTCTTCTCCATTTACAGGGCATGACTCTAATCTCACAACTCCATCAGTTGTAGCAACGCCACCTGCTATTTTGCAAAAAGCTTCAAATCGTCACCGACATAACCACATTTTATTTCCCGCCCCAACCAAATCACCCGAAACCACAGTAGAACCACGGAACCAAGACTCTGCTTCGACAAGTGAAATCAGTCCAAGTCAAAGTGGCCCCAGCAAAGTTCAGCTGAATGACCATCTTTACCGCTACCAACTGAAAGAAAGTGAAATTCCAGAACTTCTTGTGAATATATCAACTTTGGTGGACCAACATCAGGAAATGGACGATCATACCCCAGAAATAATAATAGAGCAAGTAAGATATTGAAAATTAAAATTATGTGACTACCATAATTAATTTATACAAAATATAGGGCTGTTGAAATGAAAATTTCTCCCCTCAGTTGGCTATGCAAGGTGTTCCAGAGATTGCAAAACATTTTTCCATAAGAGCTAGGTCTTTCTCCTCAACTTAATTGCTTAACCCTTTGACTACGAATCTTAAAAAATGATTTTTTTTGTCCCTTTGTCCCGTTTATTATTCAAAAAAACTAAATAGGTCACAAATAAGGCAAATTTAGTATTTGGGATTTTTCTGACAAGCGGTTATCAATTTAGAGGCTGGGACATATATGTCTCAGCCGTTCTTAATGGTGGGATACATATGTCCCACCTGTAGTGATCGACTTACTACAAGCACATCATCTACAAGCACACGCTATCATTCCGAAAAAATGTATTATATGGACTTTTTTTTTACATGGTATGATACAGGGTGAAGCAATCTTTGCATAACCCGACATTACGCATTGGACAACTCATATTTGTTCCTTTTTCTTGTTTATTTGAGAAAATATGAATAAAGTATGAATGGACATAACAATCCCAATGAAGAATACGAATGGGATATATCTGTCTCAATGAAAAATACTGGTGGGATATATATGTCCCAGCGCAAAATCACAACGCTATTTCATGTAAGAAACTCTTTAGCGCCATCTAGGGGATATTTGACACATGAAACATATATACTTGGCCCTAGCTTTAATATCCGCAGAGATATATAGATATTTTTATTTTTCATTTTTGTGGCTGGGTGGTGCAGTTGGTTTGTCGTTGTCTGCGGGTCGATCCCCGGCCCAGACACCAGATTTTCGGGATGCTGAAAATCCTCAGAGGCCATGTCGTATGATTATGCGGCATGTAAAAGATCCCTGGAGTGCCTTATTGGCTCTTGGCATTTATGCCAAAATTAAAATCCTAGTGCACTTTAGCATCCAAATAGTCTCGGTGCTGCCATCTAGTGTGGCAGAAAGTAGACGTCCAAATTAACATGACCAACGGTATCTCACCCGTTGTGGTCCTGAAAGAGTGGATACCACCACTGTAGAACGCACTAGATCTGCTCATCGGCAAGACCGATTGTGCAGCTCATCGGAAATTTAAAAGAAAAAAAAAAAATCGTTTTTTTTTTTTTTTTTTTTTTTTTTTGCTTTGCATTTTCTTATTTTAACTGTAAAAATATCAAAACAAAATTTTTAGAGCAAGTTTTAGTTAAAAACAAAAATTTCATCTAGAAAATTTAAAACAAATTCGTTAAAAATAGCACAAAACATCAGCTTTAAAGTATTCCTCTTTCCTCTAATGTTTCGCATTAGTGAAAAACTATTAATTTTCTTCTTCATAATTTTATTAAATTAAATTAAAAGAGAGTAAAATTAAATTTGAATGCGTAGAAATAATTCTTGTGTAAAAGTTTAGTGAAAGGCTGTAAGTTTTTTCTTCACAAAGAATTGCTGTGAAACAATAATTGATATCAGCCACCTAAAAAATTGAATGATAACTAGAACTGAAACTGCTACTTTAGAGATGTTTCCTAAGGCATAAAGGGAGATTGATTATCGTCTTGATATCTGACGAATGACTTGATAGATTTTTTTTAAATAAAATAGTAACATAATACAATATAGATTGAGTTATAATAATACATGTTCATCAAAAAGGAACGGATCGAATTACAAAATTGTATTATGTTGATAAATAAACGCGTACAAACTGAAAAAAAGAACGGAATTACAAAGTTGTATTGTGTTGATGAATGGACACGTATCAGGTGTCCGTAAAGTACAGAAAAGATCATGTATCTCGAGAAATATTCATCGTTTAAAAACTCTAAAAGTGCGATTGTGAAATATTTTCAGAAAATTCATTTTGTTATGCAAAATTGTAAATTTGTACATGGTAGATTCACATTTCAGCATAGTTGAATGAATTTTTTCTGAACAATCCAAATTTGTGAAAAAATGAGATCATGTATTTAAGATTTAGAAGTTGTAACTAGAGAGTTGAAAGTGGTAGTTGAATTTTCTGTAATTTAATAAATCTTTTAAAAATATTTCAATATAAATATTTACTGATGTTTTTTTTAAAATTTAAACTCTATGAATATTTCTGGACATAGTTTAACTTTTCCGTACTTTTCGGAGACCCGGTATGTATTTATTCAACAACATAATACAAATTTGTAATTCTGTTCTTTATCGATGATTCAGTATCATTGCACAATCTATATTGTCCCTATACAATTTTATAAAAATTCCCTCACGTAATGATCCTAACAATCATAAATTAGTTATTTTTATGTTTGTGTTAGTTAACTATTAGAATTTTTGGTAGTTTTGCTGTGACTAGATAATTTTTATCAGATACTTTTAGCGCCTGCTATTATTAAGATATTGTTAAATAGCACTACCGAGTTTTAATAAACACATTGACACTGATTCTCTTGGGGCATTTGGCATTGTTAATAATTTATGACAACCAATAACAAATTTTGGATGAATTCCAAGCTGAACAGATAGCCTTCGCAATGACCAGTAACCAAGTACAAGGTCGGTAATTACAGTTGATCGAGATCATTGATATTGTTTGTTTTCGTTGAAACCTGTTTTTGGTCAATTACAGCTATATATTTTTTTACATTGAATCTATTAATATTCATTGCATGAGAAATTTTAAAATGAGTTTTCAAAAAATAGAGTCAAATTTTTGAAAATCTTAAATATTTGTGGAATTTTCGGAATTCCGCAAATCTGAAGTTCCTGGTAAGTTACTGAAGACCAGTTACGGAATTTTGAAAGACAGAATAAGAGCTCTTAAACTATGTTTTGTTCTTAATTGATTCATCATTTTGAAAAAAGGCACAACAATCCTTTATTTTGCACTAAAAATAAGTCATTATGAGCATTATTGGCACCAGCTACAATTTTATCGTCAAGTATAAGTCAATAATATATATGTTCAAAAATATTATGAACAATAATAAGTGAAGTGAATACTAGAAAAATAGGATATTCAGTTCGACGTTCAGAAAAGACACTTAGTGATTCGCCACATTCACCAATTTAATTTTACTTATCGAAAAATCTCAGTTTTAAACGTGATAGCAATTTTAATTCCCCCATGACTTCAAATTTCAGCTATGAGATGGAAGGCCTAAACTTTTGTCGATTAAAGTCGACAAAAGTTTTTTGTCGACTTTTTGTCGATTTTGTCTTATCTGCTCTATACTAAGCATCACAAAATCGCTCAATTTTTTCTATTTATCCTACTCAGAAGTTTTGGAGCGTCTTATCGTATTATCAGTATTATCGTTCGTTTCTGCAATCTTAAAGAGATAAATTGAGCCACATTATCGGAAAAAGTAACCCTTCCTGAATTCAAACTATGCTTGTTACTATGTTCAACTTGAATAGTAACAGAGTTTAATTTAACAACTTATTAAGCTTGGGGCGAATTTCGGGGAAAAGTAGCCTTTTGATTTAGTTACACATTACTAAATCAATTTTAACGGTAACAAGGTTCAATTTAACAACTTATGCTGGTTGCGATATATTTCATAAAAAATAACCCTTGAACTTAGTTGCACAATATTATGGTTTAACTTCAACGGTAAAAAAAGTTCTATTTAACAACCTAATAAGGCTACGACAAATTTCGCGAAAAATAACCTTTGAAATTGGTTACACGTTACTATGGCACAATTTTAACGGGAACTAGATTCAATTTCACATCATATTAAGGTTGCAGAGAATTCCGTGCAAAACTACCCTTGAACTGGGTTGCACAATACTATGGTTCAGCTTTAACCGTAAGAAGGTTCAATTTAACAGCTTGCAGAAAATTTATATTGTATTACTATACTTCAACATAGAACCATTTTTCCTGGGAATGTACCGTTGCTTTAAAAATGGTTTTTGTTTCAAAACGAAAAGAATGTCGATCTCAGTTAAGTTTTATCAGTTAGTCGTTGATAAGCTGTTTATGCTGCATTTATAAATTTGATTTCTGATCACAATTCCAGATAAATTAAAATTACTGCTCTAAAAGTATAAAGTGCTCCAAAGAAGTAGAAGTGCTGTTTCAAAACCGATTATAATTGCTTCTAGAGATTAAATTAAAACACTATAGACGCAACTAAATCGCTAAAATATCAACGTTTCAATAAAGAAAAGCACTGGCAAAAGCTGATAAAATGAAATGAGATTTTCATTAAAAAAAACTTACGTTTAAACTTTTCAGGACCGTGATCATAGTAAATGTGATTGCACGATTTCCTATTTCACGGCCAAGATCTCAATATCGTACTCTCGTATTAGTACGTATGCTTACTATTTACGTGTAAAATCGGAAAAGGGACTGGAGAAGTGCTTCCTTTTCCTTTCACCGGTTCTGAAGGTGTCATATCGAAATGAAATAGACACAGTCTTTTCTAATTCCATTCAAGAATTCTTCAGATTATTTAAATCTCTCTCTGTTTTGTTATTATTGGTTAATCTGATATTATTGATTTGATTTTGTGTCTTATTCTTGTTTCCTCTCGACAGTGTCTCAGTCCTCGTGAGATATTGGAGGCTTTCGGAATTGATGAGACCAGTAGTTTGAATCCTGTCAGCTTCTTGCATTTGTGTCCAGCAATTATATACGAGCTTGATCAAGGTCACTGCCTTTTTAAAGAACACTCCCATACTACGTCCAAGCCTGTATCTACGTCTGATCGTAAGTAAAAAGTGTTCTTTAAATACCACTTTTACAATACATTTTCAGAAAACTTGTGAAAGTGAAGGAATTATGTTACAGACAAAACAATTTGATTCCAAATTGATATTTAACAGTGAGACTCAGATTTTTTAACCCCTTAACTGTCCATTTTTTTGCCTGAATTTTGACGAAAAAAGCATACTGGTAAATCGGTTAGGGCTAACTTAGGGTAGAATTCGTGAAAAACAAGTTAAGGGGTTAAAAGGATATCCATTAGCTTCCATTCCTTAAGAGAATTCTTTCTTTATTATGACCTATTCAGAAGGACACAAAGAAACTATTCATGATAGGGAAGCACCCTCAGCGGCGTATGACGTTATTTATGCGCATCGGTTCCTATGTAATTTTAAGCCTGACGATGTTCCATATCCCCTAGAAACTGCAACATCCTGTTCTAACGTTTTTAAACTTATACATTTCGGCAAAAAAAATATCCGGAGGAACATATTGCATATTTAAAATTATCAATGCGCAAACATGCAAAGTTCTGTTAAAAAATCTCATGCAAAATATAAATAATTATTCCCCAGTTCAATTCAAACTTTGCAAAAGAAAAACAATTTTACGCTGAGACAAGAATTTTTGCGAAGCAATCATCGGGTTTAATGGGTGGTAGCAAACATGAGCTTTAGCCCCCTTAAAGTAAAATTTACTTAATAGAACAAACTTCTTTTAGTGAATCATAATACTTGAGTCTTGGTGGCTCAGGGGATAGAGCATTCACCTTCTAATTGGATGAACCCGGTTCAAATATCGGCGATGGCTGGTCGATACGAATTCGGCATCCGTGTAGTCCTATGTCCATGTAACGCGAATGCAAGTTAGTTCCATCAAAATGTCTTCCACGAAGGTTAATTTCTCCCAATTCATGATCCAGGAGTTCCCTTGTCTTCTGGGATAGGTTCGAAATGACAAGGTTACGGAGATGAACATTGATAGTCGTGAACTTAAAACTGGGTCGGCTATTTAACGACGGCTATATAAATCAAATCAAATGAATCATAATGGTTCTTAAATAATTATAATAATCTATTGAATATATTCATAATCTTTTTTCAAAGAAATACAAATTAATAAACGTGACTTTTGACTCTATTAGATGAATGATTAGGTGTTATCTTTTAAATAATTTACACTTATTTGAAGTGATGTGCTTTTTTCTTTCTTATTCTTCGTTTTTATCTCCCTTTTTGTTTAAATTTAAATAACTCTTAATAACTTCTTCAGTCTTGTTTTTGACACAGAAATTGTGTTCGCAAAAATAAATCAATAAAATAAAAGTAAAAATAAAAATAAATGAAATGAAATATTTCAAATCTTTTGCTTTCACAAATTTTGTTTTAATGAGATTGTTTTAATACATGTATGTATTTTTTTTCAATGCAATGTAAAAATAAGCTTCTTTCATTTTGTAATTTCTTTTTAAAACAAACTTCCTTCATCATGTAATCGAAACAGTGTAGTGTCTTGCCTTAATCATGAACTACGTGAGAAAATTAGTTTTCATGTGTGGTAAAAAACATATGACTGACCTCATAAATTATGAAATACCGTTTAGAGCGTTGCCTACTTTGAAAATATAAACTGAATTGGTACAAAAATGCTATTTCCAATTATTATACGTTCGTTTTTTTTTTTATTTATTTATTTATTTTTTTAAAGAAAAAACTTTGTATTAAAGACCGTTTGATCAGTTAATTTTTATTATTGCAGTTATTATTTTGTGTAGCGTAGCCTCACCTAACAATTACAACCAATTGGTGATCTAGAACTGCAAGTTAATAATATATTCTCTCGGCCAATAATATCTCTCTCTCTCGACCCTTTATATTCCATCATGTTTTTTGCGTCAAACTTAGTTTTTAGTTACATTTATTCAACTTTACTTGAATTTGTTGCGAGGATCATGTTGGGCATCAATAAATACTGCATTTATTTCAGTTCATAAATAATAAAATATTTTAGATGAAAAGAAAAACAAATTGAAGATAAATTTCGAATGCATAACCACAATATCAGGTTTTATTAATTGTGGATTGTCGCTAATTTAACAAACTTCATCTTTAATTTCAAGGAAGGCACGTATTTCTACTCAATATCAATTTACGGTAGTTTTTCTTTTCAATTAGTTTAACACTTAATATTTCCCTTTACACATTCTAAGCTTTCTTTTAAAATGCATGGTGCTTATAATTAAAGTTACCATGTTTAGACTCACTTAGAATGTGTTTGGGCTAACGAATGACAGATAAAAATCGGTATGTGCGTTATATATGGACCATTGGAAAGTGAAATCTTAATAATAATAGTGATGAATAAAAAGTAGTTTTAAATTGAATAGATGGAACTTTCCATGTGCGAGAAAGGATTTAATTGGATTTGGCGTAGCTTTGGCGGGTGAAAATTTACAATGATTCTCCATCATGGTGTAACAAAAAAAGTAATCGTTTCTGGTAAAAACTGTAACGTCAGAACGACAGTATTCTGTCATGTGGCAGCATTTAATTGATATATATATATATATATATATATATATATATATATATATATATGTATACAAATTAACATGAAAAACATGAATAAAATAAAAAACAAAATTGATGAGAAACAAGAATGGTAAAAGCATTAGTCGTTATCAAGACACATCTATTGCTATAAATGCGATATTTCTGAATAAAGAACAATTATCCTAAGATAAAAATTATTCTTTATATGCGTCGATATCGCAAAAAACATATAGTTGAAAAATTATGAAATAAAAGTAAAAAGTAATCAAACTTACAGGCGTGTAGCTAAATGCGGTTTTAGGTTTAATATATATATATATATATATATATATATATATATATATATATATATATATATATATATATATATATATATATATATATATATACAGCGAACACAACTTTGGGTTTACGACTGCCAAAATTCAACTTCGCAGCATTGTAATTTTAAATCCAATCCAGAAGACAAGGGAACTCGGGAGAAATTTGCCTTTGTGGAGGACTTTTTAGATTAAACTAAACAGCATTTGTGTTACATGGAGCCACGAAAACATCCCATGGTTGATCTGAGAGCAAGAAGACTCTAACCCATGATTCATCTATCACAGAGGATAGTTAACATCAGCACTGTGGTCGGTGAGAGCCGAGTGCGGAATTCGTAGCCCAGTCATCTCATGGGGTTGTGAGAGCTCTATCCTTTGAGCCACAACGGGTATTGAATATGTGCTTGATCAAAATGAAATACACATTGAGAAAAATATATGATTCCTTGAAAAATGGTCTTTACTAATTGAATTTTATATGTGCGCCATCAAAATTCGTACGATCTAAAAATCATATATTCGAATTCCAAGATCCATATAAATTGCATATCAAGTTTCATGGGCATCCGCCAATTAAAATGCTGTCTATGTGGGTTTCAATAGGTGGTAATGAAAAATCTCTCTATTTCACTAAATCTTCTTTACGTCTCTCTTAGAATGGCTGTTTTCAAGCTTTGCTGTATTGATCATAAGTCTTTGCGGCTTGTTGAGTGTTGCTGTTATTCCCATTATGCAGAAGTGGTTTTATCATACGTTATTGCAGTTCTTGGTTGGCCTGGCTGTTGGAAGTTTATCTGGAGATGCCTTGCTTCATCTTATGCCTCACGTAGGTACTGTTCTTCTAATATTATTAATAAGGAATTGCCATTTTAATATTTGAAATTATCTTTCATGGGATATTAAAGTTTTACAATATCTCAGCTGAAGTAATGGGCTTAAACAAGTAACAGTAGAATTCCAAGCGTAACAGAGGGGAAAACACACTGGTATTTTATCCTAAAAAATGTATTAAATATATGTGAAAACAAAAGATTGTGCAATAATATGCTACTTTAAGGGGCAATGTTTAATTTAATTGCATAAAATACTAAAAAGAGCTTCATAATTTAATTGCCAGGTAATTAAAAGCGTCCGTAACAGAGGGGACAAAGAAAATCCCGCATTTTTGGCATGCACTGTTGTTTCCGCTATATTCTGTGATCTGGAACATCCTAAACATTATTTGTAATTTTTTTTTAATTATCACATTTCAAGGTAACACAATTATATTATCTTCACAATTTTATTATCTTCAAAAACTGCAATGTAACAGAGGGGACATTTTGCAAATTTGACAAATAGTTGCTGGGAGATATGACGTTTAATTAAACATTGCATCTTAAAGTAGCATATTATTGCACAATTTGTTGTTTTTACATATATTTAATACATTTTTTATGATAAAATACCTGTGTGATTTCTCCTCTGTTAAGCTTGGAATTCTACTATTCGTTTCAGTTGGCATGGAATGCAACAAATTACCGCCGGCCTTGCAAGCAGGCTTCGCTCCCTGCTGACTCCGTTCGCTAATCCCCGTAAATATTAAATTTATTTTTAATATTTTGTAAAAAAACACAGATCATTTAAGTTTCAAGGTAAACAATTATTTTAGCTTTATGTAGGAGCATTTTGTTAACATGCTAGTCATAATGAAATGGACAGCTACAACGATTTGAAAAATAATCAATCTGTACTGCGAGAAAGTTTGACTTAAGAAATACAGATTGCGAGATTCAATAAGAAAAAGTAAACGATAAGAAATTTTACTCGCTGATGAAACTTATAACAATTCAAATAATAAATGGTTCGTATCACTCTTTATTAATTTTTATTAAATTTTATTTTAAATACTTTCTCTAAAATATTAAAATTTATATCTGGCAACTCTCTCTTTCTTTTTATCGTTTTCTTCTTCTTTTTTTGCTGCTTTTTTATTTACGTTTTTTGAGTGCAAGGTTATGAAATAATGATCTCGTGAGGGGAAAATATGACTACAATTTCTACAACAATGGATAAATATTCAATGACGCAAAAGAACTGAAAAAAATCACGAAAAAGCACTTAAATTTGCAACAACTTTCAAACAAATGGGATTTTTAAAATTGTAGTACAAAATGGTCTTATCATATTAAATTTCAATTGTGTAGTTGCATTTGAATGGGCAGTATTTTCAAGAACATGTTTTTTTACTGCAAGTTTAACAGTTAATGATTCTAGAATTAAAACTCAAATTGTATTTTTTTTTATTCCTAGAAACTCGTTGTTCATTTTTTTACATGCCCTCGTGATTTCAAATTTCCAAGTTTTATAAATTTTGAGTAGCAAGGAAAAATGTAACGTTAAATAAAACAAAAGTGAAGAAAAATTTGAAAAGAAAATAATTAAAATTGCATTAACTTTCAAATAATTTAGAATTTAAAAAAAAATCAGTTTTAAGTTCATAAACTAACGTGATCTTCTCAGCATGCCAAAGTTCAACTCTGTTGTTACATTCCTGCGTTCTGTAGAGCCACCAGTATTGTATTTTTCCTAACAAATTTAACAGTTAATAATTCTCGAACAAATTATTGATTTTTTTTTAATCCCAACGGAATTCCTGTACTCTTTTCAACACACCTTAGTAACTTCAAGATACTAAGTTTTATAGTTTTCTAAGTTCTAAGTTTTAAAGCAAAATATGTGTTATGATGAGCACCTAAGACAGTTGCGCCCAACGAATTTTTTAATACTCAGAGAAAAGAAACAGCTGCCATTATCGCTTACTTATACCCAGGGCTAAAGAGAATAGAAGGGCTAGTTCACTCCGCTCTTAGAGCTGAAGCTACGATTTCCCTCCTCATGACGTCACTGTGTCCACAGATCTCGGAGATCGCAAGCAAAGATATGATAACTTTGCATCTTTCTCTTTGTAAAAATAAGTTAGACTCTTTCTGGTTATTAGCTTTCAAACTTTACGTAATTAACACATTATTTCCGTACATAAACATAGTTCAAAAAAACTTTCTTGCTTATTATATTAAAAAAAATACCATTTTAAACTTATAAAAATGTTTTACTAGTTGGCGAAAATGACAACATAAATACTTTATTTTAAAAAGTTCAGTTTTAACTTTAATTATTAAGAAAAATGAAAGCTTATATCGACACTTTTTTTATCTACATATTCTTTTATAATGATAAGTTGAGTTAAATTTAGAATCCCTGATTTTAAAATATGTCGTTAATAGCAATTTGTTCATACTTAATCATTAGGAAACATCAACCTTAAACTCTAATTACTGAAACAAAATAATAATTTAGGTTCATAATGACATTAGAAATTTTACAATTGTTTACAGATATTTAAATTTACGATGATATAATTTATAGATATTTAAATTCAAGAGAATATAATTTTTAAAAGAATCGTAAATATTTAGAATAACTACATTAAAAAAATAAGTTATGAAATTAGGAGAATTTCAACTGTACACTATATATTTTATTTATACTTTTTACTTACGTTTTAATTTTCTTTGACTTTATCCATTTTCTAATTTTTTTCACCTGCCTTTCTTTTTGAAGTAACGAGGCGGTTTCTATTTAGATAATGAATTTTTATAAAAATTCTTAACGACAGAATAAACGTATTGCTGTTTAATATTAACTGTGTCATTTCGGAATCCATTCTTTACAAAGTTGTTCATTTACTTTAGGGAACACGCGGAAAATTATATTTTTTCCTTTTGTTTTTGTATCAGAATTTTTGCAAGTTGCAATCGCTCAAACTGGCATTTCGATAATAGTTTTAAATTCTTGTAAATTCACTGCAAAAACTGAGGAAAGTCATTATAGAAAATAACAAATGTCTCAGAATATCTCGTAAAAAGAAATGATCCAATATTAGTTAGAGCTAGTAAGGCCGAACGCTTCGTTCTTTAAGTAAAAGTGCGAGCTTTGCGCCAAAGTGACGTCACTGGAGAAAATCGGAGAATTGGCGCGGCAAGAGTTACTTCAAAGGAGTGAACTAGCCCTTCTATTATCTTTAGCCCTGACTTATACCAGTCAAATAGTGTAGTCCACTTCTTAGTGCCCTTATCTTTTAAGGCTGTGTTTTGCAAACTCCGTCATAAAATATTGTTTTTTTCGGTGAAAATTATGCCAATTTCATAATTTCTAAACAGCTATTCAAGACTATTATGTTATAGCTGTTTTTCGAAAAGCTCTGCCGTCTCATTAAATAACACTTCCTAGCAAATGACATGCTATTTTTATAGCTGTTCTGAGTTTGTAACAGTTACTCATGCCTGTCAATCCTTTTTTTAAACCAGTGTCTTTCATATTAATTCTATAACTGGAGAAAAAAAACATTTCGTAGATTTGTGACATGAAAAACGGATATATTTGAAAAGTTACTCCTTCGCTGCATGGACTGTGGTCATAAAAATTTTCAAAAATAAAGAATTATACACTGATTTTAATGATTTTCATCCAGGTGGATGAATCTCTCCTTGACCACCAAAATAAAGTTAAATAATTAGTTTTTTAAAAATCATTATTTTTTCTTCATTTTCCTGGGTGAAAGAGCTTAAGTTTTCTTATCTTCCGTCAACGCCCTAAATAGTAATATACCTATAATAATATATAGTCTATAGTAAATCTGAAAATGCTATGTAGCATTTTCAGTACAAGTTGTACAACTTGTCAATAAAGAAGAACCAAAATTAAGAATAAAATAAACGAAAAGCATTATTTAACACTAGGTTTACGGGACACATCATTTTGACGCATCTCGAGTTTTGTAAGGAAAATTATAAAACCCGTTTGAATTTTTATTTTATCTCTTGTAATGACTTTTAACCATTGATCGAAGTAAATATACTGGGTGTTTATAAAGTCCCGGACCCATTTTGATGTTTAATAACTCTTAAAATAATGAAGATAGATTAAAACTAATAACATAAATGGTTAGATAGATTCAAAAAGTTTCATGACCCTTGTAAATGAACTTAGGTGCGCCCCCTTCGTCGTACGGAGAATATCAAGTCGATAGTCAATTTCACGCCAGGTATTGGTAGTATTTTCTGAAGCCCATAATGTTCTCCGACGAAGCATCCTTTCATGTTTCTGGCATTGTTAATCGCCATAATGTGCGCATATGGGGATCTGAAAACCCCCATGAATACTGTGAGACACAAAAGGATTCCCCAAACGTTAATGTGTGGTGTGGACTAATGCACGACCGAGTCATTGGGCCTTTCTTTTTAACAGAAAAGACGGTCTCATCAGTCGTATACATAGACATGTTGGAAAACTTCGTATTTCCACAACTAGATGAGCTTCAGCCACATGTCTTTTTGCAACAAGATGGTGCACCACCTCATTGGGGTATCATCATTCGTAGTTCCTTGAATGACAATTTTCCAGGAAGATGGATTGGGCGAGGAGGTCCAATTCCTTAGCCACCCAGATCACCTGATATAACGCCGCTGGACTTTTTTTCTTTGGGGATTTATAAAGGACAATGTTTGCAGGAGATCCTCCTGTAAACATCGTGACGAACATTGATGTCCTAAAAACCAGAATTACAACCGTAATAGCCTCTGTGGATGCCGACATGCTTGCCGCTACCTGGCGTGAAATTGACTATCGACTTGATATTCTCCGTGCGACGAAGGGAGCACACGTGGAAGTTCATTGACAAGGGTCATAAAACTTTTTGAGTCTATCTAACCATTTATGTTATTAATTTTAATCTATCTTCATTATTTAATGAGTTATTAAACATCAAAATGGGTCCGGAACTTTACACACACCCTGTATATTGAGGGCTATTTTCCTCAAAAGCGTAGAAATATTGAAATTCTCTATGTGGTATACCTATCTCTACGGATATGCGTCAATTTGACGCGATCATAATTTAGACAAAAGTTTGAGTAAACAAGTAATTATCACATCAATAATAAATAGGAATGTACCGACAATACTTCGATTCGTTAACTCAAATAAAACATGTGATAAACAACTGTTGCCGATAAGCAATAATAGAAAGAACAAAAGCAGAATGTCAGAGTGTCAGATTTTGAAGGTTTCAGTTGCTTAGTTCGAGTATTGAAACATAAAATACTAGAATATTTCATAAATATATATCTCATATCTTCATTTTTTTTCTTATAGTATACATTGCTTTGTAAGTGCAGAGATGCCAACTGCTCCGGACACACGAAAATAATTAAAAGAATGGGAAATAACAACAAAGTAAATTTTGAAAATATAAAGTGGTGAATTATATAGGCCTACGAATTATTTAGAAATAGTGGTGGATAAAAATCTACTAAATTGAATTTATTAAATTAAGAATCACAATATATGTATTCTTTCATACGTCAAATTGGTGCGTGTTCGTAGAGATAGATATGTTGTTTATTCATATCTCGAACCGCCCTATTCAAGTACACACGAGAGTAGAACATACATTCTACATACAAAACATACATTAAACATACATAAAACACAAATAATGTTGAAAAATAGAGATAGGTATATAAGAAACGTCCGTAAACCTAGTGATGTATTGGTTCATGCGTCAAATTGACGAGTGTTCGTAGAGATTGGTATATAAGAAACGTCCGTAAACTTAGTGTTAAATAGTTTTTGATGTTTGAAAAGTTTCTTCAAAAATTGAGAATTATTCATTGATATTAGTGATTTTTATCCACATGAAAAAAATTTCGTCTAACTGGCAATTTTTTTTTAAAAAAAAGATTAATATTTTTTTAAATAGTTCATCTATTTGTCCATTCTATAGCCCAGATAATATTTTAATGCAAGACATTTCAAAATTTAAAGATTTGCTTTGAGTTTATGAGGAACTTAAACTCCGACTTTTTTGTTTTCTGCTTTTTTGTTTTGCTATTTGATAAGAACTTTGATAATATTTAATATGACAGAAGATCGAAGGATTGAAGATCAATTTAGTTCCAGGCAAATTTTAAAAGCTTGATAAAGTTATTTAAAAACAGCAGACATAGAAATAAAGAAAAAAATAAGACAAAGAAAAAGTATTGAAAACATGTCAAAGTCATAGAGATTTTTTAATACTTCACCATGTGCTAAGAATAAAAAAGCAAGATATCGTCGTAATTGTATTTCGAATTTAATTAAAATTTTCCCTATTATCTTAACATTTCAATTATTATTCCTAAAAGTTTGAGTAATTTGGAAATATAGTTTTGTAATTGATTTCGAATTTCTTAAAAAATGTTTCTTGCTTTAATTTTGTTTATATGTAACTTGAAATTATTCTTTAGGCTATGCTTGGTGGAGAAGGTTCACACAGTCACGGCGATCCTTTGTCATTGGTTGAAACTGAAAGAGCAGCCATTTGGCGTGGTTTTGCAGCTCTTTTTGGAATATTCTTCTTCTTTGTGGCCGAACGCTTACTAGCCACTTATGCCTCGTACAGAAAAGAAAAGAAAGAAAATATAGGAATGAAAGTTGTTGATTTGAACCTCGATTCTCCAGCTACTTACAATGGAAATGTTGGCGAGAAGTTGTCTCAGTATAGGAATAGCTCATTCAACATAAATCCTAATGAAAAAGAAATGGTTAGAAGTAAGAAATTTCTCTCAAAACTAGATGATGTTGCCTAATATTTGAAGAGTTTATTGAGAAAAAAAAATGTATGAGCTACATTTTTAAAATTTTAAGTTCCTTTATAAACTAAAGTATTTGGCACAATTTTTTCGTTTTTATTAGTTTCTGAAGGAAGTAAAGATGCATATTATTAAATATATGCTAATTTAGGTATGTAACTCTACTGAAAAGATTTTTTTTGTATATCTGAAGTGGTGAGAAAAATGTTCTTCGCAATCACTGTTAAAAAACACTATAAAAAATGTTGTGTATAGTTACCAACATTTTTGGTGTAGTGGTAAACTAATATTTTTACCGTGCATGTAGTCTTATTTTTTTATTTACTTTTTCACTGTTTTAGTTTCAGTTATTTATTATTCATTTTTTTATTTGCTTGCTTACTGAAAACATATATTCAAATCTAATGTCATTTTTAAAATTTTTTCAATCCAGTAGTCATTTTTTTACTCTTTATTAATGAACTTTTTAAAGATTTGTATTTAGAGATTTATAAAGAGTATATAGAAATTTAGCTATAATGGTACTATAGTTTATCTTTCTAAAAAAATGTGAAAACTAACATGAAAAATTTTAAAGCAATTCTATTCAGCACGAAAAAAGGAAAAAAAATATCGCGTGTAATTTATAAAAATCGAGTTTATGTGGTCTCAACTAATTTTCCAGCTTCAGTGTTCATTTTATCTAAAATTTATATTCAAATGTGTATTTCATATAAAAGTTTGAAAGAAAGCAGATGAAAAGTTGGTGGTTTATTTGATGTTATTCAAAAACGACCAATTTTTCATCTGCTTTCTTTAAAAATTTTATTAGAAATTCTTGTAACAGAATGTAAAATTAACTTTGAGTAAAGTGAACCTTATACCTGGAAAATTAGCAGAGCTCATATAAACTCGATTTTTCTTGAGGTCCATGGGATATTTTGATAATTACTTTTCAATGTAGCAAAGTTGTAGTTTTTTTTAAAGTTTTTAAATTATTAAGTTTATACTTTTTTTGTTTCAGAATTCATTATGTCTTCGAAAAATTTCCCCTGTTTTTTTCTTCTCAGAAACACGTTTTAAAAGATCATTATAAGCAAAATAAGCAGGTGGTTTCAGAAAGATTTAGAAATCCCCTTTTTAGATAACTTTAGAGACCTTTTTCTAGATAACTTTTGATCGTGGGACCGAACCACATGTCATTCACGCTGATGACAAAACTTTAAAAAAAAATTGAACATTGAAGAACGTGCGATAAAATCTAAAACAAAATCGTTTACATTCTTATATATAATGAAAACAAATGTTAAACTAATGCGAAAAATATTAATTTTCTTCCGAACGGAATAATTAAAATTTTCAAACGATTTTTCTAATTGGGGGTTAAAATTGCTTCTTGTAGTCAATGTTGACATTTCAGAATCCTAGCACAAACGTTTCTGGAGTTGTTCATCATAAATGGATTTTAATGAGATAAGTATAAAAATTATTTTCCAATATGGATTTAAAAAAATTTACCCAATTTGCAGCACCAACAGCTCAAAAAATTCTCCTGATCTTTAACCTTTTGCTAACGGTGCTCCGTGTTGTACCATCGCATGTGGTCTACTTGTTGTAGCAGCATTAAGCAAAAGTTATCCCACACACTAAAATTATTTTCTTACATACTTTTGAAAACACAAACGGCAGAGGATTCGCTTAGCATCCTTTTTCGATAGACTTTGCATTCACATTAAATGCTCTCATTAGAATAGATAAATCAGCTATACTCGGAAATTTCGGTGCACTTACATATTCCTTTCTAATCTTATTACTTGGTGACTATTCTTTCGCTTTAGTGTTTCTAACACTATCACACTTACCCACTTTTCATTAAGGCAATCCTTATTGGATAGCTAAAGATATCTTGAGCATTTTATGAAATTTACTATTATGAAATTTTGAGTTAAAAGGTCAAGCATTAAAGGTTAAATGAGTAAAAGATAATCAAGATGCATACTTCAACTATGTATTTCTTATATTGCAATGGTGAAAATTTTGTAAACGTTTCTTAATTTTTGCAGTGTTTCAGGTAGGAGGCACCAGAAAACTATCTTGCGATAGTCTTCACAGTTTGGAAATGAATTGCGATGGTGCCAAAACTTTCAGCTCCGAATCTTGTGGCAGCGTTACCTATAAACCAGAACCAAGTCAAGCACCTGTAGTCAATAACGGTCATGGTCATAGTCATCACCACAGTCATGAAGTTCCAGATTCTATTTCTGCAGTCGCTTTAATGGTCATTATGGGAGATGGCCTTCATAATTTTTGTGATGGATTAGCAATTGGTATCTATTTTGCTCTCTCTACTTTAGTTATGGAGTTGTCTTACAATGATTTAATTATAATGATCAACATGTGCTCGTTCAGGGGATAGAACATTCCTCTTCTTATGAAGGGAATCGGGTTTGAATCCTCGATCGATTCGAATTCCACACCTGGCTCTTACCGACCACAGTGCAGACGTTAAATATCCTCGGTTGTGGACGGATCATGGGTTAGAGTCACTTTGCCGTTAGCCGACCAGGGGGAGGTTTTCGTGGTTTTCCTCTCCATGTAACGCAAATGCAGGTTAATTCCCTCAAAAAGTCCTCCACAAAGGCTCTCGATATTTGATCCAGGAGTTCCCTAGTATTCTGGATTGGGCTAAAAATTACAGGGCTAAGGAGTTGAACATTAGTAGCTGTCAACACGTGTGTACAAAACTCTGAATATACTAGGTAGCCTTGGGCAGAAAGGTGATTTTCGTCATATGAATGGAAAAGCAGCTAAGCATTCACTAACAAATGCATGTGTGAAAATTGAGAAAACTGCTCAAACGTGGTGGTTATTATCACGTTTATTGGCAGTGCGGAATATTATTCTAGTGAATGGCACACACTGGTTCGAGATCAGCAAATTATACATGATATTGAAACTCATTATTAAAATTTTAAAATTTTTTTCGAGAAAAAAAGCTATAAATATAAGTTGCATATTTATAGATGATATACTTTCTTCATTTAATTTAAAATGCTGATGACTGTCTGATTTTAAAGCAAAAAATCTCGAAATCAAAGGTTCATAGAGAAATAAAACAAATGATATATAATATATTATCATTGCTACGAGGTGAGATAAAACAGGTCTCAAGCTAGGTTATTCCAAATTTATATTTATTTAATCATTTTTGGTGGTGGAAGAACACCTAAATCAATTAATCAATGTAAAATATACTTCAATATAAAAGTTAGGCAAAAACTAGAGAACTAATCCTGATGATCTCTAAGGTGACGTGCAAAATTATTTCTTGCAGCTCGTTAAAATTAGGTCGAGGGATTTCTCCCACTCTCACGCTTGGTGAAACATATTAAACCTGTAAAAACAGCAATTTTGAAATTTTGTTAAAAAAAACTGTCAACAGATAGAGCTATGTACTGTTCTTTGAAATCTATTGGCAGTTTTTGTAACTAATTTTAAAAAAATTCTGAGTGAATTTTACAGCTTTCACAATAAATACACAGTTTCTTTCAGGATTTTATCGTTTTTTCCCCCTGATATTTTAACTTTGAAATCAGTCAGTCATCCACCGGATACTCCGTATATCAATTTTTATTTTTAGAAATTGAATAGTCATGTAACAGCTAAACAAATGAATAAAACAAGGGCATGGACTGCATTTTACATTTGTCCTAGATTGAACCGTTAAAAAAATGGCAATGAAAGTATATATTTTTGCCAATTGTTATGTTGTATCAAAGTTTCAGGGGAAATATTTGATTTGAAATATTTTTGTAGTAGAAAGTAATAAACGCTGGTTGAAAACTTTACGTAAGCGATATGTTCAAAGTATAGAATTTCATTTCTTTATTTCAGGTGCAGCGTTTGCTTCTGGTATTGAAGGAGGCATCAGTACTGCTGTGGCTGTGTTTTGTCATGAATTACCTCATGAATTGGGTAAATAATCTTGCTTTTAAGCCTTCTGATCTATTAGAGCATGTACTAAAGCACATATATACCTGATGTTCATTAAACACTTTTCTCAAAACTTCTTTATTTACAAACGTGTTAATTAAAAGTATACATATATTTCTTTAAAAAAATCCAGAAATAAATAATTAAAAAGCAAAGATTTCGCATGCTGAAGTTATATTTCAGTAATTTAAATCAGGTCTTAAAATTATAAACGTGTTAGCTACAATCATTAGATATTTTTTTCTTGATTATTATAACCAATAGAAGTTTGTTATGCTTTTCTGACAAATAAACCAGTTTTTAATTTTTTTCCCTCATGATTAATACAGATTCAAATGTATCAGATTTTGATAACTTTCTTCTCCCTTAAACAGTGGTTTTTAATTTTTATTGTGTTAGTTTTAATAACTTTATTTTTACAAAGGTCTTAAAAGTATAAAATCAGAGATAAAATAACACTCAGAATTGCAGTACTCATACTTACTCATGTTACCCCTGTTTCATTAATTTTTATTTATTATAGGAGATTTTGGAATACACGACATTTTGTAACTACTGATCTTACTCTTTCTTTTAAAAACATTTTCTAAAAATAATGTCAAAAGTATAAAAACGAATATTTAATTAAAAAATCCCGATATAAATAAACGATGAAAAAACAACGAATCTGCAAGTTGAAGTTATACTTAATTAATTTGAAAATTCTAAATATGTTAACAACAATCATTAATTAGCTCTTCGTATTTATTGTAACTCATCGATGTCTGCAGACATGTTTTTCTAACTGATCTGAGTTATAAATTGGTTTTGAATTTTTTTTTCGTTTTTCACATATTCACTAATTGATTTAGATTTTGGTAACACTTGTGTCTCAAATTATTTAATTAAAATTCTTTCTGTTTCGCTCTTAATCACTTTGTTTTCATAAAAATACTAAAAATATATATTAAAAGCAGGAGTTACAGATCACTCTGATTTATAACACTCGTGCTTACTCATGCACCACTATTTCATAAACTGTTATTTATTACAGGAGATTTTGCCATGCTTCTCAAAACAGGTATGAAAGTGAAAGAAGCCCTATTTTATAATGGATTGTCATCAGTGCTCTGTTTTATTGGAATGGGAATCGGTATTTCGTTGGGTAATGTTCACTCTGCAACTAGTTGGGTATTTGCTGCCACGGCGGGCATGTTCCTTTATATAGCTTTGGTAGACATGGTAGGTGTATTATGGTTTGAATCTACTATTTGAAAGCAATTTTTTTTAACTAATTACTTAACTGTTTAGTATGCTTAAGAAGTAGTTCATATGCTTTCCCAATCTAATTATTAAACTGTCAGTTATTTACTAGTTATGTGATTAAAACATATTTCACTGTTTCACGGATTTGAATGAAAACATACTAATAAATTAAATAAGTGTGAAGTAAATTCTTTGAGATTCTTTCACTATGAAGCCAATCTCAAACATAAGGTCTACTATTCTTTTAAAAACACAAATACGGTTTATTTTCTACAAAATCACCGCCATTTTAAGGTTAAACCCTTGTCTAAACTAAATGAATGCATTTCAATTAATTACACTGGGGAAAATTTTTTTTGTTGCAGTTAGACAAATGCTTAATCTTTTCGGATGTTGGGATTTTGTTGGGAAAATTATTTTTGATGAAATGTGCAAGTTTAAAAACGTTACATGCAACAGGAGAAATGTTGCAACAAACTTCTAGGAAAGTTATTACACATTATCAGGATTAAAATTTTATGGGAACCCATGTATACAGTTCATAATAGGAAGGGAAGCACTCCTAACGGAGTAGGACGACAGTTCCGGGCATCGGTTTTTATGTAGCTTTAATCCTGATGATGTGTCCGAACTCCCCTGGAAGTTTGTCGCAATATTTAATCGACCCCTTGTTATATAAAACGTTTTTAAATTTGCACATTTCGGCCAAACTGTAACTTGGGGGGAGAAACCGATTGCGATACAAAATCATCTAGATCTGTTAAAAAATCTCATGTAACAGGAAGAAAAATTGTTTCCTACTGTTAACAGTGCTTTTCAGCGCCATCAGAACCACAGTACCGACGCAAAATCTCAGTGGTAGACAGATCAGGGGTTAAAAATCCCCTTGCCGTCAGGCTAACCGTGGGAGGTTTTCGTAGTTTTCCTCTCTATGTAATCCAAATGCTGGTTAGTTCCCTCATAAAGCCCACCGCGAAGGCAAATTGTTCCCAATACTTGATCCAGTAGTTCCCTTGTCTTCTGGATTGGGTTCAAAATTGCAAGAATACGAAGCTGAACATTGGTAGCCGTAAATTCAAAATTGGGTCGACTGTTTAACGATGGTTATAAAATAAAATATGTTATATTGTAAATTTTTTTTATTTTGTGTGTTGTATTTCTAATCTAAAAATAAAGCAAGTAAGTTACTTGATATTAAATTATGTATAATTATATACTTCTATCTCACACATTCACTTTTTTCTCTTAGCTTCCCGAACTAAACGCTTCTGGGGATTCTAACACACAACCTTCTCAACTTCTAGCGATTCAACTACTTGGTATTTGTTCTGGAGTAAGCATAATGTTATTGATTGCTAACTACGAACAAGACTTGAAGAATATCATCAGTTGATGGCAGTATTTTCATACTTTTCCAGCACTTTTTTGTTGAATAGTTGGAAGTTCTATGAAGTCTGACTGAAGTTCTAAGTTGTATCAACTAGCTATGTATAAGCAGGTTGCGTTTTTTTATTGTCGAACATATGATAAGTTCTGTGATTTATTGTGAGGTGGAAAGTTAGTGGTTTTTTGTGATGTTTCAGTTTGAACAAAAATGTATTTTATACTTCAGCGTTTTTAATATGTCATTGTATATATAAATGTCGAAAAGGAAACGTAATATGCTGTTGTGGATGAAATCATAAAAAGCGTATTCCAACTATATCCAATTAACTGTTATTATCACACGCGTTTTTTTTTTCTTCATGGTATCGATTTATCTTTTGAGAATAATTTAGGAAATAAATGTAGGGTTTTGTACGAAAGTTCATACGCAATTTACTTATTAAGTATGTCATTTTTGTGAATTTTTATTTTTTCACACATCACCACCTTGTTCTTGCAATTAGGATTAATGAAGAAAAAGTGTCTGAAGCTCCAGATTAGCAATCGCTAAAAGTAATCACTGGTTATAGTTCGTTCACCAGGAGTTGGGACTTGGCTCCACCTCCTCAGACGAAGAGTTCATTTCAGCGTGGGAGGAGAAACGTCTCCATGCTTGAAATTGAGACAACCATTAATGAGCGCCAAAAGCAAACAGCGAATTCTTGTTGAGTCACTTTGCTTTATCATCTGCTATTATACCTTTCGTTACTCTAGTTAATGAAATATTTTGCCGCAAAATGTCTCAAAAAGGACAAGCTATTCACTTACAGCAGATAAATTTTAAATTTAGGAAATATTTAATGTTAAAAAAATGCGCATAAATATTGCGAAATAAATATTTGGGTCATACAATCGCCAAATGGCAGCCTTGTTCAGGATTGCTCACATCCTTCTCCCAAAAATAGCGAAATAGTACGGTCGGATACCACGTGATAGAAGGCGGAGCCAAGTGCCAACTCCTGGTGAGCGAACTATACCCATGACACAAAATATAGTACTTTTTGAAAACCACTTTTATACAATTATTCTCAACGCATTCTTCTATTTAATATATTCGTTATGTTAAAAATCATTTTATTTGACATAAGTCAGTTCTTTTTTTAAATGATTCAAAGCAATTTTTTTTATTTTAAAGATTTGATTAAAAAGAGATATAAAATTTGTTTTACAGCATACTGGTAATTTTATTTCTATAGTTTTATTGCAAATCGAGTCAATCAAAATTTCATTGCAGAAAGGCTTGATTCGATACATGTCATATTATCGCAGTAAACCATCGGCATTTTAAAAAGTATGTACGAAATTGTTGAAAAAATTTCTGGAAATAAGATGTTAATTTATGACGGAATCAGCGCAGGTCGGGTGTATTAAATATTTTTATATTAGGCTCTTAACGCGGTCTGCACTTTTGGTGACTATGGATTGATATTTTGGTTGCCATTTTCTATGTAACATTTGCAGTTGGTAACTGGCAACCGCTAATCTAGGGCTCTAACAGTATCTCATCCACAATAACGTTTGATATTTTATTGTGATATAAAATGGAAGAAAGCGCTTTTAGATAAATTTTCATAAGAACTTTTGGATAAAGTTGGAAATCGCCATTAAATTATCCATATTTGTCTAGTCTATGTAAAAATTATAATAGTCATTAAGTGTTTGACTATGCTAACTAATTTTAATATCTTTGTAAACTTATGTGTGATAGTTAATAGTGCATAGATATTAACCGCTAAATACTTGCAAATAACTTTAAATGTGAAAATGATCAAAAGCAGTGTAACTGCTATAATGAACCAAGTTGTTTTTATTCTAAGACTATTCTATAGTTTTTTTTAGAATTTTATTTTTATTTTGTTGCGCATTTACTTTGAAATTTAAAAGTTGTTACTTGTATTTACTAAGTCTCTGATTCACCCGTTGGCGCAGACATCCCTTTTATGTGTTTTTTCTTACGCTCTAATTACAAGTAAAAATATATTTTGGTATTTTTTAATCATAATAAACAGACTAATATAGATATTAAAAAATCTGATTGATTACCGCAATTATATCGTTCTAAAATATAAAATCCAAGAGAAACAGTTTGAACTTTCTTTTTTCATTCATATTTCAAAAATTCATTTGTAAATTCAATCTCAATGTAAATCTCAATTCAATCTCAATGGATTTTGTAAATTCAATCTCAATGAAAAATTATTGTCTCTCAGAGATCAAAAGAAAAGTGCAAATTTGAAAAATTATTGTTTAGTGAGTCTTGCTTGGAAAATTTTACCTTTAACGCAAAACGGGACATCGATGTTGTACTTCATAACCAAAAGTTACTGAAATGCTAGATATAATTTTTTTCACTTAATTTTGATTTCAAATTAATGCAAAATAATGAGAAAAGTATGAAAAATGTGTTCATGAAAATTCTGCGTCAAAGGGTTAGATCCAAAGTGTTTCAAAATTTTAAATTTGCATTTTAAAACAATCTCACTATACATGTTAATCTATATAATCATGTTAGTGGGGAAATATTTTAATACTATAAATTGTCGAAGTTATACAAGATTGTTTCTTCACAGCATTTTTTGTTTGTTTTTATAGTATTTTTTAGAAATAAAATTTATCATGCACATTTGATTATTTTCTCTTTTGATGTGGTTAATTATACAATTGCCCATATTATAAACATTTTCGAAACATTCTTTTAAATACAAGTACTTCAAACCGAACTATTTCGCTATTGTAAAGCAATATGAATCAGTTTTGCGTTTCAATAATTCTTTAAATTTAAAAAAAAAAAAAGAAAACAATGAGTGATAGTGGAAGAGCGGGCAAGATGGACAGCTTAAGAAAACTTGGTTCAAAAAATAGTAAACTATAGCAATTTTATATATCTTATATTGTAAACATATAGTGGGAACATTGCTCTTACTCGTACATATCTCATACAAGAAATAAATAAATAATAAAGCTCAATAATAATAACTTAACATAAATAAAAAGAGAACATTGTCCCATCTTGCGCGGGCTAGCCGGGACAGATAATAATTATATTTCAGAAATCACAGAAATTAATGTCAGAATAAACGAATAATCGAAAAAAAAATGCGCTTCATGAGCCCATTCTAAGCAACATGAATATAGTCTGTCAATTAATCAATTATAAATTATTTTTATAATTTTTTTTAAATAATTTGTTAAGTATATATAGTGCTAGTTCATATTTTTTTTTGTTAATATTACATTATTTTTTATGTTTTGTGCCAAATCACGAGAGTTTAATTTTTAAATAACACTTTTATTCTACTTTGGCTGTCCCATCTTGCCCGATCCTTCTTGCCCGGATAGTACATTTTTTTACAAAAATTATCAGCAAATTTGTTTAAACAAATGAATTTTAATTTTCACTACACATTATGCTTGTACAATAATAACACTACAGTGCCACAAATTTATATATATATTTCTCTTACACGGCGACAAAAAAAAGCCTCATTACAACTCCTCGAATGGCAACGCTAGAAAATCGACCAACGATTGCCGCTAAAAATGTCACATGCCAAATCTAGCTGAGATGGCTCAACATATAGCTCTTTTAAAAACGAAAACTGAAATAACCAGAGAGAGCATAAACTAGGCAGAAGTGAGTAGTCTTTGTCAATAGATCTCTATTTTAGTATTTTGTCGAAAGCGCTTTTTTTCACGAATTTATATGTTACGAATTTATTTGACGATTTTTGATTTATATCACGAATTTATTTGTTTTACTAGAATTTATTTGTTTATGCAGGTTTTACCATTGCAATTTACTTATTTCAATTTTTAATAGACTTAATTATAGCCAAAACTTTAATCTTTTTAAAGAGATATCAGTTTTGGAAATTTTATCTTGAGATTTTATACTATAGCACATTTCTAATAGGTTTAGCGAATTACATGTCATTTATTTGAATTCAAATTTATTTTAATGACCTTGTATTTACAAAAAAGATGTAATTTTTTAAAAAAGAAAAAGTTGTTATATGGATTTGAATGATTGTTTTGAATTCTTAGAATTTTGTGCCTTTGCAATGTACAATGTACTTAAGTTAGTAGCGAGCGAAGCGAGCTTGGTTTGCTAAGCAAATCATATAAGATTGTGCAGCAATTTTCAGTGGTTGCCGAGCGTTAGCGAGCAGGGGGCGCAGCCCACTAGTTTGAAAAATTTATTGCAATGTATTAAACAAATAATAACAGCATACAAACCGGGAAAAATATTTTAACACGTTATAAAAAAAACAAAGCAATGCTTGCATTTCGGTAACACCCTGTGAACTGACGAAAAAACTTGTGCGTATTGAGACCAACAATACTTTCTTATCGAAAACGCACTTTGTCACTACCGTGATACGCAAGAAAGAAAAAGCGATGTCCCGTCTTTCCCGGGTGTCCCATTTTGCCCGCTCTTCCCCTATGTGATTATTCAAATATTCTAGATAATCCAATCACATTTCAACTTTATGCTATAATTCGCGTAAACAAATATAGGTGTTGTTTTTCATAAAAATTGCTTTGCAAGTAAAGATTTTAAAAATATTCATTTTGGTAAAGCATTTGACATCACAATTTTTAATATAACACATGGATCAATAAGTTCCGAGACTAACCCAGAGATGGCGCTCGTAGTAAACCAGTAACCAGGTCTTTCTAGAATACTAACCTTTGCTTGAAACGTGTCAAAATTTTAAGTCGATCGGACCAGAAACAGCTGAGTTATCGAGGTTGGAGTGAAGTCGTTTTGTAGTTTGTTTAAAAAATGGAAAAAACAGAGTTTCGTGTTCTGATAAAACATTGTTTTTAATGGGTAAAAACACCGCGCAAGCGAAACAATGGATTGACAAATGTTACCCGGACTCTTGTCCATCAAAAGCAACGATTTGTCGGTGGTTTGCCGAGCTTAAACGTGGTCGTACCGACACAAATGACGCGGAACGCTCGGGTAGACCTGTGGAAGCCGTTACACCGGAAAATGTGAGTGAAGTGACAAAAATTATAATGAAAGATCGTAAAGTGAAGCTCCGTGAGATTGCTGAGATGACACAGATATCATATGGAAGTGTATTTACTATCCTTCATGAAAAATAGAGCATGAAAAAGGCTTTTTCCAAGTGGGTGCCGCGATTGCTTTCGATGGAACAAAAACAGCAACGAGTCGATGATTCAGAAAGCTGTTTATCGCTATTTACACACACACACTATTTGCACATGCAGAGAAAAAAAATCCTTTTTCACCAAGACAATGCACCCTGCCACAAGTCGATGAAAACAATGGCAAAATTGAACGAAATGGGCTTTGATCTGCTTCCCCACCCCCCATACTCGCCAGATTTAGCCCCCAGTGACTACTGGCTCTTTGCTGATCTTAAAAAAGTGCTCCAGGGAAAAAAATTTGGCTCAAATGAGGAGGTCATCGCTGAAACTGAAGCTTATTTTGAAGCGAAAGATAATTTTTTTTATAAACATGGTATTGAAAAATTGGAAAAGCGTTGGAACGATTGTATCACCCTAAAAGGTGATTATGTTGATGAATAAAAAAAAATTTTGCAAAAAAAATGTTGTTTTCATTGTTAGTCTCGGGACTTATTGATCCATGTGTTATTTGTAATTAATCAATTTTAAACAACAGAATTAAAAATTTATAGATTTCATTTAGAAATCTATTGAAATCTATAATTAATTGTTTTTTACGTCTACATATAAATGATGCAGTGTTTTTTTATATTTCATCCATTTCAAACAAATTCTAAAGGCTTAGTTTTGTATTCAAAATCATCCTTATTATTTATTTCCAAAGCAAGAGATGAACAGTTGGTAAAAAATTTAGCACCTTGAATAACTTTTAATCTAATGATCGGATTGCTTCAAATATGCTAATAAACTAGTGAATATTTTAAGTCACTAAATAAGATACAAAACATTACTTTTTTCTGAATAAACGTAACTTTATTTGACAGATTTGGAATTCTGACCCTCAAAATATGGTCTCAATAATTTGATTAGGAGAGTAAGGTGGTCCAGAGTTTTGACCCTAATTGTTAATTTTATTTTTTGCTTATTTCTCCATATCACGAAAACTTTTAAGTGAATCGAAAAACTCTTGTACACAATTATAAAACTCAATCATCTAAAGAAAATTCCGCCCCAAAATTTTTTTTCGATAAATATTTATTCGTTTATTAGTTAACTTAGTATTAGCCGATCAATCACAAATCTAAAGTAAGCAAACTTTTACATCAGCTTAAAAAATGTTATTTCATATTGCAAATTACAAAATCGATCGAATAGTTCCTGAAGAATCTAATTTTAAATCTACGTCTCTTATGAAATTCGACTTTTTAAGAAATATTAGACAGATTTTGTTCAAATTTTGTATTTTTCCATGCAGGCAATAGGAAATAAAGATTACGGCCAACCTAAATTCCTTATACAAAAGCTTTCAGTTGGAGGAATGTATTGTAAATCTCTTCAAACTATTCTTGTCATTTTTTTATTCATTAAATAACAAAAAGTTATTTAAATTAAAATTGTAATTCATTTAGGATTAAAAAAAACTAAATGTTTCAGATTTTCGAGAAATTTAAAAATCATTTTTGATGTTATTTTTGATACAGATTAAACCGGAGAAAAAAAGTTTTCATTTCAAACATTTTTGAACTAAAAACATGTAGTTTTATATTTACATATTTATATAAAAATTAGATTATATACAGGATGTTCCGTAATAACTTTTAATATATTTTTAGAATTATATATTAACTTTAACAAGCTTTTAAGAAAAAGTTAATGAATTTTTGTCTTTTAGTCTTATTATCTACAGTGCGCTTATTTTATATTAATTTGTTAGGGTCTTTTAAAAAAAGATAACACAAATTAAGAAAACTATTTACTTTTTTTTAATAAAACTAAGAATTAATTTACCTTTTGAACTATTATTATAGGCTTCGAATAGTCATTTGAAGTAATTAAAGCTTTGTTGTTTTTGAAAAAGAAATACACATTATAAATTTTTTTTAAGAATTCCAAATATTTAAATTTATTTTGGATTTTAAAGGCTGAGGAATTTTTATCAAAATATGTTTGCTCATTTTTTTCCAAAATTATTGTTTTTCTGAAAATGATTGAACATTTTGCTAGAGGTCAAAAGCGAAAACATGTAAATGAATCTATTTTTAAGGTGATGAAGCTTTTCAAATAAGTTTTTTTTATTGTTACACTGCAAAGTATGAAAAACGTATTGAGTGAATAAAGTATTTTAAATATCAAAGTATTGAGTGAACACAGAAATTTTAAATATGAAGCTTGTAATGCATATAAGTGGTTCCATGATCATCTCTTGCCCATAATATATATATTTTTAAAATTAAAAATGAATTTTAAAATCTTCTTAAAAATCAAGTCTAAAAAGTTTATACGTTAGTGGTTTAAAATTAATATTTAAAAGAAGAAAAAAAATCACTATCGATGACTATTAAAACATTATCGATGACTGAAAAAAAATCACTATCGATGACTGTTGAAACACAAAAGCTTGTGCTTTTCTTAAAAGCTTGTTAAAGTTTAAATCGAGATTTAATTAAAAATAGTTTAAGAAAGCACAGAATTTTATGTGATGTTTAAAATCTTATTTTTTTGCAGTAATTAGTGAATATATTTCAATGAAAAACAAATTGTGGCCAATATTGTAGTGCGCAGTAGCCAAACACGGAGTTCAGTAGGTCGTAAAAGCGATTATTTATTTCTAAAGAAAAAAAAAGCTAGTTTTTTAAAAGTTTTTTTTAATAATTTTCATACATTTGCTTCAATTTCATATTTATTGTAATTAAATTTTTTGTTCAAGAGAAAACAAAATTAGTTTAAAAACTTTTTGTAATGTTCGTCATTGTATGTTCTACACATTTCACCTTTCGTCTAAAATAAAAAGAATAACATTTCACATCTTAACTATTCATTGGTGAATCGATCTGAACAAAGTGTTCTGTAATAAGTAAGCTTAATACATATTTTTATAATCTTTGTGGGAACGAAATAAAAAAAAATATGTACGTATTACAGGCTTTCAAATTAAAATGTTAGAAGGAAAAATAAACACTAGTGAAGTCTAACGAATAACAAGTGTAGAATTTTGTGACTGAAATTATCAAACTGCTTCATAGTTGGAGGAAACAGAAAGCAGTCAATACTAGAAACACTTCCGAGTTTCATAAGGTTATTAAAGTGGATTTAATAAGAAATTCGTAGTATAACATTTATTGTTTTAGATTGTTCTTGTCCACTCACTAGATTTTGATTGCGCTTCTTTATTGTTCACGTTTTAATTTGCGGCATTTTTACATACGCCAAATTATACGATCAATCTCGAGTTTAGTACCCCCTCAGGGATCCCCAACCCTATGCCCGCGGGCACCATGGCGCCCGTCGATCGGTCTAGGTGAGCCCACTGCTTGTGCCCAACGATAAAATACAATATTTAAGTTTTCCATTTTCCCATAAAATGATATGCAAAAATGAATGCTGTAAATTACTACAATAGTTACACGTAATGAAAATTATTACTGAAATAGTTAACTTTAAGGTCTGGTTTCTTAGGACAAGCGCCTTATCTGGGCGTCAGCGGGACGTCAACGTCACGCTGACGCCAACACAATACTGGTTTGTTAGCTCAAGGCCTGGTTTCTTAGAACTAACGCCTTATCTGGGCGTCAGCGGAAAGTTGACGTAGATCTGACGCCAAAAAAATACTTTTTTGTTAGCTCAGCGTGAGCAGTCGGTCCAACGCAGACATTATCTCTCATTGCGCATGCGTTAATAACGTAAACAAATATTTATTTTGAATTTGTATTGATTTTGTTATTGTCGACCAGTGTTTTAGAGAACAAATAATGACTTTGTTCAAGAAAAAACACATTATAGCTGAGCTAAATGAAGAGTGCTATGTTTAATGAAGAAGCTATGTTTAATGTCAAAATCAAAATCTTGGCTGATTTCAATGTGCTGTTGGATGTTGTCCGCCATTGCTTCTGTGGTTAACGTCACGCTGTAATCCAACTGCAGTTGAGTTGGACGGCAATTGAAGTTCAAGATAAGCGTTCGATGACGTATACTATCCAACTCACAAATGGACCAATCAGAGGTTAGCGCTGATTTCCAGCTGACGGCGTCCTGTCCTAAGAAACCAGGCCTTAATTCTAGCAGCACCTTTGCAACTTCGACTTTTCAAGGCCCTGTTACAAAAAAATCCTGATTATGCTAACTTCATTTTACTATCTGAAGTACGTTGGCTCATTAAAGGCAAAGTACTTGATAGATTTATACATTTAATCGAAGAAATAAAAAATTATCTTGAAGCCAAAAATCAAGTATTTTCAGAACTAACAGATCCTCTTTGGCTAGCAGATTTGTCTTTCGTAACAGACATAATTGAAAAACTAAATAATTTAAACTTGGAACTGCAGGGAAAAGACAAACTTACTGACGATTGCTTGCAAGTAGGAATTTCCTGATGTTCTCCCAATTAGGAAACGATAGACAGTGAAATGCAATGACAAAGATCACATTGACTGTATTTTATAAATAATTTTTATACTTCGTATGTTTTTCAAGCAATTCAGTAATCATTTATTTTACACAAGAATATTAATACTAATTATATTCAGTTAATTTTTAAAATTAAATATTGTATGCGCTATGTGTAGTGTGTGTATTAATACCTATATCTACCAACTATAAATTTATCTTGAAAAAATAAATGGTGCCCGCCATTCAACCGATTATCTGGAATTTGCTCTTAGGTACAAAAAGGTTGGGGACCCCTGCTCTAAGGTATTGATTTGTTATGGGAACTCGGACGACTTTGTGATCCGACAGATTTCACCGGCACCAGTCCACATTTACTACACAGCAAGTTTTCGGCAGGTGCGGATCGAACTCACGACTTCTTGACAATGGTCCTACCAACCAGGATAGATCTAAATGCATAATTCAAAAATGGTAGAATAAATTAAAATAAATTTTTTTTTTATTTATAGCAATGGAAGTTTATTACGAATAGAATACATCCTGCAGTTTTCAATTTAGTAGGCTAACAATAGTCTTTTTAGTCCGATAAAAGTTTAGCAAAATTCTTCTTTTTAGTCTACTTAAAAAAAGGGCGTTTTTTTTAAATTTTTTAAATCTTATTTCTTTATCCTTTTCTTTTTAGTTTTAGATGCGTAAAGTTGTTCATGTCGAAACGTTAATAAAGTTTTGAATAGCGATAAAATAATGATATTGCTTTTAATACTATTCATAAAAAAATTTAAACCTCAAACTCAGAGTTCCAGTTGCAGTATGAGAACTCTAATAGGTTAGAAAATGATTAAAGTTCAGATTGTCAACAAATCCTACTAGGTGTAAAAATAGCAACGCAAAGTTTGCGAAAAACGCATAAAAATGTACAAAAAATATGGTAACTGATCAAATTCAAAGTTTTATTAAAAGAGATTAAAATTAGTAACTTTTTATAGCATATTTTTTCACTTTAAATATGAATAATTTGAAATGTGAGTAATAATGGTACTTAATTAAAAGTAATGATGGTAGGTAATAATGGTATCTAATGGTAACGATTGAATAATTTAAAAAAAACAATGAATTGAGTTTCTATTACTTTTTACATTTTTAGTCGCCTGGGCATCCCTGCAATTAAATTTCTGCTGATAACGGTCAGAAAATTATTGAAGCATGTTTTTATCTACTCCAAGCTCTGATAGGGATTTTAGGTTCCAAGTTAACTTAATTATAATTTTTTGAGGCCAAATTATTGTTACAAATTCTGCTTGTAGTGGTGAACAATGATTTTCAATCAGCAACGAGATCTAACAGAGATTTCAGTACTCTAGCTCAGTGGTTCCCAAATGGTATTTCAGATGGTATTTCAGATCCAAATGGTATTCAATGGTTTCCGCGAGTTGGTACTTTTTTATAACAAGTGATGATTTTTGAAGCCTTAAATTATATTTAAATCTAACCCATAATTCATGATTTATTTAATCTTTCTGTTGTTTTAATGAAATTATTTCAAGCAAAATTCCAATGAGATTGAAATGACATCTTTGTAAAGAAAATATGATTTTTCTAATTTGAGACAAAATTATTATTAAATTATAACTATTATTTAATATATTGTTTATATAATATATTTATATAATATATTTATATAATATATTAAGTAAGTAAAATTATTATAAATGCTAATATTAAACAAAATATAATAAAAGCAAGCAAATTTAAAGTATTTAATTAGTATTTCCTATTTCGCTTTTCAAATAAAAATAAGATAACTAAATACTAGCAATTTCAACGTTTATAGCAACTCTTTTAAGTTTTTATTTAAAGTAAACCAAGTTTTTATTAATTTTCAGCTTAGACTAAAAATTTAAGCAGAAGGCCTAAAAAATTAACTGTAGAACACGAAATCTAATTTAGGAAAATAATGATAAAAAGATGAAAAATCTTCATTTCTCTAAATCAATATTTTAAGAATAAAGTAGTCTTATGTAGGTTTACGCATTCACTGATACTTTAATAATTTATAAAGTCGCGGTCCCACTAATAGAAGGTTGATTATTTAGGATTCCGTGGCACAAAAAATATAAATAAAAATTAAAACCACTGCTCTAACTAGTCAAAAAGAGATAAAAATTGCGATTATAAAGATTCTACTCATACCAATACAAAAGCGTGTTAGTAAATATGTGTTAAAAAAATCTTTCCTCTTGTATTACTGTATTTAATTTAACAAAAATTTATCGAATTTCAAAAAAAATAAAATATTTTTGTGATGAACTTTTCAGTGCTAAAAAAATTGTTACACATAATATATAGTGATTAAACTTCAATATCATGAACAACAAATTCTTTTGAAATGTTTTCTGGTTTGATCTCACTCCCAAACGTCACAGCCCAATGAGTTTAGCCGAACTAATAACATATTATTTATAATATGACGCGTTTGAAATTTTTCCAATAAAAGTTATAAAAAAGATAATAGTTTCGAGTTTTTTTTCTATTTATATTGCGAACGAATTATCCGCTCTAGTTAATTCAGTTGCATAAAAAGTTTTTTTCTTTGTGTATGTTTTGGAAATGTTATCCTTCTGAAAACAAGATTGTCAAGATCAAGGTGAACTTTTTTGAACTCTGAGCATTTTTTTTTTAAATTCGAAATACTTATGATAGAAAATTTAATGAAATGCATTTTAATTATTTCCAAATAACATGGCCTTGATACACAAATGATTAAAACATCTGGGCCAAAATCTCAATATTTATTTATAATTTAAATCCCCGACCTCCTCATGAATTGGAATCAATAAAATTAAAAATGAATCAGATAGAGATAAAAAAAGAAAAGAGATAAAGTGTTGGAACATTTTGCAGAAATAGAGTATTTCGGTCATATTTAATTTTTATGAGTGATTTTGTTTCTGTTTCAGCTTTAACAAATCTGATTTCCTATTATATATCAGATCATTTTCTGAAAACCATTATAAATGGAATTTCGTAATTTTAATTATCGATACATTTTTGTAGTGTTTTATTTAATCGTCATCGATAAATTTATAATGAGATGTTGCCAAAAAATAATCGCATTAATGTGAAGTTCGCATAAAATGTTAGGAAAAAAAAGAAGACTATATTTTATTACAAGTTCAAGCTTTTAATTTCAAAATGATATTGGTTAATAAACTCTCCAGCAGTGAAAAAAAAAGAAATATAGAAGTATTGTATAGTTAAAACCATGAATAAATGATACTCCACTGTGACATACGCTTAAACGTAAAGCATTTCACAGTTTCTTTTTGTCTTAATTACATTTAAGTCCTCTAGCAACACTAAAAGAAACAGTCAATTCATGCATCTTCATGATAATTTTAGTGCTTTCGTCAAGCTTTTGTTTCTTCTTCTTCTTCAGCACAACAGCCCCTTACATGCCTTGGCTGCCTCAACCACGCGTAACCTCCATCGCCTCCTATCCATGGCGACTTTTTTCCAGTTGTTAATCTTTATTACTTTGAGCTTTTGTTTACATCTGTTTATTTTCCTTTTCTTACAATTGGGTGTTTGCACTTCAAGAGGACTTCCCATACCCACACATGTGACCTATGACGTAAACGTAAGTTTCTCTACATAAGTTAGAATGTTAATTAACGATAAGTTGATTAAATACTGAGCCGTATCGCACATCGAATTAGTTGAAATATATTCTTTCTCTTCCACTTCTTTTACTCAACTTAGATTTATTATTTGCTTATGTATTTTATTGTTATATTTTTTTAGTGTTGTGTGCCTACTTATGCCAACTTATGCATAATTAAGTTGTTTATGTTCCACACGGGTTCATGCCTGACTTCGTGTTAAGTATCTGTATAAATATATAGTGAAAATATTAAAATATTTGAGAAAAAAAAATTTCTGAAAGATTTTAGAATGTGTCACATAAGAGAATTGATACTTGATCGGCTTGGCTTACTCGAAATGGAAAGGTAAGAAGAGTTGCTAAGGTAAACAAATACCATGCTTCAACCAATCAGGATCGAGATGCCCACACTACGTCACTTGCAGGTATCCCATTCTGATTCCTAATAAATTCTACTAAAAATAAAGAGAAGAATTTAACACTAGGGGAACAATTTTATTTATTTAATTATTTATTTTACGTGAGAATTTTTTAACGGATTTTAAATACTTTCGTATCGCTGATTTCAAATTTGCATCTAAATGACATTTTTCGTTTATATTTTGTCGAAATGTTCAAGTTTGAAAACGTTCTATACACTGCCCTACAACAATGGAAAATACACTCTGAGTTTTTGACATGTTTCTAAATTTCTCAAGAAATACTTAAAGTATTATTTTATAACTTTAGAAATGTTTAGTTCATGAGATTTTTCATACTTAACAATAAGGGTACAAGAGACGTTTTAAAATTTTTTTTTTCAATTTTTGAGCTACAATTTTAAAATTTACAGCACTTAGTTGTTGCATCTTAAACAGACTAAGCATGAGGTTTGGTGATGATTGTTCAATTAGTTTAAAAATAAATTAAATTTTAATTTTTTTAAAATACCCAAAAAAGGAAATATTTGAAATGCTCCATTTGTTCGGAAAAGCAAAGTAGGAAGTTAATTTTTTGTTACAAGATTTTTATTATATTTCTAAACAAAAGTTGCGATAATTCATAACTTTTAAACAAATTTAATTTAAAAAAAATAATGAAATATTAAAAAACACATAATTTTAACTAAAATAGTTACATAAGAATTTTCATTTGTGACTAAATATTTTTTTTACTCGAGTTAAACCTATAATGCATCGCAACTTTCATTTAGACATGTATAACGAGCAATTTGATGAAATATAATTAAAAACAGATAAAAATTAAAATGTATGGAGCATTTCGAAAACACAAAATTTACCAGAATATTGATTTTGAGAAAAAGCCAGTTTTAAAATTTGCACACAATAATACACTATTTTTTGCTTGAATAATAAATTTTTAATGAGTTAAATATGCGTAAAATATTTATGATTAACCTCATCAGAAATTATGTAGTATTTAATAATATTCAGATGAAAAATAATCCAAAATAACAATGTTATTACAATACTTGAAGGAGAAAATGAGAAAGATGTGATAACACATTTTTAAACATATTTCAAATATATTACTTTTAACACTTAATTTAATGTTCAAAATTCGCCTGCAGAATATGTCAACCCTTTTTTTTTTAACTGATTTCTTTTCTAATGATATTTTTTTATATTTTCTTGAATTTTTCTCTTCCTTGAATTTTTGAGAGGATTTTCGCTTTTTCTGACTTGCACGCCTGCAATCTTTCCTTTCAGCAACTGTTACAGAGCTCTGATAAATATGTTGATTTTTTAATTTTTATGTCTCAACGTAACCTAAATTGTACTCTGCAACTGCAGCAATAACGCCGAGCTCTAATCTTTTTTTTGGAGATAAACACTTCTTTTGCAAACTTACGCCAAATGCAACTGCAAAGGGGCGTGGTCATACTAAAAATGCTTATATCTCGGTGAAAAATGATCAGATTTTAATTATTTTTTTTAAATTTAAAGCTTATGATTCCTACTTAAAATATAAAGTAAAATCTCAAAATTGAAAATTTAGTCATTTTATTCGAATTTCAACGTCCCTTGTAGCTTTCAGAGGTTTGGGAGACCGAAAATAAATTACGAAAGAAAACAGCTATTTTTGAACACCCTATGCTAGAGAATCAAGCAATAAACTTGTAACTTGTATCAATTACTAAATTTTTGCTTTACATTTTTCTGCTATGACTTAATAACTATTCAATGAAATCAAACAAAATTCGTGAAGCAATTTAAAATTAATTGCAAAATTCTTCATTTAAAATTTAAAAAAAAAACGTTAAAAACCGTGCAAGATATAAGTTTTCAAGGTAGTTCATGTATTTCGATCAAACATATTTTCTAGACTGGTGCTCATTTTGAAGACCAACAATCCAAATGCGTCGAAATAAAATGTATTTTATTCAGTATAAGTGCATTTATGTGTCTGATTTCGTAACCTGATACATTGATAAATTTTTCTATTTTTTTTTCAGACACGCATTTCAAACTATTTCTATTTTCTTAAACGTGCAATTTAAACTATATCCAAAATAAAAAGTTCACCAACGAATAGCTACAATATGTAACAAATAAATGATAAAAAAATGAAACGCATCATTGTTTTAGTCACGTTTTTATACTTCCCTCTCAGCGGAACGCTAAATGATAGCAAAACTGATGCCATTTGAAAAATAAAAATCATTCGCTCACCTCTAAAAACAAGACTATTCACGATTTTATACTTATCCATACCACCCAAACACTGCCTGCAATTCTTATGTCTATTTCTTCTAAAACAATCACAGTATAGAACTGACTGTAATTTTTTTTTTTTATTGTTCGTAAGAAAGGTGAAAATTTTCCCAATAAAGTATGTTATCAAGCAGATACTAAACGGAAAAAAAAGATATGTACCCCCCTAAAACTTATCACGTGATACAATAAAAACCCTGACCTAGATTCCATGGAACACAAAACATATTTTTTTCTTATATACACAATTATCATTTGTAAGCTAAAATTTATTTGCCATTTTTATTATTAGCTGAGTGTTCAAAACGGAAAAAAAAATGTTCTTTTTGCGAATTGCAAGCAATTTGAAGTGCTTTTAAAACTGCTCAAAACCTGTCAGTTTTCTTAAGGCGAAATTAACATTATTAAGAATAAATAGCATACAATGAAAAAAGAACAAAATATAATGATCCCGGCGTGGAAACAGGTGAGAGTGACCGGGTCGAAGAGGAAAGTGAAAATTCTATTTTCAGTTCCAACCAGGAAAAGAAACCGGGTCCGAATTTAGGTCGGAACCCCCCTTTTCCCCACACAACCGGAGCTGTGGTCGCTAACCTCAAGATAGCTATCCCAGCGGAAGATCGATTTCGATTACGATTAAGTTCACTTTCATCTAAATTTTGGAATGTTTTTACTATTCTATTGTTTCCAAATACTTATATTGACTATGATAACAAACATATTCCGGAATAAATTTTTCATTAGTCATGCAAGACTGCATACATTCAATGGCCATGACAATGCTTCTTTTTTGAAATTCTTTATTTACTTTTTCGTTGTTCATATGTTATCTACGTTTGAGAAGCAAAAAAATCAGTAAAATATTTTAGAAATATTACATTACTTTACGCTAATCAACGTTTAACATCACGTAGCTTATTTTTTTCTTCATGGAAAAGTTCTGATTCTGATGACACAAAAATAAATTTTGTTTTTATTCCAGCTACTTTCGAAATTTTATTCTGATTCCTTAAAAACTATTTGTGCCACAGTTAACAATGCTAACTGTTCTTTTCAACGAATTTTTTTCCTTACACAAAAGGAACATTTTAATTAAATTTATGATAAAATAAACTAAAATTTTGGTTTTATATTCCTCATATTATTCAGATTGATTTAGTTCAAGCCTTTGCTTGAGTATTTATCCTAAAAAAATATTGCAATGACGCACTAAAACAGTGTCTTCAAAAAATGATTTAAACATTCGACTTTTTTAAAATTCAATTTCTCTGGAACTATTTAACCGACTTTGCTAAAATTTTGTATTCTATCATGTAAAATTACGTTCTTAAATAAAATGTAAAAAAATTCATACTCACAATTCAAAATTTTTTTTAACTATTATTAAATAAAATAATAAAAATGTTAAATGCTTACTAAAACTTATTTTTTGTATGGAATTATCATTGGACAAACGAATTTTATAATTGCGTGTAAGCAGTTTTCAATACGCTTAAAATGTTCATGAGGAATGGTGAAATACGAAAAAAGTAAAATTAACATTAAGAGGTCCTAAATTCGTTCCTCTCTTGATCAAATTATTGGGACCATATTTCCAAGATTGCGGGTACCTCCTTTGTGTTGGGGATCAGAAATCCGAATACGTCAACAAAAAAAAGTATGCTTATTCAGAGAAAACTTGTTTTTGTGCAGGATTTCGTAACTTAAAATATCGTCTGCACTAATTACTTAGCATAACTGAAGTCAACCTCTCGTATTATTAAAATTGAATCTTAGAACTTGTAGATCTGACCATCAGATCAAAAGTTATTCAGTGTGGTCCGTTTATTTATTTACTTTCTCTTGCACAATGTACATAGTTCCTTTTCAATGGCTATTTTTGGCATTACTGAAGAGAGTTATTTATAGCATTGACAAAAATGTACGAATCTAATTTCAGGGTTTTATTGTTATTGTTGTGATCGGCCATTAAGGCAGGGGTGTGTGATTGTTCTTGCTTTTCAGTGGCTCCATCTATGGCCAAGAACTCGACTTCTGACACGCCCATTCGTCACACCCGTTTATAATGCAGACCCATTAATACATTCATTCGTCCACAGATCGTAATTTTGACCTGAACCAGAGAACAATCAATCTCCAATTCAGTACCCTCAGAGGTATTAATTTGTTATGTAAACATGGAGAACTTTGTGATCCGACAGATTTAACGTGCACCAGTCACCATTTACTACACGGGGAGGCAGGATGGATTCAAATTCCCGTTCTCACAAATGTGAGTCCAGCGCCCTAATAATCAGGCTATCCCAGCCATTTCAGGGCTTTTGTTTGTTTTTATAATTATTCTTTGTCTTTCTTTCTGATCTAAATTTTTACTTTGTTGTGAAGGATTTAATTTTTAAAAATTATTTTTTATGCTGAAAAACCGCTTATTAACTCTAAATATGGCGGCCATGACGGGATCCTTCGTTGCGGTTGCTTTCAATTAAATCGGAAGCTCTTCTTAAAATTGCCAGGGAGTAATTCTAAGCACAAAATCGTTTATTTCATTCTATACATAAAACATTTATTCATGTCTAAGTAGGAAGCCTTATTAAATACCGTTTAGGTTATCATTTATCTAATTCTATAAGGAAAACTATAAAATTTAAGTAATCTATTGGTTATAGAAAGAAAGTTGATAAAAACTAAAAGGAAAAGAAAAATCCCATTTCTTAAAGCTATGTCGGAATATGTTAAAAGCAACATAAATTTTTATAATTGAAAATATTTTATGATCACATTTTTACTTTTTTTTTGTTCACTAAAAAATTACCTAATGAAGGATATCCTATTTATTTCAATTATTCGATAATATTTTAGTACATTGAAAAGATTGCCTAAGGAATTACTTCTCCTTTTCCGATTATATATTTCAATTTTCTAATGCTCTGTTGGATAATCTGGATTCTTATGTTTGTACGTTAAAAAGATTCACTGAGGAAGCATCCTTGCTTATCCGTTTATTAATTTCGATTTTCTGATACTTTGTTGGATGATATGAATTCTTATATTTGTACATTAAAAAGACTACTTAACGAAGTCCCCTTCTTATCCGATCATATATTATCGATTTCCTAATGCTATGTTGGATAATTTAGATTCTAGTAACTCTACAATTTGAAGAAACATTTTATCTGTAAATAGAACTTCCAATTCTGTGAGACGCATGACCAGGTGCATGTGATCACGAAACGATATCACATAATCACGAAAAAGTAGTTTCCTGATGGGATTAAAGAAAAAAAATCAGCTCCCGAGAACTACACCCACATTACATTGTTATAATAAGGAAAATCCGCTTAAAAAAAGGCAATAATTTATTTCCATTTCATTTTGCTGTAAAAAAGTTGCATTCATTGTTGTTTTGTTTGGGTTTTTATTTTATTTTTAGGAGTATGAGTGTAACTACTGTTATGATGACTTCCAAACTGGGCTTCTCCCACTTGAATAGGATGGCGATTTTAAAAAAAGAAAAGCGGTCAAGAATGCTTTCTTTTACTTCCTCTGACACTATCAAGTTTTTCTTCCGGAAAGTTTTACTTGTTTTCTTTTACACACCTTTTCTCATACAATTTGTTTTCCTTTTTTAGGGTACTTAAAATCATTACTTCGCAAATGATTTTGCATTACGTCATATGGTGTCTTATGAAATATTTTAATGCATTATACTCTCAGAAATTAAATTCTCATGATGGGCTAGACGGCAATCCTTCAGCTATATTGCCTTATTATTATTGACAAACACCCAAATATAGCGAATCTACTAACCCCGGGGGTTTCCAGGGATGCATCTTTTAACAGCCATGATAGGAATGCCACGAACTTTTTATCTCGATCAGGTGACGTGAACCTCACCTGAACTGGTAACCTCTTCACCAAACCTCCACACTACAACCAACTAGAGGACTTTCAGCCACGATGGATTTAACGTTCACCTTGCAGCGTATTCTCGCCTCTCTGCTGTTGAATCGGCTGTCAGAATCAAATTCATAATTCCCGAATCTCTTCCAGTGGAGTGAGGGCCACCTAAACCGGAAGTGCTACAAGAACGCTAATTATTTTTGACCCAAGCGCAGTCCCGCAGTGGACTGATAGTTAAGGCACGGTTCCCAGTAGATCACCGAAGTCAAGCATCACTGGCAGCGGTCAGTGTGCGGGTAGGTGACCACTTGGATTAGTGTGGGTAGGAACCGAGGGGGTCCTGTATTGCTCCTCGTTAAGCTGTTTTACCGTAAAGTGCTCGACTTCGCGTGCAGGTCGTCGGGCTACCGAAGCAGGGGTGCCACAGGGCTAAAGAGGATAGAAGGGCTGGTTCACTCCTTTGAAGTAACTCTCGCCGTGCCAATCCTCCGATTTTCTCTAGTGACGTCACTTTGGCGCAAAGCTCGCACTTTTACTTTAAGAACGGAGCGTTCGGCCTTACTAGCTCTAACTAATATTAGATAACTTCTTTTTGCGAGATATTCTAAGACATTTGTTATTTTCTATAATGACTTTCCTCAGTTTTTGCAGTGAATTTACAAGAATTTAAAACTATTATCGATATGCCAGTTTGCGCGATTGCAACTTGAAAAAATTCTGATAGAAAAACAAAAGGAAAAAATATAATTTTCAGCGTGTTCCCTAAAGTAAATGAACAACTATGTAAAGAATGGATTCCGAAATGACACAGTTAATATAAAACAGCAATACGTTTATTCTGTCGTTAAGAACTTTTATAAAAATTCCTTATCTAAATAGAAACCACCTCGTTACTTCAAAAAGAAAGGCAGGTGAAAAGAATTAAAAAATGGATAAAGTCAAAGAAAATTGAAATGTAAATAAAAAGTATAAATAAAATATATAGTATATAGTCGAAATTCTCCTAATTTCATAACATATTTTTCAATCTAGTTATTCTAAATATTTATGATTTTTTTTAAAAATTATATTCTCTTCAATTTAAATATCTATAAATTATATCATCGTAAATTTAAATATCTATAAGCAATTGTAAAATTTCTAATGTCATTATGAACCTAAATTATTATTTTGTTTCAGTAATTAGCGTTTAAGGTTGATGTTTCCTAATGATTAAGTATGAACAAATTGCTATTAACGACATATTTTAAAATCAGGTATTCTAAATTTAACTCAACTTATCGCTATGAAAAAATATGTAGATAAAAAAAGTCTCGATTATATGCTTTCATTTTTCTTAATAATCAAGTTAAAACCGAACTTTTTAAAATAAAGTATTTGTAGTGTCATTTTCGCCAACTAGTAAAACATTTTTATAAGTTAAAAATGGTATTTTTTTTAATATAATAACCAAGAAAGTTTTTTTTGAACTATGTTTATGAACGGAAATAATGTGTTAATTACTTAAAGTTTGAAGGCTAATAACCAGAAAAAGTCTAACTTATTTTTACAAAGAGAAAGATGCAAAGTTATCATATCTTTGCTTGCGATCTCCGAGATCTGTGGACACAGTGACGTCTGAGGAGGGAAATCGTAGCTTCAGCTCTAAGAGAGGAGTGAACTAGCCCTTCTATTCTCTTTAGCCCTGGGGGTTCCATCCCCTCTGCAGAGGACCAAAATTGTGATGGCACGTCTTCGGATCATCCTCAGGGATGTTTCCCAGATCGTCACCACTAACCCATTGTGCTCTAGTGCGACGTAAATGAACTACAACAACAACGACCAAACGTAAACTCTGGAATATTTGACGAAACTACTTTCGCTCTGAGTCATCTCATTGTATTCTGGGGTTCTCCAACTATTTAAGGGGATGATACAGTGATTATTGCGGTACCTTGTCAAGTAGGTCACCTTGGTTGGAATACTGGTGCTGATGGATTGCTTTTATTTTTAGGTAATAGTGCAACTATGACTATCTTTACTGTCAGGTCTATAGTTTTACTTGCTTAAATAGAATGATGTTTTTTTTTCTTTTTTTTTTCTTTTAAAGAAGAAGGAAAAAACTGCCAAGAATACTTTCCCTTCCTTACTTTCTCTAACATTATCAAGGTTTTCTACCAAAAGTATTACTTGTTATACTTTCACGTAATTTTTCTTTCAGAAGTTTTACTCTTTTATACATTTATAATCATGATTCACTAATGCTTTTGCATTCGGTCTTGTATACATCACATTCTCATGTGTGTATACATGACACTCTCATTTTTACAGAGTCAACAATGCTTAGCTATATTTCGCTTTGTTTGACAATCAATTAGTCACGAAAGTCTGGGATTTTTGACGAAACTCGAACTCTTAAATATTTGATAAAACTGTTCCCAGGCTTGCTTGTCATCTCAGTTCATTCTCGAGCCTCTAATGATCAAACTGTCCACACTGCAAGGCGGAATGATATTGGAGTTGCAATGATTCTTATCAATTAGGTCTCTTTTTTGCTCGAATCCTACTGTTGACTGTGAACTCATCCGCGTCTGCGAGTATTTTTAATTTTTGAAAAATTATTAAATGGCTCCATTCTAGTGGTGTAAAAAAACATAGCATATTTTGGGTTTTTCAAAACAATTCTTCCAAAACAAGTCATCTGGTTCTTGACGGATCACGGACCATTTCCAACCTTCTTTCATCACCTGCAATTAACAAATACTGATCTCTGCACCTGCGGCCAACAAGGTTCTCCTGAACATTATCTCACTAACTGTTCCTATACTGTTTCCTGGCATAGTTGTCAGCCTAGCCCAACAAATTTAGAAATTTGGCAGAAAAGATTTATTTTAAACAATACTTTAACCAAAAGATTAATAACAGTAATGAACTTTTTAGCAGATAATGACTATTTATTAAAATTTTAATAATCTCCTATTTCACATGTATATTTTTTTTTCTCTTTGTCTTATTTCTTCTTAAATTCCCCGCTGACTGGACCCGTTCCTAGGCTGGAGTGGAGCTGGACTAGTGGCCAAGTCCTGGGCTATATGGTTAAGGGTTTTTCATAACCTAGGTACATGCTCAGGGCTTGGAGGAAAGAAGCATATTTTGGAAGTTTTTCTTTCTTCAGCGAAGCAATAGATAACCTTGGCACCAGCTTGGTCACCTTTTAAAATTAACTAGTGCATCACATAATCTTTAATGTTAAACAAGCCGAAGCACAGCACAACTGTATTTCAATATTCCGATTCTTCAACCATTATTCCAATCCTCAAAACTAACAAAGGTGTTAGAAAGTTAAGGTGAAGAAGGAAGAAACCCTTCATCTAATCCTAAGTCCTTTTTTAGTTTTAAACAATACTAGGAGTCTTCGCCCCCTGCTCGCTGGCGCTCACCAACCCCCGGAACTGCTTTCACAGTTCATTTCGGATTGCTTCGCAATCCAATGCTCGCTTTGCTCGCTCATTGGATACGTTCTTAACGTCTAATTTTTGTATACTTTTTTGAATACTGAAGTTCCGAAACCTTTTCACTGTAGAAAATTCTGAACCTGTACATTTCATTATTAATTTGAAATTGCAAACAGTTCACATATTTTGCTTTATCACACTATTCTAAATTTCAGTTGTTGAGAAAAGTAACTGTTGTAAGTTTTGTTTTAAAGTCTTTCCCACCAGAAGTCATTGTGGCATCTTTGCCTAGTGATATCGAGGTGCCTAGGTCGTCACTTTGACCCTTTATCCTCAATCAGAATAAATAATTTTTTTATGACATTGTAAAATAAATGTATATATTTTTGATTGTTGATGAAGCCCATCATTTTGTGTTTTCATCAGTGTTCAGAAGCAGAACAACTATAAGTTTTTTATTTTATCACAAAAAAATAAAATTTATAAAAAACAAAGAAAAGAGTAAGAAAATGAGTATAGTCATAGAAAAAGTTTAAATTATAATATAGTATTTGTCAGCTAAAATAAAAATTTTTGCTTAAGTCATTGCTAACAATTCAAACTTCTCCGAGGAAATTCTAAAGTATAAATTAAGGTAGTATTGTTAAGTTGAAACACAATATTTTTAGTTTTGATGTCAACAATACAATTCAATTTTTCACAAAAACGATTGTTTCCATTGTTAAGTTCAATGTCAACAATTCAAATTTTTCTGAGGCAACTCTTAACCTCTAAATATTATTTTTTTATGTACACATTTCTATGTACCACATTTTATGTACCACAAAACAACTTAAAGTCCTCAAATTTAGCATGAAGTTGTAAAATGTAATGAAAGAGGGTCATAGCAATAATGAAAGTAGAAGTAAAGTTAGTAATGTAAATTTAAAACAATATTTTTAATCAATGAGCCAAGTTCTTCAAGAAGCAGTTGTAGAAGTAGGTTTTTTATTTAAAACTTTTTATAGAATTTCTTTAAGAACACAATAGTTAATTTGGGCATTTGGCGATACAACACTTTTAGAATTTTTACATTTGTTACACATTTTTACATTTGTTACACATTTGTTACGTCAAGCGCTCAGGTATCATAATTTTGATCTAGCTGCTCTTCTATGTCATTTTGATTTATGTTGCTAAGTTAACTTTCAAAAAATTCTATGGCTGGCAACAGCATTTTTATTTTTTAAGTTGTTTATTTTTATTTCTTTTAGAATTCGTTATTTTTTTAGCGAAATGTTTTTTAACCTAACAGAATTCTTTGCCGACTGTTTTCTCTATGAATGAAGAAAATAAAGTAAATATTTAACTGTTGTGAAAAGAATTTTATTTAGTTGCACAAAGTACTTCAGCCAAAATTTGGGAGCCACGTAAGAGAATTATATATATTATATCAGAAACACATCATTAAAAGGCAGAATGCTTTGGTGTTTTCAAAACAAAGCAAACGTTGCCACCGGCGGAAAAGAAATACAGCCAAAATTTGGGAGCCACGTAAGAGAATTATATATAATAGATATTAACCAAATATTTTCACTGTCTAAATTTTGACCGCGGCCTTACCCAAGATGAAGTACTTTGATTTCCATTTTGACTATATTCAAAAGATTTCCGTGATGTCGTGAAAGTTCTTTATAAATTGAATTTTAGTAATAAAATTTGAAATTTTTCCATCAGTCATTACACAAATCATCATATGTAGGAGACATTTAAGCGTAGTAGACAGCAGAAATGTTAAAATTACTTCCATCTCTATCGTGAAATGCGATAGAAAATTCATCTCCATTACGTGCTGTGCTACTTTCTCATGCAGTGACTGGGTGGCGCAGTTGGTTTGTCATCGGTCTTATGAGCCCAAGTCGTATGATTATACGGCATGATTGTGCGTATGATTATGCGGCATTCCTCAGCGGCCATGTTGTATGATTATGTGGCATTCCTCAGCGGCCATGTTGTATGATTATGCGGCATGTAAAAGGTCCCTGAAGTTCCTTATTGGCTCTTGGCATTTCCGGCAAAATTAAATTCCTATTTTACTTTAGCATCCAAATAGAGTCTCGGTGCTGCCATCTATTGTGGCAGAAACTAGACGTCCAAATTAACATGACCAACGGTATCTCAACGGTGGTGGTCCTGAAAGAGTGGATACCACCTCTGGAGAACGCACTGGGTCTGCTCATCGGGAAGACTGATTGTGCAGCTCATTGGAAATAAAAAGAAAATCTTTTTCATGCACGCTTCTTGATGTTGTTGTTGTTGTTGTTATTTACGTCGCACTAGAGCTGCACAATGGGCCATTGGCGATGGTCTGGGAAACATCCCGGAGGATGATCCGAAGACATGCCATCACAATTTTGATCCTCTGCAGATGGGATGGCACCCCCGCTTCGGTAGCCCAACGACCTGCACGCGAAGTCAAGCACTTTACGGTAGCACAGTTTAACGAGGACCAATACCGCACACCCTCGGTCCCTACGCAGACTGATCCAAGTGGTCACCCACCCGCACACTGACCGTAGCCAGTGATGCTTGACCTCGGTGATCTGCTGGGAACCGTGTCTTAACGATCAGTCCACTGCGGGACGCACACTTCTTGAGCATCGTATAATGTTTAAATGTTGTAGCGCGAAGAAGTCAACCTCCGCCACCAATAATTGGTATGACAGTACATATCACCATAGTACCGTTTATGTTAAAAATTCTGTAGTCATTTTAAAAATGGGTAAAAAATGAAACTTAATAATTACTTCGTAACTAGCTTTTTATTGCCATAAAAATAAGAAATGAGTCAAAATGAATACTTAACATATGACTAACTACTGAACACTTCTTAATTTATTATTTGAGACAACCTAACAAAGAATCTAAATAAATGGTTAATGTATGACAAATTTTTTAACACTGCTTAAATTTTTACTAAAGACAACCTGAAGAAAGAATTATAAATTATAGTGGTGCCAATGGATAGAGAAGAAGTACCCGATTTTAAGTTTATTTACTGCGAATAAGCTGCAAGTAAATAGAACTCATAAAATAAGTTCAAAATGTAGGGAAAACATGGAAAAAATTGCAAAACAATAAGAAAAGATTCCGGATTTTCCGGGTTTGTAATATTTTTATTTTTATTATTATTTTTCTTTTATTATTTATTTCTTTTATTTCTCTACATTTTGAACTATATACATATATATATATATATATATATATATATATATATATATATATATATATATATATATATATATATATATATATATATATATATATAAGTTCAAAATGAAGAATAAAACAAAGAAAAATTAAAGACATATGAAAAAAGGATGAAATTTTATTTAAAAAACCGGAAAAAAACGGGAAAAAAGAAAGATGTATTCCCTTCATCAGCCCACACGATTATACCTGTAAAACAGAGTGATTTCTGATATTGTATAAATAAAGCCAAAGCAAAATATATTAATACAATAGTGTGAGGAGCACTCAAAAAATTTTTTATAAAAATTACAACAAATAAAATAGAACACAAAAAGTAAAAATAAATAAAAATAACATGTAAAAACAAAAAATAAAATAAAATAAAAAGAAAAAACAGTAAAACATGGACTATAAAGCGAGTAGCGAAATCAGATCAACTTACATGGACGGAAATTTTTCAAGAATGTTTTAAAAATTTTTTCGCAGAAAGATTGCCAGATTACAAAATATGAAAACAAAAGCGCAAATTGAGTGTAACAAGAGGGTTTTAAAGTGTCGTTCTTACTGCACTGCTGAAGTGATTTGTTATTCTGTGCATTGATTTGTTAGTTACCAAGGATGGGCCCGAAATGGATGTGCGCAAGGTAATATTATACTGGATAATTTTAAAAATTGACCATAAATAGTTTTAGAAAATAGATGTTTATTTAAGAAAAAATATAAAATAGAAAAGAGAAACATAAATTGCCTGTCTCGCAAATAATTTTAGCCACGGACTTGCACGAAATGGATTAGCACATGGAAAAATTATATAAATTATCAAAGAAAAAATTTTAATAGATAATTTTAACACGGATATTTGCTCGAAATGGATTTGCACATGAAAAAATTTTATAAATTAGTAAAGCAATTTTTAGCAAACAATTTTACCCACGGATTTGCCCGAAATGGATTTGCACAAGGAAAAATTGTGTAGATTAACAAAGGAAATTATTTAGTAAATAATTTTGGCAATGGATTTACCCGAAATGGATTTTCACATGGGAAAATTATAAAAATTAACAAAAAAATGTTTAGTAAGTATATCCACAAAAATATACGATCAATTCAATGATTTTATATAAAATTTTATTGCATTAGTTGGGTATCCATTGTTTATTATCAAATTTTGAAAGAGTTTATCGATTTGTTTTTTGCATAAATAAATATTACTACATATATATATATATATATATATATATATATATATATATATATATATATATATATATATATATATATTCTGAAAAATAAATCCTTATTTGAACCCCTTAATTAACTGTAAAATGCAATCATTCCTTAGAAAGGAAAATTGGTGGATGCGCAGCTTTTCTTTAATAAAACGTTTTTTAAAAAGGTATCTCAAGTTTCTGAAAACCAAATTTGGTAGAAAGCATTTTTTTTATTATGCATGCAAATAGCTTCAATAAAGTATGATTAGAAAGGTTTTAACATGCAATTATGACAAGTTTAATTGTTTTAATTTATATTATTTTTATCAGGACATTTTAGACAACTGTAAACCATTTCGCGCAGTACTGATATACAAGAAAAAAAAAACAATCAACTGAAAGAAAAGTTTAAAATCAAAATTTTTTGTAGCGCTAGATAAAAATAGTCTTCCATTTCACCAGCCAATTACCAAGTCATATAATGAAAACACAGTATATTATATATCTTTTTATCTAGCAGGGGTGATTGTGAGCCCAAGTCAAAATTCCGGAAAATTTATTGAAAAAAAAAACCGTTTACATTGAAAAATTAGAAAAAATTTAAACAAGTTTTTTTTTTTCCTTTCTCTCAAAATTTCTTAGTTTACTTAAAGTATATTTAAATAAATTTTTATTCTAGAGTTACATATACCTATACCATTTACACATACCTATGATTACCTGGAGAAGAAATTAAAATTTACAAATATGTCTTTCTGTTTTGAGTTTATGATTATAACAACTATTTACTGATAAAAAATGAATATTAATCATGAATATAAGCTTATAAAGTATATCTCTGGCTCTCCCCTACAAACAAATAAAATAAAGTGTGTTTTTAAGTTTCACCTTTGAAAATTTGATTTCCGGAAACTTCTGTGATCAATGAATTTTTGAAACTTCTGGACCTTCGATCTCCGGAAACTTCCGGATCACTATTAGCGAAAAATCCGGAAATCCGGATTTTTTCCGGAGCACAATCAGCCCTGATCTAGTGCTCAAGGATCACATAAAATTACAGTCAGGAGCTTTGTACCATTAACTACGAAGAAATTTCACATTAATAAAAAATAACTTGAACATTTATGATAAAAATTTTAATGCTCATAATAAAAAACAACAACATCCGAATTTTCAAATAAACACGAATCCTATTAGGAAATCCTGCATTCCAAAGAACTTATCTGGCCAAGTTAGTATAATATCTTTTAAAATTAATCAGTAATGAGTTGCGATAAAAATATTTGATTTTAAACTATAAAGTCACGTCACCTTATTTCAATTTATCCTAAATCAGATGCATATTTAGTTTCTATTTGATATTCTTATTCATGCTTCAAAATAAATGTAGAAAAAACCTTTTTTTGGATAAAAGAAATTTTCTTTCATGAGTAATTTAAAAGTTCAAATCACTGTGTAGGCTCAAAAAAATTGAATAAAATAACCAGAACACGTTCATACATGTAGAGTGTCAGCCAAGCATCTAATCAAAATTGACTGGTTAATGTTTGTAATTTATTTCCCTTGCTGTATTAAAGTCCTAGATAGCATCATTATTACACATTAAACAATTTTTGCACTCTAATTTCATAGAAATTTTCACTTACTAACAGATTTTCTTCCTAGTTTTCAAAACATTTTTAACAGGAGTTTTACTTAAAGATGTAATGTAACTTGAAATATATGTTTTTAAGGAATAATTTTTAAAAAACTCAAAATCAAACGCAGATTTTGAAACTTCTGAAATTTCAATTGCATTTTAAAATGAAACCCAAAGACGCTTTTTCCTAAATGTGCTGTGTTTTATATTTTTTATTATTAGAAGCATAATTTTTTCCTATTTTTCAAAGCAGTTCAAACGGGATATTCGCTTTAAGATGTAGAGCTACTTGAAATATTTTTCTTCCAAGGAATAATTTTTAAAATTCTCAGAATCAAATGCAGATTTCGTAATTTTTGAAATTTCCACTGCATTTTTAAGTTAAACCAAAGATGACGCTTTTTCTTAAAATGTGCTGACACGAATTTTCCTCTTCTTTTTTTTCGGTAGCAGAATTTTTCCTACTTTTTAAAGCATTTCTAACGGAATACTCACTTAAAGATGTAGAGCAACTTGAAATATTTTTCATCCAAAGAATAATTCTTAAAATTCTCAGAATCAAACGAAATTTTTTGGAATTTCCACCACATTTTTAAATTAAACTAAAGATGACGCTTTTTTCCTAAATTGTGCTGACCCGAATTTTTCTTCTTTTTTTTAAATAGCAGAATTTTTCCTATTTTTCAAAGCATTTCTATTAAAATACTCACTTAAAGATGTAGAGAAACTTGAAATATTTTTCTTCCGAAGAATAATTCTTAAAATTCTAACGCAGAATCAAACGCAGATTTCGTAATTTTTGGAATTTCCACAGCATTTTTAAATTAAACCAAATATGACGCTTTTTCCTAAAATGTGCTGACAAGAATTTTTCTTTTCTTTTTCTTAGTAGTAGAATTTTTCCTATTTTTCAAAGCAGTTCAAACGGGATACTCGCTTAAGGATGTAGAGCAACTTGAAATATTTTTCTTCCAAGGAACAATTCTTAAAATTCTTAGAATTAAACGCAGTTTTCGAAATTTTTGGAATTTCCACTGCATTTTTTAATAATGACTCTTTTTCCTAAACTTTTCTGACATTTTTGATAAATATCACTCAGTGAATCGACTATCCGCATTCCCACGAAATACACTACCATATTTAGCTTTCGCAAGTGGTCTGCAAATGTTAATTTCGTCCCTTTCAACGCCCTTCATCGAAAAGCCGGGAGCCTTGTGAAGGTCGTTGTAATGGAATTGTTAGGTCAGTGGAACATAAAAAACACTTTCATTTTGCAATTAAATATTAGATTGAGGCTCTCTATGGGGGTAAATTGCATCAGGTATCAGGGATTTTCGTCCATGAGGGAATGTGAACGATAAAGTGGAACTTTCTCCTGTTGGCGATTACAGAGGCGTTTGACTTACAGAGGCGTTGATGATGCTCCACTTTCTGGAGTTTTCTAAATGTAGAGACGCATTGCAAAACAAAAGTAACTTCCCTTTTCGACCAAAATCATGCCTGCGAGATATCTGAATTTCTAAAATGGACCAGCGGTGATGAAATATCAGGGCCTGATTATTACTTGTATGCAAGAAATGAATGCATTTTATTTCGGAAAGATCTTCCTCAAAATTATGAAATAGCCTTTTTTGTATTTTTTTCGTATTAATTAAACTTTTCATTTATTATGATTTTACCTACATGTACAGCAATAATGCACAGATTCTAATTAACCCTTTGACACAGATGTGACACCAGTGTCTCATATATATATACAGAGAGGGAGATAGAAAGAGTCTTTGTTCAAGTGTAATTTAAAAATAAAATGCACTAGGGGCAGCAAATTTAAGTGTAAACAATAAGGGAACGAAAACGTTATCGAAATCTAGTGAAAAAATCGGGATTAAAACAATGAAAACCACTTTGATTGCCTTATGAAACTCGAAAGTGTTTTGCATAATTGAGGTTTGCAAAATGCAAACTTGGAACGAAATCGATTTAATTGTTCTTGAGAAATTGAACTTTAAATTTAAAGCTTTTTTGAAATTCGATTTCTCAAAAAAAAAAATAATAAATATTTGCCGATTTAGTTCAAATTTTGCATTTTTCCCCGCTGACACTAGAAAATAAAGATTAGGGATTTTTGACCATAGAAAAACAGTCTAATAGACACTAATAAAATGAGTTAGATTATCTGAATTATATTTGTGCAATTTTATTCCCAAAAAAGCTGTTTGATTTTTTTTTTCATTCATATTCAAAAATTTATGATCAATTGATTTTCCAAATTTAAGAAGGTTCAATGATGAATAACTATTTCTCTAAGATCTAAATACTTCCAAATAGGAGCTAATTTGAAAAATTATTGTTTGGAAGTGAGCCATGTTCGGAAGATTTTACCTTTAATGCAGAAAAAGATACCGGTGTTTCATGCTGGATTTCATAACCTTAAATTATTAAAATGCTAAATACAATATTTTTTTTACTTATTTTGTCCTAAATTATTACAGAATACGGAAGAATAAGTTTAATAAAAATTCTACATCAAAGAGTGAGACCACTTTGATAATGTAACAGTAACTATATTTGAAGAATTTAAAAATTATTTCAAAATATTTATCATATAAATTTGTTGGTAGCTGAATGTTCCTTTTATAATGCATTTAACTAATCAGTAAAAGTGATTTGTTTTTAAAACAATTTTATTTTAGTTTGCACCACAAATTATTTTGTACTGTAATTTTTTCAAAATAATCAAAATAAAGAAAAAAATCTAGTAACTTTTAGGTACATAAAACTTTTCTCTAAAATATTTTTTCTTTTTTATTCTCATTATACCTCTTTCTACTTTAAGAAATTAAAAAGACAAATTAATAAAACAGATAACTGTCTTTACACTAAAGCTTATAATTATTTCTAAAATTCACAATGTGATATCACTCTTATTAAATCTCGATATTTAAAAAGTTCGTATTCATGTTTTTAAGGAATACCAAGGCAACAATTTTAAAATTTTCTATTGAATAGATGAACCTCATGCCACTATAAAAGTCATAATTATTCCAGTTTTATGATTCTCTAAAATGTGCAACAAATTAAGCTGACTAAATTCAGACTTTAAACTATAAAAAAGTCCCTCTTAGAGTTTTTTTAGTAAAACCAGTCTACAATTTTAAAATTTGTCAGTAAATAATATTACATAAACGTACGACATTGAAAGTTATAAACGAAGATTATTCTCTCTGTTGTACAATTCTCTAAAATGCGCTGTATGTAATAATGATACTACAGAAATTCAAGACCGTAAGACACTAAAAAACTCTAAAACCATCATGCTCACGATTTTGCAATTCTCTAAATTTCGAGGTATGTCATAATGAAACTACTTAATTTCAATACCGTACTGTACTAAATGTTCTCTTGTATTTTTCAATTCTCTAAAATGAGTGATGTAACATAATGATGTTACAGAAATTAAATTAAAGACAGTCATTGTAAAGGCTCTGAACCATTATTCCCTCAAATTTTCAATTCTCTGAAGTGCGCAGTATGACATAATGAAGTTATTGTAATTTAAGATCGCATGACGCTAAAAGCTATAAGCTTACCGTTATGTTCTCTATTTAATAACTTTTTAAATGGCGCAGTGCGTCATAATGAAGCTACAGAATTTCAAGACCGTAATACACTAAAAGACTCTAAAGACATTATCCTCACGATTTTACAATTCTCTAAATTGCGAGGTATGTTATAATGAAACAACTTAAATTCAAGACCGTACGGTACTAAATGTTCTCTTGTATTTTTCAATTCTCTAAAATGAGTGATGTAACATAATGATGCTACAGAAATTAAATTAAAGACAGTCACTGTAAAGGCTCTGAACCATTATTTCCTCAAATTTTCAATTCTCTAAAGTGCGCAGTATGACATAATGAAGTTATTGTAATTTAAGATCGCATGACGCTAAAAGCTATAAGCTTACCGTTATGTTCTCTATTTAATAACTTTTTAAATGGCGCAGTGCGTCATAATGAAGCTACAGAATTTCAAGACCGTAATACACTAAAAGACTCTAAAGACATTATCCTCACGATTTTACAATTCTCTAAATTGCGAGGTATGTTATAATGAAACAACTTAAATTCAAGACCGTACGGTACTAAATGTTCTCTTGTATTTTTCAATTCTCTAAAATGAGTGATGTAACATAATGATGCTACAGAAATTAAATTAAAGACAGTCACTGTAAAGGCTCTGAACCATTATTTCCTCAAATTTTCAATTCTCTAAAGTGCGCAGTATGACATAATGAAGTTATTGTAATTTAAGATCGCATGACGCTAAAAGCTATAAGCTAACCGTTATTTTCTCTATTTAATAACTCTTTAAATGGCGCAGTGCGTCATAATGAAACTACAGAATTTCAAGACCGTAAGACACTAAAAAACTCTAAAACCATTATTCTCACGATTTTACAATTCTCTAATATGCGCAACATGACATAATGATGCTATAGATATTTCAAGTAATAGTTCTTCTCAAGATTTTTACGCAATAAACAACTTGTTTGCCATTTATCTATGCAATAACTATCTTTAATCTATTTTTGGTCCTTTAAAATTGCAAATTGCATTTTGCTTTGTTAGAACAATGGAATTGATGCTTCTGAATATGGAATAGTTTATTTCCCGCTAGATATTTCACGCTCAAACAAATAGCTGATAAACTTTGACCTGTTGGAACCCTTAGGAATCTATGGAATGATAAAGAATGTAATATAATGATTTATAAACAACTTAAAAATAACCATTACTTCTTGAAACCATGATTTCCTTTCGCACTCATAAATAAGTAGTAATAAATTCAAACACGCATGCGCAAGAAATATTGTGATCAAAATATCTGCAATATCAAACAGTCGCGGACATGATTACATTTTCTTTAAAATTTTGTATCATAATATGAAATTTAAAATAAAAAAGGCTATTCCGCCATTTGTGAATGTCATATTTGTAGACTTTAAAAGTAAACTCAATTTAAAAACTCAAGCTGTCCTAATATTTTTTTTCAAAAATAACTTTTGGCGCTATTTACACTTACATAGTACATTATATAGTACTTATTTACATTTTTGCTGACTTTCTTATTTACATTTATAATATTTTTTAAAGTTGAATTTTTTTTAAATTTTTAAAAATTAAAAACCGGTTGTTACGGATGTAACATATTGTGTTGCGTCCGCAACAGCCACTTTTTAATTTTTTCATTCTTTCGTGTTTATTTTTCATTTGTTCATATTAAATTTAATTTGATGATTTTACACTTAATGATAACATGATGATTTTTCATTAATTCATACATTACATAATCATTAATGATTTTATATGTTTTTTTTTTGTCATTAATGTTTTTGCATTCTTAATTATACTCCGCAGTCATAGCGGCTGAGCAAAAGCGCTGGATTATTTTTAATTTACGAATTATCTATACAAATTGTTAAAAACATTTTCACCAAAAAAAATTCTAAAAAAATTATTATACTTTACGGAAATAATATTTCTGCTAAAAAAATCATTATTCTGTCTAGTAAAACCAAAATATACGGAATTTAAACCACTCATTTAGCAATTTTTTCGTTCATATGGCACCTGCTTATCGGAAATTCTAGTTTTCAAAATTATAGTTTTTATTACCCTACATTTAGTAAAAAAAATATACAAAGCTAAAATGCAAACTAAGCCAACTAAAATTTTTTTGCCATGTTCTGAGACAATTTGACAAAATTACCAAATTTTACCACACATTATAAAACTATATTTTGTTATTAGTTTCAACAAAATCATTACTAAAGTGCTTCGGTAAAATTTACCGAGATTTTTGGTGCTCTGATAGAGCCGCAGACACACTAAATTTTGCCATGTTCTGGTAGTTTTACCATGTGAAAGGAATAAACAAGAGTAAGAAATAGACTTTTCAATTCTAACTCAATTCTTTATATCATTATTTTAATAATATTTCTTCAAATAAAAAAGAGAACTATAATAAACAGTGTATAAGAATAATGAATGTGGAAGTAAAAAGAGAAAAATATTAAACAGTGTATAAGAATAATGAATATAGAAATATAAAAAATAATAAACAGTGTATAAGAATAATTAATATTGAAATAGAAAGATAAAAAAAATGTGCATTGTATAAGAATAATTAATGTAGAAATAAAAAGAGAAAAATAATAAACAGTGTAAAGAAAAATTTAAGTAGAAAGAAAAGAGAAAAATAATAAACAGCGTAAAGAAAAATTTATATAGAAATAAAAAAAGAGAAAAATAATAAACAAAATATAAGAATAATTAATGTCGAAAAGTATTTTATAAAATAATAAACTTAATTTATAAAAGAACTTAAATTATTTTTTTATAAATTTAAATACGCAGGATTTTGAAATATACTAAAATATACTTCATCCTCCAATTCTTACAAGAACTTCTACTCTTAGAATTTTACCTTTTCACAATAAAGTGTTTCGATAATTTTAAGACATAACTGTTTTTATTAAAAATCATTCATTTTTATTCTAAAAATATAAATTAAATGTTTTTTTTTGTACTGGATTTGAAAGTTTTGTTCGGAAGAATTAATGCAGGCACCAACCTCAAACGGCGAAATTATTATAGGAGTGGACTTTAAAATTTAAAACATTAACCAAAGTTGGATATATTATTGAGTAAGAGATTAGCAGAAAGCAATTACTTTGAGGATTTAGTTTGCCAAAAACTTTAATTCGAGGTTTGCCTTCATTTAATATATTTGTTTATCTAATCGTTCATCTTGATGTTTGTTTGTTATTAAAAAATGTCTCAGACTTTTTTCATTGCAAAGAAACATGTGTGATTTTTTTTCCATAATAGTTTTTATGTTTTTGATTTTGTCATTTTTTTCTGTTTTTTTAGGGGAATACGTATTACAACACCAAATCAAATCACACGTGGTTAAAAATTCCAGGCAATTGGAATAACATGGGATTCAAGATTTTTAACTAATTGCCCAACAACGAATATTAAAGACAAATGTGTAGTACTGAAATGATCATTTCCAAAGGGTCCACACTGTAAAAAAGTTCGGATAAAATTACAGTCTGAAGTACCGGCACTTTGTGTGAATCATCTATTCGTTTTACCATAAAATCTCTTTTTTTCGTAAAAATTTATACACTTATTTTTACAGCAGTATTTATTTAATCAGAGTGAATCAATGATTTTACGGTAATTATTTCTGTAAAAAATTACGATTTATCAGATTTTTTACTCCATAATATGGTCCGGTAAAAATGGATTTTACCGTAAAAAGTACCAGTACCCTGAGTGCTGGTACTTTTTATCATAATTTAATCTGGAATTTTTACACTGTTCCTTGATAAGAGGATTATTTAAGAATAAATTCTGTTATGTGTGCAAAACTGAAATGTAATAAATGTATTTTAAAAAATGTTCTTTACCTAAATCAAGAAGATTATATTCATGCAAATATTCTATAATTCTTTATTCTATATTCTGCATTATTCTATATTCTATATTATTCTATGTTCTTTTTTATTCTATAATTCTATATTTCTTCCGCAAAAATTCTATAACTCCTTATATCTTTTAAAAAACTATAAAAAAAGTAGGTATATTTAGATAAATGAACGAAAACTTAGAAGCAGTATTTGAACTATATTTTTTATCATGCTTTTATAGTCAGATATATATTTTGTCATGTACATTATAAAAAGTAAAAAGAAAGAAAAAATAATAAGCTTTAAAATATTTTTAAATTCTTATTTTATAATTCATGAAAAAAATTAATACATTAAAAACGAAATTTTAAATTTAAAAAAAAATCATCTCCAGAATAAAGAAATCTTCACACATTTAATAGCTTAATTCAAGTTTTATTCAGGACATCACGTTCTCAAATTTCACATCTGAGTCTAAAAAAAAATCACATTCACTTTCATTCATGTCTATCTTTCTCACGGGGCATCCTCTTAAACGTCCGGAGGGCTGATGCCCCACATTACACCTGAAATAAACGTAGACTCTTGCGTCAAGTTTTCACTCTCGAAATAGCTTCCTTTAAGAGTGGGCCCCACTATCATATCTTGACCTTTTCCTTCTTCATCTGAAGAAGACACTTCTTTGTGCGCTTTATTAAAGAACAGGTGCCTTTTCGCCATTTTTAACTTTTTTCCAATTCCCATACTTAAAAGAACAGTGGTCCGATAAATGGAAGAAATCTGTGTAGATTTCGTTCCGAATGACTTGAAAAGAATAAGGAAGCTTTTATAGATTTTATTGTACACGTGCAATTATCGCATTATGAAACCATCTAACAACATTTTTATGAAAATTAATTTCTAAATACTTTAGAGTAGGGAAATTATGTAATTCTTATAAGTGAAAAATTTATGAACACATTACTTAAATGCTTGTAAAAATTAACCGATGGTTTTGGAAATAATTTCTCGCTATGAATAATTTAGAAATAGTTTTTTTTTCCAATTATCATTCGTATTTGAACTGTCATCCATACAAAATTCCATACAAAATGAAACAAATCGAAGTAGATTTTGTTCCGAATGACTTGAAAAGAATAAGGAAGTTTTTTTACAGATTTAATTGTGCATGGGTGATTATCGCATTATGAAACCATCTTACAACTTTTTTATGAAAATTAGTTTTTTAATACTTTAGAGTAGGACAAAAAAGTATTTCTTATAAGTTAAAAATTTATGAACACATTACTTAAATGCTTGTAAAAATTAACCGATGGTTTTGGAAATAATTTCTCGCTATGAATAATTTAGAAATAGATTTTTTTCTAATTATCATTCGCATTTGAACTGTCATCCATACAAAATTCCATACAAAATGAAAGAAATCGAAGTAGATTTTGTTCCGAATGACTTGAAAAGAATAAGGAAGTTTTTTTACAGATTTAATTGTGCATGGGTGATTATCGCATTATGAAACCATCCTACAACTTTTTTATGAAAATTAGTTTTTTAATACTTTAGAGTAGGGCAAAAAAGTATTTCTTATAAGTGAAAAATTTATGAACACATTACTTAAATGCTTGTAAAAATTAACCGATGGTTTTGGAAATAATTTCTCGCTATGAATAATTTAGAAATAGTTTTTTTTTCCAATTATCATTCGTATTTGAACTGTCATCCATACAAAATTCCATACAAAATGAAACAAATCGAAGTAGATTTTGTTCCGAATGACTTGAAAAGAATAAGGAAGTTTTTTTACAGATTTAATTGTGCATGGGTGATTATCGCATTATGAAACCATCTTACAACTTTTTTATGAAAATTAGTTTTTTAATACTTTAGAGTAGGACAAAAAAGTATTTCTTATAAGTTAAAAATTTATGAACACATTACTTAAATGCTTGTAAAAATTAACCGATGGTTTTGGAAATAATTTCTCGCTATGAATAATTTAGAAGTAGATTTTTTTCTAATTATCATTCGCATTTGAACTGTCATCCATACAAAATTCCATACAAATTGAAAGAAATCGAAGTAGATTTTGTTCCGAATGACTTGAAAAGAATAAGGAAGTTTTTTTACAGATTTAATTGTGCATGGGTGATTATCGCATTATGAAACCATCCTACAACTTTTTTATGAAAATTAGTTTTTTAATACTTTAGAGTAGGGCAAAAAAGTATTTCTTATAAGTCAAAAATTTATGAACACATTACTTAAATGCTTGTAAAAATTAACCGATGGTTTTGGAAATAATTTCTCGCTATGAATAATTTAGAAATAGTTTTTTTTTCCAATTATCATTCGTATTTGAACTGTCATCCATACAAAATTCCATACAAAATGAAACAAATCGAAGTAGATTTTGTTCCGAATGACTTGAAAAGAATAAGGAAGTTTTTTTACAGATTTAATTGTGCATGGGTGATTATCGCATTATGAAACCATCTTACAACTTTTTTATGAAAATTAGTTTTTTAATACTTTAGAGTAGGACAAAAAAGTATTTCTTATAAGTTAAAAATTTATGAACACATTACTTAAATGCTTGTAAAAATTAACCGATGGTTTTGGAAATAATTTCTCGCTATGAATAATTTAGAAATAGATTTTTTTCTAATTATCATTCGCATTTGAACTGTCATCCATACAAAATTCCATACAAAATGAAAGAAATCGAAGTAGATTTTGTTCCGAATGACTTGAAAAGAATAAGGAAGTGTTTTTACAGATTTAATTGTGCATGGGTGATTATCGCATTATGAAACCATCTTACAACTTTTTTATGAAAATTAGTTTTTTAATACTTAGGGCAAAAAAGTATTTCTTATAAGTCAAAAATTTATGAACACATTACTTAAATGCTTGTAAAAATTAACCGATGGTTTTGGAAATAATTTCTCGCTATGAATAGTTTTTTTTTTTTTTTTTTTTTTGCATGGATGACAGTTTTCTTATTTGAACTGTTATACATACAAAGTGAAAGAAATCGATGAAGATTTTGTTCCGAATGACCTGAAAACAATAAGAAAGATTTTATAGATTTAATTGTGCATGGGTGATTATTGTATAATGAAACCATCTTATACCTTTTTTAATGATGATAGTTTAGAGTAGGACAATTATGTTATTCTTGTAGGTGAAAAATTCATGAACACGAACTTACATACTTGTAAAAATTAACGCGTGATTTTGGAAATTATATCTTGTTATGAATAGTTTGGAAAAAGATTTTTTCAATTTTGATACTTATTCGAAGTGCGGGCCAATGAATAAAAGAAATTGATGTAGGTTTTGTACCAAACTAACCACAGTCGGGCTAACGGCAAGGGAGTTCTCATCCATGATCCATCTACCATTGAAGATATTATGCGTCAGCACTGTGATCGGGGCAAGCCGGATGCAGAATTCGTATCGACAAGCCATCGTTGGGATTCGAACCCGGTTCACCTCATTGGAAGGCCAACCCTCTATCCCATGAGCCAACGCGGCTGCATATAAATCCATTTTTTATATCCATCGTTGAACAGCCGACCCAATTTTTAGGTTTACGACTACTAATGTTCAACTCCGTAGCCTTGTAATTCTGAACCAATCCAGAAGACAAGGAAACTCTTGGATCAGTATCCCCAGAGTTATTGATGTGTTATGGGAACATGGAGGACTTTGCGACTTGACAGATTTAACGTGCATCAGTCAACATTTACAACACGGGGAATCTTCGGCCGGCGTGGGTCGAACCCACGAACTCTTGGACATGGGCCCAGCGTCCTACCGACCAGGCTATACATAAATTCATTGTAATTTTTATCAATAATTGGAAGTTATACCGTTACATCTAAGTCGTAATCAATTTTTATAATCACAGTAATATCTACAAAACATGCCGAGTTTTATAACCGTATTAAAAACATTCTAGAATAGAATTTACTGGAAATTTTCCTATAGGACATTTCCGTTTGTTAACATCCCGAAAATCCTAGAACCATTCAAAGCACAAAACCAAAGGATATCAATTAAGAGAAATAGCCTACCTCTTGCACAGAGTGATAAAAATAGGGAATTAAAATAGGAGCTCAGAAAGTAAAAGTGTTAATTTGAATAATTGGTAAAATAAAAGAGGTAGAGGGAGATAATGTGTGATTAACAGCATCATCATAATAAAATAAGAAGAGAAACGAAGAAAACAAGAAGTTAACTAACAAAAGTTATATAAAGTTTTAAAAAATGAAACAAAACGTAGATGATAACTTCGGTACATAGTAAAAATAAACGGAACCTGAAAACGAAATAAGTAGCTGATATTTTTAAAAAATTATGACTGACTGTTTAAAAAATTCCCTTAACTATTGCCCAGTACCATATATGGCAACGTTACTTTTAAAAAGTAACGAGTAAAAGTACAAGTATTTTTAAAAAAAGTAACGAGTAAAAAGTAAAAAGTTCTTATTTTAAAAAGTAACGATTTAAAAGTACATTTCTAGGAAATCGAAAATTCAAAGTAACCTAAGACTTTATTGAATAATATTCTTATGTTCTTTAATGTTTTCGCAAAATTGTTGTTATTTATTTAATTATTTTTAATTTTGAAAGTTATGGATATTAATTTATTTTTAAATTCGGAAGAATATTATAATATAATTTTATAATATAATCGTATAGTATAATTTTAATATCAAACTTTTCATGGATTTGCACGAAAAAGAAATTTTATCTATTGATTTTAATTTTTAGTTTATTATTTTTATTTATTTAAATTACCATTGATTTAAAGTTTTACTCTTTAGAAACGCGTTTTAAAATCACAAACATAAACAAAGTAAACACGGGGTTTCAGATAGCTTTGTGATCTTTGAGCTTGTAAAAAATAATTGAATGTGCAGTATAAGTTGTAACAGAAGGTATTTAAACACAAAGTTAGCTGTGAATGCATATATGTTGCTCATTAATTTTATGAATTAAAAAAACATAAGCATTTTTTTTTATTTAAATTTTCTTTTCTTTTCTAATTTTTTAGAAAGCTTAACGAGTTTCAGAAAAAAGTAACGATTTCATTCGATATTTCCGTTACAAATACTTGTACTTTTTCCCTAAAAAAGTAACGAAAGTACAAGTAAAAGTACTAAATTTAAAAAGTAACGAAAGTACAAGTAAAAGTGCTAAATTTAAAAAGTAACGAAGTACAAGTAAAAGTACGTACTTTTTACTTGTACCGGCGGTAACGAAAGTAAAAGTACTGCCATATATGTCCAGTACTACGGTGTTGTTTTCGAAGGTAAAGTATACCATTACCCGGTATTCCTTAATCTGATGTTTTCTTTCTTTAATTTAAAAACCACTGCCCGGTATTTCTTTCACTGACGTTTTTTTAATATACTTTAGGTGAAATTCGTAGCTACCCGGGGAGAAATAATTATCTGAACTACTAAAAAAAAGTGGATGCATATAATAATTAAAATAAAAAATAATGCAAAGTGGGACAAATTCGAAGAGCGATATGTTTTTAAATGCATTTTTTAATTAAAAAAGGCAATTTTTTTTCGATTTCCAAATTCTAAAATAGAAAACAAATTCAAGCTGATGCGTCTGTTTAGAAGAAGAAAAAAATAATGCTGACCTGCATTTCTTACATTTCACTATTTTGAAAAATATTTGCAACACCCTTTAGAGCAGTGTTTCTTAACCTTTTTGGTATAATGAACCCCTTTTAAAATTTTTTAAGAAGTCACGGACCACCCCCTGTGAAAAAAATTATTGCAAAAAACGTCAATTATTAGAAAACATTTAATTTTATTATTTTAATAGTATACAAAAGTTTTAAAATTAAAATTTTTGATGTGAAGGTTGCTGCTGCTTTTCCTTTCTTAACAAATTGAATTTGGGGATGGTTTTCAACAAAGCAAACGGGCATATCATGTTCAACAATCAATCGATTTCGATGTTATGTTTTTATTGTCACACTGTAGCAAACGGAATTATAGCTGCCATAGCTCGCTTTACAAGCAATGGGTAGGCTTCCAAACGTTTTAAAAACTAGGAGTAGTCAGCGGACCCCCAAAATATAACTCATTGACCCCTTAGGGGTTCATGAACCACAGGTTAAGAAACCCTGCTTTAGAGTCTATAGAATCGGCTGGGAATTGAAGATCTAATGCTATAGGATTATTGTTTTGTAATCTGACAGGATTGCTTCAATTTATATTTTTACCTTTACTTATAGCCGAGTTAAAGGTTTAACTTTGTTTTACGGCTTTTTTTGGAAATTTTGATCTTTTTTGCCGTGCCCAACAAATATCGATGATATGCATCTGTTTAGCATGCTTTGCTTGAGTTGAAGTAGCAAAGGTTTATACGTGACTTCCACTCACCGAAATAGAAGTTGAAGTTAAGATATGACCTGGAAATTGCAAGGTACCCTTCCTTCTCCACCCTCAAACGCAGCATCAATGAATTGAAATTTGTTGTAGGCGTTCATTATCATGCGAGAGAGGACTATTTACTTGTGCTTATCCATATATACATCTGGGGTTCAAAAGGTCGTGGAAGAAGAAAGCAACAGAGTTCGTGAATTTGTAGTTACGTGAATATCATTATGGGAGTTTTCATCATCATTTATCTGGGAGCTGAGTATTATTGAATAAATTATCTTCCAAAGGAGGAAACACTTCCCATGAAAGTATATCTCACTCATAAATCACATAAGGTATTCTTTTACTGATGGAAGCGCGTATATTTAGCCAAAATGTAGGAAACTGTTGTGCCGCTAACGGAAGAAAAATTTTTACAACGTGAATATATCATTGTGAATATTATAATTTCTATAATAAGTTTTGAAGACCCAGATTTTATGTCTATAATTGGGTTCAAGACTAATAAATAGTCTTATCGATATTTATTGAATTTAGACAATGTGACATTTTTGTTTGCGTCTGGATTAAAGATTTATAAATAATTTACATTAAAGAGTATTTTGTTTTCAAATGTCATTATAGATCTATTACAGTGCCATTCAATGCCAATTTGAAATTTACTAGTCCAAATGCATCATTGCAAGCATTAAATCTTCAAAAATAATTTAAAACGACTTATATTTTAGGCCTACAACTGGGTTTAAGATTGTTAAATAATTTTTTTTCAATAGTTATAGAATATCATAATCTGCTTTAGTTGATTCAATATTAACAAACAATTTACTTCAATGGGTAGGGTTTTTGCATGCTGCTGTAGGACTATTATAATACATACCACTAAAAGCTGTTTCATACATTCAAGATTAGTCAATATTTGTCCATGTATGCCTATCGTAGATTTTATTAGAGGTAAGACGGGCAAGTGATTGTTAACTGAAGAAAGCTCGTAAATTCTAGCGGTTCGTAAGGTTTATTACGACCATTAAACTAAATATTATATATATATATATATAAAAGTTCAAAATGAAGAATAAAACAAGGAAAAATTATTATAGACATATGAAAGAAAGAAAAAAAGGGGGGGGGGAATAATAAGTGAAAAAATAACAAACAACAGTTTATATAATGTATAAAAAAAAAAAAAAAAAAAAAAAAAAAGGATGAAATTTTATTTAAAGAACCGGAAAAATAAAACCGGGAAAAAAAAGATATAATCTTTTCTTCAGCCCACACGATTATATCCGCAAAACAGAGTGCTTTCTGATATCGTATCAATAAAGCCAAAGCAAAATATATCAATACAATAGTCTGAGGAGCACTCAAAAAAATTTTTTATAAAAATGACAACAAATAAAATACATCACAAAAAGTAAAAATAGCATGTAAAAACAGAAAATAGAATAAAATAAAAAACATTTAAAAGGGACTATAAAGCGAGTAGCAAAATCAGATCAACTTAAAAGGACAGAAAATTTTTCAAGAATGATTTAAAAATGTTTTCGCAGAAAGATTGCCAGATTACAAAATATGAAAACAAAAAAGCAAATTGAGTGTAACAAGAGGGTTTTAAAGTGTCGTTCTTACTGCACTGCTGAAGTGATTTGTTATTCTGAGCTTTGATTTATTAGTTACCAAGGATGGGCCCGAAATGGATATGCGCAAGGTAATATTATGCTGGATAATTTTAAAAATTGATCATAAATAGTTTTAAAATATAGATGTTTATTTAAGAAAAAATGTAAAATAGAAAAGAGAAACATAAATTGCCTGTTTTGCAAATAATTTTAGCCGCGGATTTGCACAATATGGATAAGCACAAAGAAAAATTATTTAAATTATCAAAGAAAAATAATTTTTAATAGATAATTTTAACACGGATTTGCTCGAAATGGATTTGCACATGGAAAAATTAACAAAGAAAAAAATTTTAGTAGATAATTTTAGCCACGGATTTGCCCGAAATGGATTTGCACATGGAAAAATTGTATAAATTAATAAAGAAATTTTTAGCCACGGATTTGACCGAAATGGATTTGCACATGGAAAAACTGTATAGATTAACAAAGGAAATAATTTAGTAAAGGAATTTTTAGTAAATAATTCTAACCACGGATTTGCCCGAAATGGATTTGCACATGGAAAAACTATACAAATTAACAAAGAAATTATTTAGTAAATAATTTTGGCAATGGATTTACCTGAAATGGATTTGCACATGGGAAAATTATGAAAATTAACAACCAAAAAAAATTTTTATTAAATATATCCACAAAAATATACGATTTTATATAAAATTTTATTATTTTAGTCGGGTATTCATTGTTTTTTATCAAATTTTGAAATAGTTTATCGATTTGTTTTTTGGATAAATAAATATTACTACATATTCTTTCAATTCTGTTCATTTCATTAAAAGTGGTATTTAAATAGATGCTCCTAGAAACATTAGAATTCCAAGTAACTAGTTTATTAATATTAAAATTAAAATCATTTCTTTTATCGTATAAATCAGCAAGAATCAGATATTTTCAGCTTTCATAATACCCAAATCCAAAAAATTGAAATTAATATTATCATCATGATTACGAAGTAAGATTAATTCCTCAGGGTATATATCACTCAATAAAATAGTAAAATCTTGGAAATTAAAGATAATTAAGTCATCAATATATCTAAAAACAAATTTAATACTAAGAGTAAAATTTTTTTCATAATAATGCAAAAATAAGTTAGCTTAGAGAGATGAATAATTAGATCCTTGTGGTATTCCATTAATTGGAAGAAAAATATCCTTTCCATTGTAAAGATAATTACTAAAAAGACAAAAATTGATCAGAATTTCCCAATAATCAAAATCGCAACAAAGGATTTTTTTAAAATCATAATAATAATTCAAAAGGACATCTTTTAGTTTAGAAAGGGGAATGCTATTGAAAAGATCCTGGAAATCAAAAGTCGCAATAGAATTAATTTTATTATGTTTAATGAAATCTAAAATATATATATATACTAGGAGGCTCCGCCCCCTGCTCGCCAACCCCCCCCCCCCCCGAATTGCTACGCAATCCTATGTGGTTCACGCCGTGAACCATAGCTCGCTGCTCTCGCTCGCCAATGAACACAATGTTCTAGCACAAAGACATAATATATCATCATCAAAGACATAGTATTTTATAATCAAAGACATAGTATTGTACTTATGTAGAAGAATTCTACCAATGTTCTTATTGGCTTTTAAAAAAGTATATTAGCTATTTAGATTGTACATGATGAAAAAATCAAAACATTAGCTAAATAAGAAACATATTAGCAAAATAAATTATCAAATATTGCTTCACTAATATTCTGCGTTTTAAAGCGTGAAAATTCAATGCATAAATAAACGCGAAATATAAAAAAATTCAATGTATTCAATACAAACACTTAAGCGTTTTTTAGACGTTTAGGTAGCTCCCAGTAGAAAAATATCAATTCAACAGCGGCCTTTTAAAGCATTCTCACTTCAATTAATTAATTAATTCCTAATTGAGTTTAAATTAAATATTGTCATGTTTTTAGTGCATGAATCTGAATTGAACAACCTGATAATGCTCACTCTGGTTATTGTTATCTGGTTGCTCACTACGTGCTCTTGCGCGCCGAATCCAATCAATTAAAAATGAAAACTGTTGATAGCGCGAGAAAAGAAATATCATCCGTTTTATTGATACATACATACGTACGTATTAGCGCTTTATGTAATATATATATATATATATATATATATATATATATATATATATATATATATATATATATATAAAATCTTTCTGCGAAAATATTTTTAAATCATTCTTTAAAAATTCCCGTCCATGTAAGTTGATCTGATTTCGCTACTCGCTTTATAGTCCATTTTTATACTGTTTTTTCTTTTTCTTTTATTTTCTGTAATTACATGTTATTTTTACATATTTTTACTCTTTGTGTTCTACTTTATTTGTTGTAATTTTTATAAAAATTTTTTTGAGTGCTCCTCTCACTATTGCATTAATATATTTTGCTTTGGCTTTATTGATACCATATCAGTAAGCACTCTGCTTTGCGGATATAATCGTGTGAGCTGATGGAAAGATTATATCCTTTTTTTCCGGTCTTTTTACCGGTTTTTTAAATAAAAATTCATCCTTTTTTTTTTAACTGTTGTTTGTTATTTTTTTACTTATTATTTCCCCCCCCCCTTTTTATAATTTTTCTTTGTTTTATTCTACATTTTGAACTTATATATATATATATATATATATATATATATATATATATATATATATATATATATATATATATATATATATATATATATATATATATATATATATATATATATATATATATATATATAAGTTCAAAATGAAGAATAAAACAAAGAAAAATTATAGACATATGAAAAAAAGGGGGTGGGAAATAATAAGTAAAAAAATAACAAACAACATATTATTTAAAAAAAAAAAAAAAAATGAAATTTTAATTAAAAAACCGGAAAAAAAGCCGAAAAAAAAAGATATAATCTTTTCTTCAGCCCACACGATTATATCCGTAAAACAGAGTGCTTTCTGATATTGTATCAATAAAGCCAAAGCAAAATATATTAATACAATAGTGTGAGGAGCACTCAAAAAATTTTCCTGATACTTATGATACTTATTGTTTTTCTTAACTTTCTTAGTGTTTTCTTGTATTTATTTATTTATTATATATATATATATATATATATATATATATATATATATATATATATATATATATATATATATATATATATATATATATATATATATATATATATATATATATATATATATATATATATATACACTATTGTACGGTAAATATTTCATTTTAATAAGTAATTCTCGATATTTCAATGAAAAATACATTTAAATTTTATATATAATATGAATATAAAATGATATGTATTTATGTACATAAAATGAAGAAATAAATATATACTAGGAGGCTTAGCCTCCTGCTCGCTACCGCTCGCCAACCCCCGGAACTGCTTTCGCAGTTCATTTCGGATTGCTTCGCAATCCAATACTCGCTTTGCTCGCTCATTGGATACGTTCTTAACGTCTAGCTTTTGTACACTTTTTTGAATACTGAAGTTCCGAAAACTTTTCACTGTATAAAATTCTAAACCTGTACATTTCAATACTAATTTGAAATTGCAAGCAGTTCACAAATTTTTCTTAATCACACTATTCTAAATTTTAGTTGTTGAGAAAAGTAACTGTTGTAAGTTTTGTTTCAAAGTCTTTCCCACCAGAGGGCTAAAGCCATGTGTTGTAAAACAGTATGAAATAGTAGTCTGCCACTGAACGCCGGATGTAAAGCATCGGCTCTTATAAAGAGAAATTTGTATTTTTAATTCTCTGAAGGGCTCCACCCTAATAATATGGAATTTGTAAAATAAATGTAGATATTTTTGATTGTTGATGAAGCCCATCATTTTGGGTTTTCATCAGTGTTCAGAAGGAGAACAACTATAAGTTTTTTATTTTATCACAAAAATATAAAATGTATAAAAAACAAAGAAAAGAGTAAGAAAATGAGTATAGTCATAGAAAAAGTTAAAATTATAATATAGTATAATAAAACTTTTTGTTTTAGTCATTTCTAACAATTCAAATTTCTCCGAGGCAATTCTAAAGTATAAACTAAGGTAGTATTGTTAAGTTGAAACAAAATATTTTTAGTTTCGATGTCAACAATACAATTAAATTTTTCACAAAAACGATTGTTTCCATTGTTAAATTCAATGTCAACAATTCAAATTTTTCTATGCAACTCTTAACCCTTTTAATATTACTTTTTTATGTACACATTTCTAAATGTCAGTATTCAAACACAAAACAACTTGAAGTCCTCAAATTTAGCATGAAGTTGTAAAATGTAATGAAAGAGGGTCATAGCAATAATGAAAGTAGAAGTAAAGTTAGTACTGTAAAATTAAAACAATATTTTTAATCAATGAGCCAAGTTCTTCAAGAAGCAGTTGTAGAAATAGGTTGTTTATTTAAAACTTTTTATAGAATTTCTTTAAAAATACAATTGTTAATTTGGGTATTTGGCGATACAACACTAATAGAATTGAAGGATTTGTTACGTCAATCGCTCAGAAATCATAATTTTGATCTAGTTGCGCTTCTGTATCATTTTGATTTATGTTGCTAAGTTAACTTTCAAAAAATTCTATGGCTGGCAACAGCATTTTTATTTTTTAAGTAGTTTATTTTTATTTCTTTTAGAATTCGTCATTTTTTTAGCGAAATGTTTTTTAACCTAACAGAACTCTTTGCCGACTGATATATGAAGAAAATAAAGTAAATATTTAAGTGTTGTGAAAAGATCTTATTTAGTTGTACAAAGTACTGCAGCCAAAATTTGGGAGCCACGTAAGAGAATTATATATATTAGATCGGAAACACATCTTTAAAAGGCAGAATGCTTTGGTGTTTTCAAAACGTAAACAAAACAAAGCAAACGCTGCCACCGACGGAAAAGAAATACAGCCAAAATTTGGGAGCCACGCAAGAGAATTATATATAATAGATATTACTGAATTAGTACAAAGGTATTTAAATTGTATTCAATTTGAATTTTTGATAATTTTATATTTTATTAAATATGTAATGTGTGCATATCAGAACTTGATATATGGATTAGAAGTCAGCGTGAATCTTTGTAAGTAAGCAGCTAGACAGTCACGCTCTATAAAGAGCGAGAACTAAGCCACGGCCTCGTCGTGCGGCCATTTCGATATCGTTCCACTTTTTGTAAGAATTTCATTAGAGAAAACCTTCATTAGAACTTTCGAGAAAATTTAATACCAAACATTCGGGTACGATATAGATCCACTTCCTTGTGGTGTACCCGGGAAACGTTCGATGGCTAAGAGCTCTGTAACTTAGTGGCATGCGACATAAACGCTTCTTAGTTGATTTTGATCTGTGCATCCTGTCATGGAATGCTGGTGTCTTCTCCTAACCGAAAAGGCTTGACTTGATGCAAACATTAAATAAGTTTGAAAGGTATAACATTAGAGAAAATTAAAATACCTAACATCGCTTTTCAAGGGTTTGCTTATAATTTTTTTTTTTAAACAGTTAAAGTACGAGGTGCATCCAGAAAGTAAGTTTCCCTATTTTTTTTAAAATAAAGAACTTATACTTTAAGGAACATATTTATTGACAACAAATACAGCAATGTGTCAACTATTTTTTAACATAGCCACCACCAGAATTGAGAGACTTGTCGTATCGTGGGATCAATTCTTGTATCCCTCTGTCGTTGAACTCTGCCGCCTGTGAATGGAACCAGCGTGTGACAGACATCTTCAGCTCTTCGTCGTTGCCAAAACGCTCACCGGAGGAATGGAATTTCTTGAGGTGCAAGAAAACGGGAAAATCGCTGGGAGCAAGATCAAGGCTGTAGGGTGGAGGATCAAACAACTCCGAGCCAAATTTCGTCAAATCAGCTGCTGTGCGTCGAGCAGTATGTGGACGAGCATTGTCATGGAGGAGCACAACACCTGCATTAAGCATTCCACTCCTCGCATTAAGCATTCTCCTTGTTTAGAATGGCACGTCGCAATTTCCGCATTGTTTCACAGTAACGGTCAGCGTTTACTGTTTCACCACGTGTTTCCATTCACAGACGGCAGAGTTCTACGACAGAGGGATACAAAAGTTGATCCCACGAAACGACAAGTGTCTCAATTCTGGTGGTGGCTATGTTAAAAAATAGCTGCAACATTGCTGTATTTGTTGCCAATAAATATGTTCCTGAAAGTATGAGTTCTTTATTTTAAAAAAAATGGGGAAACTTACTTTCTGGATGAGCCTCGTTAGTATTCTTTAAATGTATGGATATTTCTTAATGTTTCTCTGTGTAACAAAAAAGAAACATAATAATTTAATAGTTTTCCATTATTGTCGGTGCATTTTAATTGACTGGAAAATCACATGGTAGGATCCAGTTTTCCCACATTGGCTTCCATATTGTTATAATTGCCATCAGCATAAAATAAATAAAATCAGCATAAAATTTCCTAAAAACAATTTTGTATCCCTCATTTAAAGATATTTACCACTACTGTTATTATTATGCTTTTAATTTAAATTATTTTTTAGAAGTAGAATTTAAAGCTAAGAGAACTGTTTTCTTCTTTTACTATAACCAAATTTTACTCTATATTTTAAGATTAAGTTAATTTAAATCGGTGTCTAATATTATTAATTGTTTTACAATTATTATTTTTTGTGAAAATTACATTATTATACTATTATGAATTACGGTTAAAGAAATTAAGTTAATTTAAATCGGTTTCTAGTATTATTAATTGTTTTACAATTATTATTTTTCGTGAAAATTACATTATTATACTATTATGAATTACGGTTAAAGAAATTAAGTTAATTTAAATCGGTTTCTAGTATTATTAATTGTTTTACAATTATTATTTTTCGTGAAAATTACATTATTATACTATTATGAATTACGGTTAAAGAAATTAAGTTAATTTAAATCGGTTTCTAGTATTATTAATTGTTTTACAATTATTATTTTTTGTGAAAATTACATTATTATACTATTATGAATTACGGTTAAAGAAATTAAGTTAATTTAAATCGGTTTCTAGTATTATTAATTGTTTTACAATTATTATTTTTTGTGAAAATTACATTATTATACTATTATGAATTACGGTTAAAGAAATTCCTTAAAAAATCTAGAATCTAATGACCAGCTTCATGCATAATATGATGCATGCAAATATTATATTTAATATATCCGCCTGCTTGGTAAGCGAAAGTTTTAAATTAAGATAGCGAACTCAGAAAATTTGTTATAATAGTACACTTTTAATTTAAATGTTGTTTTTTTAAAAAAATGACAACTCTTACAACTTTTACTTTTTTAGAAAATTACTGATGTTAGTAGATCTTAATAGAATAAGGGAAATATTTGATTGTGGATACTGATGGTATAAACGAAAGCAAACGAAATTTTTTTTGTTGCATTTTTTAAGTGAATAATTTCAACTTTAAACGCGCTGGTGAGGGGCAACTAACAGAGGGCTTAAGTTCGAATCCAGCCGACTGAAGAATCCCCAAGAATTAAATGGTGACTGGTGCAAGTTAAATCTGTCGGGTCTCAAAGTCCTTCAAGTTCCCATAACAAATCAATACCTTGGGGTACTGATCCAGAAGTTCATTTGTCTTCTGGATTGGGTTGAAAATTACAATGCTACGGAGTTGAACATTGATCGTCGAAAACTCAAGTTTGAGTTTGCTGTTTAACAAGCGGTTATAAAATGAAATAATAGTTCATTAGGAGCAGTGGTAGGCTGGGGGATAGAGCGTTCGCCTTCCAATGAGGTGAACCGGGTTCGAATCCCAGCGGTAACTGGTGGATACGAATTCTGCACCCGGCTCATACCGACGACAGTACTGACATAAAATATCACCAGTGGTAGACGGATCATGCCTTAAAGCTCCCTTACCGCCAGGCTAACCATGGGAAGTTTTCGTGGTTTTCCTCTCTATGTAACGCAAATACGAGTGAATTCCATCAAAAAGTCCTCCACAAAGGCAAATTTCTTCCAATATTTGATCCAGGAATCCTCTGGATCTGGTTCAAAATTACAAGGCTACGAATTTGAACTTTAGAAGTCGTAAACTGAAAATTGGATCGGTTGTTCAACAATGGCTATAAAATAAAATGTAAAATAATAGTTGTTTAGAAAATTTTTAATTCCTAAATAGTTTGATATAAGGAAAAATTCGCTACTTTTTTAAAAAAATAAGACTAAATGACGCACACACTAGGGATAAATTTTCAACAATAGGTTATGATACTGTAATATTAGAATAATTTACAATTAGAATAATGTACGTTTATTTATGATTAGATAAATCATTTTCATTGTTTGCAAATAATCATCTCTTTAAATTCGGGATAATTTTCATCTCAAAAGCTGTTTTATATTTATGACATGGGTTATGTAAGCAAATATGGGATTGTCCGTAGTGTATGTAAATTTAAAACGAAATTATCACGCTTGCATACCATTGAAAGAAAACTCGCAGCTAAAAATAATTTTTTCGCTCAAACCATCGCCCACCGGTTACATTTATGAATGGTCCGATAAGTGGAATGACCGCTGTTAGTATGTGGGTCTTGCTTGTTGATATAACTGATGCGTCAGTTATTAAATGCAAATTTGTGACTGATGATATCCTTGATTAAGTTACTAAATGGCGACTGTTTGCATATTAAAGTTAAAAATAAAAATTCTATTGTAAAAGAAAGCGCCTTTCGTAATTAATTATTCTAGATTCTTCACAAATTGAATTAGACCGAACTCAATCAATTTATTTATTTTTTTACTTATAAAAATAGTCACTTTGTTTCCAACCTCCAACCACTGCCTCAAATTTCTTTTGTTCAGCAAAAACAGATATTTCGATATTTAAATCGGATTTTATTTTAGCAATTTCGAAAGACCATATCCAAACAAACTCGCCTAAATAGAGTACATAGGAAATGCTGCATATTTAGAGAAAGTACACCAGCGTATTTCGGCCTTAATTTAAAAAATAAACAAACAATTGCGTTTGTATTGTTATTTGCTATCGCACGAATGACTTTCTTGGTATATGGTTCCTTTGCTTCAAATTATTATTTTGCATAAAAAAGCCTACTTTCCTAAAATTAAAACATTTACTTATAATCTAGTTCAATAACACGAAAATTCCGCACTGCCGTGAACAGTAACTTTTCAACTGAAATGACAAGTATGAAAAATATCGATATACTTGGGGACTACGTCTCCTACTGATTAACCACTAAGATATTTTGTTTCTTGACAATGAACTAACTGTTACATATCTAAATTAAAAAGCATTCAATTCAATTTAAAGATACCAAAATGTTTTAATGTATTCACACAGATTTGATCTGTATAAGAATCAAATTTAAATGCAATCATTTATTTCGGTCAACACTATAACAATATTGATAATTATCTTTTAAAAACTTTCTAAATTTGATTATTACCCAAAAGATTTAGTAACAGTGTAAAAAGTTAATACCCAATAATGTTTTACAGCTTTGCAATCACTATTTTAATTGCATATCATAGCTGAACGCAGCTTTACACAAATCTTGTAATAATAGTTAACATAGCCAATTAATTGTTTAAAATTTAATAACGCTAATAATTGTTTACAACTTTGTACAGCTTTACACAAATCAAATCATATAATAAAAATCAGCATAATTAATAATTTTTTTTTCATTTGTAAGACGCTTAATAAGTTAAGATATGTTAATAATCTTTTACAATTTTGTAATCACTATTGCATATTTTAGCAGATCACAGCTTTACACAAGTCTTATAATAAAAGTAAACATAACCTAATTATTATTTAAAATTGTAAAACGGTTAATAAGTTTAGATGGCGATTTAAATACATTTAATATAAATGTTGAATAATAATGTAATATTAAAGGATTACTTTATGATATAGAAAGACTGCTTTTAACTTTAAGTTTTTAATTTGAATAATAATCAAAATCACACATAATAATAGCAGTAATAAAGGCAGCGAATACTACGAAAGGATATCAAATACACATTACATACATATTAAATTTAAATGATGAATAATAATGTCCTAAAGAAATTATTAAATATATAAATATATTTTTTAAATAAGTGATAAGATATAAAATTTACAAATGAACAATATCCTTGTGACTTTTAAAATTTTATGCTGATGACAGCCACAGAAATCTTGAATTTCATGTGAGAAAACCTAATAACACCATGTGATTTGTCAATGAGATTAATATTTATCCCACTTTTTATTAATGACAAATTTTGTTCGCTTTTTTTCTTTCTAAAAGAGGTGGTAAAAATTTAGCGGAAAACTAACTTCTCCCTTATTTGTGAGAATCCTTTAAAATTTGGATCAAGGTCTGATAGGGCTAGGTGATAATCAAACTTTGGTCACAAAAAGCAGCTATTTTGTTCGAAGAAATTTCGGATTTTTATATTCATGCTTATCGTTGTCAATACCAGCTCGCAATATATATATACATATATATATATATATATATATACATATATATATATATATATATATATATATATATATATATATATATATATATATATATATATATATATATATATATATATATATATATAGATATATATATATATATATATATATATATATATATATATATATATATATATATATATATATATATATATATATATATATATATATATATATATATATAGGAACAAACATAGGAAGTATAGGAATAAATATAAATTATAATTTTCATTTTATTTGTTTAGTAATCCCACAATACAGAAAAACTCCTATTCATAGTGGTGAAGGGATAAAATAATTGAAATGCGTTAATCCAACCGTAAGGAATATTCACATAAACTTATGAAAACAGAAAAAGACCAAAAATATAAATAATAAATTAACTTACGATAAAATAGTTTTTACGGATGATGCACCCAAATATAGTTTTCATATCATACTTTATATCATTATTTTATCCTGAATTTTTAACTGTGTAACAAAAATATAAGCAAATAAAATTTATTTAAGATTTTTTAAATGCATTTTTTTCGAATATGAATTATTTTTACAATTTAAGACAGATTGTTTTTTTCTAATTTAGGATTTTAATGTCCTTAGTAGGCAGAACTTATGATCCCATCTACCTTATCAGCAAAACCAGTTTTTCTCTTTACCCTGCAACGTGCTTGCTTTATTTTGAGAGGTTCTTTTAAGAAAAAAATTAACTTGACTTTAAAATATGAACGATTATTTTAAATCCTTAAAAAATGTAAGTTATTTTATTCAGTAAATTAATAAACTGTACTTAATCAAAAATTTTTACAATAAAAAAGCTTGAAAGGATTTTTTTTAAGAAAATAAATTATTTAAATGTTCCTTTAAAATTGTCACCTCTTTAAAAACCAAATGGTGCTTTAACAGAAATGTTTTGAAATCTTGATAATTGATATATTGCTAAAATAGGAAAAAAGAAACATAAACTGAAAAGTGAAGAAAACCTGATATCAGAACAGGAAGAAAAGATTGAAAAATAAAAACCAACATTATGCCACCTGTGAAAATCGAAAGTCCATATTTAAGAATGGGGACATCCTAGATCTACAGGCAACTAAAATAGAATAGCCATCTACGCTTTAAATGTTTCTTATTTTTTTCTTCATCACAATTTATGTGTTTTGGAATTGAGGTTAAATTTTAGAATTTTTGGATTTCAATCAAAGCAAAATGCTTCAAAGCATTGATGTTTCTGAAAATGTTAAACTTTAATCTTTTGACGTGTTGATGAAGATAACAACTAAACAATGTTTTGATTGTTTGTTTTCTTGCTTTAAATAAAGCACTTTAGTTCTTTGTTAGCTATGATGAGAATGTTGTAGATTTTGAAATTTTTTATTAAAATTATTCTTTAATTTATCCGGGATAAAACTTTGATTAATTTTTATTATTATTTTTTATGTTTCTCAGTGAAATGGAATAATTTCGAATGGATTAGTATATATAATGGACACAGCCTATTTTCAGATTCCGAAAACCCTGGGCATTAGAGTATTCTCCTTTCTTGTTTGCGAAAAACTACAAGTGTATAACTTAATAGTGTGAGAGCCATTTAAATAAATAATGCTTTTGATGAAATTAGTAATCACAATAATAGTTGTTGCATGTAAAATAATTACCTCCTTTAAGTGTCTCTGTGTCACAAACACAGGATAATGGACACAACCTATTTTAAGATTCCAAAGCCCTGGGCATTACAGTATTCTCCTTTCTTGTTTGTAAAAAACTGTAAGTGTATACTTTAATAAGCCGACCAGCCTGTGTAGGGGTTAGGAAACTGGCCTTGCATCAGAAAGGTTCTGGATTCTAATCCCGGTCAAGGCATGGATGTTCCTTCATTCTCTGTTCTATCTGTCCTTACTGTGGGAGCAACGTTGGCCCACCTAATAGGGTGCCCCTGAAAGAGACGCCAACAAATCTGCCCTGCATATGGCTGAATTGACGAAAAATGTTAACACAGGTGGGCATTGGAAAAAAAATATAATAATTTAATAGTGTGAGAGCCATTTAAATAAATATTGCTTTTGACGAAATTAGTAATCACAATAATAGTTGTTACACGTAAAATAATTACCTCCTTTAAGTGTCTCTGTGTCACAAACACAGGATTATGGACACAACCTATTTTAAGATTCCAAAGCCCTGGGCATTAGAGTATTCTCCTTTCTTGTTTGTAAAAAACTATAAGTGTATAATTTAATAGTGTGAGAGCCATTTAAATAAATAATGCTTTTGACGAAATTAGTAATCACAATAATAGTTGTTACACGTAAAATAATTACCTCCTTTAAGTGTCTCTGTGTCACAAACGCAGGAAGATAATTTGTGTTAATCTCTTAAAATTAATAATAAACAATTATTTGGGGCCCTTATCAGAATACGAGGCTAGGACATATGCCCCAAATATCAATTCTTGTGTAGGTGCAAAATAGAATGGGGCAATTAAAAAAAGGAAAACGTGTCTTTAGGCCTGTATAGATAGCGCAATTCAGTTTTTTTAATTCATTTTTTTATATTTTTCAACTTTTCGAGAATCCTGATTGTAATCTAAATGATTGTAATCTACATGCTGGAATCTAAATCTCCTGATTGTAATCTACATGCTGGAATCTAAAATAAAAACAGCTTTTTAGCATCAATACCTCATAATTTTTGTCTATATACTGAGAAATGCATATATCTTTCACATGAGTCCGACTAACGGAAAATACATCAATATGTAAAAGGAAAAATAGTCTTTATTCCAAACTCTTCATTGTTAGTATCCCGATTTCAAGGAATTTAGAAACATTCATTATCAATCATCAATGCCTGAATGCATACACACCATCTGAACAGTAGTCAATAAATATGTGGAGCAACTACCACTACATATATTAAATACCAATTCACTACTATATAAAACATGTTTACTAAAAACTGTCTAGAAGTGCTTTTTAAGTTAAGTAATTTTTAAGTTAAGTAGTTTGACTAATTAAATAATTAAATACAGAAGTACTTATCTGTATTTAAGGTTCAGTCAGATGTAGATTTTTATCCATTTATATAATGTGGAGTATTCCTTTTGAAGAAAATTTCCCCATATTTCTGGAATAACAAGCTATAGTTTACTTTCGACGATTCCAATCCATTTTATGCGTGTTATGTTCGATGTCATAAATATATTATAATTATTTGATTATCCATATTAGATTGTCCAACGATTTAATCAAATAAGTATTTAGCTTTTAAGAAGGAAACACCACATTCTTGCTTGAAAACAAAACTTTAAAAATAAATAAATATTTAATAAAAAACTTAAAACGGAGAAAATAGATAAAAACATTGTTCGAATGATTCCTCTTACTTATATCTCAAAAACTAATGTACATATATGGTTCTCTCTAGTTTTAAATATCCTCAGATTTATGATATTACAACAAACTTAATGAAAGAAAAAATATTCTAAATCGTTTCAATTTTTGAAGTTATTGAGTCTGACTTGAAGTTCATTAAGCTCGCACCAAGATGTTCTGTCGTTGCTGTTCGAAAACAAACAGAAAAGCTTGATTGGTTTTTAATTTTATGAGAAGAGTGGAGTTACTTCATCCTTCTCTTTTTATTATGAACAATAATTTTATGCTGAATTAAAATGTTTTAGAGACAAACTTTTAGTTTCATACAAAATATTTTCCAATATAACTGCATTATTTTTTTATTGAAACTTTTTCATCAAAATAAAAATTCACATGAAATATACAAAAAATACGTATAAGAATTGATAATTTTACTGGTGCATTTTAAGCAGAACAATCAAACTAGATTCAATAAGAATGTTCTCTAAGTTTCTAGAAGCCTTGAACTGTATTTTATTTAACATTTAACTTTTTTATTGTAGTTTGTTTATCTAAAAGAATTATTTAAAATATTAACAAAGGAATTATTATTAAATAAAGAATAATGCCTCGACGTGAAAGCTATGAATTGGATCGTTTGAAAAGTTAACAGCCAAACGATCGTTTACTTTTCAAAATTTTAAGGAATTTAAAGTGAGCTCTAAACTTGTGTTGTGAATTTGATGCAACGGTAGCTACTGTAAACATAATTCTAAATCATATGTGTCTTTCAAAACATTGCCATGATTTTGTCTGCCACATTAATAACTTTTTACACTTTCCGTAATAAAATATGAGTATTCTCTGTCAACACAAATTCACATGCCATCTTAGAATTCGCGATCGCAACGAACTATAGGGGGCGTTGTTGTATGAGACGCTTACCTGCGATTTCCATATGAACCGTCATTCAGTTACTCTGGAGACGTCGTTAATGTAGCGTGTAGCATTGCAACGTTCCTTCTTTAATGTGGCTTATTAAATTTAAAAAAGAAAAATACTTGATATTCTTTCTTGTACAACCGAAAACAAAATGGTATCTCTTTTTATTAGAGAAGGAATATCCAAGACACATCGGAAAAATATTTGTACATAAACAGAAAAAAATATGTATATTCTTATAAGAGTTAAAACCTAATGCCCGAGAAATAGTATTACTAAATTTAATGATATAACATGAAAGGCCCATTTAAACTTCACATTCTATAGTTTTAAGAATCATATTAGTTCAAAAATTAAAATGAACAAAAAGTATACATAAGCCTCATAATTTTATGAAATTTAATTTTGTAAACAACGTTTTTTGACAACAATTTTTATCAAAAAATTTCAAGTTTCAATAAAAATTATTATTTAGAAACTAAGAAACGTAAAATAAAGAATGCTGACGAAACAAAAATAAAAAATAACAAAACAATTCTTTTTTGTCGCCATTTTTAGTGCTACGAATATTCGTCTTTGGGATTTGCCAAAAACAAAACAAGATGCAATTTTATTTTTTCAGGAGGGAAATATTTTACCGAAAAAACGAAAATGTACCAATTCCCACAACATAAAACTTTATCTTGGCAAACGTACGTTTTGGAAATGTTATTTCATTTGGAATCTTATTCATCAGAGTTCATATGGCGATATGATTGTTTTGAATCTATGCTAAACTCTATATCGGCTCATTTTCCACCGAAATCCAATTAACTATTTTGATTTTAAATAAAGTGTTTTATTTTATGAACTGTCGCAAAAATTTTAAGTGTAGATTGGCGGCACTTAAAAATCGCCAAATCTGTAGCGGTGGTGGCGTTAATACGTCGTAAGTACCGAATTTTTATTCCATACTTTTCTGAATCATATTATTTCAAACATTGGAATATACAAGAAGTATACATAAACACATAATGTTATACCATTTAATTTTTCAAAAAAAGTATTTTGAGAACAATTTTTATCAAAAAATTATAAACTAAAAAACGGAAAATAAAGAATTCTTAGGATAAAAAAAACGATTTTAAGAATTATTAACATTGAAATAAAAACTTTCATATTGTTTCTTTTTTTATTATTCTTATAGTTCTTAATCAGACGTAAAAAACCATTCTGTAGAGAACCATCATCAAATGAAAAAAAAATATTTACAAGCAAATTTTTTATTGTAAAAATCATTGCACTTACCTGATTTATGATTCCCGGAGAATTCCAAAATGATAAGTTCCTTGTTTGAAAACTTTATTCTCAAATAATGGATACATAGTTTATACCTTCATTACTTTTAGATAACATACTACACAGCAAAATTTATAATTGATATGAATTTGAATATGTAGCTAAAAACAGAATAGCTGAATTCTAGTTGAACTTATTCTTTCAAAATTAAAAAAAACTTACCAAGAAAACGATTTAAATTAATTAAGAATCAGCACAAATGGCACTATTTCAAGTAACTTGGATAATTTTTTATTGTTGTTTTCCGAATTATATGGATACAGAAATATATACTATTCTATAACGAAGAAGAATATGCTATAACTATTACAATTCTGTATGTTCTGAATTCATATTTATTCACTGGAATGACGAAAGCAATGTTGACTTCACTTTAATTCGTAATGAATTGAAGACAGAAGAAATGCATTTTACCTTAATACACACATCTGTAACAGTATCCGAAATCGGAAGTCATCAGTTGCAAGTTTGTTGATAATAGAAATTAAAAATAATTGAGGAATTTTTCTTCAAATGTTTGGCGTGTTCTGTTCCTGAAAGATTTACTAATATTCTGGAGATTTTTTTCAAGTTCTTCGGCCTTTTCCTTAGGGAAATTTTGTTTCTTATTTGCTGCTAAAAAATGGCGTCTGATTCAGTCAATGACTTTGATGGAACTAAATGAAAACGTGATAAATTAATGTCCGATATTTACAGGCTCCCGCTAGACGGCGTACTCGAGCGTTGCGATCGCGAATTCTTTTTTCCAAGACAATATGAATTTTGAGATTTCAGTATATTTTAAAAACGAAACGAATCCTTGGCTTATGCATGGTTGGTTGTCACATGAGCAACAACGTATGTTATGCTCAATTCATACTCATATTAATCTAATCTTTTTAGTTATTTAAATATTAATTAAAATTATTCCAAAAATAAAAGATTTTATTTATTATTTAAAATAATAAGGAAAATTAAACAAGCCTAACGTCTTACAAATTTAAATCTAATTTGTTGTTTAAAATGTAAAATAATATTTTTATTTTAAAATTTTATCAGAAAATTTTATTTTTTAAAAACATGTAATTCCACAAAATGTCTTCTCCTGTTATACTTTACTCCAGAATATATTTTTATACATTTTATTCTGAAAAAATATTCCTTTAAATGAATATTTTTTGTGCAACAGTTTCATAAAAATAAATAAACACAAATAAAATAAAAAAATGTATTTTAGTATTCTTCTAGTTTAACATTTTCATCGGGAAAACTAACTTCATTGTTTCATTAATGTAGATGCTTAATTTTTTTAATAATAAATTTAAGAAAATATCAAAATAAATTACTATTAAGTAAAAATAATCGCAATAATTGTGATAAGTAATAAGCAATTATCTTCAATAAAAGTTCTTCTATGTATTTTTCGAAAAAAAAAATGAAAAACGCTTTAATAACATTTCTAATTTTCTGTTTAAACTTGAAAGTTTCTTTAAAATATAGTTTTTTTTAGAAATTTCTAACTATAAATATAATTAAGAACAAAATGACCCAACCATCTTTAGTTACTATTACGCTTCACATTTGAGAACTCTATGTGACTGTTTTGCTCTTCTAAAGTAAAAAAAAAAATTTCAATTAAATTGCATACCATTGATGATTTTTTTAACCCTGGACATAGACCGAAATACGTATTTACGAGAATGGACACAGTTCGAAATGCGTGCTTATGAAAATTGATCAAAATGGGCGTTTACAGAAAAGGACTTAGCAAGGAAAAAAGAAGCTTCTTTTCCATTTTCAACCCAAATTTAACTACTGAACAGAGAATTGCATACATACTTATTTAAACACTGAGCATAATCATTACGCGGCAAAGTCGGGGTCTTAGTGGCAAGGTACATTCCAGTTTTAACTTTTCAACCGATGTCTTCATATACAGAACTCTAAACGATAAAGTGGGTTTTAAAACTCTAAATTCCTACAACGTAAATTTACGACCACTATTATAAATTCATAAAATCCGTGGCAACTTTTGAAAAACAACTGGTTTTAAAAGGTCATTTTTTTAAAAAAAGATATTTTTTTTTAAAAAAATGTCTTATTTAAATAAAATGTATTAAGTGATTTATGCAAATGAGCGATATCACATTATAAATTTATTTGAATTCATTGGCTTATTGCTTAAAAAAGAAAAAAATACTCATAAAAAAAGTTTGAGAAAAGCAATAAAATATTCCGTTCATTTTCTTATTTTAGCTTTGTCCATTCCCGTAAACACGCATTTCGAGGTATCTTCATTTTTGCAAACACGCCTCGAGCTGTGACCACTATCGTAAACATATATTTTGATCTGTTTCCAAATGTAAAAATTCACCCAAAATCACATTAATTTCAAGGGTATGATCAATTATACATCATGATACAGATTTCTGTACAATACAGTTAACTTAAAAGGTAAAACTAAAAATAATCTGAATATCATGATACATTTCTATAGTTTATAATTATGTCATTATAGACAAGTTTGTCAGGCTTTTTTTTCAATCAAACATTAATTAAATTTAATCTCAAAATATAATTATAAGGCTATGATGATTAATTAGCTACAATAATTACTATATAAGTGATCAAAATTGTTTTTAATAAAATTGATTTTCAAAGGGAAAGTACTTTTAAATTAAAAATTTGCAACGCATTTCTATTTCTCTTTATTAAAACATCGAATCAGTTCAACAGGTCTGTCGTTCTCTTTTATAATAACATTAACTGTTCCATTGTGTGTCTGAAATTGAATGCTAGCAAAATTAGCTCGCTTATAAATACAAACAACATATCAGGAAGATTCAATTAATATTTCGTAAACAAAATGCGAGATCAGGAAATGGTAAAAATAGTCATCAGACGATTCTTGCAGCAGTGGCTTAATGTAATTAATCTTAAAGGCCCAACTTGTAGCTAGTAAACGATTTTTTCCCCCAGCGAATTCCGAATGGGGTCATAATGGAGACAAGAACGAAATCAAAAGTGATAGAGGTCATAGTCCCAAAGGCTCTCCTCTCATATGCGAATCAAAAAGTAGCATTTTAGCCACTGGCTAATTCCTTCGGACGCTAATTTTGATTTGGATGTGTTCCGATTTGAGTGTTTATCGCAGAAAAATCTATGTCACTAAGCAGGAAAATGTGTAAAGAATGTGATGTTTTAATTTTGGTGTTAAAAACGCTGTTAATTGTTATTTTACTTTTTTCATTTTCCTCCATTCTTTTGAGGATGATGTAATAAAAAAAAATTTCATCAATTTAAAGGAAGATTTAAAAAAAACGAAGTATTTTTATTGGTAGTCAGGTATTTTAAATTTTTAAATTTTTTATATTATTAGCAAAGTTTTATAGGCACTTGAATATTAGAAGATGAATTTTATTTAAATTGATAACAAAAAAAAAACGAATTTTTCATTATCTTCGTCGATTGTCACTCAATAAAGTAATTTATAAAGTAACACTATAAAAATTCATTCGCTTTGCCCGCTTTTGATTTTTTATTTATAGATGAATTTTTTTTTAAATGTTAGAAGATGCGTCTATTATAACATTATAAAATAATCTATAAAGTTACACAGGGGAACGATTTATCTGCAACGCTTAATAAGCGTACGATTTCTTTCAAAAAAGATAAATCTTTTTAATTTGTTAAAAAAACGTCGATTTTTCAATATGCTGCTATTGTTACATTATAAAGTAATCTATAACGCAACACTATAAAAAATTCGTAAGCAATGTTTTATAAGCGTATGCTTTCTTTGGAAAAAAAAAGAGTTTCCTTGATTTGTTTCTTTAAAAAAAACATATTTGTATTATTTCAAGCAATTATAGCAGTATAAAACTTAGTTTTTAGAGAGTTCAAATTACTGCGGAGATCAAATTTAGCGTGTATTTAAATTCTTAGTTTTTCTTCAGTTTTGACTTGAATTTTCGTTTAAATTGCATCGATATTATACTGAATTGCTTATTGTCACCAAACCAATTAAATTCCTTTTTAACCAAAAAAAAAACTGAATTAAGCGAATGAGCAGTCATTAAAATGAAAACTATTAACATCCGATACCTTTCAAATTTAAACATTATTTCCATTTAGATATATCTTTATTGGACCATGAAAAGGTGAAACAAACTGAATCATAAACCGGACAGTAATAAAATGGTTAAAAACGAACAGTTAGTCATATCCCAGTTATGTATATCGATTTACGTAGTTAACATAATAATTTAGACTTATATTTTAATTTATATATGTTAGTTAGAATAAAGGACTTTAAAAAAAGCTGTGTCCACAAGCAGAATTTTATAAGTGAGTGTATAGCGAAATTCTAGGAGTTATTTGTTCCAAAAGTAATTTCCAAGTAGCACTAAAATGATTCTAAATCGAATAGTAATGTATGTAAATTGAATGGATTATAAAATATTATAACTCAAAGGTCTCAAAAAATGTATATGCGGCACATTTTTAGGACTTCTTTTTAAAAAGAATATCAGCATGCATGTCAAGCTAAACCATTTAGTTTTGATTTTTGAAGCAATCCAAAAAAAATTCGAGAGCAGTTTTGGGGTTAGGCGAGCACAGCGAGAAAGTTAAAAATTTTGGAGCTTATTAAACCATAATACCGTACATATCTAAAAATGTAGCGTCCTCCCATTTTTCCCCGAGAAATGATTAAAGAACTTATTATATTCAAGTAAAATTATTACATTTAGTATTTTAGTGTACTATTTAGTAATAGTTAGTTTAGTATTTACAATAACATTTTAGTATTTTATTTTAAATGAGTAAAAATGCAAGGAAATTTTTTGAATACTATCGATTTTTTATATTTACTAGGAATAACTTATTTATTGCCTTAGGTCTTTAAATAAGACCTTGTTTTAATGAACCAATATTTTTTATTTACATTTTATTAAGATGTTTTTATTCTAAAGCTCATTTTTCTTAAGTTCATTAAAATTTTTAAGCGTTTTTCTATTAAGTTAATTGATTATAGAAGTAAGCACATAAAAATTATGACATATAAAGTTAGGAATTCAAATAAATTGAATGTAATACTTTTGTAACGGTGGCGGATAATTGTAAATTCGTGTAATATAACAACTTATTATTTTTCCATTATTTACGTGGAGAAAAAAAGTTCTGATTACTGCTCATTGTAATTATAACAATTCTAATTTTAAAAAAAATAATTTTGGTGACAAAAACAATATATGCGGTATTTAAACAACTCATTCTGTTATTTTTCGGTTCATATATGGTAATAAAATAGGTTCATATATGGTAATAAATTAGCAGAAACTCCTATGGTTTTTAAGATTAGAGTTCTTTTTGCCACACATTACGTAAAAGAATTGAATAATAAATTTATCTGAATTAATAGTTTTCTTATGCCATGCTCTAAGGTATCATGTTAAAATCATGAAATTTTAATATATATATTATCAAAGGATATTTTACCGTTAATTTTAACAAAGTCATTACCAAAAGGGCTTTGGTAAAAATTACCGAGCTTTTTAAAGTTCCTATAGAGCCAGAAGCACTGTAAATTTTACAATATTCAGGTAATTTTGACCACACTTTTTTTCTCAGAGTAAGTCTATGAAAAATAGCTACTAAATAATTGTTTTTTATTGTTTACAAAATTAATTGATTGCTAAAACATACAGTATTAGATGTGACACCGACAGAGATTAACTCTTTCGTTGTTTCAATGATGCTCTTTTGTCCTATTCTCTGCACTAAGAGTTACCCCGCAGCGCTGAAAATTAAGCAAAGCACAAATTTCTTTAAAACTAGTTTATTTTACTTTAAAAATAATAATCAATAATAATGCTTACAAATGCAACAGCAGTGCACTGTGACTATTTCTAGAAGACAAGTCATCTCGTCCACTGTGACGAAAGAGTTAGAAAGAAAGGTCAATACCGTTAAATAAACTGCTACTATTCGATATCAGTCAGAAAACTTCCTTAAAAAAATGTTTTGTCTTCAACGCAGTTCTTTCTTATAATCTATTTACCTTTAATAAGAATATGCGTATTTCTAATTAAAAAATTTTCTTAAAAATTATTTTTTGTTTCCTAAACATTACTTTCATTTTCGCTGATTAAAAAAGAATGCTCAATTTCTCGCACAATCCTTTCTTTAAAAAAATGTTTCATTTTTCAAACACCATTTGGTTCATCCATATCTGCTTACCCAGAATAAAAATATGTTTGTTTCTAATAAAAACATTTTCTTAAAAAATATTTTTTTTTTTTTGCTTCTCGAACATTAGTTTCTTTTTCCATGATGAGAAATGTGCAATTTCTCTTACAATACTTTGTTTAAAAAAGAAATGTTTCGTTTTTCAAATACAATTTTGTTATCTTTATTACCTTTAACAAAAAAAATCATCATTATTTTATCATGCGTAAGAAAAAAAGACTTTATCAGTCATTAACTTGTATTCATCCATAACAAAAAATTGTGCTATTCCAATTGCAACACTACATAAGAAATGTCTCGTTTTCAAAGCACTGTTTTGCTCATCACTATATCATTTAAAATAATTTTTAACAATAAATATCATCAGAAACACGAAACATTAATCCAATACAATACAGGAACAGAATCGTCCATCATACATTTTTATTATGTTTGTGACCACAAACATATACTCGAAATCGTGACAATCCATTCTTTTAAACAATAGAAATTTTTCATTTCATTATTTCAAACTTAAAGATGCGTGTGAAAACGAAGTTACTTTTATACAGTAATCCGCTTTAACAAAAAAAGTTTGATGAATCTTAGAATCTATGTTTTCATCAATCTCCATTACTCGGTGAACTGAAGCGGTGATAAGCACAGTATGGAAACAAAGCAGATTCACGTGTTTTCACGCTCACTGTTAACCATAAAAGATTAACCAGATTTTTTACAGTACAGCTTTTTTTAAGTAAAGGATATTAACCACCGAATAATCAGAATAAAAATAATTGAAAATGAACGAATAATTATGTTGTCACTTGCTTAACGAAGCAAGTAACCGGACAGGGGTAAATATTGTTACCGCATTAGTATTGCATTGATTGTATTATTTAATCAGAAAACAGAACGTAAAATAAATCTTAGAACGAATATTACAAAAACAACTTACAGAGTTTATAATTGTGTATAGATATTTCTTGCTGCCAATCTCCTGAAAATTGTCCTTGGTCCATTACATTTTATTGTTACGGGGTAACTATTAGTCATAATAAAAAACAAGGAACAATACATGGAAAATACACAAGCACTGCTTTTCAGTGATTGTTTAGGTTGTACAGTGAGCAACAAAAAAAATGGACAACTCTGAAGAACTTTTATCTAATGATGGACCTTCATGTTCTAGGACTCAATCTTAATGATACAAGAGGTTGACTTCAGATATGCTAATTAATTAGTGCAGACGATATTTTAAGTTACAAAATCAGACACAAAAATGTACTTTCTCAGAATTTTGGACTTCGAAAGTGTGCCAGAAATAGTACTCCGACCATTCTGAATTACTCTTTATTTAATGATCAGATCTTTACGTTCCGAGATTCAATGTTAATGGCTCGAGAGGGTTACTTCAAATATATTAATTAATAAGTGTAGACGATATTTTAAGTTAGGAAATTCGACACAGAAACGCGTTTTTTCTCTGACTAAACATAACTTTTTTCGACGTATTCGGATTTCTGACCCCCAAGTTATACGGGTAGCCACAATCTGAAAAATATTATTCCAATAGTTTGGTCATAATAGCGATTCAAAGTTTGTACTCATTAATGTTAATTTTACTTTTTGCGTATTTCGCTATATCTCGAGAACTTTTTAAGCAAATGGAAAACGTTTTGCATACAATAATAAAATGTGTTTATCCGAAGATATTTTCATTTAAAAATAAATTTTTAGTAAATATTCATTAGTTTTTATTATTATCTTACTTAATAATGGTCGATAAAATTTAAATTGTAAAGCATACAAATTTCTGACTTTTTTCAAATTCAATTTCTCATCAACTATTTAATCGATTTCCCTCAAATTTTGTATTTTGCCATGCAAAATTATATTCTTTCAAATGACGAAAAATATTGTGTTAAAAATTGTATTCTATCGCTGAACAGCAGACCCAATTATGAGTTTACAACTATCAATATTGAACTTCATAGCCTTGTAATTTTGAACCAAACTCAGAAGTCAAGGGATCAAGCATTGTGAGAAACTAGTATTTCTAATAGATTGCCTCCTGCCTTTACATTACATAAAAAGAAAACCACGGAAGCCTCCCACGGTTAGCCCGACAGCAAGGAAACTCTAGTTAATGATCCGTGTACCACTAGGGATATTTTACGTCATCACTGTGGTAGGTGTGAGCCAAGTGAAGAATTCATATCGAGCAGAAATCGCTGAAATTCGAACCTGGGTTACTTCATTGCTAGGCAAGAGCTTGAACCACCACGACTCAGCCACTATGATTATTTTATAACCATCGTTTAACAGCCGATCCATTTCTGGGCTTACGAATACCGATGTTCAATTCAGTATCCTTATAATTTTGATCCTAATCCAGAAGGCAAGGGAGTTCCTGGATTATGTCCCCCTAGAGGTATTGATTTTCTATGGGAACATGGAGGACTTTGTGACCCGACAGATTTAACGTGCATCAGTCAGCATTTACTATACGGGGGTCTTCGGCCTGCGGGGATCGAACCCATGATCTTTTCGACATAGGCCCAGTGCCCTACCAACCAGGCTATCCCGGCCCAGCAAGTATGATAAGAGAAAAGTTGAATAAAATTAGGATAAATCCTATGTTAGTTGACACTGTCAAAAGCCGACTATGTAGTGTTGGTTAAAATGGGCAGCATAGCTTGCTGAAAACCTCTGCTAAGGCCAGTAAATAAACACAAGCATCTTTAAGGGGTAAAATTACATAAATCGTGGACACTGAATCGATGGGGAAAGTGCTTTGAATTGCAGAATCGAAATTCGAATTGTTCGAAATTAGAAGAAGCAAATATGCCTGATGATTGGATGGTGAACGTTTAAATGTTAATTGTTTAAGTTTATCAGGGAAACATGGTGGAAGTGATGATTTAAGGTGGTTTGAATGATCAAAAAGTGGGTAAATTAGTTCAATTTAAATCATAAGGGAAAGAAAAGTTTATCATAGTATATTAGTACATTATGCGGTGTCATCTGACATTCATGGTCATAGCAAAAAGTTTGTTTTTCAACAAGGTCCCAAACACATTAAAACTTTTTTTTATTTTATTTTATTTCCTATGAGCTGCAAAATCAGTCTTCCCTATGAGCAGACCTAGTGCGTTCTCCTGAAGTGGTATCCACTCTTTCAGGGCCACCACAATGGGTGAGATACCGTTGGCCATGTTAATTTGGACGTCTAGTTTCTGCCACACTAGATGGCAGCACCGAGACTCTATTTGGATGCTAAAGTGCACTAGGAATTTAATTTTGCCGGAAATGCCAAGAGCCAATAAGGCACTCCAGGGATCTTTTACATGCCGCATAATCATACGATATGCCCCCTGAGGATTTTTTGCATCCCGAAAATCCGGTGTCTGGGCCGGGGATCATACCTGCAGACTTGGGCTCAGAAGGCCGGCGACAAACCAACTGCGCCACCAAGCCACACACATTAAAACTTAGTGTCAATTACTTAAAAAACGAAAGAGATGCAAAAATTTCCTCAAAATCATGACGTAGCTTCCGCACTCACCCGATATGAATCCTATTGGAAAACTATGATGTGAAATAAACAGAAGATTAATTGTAATATCTCAAACCAATGCAACTGGGCTCTGGGAATGTCAAGAGGATGCCAGGAGAAAATTAAGCCTCAAAACGATCAAAACGATTGAAAAATTGGTTTCCAAAATCCCTAGCGTTTACTACCAAAGTAGGCTTGGTTCTCCTTTTGTCGATCCACTGAAAGGATGAAAGGCTTAATCAATCTTGCTCGGTCCGAGGTTGGAACCCCGGTCTCTAATTTACAATCCAACAGCCTTTAACGACTCGCTCACTTTTTCGGAGATTTTCCTCTCGGCTGTAGTTGATCCCAACTGAAATACAATGTTTCTTTTTAATTTATTACCTGAACTGAACAGAATGTGAAGAATAGAGGGTTTTTTTTTATTATTTTATTTAAAAATTGCTAAGCAGAAGAGCGGTTCACTAAAGGCCGCTGGATTGGAAAATCGCTCCCCGGAATTGTGGCATGGGAGCCCGCCAATACCCATATGAAAAATACGGATTTCTCTAAGGTATCACCTGTCCTTCATTATGTTGATAACAATCAAGAATTTTGAAACAAAATTTTTAAGGTCGTATAACGAGAACACAAACTTTTTATTCATTATTTTTTATCATATAAGAAGCTGAAAAAAATGAAAAGACATTTTCTATAATCTCTAAAAATATGAGAACAATTTTAGCGATATCTTTCCTCACAAAAGTTCCAGTTCCTTTAAAAACATTCATAATTATTAAGTTTTGTGTCAAAAATTTCATTGAAGCGTTTCAATAAAACCTTTCTTTAACGACTTTGTTTTTGTTATGAAATCCTTAATGATGGAATTTTTCTCCTTTTTACCACAACTATAGATGATGAGGATGTGATATTTATAGTTATTTGCTACCAATTGGATATATTTGAAAGCTATATAAAGTATTTTTAACACTTTTTTTGCAATATCATTTCATCCATTATCTCACTATCACCGTTTAAGTCGATACGATTTATACTTGCATAATATTAAGAAAAATCAAAACAACAATTTTCTGTATTGGTATAGAAACACATATTACAAATTTTCAGCTGTTTTTAATATTTTTTATCACAATTTAGTAGAAGGAAGAATTGCAAAACTAAAAATATAGTTGACACTTGAGATATTTGACCTATTTTTCGAAAGAAAAAGAAACATTTTTTTAAAAACTCCCAGCGTTTATTTTGATCATTTTATGACAAACACGATTGTGTATATTTTTGAAAATTATAAATTTGAAATATTTATAATTTAATATTTTAAAAAACAGTTTCAAAATTATTAAGACTGATTGATTTTGGATTATTATCGAAATATAAATTAGCGGACTATTTAAATTTCCATCAATTTTTTATTAAAAATAAAATGAAATTCTGAAAGAACCAGTTCAGATATACTAAATACTTACTGACTTAAATTGTTTTCTTCTTTAATCAGCATTAAACTGACATTCTATATGTTGCCCACTGTAGGAGCTGATGGAACTTGTTTCATCATCATTTAAATTTGCTAAATTAAGAAAAGCGATATCTGTTTGGGAAATTCATTTATTTCAATTTTTACCTGTTTATTTAAAATAAATATAAAATACTATTTAAAAAATTACAAGGAGAATAGAATTTTGATAAAATTAACGTACATTTCTAGAAAAAAATATTTTGGTAAGACATTTCTAGTACAAGTCACTGGTAAAAATATTTCTGATAAAAAAAATTTAAAAAAAAATTAAAAAAACATAATTCAGGTAATAAAATCAAAATATACGGTGCTTTAATTATTGATATGGTAATGGTTTATGTTCATATGGTTGAGGTTTACCAGAATTTCTGGTTTCAGAAGTAATAACTTTCATTATCACGCATTTAATAAAAAAATGCAAAACTGAAAAGTACATTTAACCGAATAAAGGGTTTATATGCCATACGCAAGATATCAGAATAAAATTACCAAATGTTACCACATTTATCGCATATTACAAAACCATATTTTTATTGTTAATTTTATCAAAATCATTATCAAAGTGCATCGGTAAAAATTACCGTGCTCTTTGGTAATCCCGTAGCGCCAGAAACATGGTAAATTTTACCATTTTTTGGTTGCTTTGACCACACTTTTTTTTCTCAGTGTAATAATGATATGCTAAGAATTTAGTAAACTGTTTACATTTTTAGTTAGCATGCAACTCAGTGTGGAATATTTTGAACCACATTATCAGGAAAAATATCTGATTGAACTTGATTATAAGACATTTTTTCAATATTTTTCAATATTCATTTTTTTTTTCAATATTCATATATCTTTTTCAATTTGAATTTAACTATGGATGAAATTTACACCGAATTAAGATTGAAGAAAACTTTGACTATATTATGCTGCATTAAACTGATTTTTTTCTAATGTAATAGCATATAAAGCTATGTAATAGTATATAAACTAAAATCAGTAAAGGTTTTGATAAAAACAAAAAACTAATATCCATCCTATTTGCTTTTTAAATCCCATAAAACACTATTCAATCACTTTCTGAATTTGAAGAAGTAAACTTATCTTATTTTTGATTATTCAAACCGTAAGAATTTTGTTGAATTTGATTTCTTGACTTCACTTCAAAAATATTTCTCGATTTTTTTTTCTCAGAAATATTTTTCACATTTTTATTTTATATCAAGTCAATAAAAAAATTTCAAATTTAAATTTCTCTTCGTTTTGTTTCTTTCAGCATGCGTCAAGCGAGGTCTTTTTGCTATTTCTCAATTGTTTCTTTTATTGTACGCCCTTTATATTAAGTTCATCTCGGGACAAACCTCCAATGCTTGCATAGTTCAAACATTCCTTAACATCAATGTCATTAATAACAGAAAACATAAGCGAGTAATTTTGACAATTCCAAAATCACGGAACATAATTGCTTAAACATCACATAAGAAGATAAATATACCAAATTAATCTTGTAATTAATGTATCGCTAAAAATTATTTTTAAAAATTTTAAATGGATTGACGTCATCCCTGTGAGCTAATATGTCAGAATTTTTTTTCCATACTTAAAATCACTTTTGAATATTTATTATATTTTGTAATACCTTTTCTTATATTGTTATTAACTATATAAAAATATTATATAGAAAATAGAATTATTTTCATTAAATATAAAAGTTATGTAACTAAATAGAAATATTCTATGTTTTGAGTTAGGTTTTATATTTTACTCATATAAGTTGAATATTTTTCAATAAAAAAATGTCAAACCAAAACTTTTTGATGAACCTGGATTTTTGCTAATGTATAAATATTTAAGAACAAAGTTGAATAAAACTTTAAAAATGTATTTAGAATTTTTTATACAAAAAAATACACTATAAAAACCTTTCAGCATTTCTTCATTAATAGACAGATGCCTTGAATAATCGTAGCATAATGAATTTTTATCATCTGAAGGCTAAACTAAATAATACAAGATTTTTAATGAAATAAAAAATGCTGATACAGTATCACGACAGAGACTTTTTCTTTCTTTTTTACTTGTATTTTATAGTACGAAAAAGAAAACTTAATTTTTTTATGCTGCAGGTGATCTTGCAATTACATTTTAAAGTATATATTTAATTTTTCATACATAATTTGAAAGCAACAGCCTGTTTGTTTTTTATCATAAGTAAACAGAAACCTAAAATATTCACAATTGAAAGTCTCCTTTGCTCGTATAATTGCTTGCAGACTATAACTTAATATTTTATATTGCAGGTGATTTCGGAATTATATAATAAAGTTTAATTTTAAATTTTTATTCTAAGCTTGAATGTAGAAACCTGCTTGTCTTTCACCATTAATAGACAGGAGCCTTTAATATTCATTGCCTAAAATTTTTTTATTGTCTGTATAACTCAACTTAATAATAAAGATTTTTTAATGAAAGTGAAATTGAATACATCTACTACAGCATCTGTGTGATAAAGTCTTTTGATCTTTCTCTTTTGCTCGTATTATAGAGTGCAGACAAAAACTTACATTTTTAATTTGCAGACGATTATTGAATAATATCTGAAAGAATAATTTTAATTTTCCTGCGAAATTTGTTTGTAGAAACCTTTTTGTTTTTTACCATGAAATAATCGTAGCTTAAAGAATTTTTATCGTCTGCAAAACTGGGCAAAGTAATGCAAATTTTTTAATGGAAGTCAATGAAGATTTCAATGAAGATTCTCTCAACATCTGTAACCATTTAATAAAACACACAGATATTTCAATGAAAGTGAAAATGAATTTCCATGCAGCATTATCTGTGTGATAGATTCTCACTTTCTCTATCTTTTGCTCTTAATAATAGCGTGCAGACGATAAAACTTTCACTTACGTAGAAACAAAGAAACAATCGTTAATGGTCGTCATGTTCGGAATCGAAAGAAAGGAAGCGATTTACTACCTTACTCTCCCTTTCTTTAAGCAGGTCAGTAGTGATCAGCTACAAAAAAAAATTACAACACGCAAAAACCCAAAAATAAAACATCGGGGAAAGTTTAAGGCGGCTAATCAAAAAAAGTAAATTCGATCTATCTATTTATCACGGCGATAGCCCCAAATAAGCTTCCAGAATGTGTCCTGCGGGCAGATCATGCTTTCTAACAAGCAATAAAGAAAGGAGTTGTTTGGGCTGTGGACGAATTGATCTAGTTAGATAACACCGGGCTATGGCGGGTGTACCCTTAAATAATATGTGTATTCAAGGTTCACCAACCCTTCCTCAAGAATTACAATCAACAAGTCGGACCACGTGCTTAACTGAAATATCCTTTCTCACTTTTTTTTGCGTTTGGGCAAGGCTAACGGGCAATTGTCAACGAATTTCCTGCGCAAAATGGGTATTTAAAGCTGTTGTTGTTCTTTCTAAAGTATCAGTATTCTTTTGGATTTGATCCAGTTTGATACCTCTTACCTCCTCTCGAGATCTTCTAACACTTGGTAAGGATTACTACATTACCTTGGATTAAAACTTTGGATTAAGATTAATAACATTTTGGACTTACCGCAATATGGATTATGCCTTGACCCACGGACTTTACGATTCGGTGCTCGGCCACAGTTTTAGTGTTCGACTTCTTAGTGAAAAATCACGTGCTGTTAAGAATTAGAATCTCACTATAACGTATATGAGATTTTTTTTCCATAAGGAATTTCCAGTTGTCAGACAAGCATTGCATGGAATATAACACTCCCTTATTGTGGATATGAGTCTCTTGAATAAAATGGCTGCTAAAACTAAAGGAAACTTTGTAATAATTTTTCTAAAAGCAGTTTCCATAAAAATAAGTTTAAAGTTGCTTTTAGCTTTACGCATAGCAATTTCTTTATAGTTCTCTGGTATATTAAAAACGATTGCGTTAAAATTAAGAGAAAACATTGCTTTCAGCACTATGTGCAGCAACGCTTATAGATCTATTCAAAACTAACTTTAGTTTTCAAAAGTTGAAAAAAAAAGTTGCTTTTAGTATTATATAAAGCAATATTTATAAATTGGTTCATAGCAGAGAAAATACTTCCACAGAACTAACGGATTTATTTAAATAATTTAGTTTCACCTATTGCTGATTCGATTTTTATTTATGAAATTTATTAATCCGCTTGAAGGAACTGAAAAATAGATCCTTATATATGTTGGTCAAGGCACAAAAATTACCATAAAGCGATTGTTTAACAATGGTTAGGGTCTAACAAAAATTCTTGAACTTGAATTCAAAATTCAATATATAACAATATTAAATCACTTTATTATAATAGTAAATTTTATTAATTTTCATAAAATTAATACTTTTTAATATTTAGTTCTATTAGCAATTAGTAATTTATCTCTCAAATTTGAATTAGTTACTTGCAAACTAGTTTAATTCGTATCAATGTAATTATGTATGCATAAAATATATACATAAAAAAACTAATTTCAAAAAGCTAACTTCAACCATAATTTTTAAAACTGTATTTTTAAATACAGATTATATTAGACTATTTATTTATTCTTGTTATGATAGCATTATAATTAGCAGCATAAATGTTTAAAAATTATTATTTGGAATTGCTTGAATAAGCAAATATCTAACGATTTGAAATTAATTGATAAGAAATGAAGTATTTAAATTTCAAGTTTATAATTTTTATTAGATCCAATAATATAGGTTCTTAACCTTCAACTATAATGTTTACTGTAGTCATTCAAATTAGTTTAGAGAATAGATTTAAAATTTAAAAAGAATAGAAATTTTGAAAAAGGAAAAAAAAAGCTTTTTTAAATCAATATATTAAAATTATGTATTTAAAATTTGTATTTCAGTATTTATTTTATCAAATTTGTATAAAACATGAATTTGGCTCTAAGTTGTGCTAAATATCTATTCAAGCAAATTTATATGAAATGATTATTGCTATAAGACAATTGATAATTACCTAGTTTTTTATTCTACATTTCTACTAAATAAATTTAACCAAAATTCCGCTTCAATTAGTTTTAATTAATATTCGCATTTTTTCATAAATCTAGCATCCATAAATGTTAAGATGATTAAAAAAGCTGGAAAATAAATTTCATTAAATGTTTACAAAATTTTGATTGAAATCTATGTAATTAATAAACTATTTAGAATATTACACAACCTATACATTTCCAAAAATAGTTGATAATTTCCCAATAACTAATTCTATTTAACTGCTTAAATGATAAAAAAAAAAATCTTTTCTTTTTAATACTCACCTTCTTTTTGTAAATGAAACAGCAATAAGTGTTATAAAGGAAGATAAAATAAGCTTTTAAACTTTCTCGCTTGACTAGTCAAGTGATGAACTGAAGTGAAACGATCATAATGAGAAGAATAACTCAATTGAATGATATAACGAGATAAATATTTTTAAGAAAACTTTTTTACTCAAACAATACAAAAGAACAATACCCGAAAAAATAAATCCCATAATTCTTTTCACTTTTTATTGCGCGTAATATTAGGAAGTTAAATGGACTTTAAAATGCAATAAATATATTTTTGTTCAGTCTACAATATACTCGATTATTATAATGCCTTTAACTGCAATTTTAAAAGATGAAAAGTGTTAATAAAATTTTTTTTAATTGATGACTAGTGTTAGCAAAATAAAAGACTTAATAATTTAAAATTATATTAAATATAAATTTTTGTTCATATTTCGTTTGGTTTCGGTGAAGATAAATTGTCGAATGATATTTTACAATGTTATAAATAGCCCATCATTACATAATATTATATAATGATTTATATAATATCCTTCATATTATGTAATCACTTACTCTAATGTTATTTCATTTTTATAGAGGCTTGAAAATTGAAATCAGAGTATACAATGTCTTAAAAAGTTTAAATGTTTCAACACAAGTTGCTTTTCACTAAAACAATTTTTAAATTAGCTTTCGTTGGGATTTATTTTTTTTAAAAAATGCATAGTATGTATTATAGGTCCTAAATGTCGTGCATATATTATAAAATATTTTAGTGCTTTCATTTTATGTGTTTTTTTTTAATTCAATACTTGCATTTTTAAAGAATAACTTTAAAAATCACGATCATCATTATAAACCTTATTTTTATCATCATTTATTAGTATCTTTTTTGGAAACTTAATATATATCCTTAAAGTTATTTCATAAAACGCAAAACTTGTTATAAAAATTAAAACAAACATTTCTAAAATATATTTTCTGACTTTTTATTAAAATATTTATAATCAGACGAATATAACAAAAATAACAGACAGAATTAATTACAATATAGAATGAAAAAATACGCTAATAAAGTTTTTTTCTACGTCATTAGAACAAATATCTCACATTGTTGCCAAGTTTAACCACATAAAATATGCTTAAGTAAAATGGTAAATGGATCAGAAAATTATCTGATAATTCAACGAAGCCACTGTAGGCAAACTCATAATCTTCCAAGAATAATTTCTGTGAAAAATAATGAAGATAAAAGAATTTTTTTTAAAAAAATATTGGTTTTAATGTATAACTTTGGAAAAAATTACATGATATTATAATTTCACTTACTTTTCACTACTATACGACCACAACTGAAGGTATCAAACATCAGTTATAAATTTAAATTAAATTGTGACATTTGTTTAAAGCAACATTTTGACACAACAATTAATACTCATATTCGAATGATTAGAAATGAAATTTCATTTAAAATCATCCTATTATTTTTTAATATCGCATACTATTAGCTTCAATTTGATAAAATCTTTTCAAAAAGTTGAGTCGTGTATTTTAAATCCTTCTTAAAAAATCATTCAAATTTGATTATTCAAATCATTCATACGCAACGATATTTCTTAAAAAATTGATCATAATTTGTAAATTCTCTTTTGGCAGCAGTAGTCATGAATCAAAGAATGATGGTAGCTGTTTTGCTTGGATTGGTGATGTGCGCCGTAGTTGTTGAGCATGTAGAAGCTGGTGGCGGAGGACTCAGATGGGCTAGACTTGCCAAAGTATTCCTCATTTCAAGAGCTTTGAAGGGAAAGAAGATCTACCTACCTGTCCCACTCCCCCTCCCAATCCCTCTCTTCAAGGAAAACATTCACCATGAGCCAGTTCCGTAAGTTAATCTTTTATAACTCATGCTATTCCTTTTCAACTATTTAAATTTTTTCGACTTGACTCGATCAAACTTTTAATCAGATTTGACATTTTACGAACTTGAACTCAGCTTGTAGCGATAGTTTTAATTGCGGACCAATCGGTTGGATTCCGTTAGTTTTTTTTTTCTTCCAGAAAATGTTGATGAAAGTTTTGAAAAAAAGTTATATATTTAAATGTAAAAAAAAAAGAAGTTTAATTTGAAAAAGCTTTTTCCGTTTTCAAGTGTAAGTTATCAATGGAATGTAAAAGTTGGCAATTTTAAACATTAAACTAATTATTTAACAAATTTTTAAAGTACTATTCATTGCTTTCCTTTATAGCTTTTAATTTATTACATATTTGTATTCATAATGTTTTATATATTAATTTGATCTTGGGAAAATTACAATACTTTCTGTATTTCTTATTAAGATAAACTAAGGAAAATAATCAACAATCTAGTGTTAATTGACAAAAATTGTATAGTTAACAATTTAAACCTTATATCGGGATTGGTATTTCGAATATTTACGTTCGATAGTATATTTTTAAAAATAATTTCAATGTTATTTTCTTAGTGACTCTGTAGTATCTTGTAAATATCCCTGTAATATATTTTAGCCCTAAATATCTCTGTAATATATATTCTCTGTAAATATTTTTAATGAGCAAGTTTCATAACAGAGCAAAAGTTTTTGAGTATTTTAAATCTAAATTGTACTTAATGCAAGTGAAACATTTTCATCCTCTTATTCATATCTTATTCCTATAAATAATTAAAAATAATCAGAAAAATTATATTCTAAGGCTGCCAAACGGCATACATTTCAAATTTAACTTTGTAAAAATGTTTATCTAATTTTTTTATTGTAAATTAATAACAAAAATTAAAACAAATTTATAATGATTAAAACAAAAAGGGAAAATTGTGAAATCGAAGATTCGTGTAAAATTTTAAATACTAGTCAGGTATCCTTTTAATCAATTTATCTAAAAAAAATATTTTAATTTTTTAACTAAAATAATCTTTTTGAAATCTCATTATTGCTCAGAAGTCACGTGTCTGACCTTTAACTATCATCTCTAAAACAAATCTATATACAATAAAACAAACTAATTTATAATATTATCATACTTGACTTGAGCTTTGTCAACCCTTAAAACACATGTTTCATACTCGGAGAAAAAGCAACTATAGAATAATAAGCTTATAAAACCATTCACATAAAATCCGAGCTTATTGCCATTGTTTTTGTTTTAAAGCCTTCTTATTCAAGGATTAAAAATAAAATCCTGTCAGCATAAATGCAGTTCCAAAACTGTGTAACCATTCTCTTACACTCTCAAAAATAAAACTCGTACTTGTGATGATTAACTTTTTGCCTTACCTTTCGCGTACGGCTGGTACAACAAGTGAACCAAAATGACAGGCTTTTATATGCCGTAAGCAAAGAGTTAAATCATATTTCATTATTTTTGAAAAATTTTTCTTCACGAAATCACATAATTGTTGACGAAACGTGAACTCTCAAATGTTTGACGAAACTATTTCCCCCTCATCGCTTTCTAAAGGGAACCAAAATCCGCTGATCAAGCAATTTTTATAAACTTTGAAGCTGTTTGAATAACTAGATGACACAGAAAGTTAGTTTCCTCGTTCATGAAGCAAGATTCCCGTTTTCGTTAGTAAATTTCGTCCTGGTAGCGACAGAAAGTACACTCGCTTTTACTAATTTTATTTTATGTTGCAATTGCGTCAATAGATAAATAGCGTTAAGTCTAATGAAATCCATATCCTCAAATTAATCAAAATAGTAATTTCTTCAATTTGACGAAATGCTCGCCCGGCACATTTTGCAAGAAATAGATTCGACAAATAAAAAATTTTTGGGAGAATAACTACTTTTGTAGTGTAACCAGACCGAGCAAATGTGAGGATTAAAGCAATCTAAATAATATTATGTCATTAAATCAAATTGAATGACAAATGCATTATTGATATTTAAAATATTGATTTTTCATTCTAAATCCACTAAATTTACATTAGTTGTGTTAAACAAAATGTAGCGTAAAACCTAATGTTTCTGACATAATTTGCATCGTCAAACAAGAGACTTTTAACAATTTCGTCATTTTGATGAAATTATTACCGAATAAATATAAGACTAAATTGAATCAAATTTAATGATAAATATTTTGAATATTGATCCTGTATTAACTACCCATTAAATGCCTACATTTTTAGCGTCCATTCAATAAGTTAATGATATTCAAACTATTGATCTCGTACTATGCCATCCATTAAAGTGACATAAATTTTTTGTCTCCTTCTAGCGTCCATCATCACACAAAAGCTGTGATCGGTTATGGTCTTGAACAGCCCCATCATGGCGGACATGGAGGATATTATTAAGTACTCAACTAATAGCCAACCATATTTAGTACGTAGTCATGTGTTGTGCTCACTGTACAAAAGCCAAACAAGTACAACAGTATCACTATGTTCATGTATATAACAATAATAGAGCGATCGCTGTATTAGTATTCTAGACAACTCATTGTTAAATGAGGGTTGCAAAACCCCACACATCACTGACTCACCTGTACAATTTCTCATTTGTTCACGAAGGATCATCAATAAAATATCTTTTTTTTACGTACATTCGCTTACAAGTCTGATTTATTAAGAAAGTTTTCTATTTACACTTACAATTGTAGCTTAATTGAAAATCAAGGCATTATTTAATGACACAATATAAATATAAATGGTAGATCTTAAGTAAAAACCAAACGAAATTTCCAAAAATAAGAAAGTCAGCAAAAACAGTATTTCTTCAGACGAAACGTAGCCCTGCTAACATGCTAGAGTCTTTCTCTAGTCGGTGGTTCAACCAAAAATTGACTGTGCCCCGAGGCCGCATAATTGAAGAAAATTAAGAATAAAAGCACAAAACCTCGAAGATTAAAGTAAAAAGCAAAATCCAAAGAAACAGTATTACATTTAAAAACACACAAGCCAAAAGTTTTCTGAGAAAAATAAGTCGACATAAAAGATCTACAAATAGAAAGTTACAGTTAAAAAATAGCCCCCCCAAAAAAATTAGTTTCCAGATCTTTGTAATCCAAAATAAATAAATTAATTAATTAATAAAACTCCAGACTAATTTTGTTGATATGCTTATTTTCGAAATTTCGTTTGGTTTTCATTTTAGCTATCCCATATCGATTTTTGTGTACTACAGACAATTTTGGATTAATGCCACTTTTGGCACTTTTCCATTTTGACTTATTGTATTTAAATTTTGGTCTGTCTTCATTTTGTTTAATTTCTTTTTTTTTAACTTTTATTGGACATCATTTAATGAGGTCTCAATCAGTTACATATATAACTTTTTCAAATAATTAAAGAATACGAGAAATTTTCATTATGATAACTGTTCATTAAAAAAAAATCAAATATCGAGATTACTTATAGTCACAAAAACTGTCCTTTTCAAAATTTATCATACGCCATAAATTTAAATTAATTCATCTTAATAACTAATGAATTGTATTGAATGTGTTATTTTGTTCATAATCATTCATAAGTTACAACTAGAATCTGTTTACACTTCGAGCAGAAGCAATTTTAAAGCAATAGAAAGATAAGTAATCCATTTTGAGAACTTTTAATGTTTTTTTTTAGTTCTAAAACTTAAAGAAATAATCGCTTCATATTTTTAATTTTCAAGTAATTATCTTCAGCATAGTTATTTAGGAAAAAAAGTTCTATTTTATACAAGAAGTTGCCTTCCCAAAAAACTCAAATAGTCATTATTCAAAAAAAAAATTTTTACTGTTTAAATGCTTTTAAAAATTGATTAGAAAGTGAAGTTAGTAAAAAAAATATATTTTCACCGAATTAATTGAAATTACTTCAATATCTGAAATCCAATAAGTGTTAGGTCAACTATCGAAAATGTTTCAGTTGCATTTAAGCGTGCTGCATATTGAAATGAATGTTTGAACATTATACAGCATATCATTTCCCTTATGTAATTGTATTTATTTATTTAAAATGCTTATGCGTTATGAAAATATTATAATTAATTTATTTTCCAACAAATAATTTATTTATTTTTCCTTTCTCGAGTAATTATTTTTATAAGAGAAATATTTTTTATTTCTGTCAGCAATTGTTCTGGTATAATCTTGTATAATTTTGAAATATATTTTTAATTGAAATGTCGATAAAAATTCTATATTCTTTAAACAAGTTTAAAAAAATGATATTAAGAAAAAATTTTGAGTATTTTCAAACGGTAGGAGAGAGGGGGGAAAAGGACATAGGGCTAGAGTAGACATCTTAAATAACAATAACTTCCGTATTCATAAGTTGAATTTCCTCTGTGAGATATTGTAATTTATGTCACTTCCATTTACAGTTGCAGAATTAAACTGTGAATACTTTGTAAAAAATGGTTTTTAAGAAGCAAAAATAACTTTTTAGTTTTCTCTTTACTCCTTTATTGACATATTTTACATTCAGAATTTAAACAAAAGCAAACGATAATTAATAAATTATGCGGTTTTTACCTATTTTGTTATTTACTTTTGCTCTGCACACTTTCAATTTATCAGCATTAGGCATAAACCAACACGTGTTTTCGTGGGGCTTGTGTAGGCATATGGTGGGGGGAATAGCGTGGACGATTCCCCACTGAACCCCCTTCAACTTCCATTAAACGAAATATAAATTGGTCGCAAATGTGATGTTATTTATTTTCTAAATTAGAGTGATTTTGTCGAATTTATACCTATACAATTAGTGGTATCAAAATCAAGTAAAAAAATTCAGCACGAAAACTCTATATTTACTCACTCCTTAAAAGCTTTAAGAAATTGAAAAAATAGCTTAGTTTAGTTTGATGAAAGAATATCCAATATAGATGAATTAAAGAAGAATTGTTGCCACGCATTAAGCTTTAATAAAATATCAGAAAATGATACCATACATTTTTTTATTTATTTATTTTATAATAATTGTTTACGTTGAGCCAATGAAATATCGCCAAACCATGCACTTCATTCTGTTAGGATTATTGAGGACATTTCATCATTAGGATAATTTTATCAGCAAGTAAAAACTATAGATATTGAAATAGATTCAATTTAAAATGGGTCAGTGCTTTCAACTAAATCAATTTGAATACTCTTTAACTTTACCTTAACATTTTAGGCATTTATTAATTATCTATACGCTAATTACTATTAATCATTTATACGCTTATTACTATTAATTATCTACACGCTTCTTAATTCCCTTAAAATTTAATACTTGAAACGTATAAAAGCATTTAATACATGCAACAATTTGAATTTATATATATGAAATGAAAAGTTGCAACACTTTAAAAAGAAAACTGCAAAGTTCACTTAATAAAAGCTGCTTTTCAACGTAAAAAAATCTTCTTCTTCTATCTGATAGCTTTTATAAGAATAATATAATGAAATACTTAAAAATCTAAGACTGCTTTCAATATTCTTAAAAAAAACATTGACAAAACTATATAGTTTTCAAATATTTAAAAAATATCCCCAAAAGTAAAACATTCAGTCATGATTATAATCTTCTATCATTTTTTTTTTACATTGGGCTTTGGGGTGCAGAAGCAGATCGTTCCGGAAAGGTGGTCAGATGAACCCGGAATCCCCCTATCCGATGTTTATTCCCCAAGAATGCAATTAGTGCTAGTTTTATCGAGTCACTGAAGAGATGAAAGACTGCGCCAACTTGACCAGGCCGAGGATAGAACTCCGTACCTGTGGCACCAGAACACAAAGCGCTACAACTCAGTTTCAAAAAAAATGTATTAAGATGGTCTAAATAATATTATTAAATAATCAGCAAGAATACCAAAATGCAGACATTTTTTTTGACTTCCTTGTTATCCACAAAATTTTTCACGCAGCAAACATTTGTTTAATTACAAACAATTTATCTTTTTTTTTTTACTTTTGTATAATGCCAAAAAATTGTACCGCACAAATTTTTCTGTGTATTGTCATAGATAGTTCTGTTTTAAATAGCTGGGCGTCATAGTTTTGTGAGAAAAAACTTTTTTTTTAAATGATGTGCAATTTAGTTTAATGAAAGCAATGAGCATAAGAAAACTCACATTTCACACACGAAAATATAAAATTAAAAAAGATTGTTTAAATAAGAAAATAAATTAAAAGCCGACCGGCCTGTGTAGGGGGTAGGGAACTGTTCTTGCATCAGAAAGGTCCTGGGTTCAAATCCCGGGCAAGGCATGGATGCTTCTTTCCCACTCTGTGTGTTCTATGTCCTTTCTCCTTTGTGTGTGAATGTGACCCGCTCTATAAACGGATTGTGGTTGTGTGAATGGCGTGGCAGAAGTTGAATTCCTGACCATAGATGGCGCCACTGAAAAACAGGAACAATCGCACCCCACTGCCAAAACAGGCATACGGCAAAAAAATTATAAATAAATAAATAAATAAATTAAAAGGTCTAAGAGAAAGATAATGCCCAATTATCAATTTATATACAGTAAGGAAACTGGAGTTCTTTAATTAAATACACCGTAAATGACCTGAAGTCGAAACATTTCTCTATTATTTGGAGTAACTGTATTCGACAGTTACATCTCTATAATAATAGATAATTGATCGAAAAGACAAACAGTCACGTAATCAAAATTACTTTTTTTTTAAAAAAAAAAGAGAGGGAGAGAGAAACAACGAGGCAAAGAAAAAGAAATAAAGAATTTCAATTTGTCACGAAGTGCATCTAAATAGAATTAATTTAAAAATTTAAAAAAAGAAAATTCAATTTAATCAGAAAATATGTAAAAATATGTAAAGTTTTGCAATTTTAAATTAAGAACAAATTCAAGAAAAAAAAAAAAAAAACATATACATATATATATATATATATATATATATATATATATATATATATATATATATATATATATATATATATATATATATATATATATATATATATATATATATATATATATATATATATATATATATATATATATATATATATATATATATATATATATGTTACATAAAAAGCCTTTTATTAATCTTTTTATGTTAGTTTCTTTGCTATAAAACAACTCCTACTTTATTACTAATTAATTATTCTATTTGAAATACTTTCTCACACTTTTAAAAGCCACATCCTGTTTCTAAATCTATTTTTAGCCAAAGTATGCATACATTTAAATAAAGATCTTTTTTCCCTTTTATGCCGTGGGAATCACTCGAGCAAGTTCATTAACCAATTGTAAGTTCTGAGATTTCCCTCTTTTCCCTAAATAGAGACATTTTAAGATTTTTTGCAAGATTTTCCCTACCAGAAAGACTGTTTGCTGATGGAGTAAACATCACTTCTTCGCTCTCATTCAACTAAGAATGTTCAAATAAAAGTTACTCTGATTTAATTAAAATCCTGTGTCTGTTTTCCTGCTCGGTCCGACTGCAACATTTTACAAGCCGAGCAGGATTATAAGAACTGATGAAACGGGCGCAGGATAATATAAAATGCTTCTTCAAAATATAATTCAAAAGTGAAAATAAAAATACAATTGGCTGAATCATAAAATTGCTGCTGAACTGACATTGCTCGTGAAACACATATTATTCTTTTGAAGCATGACTAAGGAAATTTGATGCCAAAAATAATTAAAAGAAGATTTTTGGGACTTCCCTTTCAAGTATCCATTGGAGTGGTCTCAACTGTATTTTAACAGTGCCTGACGTCTTCGTTTCCGTTATAACCATTACAGAAATGGATCTCAACGCTGCCTGATTTGATTCTCACCCACTTGAATGCTAGAAGCACTTTCTCTTTTGACGGAATCCCATTTGTGTATATCAACTTGATGGAAATGTCATCATATAAAATAATAATAAAAAGAAAATGATTTTACGATAGGTTTGTGCAACGCGATGCGTCGTCAGAGGTCAGATAGTCTGTCAGCTGATATGTTCAAAAACGAAACCTTGAAGGGTTTTCAACACCCGTTAACAAAATCCTCAACTGTTGGTGCTATGTGTTCAGTGTGTGAACTTTAGTGGATCGTGCTTAGTGATGAAAACTTGTGAACAAAAATAGATGAATGCTATGAAAATCTTCTTTGGGGGGATTAATATTTTACACATTTTATATCAATTATACTTACTTGACAAATCGTGCTCTGATATTTTTAATGATTGATATTAATGATGAAATTTTTAATTGATTTTTAATGGTGAAATTTTTAAACGTGAATGCTTTCTAATCATTCACGCTCATATCTCGAAATTAAAACAAACAAATTTATGGCTATTTATATTTTGATAATATTTCAATTTATTGATATTATTATTCAATGGTTTACCATATTATTTGTTTAAATTAAATAATATTAAAATTTAGTATTACCATCATATTTTTTTTTCTCACTTTTGATTCAGTATGATTATAGTTTTAATTATTATTTAAGGAATCACTTTTTATATTGCATTATATATCACAGTGTATATTATATTAATTGTAGAAGAGAAATTTAAATTTTTATTTTATTATGGTGTTTAAAAAAGCAAAAGATGTGCTATTCATATACTTTAGTTTTTTTTTCCTTCTAAATGTTATATTTAATTATTAAAATTTATTTTGGTTATTTTAATGCCCTTACTGAGTGGCAAAAAGTACAAATTTAATATGCATCAAAATGTAGAGGATAAACCAGACATACTAGTCTTTGAGCCTGACATTGGTGTTCAATTCACATCCTGGCTCAAACACTTCGAAAAACAAACTCTAGATGCTAAATGTAATGACGAATGGAAAGTTAGAAATTTTCAAAAATTCATTAAAGGTTCAGCTTTGAAATTGTATATTAATAACTGCCTTAATTGTAATTCATATCAGGAAATAGTTGAAATTTTTCAAGAACATTATTTTTCACCTCTCTTTGGCTTAAACGATTTTCAAAATTTAAAATTTTCTGGCCAAGCTAAAGACCTTAACTCATATTTTACTGAAAAGGTAGAGTTAGGTAGAAAGATAGGTTTAAGTAATGAACATATAATTGAGGGTCTATCTATAGATTTGCCTCCCCAAATTAGGACACTTTTGGTTTTAAAAGAACCCAAAACCCCGATTGAATGGCTCACAATTGTTTAGAAAATAATTCATGATGTACCTACGGTCTTGCCCCAAACTGAAACTAAACAAAAATTACCAGAATCCAAATTTAATGGGTATGGACCACAATATCAAGGCTGGGTACCAAGGCGGCCATTCTTTAACAACTCGGGTAATCCAAATTATAATCCTCAACAAAATCAAAATTTTTCCCGGCTTAGTCAAAGTTATAACCAACAATCCCAATTTAGACCTAGAATTCAAAATGAAAAGTTTCAAAGAAATGAACAACAAACAAGTCATTTCGCCTAGGCTTCCCAGGAGTTGCCTCCTAAGCCATGTAAATACTGTGATAAGCTTGGTATAACCAATGCTTATCATTGGGGCCAAAATTGTATAAACAAACCTAATATTTTTACGGCTGAGAATCAAACTCAGCCTAAACAGGAAAGTGACCAACAACAAAATTGTCAATTAATAGTAACGGGATATGTACAAAATAAAAACAAAAACAATATAAGTGACAAAAACCCAATTTTGACAAATAAAACTATCCTGTTAAACATTGATACAGGAAGTACTTTAAATATAATTCCGGCTAAGCTTTTTGAAAAACTTAATGTCCTAAAAGAAAGAAAAGACTTTGTTAATGTAAAGCAAACAAAAGGTATTTTGCAACTTAACCACACTTGTACTTTAAATTTAAAAATTGGAGATATAGCTAGGTCAGTGGAATTTTATATTTTAAATACTGATCTACCTTATGCCATACTGGGTTTAAAGGAATGTAATGGGTTTAAATTAGTGATAGATTGTGTTGAACGAGTTGTAATGCAAAATCAGAAGAAGCTGATAGTTTTTTCGGATTATAAAAGCAACTTGTCTTTACACATTTCTCCTGAAATCCAGGTTAATGATTGCAACAAAAATATCAATAAAGAAAATAAAGCTAAGAATAAAAATAAGGAAAGTAGAAATAAAAGAAACAATGTTAAATCAATTAAAAATAAACAAAATGAAATGATTATGGAAAATAAAAGTTTGGACATAAAAGTAAACAAAAATAAAAATGTAAACAAAGAGAATTTAAAGAAGAATAAAATAAAAAATAGACTTAAAAATAAAGATTTAAATAGCAAAACTGAAAATAATCTTGAGTTTTCAAATGTTCTTGAGACTAAATGTGATAATGGTGCGCAACATTGTCAAAATCATGTTGACGGAATTATGCAAATTCATGATGATGAAAAAAATTCCCAACTTCAGGAAATTTTAGAAGATTTTTCAGATATTTTTGCTAAAGATAAATATGATGTAGGGACAATAAGAATTGAACCTCAAAGGGTAAGATTAACATCAGACTTACCAGTATCCTTACGAGCATACAAAACTTCCCCAAAACAACAAGAGGAAATAGATAAACAAATTGAGGAATTGTTAAAGCATAATATTATTAAAGAAAGCTCTTCTCCCTATTCTGCTCCAGTAACTTTAGTTTATAAAAAAGATGAAAATAAAAAAAGTAGATTGTGTATAGACTTTAGAAAATTAAATCAAATCACTAAATCGGATGCAGAACCATTACCTCTTATAGAAACTCTTATAGATAAATTAGGGAACAATGTTTATTTTAGTAGACTCGATATGGTAAGTGGTTATTGGCAAATTCCAATCAACCCTGAAGACACTGAAAAACTTGCTTTTGTCACCAATAGTGGGTTATATGAATGGTTAAGATTGCCATTTGGGTGGAAGAACGCCCCTAGTATTTTTCAAAGAACAATACGTAGAATACTCACTAAACATAAAGTTTCATTTGCAGCTAATTATTTTGATGATATCATAATTTATTCTAATAGTTTTGAAGAACATTTAAATCATCTAAAGGAAATTTTTGAAATATGTAGATTTGAAAATTTAAAATTAAAACCTTCTAAATGTTCTTTTTTGCAAACTAAAATTCAATTTTTGGGTTATGAAATATGTCATGGTGTAGTAACTCCTGATAACAACAACATTGAAGTAATTAAAAACTTGAAACCTCCAACTAATGTTAAATCTCTTCAACGATTTTTAGGTTCAATAAATGTGTATAATAAATTTATAAATAATTATGCTAAAATTAGAGCACCTTTAAATAATCTCTTAAAGAAAAATACAACCTGGTGTTGGACTCCCAAATGTCAAGAGGCATTCGAAATTTTAAAGAATGCTTTAGTTTGTAAACCAATTTTGAAAATATTTAATCCTAAATTACCATGTCATATTTTTGTTGATGCAAGTCAAAGTGGTGTTGGAGCAATTTTGAAACAGCCAGATGTTTCAGGTGTCTTACATCCAATAGCATTCCATTCTCGTTCTCTTAGAGACTATGAGAAAAATTATGCTATCACAGAACTGGAATGTCTTGCTATTGTTGATGCATTAAACAAATTTTATCACTATTTATTTGGAAATAAATTTACCATACATACAGATCATGCGGCTTTAGTTTGGTTAAAAAATGTTAAAAATCTGTTCCGCTGGTCTTTACTATTGAGTATGTATGATTATGATATAAAATACACAAAAGGCACCTTAAACTTTGAAGCTGACATGTTATCCCGAGATATTCCTGACAATAGTGAACACAATAGTAATGTTGATTTAAATAATGTAAGCCATTTTTCACATCTTTTGCAATTAGACGAAATTCGCGAAGCCCAACAAAATGATAATTTAACTGGAAATTTTATTAAAATAGATAATGTTTTGTGCATACGTAAAAAGGGTTTTACCAAAATTGTTGTTCCATTTTCTTTAAGGCATAAATTACTTGAAATTACTCATAAAAAATTTGGCCATCCGGGAATTCAAAAAACTATTAATTTGCTTACTCCTGTTTACTATTGGGAAAATATTACTTTAGACATTACAAATTTTAACAAACATTGTCATACTTGTCAAATTAATAAAAAACCTAGACAGAAAAGATTTGGGTTACTTCAGGAAATGCCCCCAGTTGACAAACCTTTTGAAATAATTGCAATCGATAGTGTAGGTGGTTTTAATTATTATAATTCTACCAAAAAATATTTAACCTTAGTAATTGATCATCACACTCGATATATGTGGTCTTTTGCTTCGAAATCAATAACTACGGAAACCTATGTAAATTTTTTGCACCAAATTTTTCAAATTCAAACCCCTAAAAGTATTTTGAGTGATAGAAATGCCGCATTTACTTCTTCCCACTTTAAAAAATTTCTTAAACATAGCAAACTCAAACAATTGTTAACTACAGCCCATAGACCCGAAACTAATGGAAAAGTTGAACGTTTAGGACAAACCATTATAACACGATTAAAATGCAAAATTAATGATTCTTCTAAAAAAGTTCCTTGGCCTAAATTATTAAAAGAAGTAACCGAAGAATACAATTTAACTCCACATTCAGTAACTAAATTCCCACCAGCTTTTTTAATGTTTGGCACAGTCCCATTTAATCATCCTTTATCTGAAGAAATTTTTCCACCAATAGAAGAAGCAAGGAAAATTGCAGTTGAAAGAACTAAACAATATCATGAAAAAAATAAAATTTATTATGATGCAAGATTCACTCATATTGAATTTTCCCCAAATGATACTGTAATGTATGAAGATTTTAAATACCCCAATACTAGGAAACTTACCCCCACTTTTTCCGGTCCATATATAATTCTTGAAAAAATTTCTGATGTTAATTATAAAATAAATAAAAAGAATATTCATAATAAAGAAAATACAGAAATAGTTCATATATCAAAATTGCGAAGGTACCACCCACCTGACAAACTTAAATTATGTCACGAATAAAAAGCATGTAATTATTTAAATGGAATTGACTATATTTTATATTAAATTTAATGATTTTTCATTGTTAAAATAAATTAAAAACACTGAATATGACAACATTACACATGGTTCAATGAACATGTGGTCCCCTTTTTTCTGGAAGATCCGACCTTTCAAATTTTCTTCTTCAAGTTCAATGTTTACCCAATCTAAAAGGATATGGGGCGATGGTAGTTTCTCTCTGTGGTGAAAACCAAAAAAATTTAAACTTAAGCATCTATTGAAACTAGGATCTTCCAGCACATCATTGTTGAGACTAGGGACTGTTTTCCTCCATTTGGGGAATACAGCCCCTAATCCAGCAAAATTTTTCCCCTAACAACACTGAAATCCTAAATTTCAGATTAAAGACCATTGTGTCAAATTTTTTTTACATTTTATATTGAAATTTTTTTTTGATAAAAAGTGTCAATTTGTATTTTTATATCTCATATCACTTGCATTTTCATATTTTTTTTTTATCTTTCATGTTGTTGAATGTGAATATTTACATCTTTTAGAAAATTTTTATAGATTTTCTTGTCTTAAGTGAAAAGTTTATTTTAATTGTATTAGTATGAATAATAACTTTATTTACTGTGATTATCAAGAAAGACTGAAAAAACTTAATCACAAAAAATTATTGAAAATGGAGATCTAACACATCATGTTGATAGTAGTGTGTGTTTTTTTTTTTTATGATTCATGTTACTTTATATCTTGTTGATATTACAAATATTATTATTATTTTTTTTATTTTAATTGTGTCATCATAGGGAAAGTTTTGCAAAGGGATAATTTTAAAAAATTTTAGATAATAGTCAAAATTTTTCGGCGAGGGGGGATGTAACATAAAAAGCCTTTTATTAATCTTTTTATGTTAGTTTCTTTGCTATAAAACAACTCCTACTTTATTACTAATTAATTATTCTATTTGAAATACTTTCTCACACTTTTAAAAGCCACATCCTGTTTCTAAATCTATTTTTAGCCAAAGTATGCATACATTTAAATAAAGATCTTTTTTCCCTTTTAAGCCGTGGGAATCACTCGAGCAAGTTCATTAACCAATTGTAAGTTCTGAGATTTCCCTCTTTTCCCTAAATAGAGACATTTTAGGATTTTTTGCAAGATTTTCCCTACCAGAAAGACTGTTTGCTGATGGAGTAAACATCACTTCTTCGCTCTCATTCAACTAAGAATGTTCAAATAAAAGTTACTCTGATTTAATTAAAATCCTGTGTCTGTTTTCCTGCTCGGTCCGACTGCAACATTTTACATATATATATATATACAGTGAATTCGCGATAACTCGAATCTGATAGGACTGAAGAAAAACTTCGACATATCGGAAGTTCGACTTACCGTTAGTTTCGGTTTTGGACTTTCAAAATATTGCTGGATTATTTAATTAATGCTTATTTATTAATTACAAATCTTCTAAATGCTTACAATATTTAAGATAATTTTTCTGACAAGCCATTGACGATAAGACTGTTTGAAGCACTTTATGATACCCTGGTCCATCGGCTGCAACTTTGCTGTTGTGTTTGGCGGGAGAAACTGCAAGTTTACTGCTTTCAAATTAGGTAGATCACTATGCGTTGTGCATTTATCCATAAAGAGTATCACTTTTATGGATATCACTTTTAGCGAAGAATTTCCGATCCAATTTTCTTAAATAGTCCTCAAATAAAACTGATGTCATCCAAAACTTTTTGTTAGACTTGTAATCCAAAGGATACGTTTTTACATTCTTGAAACATCGGGGATTTCGGTATTTTCCGATAACAACTAAGGGCAATTTCTCTGTCTCAGACGCATTTCCTCCAACTAGGACAGTCAAACGTTCCTTGCTCATTTTACCCCCTGAGCAGTTTTCATCCTTAAACATCATAGTCTTATTTGGAAGACATTTAAAAAATAAACCCATTTCATCAATATTGAAAACATCATTTTAACTGTATACTTTAAGTAAATTTGGTAACGTTTCATTTAACCATTGTTCACATACTTCAAGAGGGACAGCTTTAACTTCTCCATGAAGAGTGCGAAAGACATTGTGTGTGTGTTGCAAAGAAAGGGGCAAAATATCAGCTCTTAGGTTTTTTTTTTTTTTTTTTTTTGCTTTAAAAGATCCAAAAAAAAATCGAGTTAAAGGGAGTAAAGTTCGAGTAATCGAGAATAATTAACATGAAATTGAAGATAAAAGGGTCGGGACCTCATAAAAAAATCGAGTTATAGTAATATTCGAGTTATCGTACTTCGAGTTATAGCGAATTGACTGTATATATATATATATATGAAACATAAAAAAGCTTTTTTTTTTCAATTTTTTGAGTTCCGCAGATATATTAATTTTTTTAAAAATGCGTCATAATATTTTCAGGAAAATGTGAATTTGTTTTAAGTAAAACCTAGCCGAAACTAAATATTTCTATATTTAGTATCGGCTAGGTTTCGTAAAAAAATTCAAACATTCAAGCATCTATAAAATAAAAACACCTTCTGCAAGTAAGCCTTTTTACCTTCGGTTAAATTCATTAACTTAAAAAAAAAATTATAAATTAAAGCGTTTTTTTTCTTCCTTGAAACTCAGTAAATAGGCTCTGAACAAAGAAGGACAAAACCTTCACTCTAACAACTATGAAAAGGTATTGAATTTAAAATTTAAGATCTTTAAACTAGTCAGAAACTTCACAACAATGAATTGATCCGATTTTAATTTCATACACAATTAAACCCAAATATATAGCTGAAAATAGAAGCAAAAATTTCGAATAAGGCTTTCAAAGCTTATGATTATTTAAATTCACTATTTGAAACGCTAAATACAACTTTTATGTGGGTCAACCAATTATATTTTTATTATACTTTTTAACTTTTTCTTTTCATTTTATAATTCTTCTAAATATTCTTACAGAGATTTTAAAGATATTGTTACTTCGCTTGTGACCTATTTAGTGAGGTATTTATCGCTTTTCAATATATTTTGTTATCTAAAACAAAATCAGATCTTCCCATTAAAAAAAGTTTCTTAATTGCTTCCTGAAACTACGATTAAGTTGTTTTCAAAAACTGATATATTTTTTAAATTTTGTTATTTGAAACTGTTTTAATGTATTTTTCATCCAAAATTCTTGTTTGCAAAAAAAGACCTCATATTTTGATATACACTGGTGGACAAAATTAAGAGATGGAAGACATTTTCCCAAGTATCTCAAAAAATACTGAATTTAAATGAATGAAATTTGGTATGGATATAGCTTATTCCATGATAAAGTATGCAAAACAAAGATGAAAGTGCCATTCACTGGCAAGACCTATTGCCAATAAATCCGATGTAGTCTGAACCTAAGGATAAAAAATAACAATAAAAGTGAGGCTTGTACAGTGTGGTGTATGGTCACCCCTGACAGACAGACAGCATGCACAACGAGTATGCATACTGTTAATAAGGGAGTTAAGGAGGACTTGTGGAAGACCCTCCCATTCTTCCACCAGAGCAATTTTTAACTCCAGAATGGTTCTGGGGGGAGGTTTGCACATCGCAATAGCTCTCCCAAGAGCATCCCAAGCATGTTCAATAGGATTCAGGTCAGGGGATTTGTCTGGCCAATCCATTCGTTGAATATCCTCGCTTTCCAGATACTCATCAACCATGAGAGCCCTATGTGGTCGCGCATTGTCGTCCATAAAAATGATCTCAGGGCCAACAGCGCCCCTGAAAAGACGCACATAGGGCTCTAGGACATCCTGCCTGTACCTCTGGGCATTCACAGAACCATTGTCAAACACATGGAGCGGTGTGCGGGTATCTTGCATGTGCGAATGAATGTGCGAAAATGCTTTCCATCTCTTAATTAGCTGACCCGGCAAACGTTGTTTTGCCATATGAAATATTTCTTATTTCTAGAGTATGAAGATATATGTTATTTATTGTATCTCTTAATTTTGTCCACCAGTGTAGTTCACGAACATGCGCAACTATTTTTCTTTCTTGATGATTAACAGGTTGTTACATCAATATTAAAAATGGTTCGATAAAAAAAAATAACTACTGTATTAACTTAGTATTATTATTGATTTCGGCAGATATAGTTTTTGATTTTATTGGACAAAACTTAAATATTATAATTTTGATCGATTAGCACTGCAACTTCATCCACAACATTTTTTTTTAAATTCCCATTTAAGTTTAGGTGTGTATTAATATCATTATTTATTATATTATAATATCTTTAATTTTTAGTCATTATTCGGTTTATATTGCTCATTATTATTTTTCGTTAAAAGGATAGTTAAGAAATAGTGCCAAAGTTAGTTCTCCATATTGCTTTAAAATTTTAAATTATTAAAAAGGTTGTTTTGTATTCAATTTTTCAATTTCTTACTTTGACTGAGCACAACAGAATAATTTGGCTCAATTATCGTAACTTCATTCTCGCACTTTTTTTTTTTTTTTAAATTTCCTTTAAGTCTGGGCTTGTATGGAAGCTCATTAAACATTTTTCGTCTAAGAGATTATTTAGAAATAGTGCGAAAATTATTTCTTTATATTGTTTTAAGAATTTAAATAGTTATTTAGTATTCAATATTTCTATTTAATAGTTCGACTGAGCACAGCTACATTATGATTTTCTCAAGTTATGTCATTTACACATGTTAATTCCATGGAAAATTTAGAAATACTTCAGAAAACATTTTTATTTTACATGGCAATTAAAGAATATTATGCGTATAATTTACATGTGATGGGATCTGGCTCGCTTCATAGGCCCAGCAGAGCATAATCCCGGAACTTACCCCAAGAGCAGAGGTATATTATTACAGTAAATCCTCATTGTTAGTTAGCGTATGAATTTTTAGTACACGTATAATAAGCTAGACTAAAAATAATTTTTTCAAGTGTAATGTCAAACAAATAAGGATAGCTTATAAAACAAAAAAGTTGAATTAAGTTGCCTCAGTAAAATAAACTTATCGACACAGACGTCGTGAATTAATCGACAACGACTCACCTATATGGTTGGTCCTTCCTCCTGACTAGGAAAATGTAATTCATAATTTATTCTCAAGAAAACTAACTCATTTCGAAACAATCGAAGTTGCCGATTTCACCTCAAAACCAGACTCTCACCTATACTTTCATCTCATAGTGACAGTACTTTTTAATAATTTCTTATTATATATTCTCACCCTAGACCTTCATCCCAGTTTTAATATGAATTAAACAATGATTTCTATTTATTATGGTCTTTTATCGTAACTTACAGTATGAGTTTTACCATCTCCTTCGTAAAAAAATAACTACCGTGTAAAATATAATTCAGCATTCGCTTTAATTTTCTATCGTAATTTATAGCATGAATTGCACTATATTAGAGCTCCCAATAATCGTTTAATCAAACATTATTTTCTTTGTGTGATATTACTATTTAATCTTTGTTCTATACTCATCATAACATAGAATGAATCCATTTAAAAGTCTCTAATTCCGCATTTATAGTTTATATTCGTTCGATTAAAGTTGATATCTTTATCAATTGTCTTTATATTCCTCACATGCTACCTCATCATATATATATATATATATATATATATATATATATATATATATATATATATATATATATATATATATATATATATATATATATATATATATATATATATATATATATATATATATATATATATATATATATATATATATATATATATATATATATATATATGTGTATATATATATATATATATATATATATATATATATATATATATATATATATATATATATATATATATATATATATATATATATATATATATATATATATATATATATATATATACATAAAAGTGGTATTTAAATAGATGCTCCTAGAAACATTAGAATTCCAAGTAACTAGTTTATTAATATTAAAATTAAAATTAAAATCATTTCTTTTATCGTATAGTAATAAACTAGTTACTTGGAATTCTAATGTTTCTAGGAGCATCTATTTAAATACCACTTTTAATGAAATGAAGAAAAGAAAGAAAGTTGGGCTGAAGAAAAGATTATATCTTTTTTTTTCCGGCTTTTTTTCCGGTTATTTAATTAACATTTCATTTTTTTTTTTTTATATAATAAAAAGTTGTTTGTTATTTTTTTTACTTATTATTTCCCACCCCCTTTTTTTCATATGTCTATAATTTTTCTTTGTTTCATTCTTCATTTTGAACTTATCTAATGAGTGCTGTTTACTTGCAGCTTTAAGCGCAATAAATGATACTTATTGTTTTTCTTAACTTTCTTAGTGTTTTCTTGTATTTATCTATTTATTATATATATATATATATATATATATATATATATATATATATATATATATATATATATATATATATATATATATATATATATATATATATATATATATATATATATATATATATATATATATATATATATATATATATATATAATAAATAGATAAATACAAGAAAACACTAAGAAAGTTAAGAAAAACAATAAGTATCATTTATTGCGCTTAAGCTGCAAATAAACAGCACTCATTAGATAAGTTCAAAATGAAGAATGAAACAAAGAAAAATTATAGACATATGAAAAAAAGGGGGTGGGAAATAATAAGTAAAACAAATAACAAACAACTTTTTATTATAAAAAAAAAAAAAATGAAATGTTAATTAAATAACCGGAAAAAAAGCCGGAAAAAAAAAGATATAATCTTTTCTTCAGCCCAACTTTCTTTCTTTTCTTCATTTCATTAAAAGTGGTATTTAAATAGATGCTCGTAGAAACATTAGAATTCCAAGTAACTAGTTTATTACTATACGATAAAAGAAATGATTTTAATTTTAATTTTAATATTAATAAACTAGTTACTTGGAATTCTAATGTTTCTAGGAGCATCTATTTAAATACCACTTTTAATGAAATGAGCAGAATTAAAAGAATATGTAGTAATATTTATTTATCCAAAAAACAAATCGATAAACTCTTTCAAAATCTGATAAAAAACAATGGATACCCAACTAATGTAATAAAATTTTATATAAAATCATTGAATTAATCGTATATTTTGGTGGATATATTTTCTAAAAATTTTTTTGTTAATTTTTATGATTTTCCCATGTGCAAATCCATTTCAGGCCAAAATTCATTGCCAAAATTATTTACTAAATAATTTCTTTGTTAATTTATATAATTTTTCCATGTGCAAATCCATTTCGGGCAAATCCGTGGATAAAATTGTTTGCTAAAAATTTCGTTATTAATTTATACAATTTTCCATGTGCAAATCCATTTCGGGCAAATCCGTGGCTAAAATTATGTACTAAAATTTTTTTTCTTTGTTAATCTTTCCATGTGCAAATCCATTTCGGGCAAATCCGTGGTTAGAATTATTTACTAAAAATTCCTTTGCTAAATAATTTCCCTTGTTAATCTATACAGTTTTTCCATGTGCAAATCCATTTCGGGCAAATCTGTGTATAAAATTGTTTGCTAAAAATTTCTTTATTAATTTATACAATTTTCCATGTGCAAATCCATTTCGGGCAAATCCGTGGTTAAAATTATCTGCTAAAATTTTTTCTTTGTTAATTTTTCCATGTGCAAATCCATTTCGGGCAAATCCGTGTTAAAATTATCTATTAAAATTTTTTGCAAAGCAGGCAATTTATGTTTCTCTTTTCTATTTTATATTTTTTCTTAAATAAACATCTATCTTCTAAAACTATTTATGATCAATTTTTAAAATTATCCAGTATAATATTACCTTGCGCACATCCATTTCGGGCCCATCCTTGGTAACTAACAAATCAAAACTCAGAATAACAAATCACTTCAGCAGTGCAGTAAGAACGACACTTCAAAACCCTCTTGTTACACTCAATTTGCGCTTTCGTTTTCATCTTTTGTTTTCATATTTTGTAATCTGGCAATCTTTCTGCGAAAACATTTTTAAATCATTCTTGAAAAATATCCGTCCATGTAAGTTGTTATGATTTTGCTACTCGCTTTATAGTCCCCCCTTTTTAATGTTTTTACTTTTTATTTTATTTTATGATCTGTTTCTACATGTTATTTTTACTTTTTATGATCAATTTTTATGTAGTTATTTTATATAAAAAAAACTTTTTGAGTGCTCCTCACACTATTGTATTAATATATTTTGCTTTGGCTTTATTGATACAATATCAGAAAGCACTCTGTTTTGCGGATATAATCGTGTGGGCTGAAGAAAAGATTATATCTTTTTTTCCGGCTTTTTTTCCGGTTATTTAATTAACATTTCATTTTTTTTTTTTTAATAAAATGTTGTTTGTTATTTTTTTTACTTATCATTTCCCACCCCCTTTTTTTCATATGTCTATAATTTTTCTTTGTTTCATTCTTCATTTTGAACTATATATATATATATATATATATATATATATATATATATATATATATATATATATATATATATATATATATATATATATATAAAATAACATGATCCCTCAGTATGCCTTTTTTTTAAGTTATAAGGTAACGACAGCTCTTCTTTTTTTAGAGTGTTTCAGTTTATTCAAAAGAAAAAAGTGTGAAAACCCTCTAAGTAATGTTTTACTGTTGGTGTTTCCTTTAAATGAGAACAAAGTGATTGACATAATTTTGGACTACATCAAGCGATATTTGAGGGTGGGCCGAGCTTCTAACCGCACAGAAAGATGATGATTTTATATCCATTACTTCCTCTTTTTATGAAAGTACACTTTGTCACTCTGTTTTACTTACTCAATAAGTCTAAAGATACCTCTATTTAGTCACCATAGTTTAACTACCTTCTAAATTTAATTTGGGTCATTCGAATTTGTTTGGACTGCTTGAACCGGATTCTAATTTAGTTTCGGTTAAAAGTTTATTTGTTCGGCATAAAAATTTTAAAACCTTCTCTAAATCTCGAACATTTGAGAATGAAGCAAAAATGATGTCTATTCAGCATTGTGGAATCAGGATTATTAAAATTAGAGAAATCAAGAAGAAAATTTTATAAGAGTAAAAAAAAAAATTTACTCGAACACAGTTATGGTTAGTTAAAAGATAAATCCTTGTTATAGTTTAAAAGAATAAAGGAAGTTTTGTAATATGTGAATAAATAATATTAATAATTACGTGAACAATTAAAAAAAAATTATAAATAAATATTACTGTTACTTTAATTATAACAAATCGCAAACTTAATATATCACATTTGAACTTTTTTGGAGTCTGTGCTTGATTAAGATATTGAAAAAGAACACAGGAAATTATTGAAACTATTGTAAAATCAATATAAATAAATGAATTATTAATAAATTATGTTTAATTCGTAAAGTCTAAAATCTATTTTACTTTGTTTCGAAACGTATTAAAAAGATATGCAAATGAATTTTATGATATCTTATAACTTACAAGTTCATTAGCGTTCACTTAAAATTATTCTTGTCATAAGATGTTATACACGAATGCGCAAGTGAGGTATTCCTAGAACTTTTTTACAATGGTTTTGCGCAATTTCAATATTTCAATTTAAAAAAAAATTCTAATTTATTTCTTTAACTGCTATGTTTAATTTTAAATAAAATAATGTAATAATAAATAATACAAATCTTAAATAATAAAATACATTATTTAAAATCAACAATTACTTAGTAATATTATTAAAACTTACAAGAAGAAAAAAATTCTGGGGAATTTGCAGTACTGTATGGTAATGATACTTCAGGTAATAAAAAAAACTATAGTTCTGGTTAATTAAACCAAAATATCCGGTAAACCAAAATATTTATTTAAACCATTCATTTGGTAACTTTACCGTTCATATGGCAAGTTAAATTTTCTTTTTCTTCAGTTGCGTGAGATTTTTTAACAGATCAAGGACATTTTCACGTCCCTTCAGATTCTATTTTCAAGCTACATTTTTTTAAATGACATTTTTAGTCTATCGTCAGATGTACAAATTTAAAAGCGTTATACATAACAGGGTGGTCACGTAAGTAAGCTAAATGTGAATCCAAAATTCCACTAAAATTATTATTTTTATTATTAACTTCGAAAAAAAAATTAAATTTTCTTACTGCTCATTGATGTAAAGAAACAATTTATAAAATCGGTGGAATTACTTCGGAGTTAAATTTGCATCACAAGATATTATTTTCCGGAAAAAGCCTCTTTAAGATTATTTCAAAGGTTTCTGACTCTAAAAAAGTTTTACTTATGACGTTTAAAAAATATGATTGTTTGTTTATAAGTGAATCTAAAACTGAATCATAAATTTCACAAAAATAATTTTTGGTGAAAGACTATGCTACGATTATGATAAGGGTTATAAAAAATATTTTCGCGGAAGAAAAAAAAAACACTGTTTTTCTGCTGAGTATAGACAAATCCATTAACGCTAGTGTTTCTTTTGTACAGTCCCTTTTTCTTTGGATATTCAAAGCGATTTTAATCCATCAAAATGATCTCACTTCACTATAACAAAACACTTCATTATTTTACACTGACCACTCTATACAAATTCTGGGACATCTTTTGTAAAGTTACTTCCTTTTATGCATATTTATTTCCGCCTGTTTCTGATGCTTAATAATCGGAAGTCGTTTTATTTTTCGGAAGAAAAACCGCAACACAAAACAATCGTGAGCGGGAAGAAAACTGCCAATTGTTTCCTACCAATTAACGAAAAAGAACTGTTAACTAGACGTTGCCCACGGTGGATTCTTGCAGCAGGTATCACACGAACTAATAGACTACTTTTCGTCAAGGTTCTACCTTTCCCCTGGGGTATCACTTTCGTTTGACGGAAGGAATTGAAACTATGAAATAACGTTTTAAATTGACGTGGGGGTAATAAAAAGGGGATTCCCATCGAAAAATAACTAGGCTATTGTCTGATCCAATGGGTGAAATTCTTGACGGACTATTTCGTCATTTATAAAGAGCGGTGTGGTTCTTCTTCTGCTAACTAGGGCGGCTGTTGTCTTTTCTTTTTTTTTTTGTTCCTGGTTTTAGAGCCCCTCCTGTCTTCATTGATAATTTTTTGCCATTTTTTTGTAGACTGGTTTATTTCTTTTTATTTCAGTTTGTTTTTTCCCACATGAACACCACCCTCAGTATTTAAAGGAAGATTGTCGCAGTTCGCAGGTCAGTATTTATTCAACCGTGCTCTTGTTATAATTTTCTTTCAGTGGTCTGTTAGGTGAATCGAAAAAATATCTTTTGGTAAGTTTTTTTTTTCATTAATTAACTTAAAAATAAAATTTGAAAGTAAATTTGAAACTTAAAATTAGTGTTTTTAATTAATTTTAATTAAAAATGCTTATAATTTTTTTTTTCATTTTAATAAATGATTTCAAGCTTGCATTTACTATGCAGTGTGATGTGAAAGTAGTTTTGAATGTAATTTAAAATTTTTAAATAATACTTTTTTTAAAAAATTAAAAGCTGATTGATTTTAATTTTAAATTTTTATTAAATATGTTTTATTTGAATAACTAGTTTTGGGTTTTCAGTTTAATGAATTATATAGTGTGTAGCAAAAATATTTGAAATGATATCAATAACTAATTATAATAATTATTAATTTTAATTAAAAATGTTTACCATTTTCATCTTTTTCATTTTAATAAATGATTTCAAGCTTGCATTTACTATGCAGTGTGATGTGAAAATAGTTTTGAATGTAATTTAAAATTTTTAAATAATACTTTTTTTTAAAAATTAAAAGCTGATTGATTTTAATTTTAAATTTTTATTAAATATGTTTTATTTGAATAACTAGTTTTGGGTTTTCAGTTTAATGAATTATAGTGTGTAGCAAAAACATTTGAAATGATATCAATAACTAATTATAATAATTATTAATTTTAATTAAAAAAGTTAATCATTGTCATCCTTTTCATTTTAATAAATGATTTCAAGTTTGCCTTTACTGTGCAGTGTGTATTGAAAATAGTTTTGAATGTATTTTAAAGTTTTTAAATAATAATTTTAAAAAATTTAAAGCTAATTGATTTTAATTTAAAGTTCTTATTAAATATGTTTTATTTTCAGTTTTGGGTTTTCAGTTTAATGAATTATACAGTGTGCAGCAAAACTATTTGAAATGACATCAATAACTAATTATAATAATTATTAATTTTAATTTAAAATGTGTCTTAAACATGTTGCATTTTTATAACAATATGTAAGCTTACAGTAGTAGTGTACAGAGTGTAGAAAAATAAGGTTTTTTCTTAAAATTTGTTTTGAAATTTTGAATAAATATCTACAAAAATTAAAAACTAAAAACATTTCGTATTAGTTGTGTTAGAAAGGTGAAATTTCGCCTATTTTTCTTTCTTAAATGATTCTTCCTATTTTAATCCTTTCGGAGCGGTGTTTAATTTTAATGATGAGCGTATAGCAATTTTTATTAAAAGTATAGTATTACAGCTTTGGAATTTATATGAGAAAATTTATACACTTAAAATAATTCAGACAAATCATTTCTCCATTCATTTCTATCATCCCTAAATAAGTAGAATTATATTTCGAATAATATTAATAAAATATTTCATGGTAATAAGAATTTGCATAATAATCATATTTACCTTGGCTTCGGTTACGAATGAAGTTAAGACATTAAGTTAAAATTTTTTACTTGCCACCCGATACTTTTATCCATTTCTCTTTGCACATTTTCTGCTCATTATTCGAGATGAAGTTGTTTTGTGAGCACGTGCAATGTACAAGAAGAAGAAGAAAAAAAAAAAAAAGAGAGAAAGAAACACCCTTAATAACTGTTGATTTAATGATCAGATATTCGCATACTAGGACTCAAACTTTATGGTTTAAAGGGGTGAGTTCAAAGAAGCTAATTAGTTAGTGCAGACGTTATTTTAAATTACAAAATCGGACGCAGATAAATCTGCAGCAAGACTTAACATGATCAAATTCTTATGATTTAATTCATTGGTTATAAATGACAACGGAATACTTCACGGTGCTTAATGACAAAGCACAAATTTTATCTTCAAAATCAAAACAAACAGCTTTTTTAAGGACTGAAACTCCCATCCTCATAAACGAGCAAAACTCCTTGCATAACAGACCCGGTTGAACCTCTTTTCTCTTTTGGCTAACAAGATACTTGAGGCTAATTTTTACATTAGAGACAAAACAATTAGCAGGCTCATTACAATATATTCGGTTAAAAATCCACTGATCAAGGAAAATTTTATAAAATTCCTTGTTTTTTTTTACCGCAATACAAATGATAGAAATTAATTTTTTTCCCCTTCTCGTTACCTAATTTTTCCCTATGGTTGCTGTGCAACGTACTTGTCTAAGAAAAATTTTCCCTGAGCACCATAGAGTGTTTCCATGTGAGTAGAATCAAGAAAAATCATAGATTTGCTTTTAGCTTGCTGTTTGCTTATATCTAAATATGCAGAAGAGGGTTTAAAAAAATTGTCAGACGTTATGGACATTTGCTTTCAATATAAATCCGAAAGGCAATTAATTGACCATATATGAAAGCTTATAATTTAAATTATTTTTATTTGATTTTTATTTCATCATCTTTTTAATGTTTTATTTTATAGCAGTGTTTCAGTATTTAATATTTCATTTTTCTTTTAAGAATGCTTCATACCTCATTTTGTAAAATTATTTTTAACACCCTTATTCATCAAATTAAAAGAGAAAATGATACAATTTTTATCGTCAAAGAACACATTTTGCGCATCTTTGCTCGTGAAAAAAAAAGCAGTTCGGTTAAAACAAAACGCATTTAAAATTTAAATTTACTAAAGAAGCTGATTTACGATATATGAAGACAATATATATATTGAAGATTATTGAATTTCAAACCATTCTTAAACTATATGTTGTTAAAAATTTAAAAAAAATTAATAATGGTACCCACATAACCACATTATTTTCAGCATTGGCAAAATATACAGACTTATTTTTAAAAAAATGATTGAAATATATTCTAGGTTTTAATCCTTAAGTTTGAAAGACGAGAAGTTTTACAATTATAACCACATTTTCAGCATTGGCAAAATATATAGACTTATTAAAAAAAAATGATTGAAATATATTCTAGGTTCCAATCCTTAAGTTTGAAAGACGAGAAGTTTTACAATTATAACCACATTTTCAGCATAGGCAAAATATATAGGCTTATTAAAAAATGATTGAAATATATTCTAGGTTCCAATCCTTGAGTTTCAAAGATGAGAAGTTTTACAATTATAACCACATTTTCAGCATTGGCGAAATATATAGACTTATTAAAAAAAATGATTGAAATATGCTCTAGGTTCCAAACCTTAAGTTTGAAAGACGAGAAGTTTTACAATTATAACCACATTTTCAGCATTGGCAAAATATATAGACTTATTTAAAAAAATGATTGAAATATATTCTAGGTTCCAATCCTTAAGTTTGAAAAGACGAGAAGTTTTACAATTATAACCACATTTTCAGCATAGGCAAAATATATAGACTTATTAAAAAAAATTATTGAAATATATTCTAGGTTCCAATCCTTGAGTTTCAAAGATGAGAAGTTTTACAATTATAGCAATGCTGTTGGTGATGTCCGCTGTATTCCTGCAGCAATCAGAAGCTGGGGGTCACCTTCGTCTTAAGAAGCTCGTGAAAACTGTTCTGTTAGCAAATGCTTTGACAGGAAAAAAAATACTCTTCCCGTTGCCTCTTCCTCTCCCGATCCCTATTTTCCAAGAAAACATACACCACGAACCTTACCCGTAAGTATTTTTAAATTAGTTGAATTGAATTTATAATCCATGTTTAATTACCATTAACATTACTTCATCATTATTACTTAACATTTGACATCATTACTGTTAATGATTGCCATCATTTTCGAACAAAGTTTTCCATCATTTTTACTTAGCCATTGCCATTATTATTATTATTATTTAATATTTATCATTATTATTGCTCAATGCTTAACATCATTATTGCTCAAATCTCACCATTGTTGCTCAAAACTTATCATTATTCTCTCCAACTTACTATGTAACTCAAATTTATTTCTGTTCCAATGCTAAACAAAAATGACAAAACCTTCATAACAAATCAAACCTGATTACTTGATAAAACATACTTAATAATAGTCCATTTCGCATTTACAGAAAATATTTTAATCTTTTTATTTATGAATTAGGACGTTTTTAATTTGTAGGTATATTTTCAGTGAAACGCTAAATACTCGTAAATTTAATAAATTTTTATAAAACCCTATCATATAATTTGGGTTAAAAACACATTATTAGAATTGAATTTCTCCATTTTCAAAATAATTATTAATGATAAGATACAATAAATAAAACATTTTTTTTATATTGTTAAATTCATAAATTCCATTATTTTGCAAATTCATAAATTAAATAAACTGTGAAATTTTAATTTTTTTTTTTTAATTTTGTTATTTATAATTAACACGACCACGAGAGCTCCGAAGAATATGTTTTAAAAAGCTTATGTGTTGGCATATATGAATGGAGCACTCATTCATTTGCACTTTTCCGTGACAACGTTTTTAATTCATGCAAAATCCACAATTTCTTAATTTTCACCTCATTTGCTTGACAATTTTAAGGAGAAAATATAACAATCTCTGTTGCGTCAATAGGTTATTGTTTCATATTAACAATCATAAATTCTGATTGCTAAGCCCTTTTTCTCCATTTTGCAAAAATGGTTTTTAAAAAATGCTTCATGCATCTAACGAAAACTGCATTAATAATATATATTCTAGAAAATGTTTAGGTGTGTAAAAAAAATTTTTTTTCAAAAAAAAAAAAACAAAGAAAGAAAAGAAAAAGAAAGAAAGTCAAGTGAAAAAATGAAAGGCAATTTAGCAAATAAATTCAAAAAGAAGTTCTATTTATTAAATCTTTTCGAACCAGTATCAATGGATTTGTTTATCAACTCTCTTAAATACTTTTTACATACATTATAATGTAAGAATATGTACAATGCGGCAAAAAAATAGACCACCCAAAATAACTTCTTATCTATTGATTAGATCTTCACGTTCCAGGAGTCAATCTTAATGGCTGGCTCGAGAGACTGACCTCAGATATCCTAATTAATAACGACGATATTTTAACGATATTTTAAGTTACGAAATCAGGCACAAAAATGTCCTTTCTCTAAATAAACATACCTTATTTTCAACAGATTGGAATTTCTGATCCCCAAAATATAGGGGATAGTCACAATCTGGGAAATATTATCCCTAGTATGGTCAGGGGAGGTCACTAAAATTTGGACCCTTTTATATTTATTTTACTTTTTGAGCATTTCGTTATATCTCGAGAACTTTTATAGCGAATTAAAAAAATTTTGCGTACAATTATAAAATTCGCTTATCCAAAGATAATTCCATGCAACTTTTAGCAAATATTTATTACTTTTCATTGTCTTATTTAATAATGATAAAAAAAATTATAAATGTAAGGTATAAATTTTTTTCCATCATTTTAAGGAATATAGTTTTACATGCGAAAATACATAATTTGAGCAAAATCGGTTAAATAGTCTCTGAGAAATCGAGAACTTAAAATATACGACTTTTTAAAAATTCGATTTCTCAGGAGCAATTCGACCGATTTTGCACAAATTTTGTATTTTGTTAAGTAAATTTAGATACTTTATAATGTTGTCTCATAATTCAAAAATTTCTCTACTATCATTTAATAAAATAATATATATTTAATAAAATTTATTTTTTTGTATATTGTTTGAAAGTAAAAATGAAAAACAAATCTAGCAGAAAATTTTTTTGAGACATAATTTACTGAGGAGAAAACGATAATGATGATAATATTTAAGTATAAGATTTTTTTGCGTTGAGAAAAAAAAAAATTTCGAATTATCAAATTGCTTACTGAAAAAATATGATGCATATTTAAAGTATAGAAAAAATTAAAATTTTATTATTTGTATTGTACTCAAAATTAGCATTGTTTCAATGAAATTATTTATTTTATATTTAAGTATTTATCTGCAATCGTTAAATGAAAATGAAAACGATAATAAAAATGAATCATTATTACTCATTCTTTTTTACTACTGATAAAAAAAATTTTTTAATTCTTTTCGTTCTTTACCTGCTGTGTTTGGTGAATATTATGCAAAACTATTTTCAATTCTAACGTATCAAATTATGATAATCAAGTCTGATTCGAATTTTTTTAATATTTTTTCAGCAGGTAGGTACTCATATTTCAAACAAATATATATATTCTGAACAAAAACATATTTAAGAATTACTTCTTTGTATTTTTTAGAAAATTACACATTCCTAAGCTAATCCTCTTGTGAACTATTGAAACAATATTTATTCGTCTTAAAATAAGTGTTATTTCCCATAAAATGGTGCTACACATAAATTAAAAAAAATTTAACACTAAATAAATATTTAAGATTGAAACAATTACCAGACATTTATCAAATTACTTCAAAATTAGTACAATAAATAGCTACAAAAAACTAATCTTCGATCGAAGGCTTGATATAATAGCAGGTTTAAAGAAATATTTCGTTGAATATTCGGTTAAAATTCTTTAAGTTATTATTTTTACTCCTATTGCAGTTGCAGTTAAAAACAACACTCATTAAAGTGAACTACTTTTTTTCATTTTTCAGAAAACTCCTTCTTAATTTATAAATTCAGTTTTGTATAAAGCAATCTTATAAAGCGAGAAAATGAATCTTTTGTTTTTTCATATATTTGTTTGCATTCTCTGTTTTTAAATATATTTGTTTACATTCTCTGTTGCTTGTGAATAATTATGTTGTTTAATTAATGTCTGAAGAAATTCCTTATGTTTACCCATTAATAATTACGAAATTGAAATATTAATAATGTTGATGTAATGTTATAATTTACTTACGTCGCCCTAGTGCTACACAATGGGCTATTGGTGGCGATCTGGGAAGCATCCCTAAGGATATTTCTAAAGACATACCATCACAATTTTGATCCTCTGCAGTAAGGATGGCACCCCTATTTCGGTAGCTTGACTACCTGTGCTTGAAATCGAGCGCTTTACTCTTGAACAGTTTAACAAGGACCAATACCGAGAATCCTCGGTTCCTTAGTAGACTGATCCAAGTGGTCACCCACCCGCACACTGATAGAAGCCAGCGATTCTTGACTTCGACACCCGTGTCTTAACGATCAGTAAACTTGCTTGCCTATTAATAATGCAACAAATAGAATTAGAAGCATAAAATATACACTCTTTTATATGTTAAAAAGAAAAAATTTAGCACTCAAGTTTTTTTTCTGAATTACTAACTTCAATAACATATATTTTATTTTAATTCATAACCGTCATTGTACAGCGGATCCAAATTTTGAGTTTACGACTACAACTCCGACTGTTCAACCCCGTAGCCTTATAATTTTAAACACAATCCAGAAGACAAGGGAACTCCTAGATCGAGTAGTAGGAGAAATTTGTCTTTGTGGAGGACTTTTTGATGGAACCAAAACTTATTTGCATTACATGGCGAAAAAGCCACGGAAACCACCCACGGTAAGCCTGACGGCAACGGGACTCTAACACATGATCAGGCAAACATCGAGGACATTTTACGTCAGCACTCTGATCGGTACAAGTGGAATTCGAATCAGCTACCGCGGGGATTTGAACCCGGGTATCAAAAAAGTAAGAGGCTCTATCCCATGAGCCACCACGGCTCTTTCTAGATGAGTACATACTTTAGCCGAGTCGTCTAATTTACCAATGTCATTACAGACAGAACGGGGCTTCTAGTCCCAGCATTTATACCACACCATTTCGCCTTTTCCATCAAAATACAATGAGCTTCCCGCATCCTACTTGGTGACCCTGGACTATAGAAATACGAAACTCTCATCCATGCAGTAGCAGCACCACAGAAGAGAGCTTAACATAAAAAAGTCTTGTACTTCCCATCTCACGATAAATTGTATCATCAGATAAACTAATTAGGCCCCATTCTATTGTTCATTTGACAAAGCACAACTAAACCGCGAATTAAAAAAACTTAACTCCAATGTTCAGTTAAATTTCATTTTTGTAGTTTTAAAACCATTCTAGTTGTGAATAATTACAAAAGCCTACAGTTTTGTAGTCACAGATTTTCAAAAATACCAGCTGTAAGCGGTTTTAAAAACCCTAACCAGCTGATCGTTTATAAACAAGATGGCGTGTTAAAATCGAGCGAAGTTTAACCGTATCGCACATCGAATTTGTTACAATATAATTCCTTCTCATCTACACATTTTACTTAACTTAGCTATATTATTTTTGTATTTTATTGCAACCGTGAAATATTTTTGTTATGTATACCTGGCAACTTCGATGCATAATCAGTTTGTTTATGTTCTACGTGGTCTCATGGCTGTCTTGGTATTAAGTAAGAAATATATAGTGCAAGAATTGAAATCTTTGTAAAAGAATATAGAATGTGTCTCGAAGGAGAATTAATACTTGACTGGCTTGGTTTATTCGAAATAGAATGGAAAGAGTAGTTGCTAACGTAATCAAATCCCACGTTTCAGCAGCCAATCAGGATCGAGATACCCACACTATGTCATTTTCAGGTATCCCATTAAGTCTGATTCTTCATATAGTTTACGTCAGATGTCTAAGCAAAACAGCAAGATTTATTCTTTATTCATGTTTTTTTTATCAATGGTTCAATATAGTAATGGATACATATGGCCTGGATGTCTAAAAAACTCGTAAGGCTAACATTATTTAAAACTCCTAAATGATAATGGGATTTATAGAGCAATTTTCATGCATGCACTTTGAGTCTCTATTATTATTAGAGATAAACCGAAACAAGTTGTATAATCTCTCTAATATCTCCAATTATAGACTAATTATTTGTTATAATTCCATTTTAGTCAATCAAGCCAAAGTAAATTCGAGTGCTTGTTTTTTTCTTTGTGTAACGAGAGAGCTGGTTAGTTCTCAACAAAAAAATACATTCTTCTTACTCTCCATCTCATCTTTTGGGCCAGATTCAAAATTAATAACAAATGGAGTTAAAGGCTGTTACCTCAAAATCCACTATAAATCGGCTATTAGACGTTGCAACCGTTCTTCTGTAAATAGACAGGCACGCTTGCACTAAATGATACAGCACAGAACAATAAAAATGTTTAATTTACGAAAGAAAAGTACGATAATAGAATACCTTACATTTAAATTCAAAATTCGAGTAATGGAGACTTCACATTCTCGAGCCAGATGTCGACCGACTGTAAGTTGTTCTTGTTGTACTCTCAAAAATAAAACTCGTACTTTCGACGATTCAGCAATCTTTGAACTATTTCGTTAATTTTAAAAATTGTTACGTCACGAAATCACGTGATTTGTGCGAAACTCCTACATATATTACGAAATTTTTCCCCCAACTCGTAACCTCATCGTAGTGCATTGAGGGAGATTATTAAATAGAACAACAACACTAGAACGAGGACTAGACAATCAAAAGTAAAGTGACGAAACAGGTCGACCGGTGTTTGGAGGTAAAGGAGTTGGCCTCGTACCAAACATCTCGGATTCGAATCCCTCTTTGGGCTGAGTATAATTTACCTCTCTGTTATATCCATCCTTCTGTTGTTGTTCGAGTAACATTGATACACCTATATTGTGCCCACTGTTAAGTTATAATTAGGAAATTTAAATAAATTAGTCGCTACGAGTTGTTTTTTTTTTTTTTTAATAGAATAACGAAATATTTCTTTAATTTTGGGGAAATTCGTTTCCTCCATAAAGTGACGATAGTTATTCCTTGGGGCATATACTTTGCTGTAACTACCACTACAAATATTAAGTACCAAATCACTAGTATATAAAACATGTTAACTTGATTCTAACTTGAGGTACCTTTTGATAGATGAAGGTTAACACAGTCGATAATTAAATTCCCTTCAATATCAAAAAAAAAAAAAAAAACAGTTTCGCCAAAATAAGCAGAAATTTTGGTGAAATTTGAGTGCCCATTTTTTACAGTGCGCCCCTAGATGGTGTTCAAAAAACAGTTGCGTAACAAGATGATGAAATAAAATAAATAATGTACTGTTCAAAATATAAAAATAATTTCATTTTATATAATTCCAGAGTAAATCACCACACCCACGCTGAAATTGGATATGGTTTAGAACATGGTGGATATGGAGGTGGTTTCGGTGGTGGATATGGAGGAGGTTTCGGCGGTGGATATGGAGGCGGTATAGGAGGAGGAATTCATGGATATTAAACTTTGAGTAGTGCCTGAAATAAATTCTGTATAGTCTTCGCCATTTTCATCATGAATATCATCCACTTGGGCTAACTCAGGTCATCTTGTAAATAGATTTTTCGTAACACCGTATATAAAAAGTGCATAGAATAATTTGTTGAAATGTGTACTGATCCTAGGAAAGTGTTTGGGCTTGGAGCAATATAATGATAAGCCACATTTTTAAACTCTTCGGAAGAGTAATTTTGTAGAGAAATAACGCGATTTACATAACGACGATAAGTTGATTTGGCTTAGTTGGAGTACAAGGCTAATTTAGATCTGCAACAATATTATGGAGCAGTTTGATTTAAAAATTTTCCCTTTGGACAAAGTATGGCATATCCTTATATAGTCCCCAGCCCAAATGTTTTCAACCCGCAAAAAATACCGACAATGCGGGTCATCAACTAAGTTCGTCAAGTCATGTACACGAGATGACAAGAACCGGTTTATAGTTACTTCTATGTTTGTTAGTTAGAATATGCATATTTTTCTTAGAGGCCAAATAATTGTTAATTGTTCAAGAATATAGATTATAGTAACAGAATTTAATATCTTTAAATATTTAAAGAAAAGGTTCATTAAATGACAATCAAAAGTTATTTTGTCAAATTAAGAATTTTTTTAATGTTGTAGTGCAATTTAAGAAGTTTTATATGCTAGAATTTGTTTTTATTTTAAACCAATTAAACCATTAAGCACTTGTTAAATAGTTTTTCCTTGAAAACTTCAAATCAAAATAATTATTTTAATTTTCTGAAGCTGTAATTACGTAGATATCTATAATATTCTTATTTAATAATTAAAAATTATTTCTTTCTTGCTGAAGTAGTGAATTTTTGACATTTTAATGAATTGTAAATATGATATTTCTTTTACAATAAGAAATTAATAATTCTGTATTTGCATCTGTATAGTGTTCATAATCTTTGTACGTTAAGAGCAAAGTTTTGTGATGTTTTTTCTTGTGTGTGTTTGTGAATAAATCATTGTTCAGTTAAATTTTTTTTTCACTTACTTTATTATTCTAATTTTATATCCATAAATATATGTTTTCAATTTCAAGTATCTCAGAAGCAATATCAAGTAACCTTCAGTACAAAATATAAATTTTAATATTGATGCAATTCACTATGTCTGCAATTAAAATATACATAACATTTTCCCAGAGGAAAAAATTCTGGTAAAATTACCACAGTATATGGTAATGACATTTCAAGTAGAAAAACATAATTATGATATTAAAAATCAATATATACTCTTTTTAAACCAATGTGGTATTTTTTCCAATTATATATGGTAATGATTTACCGGAAATTCTGGTTTTCAAAATTATACTAATTATTACCACACAGTTAGTAAGAAATACAAAACTGAAGTGTAAATATAATCGAATGAGTGATTTTTATGTTATTCTCTTAGATATCAAAATAAAATGATAAAAGTACTAAATTTCACCAAATTTTACCATATATTATAAAACCATATCTTATAAAACCATATCTTATAATAAATTTTAACGAAGTCCTCAACAAAAAACTCCGGTGAAAAATGTCAATCTTTTTATTGTTCCCATAGAGCCAGAAACACGGTAAATTTTACCACTGGTAAGTTTTGACCAGACTTTATTTTTTCCTGGTGTACATACAAAAACTACAAAAAACAAAATGTTCAAACACATTAGCAAAAAAAGCAAAAAATCGTGTTCACTCGTTTAAGGGTTTTACTTACTAAAAATACATGTAAAAAAAATAATCGAAACTTGCACTTATTGACCATAATTTTGTGATTATACCTCTAAGTAAAAATAATTAATTGTGATATTACACCTATGTTTACGTTTGAAAAGTAAGAAGTAAACAAGTTTTTTTCATGACAAAGATACATTTTTTCCGTGACTTTTGGGTCAAGCATGTGCCATTTTACGATAGATCTGTGATATTCAACTTTAAAAATCTTATGAAACTCTGGTTTAAATACAACTTTAATAATTCATATAATGAATCCTGAATTTAGTATCGAAATTCTAAACAATATGTTTTCATAAAAATCAAACTTTAGGTAGAAAGAATATCACGATGTCAGAAAAAAGCGATTGAGCTTGATATGTATTATGCCCTCCATTTCTGCCTGTTATCACAGAACTTAAATAATAAAAAAATTTTAAACGTCATTAAATTTTAAACTACCCTACTGAGAAATGTTATAATTTATGTGGAATAATAATTGCAACACAATATTTGGGAAGTGATAACTGAATAAAACTAACAGTCAAATAAAAAAAATTATTTAAAAAGCAATTTATGATTATATATAAAAGATTTAACTTATCAAATACACACTTTACTAATCAAAACAATCATTTTCGAATTATTATATTATCGGATTCTTCAGAAATTTTAAATTGCCAGTTAAATTCCGTTATTATTTTATGAAAAAATTAACTACAGTTTAAGTCAATTTTTACGACTAGGTAATTTTTAAAGGGCATTTTTAAAATATTTACATTACTTTAAAAAACAATCGTAAATGAATGGAAATTTTTCAAATTTTTTTTCATTTTGAAATTGAAATGTAATCTTTTTATTATTAAATTTTATTTCATATTAAATTTTATTCCTCTAATAATCTTCAGAAATCTTTTGACTTTCAATTCTTTATTTCGTTTTTTTTAAGAAATAATTAAAATAATATTAATATGCCAATAACAGAATAAAGCTTTTAAAACTGTATTATTTGTAATATCATAAAATATTAATTAAAGTCCCGCTAGGTGCAAATTTTTTTTTTAATTTCGAATTCAGTTTGTTTTTTATAAAAATTGCTCAACGTTTTTTAACGGCGAAACTGTTAAGTTCATACTTTGGCACGCTTAGATTTAACTTCAAATGATATAAGAAAAATTAACATCGTGAGATTGTAAAATAAATCTTAACATAAATTTCCTCTCAAATTGCGACATAATTATAGATATTCCGTAGCATAAATAAATACAAACTATAAATTGATCTTTCTATGGAATTTTTAAATATCCCAAGACCAGCGTAATGCTCACCCAAATAAAAAAAATAGTGCGTGGAGTCCCTCCGCAAGGAAGAAGTTAAACTTCGCAAATTGCGACGTTAATCGTAGAAGAATCAGCAGTCGTAGAAGGATCACTAGTTCTATTCAACGACTCTTTTCCTGTTCCGCTCGCTTCCGTGCTCTGTAATCACGGTAATATTGTGCATTTTTCCCTCGTGGACCTCTTGAACCAGTGGAAGTGCTTGTGGTTGCCTCATCGTCTCGCCCTGGAAAATGTATTTGTATTAATAATGTCTGTGAATGCGTCATAATGTAATTTCAGAAGAGAAAACCTAACAATCAATTGATATTCACAAGAGACGTACCTTGACATAACCTTAAATCCATCGCATTGTCCGTGGGAATGTTATCACTCACTTTTTACAATTGTTATCCACTAAATTTGAAAATAAAAAATACTACTCTATTAAATTATATGTGTATCAAAACAAACTAAAAAAATATTTATTCGCGATCGCAACGCTCGAGTACGCCGTCTAGCGGGAGCCTGTAAATATCAGACATTAAATTATCACGTTTTCATTTAGTTCCATCAAAATCATTGACTGAATCAGACGCCATTTTTTAGCAGCAAATAAGAAACGAAATTTCCCTAAGGAAAAGGCCGAAGAACTTGAAAAAAATCTCCAGAATATTAGTAAATCTTTCAGGAACAGAACACGCCAAACATTTGAAGAAAAATTCCTCAATAATTTTTAATTTCTATTATCAACAAACTTGCAACTGATGACTTCCGATTTCGGATACTGTTACAGATGTGTGTATTAAGGTAAAATGCATTTCTTCTGTCTTCAATTCATTACGAATTAAAGTGAAGTCAACATTGCTTTCGTCATTCCAGTGAATAAATATGAATTCAGAACATACAGAATTGTAATAGTTATAGCATATTCTTCTTCGTTATAGAATACTATATATTTCTGTATCCATATAATTCGGAAAACAACAATAAAAAATTATCCAAGTTACTTGAAATAGTGCCATTTGTGCTGATTCTTAATTAATTTTAATCGTTTTCTTGGTAAGTATTTTTTAGTTTTGAAAGAATAAGTTCAACTAGAATTCAGCTATTCTGTTTTTAGCAACATATTCAAATTCATATCAATTATAAAATTTTGCTGTGTAGTATGTTATCTAAAAGTAATGAAGGGATAAACTATGTATCTAATATTTGAGAATAAAGTTTTCAAACAAGGAACTTATCATTTTGGAATTCTCCGGGAATTATAAATCTGGTAAGTGCAATGATTTTTACAATAAAAAATTTGCTTGTAAATATTTTTTTTTCATTTGATGATGGTTCTCTACAGAATGGTTTTTTACGTCTGATTAAGAACTATAAGAATAATAAAAAAAGTAACAATATGAAAGTTTTTATTTCAATGTAAAGAATTCTTAAAATCGTTTTTTTATCCTAAGAATTCTTTATTTTCCGTTTTTTAGTTTATAATTTTTTGATAAAAATTGTTGTCAAAATACTTTTTTTGAAAAATTAAATGGTATAACATTATGTGTTTATGTATACTTCTTGTATATTCCAATGTTTGAAGTAATATGATTCGGAAAAGTATGGAATAAAAATTCGGTACTTACGTATTAAAGCCACCGCCGCTACAGATTTGGCGGTTTTTAAGTGCCGCCAATCTACACTTAAACTTTTTGCTACAATTCATAAAATAAAACACTTTATTTAAAATCAAAATAGTTAATCGGATTTCGGTGGAAAATGAGCCGATATAGAGTTTAGCATAGATTCAAAAAAATCATATCGCCATATGAACTCTGATAAATAAGATTCCAAATGAAATAACATTTCCAAAACGTACGTTTACCAAGATAAAGTTTTATGTTGTGGGAATTGGTACATTTTCGTTTTTTCGGTAAAATATTTCCCTCCTGAAAAAATAAAATTGCATCTTGTTTTGTTTTTGGCAAATCCCAAAGACGAATTTTCGTAGCACTAAAAATGGCGACAAAAAAGAATTGTTTTTTTTTTTTTGTTTTTGTTTCGTCAGCATTCTTTATTTTACGTTTCTTAGTTTCTAAATAATGATTTTTATTGAAATTTGAAATTTTTTGATAAAAATTGTTGTCAAAAAACTTTGTTTACAAAATTAAATTTCATAAAATTATGAGGTTTATGTATACTTTTTGTTCATTTTAATTTTTGAAGTAATATGATTCTTAAAACTATAGAATGTAAAGTTTAAATGGGCCTTTCATGTTATATCATTAAATTTAGTAATACTATTTCTCGGGCATTAGGTTTTAACTCTTATAAGAATATACATATTTTTTTCTGTTAATGTACAAATATTTTTCCGATGTGTTTTGGATATTCCTTCTCTAATAAAAAGAGATACCATTTTGTTTTCGTTTGCATAAGAAAGAATATGAAGCATTTTTCTTTTTTAAATTTAATAAGCCACAATAAAGAAGGAACGTTACAATGTTACACGCTACATTAAAGACGTCTCCAGAGTAACTGAATGACTATTCATATAGAAATCGCAGGTATTAGTCTCATACAACAACGCCCCCAATAGTTCGTTGCGATCGCGAATAGAAAAACAATACTTTTATGACTTTTATTATTTTCATGCTAGAGAGAACCAAAACAATATGGAAATGAATGAGGGAAAACTGGATCCTACCACGTGATTTCCCGGCCAATAAAAATGTAGCGTTAACGCAACCTTGTTGGAAGTCGCATAAGAAGTATAACTTCAAAACCTTTGACAATCCTTGTTATGCAAAAATAAGTTATAATAATAATAAGTATTTGTTTCATTTTGAATAACAGCAATCATCTAATCATTTTTACGGGTGAAAAACTGCGAAAACTTCAGTAATAAAAATTTGCTTCTAGGCTTTGATTCAGGGTCATTATTTTAAGACTGAAATAATTTAACAGATGATATTAAGCATTTGTAATCTTCTGAATTGAAAACTAAAAGGCCGTAAGAGTCGCGACGCAAACTTCTTTTAAAAAGTGCTAAATATTTTCTCAAAAAATGCTAGTTTATTTTCTTTTTAGATATACTTTATGTTCACACGCAAAACATGGAATAGTAAATTAGGTAGGTAAAGAGCATCTTTCTTTATTCTACCATCGATAACATGCGATTTTCGATAATTCGAATTTTCGATATTTCGAATTTTTTCTCCTCTCCCTTCAAGTTCGAGATATCGAGGTTTGACTGTATATGGAAATAAGCACGGAGAGAGTGATGGGGAAAAAATATTTATCTCCAACCATTATCAATCGTTTATCTTCTGGAAAAATAAATCACGTGAATCGCTTTGAAACTCAGAGAAATTAAATCTAGAGTCATTAAACCTGCTGAATGAAAGCAGTTGCTGTGAATGACAATGAGTTTCCAAAAAATATCGTACTTTTTAGTGAATTCATTTTACTTTTATAAATTACCATATATTTACAGTTGCTCGAAAAATAGGAACATTTCTTTGTCTCTCTAGAGCTTAGACTTGCGCGTTGTAAAAGATGAAATTAATTTTTTTTTAAAGGAAGCTATAATATGTATTGCTATGGTTACAGTTATTATTTTTCACCTCCTTTTGCCAAATATGTAATAAATAAATGAAAAAAATAAAATGAAATTTTGGATAGTTATCACATTAAAATAAAATTCTTATTACCGAACGCAAATGATAATCAGAGTATTGAATTGGCATCAAGAAGAACGACATGGAGAAATATTTCATAGAAGGCCAAGCCCCACCCAGTGATGACGATGAAACGCAAAAGATGGATTTTGTTTTTAAAACAAAAATATATACTATGAAATTTCAAAAAATAGTTAACTATAAAAATGAAATTAAGAATAAAAAATGACTAAGTTAAATGAAACATAATACACTTAGGAATCAGGTCAATTGAATAACGATAAATTTTTCAAGTCGAAAATGTCAAAATTTTAAATCTTTTGAAACATTTATAGTGATTGCAAAATCACGGGGTAATAACTTTGAATGATAAACACGGTAATGTATATATTCTGTGTTATAAAAGGAGTTTTGAAAAGTATTGAAGCTACTACAGTAAAACTAGGGTAAATTGATTACAAGTGGAACTACAATTTGATGTTTTTATAAGAGAAGTCATCTTATAAAAATGATAAGAAATTGTTTTTACCAGTTTTGTACTTGATCATCAAAATCTTAGGTAGGCGATTAACTTATAGAGGTGATCAAATTAACAGGATTCACTGTGCAAGTAAAGTAAGCACAGCAACTAAGCGAGCTGCGAGAAAAGAAAATATTTGCGAGCATTTAGTGCAAATCCATATTTTTATCATTGTTATTTTTTTAACTTTACAACAGATGTTTCGGCTACTATAAATGAGAAAAAAAATAGTTAAAAATACTTGTTGCTTCGTAGTCGCTGTAAAATATTGTTTCATACGTGTCCCAAATCAAAATATTCATTTGTTCTCTGAATTACTGTCAAAACTATTCTCAATCGAGTAGAAATGATTAAATAAATTATTTGGTTCAACAAAAAAGATTTTTTGCCTTTTATTTTCAAATGCACACAGATGTAGGCCCATGAACTTGAACTTTTCTGGATATCTTGTTGGAGATCGGATCCTTGTAAGGTCTTATTTTTAATTTCCTCGAAACGTGATTCGTCGCGAACGTCGGCATCCACAGAGGCTATAGACAGGGTTAGTCCTACGTCATCAACGACGTCACTAGCTCTCCTCGTTCCAAACAAAGTTCTGAACGGAGCAAACAATATGGCGTTTCTCATGTAGTTAAAAGTGGGTCAACTAAATCTTTGAATATATTAATATAGAGTCGAATTTAACCACTGACGTGGCAAGAAAAAGTGTTGCATATATTAATATTACGTTAATCTCTTTTTATGATATTAATTGGAATAGCTTATAGACAGGGACAGTGATGACGTATTTTATGACGTCAAACCCCGCCTCCTTCCAAACGCGTTCCAAACAATTTTTCGAACGAACCATTTCAATGGCATTTCCTATGTGAATTTAAGACGGCAAGATTTTTAGTTTATTATTGAAATAAATAAATTTATATAGCGCTTCTAAGGGACTTATTCCTAATTTAAGTAGTTTTCTTTATACGGAGTATCAGTAGATTTTACGAGTAAGGCGCATTAAATGCTATAAAAAAAAGTTTCAAAATGGTCAAGTTATCTTTAATTTTGATGTATAAAAATCTAAGCGTCAATATTTTTAACTCTTGTTTCATGTTTAAAATAATGTCTTATTTTATTTAGAATTTGTTACATATTCTTGACCTACATCTAATTTTTTTCTTTAGTTATGGATAGGCATGCATTGTTTTAAAACGTTTTGTAATTAATTTTTAATCTATAATTAGATTGTATTTATCAATACTAATATGTCTGTTTATTTAATTATGTCTGATGACTTAATTATGTCTGTTTATTTAATTATGTCTGAAACTTTTTGTATATATGATTGAGAGAATTTGTATTTAATATTTACCATATAAATTGTATTTATAATCTGGAAATCGGAAATTTGTGAATTTTATTATTTGGAAAAAGTTATTTCTAATTTATGTTTAATTTTTCTTAAAATATGTATATTATATTAAATCAATTTTTTTTATAATATTGAGACAACTTATTAATTGTAAATAATTGTGAGAATTTTAAAACAAATTAAAAAGTTATGTAAGAAGCATGAATAAAGTCAGATAAATTAGTGAAAATTATAAAGCATTTTAGATACACGTTTTTAAAATAGCTCAAATTAATTGGTAAATTTACTAAAATGATAGGAAGTAAAAAAAAAAAAAAATTATATAAACAAAAGAGTTGACAGGTCTTAAAACATATTTAAAACCAAATTATGAAATAAATATGGATGACTTGAATGTTACGTTCACTGCAACAAATAGAATATTACTATGAAGGTAATTTAAAAAATTTTGATTTAGACTGTCAAATGCAAATTTTATTCTATAAAAAGTGATAACAGTAACATTTGCCAAAATAAAAGCTGTATAACTAAATATGCATACATACATTAAAGAATTAAGTTTCTAACTTAAAAAATTTCTTAGAAATTTGAATTATATTTATTTGAAATGCATGCGAAATTAATATTATTAAATAAGTAAAATTTAAACATCTATGTGAATACATAGATTAATAAATATGAATGTTAAATAAAAGTTTATGTATGAGATAAGTATGTTTTAAAGAATTCTAAAAAAATTCATGTTGCACTTTCTTATCGAATAAAATAGGAATCTGAGATTTTAAGATAAATTCATATATAACACCTAAAAAAAATTGTTCCTCTCACATTTTAAAATGAAAATTAGAAATTTAAATTTCTAAAATAATTTAGCTATTCTATATATTAAAATTCTGGATCTAAACATAATATTGACCCTTTTAACATACCACTACACTGTACTATGATAACACTACACATTAATATAGCACTACACTACTAACGTTAAGAAATAATCTAATATTATTATTAGATAATAGATACCTTATTATCTAATAATAAGATAACTTAATTTTCTCAAATAATTAATGCATAAAACTATAGTTAAAAACTAATTAATGATGATGTTGACAAATATAAACAAGATAAAATCTCAAGTCAAAATAAATCTGAGTTTAAACTAAAACTCTGTGCAGATTTAAAATTAAATAAGTTAGTTACATAATTTATTCCTATTTAGTAGTTAAAAACTAAAGCTTATGAGAATTAGCATCAATAATCAGAAAATCTTAAGCAAACAAAGTTTACAATTACTACAAATTTTATCATCAGACATAATTAAATAAACAGACATATTAGTATTGATAAATACAATCTAATTATAGATTAAAAATTAATTACAAAACGTTTTAAAACAATGCATGCCTATCCATAACTAAAGAAAAAAATTAGATGTAGGTCAAGAATATGTAACAAATTCTAAATAAAATAAGACATTATTTTAAACATGAAACAAGAGTTAAAAATATTGACGCTTAGATTTTTATACATCAAAATTATAGATAACTTGACCATTTTGAAACTTTTTTTTATAGCATTTAATGCGCCTTACTCGTAAAATCTACTGATACTCCGTATAAAGAAAACTACTTAAATTAGGAATAAGTCCCTTAGAAGCGCTATATAAATTTATTTATTTCAATAATAAACTAAAAATCTTGCCGTCTTAAATTCACATAGGAAATGCCATTGAAATGGTTCGTTCGAAAAATTGTTTGGAAGGAGGCGGGGTTTGACGTCATAAAATACGTCATCACTGTCCCTGTCTATTGCGGTTGTAATACTGGCTTTTAGGTCATCAATGTTCGACACGATCCTCCTGTAAACATTGTCCTTTATAAATCCCCAAAGAAGTCCAGCGGCGTTATATCAGGTGATCTGGGTGGCCAAGGAATTGGACCTCCTCGCCCAATCCATCTTCCTGGAAAATGGTCATTCAAAGAACTACGAACGATGATACCACGATGAGGTGGTGCACCATCTTGTTACAAAAAGACATGTGGCTGAAGCTCTTCTAGTTGTGGAAGTACGAAGTTTTCCACCATGTCTAAGTATACGACTGATGAGACCGTCTTTTCTGTAAAAAAGAAAGGACCAATGACTCTGTCGGGGATTAGTCCATACCACACATTAACCTTTGGGGAATCCCTTTGTGTCTCACGGTATTCATGTAGGGGTTTTCAGATCCCCAAAGGATCCAGTAATTAAAATTAAAAAAACAGTCATGGTTTTTAAAACCTGTGATTACATCTATCTCCAATTAACAATCCATCACTTGTTTAATATTTCGATTATTTTTATGAAGTTGTTTAAGCAAAATATATGCTGCGATCTGGGAAATGACTCTCTTGTCATTTCCCAGATGAACATAATTGGATTATGGTATATAATAAGCTTACATAAGTACATTATAAGCAAGGGAAAGAAATCATTTAACAATTTTCTAAACAGTGGTTCCAAAAAGGTGTTCTGTGGAATTTTAGGGTTCTAAGGGAGTGTCACAATGGATCCGGTAATTAAAATTTAAAAAAAACAGTCATGGTTTTTAAAACCTGTGATTATATCTATCTCCAAATAACAATCCGTTACTTGTTTAATATTTCGGTTTTTTTCTTATAAAATATTTTTCTATTATTAAATAAATTATGAAAAAGATCAGCATTTATAAAAGAATTCCTAATTGAATTTTTCACTGAAAAGGGAACAAAAAAAAAACAATAAGGAAATGATTCTTTGTAACCATTCTCACATTTAAAATAGTGCTTTAATGATAGCTCTTTCAATGTTCAATATTCCTTTCCAAATAAAAAGAATTCATCTTATTTAATTTATTTTCAGTTTATACAGGCCAAAATTAAGTTCAGAGCTAAATTTGATATCCCTCCATACCTGTGAATTCAACTGTCTCACATAAAATCTATTTTTAAGACTATTATTGACTAAAAGGTTTACAAATTAACACTTCTATTTCTCGAAAATAATTAGTATAGTGCTTCTTTGGTTAGGTTTGCAGTTGCTGACGAACTATTAAACTGTGGTTCCGCCAAAAGAAGGGTCCACCAATTAGAGTTGGGTAGTCTGATAAAATTGAGAACTGCTGTTCTAGAATATTTGTACGAAAAAAGTCATATTTTTCACAAAGTGCTATCTTTATTACAAATTCCTCGATTACCTGATTCCCGCATTCTATTTCTTTAATATCTCTACATTATTTAGTGGAACAAAGAAAAGAGAGTATTAGTAAGTAGTCACAAGAAAAATGGTAAAATACAGATATACTTTATTAAACGGGAAGAAAAAATATATGAGAAAAGTATAAGGTATAAAATTACTGGATTAAAAAAAAGTAATGGAACTTAAAGCAATTTACATTGATGGACTCTGATACGTGAATGTTTAAGAGACAAAGCAGCTCGCAAAGCTTCTTCGAATACCTGTCAACAAAAATAAAAACACGATGTAAAAATGCAATGGTAGTACATTATGAAAAATAAAAAATTTATACAGGATGTCACAAAAGTCCTAGAATGGGATAAATATTTCGAGAAAAACACAGTGGATCAGAAATAATGATGTTTAATATTTCACAAAAAGTTATCCAATGACATTGAACTCGCTACCCCAGATTCAGAGGGTGGTGCGAGAATTGAACCATCTTATCGTTTATTTTTATATTTTCGATTTGACATGCATTTTTCGGATATGTCTTCGTAGGATAAATAAATATATATACAAAAATAAGCACTACAATTTTTATTTATTTAATTTTATCTTTATATATATATTTCGACGTATATATATGCAACGCTTTCAGTTTGAATTTAAATTTTGTATTTAAGTGTGTAAATGAGATTTGTGATTATGATTTGAATAGAGAATTTTATTTAATGGTGAAAAAACCAGTGATAGTCTCAACAGTTAATTCTCTAGAACAGGGGTGGCGAACCTTTATACACCAACGTGCCATTTTTTCCAAAAAATTGTTTAATGAGGTCATAGACGTGCTGTCATATAATTTTGGCTTCGTGATTATTGAGAAAATAATAATACTAAATACTATCAACTCAAAACTCTTTAATTACATTGAAAAAAAAATATTTTGCAATGTCTCAGTTATACGCGTAATTCAACTTAAAGTAACATCAGTGAGACTTCTGTTGTTGCAGATTAGATGACAAATAACTGATATTAGGTTGTAAGATGTTAGTTTAAGCAGGACTGTTTATTTTTTTTTGCTAGTTATTTATTGTTAGCTTGTTTTTTATGGTTATTAATTGCTTTTTTAGCATTAATTGTTAATTTTTTTCATTAATAATTGTTTATTATTTTGCGTGTTTTTTGTGAATTTCAATTTAATTGTTACATATGCTTCATAGTGTAATAGCATTTGAGTAATAACAATTCATAATATAATTCAGAATTGTGATCGGTGGCGTGCCCAAAATATTGTGTCGGGTGCCATAAATGGCACACGTGCCATTGTTTCGCCATCCCTGCTCTAGGATATCGTTAGTGCATTTTCAAACAGACATGTATGGTGATGCACCCCGACCATGAAACATATTTTGGATGATCTGAAATAATTCTGGATCAATGGCGTCATGAATATTTCTGCTAATAGGAGCTGACCAATTTGTCCTGGTGTGAGTTTTTCAATAAGCCAAATCATGTGGCAATTCTCTTTTTCTGCCGTTCAATAGAATACATCAAACACCGTGTCTCTCTAAAAACATGACTTTTCGCAATAAAACCAAGTTTAGAGCTTAATATTTGTTTTAACTCTCGTGTGATAATGCATCATGAAGATCCGATGTTGTTTGCCTAAGTTACTAAAGCTCTTTAATTTTAGCTCAAGCAGGATTGCATGTGAATGTAATAAATAACTCTAGCTGTCCATATGTGCACCGATACTTGTAGCAGCACCGAATGAAATCATTTGGAAACACGAATGTACTGACCTATATTCGCCAAGAAAAGTTTCTATTGATTTGCTTGACCCGATAACAACGTTGATAATGGCTCGGCTGGCGACGTTAAATCTGGTAGTTACACTTTGCCTCCAGAACAGCAAATTCCAGCTGTTTCATTCTTAAATTTGAGAGCACTACAAAACATACATAATTGATCCATTTTTCCGATGATGACGCTTGGGTGAAAGACTATAGTTGGTTGTCGGATCATAGTGAAATGCACTGAGATTCAAATCAGAGTATTGGCAGCGTCTGAATAGCGAAGTGCGTTCTTGATTGATTTTTATTCTTGCATCCCGTTGCTCTGATGTTTCCGACGAACGGGCTTGATAAGTGCGTAGTTGATTTGTTAACAGTCTTCTTTCCTGTTTCTCAGACGTTTCTAAGGAACGGGCTAAAGCATTGTGTTCTCGATTAGTTTCAAGTCTTTCTTCCCATTGCTCCGATTTTTCTGAAACACGGTTAGTTCTCTTCTTGCGTGCTTGAGATGTTGATCGACTAAGAGCGATTCGTTTAGGCGGCATATTTTTGCAAATATTCTCTTTCAAACAAAAAGAAATGTAGAAGTTGACAGTGGTCGCAAATTTGCTAATTCCAAAATTCACGTATTTATTTTAAATAATAAACAAACAATAAAAATGAAATAAATTAAATAAGAAATATAATAATGATAAAATTTAAAACAAAAATCTATTTTTGGTAAAAATATACTTGTGGGTGCCCCTTGACGAAATTGGTAACTTTATCACCATTCCTGTTCGCGCGGAACACCGCGGTAACAGGAATGGCTGCCAAAACATAATGATATTTTAATAATACATTGGAAAATTTCAGCAAGACATCGGCCAAAACTTTATAAAATTGCAATGAACCCAATGTAAGCAAAATTAATAAACCCAATAAAATGCATTTTGAATCGAAATAAAAATTAATGGAGTAAGAACAGAAAGAAGAGGGAAAAAAAACATCTCACTTATTCATTAAGCTTGAATTTCCTCAGTTTTAGGTGCACAGAATTCTCTAATAGCAGTTAGATACTGTCTAAATTTATCATGAATAGAATCTGTGTTCCTCCATCGCCACATAAATTCGGCGAAATACGAATTGAAAATGGCGTCTGTGGTATCGGAATGGCGGTGACATTTTTTTCTAAAGTCCTTTTTTTTATGACTGCCCGCATACCTTCGATCCTATTGATCAGAAGCAAAAGTAACCTAACCAGCCGGCATCCAACATAGAACTAACGGACTTCTGAAATTACATATACCGTTGAACATTTAAAAATAACGCTGAAATTTAAACGAATCAGAATCACGATTGGGATTCAACATCGGCCAGCTTGGAGATCAACCGCTATCACAACTTGGTGAGAGTCAAGGGGCACCCTCAAATATAGTCTACTCCTATTTTTTAAATGAAATAATTAAAATGAATGTGAATTCGCAAACTTTGTAATAATAAACAATCTAATAGTTTTCAAATGACAACTGTCAGCAATGAAAAATTGCATACTGAATTGAGCTAAAATTGCATACTAAATATAAATAATTATTAAAAGCGTGCAAGATGAATAAAATTTGCTTTTGCCTTGATTTTTATTAAACAGTTTTCACAATACTAAATCCGTGATACGACCAATAATTACGAAACTTATTCTCGTTGATTTTACGTGCTTGTGCTCACCTGAAATAAAGAACCGAATTATGATTAAATATTAAAGTATATGTAATTTACTTTTCTAAAAGAATAGAGCTATAAGATAGAAAATATCACTGTTGTTATTTTTAAGATATTTGAAAACTGATTCGTATACAGCAAAATTTAAAACAATGACTAACTTTTAACCAATCAGAAAATTCCATTTCGATTTTCGCTGATACCGCTGGAACGGTTTGTGGCAGAATGTTCTATTGTGAATCTAAACCATTCTCGAATCCTTCTGAAGGTACACAGAAAATTTCATTTAAATCGGTCCAGCCGTTTAGGAGGAGTTCAGTGACATACACACGAACAGTCGAAATATATATATAAAGATTTCGACTGTTCGTGTGTATGTCACTGAACTCCTCCTAAACGGCTGGACTGATTTAAATGAAATTTTCTGTGTACCTTCAGAAGGATTCGAGAATGGTTTAGATTCACAATAGAACATTCTGCCACAAACCGTTCCAGCGGTATCAGCGAAAATCGAAATGGAATTTTCTGATTGGTTAAAAGTTAGCCATTGTTTTAAATTTTGCTGTACACGAATCAGTTTTCATATATCTTGAAGATAACAACAGTGATATTTTCTATCTTATAGCTCTATTCTTTTAGAAAAGTAAATTACATATACTTTAATATTTAATCATAATTCGGTTCTTTATTTCAGGTGAGCACAAGCACGTAAAATCAACGAGAATCAGTTTCGTAATTATTGGTCGTATCACGGATTTAGTATTGTGAAAACTGTTTAATAAAAATCAAGGCAAAAGCAAATTTTATTCATCTTGCACGCTTTTAATAATTATTTATATTTAGTATGCAATTTCAGCTCAATTTAGTATGCAATTTTTCATTGCTGACAGTTGTCATTTGAAAACTATTAGATTGTTTATTATTACAAAGTTTGCGATTTCACATTCATTTTAATTATTTCATTTAAAAAATAGGAGTAGACTATATTTGAGTGTGCCCCTTGATTCTCACCAAGATGTGATAGCGGTTGATCTCCAAGCTGGCCGATGTTGAATCCCAATCGTGATTCTGATTCGTTTAAATTCAAGCTTAATGAATAAGTGAGATGTTTTTTTTCTTTTCTTTCTGTGCTTACTCCATTAATTTTTATTTCGATTCAAAATGCATTTTATTGGGTTTATTAATTCTGCTTACATTGGGTTCATTGCAATTTTATAAAGTTTTGGCCGATGTCTTGCTGAAATTTTCCAATGTATGATTAAAATATCATTATGTTTTGGCAGCCATTCCTGTTACCGCGGTGTTCCGCGCAAACAGGAATGGTGATAAACATAAGTTACCAATTTCGTCAAGGGGCACCCACAAGTATATTTTTACCAAAAATAGATTTTTGTTTTAAATTTTATCATTATTATATTTCTTATTTAATTTATTTCATTTTTATTGCTTTTTTATTATTTAAAATAAATACGTGAATTTTCGAATTAGCAAATTTGCGACCACTGCCAACTTCTACATTTCTTTTTGTTTGAAAGACAATATTTGCAAAAATATGCCGCCTAAACGAATCGCTCTTAGTCGATCAACATCTCAAGCACGCAAGAAGAGAACTAACCGTGTTTCAGAAAAATCGGAGCAACGGGAAGAAAGACTTGAAACTAATCGAGAACACAATGCTTTAGCCCGTTCCTTAGAAACGTCTGAGAAACAGGAAAGAAGACTGTTAACAAATCAACTACGCACTACTCAAGCCTGTTCCTTGGAAACATCAGAGCAACGGGAAAGAAGACTTAACAAATCAACTACGCACTACTCAAGCCTGTTCCTTGGAAACATCAGAGCAACGGGAAAGAAGACTGTTAACAAATCAACTACGCACTACTCAAGCCTGTTCCTTGGAAACATCAGAGCAACGGGAAAGAAGACTTAACAAATCAACTACGCACTACTCAAGCCTGTTCCTTGGAAACATCAGAGCAACGGGAAAGAAGACTGTTAACAAATCAACTACGCACTTATCAAGCCCGTTCGTCGGAAACATCAGAGCAACGGGATGCAAGAATAAAAATCAATCAAGAACGCACTTCGCTATTCAGACGCTGCCAATACTCTGATTTGAATCTCAGTGCATTTCACTATGATCCAACAACCAACTATAGTCTTTCACCCAAGCGTCATCATCGGAAAAATGGATCAATTATGTATCTTTTGTAGTGCTCTCAAATTTAAGAATGAAACAGCTGGAATTTGCTGTTCTGGAGGCAAAGTGTAACTACCAGATTTAACGTCGCCAGCCAAGCCATTATCAACGTTGTTATCGGGTCAAGCAAATCAATAGAAACTTTTCTTGGCGAATATAGGTCAGTACATTCGTGTTTCCAAATGACTTCATTCGGTGCTGCTACAAGTATCGGTGCGCATATGGACAGCTAGAGTTATTTATTACATTCACATGCAATCCTGCTGGAGCTAAAAATAAAGAGCTTTAGTAACTTAGGCAAACAACATCGGATCTTCATGATGCATTATCACACGTGAGTTAAAACAAATATTAAGCTCTAAACTTGGTTTTATTGCGAAAAGTCATGTTTTTAGAGAGACACGGTGTTTGATGCATTCTATTGAACGGCAGAAAAAGAGAATTGCCACATGATTTGGCTTATTGAAAAACTCACACCAGGACAAATTGGTCAGCTCATATCAGCAGAAATATTCATAACGCCATTGATCCAGAATTATTTCAGATCATCATCCAAAATATGTTTCATGGTCGGTGTGCATCACCATACATGTCTGTTTGAAAATGCACTAACGATATCCTAGAGAATTAACTGTTGAGACTATCACTGGTTTTTTCACCATTAAATAAAATTCTCTATTCAAATCATAATCACAAATCTCATTTACACACTTAAATACAAAATTTAAATTCAAACTGAAAGCTTTGCAACGCACGCAGGGTACAGCTAGAAATACAGCTACGGGATGAAAGTATATTACTTCCACGAATCCCTATTATGTGCCAATCCCTATTATGCCCCCACAGATGTGCCAATTCAATTTAAACGCATTCAGTTCCACATTAGATTGGCATTCGCAATGATAAGGCCAAACAATGTCTGTTTGCGTCTTAGATTTGAACACACCATGTTTTTCGCACAGATACGTGGCATACTCTCGAGTGGGCAAACCATCCAGTTTATTTGTGTTAGCTAAAGATGGAATGACAAAAAATATTGTACACTCCATTGCACTAAGAATTTAATATTGTTGACTAATATTTTCAGAATTCGTTGTATATATAATTTATAAGATAAAGTTGCAATAAATTTAAAAAAAATATTATTTGGTGTGTTGTTACTTTCACATTCCGTCATCTTTCATAGCGCTCCATGCCTCTTCCACTCATATACCACATACGCACACATTTACAATAAATAAGATACTAGGAGGCTTTGCGCCCTGCTCGCTGGCGCTCGCCAACCCCCGGAAGTGCTTTCGCAGTTCATTTCGGATTGCTTCGCAATTCGATGCTCTCTTTGCTCGCTCATTGGATACGTTCTTAACGTCTAGCTTTTGTATACTTTTTTGAACACTGAAGTTCCGAAAACTTTTCACTGTAGAAAATTCTAAACCTGTGCATTTCAATATTAATTTGAAATTGAAAACAGTTCGCATATTTTTCTTAATCACACTATTCTAAATTTTAGTTGTTGAGAAAAGTAACTGTTGTAAGTTTTGTTTTAAAGTCTTTCCCACCAGAGGGCTAAAACCATGTGTTGTAAAACAATATGTAATAGTACTGAACGCCGGATGTAAAGCATCGGCTTCGATGAAGATAATTTTGTGAGAATTTTCTTGATTATTCGGTGAGAATTCACCCGATTAGACATATGATAATCCCTACATGCTCTTGCGCGCCGAAGCCTATCAATTAAAACGAATTAGCGTTTTATATATTATAGATCAGAAATATGATGCTCACTACGTGCTCTTGCGCGCCGAATCCTATCGATTAAAAATGAAAACTGTTGCCAGCGCGAGAAAAGAAATATCATCGGTTTTATTGATACATACGTACGTATTAGCGTTTTATATAATATAGATAAGATATATTTTCATACTCTAGAAATAATTCATATGGCAAAACATCGTTTGCCGGGTCAGCTAGTATATTAATAAATAAACGCGTTTCTTACAAGTGGACCACCTTTTGTGGCTTAACATCATTTACAAGCAGCATTTTATTTAATTTTATATCCGTCGCTGAACAGCCGACCCAATTTATGCGTTTACGACTACTAATGTTCAACTCCGCAGCCTTGTAATTTTGAACCCAATCCACAAGTCAATGGAACTTCTGGATCAAGTATTGGGAGAAATTTGCCTTCGTGGAGGACTTTTTTGATGGAACTAATCCACATTTGCGTTTCACAGAGAGGAATATCACGAGGACCTCGAACGGTTAGTCTGACGGCAAGGGGACTCTACCGCTGAGGATATTTCATGTCAGCACTGTGGTCGGTGTAGCCCGGATGCGGAATTCTTATCGATCAGCCATCGCAAGGATTTGAACCCGGTTCCCCACATTGAAAAGAGAACATTCTATCTCATGAGCCATCTCGGCTCTACAAGTAACATTCAATCATCCCTTCTTAACGTCTTAGAGTTGCTTTAAGTTACTCTCTGTTATCTTAACGTTTCTGATTTTAGAATGAAAACGTTCCGCAATAAAAATTTCTTTTCGGTGGTATTCGCTTTATTTTTATGATCTTCAAACTATACGACTTTCATAATGATCGGAAACTAAAATTTTTCTGAAAAGAAATATTACGCATCAACTTTAACGTCTCCATTTTTAAAATAAGTCATAACGTTCCTACATCATTTGTGAGACACAATACGCTATTTCTGAGCGTGTGCAGCATCGCTGAGAAACGGAAAAACGCGTTAGCGTTACCGTAACGTATGCGTAACGCAAGTGTTGTCTATTATCCAAAGTTAAAGGGCCTAAAATTAAAATTGTTCTATAATCATACACAAAAATTATCGAATGATATTGCTTTGATACTGAGCATTTTATAGGTTTTTAAGATATGTAGTTATCGTTTTATATTTATTATAACGTTAGCCACATTATAAATATAAAACGGTAAATAAGATAGATGATAGATTAACTTTTTAATATGTAATTATTTTTTATAACAAATTGTATGCAAAAGTTGCATTTAGTTAACGCAAGCAATTAAAAAGCTAAATACTATTTTTTTAAAAACTTATAAGCAATATCAAGAATTAATTTTTTGCCCTATTGTTGAATAATGTCGTCGGCAGCAAAAAAATTAACGACTTTTTATAGCAACCAATAATTAAATAAGAATATTAAAACAAGTTTGTGGATGAAGTTGCAATGGTAGCCGAGAGAATGTAATGAAATTAAATTTTATTCCAATGGAATCGAAAACTAAATTTGCAAGAAAAAAAATCATTTAATTCCTTGAATCCATTCTATGAATTCATAAAATTCATTAATTAAATAAAAATTAAGGATCATTTAAATGAATAATTTTAAATTTTCATAAAACAATTTATTAATCAGCAAGGGGAAAAAATGGATGTGAAGCAATCTTGAGAGTGGGTGAGTGAGGCTCTTTCGCCTAATAGGCGAAAGAGCCTCAAAGATTAAACTAAAACCATTCTATTTTATAAATGAGTGTTTTCCATTTTTCCCCACCGATGAATATTTTATCCACCTATTACTGCGCATGGAAGTGATTATACTATGTTTATTATTCTTATAATTTTTAATCTAACTCATCAAATCATCTGAATCAATTAAATTAGAAAACTAACATTCATTCTAGATTCTTTGAATGAATTTGATACTGTCATGTACTTACAATACATTGGGGGAAAGAAGAACGAAAAACTCCCACTTTTAGCCCGACGACTATGGAAATCATAATATTTTATGTCACCGTTAAGCTGAGGACATGTATGAATCACATTAACCACTGTGAAAATGTAAGTATGATTCATCTTTGTCTTGTTTAAATATTATATTCTTAGCGGTAATTATATTTCAATGAATTTTATGGAGAAAAAAAAAATAACAGATTTAGAACGAACGTATAGAACAGGAGGCTCTTTGAAAAAACTTTTTTTTTAAATCAAAAAGTGGCTTTCTGTTTAAAAGCTTTCGTAACAATTACACAAGTTAAAATTTTACAGCCCACGTGAAATATTTTTTAAACCTTGGAAATAATGTGTTTTCAGATGATATTAAAAATTTCTACACACGCAAGCTCGGTAAGGAACCAGGGCAGTTCTGTAGTAAATAGACTGCGTAGAACGAATGAGCATACGCTTGAAAGCACTGGATACTACATGAAAGTTTTCAATTTCTAAAACGCAGAGGTGAATTGAAAGTTGCCCACACCATAATTAAACAATCTGTATCTAAATACCAGATGGAGTATTTCAATGCAAGTTAAGTACTACGGAGATCAGTTGAAATTTTGGCTTTTATTTTTAACAGTAATGTGTATTAATTATTGTCTTTTTTATTGTTCAAATATAAAATGCCTTTCTTTATACACTGTATTGCATTTTCCTTATACTGATTTTGGTAGAAACGAAGAAACTTATTGAAAAAAAACTTTACTTAGAAACTTTAATTTAATTAATTGAAACTTTAATCAAATGTCTAATGTATGGACTACTCATTACTGGTTGTTTTCTTATCAGCCAGTTCAGTATTTATCAGTTGTTTTAAGACTGTGAGTTATTGGGTACGAAGTATAAAAACAATATTATAAAACAGGGGTTGCCAACTTACATGAGTCCGGGGGCTGCAATTAGAAACACCAGTCAAATGGCGGGCCGCAACTTTATCGAAATTTTATATAGGACTCTTTTATGTTTGTAAGAACATTAAATATTACTGTCAGATTTTCATCAAGTAGTACGAAACAAAAGTATTGAATTACAAATTAAAATAAGAAGTAGATTTTTACCTGAGAAATATATTATTTTGCTACGTAAGGATGTTAAATTTCACAGAAACGAAGAAATTAGAGTTTTTTTAACGAAAGAAAAGTATTTTAAACCAATACAGATTTTTTACAAAAATTGTCCGCAAAAAAAGGACAACTAATATATTTTAGTTCGCGGGCCACAAAAAAAAGGCTTCGTGGGCCAGATGTGGCCCGCGGACGGCCATTTGGTAACCGCTGTTATAAAACAACGTGACAACGCCTTGAGCAACAAACGTTATACTAATGAAGCCTCTGAGTAAATATCATCACCGGTTGCAATACATTTGAAACAGTATTACCATATACCAGACGTTTTATCAACACCTCTCAGAAGAGAGTGGCTCAATTTAGTAATCCGACGTGACGAACATAAACTGCGCAGTGGGGATTTAAGAAAGGTGTCACTACGTTCGGGCTACTAAACTGAGCATTCGGGGAAAATACGAAAGATATCACTGCGTAAGGACTCTTAAATTATCAGATTTCTCGCTTATTGTAACCCGTGCAGAGGCCTTCTCTCTTCTAGCTTGATAGACACTTTTTGTATAATTGAAATGTGTAATAAGTCTTGTAAATTGAATGCATTTCCGCTAAATTATGATCAATAAAACTTTGAGGTGGGTAACTTTAAATTTATCCCCTATCACTTAACATGTTACTCCACAACGCTCTTTAAAAAATAAACTTGTTCTTAGATTTCACAGCTTTGCATAATTTTTCTCAAAACTCAATGGTATGATACAGGTAGACTTATATAAGTGTTTCTCTGCAAAAATAACTCTTAATACATAAAAATAATAAACAATAGTATACCTGTAAAAAATATACTTATTTCTTAAACGCCATTAATTTCCTTCGCTGAAAATTCTACATATTTGGCAGCCCTAATTTTCGAAGCCAGCTTTTCCCCTTGCATTCTACTAATAAATTTATCTTTTGACTGTCCTTCTGCATTTTCTCTTAGGTCTGTTTTAGTACCTGTACAAAAGTTATTTCATAACTAAGTGAAAAAATGATTTCTAAACATTATTTATTCGATTAACATATTGCGAAATAAACTCATTACATGAAATTTCTAACTAAAGGAAAAAAAATCAAGGTATGGCAAAGGCTATCAAAGATTTTCTATTTGGCTACAAACTTATTTTATTTTATTTAACAAAGACAACCACAGTTATTGTGGTGTTGCCACATTTGTGTCAGTGTACTATACAAGCTCAGATGGTGCAAGCTTTGAAGTGAAATTGAATGCATAAACTAATAAACTAGAAACACTAAAAATCATACTTACTTTTATTGAAAATGAATTTTAGTTGTGTTTGCAACTGGACGCGTACCTCCAAAAGAGTGTAAATCATTTAGTTACTTGACTAGTTGAGAAAAAAAAATAGTGCGTGGAGTCCCTCCGCGCGGAAGAAGTGAAACTTCGTAATGTGGAAATGAAAGTAGGAAGGGGTAGAAATTAATTTTTAGTGAAATCATATTGTTTCTTTGAGACAAACTTTATTAACATTGCTTACAATTCACAATTGATCGCATCTTTTAATTATCATTTTCGAGTGGAGCAATATCCAAATCTATAACATTTACAATGGGATTATGATAACTAAAGTAAGATACGAAATGTTTGAGTTCTATTTTTTCAATATTTCTTGCAAAAACTGCATCAATGGTAGTTCCCCCTTTGGTTGTTGGATCATTCCTACCATTTATCATTTCCAATCCAAATTTGTCTTTAAGGAAGGTTAATAATGTTTCAGCTTCAGGTAACGAGAAATTCACATTAAAATTTCCTGCAAGGATCACAGGCCGCTCACAATAATCAATTTCTTCACCAGTAACGTCTGCCAGAACTTGTGAACCTGCAGTGGATAGTGGCTATAAAGATTTTGCAATAAATAATTTAATATCCCTCATGGCTGCATTTGGTGAAATATAAATGGCAATTAAAAAAGAGAAAACCTAACAATCAATTGATATTCACAAGAGACGTACCTTGACATAACCTTAAATCCGTCGCATTGTGCGTGGGATTGTTTTCACTCATCTTTTACAATTGTTATCCACTGAGTTTGAAAATAAAAAATACTGCCCTATTAAATTATATGTGTATCAAATCAAACTAAAATATTTATAGAAAAACAATTCGCGATCGCAACGCTCGAGTACGCCGTCTAGCGGGAGCCTGTAAATATCGGACATTAATTTATCACGTTTTCATTTAGTTCCATCAAAGTCATTGACTGAATCAGACGCCATTTTTTAGCAGCAAATAAGAAACAATATTTCCCTAAGGAAAAGGCCGAAGAACTTGAAAAAAATCTCCAAAATATTAGTAAATCTTTCAGGAACAGAACACGCCAAACATTTGAAGAAAAATTCCTCAATAATTTTTAATTTCTATTATCAACAAACTTGCAACTGATGACTTCCGATTTCGGATACTGTTACAGATGTGTGTATTAAGGTAAAATGCATTTCTTCTGTCTTCAATTCATTACGAATTAAAGTGAAGTCAACATTGCTTTCGTCATTCCAGTGAATAAATATGAATTCAGAACATACAGAATTGTAATAGTTATAGCATATTCTTCTTCGTTATAGAATAGTATATATTTCTGTATCCATATAATTCGGAAAACAACAATAAAAAATTATCCAAGTTACTTGAAATAGTGCCATTTGTGCTGATTCTTAATTAATTTAAATCGTTTTCTTGGTAAGTTTTTTTTAATTTTGAAAGAATAAGTTCAACTAGAATTCAGCTATTCTGTTTTTAGCTACATATTCAAATTCATATCAATTATAAAATTTTGCTGTGTAGTATGTTATCTAAAAGTAATGAAGGTATAAACTATGTATCTATTATTTGAGAATAAAGTTTTCAAACAAGGAACTTATCATTTTGGAATTCTCCGGGAATCATAAATCAGGTAAGTGCAATGATTTTTACAATAAAAAATTTGCTTGTAAATATTTTTTTTTTCATTTGATGATGGTTCTCTACAGAATGGTTTTTTACGTCTGATTAAGAACTATAAGAATAATAAAAAAAGAAACAATATGAAAGTTTTTATTTCAATGTTAAGAATTCTTAAAATCGTTTTTTTTATCCTAAGAATTCTTTATTTTCCGTTTTTTAGTTTATAATTTTTTGATAAAAATTTTTCTCAAAATACTTTTGAAAAATTAAATGGTATAACATTATGTGTTTATGTATACTTCTTGTATATTCCAATGTTTGAAATAATATGATTCAGAAAAGTATGGAATAAAAATTCGGTACTTACGTATTAACGCCACCGCCGCTACAGATTTGGCGGTTTTTAAGTGCCGCCAATCTACACTTAAAATTTTTGCGACAATTCATAAAATAAAACACTTTATTTAAAATCAAAATAGTTAATCGGATTTCGGTGGAAAATGAGCCGATATAGAGTTTAGCATAGATTCAAAACAATCATATCGCCATATGAACTCTGATGAATAAGATTCCAAATGAAATAACATTTCCAAAACGTACGTTTACCAAGATAAAGTTTTATGTTGTGGGAATTGGTACATTTTCGTTATTTCGTTCCCTCCTGAAAAAATAAAATTGCATCTTGTTTTGTTTTTGGCAAATCCCAAAGACGAATATTCGTAGCACTAAAAATGGCGACAAAAAAGAATTGTTTTTTTTTTTGTTTGTTTTTGTTTCGTCAGCATTCTTTATTTTACGTTTCTTAGTTTCTAAATAATGATTTTTATTGAAACTTGAAATTTTTTGATAAAAATTGTTCTCAAAAAACGTTGTTTACAAAATTAAATTTCATAAAATTATGAGGCTTATGTATACTTTTTGTTCATTTTAATTTTTGAACTAATATGATTCTTAAAACTATAGAATGTAAAGTTTAAATGGGCCTTTCATGTTATATCATTAAATTTAGTAATACTATTTCTCGGGCATTAGGTTTTAACTCGTATAAGAATATACATATTTTTTTCTGTTAATGTACAAATATTTTTCCGATGTGTTTTGGATGTTCCTTCTCTAATAAAAAGAGATACCATTTTGTTTTCGGTTGTACAAGAAAGAAGATCAAGCATTTTTCTTTTTTAAATTTAATAAGCCACATTAAAGAAGGAACGTTGCAATGCTATACGCTACATTAACGACGTCTCCAGAGTAACTGAATGACGGTTCATATAGAAATCGCAGGTATGCGCAAAGATTGTATAAGTGTAAAGATGGGAAACTCGCGAAAGTCGTAACAAAATTTGGCACAATGCCAGCGATTCGTGTACGGCGGAGAAGTTTGTCTCCAGGGGCACACTGCAGCGCATGCGCAATATCATCCTTAGTTTTGGAAGGAGAGTTTGGAGAGAGAAGCACATGAGAAATCAATCAATGGCGGACGTTAATTTGACAATTATCCCTCACAAGTAAGTGCGCTTTGTATAACCTATCTTCTGTTGATTTTTTTCTCCTTGTTTTCATTTTTCATAAAGATTGTAATCCACTTTTTTTCTTTCAATATTTTTCAGTGATTCTTCTGTGCGCAAAGCAAAGAATTATGATAGATGTGCTTACTGCAATGTAAATAGAGCAGGTTATCCAAATTTGAAATTGTTTCGTTTTCCTCAAAATATCGAAATGTAAGTAAATAGTTAAGCATTTTCGAAGATTTCGGTAAATTATTTTTCAATGATTGATTATATGAACCTATTAGATAAGACTGACTTAGAATCGTAACTAAATGTGTGACTAATTTATAGTGTCCGACTTTAATTTAATTTCATTTGGTTTTTAAATTCTGTATAATTCCATAAGTGCGTTTATCTTTTTTGGTCGGAATTAAATATTTACAAATGAAATTTATGTGTATAACTAAGTAAAAATTTAAATGTTTTTCAAGAAATGTAAAAAAGATCTATAAATCTGACATTTCAAATTTTTGAAAGTTCATTACATACATGAAATTATTTAAATAGTGTAAAGTGTAAAAAGTGTTACTTTTTAATCATATAATATTTATAGAGTGGTTTATAGTAGATATATATATTTTATTTATCTGTTAGCTCTAAATGTCCAGTAAACGGTACCGTCTTTACTTATAGGCACACAGGGCAATGCCCGGGGACCCCATTTTCTCAGGGGGCCCTAGAGAATCGTACTTTTTTGAAAAATTGCATTAAAAAAAATTTAAGACTAAAAACATTACCTTATATATTTAAAAAAAATTTTTTTTTATAGAGTATGCATTTTTTTTCTACAAATGGTGATTGCTTATCAAACACCAATAATTGGAGTAGTTTATCACCAAGAAAACTTAAAAAGTCAACCGAAAACTATTTTTCTTATTTTATTATATGAGGATTACAACTGGTTAGCGTATCAATTTTTTTTTAAACTATGCATAGTTTAAAAGTACTTTATTTGAGTTTTTGTGGTAATCAAAAATAGTTAAAATTATTGCATTATACAGTCCCTGGCCAAATTATTAGACGCACTATAAGATTCTAGGTAAAATCTTAATTACTCAGGTGATACAGTCGAACTCGTTTATAACGAGCTCGGATTTAACGAGAACTCGGATTTACCGAGGGAAATGAGAATTTTTGGTTGGATCAATGTTAAGTCTATGGAACAGAAGTCGCTTTTAACGAGCAAGACCCGGTTTTAGCGAGCAATATTTTTCTGTCTTGCAATCTTCTTTCTCATCTTTCTAGTCTTTCTGTCTTATCTTTTTCTCAAAATGATAAAGAAATGCGAGGGAAGGGGGTTAGTTGTCATTAAATTAAGAAAAGTATTTAATTAAATTAATTAATGTAATTAAAGTAAGTAAGTATTAATTAAATTTTAAGTAAACTCAATCATTTGACCTTCCAAGCCCCCCCCCTCTTCTGGTTGCACGCCTGTCTTAAGGACCCGTTTATTACGAGCACTCGGATTTAACGAGTACATTTTGCGGTCCCTTTGTGCTCGTTATAAACGAGTTCGACTGTACTACACAGCTTTATTGTATTTACGCTACTGAAACCGGTTTGTACTTGTTTACGTTTGCGTATCAATTGGTTAAATAGGCGATATGTAATACAAATTCGACAAAATGTAATAAAAATACTGATTATTTATTGTATCAGGTACTATATTATAATAATTAGGTCAAATTAATAGACGCACTGTAGTTTTTTAATAATGACATGATTTGCACGAGTTTACATACTATACTTTTATAATTAAACATACGCGTTAATTTATTAATATAATGTATTTAATTATAAAAGTATTAATATGCATGTTAATACTTTTATAATTAAACATACAAATGGATTTTTATTCAGGAGATTTTTCATTCACCTCCTATTTGTATTTATTTTTAACGTATTTCATTTCATTGTTAACCAACTGATACACTAACGAAAAGAAGTGGAAACTGGTTTCAGCTACGTAAAAACAATAAAGCTGTATAGTATTACCTGATAATTATAATTTTACATAGAATCTTAAAGTGCGTCTAATAATTTGGCCAGGGACTGTATCTTAAAAATGATTTATTTTTTGTATATGAAGTTTTTTAGTTTGTTTTTAAGCATTATGACACATTATAGGTCTAAAATATTTTTGTGCCCTGGGCCCCTGCATGCTATGAAGATGATACTGCCAGTAAAACATAAATTTAATTGATTTTGTTATTTAATCACCCAATGAATTGTTTTGTTATTAAATTTCCTTTCTAAATATTTTCCTTAAACACTGCCTACTTTTTTAAAACTATTTAATAAAATATTAATACTTAAGAAAAATAATACATATAATTTATTAATGCCATACATTTTAAGTTCTGTTCTCGAATTAGACAGCATTCTTACGTCATATTAGCACTTTAATCTTACTGTGTGATTTTTTTTTTATATTAGGTGCAGGAAATGATTAGAGGCCAGCAGAATTGCATCGTTACTGAATGTTGATACTGACAGACTGACTACACAACAGATGTAGATTGTGTTCAAGACATTCTAAAATTAAAGATTATGTATCAAAAATAATGCAGACTTGTTCCTATAGTGCAGTTCCAATGAACCAATATTGCATCTTTTTAATTTTATGTTAATTTATTTCATAAACTTGCTCAAATATTTATTTATTGTATAAAATGTATACAATTTTATTTGGGTAATTTTTATTTTATTGAAAAGTGTATTCTTAAAATATATAACCAAAAAGAATATTTTTAGATAGTTTAATAAAGATAAAACAAATACTGCAACAAGTGTCTCGTTTATTTTTTTTAAAACTCTAAGTATATATATAATTTAAAATTTTTATTTATATATAGCACATTTCTTATACATATAAACACATGGAAAAATTAACAAAGCGAAAAAGTTTTTTTTTTCAAGGGGAAATAAGTTTTACTCAATTTTTTAAAGTTTTAATGAATTTTTATTTTTTAATATAAATTACTTTAGTTAAATAAATATTTACTACTTTAAAATAAATTATAATCCTGCTAAATTTGTGAACTGAAAAAAATTTAAAAGCAAAATCGAATCCGATAATAATTAACGGAGAAAATATGAGTGCATTGGGTGAAAATCAAATGATCTGCGCCCGTTCTTCAATCGCTCTTAACGGTGGCTTTCCTGCATTACACCTTCAGCGCCCAAGTTGGGGGAAAGATCCTTACGACTTAACATTGATAGTATAGGAAGTTTCCCTTCTTTACGCGAAGCGTATAAGTTCTTTGGTATGCGTCTCATACAACAACGCCCCCTATAGTTCGTTGCGATCGCGAATACTTTTATGACTTTTATTATTTTTATGCTAGTGAGAACCAAAACAATATGGAAATGAATGAGGGAAAACTGGATCCAACCACGTGATTTCCCGGCCAATAAAAACGCAACCTTGTTGGAAGTCGCATAAGAAGTTTCACTTCAAAAAAAAATGCCGAAAATTCCGAATTGTGCTGAAAATGATTAACGGTTTGCAAAATTAAATAAAGATAGATATTCACGGTCTACTTCGCATTTCGTAGATATTTATTCTCACTATGTTTAAAAATAAGTAAGTCAACAGAAGGCTCTTCTCTTGATGAATCATTTTAAAGCAATTAAATCGGAAAAACTATTCAATATTTCTTGCTGCATATCAGACTACCTGCTGCACCGATTTCTGTTAATGTCCCCGGACTGCGATATACTGTTGTTGCAAGTAATTCTTTTTTTGGAAACATTTGTTTTCTAGCTTTTCGCAGTTAGCGGCATAGTTTGTTACGCTTTTTAAATAATTTTGAAACTTGGAGAGAAGAAATTTTTCGGCCTCCTAAGCAGAACACTACTGTCAGCCGTACATTTCGATTCCCTTTTCGTATTCGTTTTTCTCTTTTCAAATTGTCGCTTTTTTTTTGGACACCAGGTAAAATAAATCGATTTAAACTGCTTTTCATAGATAAGTCAAATTATTCCATTTAAATCGGGACAGTCGTTGATTCTTCCGTGCTACAAGAAAAAAACCATTCTTGCCTTTCACGCTTTGCCAGTTAACATTTAAAATGTCTTACTTTTTCTCAGGGTATAAAATCCTACCCCCTTTGCCCAAAATGTCACCAACATCAGGCTTTAGCTGAAGATATTTTAAACTGCTTAGGAGTTCTTCGAGAAGAAATTTACACTTCTCCTCTCCTTGTCTTCGACTTTTTATTCGTCAACGGATTTATGGATCTGGTCTGAGGTCGTCAGACCTTTGGAGATAAGTAACAACAACAGTCCATCAATTCCTTCAGGATTGTGATCTTTTCATAGTGATTGGGCGAAGACATCATGTATGATTCTCATCACACGTGATGTTATCGCCCGATTATCCCTTCACGACCATGGTATGATACATAAAACGATCTTTTCTGACTTCTAACGACCCAAGATCACGTGAACGCAATACGGTACTCTTGTAATACATTTTGTATGTATGCGTACTTTTTAGTGCATGCAGTCCATGGCCAAATTATATAACACACTTTAAGGTTCTGGCGTTTTTTGGGGGGGCGGGGCTCAATTCGTCCCCTAACTCAATTTTTTTCCTTATGCGGCGTACGCTAGTATCAGAAACCTTCAATCTTCATGAAAATTCGCGGCTTGAAAATATTTCAGCATTCACGAGAGCCTTTAATTGCAGCTTCTTTACACGGTGAAGGATCGCCTTTTTTTTAACCTATTAAGAAAGTTTCCAATCGATTATTTAAACACGGCACACAAAATAAGCAAATAACTGCTTAGTATAAAACTGCGAAACAAATAAACACAGCGCATTATGCTACAGAAACACGTCCGCAACTGAAGCATGTGAAAACGCGACTGAAACCGGTTTGCACTTGTTTACGTTCGTGTATCAGTTACTTAGCATTGTAATGCAATACGTTAAAAATAAATACAAATAGGAAGTATATAAAAAATCTCCTGAATGAAATCCCATCACATGTACATTTAAATATAAAAATATTGTATATAAACTTTTGTAAAACATGTAATTATGGTAGGAACGTGAAAAACTACAGAGAGTCTACAAATTTGGGTAGGAACTGTATACTTTCTTAGTGGGCGGTACTGTAGAAGCGTTCCGCTCTCCTTTAATGATGTATTGCTTTACAGAGAAGTTAATGCGCACTTACCAACTAAGATAACAGGGGTGGTTGGGCAGAATTTCCTTATTTGTGGATACCATTTTGTTGTAATATTTTTATAAGATGTGTTGTTATCCACACTGAAACACAGCAGGAAAACATCTGTCTGAAAAACAAAAGGTCCATTATTTTTTTATTATTAAACAACTAGCCGCCTAAGGCGGACAGCTGTCCGCCACGCTAAAGGTTTTCACAAATAAAGTTTTTTTAAACATAGCAGGAAATCTGAAGATTAGTGGACAATTAAAGTGTTCCTGTCCTGCAATTTGGTCTTCATATCCAGTTCTGCTGCAGATGTGTAATAGCTCTTGAGGATGTTTGAAGATGTAATTTTGCTATGGTAACCTAAGGCCTATGGTAACCTAACCTATAATATAACTATCAGGTGGAGACTTGTTTTTTTCTTTAAATGAAAAAGGCCTCAGAAATTGTAAAAGCATACAAAAGTTGCTCTCGAAATCATCATTGGCCAATAGCTGAAAATTAAAACGCAGTTAATAACATATTTAAGAAACAGCAATAAAATAAAACTTGTGTCAGTCAGCATACAGATAGAATATAATTCTTCCTATTCTTATGAAACTTCTTTATAAACAATATTTTTAGTTTTTCCATTTGGTGCCAATAAATATAAGTTCTTTTCATCGCCAACTCTTGAGCAGCCAACATAAATCTGTCCATGTGAAAAGCAAGGCATCTGCAAGTCAAGACCAACGACTTTCAAAGATTGTTCCTGAGATTTATTTATGCTCATCGCAAAACTAAGTCGAACAGGAAACTGAAGTCGTTTAAACTGAAACGGAATGTCTGAAGATATGATGGGGATGCGAGGAATAAGCACACTATTTCCTGTTGAATGTCCTGTTATAATCTAGCACTGCTAGTTGAGACACGATCCTCTTCTAATCTTCTTTGACGTTTCTCTGATACTTCTTGGGCTCTAGAATTGCTTGTCGAAATTCGGTCATGTTCCATCCTTCTTTGACGTTCCACAGACGTTTCTTGGGCCCTTCTTCTTCTTTGAGAATCTCTTAATATCTTTTTCTTTGACAAAATACAAAGTTTTTTGGAAGGCGGTTCTGCCATGTCAGTAATCGGGTTTTTAAAAAGTCAACGAATACTTTAGAACAACAATTACTATGAAAGCAAATCATGAAACTTCAATATTAAAATCTAAGTGCTTACCTGCAAACTGAAACTTTCTGAAAATAACTAATTACATTTAATAAAAACTGTTAAAATAAAAAATAGAAAAACCAAAGAGATCCAAGGTAAGTGTGATCGTTCCTTCAAAAACAATTAAATTCCTATTTTATATATTATATAGCTACAACGCTTAAGAAAAAAAAAACTAAAATGCTAAATACATGAAAAGAACACGAAAACGAATTAATTTTTTATGGTATCAATTTCTATTTCTATATCGCTACAAAAACTATCGTCTTCGCTTAAGAAAAAAAAATAGAGCATGGAAAGAAAAAAAATACTTAAAAATACTTAATAATAACAATTATGAACAGCGACAAATACATCAAAGCGAAGCGTTCTATTTAAGTATCGAATATGTTGCCACATTTTTAATACGAAAGTTAAACTTTTCTCCAATGTAAACTAATGCGAACCTTACAATTAAATTATTAATTCCTTCGTATATTATTGGTTTAAGATGTCGAAAATTAATATTTCAATTGAAAGGTTCGCATTAGCATACATTTATAAGAGTGGAGAAAAGTATATGTATTTTTTAATAGTTTCTTGAATATGGCTCTTTGAAGACGAAAAAGCATAGATTTTCTTACAAAATGACTGATAACTAAAAAATTAATCCAAATTTGTGAAAAAGAAAAAAAATACTTCTTCATTATGTCAAAACACAATTATGTGCCGAGTTTCGTGCCTGTGCGAGGCTTCTGGGGCGATATATTGTGATTGCAGACAGACAGACAAACAGACACACACACACAGCCGCGTTTATTATTATGTATAGATTATAAAATGATTTATTTATACGCATGGAATTTTTTTTAATAACGATGTACTTCCCACCAAGTCTTTAAAATTGATCAGCAATTAGTTTAGTAACAGCATGTGCAAGAGATTCACACAACAGAAAGTAGAAAAATGCAAAATTAAAACCACAATTTTACTAATTTCATTAATAGTAAATATTTATCGGGAATACTAAATACTTTTCGGCCTATCTCATTACTGATTCAGAATTTCAAACGAATTTCCAAGGATTGGACTGAAAATTGGCGGGACTTCCAGTTTCCAGCAGAAAATTTTCTCATAAACGTAAAATTATTGAGAAATTTGCAGAGCTAAGTTTCAAATATTAATTATACGTATAATAGGGCATTTGGTTGAAATAAATAGAATATGGCCACCATGCATGCATAAAAGTTTGCGGAGTCGTTTTTGCTCTGCGCATTTTAAAGTCCTAATGGTTCCAGAAAAGTAAACTTTTATTACACATTCCAGCTCATTTTGGTGGTAGTAAATTCAACAGCACATGGAAGGAAACGACTAGCCTTATGATAAGAAGAAAACTTAGGAAAAAAACTTATCTGTGTCGTGGAGATATTAATATTGATCTGCATTTGACTACTAACTAGGTATTTGAGTCATCATTTCCCAGAAAAAGTTTCGAAAATGCACAGAAAAAAAAATTCACATCATAGATCGCAAATTAATATTTAAACGAAGAAAATACTAAATCATATGAGTTTCGGCCCTGGAGAGGGACACATTTCATTAAAAACTGTTTATAGAATATACTGTTATAGAATATAGTTAATAGAGTATAGCTGATAAATTTATATAATCCCTTCATTGTTTTATAAGAACTTTTACTAATTATAATAAGCGAGCTTTAGTTTTTACAATGTAAAAGATAAATATGTAAGGCTTTTCTCTTCTTTTTAGTAAAAATTTTCTGAAACCATATAATTTAGTCATTGTTTTAGAATCATAATAAACAGAAAATAATATTTTGCGCCCTTTTAATTAGGAATTGAGCACCAAAAAAAAATGCACAAGATGAATGCTCGATTAAAAAAAAAAAAAAGGCAATCGAGTAAGCAGACATTATTTAAATCGCCAATTCTAATATTTAGTCTCTCTGTGGCCGATAGTGACAGCTAGTTTTTTTTTTTACACTTAATTTGGTTGAATTTATTCTTCAATAATTTGAGTATTTATCAGCAATAGTAAAAATGATGAAATAAACATCTGTGATTAAGATAATAGCATTAAATGTATCTTATCTAGTTAGGCGTGGAGCAGTTTCAGGAATATTTTTTCATGGAGAAAGAATAAAAATGATTCAAATGAGAAAATTCTAATAAATATTACTTACACTTGGATAGAATAAGGGCCGTAATCTTTCGTAATCTTCAGTCCAGGGAGTGTCTATAAGAGATAAACTAACCTGTACATTGTCTATTTCCATGCACGCTTCATAGTTACCATATCTGAATAAATGATTAAATAAATAAAGACACGTATGTATAAATCATTTGACCACATACACAAATTCTTCAATTTTATATTCTTATAACATCTGGCTTAGTTTACTACAACATTTGATTACATTATATTAAGTACGTAATGTAATTTGTGTTGGACGCAGTGTAGTCGTATACGTCTTTGGTGCCATTAAACTTTGCATGGATAAAACGAATCAACCATAAACGTCGATAGGTAAGTCAATAGTCAGATTCAATAATGTTTTTGGTCTTTGTTTTGCGTCACAATTGTTTTATTTTTGTATATTTTTGTTCCGAAATAAATATAGTGCAGAAATAATGTAATAAAGTCACAATTAAATAATAATAAAAGACGTCAGCTGCTTCGATTCTGTAAACAAATATTTTCCTCTGTAAACCAAGACACAGAAAGGGTGAGATCCGTGCCACTTTGTCGGTGGAGCGAGCTCTGATTTTTTTCAACTTTTAAAATGTAAAAAACTGCAAATAACTGCAGTCAAAAGTCTGCATTCAGTAATGTATCTTTTATCTACATTTTAAATAATTCTATCGAAAAAAACTAAAATAGGAAAGATTGAGCCGTGGTGAGTCAGGAAATAGATCATTCTCCTCCCAATGAGATAGCCCAAGTTCGAATTCTAGCGGTAACAGGTTGATACGAATCATACTCCCGGCTGACATCCATCACAGTGCTGACGCAAAATATCCTCAGTGATAGACAGAGAATAAGGGAGAATCCCCTAGTTGTCAGGCTAACCAAGGGAAGTTTTCGTGGTTTTTCTTTCAATGCAAGGCAAATGCTGGATAGTTCCTTCAAAAAGTTCACCACGAAGGCTAGTTTGTGTTAATTGCGATCCAAAAGTTCCTTTTTCTTTTGGGTGGGGTTCAAAATTGCAAGGCTAAGAGATGATCATTGATGGTCGTAAATTCAAAATTGGGTTGGTTGTTCAACAACAGTTATGAAATAAAATATAAAAGACTTAGATCTAACGATATTCGATTGACAATTTTTATGGAATATTTTTAGTAGATTTAGTTTGACCATCCTACCTAAATTTTATTTTATTTTATCACTGTCGTTGAACAGCTAATCAACTTTTGAGTTTATGGTTCCCACTGTTCAAATCTGCAGCCTTGTAATTTTGAACTTGATCCAGAAGACAAAAAAACTCCTAGATGAAGTATTAGGAGAAATTCGCCTTCGTAGAGGACTTTTTGGTGGAACTAAAATGCATTTGCGTTACATAGAGATGAAGACTACAAGAACCTCCTACGGTTAGCCAGACGGCAAGGGGACTCTAACCCATGATAAGTCTACCGCTGAGGATATTTTAAGCGGGTGCAACCTAGATGCGGAATTCATATCGAACAACCATCACGGAGATTCTAACTGGGTTCACCTCACTGAGAATCGAGCGTTCTATCCCCAGAGCCACCGCGGTTGGTTCATCCAGTCAAAATTTTTATATCCGTCGTTAAACAGCAGACCCAATTTTAGGTTTACGACAAATAACGTTCATCTACGTATCCTTGTAATTTTGAACCAATCCAGAGGACAAGGAAACGCCTGGATCAGTACTCCCAGAGGTATGATTTGTCATGGGAGCATGGAGGACTTTGTGACTCGACTGATTTAACGTGCATCAGTCACTATTTACTACATGGAGAGTCTTTAGCCGGGAGGGATCGAACCCACAAACTCTTGGGCATAGGCCCAGTGACCTGCCATCCCGTCCTATTCAGTCTAAATTGTACCAATCAGATTCTCACTTTCATAATGCATATTTACTATAAAATTTCGTTTTGATGATAAAGTTACAGTGGGAAATATGGGCGTGACAACGTAAGAAAATATTTTACGTTACAAATACAAGTTTGCTACAAAAATACTTAAAGATAAATCGTTTATTTTTTAAAAAAGTAAATAAAAATAAAATAAAAAGTTGATGAAGAAGAAGGAAGGAAGGAATATATTCATTCTCCTGCCTAGAACCGTAATTGTTTGAACTATTTAAGATTAAAACTTTTAAGCAACGAGAACGGTTGAAACTGCTTAGACCCCTGGCTTAGACTAGATTCATATTACGAACCTCGCTCTACTCACACTCGATGAGGAAATTGTATATTCGAAGTTGTTCTTGATTTATTTAATAAAATCCTTAAAAAAATAGGAGTTATTACGAAGTAGTTCTAAGTTCTGGAAAATCCATACAGTTTGACTGACTCTCATTATTACTTTCATCACCGATTGGTAGATGTGTGTGTGTGTGTATTCGAAAGCCAAAAAATCTTCGAATTAATTATTTAAAAACCTTGTATATTGCAGAAGTGTATAATTGTTTCAACTTCGTGACAATTTTATTACCATTCATTTTCTAAGTGTAAACACAACTAAAAAGTTGAGTCACTTGACTTCAATATTATATGTTTTACATTAACTAATATTTTGAAGCGCAACTTAAATTGTTTGCAATAGGATAATCGATGAACTTACACAGTTTGCCTGAACCTTTCTAGAAAAGTTCCTGTGGCGTAAGATATGAGTTTACCTACAGTTCTGTCTCCCACTACAACCAATTTGATTTTTCTGTTGACGAGCTTTGCCATAGCCTATAAAAACAAAATAAAAAATTACATTATCGCAAATCAATAATTTTATGGCGCTTGTAAGAGAGGTCTATTTTTGTTCCAGGACATAAAATAAAAATGACTAATGCAACGCATAAAATCTCCTAATTCTTTGAAATGACCGGCAATCTGATACGTTAATTAAAAAGAAACGGAAGAAAGTATATATGTATGGTTTGCTGAGTTCTGCTTCAAAATTCAGAGTATTTATTCTTACCAGTTTCAAAATTAATTACAAAACTTGTTAAAATATGGCACTGCGGATTTAATTTAATTTTATTACCGGTGTTGAGCAGTCGACGGATTTACTGTAATTAATGTTTAACTGCGAAGCCTCAAACTAATTCAATGATCATAGGCAGACAACGCCACTACATAAGTATTCCTGAATTTATCTGAAACCATTTGTTTTGGATGTGTTTATTTATAATGGAACGGTTGTTGTAAAAGAAGGTCGTACTAAAAAACGTCATGTCATATTTTCCGAGAATTCGGCATCCTAGATTCAACCACAAGTACTATACACAAGTCATAAAATTGCAGTTCTGATTCAAAATATTAGAATATTTGAAAAAATCGACATTGAACTCTCTTATTTTATATGTTTTTTACATACTTAAATTAAATTACTATTTAAAGAGTCAAGTCTACATATTTCACGGTATATTTAAACTTAAAAAATTAAATATAAAAATACAATTTTATGTGGTCCAAAATTTTTCATTATAAACACTAAAACTCAGTTATAAACGGAAAAAAAAAATTACTTAATATTTTGCAGCTTTGATTACTGCATGTAAACGATCTTTCATAGATAAAGATGGCCGTCTTTTATGTTTACATTGGCCCAAGTGTGCTTAATGCTCTACACCAGCTCAGCTTTGTTCTAATTTCCTGTAGTTTTTTCTCTACTATACCCCATAAATTTTCAGAATCTGGTTAAGATCTGCTGAATTGTCAAGCCACGGTAACACTGTAATTTTGCATCGGTACAGCCAGATTTTAGTTGAATTTTGTTATTTAGTAGATTTTGTTTAGTTGATTTTGTTAGTTGATTTTGTATGAAATGAAGCTAAATCTCGTTGGAAAATAAACTCATTCTCAGACATGTCTTCTGATGATGGAATCGTGCAGTGCTCGAGAAAATCGAGATAAATATTTTTTTTCTCCAATGCCCACCTTTCATTCAGGTATGAGTAGGGCAAATTTGTTGGTCACTCTTTCAGGGGCACCATATTAAGTGGACTGACGTGGCTCCAACAGAAAGAACAGATAATAGATAATGAAAGAACATCCATGCCTGGTATTCGAGGAGCTCAGGACGTTTTTGATCTGAGGTCTGCTTCCTGGATCACTATACTGTCCGGTCAGCACCTTGATATATATCTGAATTAATTGTTTTCTTTGGGAAGGTATATTCTTCTAGGGCAATTTACGCTCATGCAACTCCATATCATCACACTAACTTCTAATTTTACAGAATATTTCTGGTACTCTTTATTAAATGCTTCTTGCTTCATCCTCCAAACTCGAATGCCTTGATTGCTTTATGAGATGCAGAACATACTTTCGTCACTAAATATGTTTTCCCAATTCTACAAGTATCCTTAGTAAGTAATTTAGATTTGCAACATCTCATTCTTGAAAGTTTAGGTTTAACAGTCTAAGTATCACTGAAATTATTTTTTGTATTCAGCCTTTTGCAACAGCCTTCAATTTTCTATCATCTCTGGCCGAAGGTTTTTGTTTTCTGCCACCATTGCAACGATTATTTCTAAACTTTCCATTCTTCCAATACTGTTGTAAGACTTCATTAACGCTTTATTGAGAATAACTCAAGTAGTCAATGTATTGTTGATTAATAACGTGTCGATGTTAAGTCATTAACTCACAGTTTTATTGATTCTGGAATATCACGTAAGCACCCCATTTTAAAACAAATTTCAAGCATAAATAACGCAAAAAAAGTCTGCAATAAATATCAAATTCTTTTGAGCTACTCGTAAAATAATTAGAAACAAATATAATATTGTGTTATATTCTAAATTTGAACTAGTCAAAATTAGTATTCTAATATTTTGAGATTTAATAATATAATTTTGTTTGTTTTTAGCTTTCTTTGAAAAATGAACAAATTTTACGCTTCTATTCGCGATTGCAACGCTCGAGTGCGCCCTCTAGCGAGAGCCTGAAGATATCAGGCATTACTTTCGTCATTCCAATAAATAAATGTAAATTCAGAGCTGTAATAGTTATAGAATATTCTTCTTCGTTATAGTACAGTATATATTTCTGTATCTATATAGTTCGGAAAACAACAATAAAAAATTATCCATCAAAAATAATTTCGAACAAATAGTCATCAAATTTTTGGGGATTTTTTTATTATTTGACTAAGATAACTAAAATCTTGTCGTGCGTGGTTTAATTACTTACATTAGATAATTTTTTCGCTATTAATTTATTATTATTTATTTAACATATTTTTTTAAAATTTACTCGTGCGATAACACATTTTAATAAGTACGTCTTTTAAATGAAAACAAAGTGTTACCTTACTAGTACTTTACCAGCAAAAGAAAGAACAAAAGAACAAAAGAAAATACCAAAAGAAACAAACAATACAAACAAAAAGAAACAATACAAAAGAACAGTACAAAAGAAAATATCAAAATTGATTCGTAGTTTAATGACATATTTGCGATTGAAATATGAATTACTGATGAGGAAAAAATTCCCCTTCAAGTATTGTGTATTTATAGCCGTTAAATTTTATTTCATTCCGTTTTCTTTACAGTTAGGTTAGAATGCTTAAGGAAGAAATAACTATTTCAGAACATTTTCAAACCATTTTTAAATATTGATATTTTCTTTTAGGAAATTTCATATTTTTTGAGAGGAAAAAATTTCAAATATATAATTCACTGATATTTTCGCAGTTGATTCACTTTTTATCATTGTCAAAAACAATAAACATAGAGATTTTTAAAATGAATATTTTTTATAAAAGATTATCATGATTTTAATAATTCTAAATTTTATTTATCTATTTATTTTTAGATTTGCGTCTTAGCAACAATTGGAAAATTAAAATCATAGCAACCTTAACAACGAATTTGCATTGGTACAGACAAAATAAATTAAAAGTTAAATAAATTTCAACATGAGTCAATATTGATAAAGGATAAGAAAATTTTTTTAAAACAATCAGAAGGGAATTTACAAATTTAGATTTAGATAGAGTCAGAGAACTATTAATTGTACAGATAATAATTTTGAAAACGAATTATAATTTTAATTTTTAAAATCAAGGCAACGATTTTATAATCATAGAAATAACAATTTACAAGCTTAATTTTGTAGTTTATTGCAAATTAAATTAAGAAAAGCTGATAATAGAATTAATAAATACTATAAAAAACGATTCAAAGTATAAAAATAATGATTTAAGAAAAAAAACATCGATCGAAGCAAGAAAATCGGAGCAATTTTAAAATAGATTTCAAAAATTCAATAAGCGTATTTTATTTGCATGGTTACATACAAGAATAAATTACTGTTAAACAAGATGCTTAGACAAGAATAAAACAACCACTATATTCAAACAAAAATTTCAAACTTTATAAAAAGTTTGAGCTTTAAATTTATTGTTTCAAGATGTAAAATTATAATTTCAGATTTTTTTTGCAGAGGAAAAGGACAAATTTTAGAACTAGTGAAATTTAAATTTTGAATTTCAGAATTAGCAAATTTTAAATTGTGAAAGCTTTTTAACTTTAATAAACAAATCAAATATTCAAAGTTCTTAATACCAAGTAATTCTTTAAAACAATATAGTTAGCTGTATAGCTAGATCTAAATTAAATTGTGAAAATAATAATAACAGCGTCGATAAAAGCAAACAAATTGAAATAAATTCCAGATAGTTTTTCTTAAAAATTCATTATGTGCATATTTATTTTAGAACTAGTAACTTGGATATGGCTTGGCACGTTAAAAAATGAAACTAATTACGAGACAAGAATTAATTATTATTTTAAAAGCATCATTTTCGAATTCGTTTAGCATTTTAAGCTTTACATTTATTTTTGAAATTTTTCAGAAAATATTCTTTACATAAGATCTTAAGAATAAAAACTTTTTTTAGATTTAAATATTAATAAAATATAAAATCTTAGAAAAACTTGTTTTTTTTTGTTTTTTTTTTTAAATATTATTTAATTATAAAACCTTACAGAAACTTGTTTTATTTATTTTTTTTATATTATTATTAAAATATGAAGCATAATAAAATTTAAAATTCGACTTAGAGGTATTTAAGTCAATAGAAACGGATCAACTTGCCGTAATTTTTTATGGTTCATAACGATTACAATTAACAACTCAAATGTCAAATAAGTTTTATGTATGTTTACTAAGATCTAATCTATTTTTCAAACGAATGAGATCAAGCAAGTAAATAAAATACAAACAGACCTGTAAACAGAGAAAACCAGGTGTTGTGAATTGTCACAGCACCCAAACAAAAACACAAGTTTCAAATTATACTAAAAACTGACACCTCTGTATTAAAAAGAGAAAATACATAAATAAAAAACCAAAACAAATGCACCACCCGAAAGAACACAGTGTTATAGACACTTGTGGATGTTCCGCAGCATGCCAACTTCCGCCTAAATAATATTCACGTGACGTTTGTTTCCGCTTTTAAAAAAAATTAGATAAATAAAAGGAGGAACTCGGAAGATCTCTCGAAAATTTTCCGAAAAAAGGACTTTTCATTTGTTTTGTTAAAAGTTAATGGGAAAAAAGATTACGTCATAAATACTTAAGTAATTGCTATCAAAGGAACCGATCTTAAACTAAAGTAAGTTACTTACAGATACAATCTTTCCACATTTACTCATTGAGATAAGAATGCACCGAGTTAGAAACATTTTTTTAAAAAAATTATTCAATTGTTGAGAACCATATTTATGTTGGGAGACTTTCTCGGTTCGTTTAATGAAATCCTCTTAATGATGACCATGGATTTGATGGTACAAACTTATTTATTTCATGAATCTGGGTTATATAATTATTTACAATAAGTTACAAAAATATACCTGAATGGCAGAATATAATATTCCGGAGCGCTACTGCTCCCTCCTAGTTCATGCTCTCTTCACATTCCAAACTTATATGGTACATCAAATCCTCTTTCTCACAAGAAAAAAAAAGTCCTTCCCTTCCCCACACTCCACCCCCAGGACTCTAGGGACGACACCTCCAGTGTCCTTCACCCTCTTACCCTCAGGTCAAAGGGGTCAATCAAATGTGTGGGAGAGAAATCAGGATCCTGACATAAGCCATCTTTAAAATTTTAATTTATAAAACATGGTATAAACTAAGTATTTTTTTGTCTTGTTTAGTTTTCCATGACCGTTCAAAGGTTAAAGTTAATTACATTTACTATCATAAAAAGATAAATTTTCTTATTTGTATTTTTATTAGTTAGTAGAATCGTATAATAAGCAAAAAAGATTCAGATATATTAACATGTCATCAGCATAAAATTAGTAAAAATTAAAGACCTTTATTTAATTACAAAAATTATTCCTTTATTTAATAGTAAAAATTAAAGTCCTTTATTTACCAACAATATATCTTTTTTTTTCAGCCCTTCTTATTAGTTTCTGTTAAAATTATGAATTGGATTTTAACAAAATTAAAGGTTTTAAATAATAAAAAATTTTGATCCACTATTATATTTTCGAGTAATTGTACACTCATGTCCATAAATTAAGGATAATGAAGTTTAGGCACAGAAAGAGACAGAAGCCAAACGAATTTGACTTATTTGTAAAGTCTATGTATTAAACAAAAGGTAAAGAGCAAAAAAGATGCTATATGTTTGACATAATTAATAAAAATTGCGATTTCTACTCCCTGGTAAAACAGTATAACATGGTTAGTTTGATGGTTAATACGGAGTATGTCTCCCGGACGATGCAATACAGGCCGTACAACGCCTAGGCATGCTGAGTATCAAATTATCAATCTGATCTTGGGGAATATTACACCACTCATCAAGCAATGCCCTCCGAAAGTCCGGTAGACAGGTGGGAGGGGGTTGACGGGCTGCAATTCGTCGGCCGAGCATATCCCACGCATGCTCTATTGGATTCAAGTCCGGTGAGTATGCTGGCCAATCCATACGGGTGATATCCTCCGATTGAAGGCATTCGTCTACAATGCTTGCACGGTGAGGACGGGCGTTGTCGTCCATAAACAGAAATTCAGCACCCATGGCCCCCCGAAACAAACGTACATGTTGTTCCAGAATGACATCCCTATAGATGTGGCATGTCATCGTTACACTCTGAACATGCAGGTCAGTTCTGGAACCAAGAATAATTCCTCCCCAAACGAGCCATCCTGCACCACCGTAACGGTGTCGTTCAGTGGTGTTGTCTTGGTGGTAACGGGTACCTGGCGCTCTCCATATGAAAGTCCGGCGAGAATCAGACTGCAAACTAAACCTGGACTCGTCGGAAAACAACACCCAAGACCACTGTTGCGGTGTCCACAATGCATGCTCTCTACACCAGGCTAATCGCAGGCGACAGTGAGTAGCGGTAAGTGGAACACATATGATAGGCCTACGAACATATAGACCAATGCGCCCTAAGCGTCTGTACATAGTCTGCCTTGAAACTGGTTGCTGAAGAGAGCTGACGAGACAGGTCTGATGCTGTGCTCCGTCTGTTTCGTTTGGCAGTAACTGCCAAATACCGGTCTTCATTCGGCGTTGTAACTCGGGGGCGACCTGTGCTGTAACGTCTACTAACATTACCATCATCTTGGAATCGTTGCCAAAGCCTGGAGATGACACTCTGGGTGATTCCAAGTTCCTCGGATACTTCCAGCTGGGTACGTCCACATTCCAGTCGTCCGATGATTCTGCCAAGTGAAAAATCATTCAAATGCTTCCTTTGTGCCATAACTATGCGGTTATTGCACTGAAAGGCTTTTAAAGCGCTTGTGAATAATTTTACTTCTTTGCCACCATTCCTTATATACCCCTCTCTTACACTCTCGTCATTGTGACGTACTACCAGCGTCATCTAGTGGTTTCCTGTAATTTGCATATTCTTCTTCAGGATGTGTGTGATAATTCTACAGGTGAAATTTTAATTTTAGAGTTTGATTTCCGTATGATTCTGAATTATCCTTAATTTATGGACATGAGTGTATAATATTACCTTATTATAGAACATTTCATAATAAAAAATAATAAAAGTTATCGTTCTACAAGTATTAAACGGTAAAAAAGTTATTTATATTTTCTAATAAGTTATGCTTGTTTTTATACTAGATTTTTTGCAAAACTGTTTTCAGTCAATAAATGTTATTAAAAAATTCAAAGCAAAATAAAATTTAATTTTTTAAAGCAACGAATTAACTTTTCGCACTATTGTTAAATAAGTTCTTTGACAAAAAATATTCAAGCTTCAGCAGTTATCAAAAAGTGAATAAATATTTAAAAACAAATGTGTAAATGAAGTTTTAATAGTTATTCAGCAAAATTATCAGGCTTACATTTTATCTCAAAAGAATTAAAAACTAAATCTGTGGAATTAAAATTGTATTGCAGTCAAAACTTTTGAAGGTATTTTACTTGGATAATTGTTAATTTTGATATAACAATTTCTTTTATCGTAGAAAAGAAATGATTACAAAGCAATAAAGGAGATCTGTGAGCATGAGCAGAGGTCATCTTAGAATAACATATATTTTTAATTTGTTTAAATTTAGTCAAAATTTTTGTTCAAAATTATAAAATGGTTTAAATTAAGGGATAAATAGTATAGCTGGTTAAGTAACGAAAGAGCAATCATCCCAAGAGCATAAATGAAATTTTTTTTTCTTCATGGAAATAACAAACAAAATTTCGATAATGTGGTAAATGTAAGAACATTGTTCTTGAAGTGTCAATTGGAATAGTGGAATCAAGGCTGTTTAATAAAATCTTTGGAGCAGCGCCATCTGTAACTTTAATAAGGAGCATGCGCTCAAGGAACCAGGAAATAACCGCTCACACACAAAAGGGACTAGTGTTCTTCTAAAATATTCTACATGTTTCGAGCCAAATACTAGTCTCTTTTGTTCTGAAAAGTTATGCATGTTTACACACGAAATGAGCTAGTGTTATTCTAAAAATGTTTCGTGTTCCATGGCAACGAATAGGGTGCTCCTGATGCTAGTAAAAAAAAACTATATCCAACAGAATAATGATTTCTAAGTTTTTCACGTTGTAAACATATGCTTATTCTAAACAAAAATTTTTTTAGAAAATACTCGACTCAGCAATGTCAGTAGAATATTAGTTATTTTTTATCAAGATGAGCAGTGATTTCCTTCTATGATTTAATAACCTATGGTGCAGAGATCATATATTTCAATTGAAAAGATTCTCAAGAAGTAATTATTAATATTCTAAAAAAGTAAAAAAGACGTCTTAAAAATCATAGCTCCTTATATTCAGAATACATTTAGGTTTATTTTTTACAAAAATATAAAACGCATTCCAAGATTTTTTTTCTTTTGCAAACACTTAAGAAATATGACGTAGTATAAAAAATTTCAGATTTTCGAAAGAATATTTTTACTATTCAAAAAGATTTATGAAGCTCGAAATTATTTTAATAAGTTTTACAGGATACTTAGAAAATTCACGGAGTAATTATTACGGAGTAAATTCGGAGTATTCATGGAGTAAAAGTACCGGCACTCAGAGTGCCGGTTTTCTTTATCATAAAATTCATTTTTGCCACAACATGTTACGGAACAAAAAAACTGATAAATCGTAATTTTTATAGTAATTTAATTGCCGTACTGGATCACTCTAATTAAATAAATATTACTGTAAAAATTACGGTAAAAATTTACTTTACGGTAAAATAGATTATGTGGATGATAGACCAAAAGATTTAAAGTGCCATTGCTTTATACCGTAATTTGATCCGGAGTTTCTTTTTTTTTTTTTTGTAATTTGCACACTGCTACTTCATAAAATTTTCTCCGTTTCTGATTTTCCTTATTGTCAACTCAAAAACTATTTCAGATGAAACAATATGAAATTTTACACATTTCAAGAGAAATGTTTTAAGAACATTCACACAAGAAAATGTTATTAATGTGATCTTTTTTTTTAGTTATTTTGTGTAAAAGTGAAAAGAAAAATGTTCCGTTTTACTTCGCGTAATTCAGTTTAACGAAAACAGTTTGCTTGGAAATTATGATTTTTTTTTTTCATTTGCTGCCATTCACTCTTAACCCCTGACGTAAATTTACCGATCGTTAGATCGGTAAATTTTCAAGAAAACGGTCATAAAAGTGTCTATTTTGCCAAATACACGTATTTGATTAGTACTAGTATCTAGTTTAAACTAACTATTTACAATTACTTTAAAATTTTCCTGGTTCTGTTATATGGTGTGTAAAATGAGAAATCAAATGTTTTCCGGCCAAAAGAAATGAATTAGTTTTATTCTTATTGGCGCATTACTACTGAACACTCCAGCCCGTCAATATCACGGAAGCGAGAAATAGCAACACCTCCTAGAAAGAACAGGCCTCAGCACGGGTTACCATAAATATCCCTTAGTAGTCCAAACGTAATGACATATTTTGTATTTTCAACCACTGCGCAGCTTAGTACCCCTAACGTAATGACATCTGTCTTATTTTTCGTCTACTGCGCAGTTAACTTCGTCACATCGGACTACTAAATTGATCCGTGCTGAGGCCTTTCTACTTCTAGGAGGTGTTGGAAATAGCGAGCGAAAACTCACCCCGTCATTTTCACGGGAGCGAGAAGGAAGGGGTTAAGTGTGAGGATGTGAATCTCTTTTCATTTATATAACTTATTTACATATTTCTATTTGTATATTTTTATCTATAATTTTATGTTTTTGGTCCTTGTTTATATTTTATTGCCTACTAACTGAATTTCCAATCTTCTTACACTATAAGAAATTCAGGATCAAATTACCGTATAAAAAAGTGGCACTTAAACATCATTCGTAAAATCCCCTTCTCCGTAAAATTCATTTTTGCCTTAAAATATTATACAGTAATGTTCACTATAATATTTATTTGATTAGAGTGATTCAGTGATTTTGTGATAATTATTACTGTAAAAATTAAGCATATTAGATTTTTGAACCGTAACATGTTTCGTTGAAAATGGATTTTACTGCTAAAAAAAACCGGCACTTTGAGTGCTGGAACTTTTACTCCGTGAATACTCCGAATTTACTCCGTAATAATTACTCCGTGAATTATGACATTTTCTAAGTATCCATTTTTTGCAGGATTACTATTTTGGGGGAAGTTTGTTTTAATAAAGATATCCAAATGTAACATGTTCCGCAGAAAATGGATTTTACGGTAAGAAGTACCGGAACCCTGCGAGACGATACTTTTTATCGTTTTTATCATCCTCCGGAACGTATAAGTATCCTAATATCACCATACTACACATACATGACACCTATTGCACAAACTTTATCTTTTTATCATATGTTGTATAGTCCGGGGTTCTTCATTTGTTGCCTAATTCGTATTAAGCTTGCTTTGCCATAATATGACTTAATTCAACTTAACGAAAGGAAGATTATACATACAGCATTATTTTTTAAAAAAACTAGTGCGTGGAGTCCCTACCACAATTTTCCAGTAGCTTAAAAGATAATTTAAATTTATTTAAATAGTTCTTGTTGAGTTTCCATCATATAAATTTATAGAAATACGTTTTAAAAGCGTAAGTATTAATGTAAGAAACATGGGGTTTCCTATACTTTTTAAAATAGTAATTTTTAGGTATCATTAGTATAGCGTAATTAGTAAAGTTAATTTTACTTGTGATATCCTAACATATGAATATAAGAAGCACGTGGTTTCCTATACCTTTTAATAGAGCCCCTGAATTAGTATAGGAGCCTTACCTTTTAAGATTATTCGATGACATCCTTACAATACGTCATGGTATTAGTAAAGTTGATTTTACTTGTGATAGCCTAATATATGAATCGAAGAAACACATTGTTTCCTATACATTTTTAAGATGATAATTCTCTGGCATCATTACCATGCTTCATGAAATTGGTAAAGTATGTGACAGCCTGATGAGCAAAGTTAAATACTTCTTTAAAACTTGCAGTAAAACTTATTTTTGATTCATTAGAACTGAAAGCAATAAAAATCACTCGTATTTTAAAATTTTTATCAAAGTCTGTGGAAAACTCTTTGTTTGAGATGTAGCTCGTGAACCAGTGGTCAGAGAAAGTTTTAAATTTGACAGTAAGTTCGCTGAATCTACGATGTATTGGGTGTACAAATTAGTTCGGTCCGTTTCTAAAAAATGGCTCTGCTGTTATGAATGTTACATAGCTGGTTTCAGAGAGGTTAAGCATCTGCCAATAATATTCAGTTTATATCGCTTTGAGTTTCATACAAAAACCTTGTTTTTTACTTTGTTGAATATGTCAAATTTTGCGGTAATGAAGCACCATTTGCGAGAGGTTTTATGTTTCTGCTTTAATTGGAAGAAAAGTGCAGCTGAAGTGTATCGAATGCTTGTAGAAGTTTATGTTGACAATGCTCCAACTGATAAATCATGTAGGGAATGGTTTCGACGTTTCAAGAATGGTTAATGGTGAATAAAGAATGGTGAATGATAAATGGTGAATAGTTTTGTATACTATGAGCTGCTACAAACTGGTGATTCCATTACGGGCCATTGGTATAGGCTACAATTGATTCATTTGAGCCGCGCATTACGAGAAAAAAGGGCGGAATACGAGCAAAGACATGACAAAGTTATTCTTCTGCATAATAACGGTCAGCCCGATGTTTCAAAAGTCGTAAAAAACTATTTGGAAACGCTCAAGTGGGATATTTTACCGCACCCGTTGTATTCTCTGGACATTGCTCCGTCTAATTACTGGTTGTTCCGACGGATGCAGCATGATTTTGCAGGTCACCAGCTCATTTCTTTCGCAGAAATCGAAAATTGGCTCCTAACTTGGATCGCCTCAAAAGACGAGACATTTTTTCGAGAAGGAATTCGAAAATTGCCTGAGAGGTGGGAAAAAGTAGTAGCCAGCGATAGACAGTACTTTGATTAATCTGTTCATTCATTTTGTTCCGAAATAAATGCATTTTTGACCACAAAAAAACGGACCGAACTAATTTGTACTTCCAATATATACACCAAATTTGAAGCGAATCAGTTCATAATAGCGTATTTGTATAAGGTATACAAACATGCATCCATGTTAACATTCTGTTTTATTTATATGGATAAATTTTTGACCATTGAACCCCTAATTGAAAAGTTTATGTGATAAAATTGTTTTAGTATTATACTATACGCTTTTTATTGACATTTGGAATGCATAAACAACTCTCACCGAGAGAAGGACAATTATTTGTTTCGTTTTTGAGTAAATAAAATCTAATTGATGAGTTATAATTAATTTGAGTGATGTGTTTGTAAGATACAATTCAGAATCTACTTAAAAGAGGTTATCGAAATGAAATGAACAAGGTTTTTACGGAAGTTTTATTACTCGCAAAATGAACATATCCTTAGGATATCCTATTGAGTTAGGATGTCCATGAGTTTCAAAATATGCCAGATACCTTTTTTGATAGTTCCATTTTACATTGCATAAATTTGTGATTAACATAATTAGCTGAGGCAAAAACATGGAAAAGGTGTTACATTTTAATGTAATAAATTTTCAAAGACGTATTTATTAAGTGAGCAAGTATTTAAATATTGTAAGGCTATATATTTCACATACAAGGCGTGTGTGTTCACCGTCTTAAGTACTCAAGACTATATATCAAAATTTAACTCGTAAAAGTAAGCAAATTTAAAATTCTCAAATAAAAATTAAAGCGAAGAAGAAACAAATATGCTACCGAAATATGTCGGAATACTAGTGAGGAAAGCAGAATGAATAAAAAATATAGCCAGTTTGGCTACCTGAGGAAATTCAAAGGTGTTTAAAATTATCGCCATTCAACTGCTCTTTGTTTCCTCCTTCCGGCAATAAAACTAGTTTTGATGTTTTCAGTCCCACTTTCTCAGTAGCTATTTATTAGGTTTAGATAGAGTTTTTTCTTTTCCTTGCTTAAAAATATAAAATTCAAGCCGACCAAATATATTTGTTGGGATGAATGATTACGGTACACCCCAGGCTGTTAGAAATGTTTCGGAAAAATGGTTGAATAACAATTTATTTAATTGTTACTTTATCATATTCAATCAAATTACTATAAAAAAAATCAATCGAATTACTATAAAAAAATGTATATAGTTCTCAAACTGTTAATTGTGAGAAATATAGCATATTAACTGCTTTCACCTTATACGGTTAAACAACCAGACTCGAACCTGTTGTCCTAACGTGTGATAAACACCTTCTGAAACCAGTAAGTTCCACCTAGGGGGGTATACATACTTTAAATGAAAGATCTAATCAGTCAATATGATGATCGGCTGACAGGAGGTACGAATCCCAGCATTGACATCGCAATATTTCCTTTATTCCTTTAACACTTCAGGGGTTTCCTTTGTCCTGCACTGCTTAATTGGTGAACCTAGACTATAGGAATACGGAATTTATGTAGAATCTGAATTATAGAAATTCATTTACGCAAGAATAGCAGCCCCACAGAGCTGTTTAACACAAAATAGTCTAATATTTCCAATCTCTCATGATAGATGGCACCACAAGATAAACTACTTAAGCTTCTTAATGTTCACTTGACAAAACATTGAAATATGTTTTTGAAAATAATATGTTTTTAACAATTTACATTGACTGAATCACTTATTTCAAAAAATCAAATCAAAATTCTGTCCTATTCCTCGTTGAAACATACAAATATTCTTAAATATGCAAATATTCCGTGAAACCTTTGATACCTAATGTTCAATCTCTGATAATGTTCAACCTTTTGTTGTTCAATAAATTTAAGACCTAACTTTTGAGATTGTTCTTGTAGTCAGACTGATTAGCAGTGACATTAAATCTAAAGTTTATTTTATGTCTCTACCACGTATTTGAATGTGTTTAGAGTCCCATATAGTATATAAAAATAATCTCATGAAAATAATATGTTATTAACAATTTACATTGACTGAATCACTTATTTCAAAAAATCAAATCAGAATTCTGTCCTATTCCTTGTTGAAACATGCAAGTTTACATAATACTTCCTAATTCTGATTATTTAGTATCACGTGGCATCTTTTCATGAATACGACAAATCTAACGATCTTCCTGAAACAATACAAAATGTGTTATTTCAAAGATGCATTATAGAAGAAAATTGATACCGATTCATAGCTATTTAAAATAAAAAGAGGAAAAAAAACTTATAAAAATAATTCCGGTTTGGTTTAGGTAAACACAAAATGCTTACCAATCTGCTTCCTCGATAAAACAATAATTAGGGTTATTTTGTGTAAAATGTAAAATATGTTTATTTCCTGAAATTTTTGGATAGTTTTAATTAAAACAATCGGAAAAAAGAAAAGAAAAAAAAGGAAGGTATTTGAAATGATTGCCAAAGCATTGAGGCGTGGTTGTTTATTTGCAATAATTCGAAGACCGTGAGAAAATGGAAGTTTTCCTTCAGTTTAGCATATGCAATAAAAGTCACATTGTTTATTTTATTCTATGAGAAATTTTTTCTTCTAGAAATGCATTTTGTGAAAAGTTGGAAGTAGGACAATATGTTCTGTAAATAAATAAAACCATTTTTAAATTGAAATAGTTCTTAATTCAAAATAACCGAATAAGAATTTAAAAAGAGGCACACTAAAATATTTCTCTGGAAAAATTGTTGTTTTTTTCTTAATCCAAGAAATTATTTTTTTGATATACCCATTAGAGTATTTCTTTTTAAGAAAATTAGCATTTTTTAATTTTGTCCTTTTAATTTTTTATTTATTTTTCAAGTTATTTATTTATATTCTAGTTATTTATTTATGTTCTACTTTACCTTTAACCCTTTGACACAGATAAGACACCAGTATCGCTTTACATAGTTTTCTTGTCGCTTTAATTGCAAGTAAAAACATAATTTAGTATTTTTTGTAAATAAATTTAATTGTGAAAAATATATTTACAGAATTTAAAAAAATACAGTCTAAAAGTTACTAAAAAAATCTGTTAGATTATCGGAATTATTTACTACTAAAATATAAAATCCAACGAAAGTAATTTGAAAAAAAAATTACATTCATATTTAAAATTTGTCAATAATTAATTTTGCACATTGAAGAAATTTTAATGATGAATAAATGTTTCGCCAACATCTAAATAACAGCAAATAATTGTAAATTTGAAAAATTATTGTTTGAAAGGGAACCGCGTTTAGAAGATCTTAGCTTTAACGCAGAAAAGGATACCCGTGTTTCATGTTGTATTTTTTAATCATGAATTATTAAAAAGGTAAGTAACATCTTTTTCACTTTGATCTAAATTAATAGAAAATAATAGCAAGAGCATGGAAAGTGTTAATAATATTTTTTTGATAAATCATTGCTCATTTAAACAATTTTATGTTAAAGGGATCAAAACATCATTAATTGATTAGATTACTAAAAATATATTTTGTAACTGCAATCATAGCCAAATAAATTAATTAGTGAATTTTGTGTTTGGTTCATGAGTTTGGTTATAAGAAGTGATAAAATTAAAACATTTTTCGTAACTTTCCCATTTCGCCAGAGCAGAGGATAAAGTCGCCAAGTAAATTTCACTTTGTTTTCAATTTTTATTATTTTAGGTGATGGCTATTTTTTTAAAAAATAAATAAATAAATAAAATCGCAGTTTTTATTTGCGCCGGTGAAATTTAAAAGTATCACTTTTCCTTAAATTACATCGATTATCGACAAACATTGACCAACAATGATTGCAATTTACATGTTATTTATTATAAGTTTTTATGATAAGCTTATGTTAAATGGATCAAAATATAGTTGATTAATAAAATTTGTAAATATGGTCTCTGAATATTTCAATTATAGCCGAATAAATTACCAGAGTTTTAATAAACTTTGCATTTGGTTTATAAGTTATTGTGATAAAATTGAAATTTTTACAAAAATTGCATTGATGAACAAGCAGCAACAACTAAAATTTGAATTTATATGCTATTTATTATATGTTTTTCTAAAGAATCAGAACAAATTTAATCAGGTTTATGTGAAATAAACCAAAGGATTATTAATTATTTTAATTACTAAACATATATTTAAAAACGGTGATCATACCCAATTAAAATGCGTAGTTATCATAAAAGTTTAATGAATTTGGCATATAATTTTTAAGCTAATATTATAAAGTTAAAAATTTATTTCACTTGTATGAAGTAAAAAATTTTAAAACATGAATAAGTAGGAATATAATTTAAATGTAATTTATTTATAAGTTTTTAAAAAAATCAGCACAAATTTAAGCACAGTTTTTGTGACCTCCAATCATGGCCGAGTAAAATAACGAATTAAGCGAAATGTGAGTTTTTTTTAAAGCTACCGTAAACCGGGGCGAGTCTACCCATCCAGGGGCGAGTCCACCCATTTTAGTTTTATTTAATTTTCACTGTTTTAAATTGCAAATAAAATTTTTTTTACCGACGGAGGACTTAGTTCAGAGTCTAAGGAAGATGGCGCTGTAGTAGTTTGATTTGTTTTTATTTATTTGGTGTCTTTTTAACCGACCTGTTCAAACGTCTTTTGAGAGATTTGTATTGAAAATCAGCAAACTTTTAGTTGGTGCTCCGTAAGTATATTATTATTATTACTATTTTCACTTTGGTTAAGTGAAAAACTTATCTAAGACTAAGATTACATTAATTTTATATGAAAAAAAGCAGAAAGAATGTAAGTTTTGCTGTTGTAAACAAAAAGCCGGAATTCGCGGGGCGAGTCTACCCATTCGTATTTAGTTTTAATAAAGCGTAATAATATAATTTAGAACTTTGTTTATATTAAAATTAAGTCATTTTAAATGAATTTGAGTATATTATTTTAATTCTGCATTGATAAATTTATCATTAATAAGAAAATTTATAGGTTAAATATAAATGTAGATATAAAATATGTTTATTTTGCCTATTTTTTCAATTTTTATATTACAAAGTTAACTTTTTTTATTTAATGCAAGTTAAATAAATTATTATTTAAAAAAATTACTATTACCTCCCAAAAGAATGGGAAAAGGATTTTTCATGATTCCCAATGTTTGAATTTCGATTTTGTTAATAATCTTTAATTATTATTATTTATTAATCATTTAATTGTAAATTTATATTAATTTAAATTTATTTTTATCAACAATAATCAGAAAAAATGTTATTTTATAATGTTAATGATTATAAAAACAAAACTGTGATCAAAATGTGATAATCGATCAAATACTCAATTTGTGTTATTTTATGAATAAAAAAATGGAATATACACTGCTGGACAATTGCTAAGGACGGATAACACTATCATCCATAGCAACCACAAAATGAAAGGAAGCAAAATATGGAAATTTAGAATAAGTGCGGGATATAGTAAGAAGAGGTATGCGTATGCAAATTTGTTTTTCCACGTCTGTTCATCACATGATAGAGCTGATAAGGGGCCGTTCAAAAAGTACGTACTTCTCGAAGGGGGGGGAGGGGATTTGCTATTTTGTACGGTTTTGTACGATGGGGAGGGGGGGGGTATTGTACAAAGTACGTACGTTATAAACATACATCAAATTTAAATATGACTGTGTCCTACACACTCCTTAATTAAATATTTAATTTTATTTAAAACATAATTATTTTAATTTTTATGAAAAAGGGGGGTAGACTAATAAAATGTACGTACTCTAAGGGGGGGGGGGAGTAAGACCTAATGTACGGTGATGTACGAAGGGGGGGGAGGGGTTTAAAATTTCTCCATTTTTGTGTACGTACTTTTTGAACGGCCCCTAAGAGCTTTAAAGGTTTTGACGCGTATGGAGAGTTGTCGTTTCAAGTCAAAGTTTTACAGGAAAGATTTAGTTGGCGAACTTGAAATTTTCGGCATGTCTTCCCGATATCACTTAGATGATTTTAAGCGTGGCCGAATTATTGGAAAGATCGAAGAAGGGCTAAAAATAACAGATGTTGCCAGGGAGTTCGACATCGCTCACAGCGTTGTTTCACGGCTATGAAAATCATTTAAAACTACTGGAATGTGTAGTAGGCGGCACGGGAGAGGTCGTGTTAGAAGTACGACGCCTGCAGAAGACAGATACATCGTCCTATCAGCAAAAAGGAACAGGCGCACCACAGCTCAGCAGGTGGCAAATCAGTTTCTTGCTGCCACAGGAAAGCAGATCTCCCGAAAAACTGTTACCAGACGTTTGAGGGGAGGAGGACTATACGCCCGCAGACCTGTTGTGTATGTCCCATTGACCAGACAGCACCATACTGCCCGTTTGCAATGGTGTCGTGAGCATCACAATTGGACTAAACAGGGCTGGGCATTCGTACTATTCTCAGATGAGAGTATGTTCAGTCTGTCATCGGATTGTAGACGCCAACTGATCTGGCGCGGGAGTGGTACAGGTTATCGTCCAGAAAATATCCAGGAAAGGGACCGATATCCGACATGCAGTGTCATGGTGTGGGCCGGCATCATGATCAATGGCCGCACGTGCCTACATGTGGTTGTGAATGGGACTATGATGGGCCAACGATACATTGATGAAATACTACTTCCTCATGTTCGTCTTTTCCGTGGTGCTGTCGGTGATAAATTTGTTTTTATGGACGACAACGCACCATGTCATCGAACACTCGCTGTTCAGGATTGTCTAGACAGCGAGGGTATGTAACGCCTCGTATGGCCATCACGTTCTCCAGATCTAAACCCCATTGAAAATGTTTTGGATGCTTTGGGGAGGCAACTTGCTGGTCGAAACTGTCCTCTGACAAACAAGAACACCCTCATCCGTGCACTGACAGAGGAATGGGATAAATTGCCTCAATAGCTGCTGGATAATGTTGTGCAAAGTATGATACGACTTGTAGAATGTTGCATCCCACTCCACGGTGGACATATCCCGCACTGACACCTTTCTTCAAGTTGCCTGCTGACATTTAGATGCATTGTTCTATTTTTCCGTACGCAGCATTAAATGAAAAATTTTTTTCCTTCCGATGTTTCATAGCCTTTGTACTTTCCAGAACAATGAATATTCTTTATTCTAATGTCTGAACAGTGTGGCAACTATATTTTATCCTACTAGGCCTCATGTCTCGCTTAATTTTATGCTACATTGCAATTTGTGATCCGTCCTTAGCAATTGTCCAGCAGTGTATAATAAAGTTATGAATTTTACTTCATAAATATCCTATATAGTAACTAAAATAACAATTTAATAGTAAAATTTGAATATTTACAATGTTAACATTCATTTTAGTAGAATGGGTAGACTCGCCCCATACGAGAGATTTGTCAGCAGTTCTATAAAAATATACAGTAACAGCGTAATTGTTAATATTTTCTAAAATCGATTTCACAGCTTTAAAGAGGGATAAATAGCGATTCCGAAACACCTATTAAAAGCCTTTTTTCTTTAATATTTACAAAAGCTTGACCACTTGAAAGTTGACAAACTGTAAAAATGGGTAGAATGGTTTACGGTAGTGTAATAGAATTAAAACTTTTTGCGTAAATTACGTCAATTAAGAACAACTATGAACAGCTATGATTATAATTTTTATTCATTTATTATAAGTTTTTATAGGGGCAGAGATAGCCTGGTAGGTAGGGCACTGGACTCATGTTCGTAAGAACGGAAGTTCGAATCTAGCCGGCCGAAAACTCCCCGTTTAGTAAATGGAGACTGGTGCAAGTTAAATCTGTCGATCCACAAAGTCCTTCAAGTTCTTATAACAAATAATTTCTCTCGGTGTACTGATTGGAGATTAATAATCGTTCTCTGGTTCAGGTCAAAATTACGATCTGTGGATTAATAAATGGATCTTTGAATGGGTCCGCCCTATAACTGGGTGTAACGTTTAGGTGTGGCAGAAATACAATTTCTGGCCATAGATGGCGCCACTGGAAAACAAGAACAATCGCACCCTCAGTACCTGAATGGCCTACGACAACGACAACATAAGTTTACATAATGAATCAGTACAAATCTTAATGAGCATATGCTAGATGGACCATAATATAGTCATTTATTAGACTACTTAATACATTTTCGGAAACTGCAATAATCTAATATATATAATTCTCTTACGTGGCTCCCAAATTTTGGCTGTATTTCTTTTCCACCGGTGGCAACGTTTGCTTTGTTTTGTTTACGTTTTGAAAACACCAAAGCATCTGCCTTTTAATGATGTGTTTCTGATCTAATATATATAATTCTCTTACGTGGCTCCCAAATTTCAGCTGAAGTACTTGGTACAACTAAATAAGATTCTTTGCACAGCACTTAAATATTTACTTTATTTTCATTTATAGAGAAAACAGTCGGCAAAGAATTCTGTTAGGTTAAAAAACATTTCGCTAAGAAAATAACGAATTCTAAACGAAATAAAATAAACAACTTAAAAATAAAAATGCTGTTGTTAGCCATAGAATTTTTTGAAAGTTAACTTAGCAGCATAAATCAAAATGACATAGAAGCGCAACTAGATCAAAATTATGATACCTGAGCTCTTGACGTAACAAATTCTTCAATTCTATATGTGTTGTATCGCCAAATGCCCAAATTAACAATTGTGTTTTTAAAGAAATTCTATATAAAGTTTTAAATAAACAATTAGTGAATTTAAAATTTAATTTACATGCTAACACGATGAAATGAAAAAAATTTACTTAAATAACATTGATGAAAAATAAACTCAAATAAGCATAATATATACTTTACATTTATATTATTAATTTATAATAAAACAGAACATATTTATACAGGTTAATTTTGAATGAATCGGAAATGATTAAGTTACTTGATCATAGCCAAATTAAATACGTAGTTCCTATAGAGTTTTAATGAATTTAACCTTTAATTTATACTATAATACAATAAAATTAAAAAAAATTCTACTTAAATTATATCCATTTTAGACGAACGTGAATAATTACGTTTAAAATAGAAAGGAAAACATAATAATTTTTGTTTTCATTTTAAGGAAATAGAAAAAAGATTCGAACGTTCTTAAATCTTTATTTAACTAATTATAAACCAATCTAATAATTTCAATTTTAAAAGGTGATGTATATGACTAGGAGAGAGTTATATAAAACCGAATGAGTGGATAGTACAACAGTTCAGCATTGTTTACGAAACTACTCATCAAAAATCCCATAAAACTGGTTGCAGACAAACGTCATACTATTTGAAGTCCAATGAAAAGGCGAGTAAGCTATTTATTTGTCAACATTAGCTGTTTTAGAAATCAGATTAGAAAAGATATGATTTTTAATGTATTAATTTAATTCAGCAATTTTTATGCTAAGCCTTTTTTATGTTAAATTGAGCTGTCTGATAAAATCTAGACTTTTTCAGTCGGATATAATAGGGTACTCATTTTTATCCCACCTGGAAAATTTGTTTCTGACTTGTTAAATACTTTCTGTTTGAATTTTAAAAAATAGACCAAGGGAAAGTGCAATTTCCTAATGTATGTATTCTAAAAAAACTCGAATGTATGATTCCTGTCAGTTTAGCCGTTCGCGTAGTGAAAGAATGTTTGGTATAGACATAAATCTTTCGAAAACTGCATACAAGTCATTGGCACACAGCATGTTTCCATATTTCCATAACAAATCTTACCTCTGGGGTACTAATCCAGGAGTTTCTTTGTCTTCTTAATTGGTTCAAAATGACAAGGATACGGAGTTGAACATTAGTAGTCGTAAACCCATGAAATTGGGTCGGCTGTTCAACCACGGTTATAAAATAAAATAAAATCAAGTAGGATGGAGCCGCGATCACTCAAGGAATCGAGCGCTCGCCTTCCAATGAGGTGAACCGGGTTCAAATCCCAGTTGATACCAATTCTGCAACCGGCTTGCACCGACCACAGTGCTCACGTTAAATATCCTGAGTGTAAGAACGATCATGGGGAGTCCCCTTGCCGTCAGGCTAACCATGGGAGGTTCTCGCGGTCTTCCTCTCTTTCTCGTGGTCCATGTAGGTTAGTTCCATCAAAAAGTCTCCACGAAGGCAAATTTCTCCCAATACTTGATCCAGGAGTTCCCTTGTCTTCTGGATTGGGTTCGAAATTACAAGGCTAAGTAGCTAAACAATAGTAGTAGTAAATCCGAAAATTGGGTCGGATGTATATAATAATAATTATAAAATAAAATCAAGTAGGATGAAACCGGTTTCAGCATTTTTATTCACTAACCTAAATATAGATTTTTTTTACAATGAAAAAATTCCCATTATCGGAGTAAAAGGGCTCTACCAGAATATGATAAATTTTACCGTGTTTCTGGCGTTATGAGACAACACCTACTACTCTAGGTGGTTATGTATGAGAGCACCAAAAAGCTCTAGAATTTTTACCGAAGTGCTTTGTTTAAGATTTTGGTAAAATTGACAATAAATATGATTTTATAATGCGAGATAAAATTTGGCGAATGTAGTAAAATTTGGTAATTTTATCGTGATACATAAAAGTTAAATTTGCTTTTCAGTTTTATATTTTTTCTAAATTGTGTGGTAACTAGAGCTTTAATTTTAAAACCCAAATTTCCGGTAAACTGTTATTATATGAACGGAAAAGTGACCAAATAAATAATTTAATACCGTGCAAGTTTGTTTTTATTACCAGAATTATGTTTTTTTATTATTGTTATAACCAGAAATGTCATTAGTATATAGTACAGTAATTTTAAAAGATTTTTTTTTTGCTCCGTGTAAGGATCGGGTTTCGTGTGAATTTCCCCTAAAAATTACTATATTGATTCGAATTCCATAATGTTAAAAAGATTTCATAAAGATTTACTGCTCCCCCTAACTACAACGTTAGCACTATTGGATCTTCACAGCGTTACGTCTAATGTACGACACACTCCCTATGAAAAATCTCCCGATTAAATATGATTATTCCTACATAATATAGCATTATTAGATTATTAAGTATATCATATTAAAGTCGACATAATTAATACTCTAATAAATATATGATAAAACATAGTGTATAAGCCAATATGGTTAATTTCGAATTTTTTTACTTCACTTATATCCAGTATAAGCATGTATGAGCCTAAAATGTTAAATCCTTAGCCCAATATATAACAAAATCTTTCAAAAAAAGCTCAAAAATGCTCGAAAATCTTTTTATTTACATTTTTATAATTTTAATCTACTTTTTTTATTAAATAAAACCGCAATCGTAAAAAGCCAAATTCTGAACAATAGCTCAGAAATAAGCAAGAAAAAATAATTTTTTTTAAAGAATAGTTTTAAAATTATTCTATTTTTCAAAGTTAGCATCAAAAAGCAATTCTTAATACCATTGTAATATGTTTTTTTAAACTTTCAGTAGAAGTAAAAATAGAAAGGGCTCGAAAATTTATACAGCTTTTAAACCCAATTACCTACTCACCTACAAACCATAACCACTACTAGAATCTGTGCAAACGTTTTTACCTTTGGGGTTTTATTTTTTCATTTTTCAATTATAAAATATTTGTTTTATTCATAAAGACAGCTGCAAATTCTTTTTTTAGTCCAAAAAAAAAGAAGTTTATAAGAATGAATAAACATTTATCGGTGACCTCTTAAGTGCGGATGTGACATCGTCTTTATATAAGTGTGATGCACTTAAATACATTTTACTGTAGAATATATATGCTTAACTGAAGTTGAGGTTCTGTATCTTCGAACAAATGAAAACCTTTAGAGAAACTTTTATTTTAAAAAATGTGTAAAAATTATATTTTATCGCTATCGAATAAAAAGCTTATTTTTCGGTGTAAATTTGCTGATCATATTGCAAATAAAACAGATGGTTATCTTTACATAACATTTTTTACTGTTCTGTTGGTATCTATTTGTATACCCAAACTATATATGATGCTGTTAACCACTAAGTAGGAACAACGTTGGTATCTATTTATGAACCCAAACTAAGTTTCCCGATATTAATATATATATATATATATATATATATATATATATGTATATATATATATATATGTGCGTATATATATATATTTTACAGCTTTATTTAAGTCCGAAATAATTGAAAAACACGAAATACGATAAATTTTATACCTATCGTATTAATATACAAGTATTATTTTTAATTATGAGTGAAAAAAATATTATAAAATGTAATATATAAGTAATAAAATAATTGTGACATTTTTTAAACAATTTATTACTCCTAACTTATTCCCCTTGCATCAAATCAAAAAGTTCTAAACAAAGGCATGTGTTGTATGCTTTTTTGACACTTTTAAAATATCTACTACTTAAGACAATAAAACCCTTTTTTCTATCGTAAAAAAGAACAAATGAAACCAGGAAGTTGTTTTAAGCGAAAATAATGAAATGTCGTGCATTTAATAAAACTAATTACGATTTTATATGTTTGAAATAATTAATAAGTAAGACATTGACTTCCTGAAATACAAGCTAATTAATTCTATTTAAATATTTTACTTTGTGGTGTGAAATACCAAGCAAAATCATTGTTTGCATCTGAATATGAAATATATTTTGTATTGTTATAAATGATAAAAATAAATATCAAAATGAACAAATTTTTTAATGCTTTAAATCTAGTCATATAATGATATTCCTTGAAGCTCATTCGTTGAGAAGTATAAAAAGAATCTAATTAGGTATCTTGCATATGAAACAAGCTATAGTTTGAAACAATGTAAAACTTTTTGTAGTAAAGAATTATTTGAGTTTCGATGAATAGTTTAAATAATGAAAAAATTATTAAACGTATTTAAAATTTGTGAACTTAATAAGATTTTTTTACTTACAAGGGAAACTAGGTAAGTGTGACTCGCCAATTTTGAAATAAACTAGTGGGATGTATGCCTTATGGGGAATAATTTTAGGGGGCAACATTCGTTTCGGCCCATAGAAGGTCCTGTGAGAGATAAAAAATAATTCAATATATAGAAAAATCTGTATTTTATTACTTCAATGCAGACCATTAGTTATTGTAATTATCTCATACTACAATTAATTTTTTGGTACTTTCACGTACTATATAATACACATTTATTGTCAAAATTGATTTCGAAAATTTTATAAAACTGTAGTTTTTCAGAAAAACCTGTTCGGTTAATTTTAAAAAAAAATTGACATCAAATTATTTTAATTTTTCTTTCAAAAAATTTTCCAAATTAATTGGAGTATGTAATTGCAAGTGAATTAATAATTAATTAATTTGCTACTTAATTTATTAATTAGCAAAATAATTAATGAACAACCAATTAGTTTCAAATTAATTGGAGTATGAGACAATTACAATAACTAATAGTCTGCACTGAAGTAATAAAATACCGATTTTCCTATATATTGAATTATTTTTTATCTCTCACAGGACCTTCTATGGGCCGGAACGAATGTTGCCCCCTAAAATTATTCCTCATAAGGCATAAATCCCACTAGTTTATTTCAAAATTGGCGAGTCACACTTTCCTAGTTTCCCTTGTTAGATGAAAATTATCAAAATTAATTAATAATTCTCAATTAATGCAACTTTTAAGAACTCCGGAGAATGCAGTTGTAAAACACCATTCAAACAATCAATGATAAGCTGGAAAACTTTTTCAAGTTCGCAATTTCACAATTTTTGCAGTAATATTTATTCAATGAGAGTGATTCAGAAATTTTACGGTGATTGATACTGTAAAAACTGAAATATATCAGATTTTTTTGTTCTGCAACACGTATCGTAACTTGATCCTGAGTTTTTTACAATGTGAGCTAGAACAATTATCGTACTATTTACAAAAATGCGTGCTTTTCGAAAATTATTTATTTTTTATAAACACATTTATTTTTATATTATTCTATGCATTTTGAACTTATATTTAAAGAAAGATGCTCTTCAAAACTTTTTCGAAAAGAAAAACAAAAAGTCACAGTTTGAATATCTTAAACTCGAAGCTATTCTTCAACTTCGAACTATTTTGCTAAAAATATTGTTTTGGCTTTAAAATGAAAAAAATAGCTTTAATATTGAAAAAGCTTAAATATTAAAATACTGTTTAAAACATCACCGCATTGATTTTTTTCCTTGATGAAAATCATTAAAATTAATGAAGCATTTTCAGTTCTTGCGTATTTTTAAGAGCACAAACAATAAAAAATTGATTTTTCAAATATTAGAAAATTATATCTCATATGCTTAAAGAAAACAAAAAAATTTTTAAATCTAAATTATTAAAACTTCTAAGTAAAAACCGCGCTCAAAAGCAGCAGAAATTTCACAAAAAAGATAAATGTAGCAACAAATGAAACGAAGGAAATAAAAATAAAAATATGACCACCGAAGCCGATGTCTTCAGGGGGTACCGGCCCCCGTAGCCATAAAACAAAACCTTTTCTATTGAGGGGGAGGTACTGAGGTATAGGGGTACTGAGGGTGTTACTTAATGCAATTGCCTCCCCCTTAATAGAAAAGATTTTGTTTTATGGCTACCGGGGCCGGTACCCCCTGAAGACGTCGGCTTCGGTGGTCATATTTTTATTTTTATTTCCTTCGTTTCCTTTGTTGCTACATCTCATATGCTTCTCATTTTAACAAAACCAGTGTTTTTATTCTTGTCGAAAATATGCGCAATTTTCATATTCAGCACTGACTGAAGATGGACAGTAGAGTATTTTAAGTCATGAAAAACTATTACAAACCCACAGGAATCATAAAAATAGCATATTATTAGTTATTCGTTAATAGCATATCATTCGTTAGTGACAACAAATCCTTCAACAACAACAAAAAAAAAGCTTTAAATTCAATTTATGTTATTGTGCAACAAAATGGTTTGTTTCGAAAACCATTTATTTTCAAATTATTTTATATTCTGCAAACTATAGATATTTTATAAAAAAATTTATGAATAAAACTCCATTGAACCAGTGGAGATGGAGATGCCTTATTCAATTTTTATTATGACACAAACATTTACAATGTGTATAACCTGTAGTAAATGTTGTTAAACACGAAACAATATTACGTATTAACAGAGCCGAGGTGGCTCAGGAGGTGCTCACCTCCCAATGTGGTGCTCTGAGGTCGAATCCTAATAATTGCTGGTTGCTACGAATTCCTCACCCAGCCCACACTGACCAAAGTGTTGACGTAAAAAAATACCATCAGTGGTAGATCATGGTTTTCGTCCCTTTGCCGTCAGGCTGACAATAGGAGATTTTCGCGGATTTCATCTCCGTGTAACACGAAGGGTGGTTAATTTTATTCAAAATTCCACTACAAAGTAATTTTTTTTCTCCCAATACTTGATTCAAGAGCTCCCTTGCCTCCTAGATCGGGTGTTCAAAAATACTAGGCTACTCATTTGAACATTTGTAGTCGTAAACTCAAATTTTAGTATGCTGTTCAACAACGATTATAAAATATAATGAATTCACATTAACCCAAGCAGTGGTGGCTCAGAGAATAGAGGGTTCGCCTCCCAATCAAGTGACCTGGGTTCTAATCCCAGCTCAGCGACGGCTAGTCTACACGAATTCGCCACCCTGCTCGCTCCAGCCACAGTGCTGGCGTAAAATATACTCAATGGTGAATGGATCACCGGTTAAAATATCCTAACCATCAAGCAAGTCGTCTGAGATTTTCGTGGTTTTCCTCCCCGTTCAATGCGAATGCGAACTAGTTCCATCAAAAAGTACTTCATGAATGCTAGTTTGTCCCTGTCCTTAATCCAGGAGTTCACTTGTCTTCTGGGTTGGATTCAAAATTACAAGCCTATGAAGTTTAGCGTTGAATGATGTTAACTCAGAATTGGGTCTCAGAACTGCGGTCATAAAATTAAGAAAAAAAAATAAAAAGCATACTAGCAGAGAAAAATAGCAATTGCTACATTTCTGGTAAAGAAAACTATAAATCTGATTAATAAAATCAAAATATACGGTATTTAAACCATCCATTTGGAAATTCTTGCGTTCAAATGGTAACAGTTTACCGGAATACTGGTTCTTAAAATTATAGTTCTTATTGCCACACATTTAGTAAACAATACTACTGGATAGTAAATACAGATCAAATAAAGGGTTTTTATTCCATGCTTCTGAGGTCTAAGGCAAGGTCAGCTCTTAGGTAAATTTTATCACATTAATTACAAATGTGAAAACCATATTTTATTGTTAATTTTACTAACGCGCTTCGGTAAAAACTACCGAGTCTTTTGGTGTTCCCATAGAGCCAAAAACGCGGTATATTTTACCATATTCTGGCAATTTCGACCATAATTTTTCTTTCTCAGTGCATTGTAGATGTTTATATATTTAAGTCATATGACGCACTAAAAGAACTTGATAATTTACTCTATAAGACTAATCATGATCTAGTTTTTCAAGCTGTAAAAATCTTTTTTTTCTATTATCAAGACTCCCATTTAAAAATTCGTAATATCATTAACGAAACTACTTGACCGAAACAATAAATTATGTCATTTGTAAAAACATAATGAAACATTCGTGCATGCTGAATTTAAAGCTCGTATAAAATTCTTTCTGGAGGAAATAAATGTCATCGAATTTATATTTACATTAATTGAATTCCATCACATCTCTCATCCTTCTAACGACAGTTTTCCTCTTCCAGTTCCTTTATTAATTCACTTTTATTCGTCAGTTGTCTTTAACACTAATCACCACCTGTAATAACCGACCCAAATAAGTTATTTTTTTGATAACATCATTCATTACATAGAGTCTAGCGATGTTATTCAAAATCGATTCAGTACTAAGTTTAAAAGTGGCCATTAACCTAGAATGTACCAGTTAAACAATCAAGGCTGTCTTACATTTCCTTCGTACTTGATGAGGATGCATAAAATAAATTTAAATTAAACAACATTTACAAATTTATAATAAATGAAATTGATAATAAATAAAAATTATAATTAAAAGTTTAAACTAATGCAAAATATGAATTAAATTTTTGTTTATACCTCCTTAAAATCACCTCAACAGTTATATGTTATGTTTCTAATATATTACACAGTTTAGTGATATTATTCACGATTAATTCGGTACTAAATTTATGTGTAGCCATTAAATTTAGTATATATCAGTTGAACAGCCAAAAATGTATCCAGTTTCAGACGTACTTGATCAGAATACATAAAATAAAATAAATAACACTGAAAATTTATAATAAATAAAATTTTTAATAAACTAAATTTAAGCTAATACAAAATTGTAATTTTTGTTTATACCTATTTAAAATTTACCTCTCTTGTTATAATAAGTTATGCTTCATCATTCATTACATAGTTTAGCGATGTTATTCAAGATTAATTCGGTACTAAATTTATGTGTGGCCATTAAATTAAAATTTATCAGTTAAGCAAACAAGAATGTTCACCGTTTTCTCCGTACTTGATGATAATACATAAAATAAATTTAAATTATATCACATTTAAAATTTATAATACATAAAATCTATAATAAAACAAAATTAAACTAACACGAAATTTGAATTTTTGTTTATATTTTTTTAAAATCCTCTCGGGACAGATATAATAAATTATATTTCAAATATAATCATGAAATTGCATAGTCTTGCGATGTTATTTCAGATTAATTCGATACTGAATTTTTGTGCACCACTAAACAAGAATAAGTCAGTTAAACAACAAAGAATCTTTTCAATTTTTCTTACGTATACTTAATTAGGATACATAAAATAAACCTAACTTGGATTACATCTCTAATTATAATTTTCTTGCGTGTCGAGTTGTACCTCCTTTGGCAACTCATTTTTTTTTACTAATCACTAAACATGCTGTCTGTTTATATGGTCATTTTGTAATTCAAAACCCTTGAAAAAGAAAACAATGTATTCGTGATACTAGTTTCGTGATAAAATTTGCAGTTCAGCATCATCTTAAATATCTTAGAGTTGCTGGAAAGTTCTTTCACTCACCCGAAGGAGGCGAGCCGGGTTCGAATCCCACCGATCGGTCGATTCGAATTCCGCACCCGACTCGCTTCGACCACTGCGCTGACGTAAAATATCCTCAGCGGTAGGTGGATCATGGTCTCGAGTCCCCTTGCTGTCGGGGTAACCGAGGAGGTTTATCAAAAAGTCCTCCACGAAGGCAAATTTCTCAAAAATACTTAACCCAGGTGCTCTCGTCTTCTGAATTGGGTTCAAAATTACAAGGCTACGATGTTGAAAATCGGTAGCGCCGTAAACTCAAAGTTGGGTCAGCTGTTAATTGAAATTAAATAACATTAAAAATAATACATAATTGAATAATTTAAATTTTAGTTGCTATGTTTTTAAATTCATAACGTTTGTTATATTGAATTTTGCAGAAATATGCATCTGATAGCAGAATTTATAATAAAGTGCCTATCAAAGTTATTCAAGATTGATTCAGTATTTAGATTATATATATATATATATATATATATATATATATATATATATATATCCAATATATATATATACATCCAATATATATATATATATATATATATATATATATATATATATATATATATATATATATATATATATATATATATATATATATATATATATATATATATAAACAGAGAAAAGTATAAGGAATTAGGAGAACAGAAGTTAAGTATTTTAGTTGTTCTTTAGGTATCTAATTTAAAATTTCTAAGAAAATGGCCAAAAGCCATTGAAAAAATATATTCTGAATATTTATAAAGCAATAAACACATTTTTATCCTCAAAATATTAATTCGTTCCTCCTGAACTCTTCTCAGACAGAAAGAAAAATTTTTGAAGGAAAAAATAACTTGTCTAAAAAAGATGCACATTTATTACCACTCATCATGCAGGTATTTTTTTCCATCCAAATTTAAAAATCTTTTCTCCGAGTCATCAACAACAATAACAAAACAATTACTTTTGCCGTACAGTTTCGATGTTGACCCACTGAGTAGCCATTCTGGTGAGTCGTAGGCGGTTCTCACTGCTTTCTCCTGCCATTCCGAATGGTAGCTTTTTTTAAAACTTTCTTCCCTTTCTCCTTCATTTTCCGTTTATTTTAGTTCAAGATCTTTAATTTTGCTTTTCTTTCTATTTTGCTTTTCACCTTTTACATTTGACGCTGCGGTGTCAAAGAACTTCCGATCCAGGGGTTCACGATTTTTTTCCAGGGTTTAAAAAGGGTTTGCGTGTCATATTCGTGGTCAGTTTTTGCTTGAGCTTACTCGGAGTATCATCTTCTTTTGGAATACCATTTCAGTGTAAGGATTTTTAACTCTTATAGGTAACGTAAGAATAACGAAAAATGATTTTTTATTTTTAATTTAGATGAATAATATATTTCATTTTTAAAATTTCGTTACAAAATATTTTATTTATATTTAAAGTATATTGTGTACCTTTTAATGCAGTTTTCTGGGTAATTCAAAAAACATTTTTTAGCTTTTTTAAAAAAATATCATTTTAGTTGTAAGGATTTTTAACTCTTATAGGTAACGTAAGAATAACGAGAAAAAAAATTTATTTTTAATTTAAATTAATAATATATTTTATTTTTAAAATTTCGTTAAAAAATATTTTATTTCATTTTTTATTTATATTTAAAGTATATTGTGTACCCTTTAATGCAGTTTTCCGGGTAATTCAGTAAACTTTTTTTAGATTTTTTAAAAAAATATCATTTCAGTGTAAGGATTTTTATTTCTTATAGGTAACGAAGAATAATGACGGATATTTTTTTTAATTTCAAAATTAAGTGAATGATATATTTTCATTTTAAAATTTCGCAAAAAATATTTTACTTTCAATTTTATTTATACTCAAAGTATATTCCGTCACTTTTAAAGCGGTATTCTAGATAATTTCCTCAACTTTTTTTGTAATATTTTCTGATGATATAACTTTCAATGTAAGGATTTTTTAACTCTTGCTTGAGCTCTGTACTAGAAATAACGAAAAATTGTTTTTATTTTTAATTTAAGTGAATAATATATTTATTTTTAAAACTTCGGTGAAGATTTTTCATTTTCATTTTTTATTTAAAATATATTGTCTCTCTTTAAATGTTGAATTTTAGGTAATTCGATAAACTTTCTTTGCGAGTTTTTCTAAAGAAATATCATTTCAGAGTTATGATTTTGAAAGTCTTAAAGGAGTTTATGGTAACAATAACGAAAAGTGATTTTTATTCCAAATTTAAGTAAATTATAAATTTTTATTTCTGTAATTTCGTCAAAAAATATTTCATTTTCATTTTTATTTATACTTAGAAAGAATCGTGTACCTTTTATAATATTATTTTAGGCAACTCAATATTTTTTTAATATTTACTAAGGAAATATAATAAGGATTTATTAGATAGAAAAAAAAACACTATCTCAAACAATTAATAAATTTCCAAAAAAATTCTTTGGAAAAAAGTTTTTAACTAGCCTAAATTTTATCTGAATAGTTTAAATTCCCAAAAGGTTTAATGAAAACAATTTACTTTCATAAATATCTAATAGTACCACAAATTATTAAAAATATCTAGTAGAATCAGAAAGTATTACTCAAATAACTGGAGAAAAAAAAATATTCGAAATTTCTAAGCATGATACAAAATTTGGTGAAAAATGTACCTGTAAGAAAATCACATTTAAATCACAAATAATTTTCTTAGCAATCATTGCTAATTTTTATTGCTAATTTTTAATTTAACTTTTATGTTAAAAAACACTAGGTGTTATTTTAAATTGCGCTTTTCAAGTAGATAAAAAATTAATGAATTTCATATATTTATAGCTTGAGTTTTGAGAATAGTTTCAGTCTTTATATTGAGTAACTCAATGTCTATCGAAACATGGAAACAAGTACTCAAATAAAATTAACTTTTAAAGATTAAAACAAAATAATACACAAATATTTTTTTCAAATGTGCTTGTAAAAGCAAGCTCATTTTATAGTTTTTTTTTTTAAGTCTTTTATTTGTAATTACATGATGAGGCAGCTACGTTACTAATCAAGCTCATATCAGTGAAGAACATTTAATTCCCATATTAGTAAATGCTCATTATATCTTTATTGAAGAAAAGTTTCTAACGGAAATATTAGTAGGATTTTTTTTTATTGTAGTAAAATATTATTATATGTAAAGATAATATAGTACGAATAATTTTTAATGAAAATCAAAATCATAACCATGTACTAAACTTTAATAAAAAATGTTTTTTTTTAAAAAAACATCCAATTGGTGTACTGCCAAAAGGAAGAGAAAAGTATGTATTCGTGTGGCTGTTTTGTAGGAAGACTAAGAGTGATTGAAAAAATTTATTTTGTTTCGTAATTTTGGAAACAGAACTAAATAAGTTATACAAATAAGTTATTTAATTTAATCATCTACATGATCAGTTTTTATTAATACTTAAAGCGGAAAAACAAGCTTTTATGAAAATTTAAATTTTTCCTTACTATTTATGAAAACACTTATTTTTCAACAAATTTCGCAAAAGAGTATTATTAATTAATTAATGTTTTCAAATTTTAGTTTAAGTGATGTAGAATGCGTGAAAAAAAAATTATTTATCATTTATTTTAAGGGATATAAATGATCTAATCTAATGGTCTTATACAGTAAGTAAAATCCCTGGATATGGTAATATAATTAAAAAACAAAATTTCTTATTCAAAATATTTACTTATCCATTAAAGTGTTAAAATTAATAATACATAAATAAATCACTTTTTTTTAATTATTATAGATTAAAAAAAGCAAGAAATACAGAAAAATTATTATTGTTAAACAAAAATTTTACATGTTGAGGTATTTTTATTTTAAACAGATATGCTATTTAAGAAATATTATTAAAATAACTTTCTGTTTCTCAATCTCTCGAAGTACGATATTATGCTTAAATCTTCTAAAAACGTATACTTTTTAAAGAGAAGAAAACTTTTATGCAAATTATTTAAAACTATTTAAACATTTCTGAAAAATATTTTTAATTTTAAGTTTTATTTAACATTTCTGAAAAACATTTTTAATAGAATTAACTATTTTTCACTATTATTATATATTTCATTACATTATTATTATTAATTCATATTTTTTGGTAGAATATTGTCATGCGTAAAAAATGAATTATCAATAGTTTCAAGTTTTTTTAAATAAAAAAAAGAGCTTTTAAAGCATGCGAAAAAATAGGTGGCTGTTTATGTTTGAGAAAATAATAACCAAATAGTTCTACACATTGTTGCCGTTTCAAATTTTAATCTTTAAAATGCTTTCAAAAATTTAAAACTTACATCTAATGATATCGTATGAATTTAAATCATGTAATGTTTGACTCATAAATATTAAAGTACTTTTTATGAAAACGAAGATTGCGTGCACCAAAGTTAAATTTGAAAAAATAGTATTAGTTGTTTGTGTTATAAAATTACTTTATGAATAGTTAAACTTTGAGTTCCATTAAAAATTAGGCATTGATTCTAAAAATAAAGTTCTTATGTAAATTCGAAGTTATTTTAAGTATAAACTTTTTTTGATGTGTTTATAACATAAAATGCGCATTATTGTTATAAGGTTTTATAAATAACAATTCAAAAAATAAAATTTGAAGAGAATTAGAAGTTACTTTTATTTCACGTTCTATGAAACTAACTAATTATCGTCACTACAGAATGTTTATTTTACGATTACATTTTTTTCTCTTACTTCGTGAATTATTTATAGTTCAAAAGGAATAAAAGCAGGAATCTGCAAAAGACTTTGCCATGTAAATTGTATAGCTTACATTTCCAAAAACCTCTTATTTTAATACATTAACTAATACAACTTTTTTCAATATTGATTTCAACCACTAAAACAGTAGTTGTGTTTTCAGTTAAAGTCATGATCTAATTCCTTTATAATTTTATGTAATAGAAATTAGCCTATTCTGTACAATTATAGTTTAGTAAGTCATCAAAAAATACCAATACATCATAAAATCTTTTGAACTAGAGTAAAAATTTAATAAAAACTTTATTAATTCTAAAATAATTAGTAGGCATTTCTCTCTCTCAATTAAAATATTTTTTTAAATTGTAAAAATTTTGTTAAAGTTTATTACATTGTAATAACGGTAATTGTTAAATTTATAAATTGTAATAATATGGTATAACATTTTAAAAAGTTAAATTCTGAACTACAAGACTATTTGATGCATATTATATGCTATTTTTTAATCAATCGATAATCATCGCTCTTTTTTAAATATGTGGATACTAAAAATATTAAATTCTAAATTTACTAAAATTAACTCTAAGCTAAAACTCTTCTTTATACTTTCAACTTTATCATTATTAATTTGTTAATTAAAGCAATGAATATTTTCTTATTAAAAAATAACATTATTATTGTTATTTTTAAATTAGCTATTATCTCGAACAGTCAGAATTTCTTTAATAAGTTTTGCTCTATGCTGTTGCATCTTGATTGTTGTAAACAGTGGTCAATTCTACGTTAGCGTTTTATGCAAGAATCTATGGCTGATATAATTTTGAACAACCAATAATAATGTTTTAGAATAAAATAAACTTTCAAATTTTCTTTAAAGAAATTGTTGCAACCTGAATTTCTTATTCATGGGATAATATTGGTTTAAAGACTTTTAAGGAAACTATTTTTTGCAAATTTATTTAGAATTCATCTTTATTTGTGATCGATAAAAAATTAGAAAGCTTTTTAAGCCAATAACAGCCTCTTCAGTCGATATTTCTATTTTTGAATCACTTAAGGACAGTTTTCACATTTTTTACTGTGCAGAATATATTAAAATGCAATATACTCGAATTGTGACTAATATGGTCGGATCATGTTCATTCTTTATTAAAAATTAGATTTCCGTATTAAAAGTTAGAAAATATATCCTGTATCGTAATGTCAAGAAAAAGGGAAAAAATTATTCATTATAGGGGTCGCAAATTAATAAATTTAGGGGTATAATAAACGAAATATATTAATAAAATCTGCTGCATTATTAATAAGAAAATCTAGAAGAAAGCTGGTTTCTAATTATTACTCTATTTTTCCTACTTCAATCAAACGGGTTTGGTTACGTCTCACCTTCTTCAATAATGCTTTGCTTGATTTCAACAGCATTTTGGCAAAAGCACTAAAAATGCATTAATGGAACGGTCTTTTGAGAAATAACTGCATTTTAAAGAATGTATTGTTGATATAGAATTATTTGCTTTAAAATTTACATTATTTTCTAACTTTAAAAGAATAATTTAAAATTAATGAATCACATCTAGAAACATATTAGTTTAGCAATTATTTTACGTTCGTAAATTGTGGGAAAAGTCGCATATAATTTCTTACAATAAATATAAATAAAGACATTTCCGTTACTTTCACATTACGGGTAATTCACTGGTTAAGTAAAGTATTTTAATTACATTAAATATTGGTTTAAATTAATAATAAATTAAATAATTGATTGCTGTTTTTTTTCTCGTTTCAGATCTCAGTCATAATGAATCGAAAATTCATTTGCCTATCTTTAGCAATATTGGTATTTAGTTCCTGCCTAGTTCGAGATATAGAAGCTGGACACAAACTACATCTGAAAAGAATAGCCAAGATGATTTTAATAGCCAATGCACTTACAGGAAAGAAAATTCTATTCCCCCTACCACTTCCCCTTCCCATCCCAGTATTTCAAGAACATATCAAACATGTTCCTTATGAGTAAGTATTTTTTTGCACAAAATGTATATGTAAATCCCCTTTTTTGTGATTACTTGGTACACTGTCAAAAATTTCTCGGAAAAAATTGGTTTAGCAACAATTGGTTTATTGGTTATTTTATCATATTCGAACGAAACAGTCAAAGAACCATAAATAAGATGGTATTCAAACCGTTAACTGTGAGAAAGCCCGTCTAATAACTGTTTTCCCCTAATACGGTTAAACAACTAATGAAGTCACTTAGTTCCTCGTAGCTGGGTACATGTTATAGCCGAGAGTGTTAATTCAACAATCTCCTGACAGACAGAACAGGGTTTTGAGTTCCAAAGCTGACACCACAATATTTCCTCCATTCCCTTAAACATATGGAGACTTTCCAGATTTGTGACCTTGCAGTATTAACATAAGATTATCTCATTCACGCCTAGATGGCAGCAACATACAGCTGCTTAACACAAAAACGTCTAATATTCCTAAACAAAAAGATAAATTAGTTAAACCACATTCATTGGCTCATTTGATAAAATACAAATCATTCACAGCCTACCTCCAATGTTTATTACCTAAAGAAAAGCCTACCTCCAATGTTCAGTTAAATTTGTATTTTATGGTTTTGAAACCATGCTAGTTGTAAATGGTTGCAAAACTGTATAATTTTGTATGCATGGTCTTTTAACCATACTAGTTGTAAACAGTTCCAAAACCATAAAGGTAGAAAAAAGTTCTTTACCGTAAACTTTACGGTTAATTGAGGGGACAGACAGCTGTCGGTCATTTTACAGTAATTTCAGAATGAAAAGTTCAACTGCGTATTCTTTATGTCCTTGTGTCAGAATGTTGTCCTTCTGAATTTTGGACAACGACTACATGGAGAAATTTTCACCCCGATCCTTGTGTTTTCCAAACACGCCTTTACAAAATTAAATAATTTAAAATTAAATAAAAATTTTATGAAATTAAATGAATTAGATATTACAAAATTTAAACATCCACTATAAGGAAAACTTTTAGCCTCCGAATACAAAAATAATTTTAAAATTTTAGTTAGTCGGTTCAGGAGAGACATTTAAAGAAATAAATTTTTTCTATTACCCTAGCACTTTTAAAAATAAACTGTAGACGATTCTGTTTCGTAATTTATTGCACGCTGTAATTTTCTAACTTTTTTTAATAAAATTAAATAATTTAAAAGCAACGGCATTCGAAAATAAAGAAAACTTATGTACTAAAAAGCGAAATTAATTGCTAAAGAAAAATTAATTTCGCTCTTACGATTTTCATTTCATAAGCCTTACTTATCAAGAATAACAGGCAATAGTTTAAACCTGAAATAAATTGCATTAAAAACTATTTAAATTTGAAAAAAAAAATTAAAACAATTCAAATTTGATTTAAAAAAACTTTGTAATCGTAATTTTAAGTAAACTACTACATTTAAAATAATTCAAACTTGGAAAAAAATTTTACGATTTCCATTTTATAAACTCACGCCTTACTTATCAAGAATAACAGGCAACAGTTTAAACCCGAAATAAATTGCATTGAAAACTATTTAAACATGAAATAAATTAAAATTAAAACAATTCGAATTCGATAAAAAAAAAAATTTCAATCATAATTTTAAGTAAACTACTACATTTAAAATAATTCAAACTTGGCAAAAAAATTTAGTGTCGCCTAGCTGCGTGCATTAAATCAAAGTTCAATATCCTAAATAATCTTAAATATTTTTGAATAATAGCAAATGTTTATTTACGCCTTTCAAAAAAAGCCAATGTTCCAAACTCATAAGTTGCCCATTGATTTTCTCCTTTACGACTTTTTGATTATTTTTATCTAAATCAGGAGGGAAATGACAAAATTCCAACTGAAACTCCATCACATTACTTTTGCAATTTTAGGAGGAAGGTAATTTTCGTGTAATAATGTTAGAAGACTTTTCAAAATTACTGGTTGAGTTATATCCGCATGACCTGAATATTGATATCGTCTACTTGTTATTTTTCACACACCGAAATGAAAGAATTTTAAGTATTTCTGTGAAAATTGGCAATAATAATAAAAAACTATTCCTGTTCAAACAATAGCTTGAAGGAAGTGATGTTTTCATAAAGATAGTAAATTGAAATACTAAAAAGAAATTACTTTTATTTTTATTACAAAGCCAGAATATTTACTGCCATTCTTCATCGTATTCACCTATAAACCATGGGAACATTACCATGTAGATTTTATAAATCGAAAACGAATTTGATCAAAATAAATTGGTGAGAAATTCAAGTTAATGTAGATTTCTGTCGCATTCTTTTACTTAGTTCTATATTGAATTGTCCCTTTAACTTGATAATCTATTTTAGCAGTTCCCAATTTTTTTCCGCAATTGAACCCTAACTGATCAAACTTCTATCGATGGAACTTCAACTTTATAAAAATGTATATAAAGGTAATTGTGAACGAATTCAACAATAATATAGTACTTAATTTCAAGAATACTTAATAAGACAAATGAGAGTCGTTTAGGCTTAGAGGATAGAGCGTTGAACAAGGTGAGGTAAACCGGGTTCGCATCCCAGCGATGGCTGGTCTATACGAATTCCGCCCCTGGCTCGCACCGACCACAGTGCAGACGTAAATTATCCTCAATGGTAAACGGATTATGGGTTAGAGTCCTCTTGCCGTCAGGCTAACCGTGAGAGGTTTTCGTGGTTTTCCTCTCCAAGTAACGCAAATGTTGATGAGTTCCATCAATATGACCTCTACAAAGGCCAATTTTAAGCATAAAATAATACTTAATACTAGGTTATACTTACACATATTAAACAATACTTAAACCAGGAGTTTCCTTGTCTTCCGGAAAGGATTTAAAATTACATGGCTACGGAGTTCAACATTAGTAATCGTAAACCCGAAATTGGGTCGGCTGTTCAACCACGGTTATAAAATAAAACCGGACGAATGACCACAGGGCTGACGTAAAATATCCTCAGTGGTAGACGAAACATATGTTCAAGTCCTCTTTACTATCAGGGTAGCCGTGGGTGCTTTTCACGGTTTTTCTCTCCAAATCAAATTTGGATTAGTACCATCAGTAAGTCCTCCACAAGGGCAAGTTTCTCTCAATACTTGATCCAAAAGTTCCCTTGTCTTCTGGGTTGGATTCAAAATTACAAGGCTTCAGAATAAAGCATTTTCGGTTGTTAACTCAAAATTAGGTCGGCTGTTATAGAATAAAACAAAAGGATGTTTTTCATTAATAATCTTAGTTTAGATTTTTTGTCCTACAACTGAATTCGCAGTCCCAGAGCTTCGTCTTGTCTAGTACTGAATTGATTTTTGGTGTATATACATGAACTGAAAACGAATAAAATAAAATGAATTGTGTTTTTTTTTTCAATGAAAACTAAAAAGAACTGCTCTAAACCTTGAAAGCGATTATTACGGAAACATATTTTTTAATTAGCAAATTTAGTTTGATATGAAAAAACCAGTGGTAAATAATATTTTTTTTTAAAAAATGCAAGTCTTTTTCCTAATTTATTTAATATATTGTTATTAAAGGAATTATGTATTTATTTTTTTATAAATTGCCATTACCTTTTTACTCGCCTTTCAACCGAAATATTAAATAAATAATGGCTTATTGATTAGATTTAAATATACTTAATAGTTCAAAAATCCTCGCGTTTTAGAACGAAAGTTCTAAATGTTAGAACCCCTTTAAACGTTCACGAAACTCTAGGGTTCCGCCAAACACCATTTCGAAACTGCTGATTTATTTTAAAAATTGATAAATGCAAGAAAAAAAAGGAAAGTCTATTTATTAATCAAAGCTATGTTTGGCAAATTAGTTTATATTCTTAAAAAAAAATATTTTCCATAAAATGTGTTTTGAAAAATATCGTTTAATGAACCATTACCAATGTAACAAATTCAACTTAATTACACTAAACCCTTTTTATTAAATCACGTGTTTTGCTCAAAATGTAAGATATTTTAATATTTTCAGCGAGCTTTTATTTATTTTATACTTTTCTTAATGCTTCTACTACCAAATTTTTCTTAAATTAAATAATAAAATAAGTAAAAAATATCATTTATATTGCTATTTATTGCAAAACTTTCGGCTAAAGTAAACATAAAGGAATTAAATATAAAGCAACAAAATATAAAGTAATTAAAAGATCCTGTTTAAGTTGCTCGTACCACGCATTTTTTCTTAGTGTCAAAAATAATTGAAAGTAAACATATTTAAACAAATATAAACATAACTAACGAATTACAGAAGTTAAGTTTATTTTATAATTGAACTTGATTATATTAACAAATATATTTAAAGTGAAAAATAAAAATAATTTTAAAGAGTATTAGAAAATACCATACTTCAGACTTTACTGAAAACCATTTTTAATTTAACGTATGAATTAATTTAGTTAGTTACTCAATATTAGTTCCTAATTCAATGTTTATATTATAATAATTCAAACTAAAAAAATTTATTTAAATCAAATTTTAATTTAAAAGCAAAATTGGTTTTCAATTAAAAGCTTAGTGTAAGAAAGTACCAAGTGACATTATAAAAATTCGAAAAACGTTGAATTTAAAAAATATCATGATGTAACTTACTTTTTTCTGACTAGTGTTTCGTAAACAGCTTCCTGTTATTTCTATAGTTTCTAAAGCTGACCTAAATTCCATAAAATCTCATTTAGAACCTTCATTTACTAACTCTTCAAATATGTGCTAAGTTTTCTGCAATTACAAAAATGTATAACTTCTTAAATATAGTAAAGAAAGTAATACTTTTGTTTTAAATGAAAACGATTAATTAAAAAGAATCAAACTATAATTTCTTCTTTTTTTATTTTATTTCAAATAATTTTTCATTCACAGAGCTTCCTATTGTTTCAATATTTTTTTTAAACTGATGTTCCCTAATTCACTAAAATGTATCATAGAACCTTCTTTCGCTAATCTCTTCAATTATATGTTATACTTTCTGAAATAACAAAAATTTAACCAAAATGACTTGCGTCAAAATTTTTCAGAAAAAAATAAAAGGAAAAATAGCAATACTTTTCTTTTAAAAACGAACGATGCTTTTTACAACAGTCAAAAAATAGTTTCCTCTTTTGCTTGAAATATCTTTTCAATCTATTTCCAGTTCTTCTTCTCAACATTCTTCATTCATAATACTTTAAAAACAGAAACTGGAATAGATATTCGAACAGAGGCTATTCATCTAGAGCAACGCTATTCTAAAGAATATTATTAACCAAAAACAAGTTCATATTATAGCTCTCATCTGCATTTTGATTTCTATGATTGATCTATTCAAGAACTCTTCTTTTCTTTTGTTAAGTTTCTTACTTTCCTTTTAACAACCTATAAATCTAGATTTGAATTTTTAATCAAAAACTAAGGTCATGATTTCTTCACCTTTCTATATATTTTTGAATCATTCAATTTCTTATCGGAGGACCAATTTAATGATGATGACCAGCTTTCGATTCTTTTAGAATCACGACTGCGGTGTTAGAAATCGTTATCTGAAAACTTGAAATAATTAGATTTCCATTTTATGCGTTTAAGAATCATGCATTAAAACGAAAGAGATAGAAATATTTTAAGTCCTATTTTCAGCTTTTCCTGGAGTGTTTTGACTTCCTCATCATCAATCAAACTAAAACTTTTGGCTTATAGTGCAATTTCTATAAGTTTTATTTTATCATTGTTACCTCTTCCTTCTTTAGGCTCTTCACATCATATATATATATATATATATATATATATATATATATATATATATATATATATATATATATATATATATATATATATATATATATATATATATATATATATATATATATATATATATATATATATATATATATATATATATATATATATATATATATATATATATATATATGTTTGTGTGTGTATGTATATATAAATTAATCAGACAAGAGAACAAGGGGAGAGATCTCGGACTCATTTGCAATTCAGTGCATAATAAAGATTTTGTTACATTTATAATTTCTGCTTCACACATTATCGGTAGTAAAATGGCTTTAAAATATAATTTTATAGTTAAAAAATCATTTTAAGTGGTATAACCAATTAGATCTTGAAATTTTAAACCATAAGGTAATCATTATTTCTATTTAATTAATTCAATTCAAACAAAAAATCTGCTTTCTGGGTAAGAAATACGTAAATTGAAATCAGCACTCATTATTATTATTGTAGCAATAGTACTTTATTTACGTCGTACTGGAGCAGCACACTAGGGTATAGGTGATGATCTGGGAAGCATGGCATGCATTGATCCAAAGACACGCATAACAATTTTGATCCTCTCCGACGATCAGCGAGCGAAATCAAGCACTTTACGGTAGAACAGTAACGAGAAACGATGCCGCACACCCTTGGTCCTTTCTTAGACAGTCAGTAATGCTTGACTTCTATGGTCTACTTGGAATTATGATCTACTGTTTAACGATCAGGCTCAACTGTGCGATCACTTATTTGGGTGTGGATATTTTCATTTACTATAAGTTACTCATTACAGTGTACTAAGAATTTATTTTTCTAACAGTGTGTTTTAAAATAAAAGAAAGAAAGAAACTAAGTTCTATTAAAATTATGACTCAATTTCAGAATTAAGTTAAAATATAGATAGAATTTAGTTTTACTCATCCTAATGTTTGAGCATTGACTGAGTTCAAATTCTGATCCGGTTCCTTAACTCTTCAATTTAGAGTTTTCGTAAATAATTCAATATGGTAGGCATAAAATAACACGAAAATTACCGTGATGTATCTTACTAGTATTATGGATATAAAATTTAAAACATCATGGATATAAATCTGTACATAATAATATTAATAAAGAAAGTTTATCTATCAAACTCCAGTGTTTAACGAATTGTTTAGTTTGGTTTAACAAAATGAATTTTTTTTTCCTCACTAAAAAATATTATTTTTATTGTTGTTAATAAATGCGAGAAACAAAATGAAAATTACTTTCATCAGCAATTATTTGTTACTACAGTAAACAATTTAAAAGAAAATATCACTTTAAATTGCTAGGACAATAAGAGGACAATAACAGTAAAATATATTAGATACTCCTCAATTATATGCATCTAATAATTGTTTTATACAGATTTTCTGACATCACAATTCTTTAACATGTATTTTTTATATTTTAGGGCTATGGACTATGGCATGGGTGGAGGCTATGGAGGTGGCATGGGAGGCGGCTACGGTGGCGGCATGGGTGGTGGCTATGGAATGATGGGAGGAGGCGACTATGGTATGGGAGGCATGGGTGGAGGTGGTGGATATGGCATGGGAGGAGGTGGAGGATATGGTATGATGGGTGGTGGAAAAGGCGGTTATTAAAAAAAGCATGAAAAATGTTTTTTCAAAAGTATTAAATCTTGTTCACCTCTTCTTCAAGAATACAGGAGAACTAATGTCAAATATAGTGGATAAAGAATTCATTGTAAATATTTCATCCTCATTTTTATGTACAAAATGTTTTAAGGTTTGAGGTATGTTTATGACGGTATGGCTGATGTATTTTTTTGTATATAGGTATTTTTCTATTAACATTTTGAATCGTATTTTGTTCTAACGTTAATATAAGTTTCATAGCTACACTACACAACATTCGAAAAAAATTAACTGTACAACTAATTATAATTTTTCTCTTAAAGAAGTAGAACTTGAGTAATCTAATTATTATCTCGAAATATTTACAATGATATGTTAACTATAGTTTACAATATTTGTTTTGGTCTCTATTTTAAAAGCATTGTTAGAAATAATACCAGGGCCTGATTGAGTTAGAACACATAATAGAATAATTTGCTGATAATTTCCCATTCAAAAAGTTTATGAGGCTTTATAAGAATAGCGTTCCCCATCTACCCATGTGATTAACAGGCCCTGCATGATCCAGTAAAATTAATGTTTATTGTTTCAATCGAGTTCAATTATAAATTCAATATACATATTGGCAGTAAATATTATAGTACTGGAAATATTGCAAAGATTTATGATTACATTATAAGGTAGTAAATTTTCTAATATAATTGACTAAAAGAAATGGAAAGTCAGAAACGAAATTTTAATCCTAAAAATTGCAGAAATATCACTTCAGATCTAAGCTGCTAACATATTATCAAATGATTATCATACGCTCATAAAGTTCTATCCAAGTAAAGTGTCAGCTGAATTTATTTGAATTTAAATTTATAAATGCAAGAGATAAATAAATTATGCTACCATTTTGAAAACCGAAATAAAATCTAAGAAAAATCCGTAAGAGTTAGCAGCTATGGGAGGGATAATTAATAAATAAACTAATAGAAAAAATCTTTTTTTAACTTTGTTCGATTATACTACCTTACTATCACTGCCTGTGTCACTTTAAGAAAGGGTATCAAGAAATTATAATGATATAATCCGAACGATTGGTAACAAGAAATTTACATTGCAAGAGTAAGCTTCTATTTTTCGTCAACTTTTGCAACATTTTTTTTAAATTTTATTATTTTAACATGGTCTTTCGAAACTCTTCCTCCAAGAAAAACATAAAGGTCAAAACTTGAAAACAAAATTTCAAGCGTTATATGCCATCTTGCTGTAAAGAATTATCTGGGCCTCAGAGCAGACAGTTAATTAAAATATTTCAAAAGTTTTTTAGTTTCTCTAAAAATCGCCGAGTTGGAGATAGTTTCCCCCTTTATGAAAATTAGCAGTGCCTTCAAAAAACAGCTTTAAGATGATCTCAACAAAATAATTAGTTATCTTTGTTTTCTAGATAAACAAATTTATAAATAAGGATGTCAATAATTTCTTGTTTCAACTATATGAGTTTTAAAATTTGTGAAAAAATTGAAACGGATGGAGTCTGACTGAAAGATTTTGTCCAGATTTTTTTACTTCCCAAGCATTTATAAACATTCAAAATGTGACATGCTATTGTTTGTAAATAGAGGTTCATTTATCTGTACAATGACTAAGAGCTTGAAAATTGTGCTTATTATTTAATAAAAGCAATAAGGAAAGTTTCTTTCTTTCTGCAATCAAGTTCATTGTTTTAAAAACATGTTATTCAAATTTTAAGATACTTACAAAAATTTATATCAAGAACTTTTTTGTCTTCCTAAAACAATCAAGATAATAATACTTAATGGTTATTACATTTTTTAAATACTTAAAAAATTTCAAATCTTTTGATATTTTATAACATATTTTGGCTTTTTAAAATAATGAGTTTTGGCAGATTGCTTGGGAATATGAAGATTTTTTTAATGAAGTAACATTTTTTTAAACTTATTCAATTTATTTTGTAAGCAATTGATTCTCAATTTTTTCACTAACAGGTTACGTATTGAAAAAAAAATTATCCATTCTTTCAATTGTTCAAAACGTTTCATAAATATATCTTATTATAATTATTAATAATAAAACTATGAATATCATTAATTTTATAAACATTAACTTCAGTCCTAACATTCGTAAAAATCTTTCCTAAAAAAATAAATTACAACAGTTTAACAACATTTGCTTTCATTTAAAAAGTATTTCAGTTATTAATATTTCGTCATAATCAATGCCATAATTGTACATATACAAACATTGTGATAAATTATGTACTCATTTACAATCTGTAATATATGTAAAATGTTCATTATAAGAAATATATTGTATATTTTGTTGTATAAAAATTGCCCCTGTCGTTTAAGGCAATAAAACATTTTATAAAAAAAAATATCCCTGCTTTGTTGTTTACATGACTCAGATACACACCTATGCAAATACTGTTTGTCTACGATAGGTACTCTGTCCGCCACAAAGTCTGCGGCAGTCTGGTGCTATGGAAACAAGAAGAGAGCATTTTAGGGAGGGTGGCTTCGATGAAGAGGTCTCCTTTTCTTTCGCCTTCGATGATAGCTTGTATGGGGAGTATACCAGATTGGCTGACTCAGCCACCAGTAGGAGACTTATTTAATCTGATTCAAGAACTTTTTTAAGATTCGCATGAATATTTCTTTCTTACTTAAAATAATTCTCTCGATTCAATCAGTTGTTATTTTTTAAATACAAAGGAAAAAAAGTGAACAAATTCTGACATTAAGGGTAGTACAGGTTTTTTTAATATTACTTTTTAATTTTACGATATTTATTATGAATGTTCATTGATTGTTAGATGGTTTAATTTCTAAACTTGCACATTTTTTAAAGCAGTTAATTTCTTTTATTACTTGAATTTTCTGGAAAAAGTGAAGAGCTTAAACTTAATAACTCTGATTTTAAAAGGAGATAAAACTTTTGCTGAAAATAAAAATAGTTCACGTTATCTGTGCCGGAGAAATATTAAATATCTTTGTTTTGATTATTAATTTTTAAATATTTTATTTATTTATTTATTTTTTTTTTTTGAAACTGAAAGCAAGTGACCGCAACTAGGATGAAATCTAAAACTATCAACGATGATTTTTATCAGCACCCATCAAACCATCTGAAATTATCTGAAGTTTTTTTTGCTTAAATTACGTTTTCTTATTCATATTTTATTGTAACCTGTACAGTTTTTTTTCACTATTTATTAAAAACAGTTTTTATTAGCAAATTTATTTTTTTCTAAATAACCAATTTACTATTTATGATAAATTTATAGATGAGTTATTTATTAATAAAACATTGAGCTGCTTTAAACAATTTTATACAACTTCCATACATATCCTATTTATCAATCGTTATTCATAGAAATAACAATTTCAATTTGTCATTGTATTTGGACAAATGGCATCGATGAAAATCAGAAGAGAGCTGAAACATAAAAAGGAACAATTTATTCAAGCTATTAAATTTAATAATTAATGAAAGAATTCCTGAAATTTTGAAAATGTTCGTTACTAATGCTTCTTTTGTAAAAACACGGTATCTCTTTTAAAACCATTTGAAGGCCAGGGAAAACATCAAAAGGGTTTTTCTTCAAAAGGTCTGAACATGTGTAAAAATAAATATTTATTCTCCAAACAGGAGTTTGGCATTTATGAATAGTACAATAAGAAGGATACTCTTTATTATGAACATGAATTCAAAAAAGTTAAAGGAGGAAAAATAAAATAAAAAATTTACAACACAAATAAATTTTTTTAATTTTTTTTCTGAAACAGAAGCTTTTGAAAAAGAGAAAAGATTAAAAAAAAGGAATCAAACGCTCTAAACGATGTTTCAGGCGCGAATGCTCATTTCTCTTAACTCTAGGGCTAATACAATAGATCGAAGAAAGAAGTCTCCTTTTCTCCCACCGAAACCAGTCTTAAAGAGGGACCCCGCACCCCTACTTGAAATAATCATACCTCGTTACCATAGTCACCGCCACCCCTCCAGACGAACGGCGGACAGAGTACCTATCGTAGACAAACAGTACTGTTCACATTACATTAAATTACGTAATTTGATAATGCAAAAAGCAAAATTTAAAATCTATTAGTTACTAAAAAATTTTTAATTTAAAAAGTCAGAAATACGAATATTTTAAGATATATTGTTAGCAAGACAGCACTTCATCAGGGGGCACATTGCCTGCCAGCATACAGGAGCCTTTCTGTTGTCAATGGTAATACCAAAAACTCAGAGTGCCCCGGAGGCCTCATCATGGATAAATAAATAAGAAAAATCAATTAGAAAAATCCAAATGTAATAGCAATGAAAAATTATGATATGGCCATTTATATTTTATTTTGGTTATTCTAACTAAAACTTTATTTATTTTTCTTATATGAGAGCGTTTCATTATTTAGTCTTACTCTGTATAATTTTAAATTGTGTTTATTTGTCATTAATTTTTCATTTCTTTTACATTTAAATTTTTCCAATTGTTTTTTCTTATTTGTTTATCCATTATGGGGCCTCAAGCATAACCACCGTCCTTAATAACATTGCAATTTTTTTTCTAAAAGAATAAGTACTATTTCTTCATTAATTTTTCTTTTCAGAGCTTCATTTATTTATTTATTTCAATTTGGTACCTATTACTAAAATTAAGTAAACATCATTGATATCAAAAATAGTAGGGAAAGTTTTAAACTTTATCCTAAACGAAACAAATCAGTTCCATTTCTTCATTAGTTTTGCGGTTTAGTAAGTAGCCTTAATTAATAAATACGATCAAATTAATGAAACATCACGAGAGTCAATAATAGTATGTCTAATTTTAATATTTTTTCAATGTGATTTGCTACTATTTTCAAAATATAACATTTCTGTGCACAGCTAAGTTATATTTGCAAAATATAACTTAGCTGTGCTTATATTTGCAAAATATAACTTAGCTGTGCTAACACTGAAATTAAAACCATAAATATAACTTGAAAAAAGAAATTGTTCCAATCAGATTTGCATTACAACAGTAAATAAACTAGGTTATTAAAAAAATAAACTAAAACATTAATCCTCTAATTCAGCAAATTTTTTTCAAAGGAAGAACAAAAAAAAACTTTTTTCTCATTTTTTACATTGCTAAAAATATCTCATTTATTTTTATTGGTATTTAAAACTATTCAGGGACCAACTAACAACTTAAGGTTTCAGTTTTAAGCTGTGGATCATAGGTTGTCCATCCCATGTATGACAGCTTCTGTGCTATTATTGTTTTATTTATTCATGTTTTCATATACATAGCACTAAGTTAACACTTTTCATTGAAATGTAAATAAGCGAAAAACTTTTTTTTTTCCATTGCCTACCAGATTTATAATAAAAATTCTGAAATTCACTTAGCAATACATTGCAAAGGGAAATCTTTGCATCAACCAACATTTATTGAAGCAAACATTTATTATTTATACAAAACAAAATTAATTGAATATTAAATATATTTTTTACCAACTTAATAAATGCCTTAAATTATGAGAACTAATATTCGGAAAAATTGATGAAAAACTATTTAATTAACTAACATAGGGTCATTTCATATTAAAGTTTTAAAGAAAGTAATGCAATTAAGTAATCATATAAACTTTGAGAACAAAAGATTCTTTGAGAATTTAAAAAACTCACACAAAACACAAATTATTTGATTATATTAAATTTTTTTATTAAAAAGAGACTCACATAAAAAAGAGAATGTAGAAATATAAAATGAAAATTGTTAATTGGTACTCAAATGAAAATGCAACAAATTGTCCACAAAAGAGAAAGTGTTTTCAAAATTAAATGCTTTTAAAAGTGTCCTACATTTCAGACCTTATTCAAGATGAAAAGAAATATTTTTATACATTCATCAACATATACTTACATACAAAAATAAGTGAAAATTTATTTAAAAAAAATAAAGAAAAAAAGTGTAAATAAAAATGTATCCAATACATAAAGATATGCATAATGTAAAGATATGCATAATGTATGATATGCATAAGATATGCACAAAACAATATTTCAGTACTTTTAAAAGTACAATAATACTAAAAAAGAGAGCTTATACTATGCAGTTAGACATGAACCATACAAAATGATAAAGCAAATTTAAAAAGAAAAAATTACATCTCTGGCAAACACAATCATAAATTTTAGACAACATATCAGATTTTTCAAAAATAAAAAGATACTTAAACGTCTTTTTTTCCCAAGAAAAAAAGTAGTTTATGAATTTAAAACCTCAAAACATATGATTTCAGAGTACAATATTGCAACTATAATATGTCTTATACTATATTATAAAATGTGTTATTTTCTAAAACTACATCCTTAAGAAACTACAAAAGAAATTTCGTTACAAATTTATTAGTTTATAGCACAAAACAACATAGCTGCAACAATTTTTCCTAGAAATTTTTTATGATGGTAGTTGAAAAGGCGAGAAAAAGCATTATTAAAAATATTTTATATATTTTGTCAGACTTTTACATAAACAAAGCATAAATTTTAGGGTTTTACAATTTTTTTTATTCTTCATGTTGTTAGTTTAAAATACTTTTAAATAAAATTTTACAAACTGAGAGTAATATATATTAGTCATCACTAGAAAATATTGTTCACATAAACTGCATAAGTTTGCAGGTATGCAAATAATAAAGATGTTTCCTCATTTACCCATTTAATTTTATATAAGCTTCTTTTTACTCAACAAGATTGATTCTTAACACAAGTCTATAAAATTTTATTTGTTTAGTGACTTAATTTTTTTTTTTACACATTTTGACTAAATAGTAGAAACTCACTATAAATATTATGTAACAGTAATTGTGAGTTATTATATAAACTATTCCATTATTGTAATACCCTCAAGACTTGCATTCAAACATACCTGAGGTAGTTGATTTGCTTACATAGAAAAATTGTTTTAAAAAAAACTTATATATTCCTTATAGTTAGAAATAAGTTAAATTAATAAATGTCTAACTTAGAAATAGTAAAATTCAAATTGTGATGTTGCATTGAAAAGCAAATATTTATTCATGCAAATCATATGAATGTTTTTTGCATTAAAAAGTCGATTTTTAAACTATTTAATTTTATGATAGTGTCTAATATTTTTAATGTAACGTTCGTGAATTTAGAAAATATAGATAACAGATTATTTCCTTAAATAATATTGCAGTAACAGACTAATCAAAAGTTTGCATGCTTCTGTAGTGTTTTTTAATAATTCGTCCTATAATTATACAAGTGGTGTAGTTAGTTTTAAACATTTGATATTCTGTTCCAGCAAGAGCTGAATAATCAGGATTATACGATATTCAGCTTAATGTAAATTATAAAACATTTTATGAAAAGTACAAATCATGAAGCGGCCCAGCTTAGATTTTAGGCAACAAAACAACCACATGTCTTTTTACATTTTATAGTTAGCTGAATTATAAAAATAAACTGCATAACTAAATATGGTGGGAAAAAAAATGTTCCTTTTATGAATTAATAAATAAAATGATTCATCACCAAAGAAATAACTGTACAATTTTAAGACTAAAAACATCTGTGATTAATAACATAATAGCTGATATTCAATTCAAAATTGAAAAATATTTGAAAAATATATTTTTTTCCCCTTTAATTAGTTTAAAAGCTTATCAAAAATATCCTCTGAAATAGGATTATCAAAAATAATCTCCAATTTAATACTAAGACTGGAATACAAGTCCAATAATAATCAATAAAGCAAAAACACAAGAAAATTTTCTCAGTAAAAACAGTATGAATGCACAGTTAAGTAATATATTTCTTTAGGAATTGGTTGCAGAAAAGGCACTTTTCCCTCTAAAAAAAAAGAAAGAAATTATGTAAAAAAACAATTAAAAAATAAACATACTTCCATTTTATTGCATTTTTATTTGCAATATAGCTGTTTTATTAAGTGTATGAAACAGGCAAAAACGTAAAATCAATCCTATCTTATGTAGTAAATAATGTAGGGGGAAAGTACGCAAACTTATTTATTTAAATTGGCTCTTACCAACAATTGGTGTATCTGGACTTCAGTTGTCATAGGATTAAGTCCTTCCATTGTTTCAAAAACTCAACAATTTTAACTTTTTTTATTAAAAAAAAAATACTTCAAAGTACAAGTTTGAAATATGTCTATGTTTAATTCAGCATTTAGTTTCATTTTGACCTAAGTTTGAACTTTAAAAAATTTGCTTTAACAGATGTTTTCTGAGTAACTCAAAATTCTTTCGTGATAATAATGCATAATTAAAATCAGCAATGTGTTTGCATATAAGGAAAGTTTGTATTTATAAATGTCGGACAGAAATAATTCAGTGAAAAATGACTCTTGAAAAATAATAATAATAATTGGAAATTGCAAAATCTTATAAAATAATTGGAGATTGCACTCAGGCTAGGCCATACTTAAGGGGGGAGAGGGGAGGAAGGACTCGGAACTGCTGAGGACTCAACCAAAATTTCTCTCAGAAAATAATGTTTATTAATTAGTTTCTTAAAAGAAATTTGCATAGAATTTCTTTATATCTATATATATAAATTAGTGTGGCTGGGTGGCGCAGTTGGTTTGTCATCCCCAGCCCAGACACCGGATTTTCGGGATGCAGAAAATCCTCTGCGGCCATGTTGTATGATTATGCGTATGATGTAAAAGATCCCTGGAGTGCCATATTGGCTCTTTGCATTTCCGAAAAAATTAAATTCCTAGTGCACTTAAGCATTCAAATAGAGTCTCAGTGCTGCCATCTAGTGTGGCAGAAACTAGACGTCCAAATTAACATGGTCAACGGTATCTCACCGATTGTGGTGGTCCTGAAAGTGTGGATACCACTTCTGGAGAACACACTATGTCTGCTCATCAGGAAGACTGATTGCGCAGCTCATAGGAAATAAAAGAAATATGTATATAAATTACAGTTTTGTATAAAAGTTTTTCAAAAATTCTACATACTATGAAAATAAAGCTTTTAGTGATTTGAGAAAGGGACTCACGATAAATTTTGTTCTGGGGGCCGCAAAACCTTTGTTCAACTTTGCATGCCAGATTTAAATGTAACTGCTTAATTTCAACTGACTTTTGTAGTTTACCTATTGGGCACCAAAGTTCTTATTTCAGGAATATGTTCTTTTTGTATAAAAAAGATTAAGACTTATAAAGCAAAAAATTTTTATCCACCATAATACATTCATACTTACTTTAAATAACCTGATTATCATTTCCCTTAGAACAGCTGTAACTTATACAAAAATATATGTGACATATGATACGAGCCATACTTTCCCTTTTCAATAACAGCATTTTTTAAATCAAGAAAAAAAAATGTGTCAGAACTAAAAATAGTTAAATAGTTGAAAGAAACCTTATACCTTCTATATTATAAAAATTTTATTTTACCTAAATTCATCATGTTATTTCTTCTAAAACAAATGCCAAAATTAATTCATTCCTCAACAAAATAATGCTCCTAAACGGTGTTACAATTATTTGAAATCAAAAGAAAAGTAAAAATTCCTTATAGTAATGCCATGGCCTCTGCAATCATCAGACCTCAATACGAGTAAGCAGCAGTGGGAACAGTTGGCTTGTCAACAGATTCGTAGAATAGCTCAAAAATTACTCTTCAATAGTAATGACTTGATTGTACCAATGTTAAAAATACACATGGAAAAATAATAGCAACAAAACACTGCAGAATTCCGTCTTCGAAGATGTAATACTTACAAAAGGCGGCATATTGATGAAAGCAAAGTAAAATAAAACAGCTTTTGTGATCAATAATGACACCTTACATTTATATTTTGTTGGAATATTCAATGCACGGTATAAGTAAATAAATTTTCTTTTAAATTTTCACTGTATTAAGTATTTTTTCTTAAGAAAAGACTTTTGCACGCCAGTGTATATATATATATATATATAACTATATATATATATATATATACATACACTGGCATGCAAGTCTTATATATATATATATATATATATATATATATATATATATATATTATATATATATATATATATATATATATATATACACAGTCGAACCCCGCTATAGTGAACCTGGGATATAGTGAACAGCTTAGAACTTGGAAACTTGGTTATAGTGGACTCAAATTTCATTTCTTTAAATATCTTTTTCAGTCCTCCATCTTTAAACTTGTAGGTGTTGGGACTGAAAATGAATGCATTCCTATAAAATGTGTCATATTACTCTCCTTTATGCTTATCACTTTTAACTATACTGTAATAAATGTCAAACAGATCATTTATCTTACTCTCCCCCCTCCCTGACAAGCCTTGCTTTATCTCTTTTCCCCAAGCTTGCTCTACAACTAGTTAACTTGGCCACCTGCTGATTTTTTGGAATTTTCTTATCTGTTCAAATCATATTCTTTACAAATCACCCCTTGACAATCAAGAAGGGGAACAATTTAACTCATTCTACAGCTGCTCTCTTCATATTCTTACATTATCTATTTGAGACAAGATTTTTATTTCAAAAGCAGTGAAAATGGCAAATTCTCTAAAGAGAAAAGCGTTTTCGATAGAGGGCAAAGTTAAAATTGTAAAGCGCATTGATGATGGAACCAATCAATCGACACTGTGTAAGGAATTTTCCTTGTCAAAATCTACAGTTTCAAACATTTGGAAAAATCGAAGTGCAATTCTTGCCGCATACGACAAAAACATGGTTTCATCGAAAAAACTGTGTGGAGCTGAAAGAGAAAACGTAGAAGATGCTTTGTCAAGATGGCTCGAAATCTTGTTCAGAATGTAAAAATCTTGCATTCTTTGCACATTGTAGATAAGAAAATTGATGAACTCAATTTAAAATCAAATTGTGTTCAATCAAAAATCACAAATTTTTTTCATAAAAAGTGAAAATAAAACTAATATTTAGCAACGTAATTATTTTTTCCATCAATTTTTGCTTTATTATCTGTTAATTAGTTAATAATTTTTTAAATAACTTACGCAAAATTGCAAAGTCAATTTTCAATCATTCAACTGTCTTATGCAAAAAATATTCTTCAAAAAATTTGGATATAGTGAACCATCGGTTATCGTGGACACATTACTGAGTCCGCAGACGGTTCACTATAGCGGGGTTCGACTGTATATATATATATATATATATATATGAAATCTGAGTTAACAGTAAAGCTGCAAAAATAAAGATTATTTTGCTTTAAAAACTTGAAAATGAATACAAATGTATTTAAATCAATAAAAAAAAATTGTACAAATATTAATCACAAGATTTTTATATTTTTACATAGTATAAAAAATAGGAAGAAATAATTATAATTTTTTTATTTTCACTATGGCGAACATTTTGTTTTCAATATTGTAACAGAAACATTAATATGGTAATTGTTAAGATATGAGTTTCAATCTTAGGTAATTTCATAGCTTGATTTTGATTGTTGCTGATACAAATAAGATCTTATTGTTACACATCTGTTAAATATATTTACGAACATGGATGGTTTGAGTATTGGACAAAGCAAAAATAAGGTTTGATAGTGTGAATAATAAATGCATATCTACCTACATATAAAATTGAATGACTTTTTGCATGCATAACTTGATTTAGATCGTTTTTTTCACAATATCCTAAAAACTAAAACTTATTTCAATTTATCACTTTAGATTAAGTTTTCCTCAATAACTTTAAATAGCTGAATTGATAGGCAATGCATCCCTTCTTTTTTGTTCCAGTAATTTTCTGAATTATTTTGCAATAATTGATCCCCCTTTATATTTATACAATATTCAAAAAATATATTTTGTATTGTTTTAGCTAGGCTTTAAAGTTTATGAATTTTTTTTTTAGAAAACAGCTTGACATAAAAAATTTATAATAAGTTTACAACATATTTTAACATCAGTAGAAATTTATTTTGGCATGCTGACCTTTAATCCTTCAATAATCTCTTTAAGCCTCATGAAAGCCCTTTAGTCTTAATCATTGGCTGCAACTATAGTCATGAAAGTGGTGTCCAGCAAAGCAAAGATAATATATGCAGCAAGATAAGAAGACTGTTTCCAGCTCCACACAGTGGAAAACTGAAGTTAATGATCCTATCTAAAAAACAATATGAGGTTAGAGGGAAAACTAACTACAAAATACACAACAAACATTTATTCCTTAATATAACTTCTAATTACAGTGTCTTTTTCATTTTAGAGCTTCAAGTTTCATGCCATAAATACTGATGTTTCAGTTTCAATTATACCATTCAAATTTAATATATAGGGTTAGATGGTATAAAGTGGATTTAACTTTAACTAACAAAATTTATCAGATATAACAAGTAGAAGTAATTTAAGTTAATTTAAAACTATTAGCACATTTAAATTTACAGCAATAATAATCTTGGTGATCTGGAAGATAAAAGCAAATTAAATTTTAAGGATTCACATCCAACAGCATAATTAATCCAGACTAAATATTTTTATTCAAAGAACTTAATCATAATTCAAATAAGTTTACAATTTAAAAATGAGTTGCTTCACTGCTACATAACTTACATTTTAGTTCGACAGGTTATTTAAAATTAATCATTTCTCTTTAGTTACGTCATACCAAAATTATACAACAATAAAAGAATTTACGGGCACATAAAAATATATTTAAAAAAAAATGGTAAAGGACTTATCCTAGAAGCGCGCGTGGCCGGCCACCCCGCATCCTTCCACAGATCACGTTGAATCTCCGTCGTCAGCAGCAGGGAATACCTAAAATCGAACTGCCGCTCTTTCCTCCCGCTCATGTATTCCTCCGCACCGAAGGGTGGCGCTACTGTCGCTTTGACTATTCACTCCTGTGAACGAATCCACTCTCAAGCAGGGGTGAAGGAAGGAATATTGGAAGGCGTTGAAGGATAGGGGTGTAAGTGAAAATCAGATGTGGTTGTTGATTAAAGTAAAAAAAAAAATATAGATTAAAAAAAAATGAGATTATTTAAATTAAAACGCGGTGCCCAAAAAGAATTAAATAAAATTGTGCCCATAAATAACTAACAAAATAACTTAAACATACCATCATAACACTCTAAAACCAAACCATTCAATTTTTTTTTGTGGAAAATTTGAATGAATTTTATAAACATTGGATTCATATAGATTAAATATGAGGCATAACTTATCTATTTAGCTTGATTTTTTTTTTTTTTTTTTTTTTTTACAGTAATGTATTCAAAAGAACATGTTTTGATATAACCACTTAATCCCAAAGTCAAGTAAAGTAAGAATAGTTCTAGTGAGTATTAGTACATATATTTCATTCAAAAACTTATGTTAATATTTTTTTGGAAAAAAAATATATGCTCTTAAATAAATGTATCTTAAATACATTTTTAAAAAAAATAAGAACTAAATTTAAAAAATACTTTTTTTTTTCATATTGAAAAGTTAATGTTTAGGACTATAAAAATTACATTTCACTTCTAATAGTATATTTTGCTGAACTCTACACAATAGTGTTTGGTTTATTTGAAATATAAATAAGATTGTAAAAATTAATATCAGTAGTGGTAATTTAAAGTATTTTTACTTTTTACAGCAGACATATTTTTAATGAATTTAATTACTTTAAGGATATTGTTTTGTTTTCCATGAAAAAACTGCCATATGAAGGCAGAAACTAGCATGAAAACTCATCTATATCTTAATATGATCGTTAAGTAACAATATTATGCTACTTTGATAATTTGTTTAATTGTATAATATGTTTGTTATATCGCTATTCCTCCAATCATTCTTCTCTTCAAAAGATGAAATTTAAAACAAATTGTTTTTCATTGTTAAAATCATTATGTAGGGCTATAGTCAAACAAGTAACTTGTTTTTTAGCTATTTCATAATAAAATATAGAACATTAGATTCTTATTAAAACTAATACAGAAGTAAAGAAAATATCCTTACCACACAAAACTTAACTAAACCTAACCATATACCCTCTTTACCCTACCTCAGAAAACAATTCATAATAAATAGAATTTTAAAATTTCTTCTAAAATTTCTATGTAGATATGTTTTTTAGATATCTCTCTACTAGTTTGTACTAAAACTAATAGTTTTTGAAAGTTTCAAGTGATATTAGAAGAAAGTTCATCAACAGCTTAAACTAACAAACATTATAAGTCAATCATAATCAGATAGTTTGTAAACATCGAGTTTCTAAAACTGAATTAAAAATGCTTACCTCAATCCCAGTAAACATCTCTAAAAATATTGAACAAATTATCTCAGCATAAAAGGAGAGAATACATATTTTTTAACATATACAGCGCCGATTATCCGAACCCATATTATCCGAACGTCCAATTATCCGAATTATGTCTGAATTGCTTTTTTTTTTTTTTTAAGTTAAGAATACTTTTTTTTAACTTATAAAAAAAATTTCTAAATTTCTGAACGTTTCCGGTGAAAAGATGCCAGATTATGCAGCAGAAGAAATAGAAGACTGGTGTTGAGACACTGAAAACGTCCCAGGATTTTAAATTATGATGAAACTGTTGCTGAAATTTTGAGTGAAAATCGAAACTCCACAGACGAAGCTCAAGATAATGGACCTTCTCATATAGAAGCATGCAATTCATTAGATATTGCAATGAATTGGCTAGAACGTCAAAATGATGTTGATCCACTTCAGTTGATTTATTTAAAAAGAATAAGGGATATAGCTGCTCAAAAAAGAGCATCTTCTTTGAAACAAAAGTCTTTGCTGGATTTCTTTTGCAATGGAAAATAAAGAAAAGTGTGTTAAAAACAGTAATTGAAAAAAAAACTACAAAAGCTGAAATATGATTGAAATAATTCAAAATGAAACGAAGTAAAAAAAAAATAAATAAATAAAAAAATATTTAAAAATTGAAAAAAAAAAGAACTGTTAAACAGAGCTATATTAGATACTACTGCCTGTCCTAAACCTGGAAAAAGTGTGAAGGGAAGTTACTGCATAAATAATAATCATTTTAACTAGATTTTAAACAACTTTCCAATTATCCGAACTTTTCATTATCCGAAACACGTTCGGTCCCGGGCAGTTCGCACAATCGGCGCTCTACTGTACCCACTTTATCCCCATCTACACTTTTTACCAAAGCTGACTCTACAAAAAAAAAAATAAAAAAGCTGTAAATATCTTTTAATATTTTCACTTTTAAATACCTTTTTTTATTCCCTTCTGAGGATATCACTCCAAAAAAAGCTAGATATTTTGGCATTTCTAAATAATCAAGTAATTCTATTAAAAAGTGAATTTATACAAAATTTTACGAAACTTTTAGAACCACTATTGTGTTTGGCACACAAAATGAACTTAAAAAGCAGGAAAAATAACAATTACAGATCATATTGATAATTCAGAAGCGTAACACAAAATTTCTTGTTCAAGGAAAGGACTAGGGCAAAACAGAATTGCATACAGATCAAAAGTAACCAACCTTCTTGAGAAGAAAGTCACTATTTGAAAAAAAAAAGTACTATAAAAACATCAAATAAGTTTAAAAGTTATTAGAAACTCATAAATAATCACTTTAGGAATGCATATAAAGAATAAAGCATCAATTCAATTAAATGATATAATTAAGTTTAAATCAAAACATGCAAAGGAAATTTCTTTGAAATTATCTCTTATTTCAAAAAATAAATAATGAAAAGAAACAGAAAATGAACAATTCTACGATTGACAGCAACATCACTCGTGTTGCTTTCAATTTGTTGTCAATAGTCAGGTGAGTAACAGGGCTTGACGTTCCTCTATTTTTGGTACTCAAATGCAGTTTCATGATATGCAGTACGGTTGTCGTAAACAAAAACCAAAAATTACTTACAGAAAATTATCTAAGTAATACAATTCTAAAAATAATTTAACTACATTAAAAGAACACAAAACAAAATTAAACAAGAATTAAACTCACCGAACTATTAAAGAAACAACAATTAGTGCGTCTGACTTATTGTTCTTACAGATGTTTAGTTCAAAATAATCAGTACTTTGTTGGCAGCTAAATGGGGAATGAAACCATCAGCAATCATAGAATCAGTGGCTGGCATGTTAATCTATCACTGAAAAAAAATCAAATGAAATTTAATACAGCAACTAATAAAAACTTAACAATTAAATAACACAACTAACAGTTGATAATTTGAATGCAGTTTTGAAAAATTTCAAGCAAAATATAAGTAGCATTGTTAACTAAATAATAATTAGCACTAGTAATAGTATAATTTAAATAATTTTAATTACATTAAAATAGGGCAAGAAAATAAACTATAGATCAATATTTAAACTATCAACCCTACAGGACAAAACAAACCTTAATAAGTTTTACTACTTCTGGCATACATCTAGACTACATATCACACAGAGAAAAATAATAACTAATACCCACCTTTACTATTCATAATTGATATAGTTGTTTCCTCTGTGAATTCATGATATTGAATTTGAAGGAAGGTGACAATATTAGAATCCATACCTCACAGTAAAATTAATAACTTTTGCCATGCATTTTTTACAGCCTGCATTTTTTATCTGCCATACTAAACAGTAGATTTTATACTTCTAGTTTAATGATTAGAGGTAATAGTTTAGTTTATGAGTTCTTTTCCACTTCGCTCTAAAGAGGAAAAAGTTATATGAAAATTTTATGCAATATAAATTCACCGAAGGAAAGATTGACAAGTTATCGCTCTAAGTTGCATTGATCACTGAGCCTTTAACAACTAAGTAGTTTAAAAAGACATTTTCTTTACAGAATGAGGTAATTCTCTATCATTCCAACAGGCAACCACCAGCACTTCGCTTAGTTATGAATTGATACCAGTATGGAAACGATTCTGTATTGATATTTTAATTCAAAAATATTTTGCAGCAAGAACTTAATGAAGAGTTTATGTTGCAACTCTGGTGTACATTAGAGTCTGTCATCTAGTAAGCCAGATGCAGAAAGAAATATGGTGCTGCAATCAAAATCAAATGCTCTTTAGTCGTGTAATGAGGTACAGATTGTTTCCAATGAGGATTTTTTACATAACCAAGCTAATGTGTAAAGTAGACAATGTTAGACAAAAAATTAACATTTCATAGCCACATAGACATCATACTGAAAACAGGTACTGACTTAGAAACTTAAGGGAAAAACTAACCCTTCCTACCATTTTAGGAAAAAAATAAAACTGTGTTCTCAAATTGGCCTAAAATAAAAATTAAACTGGAAAAAGTATTGAAAAAAAGAACTTTTAAAGTACTTAGTATGCCACTAAGTCAGAAAGTGAAAGTTAGACTAGCATGGATGTTATTTCATTCTCTGTTCTATCTGTCTTTACTGTGGAAGATGCATTAGCACATCTATTATGGTGCATCTGGGTGGCTAACAAATCTGCCCTACTCATATTTGAATGAGGAGTGTCAATCAAGTAGGCATTGAAGAAAAAAATATTTCTTTTAGATAGAAAACACCCATAATAAAATTTTAGTTGTGTTAAAATGTATTTAAACTTAATAATACTTAAATAAATTAAAAAATAAAATTAAATAATACTTAATTAAATTTTAAAAAATTGTGAAAATTAATTTCTGTAAATTTCTTTGTTTCTCATTCTTTTTATGTATATTAAGTTGAAACTAAATTAAAAATCACAATACAGATCCTGTTTTGCTAATAAAAATAACAACATTAAAAGAATAGAACTAAAATTTAGGATTCTGAGAATGTTATGAAATATTTAGATTTATGCATTCATTTAAATATTTTTTAGAAAAATATTATTTTATCTTAATACATCTTTAATTTTGAAATTTTCCCTTTTGACGTGAATTATTAAGTTATGAGACTAAAAAATTAAGATTCCAAAATTGTAATTAATTTGGGTGAAGTTATCGGTTGAACAAGAGAAAATTAAAATGTTAAAAAATTTAAGAGCCTTCTCTGAATTGATTGACATGCGCAGGAAAAAGAGTATCATCATCCTCTTTAACCCTCAAATGACTATAAACGGATGGGAAACAGTAAAACATTATTTAAATATCTGTATTCAATTTTCATCAATAAACTAATGTTTGTCATTTACTCAACTTTGCAACATCTTTCGAACAGTTAATACAAGATTGTTCTGAAATTAAAAACTAGAAACAGATTGTTTCTTTAAAAATTATGTCTAAACAATTCTGTGACAATCATTTTTAAAAAGGTAGTTCTGGTTTATTACATTTGCATGCCTTTAGATTTTTGAAAATATCTTTGTGTTTATGTAACTTGCATCAATAAAGTACTATTAGAATCATTCAAATTAAACAACAAAAAAAAATTTAAAACATCTGAAAAGAAGCAAGTGTACAGCATTAAATCCACATCCCAATTGTATTACACATCATATAATTTCATTACATTAAGCTTATGAGAAAATATCTAGAACACTTGCAAAAATTAACAAAAACTTTCTATATTTAATAAAGACTTTTTTTTAATTCTTAAATAGTATGACTCTTTAGAACTACACACTATCATTAAAAGTTTGTGAAGAACAAAAAACATTAACAAAATTAAATTATTTTTTTTGTAAAACTCAAGAAAACAAAGGAAGAGGTCTCTTAATTAGACTCTATTTTGCCACTTAGCCCAAAAAGGCTTGTAAGGGTTCTGTATAGGACAATACATACTTACCTGCCTTTATTTTTTGAGCTGAAAAAATAACTAAAACTAAAAACTAGCAGATGTATAGAAAAAGGCTAATAGAGCATGTTCAGAAAACATGCAGTCATAAGTAGTAAAAAGTACTGAAAACAGCACTGAAACATCAATAAAATTTTAAAAGAAAGCACATTTTTTTGTTTCTAACAATCTTGGCATTATACGAGAGAATATCTAATCAAATAATGAATATCGAAGCACAGTTGAAACCATCAGGGATGAACACAAGGGGATACCAAGAAAGGTAAGTTGGCATAGATATTCCTGGGAGAACGTGATTTTTCTTAATAGTATTTCATATAATTTTGTAGTCCTAAAACTGTTAACTAGACTTGAATACTTACAATAATTAATTATGTTCAGTCTGTTAAACTTTTCTTAAAGTATTGGGGAAAAAAAGATCTTGATTTTTTAAAAATAGCATACTTTTTTGTAACAATGCAATTTTGTCAGAATGAATCTTTTGTATATGTATGCTCTTTGCCTATTTAATAATTCCTATTCTACATGAAATACTGCAAAGCATGAAATTTTTTAACTTAAAAATATCTTATGAACATTGCCTTGGGAGAAGGGAATACATAACAAAGAGCTCTGACAACAGAAAACTGCTCATTAATTCCTGTCACTCTCAACATCTGAATACAATTTTTTCCCACTGTTATGTGTTCTTGTAATATTGGACTTTTACTATGTGCATTTGACTCATAAAATAAAGAGATTAAAAAAGTTCTTACCTACAAATTGCAAGAGTACAGTGGTCTATTGGAAGGTTGAACTTGATGCATAACTTCTTAAACAAACTTGCAAAACTGACATCACCAAGAGCAGAATCCCATTTAATTAAGTCAAAAGACTTACTTTCTTGACACATAAAGATAAACCTAAGTGGCTTCTTCATAGTTCTTCCAACTCAAAAGCAATAAAGTAAATAACATGTTCACTTATCCTGTGTCTTCTTCAGATGACTAAGATAATCTTGCAAAAAATTACTTACTGAATGGATTTTATTCAATAGCACTTTCACCGATAACAAAAGCTTAAAAACTTTTAAAGCAGTTCTTGGTTTGCATACACAGTTCAACAAAAGTATACAAAGTTTTTAATGTTCGATAAAATATATAAGTCGAACATTCAAATAATTCAGGAAACAAGTTGCTTGATGTTCCATATAAGTAGGGCTAATGATATCAAATAAAGTTTAGACATTAGCTAAATTTCTTTAAACAGAATAACCATTTTTTTAGCACCATACATTAATTTATCAGATTGCGTACTTTCTAATAAAATATTAGATTCAAAAGAAATTTGGCAGCCTAGCTAGCAACTGTAAATAAAACAAAATCTTGGCATATTTTTTACTGGTAAAAGAAAAATATATAAGTCACTTACTTTGAAAAATTCTTCAAGTATTTTACTCAGAGTAAAATAAAATTTTATGAAATGATTTAAAACGCGATGTTGAGAGCAAGGTTGGAGTTTTTGCCGGCAAAAAGGGGTTTTTGCCAGGACAGTGGCAAAAACCTGGTAAAAACCGGCAAAAACTGGTAAAAACCGGCAAAAACCAAATTATCTAAATTGCTGATTAAATATTTATACAAAATACTTGAAACAAATTTAAATCAATCATAAGGAATAATAATTTTGATACATTTTCATGAAAAAATTATTTTTAATATATTAATAATTAATATACCTAAGGGTAATAATTTTTAAAAGATTGAAAGTTTTTGATCTCTTTTCATTTTAGAATCCTAAAATAAATGTTTTTTTACAAATAAATATTATTATTTGTATAATACTATTATTTATTATAAAAAATTATTATTTTTACAATAATTAACTACACATGTTGATAGATATTTTATGCTTTAAATTATATTTGTATTAATTTAAAAATAAGTTCATTTCACTGAAAAAAAGAGAATAATCACAAATTTTCCAATCAATAATGTTTTAAACTACTAAAATGATACATTATCATTTAATTATGGAGTAATAGTTTTGTTAATTTTTTTGTAATTATTTATATTCATAGTATATATTTCAATTTTAGGAATAATTTTGTATCAAAAATGTGTTTTTGTCCTCTCATCTTGGAAAATATAGGTTTTTGCCACTTTTTGCCAATTTGCTTGGCAAAAACCTGTTTTTGCCAGGACGGTTTTTACCGGTATTTACCATGGTTTTTTCCACCTGCGGCAAAATCTTGCCAACCCTGGTTGAGAGAAAAAAAAACGCTTTTTAAGAAGAAAAATCCTTTGGACAAAATTTTAAAAAAAAAAATTTTTTAATTTCTTCAGCTTGCTTTGTAACATGTTCTTTGAGTTGTTAGAATTTAGAAAGATAAAAAATAGAAACAAAATTGAAAATATATATGTATGCTAATAAAGTTTTATGCAATCTTTAACAGAAAAAGAGTTCAAAAACACTTAACCTAACATAGATATTACATTCTGTATTGTATTCATATTAAGATTGAATCTCTAATCATTCAGAATGGAACAGAAAGTTTCTGAATACCAATACAAATATCCAGCATTCTTAAATCTGTAATTCAATACTAAAGCTTGTTAATATAACATTTTAAAGCTTTAGTTAAGAAATTCTTGATAAAATAAGATTTCTTTTTTCAATTAATTTACTTTCAGTTTACTATCAAACTAAATGGAAAAACTTACTTCACTGTGTAAATTTAGTTTACTGTATAAAATTATGCAGAATATGTGTTGAAGGCTAAGTAAAAAATTTGGCTCTCAGCAAACATTGCCATAATTTTACAATTCACCAAGGTAATTGAAAAATCAGTATTTTAATATCTGCCTTACATTTTTTGACTTGCTTCAGCAAGCCGTCAAGCTTTTTGGAAAATAAGATTAACAAAACAATTCAGTTTTAAAATTAATTTCTTTTAAAACAGCCGGAAATTTCATTCAAATTAAGGTATTAAGTTGAAAAAATTCATAACAGAATTCAAGATGCTGAAGGAAAACAAAATTTTTTTGTTTAACTGTAAAATAAAACAAAACTTATTAATCTAAGCATCATATAATATTTTAAGTCTAAATTTATTTCTTAAAAAAGGATATTTGATTTTAGCTTTGGAAAAGGAATAAAAAAAATTTGTAGAAACAATGCAAACTAAGCAAATTTCTATTTTATTTTATTAATTAATTAATTTATTTATTTTTGAAAATAAACTTGGGGCTTTCTTAGTTTCCGATAAAAAAAAATTCATCACTGATGAAATGAATTAGCGTATACTGACATAACTCATCAGAAAAAAATTAAGTAAAATGTGCACACAAAAAAAAATTTATGAATAGTTTTTTGCTTTAATGATCAGATTTTCAAGAACTCAGATCTCAATGATCAGATTTAGTGCAAATCCTAATGGTTCAAAGAGTGATCTCCAATTTTCCAATTAATTAGTGCAGAATATTTTTTAAGTTAAAGTTGGACACTGAATCATATTTTCTCATAAAAAGAATTCAATTTCTCTTTTATGATTTAGGTTTTTTGACAATCAAAATTCGGAGAAACATAATCTGAAATATGGTGCCAATAGATAAGTTAAGAAAGTTTTGGAAGTTTAAGCTTCTTAATATTAATTTACTTCTAACATATTTTACAATAAAACAGAAAATTTATAAGCTAATAAAAACTGAAAAACGTTGTACACAATTAAATTATTAGCGAAAGATATATAGTTTCCAACAACATATTATATTTAATTAAGATAGAAAAATATTGAAGTGTAAGATATACTATTTTTACACCCTTTTAAACAATGTTATTTTTAATGACCAAGCACAAAACTTTAATAAAATATGGTGAAAAAGTTTTCTGTGTAACAAAATGTTGGAAAAATCTGTATTTTTAAACCTTTACCTTTAATTGAAATATGTAATTTAAATTCTGTAATTCATCATTTAAAATTACAAAGTTTAAATTGGGTTAAATTATTATAATTTACAATTACAGAATTTTTTGATGATTATTAAGAAAAAATAAATAATAAATACTTTATTCAAAATTATTTTATGTTCGATAAACTTAAACTATAAAAATTTTTGAATTGAATGCAAAAATTTTTTATTTGCAGAAAAACTTCAAGATAACGTGAAGATTAAAATAAACTTAACTTTGGAAAGAAAACAAAAGGTATGTTTAGTAACGTATGTCTGATTTCAGAATTTAAAATATTGTCACCATAAACTAATTGGCAAATATGAAGCATTTAATTTACACTGATCATCATTAGAACAAACATTATTTAGAATATCTTTTTTGAGCACAACACATACAATGACTGAAACAGACCATTACTGCCTTTTTTAAAGTCCATATTTTAATGTTATAGTAATTTTTTAAAAAAAGATGAAAATAAAATAAAAATTCTTAAAATTTTAAGGGAAACTTGATTGGGAATGAAAAATTGGAATAAAAAAAATAAATATGGGCTCATTCATTATTTAACTCACCTGAAATCCAGATTTAAAATAAATTTTCCATGAGTTCCAAATGAGAGACATAAAAATAATAAAAAACACAAAAAAACATACAAGTACTTAGCTTTTACAAATAACAAAAATTAAAATGCAATAGATTAAATAAAGCTTAATAAATTATTGAATAAACAAAAAAAAATTACACATAGAACCAAAAATGACAGGTCTCGAAATTTAAAAATTTTGCATGCAAATAACATTGATATCAAACAAAAGATCAGAAAAATAAATTTGAAGATTTAAAAAATTTAGCACTATAGTTCTGAGTTATAAGTTTCCAAGCAGTTTTCACAAATAAAATATAACCTTGTCATCTTTCACAAAATGTAAAGTAAATTACAGAAAGCATTTTTGTAATTCTTCCAACTGCGTCATTCCACATCAGATCAATCACTTCAGGGCCGACCCCTTTGATTTTAATGAAATTATTTGGAATGGATAAATGTGATAAAATAAGCAACTATTATCAATTTGTAGATATTTTATTTGAAAATTGTCAAAGTTTTGGACATTTGAATGAAGTAAAGTTTCCATAAAAAACGACAAACTTGCATACAGAGAAATTGGTAGCAACTTTTTGTCTAATTATAGCAGAAGAAAATTTCAAACTACAAGACCTATCAATTGAAACAACATATGACATTCTGAAACTAGGTCAAACATTCAAAGTAACCTGATTTGATCTTTGTCCTAAAATAACTCGTAGCATGTGGTCTCAAAAAATTATGAATAAAGTACATTTTCTTATTGCAACATTCCTTAACTTAAGTAAGAATTAGTACCTAGGAGTCTTAAGAGAAAAAAAGGTATAAAGAGTTAAACACTGTATAATTAAAAGTGTTATGCTTTTCAATGCAAGCAACAAATATTTCTTTTCTTGGGAGAAAAATATTAAGTTTTAAAATTACTAATATAAATAATATATTTTTTAATAAATCAACACATATTAACAGAACAACACATATCGACAAATCAACACATATCACTTTATTAAAACATCCTTTATTTCAACCTTCTCATTTTTATGTGTTATTAATTTACTTATTTTTCATAATACATTTTTCAGAATTTTAAAAATTAAAATCCATTTTTTAGTTTAATCAAAAAATAAAATATTTTATTAAGTTATTGAGAGTTATTAATTTTACTAACTTTATAACAAATTTATAAATGTTTTAAAAGTAACAATATTTCAATTGCTTAATCAAATAAATGTCCTGATTATAAAAGAGAGAAGACAATTGCACTATACAAAATAAACTGATAGAAGTTACTTGAATATTTATTATTTTTTATTTTATTTAATAATAGTCAAAAAAATTTTGAATGGTAAGGTATGCAGTTTTTTACATCATTTTAAAGAATATAATTTTACAAGACAATATACAAAATTTGTCCAATAGTTCCTGAGAAATCAAATTTTAAATATCTAATTTTTTTAAAAATTTAATATCTCCGGAACTATTCAACCAATTTTGCTCAAATTTTGTACCTTGCCACATAAAATTATATTCTTTAAAATGATGCAAAAAAAAACGCACACACAAATTTTGTAATTGAGTGCAAAAATGTAATTCATTTAAAATCTTTTTGAAATATAGTGAAACACGCAAAATGAACCATAGGGGATACAAACTTTGGAGCGCTGTCCTGTCAAACTATTGAAACCATATTTCCCAGATTACAGCGACCCACTATATTTAGGAATCAGAAATCTGAATCCATGTAAAAAAAAAAGGCATATTTAGTCAGAGAAAATACATTTTCATATCTGATTTTGTAACTTAAAATATTGTCTGCACCCCTTTTAATTGGAATCTTTTTTAAAAACGAATAGATTACAATTTGGACAAAACAGTGAAAAAAATTAAAAATTGGCAAAAGTTTTAAAAGATTACTATAGTTATCCAAAAAGAAGGAATTCTCAAACAATGTCGGATGAATCTACTGTTTCCCAGCTGAAAGAAAAGTTTCAAGAATTATCTCAAGCTCCAAATACAGTAGAATCCCAATTTTACATTTTATCTTGGAACAGTGCTAAAAAACATTAGAACAGGGGAAAAGGTAACATCGGGTCATAAAAAAAAAAACATAAGCATATTTTTCAAAAATTGACACTAAGAGATAATACTGAAAGGAGTTTTTAAATCAATTCAGTGAAAAAAATATACATTAGAAAATATGCCTCACTCCTCTCTCAAGAAGAAATTTCATTTCACCACTAAAAAAAAAAAAAAAAAAAAAAAAACGTACAGAGGAAAGTTTTTGAGTATCATTTACAATAAAATAACAGAGCTGTCTGTGAAAAAAAACTTAGCCACTATTTTTTCCGATGAAAACATCTAACTTTACTGGGCTATAAGGTTGAAAATCGAATTCAGTTTTAAATTTATGAATAAACTAAGTTTTAAATATTTAAATGCAACCAATGTATATTTAAAATATTTATGGAAAGCGTAAGTATTAGACCCCAATTTTAAATTTCTGGACACCCTCTCAAGGAAAAGATATGCCTAAGTGCTAATGAAAGCAAGATCAAGACTGTGTAGTTAAATAATTAAAAAGTGCCTTTAGAGGATACTTGTTGCTGTGTTGTTTTATGGGACTGCTGATGGTGGGTAGGATATAAGCTTAGAGTAAATTAAGGTATATTTTTTAAAGCCTCATTGACTTTTGTTGTCATAGTTGTGCGAACAGAAGCTTAGGACTTTAAAAGTAGACAAAACAAAGATTATTATGAATGTTGATGTACAAACAACAGGTTAAGATTTTTTAATACGGGTGAAGGAGATGAAAATGTCTTAGATGTTACTAGATATAGTTGTATAGTATACAACTTATATGAATTCTTCAGATCTTTGATGTTGACACTTCAAAGTACAAATTCTTACATGTGTAGAAGAATATTGCAGTGATAAATTTTTTGTTTAATATTTTGAGACAGTATGTTTTGGGATATTTCAGGTCAAATGACCAATCAAGTCACTTTAAAAGTTTGACCTAGCCTCAGAAAGTGTTGAAAAGCATCTATTGAAAGCCTCAATTCTTAGCTTTACGATGGTTTCGAAAGTTTCTTCTGCTATAATTTGAAAACAATTACATCCACTTGCTAGTTCAGTTGCTTTTCATGAAAATTTTATTATTTAAAAGTTTATAACTTGAACAATTTTCAAATTAAAACTTGATGCAATTAATTAATGCCCATTTCACCAAATTTATTTAAAATCATGGGTTCGGTCTTAAACTGATAGATATGACATGGAATGACACAATATTACCAAAGCATTAACCATATTAGTACTAAAACAAATTGCAAAATAACAGAATATTACCACACAAATAGCTTTCAAATATAAAACTCAAATGAATAAGGAAAAAGATAAATATGAAATAAAATAAGTTTAGAAGAAAAAAAGCTAAATATTATGATAAAAATTTAATTAAAATATTTTATTAAAATTTGGAAATCAAAAAAAGGAATCAGACATAGAAGTAAATCTAAAATTTTTTTAGTTTTTCAATAAAAAAAGATGAACATTAAATGGGGAAAAAAAAAAAAAGCTTAATGAGATATTGAAGAGAAGCCTAAAAATTTCCAATTTTTCACCAAAGTAGCTCCAATTCCAGAAGTGTGTTTTTTGAATAAATTTGGAAACCTTTCCAATAAACTTTCTATATCTGTAGCATTTACATTTGAATCAATCTTGATTAAATATGAGCATATGCAATCAATACTAACTCCAAAGGGATGGACATTCAAGAATGTCGCAATCAAAGCAATTAAACACATCTCATGTTGAGTAATAGTGCTCATACTATTACCGCTTTCATCTACAGAACTGGATCTAACATCATGTGATTGGCTAGAAGCGGTGTTAAGACCTTGAGTAGCTACAAATTCTTCTTTAAATTTTTCTAATTCAGATAACTCTGCTTGTTTTGCTATAGCTTCTTTCTTTTCTTGCAGAATTTGAGCATATGTATTACAAGTTGATTCCATCTTTATTTTTAATGTAGCATTTTTTTCAACAGCATTTTGATAACGAGTCCTCAACTCCTCTACTTCTTCACGCAGTTTCCGAACTTCATCTTTAGATATGCCTTTGGTATTTTCAGAAATATTTGATGATTTTTGCTCTTCTTCCTCTCCTTCACTTAGTTCCATTTCATCTTCAACACGTTCTTCAACTAATTCTCTGGAATGGGTTTTGATGATCATCAATGTTTTTTTTCTCATTATCTCAATTTCTTTTCTTTGAGCTTTTGTGAAAATATCCATTGAAGATGGTAAGCTTTGAATTGTTTCAAAAACTTTATATATCTCATTGAAACATAAAGAAATATAAGTCATTTTTTGCTGCATCTGTTCCTTGGCAATGGACATTTTTTCTTCTAACTCTTCTTTCTCATTGAACAATGTCTGCAAATGAAAAATTGCACACTTAATCATAGAATAAAAACTTCCAAAAGTTTTCTTGTTACATTCTCCTCTTTCTAACCAAGTAATCAAAACATGAGTAGCAGATTTGAAATGTTCTTTGCTCTTAAGTTTATCAGTTAACAGATTTGCTTCATGCTCAGAATAATAAACAACAGGTGGTGGCGTTGGAGGATTTAAAGCTTCTTGCTCCTTTCTTTCTCGATGACGAGCTTCTCTTTGTAATGCCCGTTGCAAACATTCCCATTCATACTCATCATCACTTGCTTTAGCAAAATCAACATGGAGCCTTCCAGAATAAGCGCTTTCGTCTTTATTTTCTATTTTTAATCTATAGCCTAATAACATCATTGCTTGGTCTACATAAGCTTCTGCAATAAACCGCACATGGCAAAAATTCTTTTTACTCATTCGAACAGTACTTATTTCACCACATCTACTAAAGATTTCACGGACTATTTCTTCGGAAATTTTTTCCGGTAAGCCTCCAACAAACACAGTTTTACAACCTGGATGTCTTTCTCTCGTCTTAAAATGTTGCCCTGGATGAGGAGGATAAAGAACACAAGAGGATAAAGTGATAGTTTCCTTAACTGGAGGAATCATCATAGAGTTGTCTGGAGGATACATAGGATATGGTAAATAGTTTCCCATCATACCATACATATCACCTGTCATGGGCATGTAGGCTGCATAAGGATTGATACCAGCACTTGTACTAGGTATCATATCCATGCCTGAGCTAACAGGAAGTGAAGTAGAAGCTTGCATTGTATTCGGAGGCATTCCCATGCCATCCATTTGGTAACTAGGCCACTGAGGATTCATTGCAGCATACATGTTAAAAGGAGTCATCATAGAAAGAGATCGTTGATTTGGATCAACATCATTCTGTTCTGGAACGCCATAATAATAAGCAGAAAAAGTCTGAGCTATTGCAGGAATTGTTGGTTGCAGCGAGTGAGATTGATGCGATTGTTGCGACGAGATCGTTGGATGAGATGGCTGTAACTGCTGCTGAATATTAGAATTTGAATTTATCTGCTCTTTATTAGAGTTTACTTCTTTATTAATATTTGTCAGATTTCTAGAGTGAGGGTTATCTTTCTTACATTCTTTCTCAGGACTCCGTTCTCTTTTTTTACCTTGCGTGCAATTCATATCTTATATCTACTTTCTTGTCAGTGATAATTGGAACAAGACGGATTAAATGATCGAAATTCAGTTCCACTCGACTTATTTTTGTTTTCAGAAGGAAAATCTGTACTTCTGTTATCTATTGTGGTAAATGAAAGTAATGAACGAATTTGATGATCAACTAGATTTAATTATGGTAGTGTATAACGTGAGGATGCCTGTGAATCCTCAGGAAACAGGATGACCCTTCAAGGCATGTTTTCAAGCATGCGCAGTATACTAATCATAATGAGTAACGCCTCCTCCCTGTCCTTCTTACAGACGTCTACAGAACAGAAAATGGCGCGCTCATTTCAAATCAAAGCTTATCAAGAAATAATAAAAGATTATTAAAAGGGTATGTAATTATATTTTATTCGATGTATTGATTTTCTGCCTTTTCATCAGAAATATGTATTTCCTTAATTGTTGAATGATCATCTTTTTTAATTAATTAATGAACGTTGAATAAATAAAAAGCTTTGCAAGAATCAATGTTCAGTTTCTTTCCTATTTTCTTTATTTGATGTTAAATGTACAATGTAATGACTGGTGATTAAGACGTTAAAATGCAAAAATCGCGAACAGAAATCCGAATAAATTATTTATAGTTTGTAAGTGCAAATATATTTATACAATCCTTAGTATTTAACGATCATTCAATGTAAAGAAAAGGCAGCATTTCATGTATTGAATGAAATATATTTACTGCTTATAATAAGATCTCTTTTGTTCACTCGTTTTTCATTGACTCAAGAGTCTTCACGTGATTATTTAATAAAAAATACAAAAGAAATACACGTGATACAATTGGTGTGACTAATATAAAGCATGTTTCCTTAATTAGACTAAGCAATAATGTAAAATTTGAGGCACTTATTTATTGAGTGTAGGTAAATTTTCCGTCATATTTGAGGGAGGTATGAATTCATGACAAAGTAATGAATTTAAAAAGTTTGGGCCAATATTTTTAACTTCAATGCGAAATAGAATAGACTTGATTAAAATCATCGACAAAATAAGGAATTTTTGCATTAAATTGACTAACATAATTCGAATTAATTAACACATAATTTTTGCTTTCTTTTCCCAAACTCAATGTATTTAATTACAAATTTACACAAATCATTTTAAAAATTTCTTATATTTCAATAACGCCTCTGTAGATGGCACCACCACTATCTTTCTTTCTAAACTTTTTTTTAACTGATGCTTCCCTTCCCTTCACCAACCTTTTGAGAAAGGATACGCATGAACGAATAACTTACAAAATAGGCTGTTTACTCGGTAGCTGGTAGCAATAAATTATGAAAGATAAGATGATTGAGAGGATCCTAAATATTTCAGATTAGAGTTAAAAAAATTAAACTTATAAGCATTCAAAAATTAAAAGTATTTAGGTGCACCTAAAAAAAGCAATCACAGGACGTAGCATAAATAATTTATGTAGTTTCATTATAAATATGTTTTGTGAAAAAATTGTTTAAGATTTTTGCCCTATTGTTCAAGTAAACAGCTGAGTTTGAAAATTGAAATGAAATACATGAACAGTAAGAATAATTAATAAGTTAGAAAATAGGTACAACAGTTACAGTTGAAATATCAATATTAAGTTTTATTGTGATAATAATGTTGTTCGACTAACACATTTATTCTTTAAACTAGATTGTATTTAATAATTATATGCATTTTTTTCCACGTTTTATTCATTAAAATTGATTAATTCTGACACAGTTGAAAATTCAAATGTAACGTAATCTTTAAAAAAAAAATTTCCAATACAAATTTTACAATTTGTTTTCAACTTCAGAAATTCCATTTCCATCCATCTGTACACATGCCACATTTATATCAAAAATAATTTTTCCATTAAGTTTTGTTTTACTGATCAAAAAAAAAAAATTCCTATTGTCCATATTTTCTTGCTTCTCAGTTACATTCATTATTTTAAAGTTTTGATGTGAAAAAATTCAAAATTGATATACTTTTCTAACAGGTATTTTTGTAATGGAAATGTTTACATCCTGGCTTAAAGACTGAGAATTAATATTACTCATTATGTTTTAGACTTAGGTGCGCCCCCCCCCCCCACAGCAAAAATTATAAATGCACTCAATCTTAGACTAAACACAATTTTTTGAAAAATATTATATGAGACAAGAACACTGTGAAGAGATAATCGTGAATTTATAGTCATTCATTTTATTTTTAATTTATAATCATTCATTTTATTCTAATTTATAAAAATTTATAGATTTTAATTTAAATTATTTTTATATGAATTAGCAAAGAATTAATAATCGCGATGAAAAGGCGAAATTTAGAAAAGTACATTGTTACTGAGTAACAACATTGAATTCATCTATAGTAGAGTGCACTACCATTCTGAATGAAGGGCTACGTTCCAAGTATTTAAGTAGATTAGATATAATTTTAATGTAAACATAAGTGTTTTACACACAGCTCTTTTCATCAGTCACTAAGTGATAAATTTCTATTAAATTAAATTCTTTTAAATAATTATAATTCTTTTTTATTATCTTAATTCATTCAACTAATTCTTTCTTTTTTATCATTTAGCTTTGTAATTGTAATTATATTTGCATAAAATTAAATTCTCTTAAGCATCAAAAACTGAAGAAAACCAAAATAATACTCTCATAAATAAAAATATTTCCTTTTTATCAAAAATAAATGAATAAATAGATAGATTTAACGAAAAATATAAAGATGGGGAAAAAGTGACGGTTTTATATCACATCAAGTAACATAAAAGTATAATTTAAAATCAATTAACTGTAATGTTCTTGAATGAAAGTAAAAAATAAAGAGATAAATATTTTTTGAGAACATAACTGCAAAGTAAATATTTTAAGTAAAGAAATCGTATGGGGTAATTTAAATTTTAAAATAAAATTTAAAAAAAAAAACACGGATAATTGCTCAAAATAAGATTTAATATTAATTTGGGATTAAGTTCTGTATATTCTTAACCTTAGGACTTTGCTAATTAGTGAATTATAAGAGATTTCATGAATATTAAATCATAAAAGTTTTTTCTTCTTATTTTTTTAAACTACCAAAAATTAGAAATTAAGCTCAAAAAATTAAAAACGCATTAAATCCTACAGTCGAATTTTGCGTTTTGTAATAATGTTATTGTATTGAAAAAATTAAAAAAGGGAAATAATGGCTATTTTCTAATGATTAAAATGCCTCGAAAGTTGCAAGTCGTTTTATTGCCGGATTAAAAATAACAAGATTTTTGAAACCCTGTGGAGAAGCCTAGCAATAACAGTTGAAAGAACAATAAAAAATCTCTTAGATTTTTGATGAATTTGGCACAAATCAAGTGCATATTCGCGATTTAGTGTCGTGTTAATATATATTAAAAGTATGGTATTTTCAAAACCATGAGAAAATGCGTATTGCCGAAAACAAGCAATGGAAAAATAGCCTGTTTTTACGATAGGACTGACATAAATAACGTACTTCAAAAGAAATTATTACTTGCCCGATTTGAAAGTCTCGAGCCGGTATAATATTGCATTTAAGAGATCGGACAAGAAACATTTGGAAATCCGACTCAGGGGGGTGGGGTAGCTCTTGAAAATTTTACTTCCGATAAAACGCGATCGAAAATAACTTGGATTAACTTTGAAATGGACTCAAATAAAGAGCTTTAAAAGCATTACTAAAATTCGAAATTCACGCATTAATTCTGCCGAGGTAAAATTATCGGGATTTTAAAAACTATGAAAATTTGTAGTAAAAAACAACGAAAAGAGCTATAAAAAAAACTACAATGATTTAGATTTGGCGCGTTCAAAGACTCATTTGCAATTTAAAATTCCTAATCTTTTTTTCTTTCTTATTTTTTTCTTTCTTATTTTTTTCTTTCTTATTTTTTTCTTCCTTTTTTTGTGAAAAAAATGTATAGTTTTTATTTTATTCATGTTTTTATTTTATTTATATGTTTAAGAAAGACCGCAGGCTGTAGAAGGCTCATCAATATAGATGAAATTTATTAATTCTGGAATCGTGCGTCCTTTAAACCTCGTGTATTCTCTCCCCCCCCGCACCGCGGTGGTAGATGAGGTGTTATTAGTTAAAATAATTAGTATTTAAGAACATTTGTTATTTTATTTCATTTACTGAAGTGTGTATTTGCATAAAACAAAAACGGTGGTTTATTTTTTTGAAGATTTGACAACTGCAAAGAAAATGCTACTTAGAATGCTTTAGAACATACAAGAGCATTTCATGTACTTTTATTTCTTCTTCTTTTTTAAATTCTCTTTGGCGCCTGGGGTCCCAGGCAATCAGGGGGAGGGGGGGTTAGCTCTTGAAAATTTGAGTTCCAATTAATTGTATTAAAACAAAAATCTACGAAGAAACACATTGCCTTGTAAATCTTTTAAAATAAATATATTATACTGAATAAATAGTATATATTTTTTTCTTTTTTCAAATTGTGATACTCAAAAAGTGACCGGAAACCAAATTCTCTACATTTCAATGAGGTGTTTAGGTACTCAACTTTCATTTCCTTTTCAATTTGCTCCCCTCTTTTCCTTTTATTGTTCGCACTTCCAAAAACATCACGAAGTCCCAGGGGCGCCCTTGGGCAAGTAAAAGGAACACGGACCATAAATTTTACTAGTCTAAAAGGCTATTTATAGAAAAGCGTGTCTAATTAAAAGAGTTTTATTCGATTGGTTTCTGTTAGTTGATTTAAGACTGTTGGCATCGTTTTTAGCTATAATCTACATCCATGTTAGTTTATGGGAGAAGTAATTTTCACTTTTTCTCAAAAACTTATTACCGTCTGACAACTTAATATACGTATCATATTAAAAGATCTCATTAAAACTTAATCACCTAATGCTTCAAATTATTTTAAATTGTTATTATAAATTTTTAGAGCAATATCCATGATGTGTTTATGAAGTTATTTTTTTAGCTATTCATGAACTTGAAAAGAAAAAACATAACACAAAAAAACATAAATACATAATTGATTTCTGTTGCCTACAATAAGGAAAAAAAAAAAAAAAAAAACTTCTGTGACTGAAAATTACCACATGAGCACTTAGGGTGCCTTGGGTGAAGTAACTTTGGGATATCTAACTTATAGTTTTAAAATCAACTAAAATACATTCAATTCTAGAGCATAGCAAATTTTTTTGATATCAAATATAGACAAAAATTTTAAAAATATCCCTAGAGATTTCTGATAGAAATTATTTGCGGAAAACATTTTTAGAAGGGGAATAAAAAAAATTTGAAATCAATTTTTTAGCTATACTATATATAAATTTCTAGCTAGAACTTATAATAGTCTAGCTATATTAAGTTCTAGTTATAACAGTTTTAACTCAGATTCGCTGATTATTATAAAAAAATGGGGACTTTAATGAGATATTTAATTCTTTTGCAGTGTTATTTTATGTATTTTTATGAAATATTTTCCTTAACATTTCTTGTAACGTAAATCATTTTAACGATAAATTTTACAATATAATAATTACTTATTTTAGTTTGGGCATTTTAATTTATCGTTTTAGTTATGTTCTAATATATTAAATGACATTAAAAATATTAAATAATGCATGAGATAATTTTAAACTATTTTGTAATAATATATTGATCAATATTTTACTTTATTCTAAATTTAATATTTGTTTTAGTTTAATTTTTATGAAATTTATTTTGCTTATGAAGTTTACTTTAGCTATAGAACGAATAGTTCAAAATTCTCAATCATGTATATAAAAAAAACTACTCTTGACGTTTACTTATTCACACTTTTTGCTTCGCTATATAGGGGCTATCTGAAGACATTAGATACACTTTTCGATCTAGTTTTTCATGCTTAATTGCATGAGATAAAATTCAATTCATAATTGGTTTTAAAGCTGTAAGAAGTTTCTTTTAAATAAATATACTATATATAAAAAAAACGCATTTTAAATATTAGTCCATTAGAATAAGCAAGAAAAAATGCATTGGGAACAATATTTATAATTAAATACGATTAGGAATAAGCAATGTAAAATGCATGAATAAAAACTTAAAACCCTCTATTCGATTCCTGTTACATATCTCATTCTATTCAACACACATAAGAGGGAACACCCTTTTTTTCTTTCTTAGAAAACTGTTAGTTTATTTTAAGTATTTATGCATATACGTATGTATACGCATTCATATTTGTATATCTATACACATGTATACATATGTATGGATACGTAATATGTTTACGAACGTAATATGTATACGTATGTATATTTATATATAAATGTGTTTATAAAACTTAAAGTAGACAAACAGTTTTCTAGAAACAAAAAGCGTGTAAAAATTTCTAAAAAAAAAGGTCGATAGATAATACCCTTTTACAATTAATATTTTCGGAGATATCAATAGTTCCTTCTCAATGTAAATATTTTTTAACTTTTAAATAACTATTTTTTAAAATAATTTAAAATCAAAGATCAGGAACAGATAAATTCTAAAAAAGCGAAACGAATGACGCCAACCGATACCAAAAATTCTAATTAAATACCATTACATAAGCTGAAACGTAATTTGCCTTTTTCAGGCAGACACTGCAATTGTCTATCCATCGACGTTGATCATTTATGTTTTGACGTATAATGCGGTTTTCGGAATTTTATGTTATGCAATATTTAATTTAATTATGAGCATACGATAATTTTAAGAAATTTCATATTTAAAATTTTTTATAGTATTTAATTTTTTTAATATTTTAGAATTTATACAAGCAGAAATTCAAATTTGAACCATTCGAATTCGTGGCTGCAAAAATTCATCATTTTAGAGCTAATATTTTCACGCTCAAAGCAAATAAAAAAATAAATTTAGAGTTAAAATAACTCTTATAAAACTTATTTCCGCATCAATAACACTTTCAGAATATTCCTGATATATTTCACTAAAATGGGCAAATTTTCCTATTATACTATACCCTTGTTTCTCTACGGGGGCGGTGGGAGTATGCTGAGGGGCAGGGAACTTGTTTTGGGCTGTAGGGGGGCAATGAGCATGGTTAGTCATTCAAATTTAGTTTTAAAACTCCCAAATAAAATTATTAAATTAAGATTAATTTAATAAGTAAAATAAATCTTAAATTAATATTAAATGAAAAAATAAGAATATTCGATGCATCATTTGCACCAGCAATAAAACGAACTTGTACGACACCTATTCTCCGTTTCGAAACAGTATTGCACAGCGCATGAGTCATTTATTTTTGCCTCTGACTTTTTCAAACCATTTGGCGTATGGTTCTAACTCATTTAAGCGGTTTGGCGAAAATTTGATTCATAAATTTCTTATTTCTGGGAACGCCTTATTTATTTTGAATAAAACTTTTTTTTTTTTACTATCGAGCAATAAATTTGCTGTTTTATTTTCATCAAATTTAGACTGGCACAGAATTTCGAGAGTTACATATTCATTAGATCTATTTTTAGATTTTAGTGCGGGGTGACTACTGTGTTCTGAACTATTGGACGGATAGGCGTCAATTTGATATTCATATTCGCTTAATAATTTTAAATCGAAAGTGCTATGCTGTTTAGTTTTTTTTAGAGTAAAATCATTACTAGAACGAGAGGAAATTATTATTATTTTTTTAAAATTCGAGTGTATTCCATTTTTGCTTTATTAGGATCCTCAAAAATATTAGGGGGGTTATTAATTCACAATTAAGATTTTGGCAGACAGCTGCCGTTACTGTTATCGGATTTTCTAAGACTGTCTCCTATAGCTCTGACTCATTTAAGCCGTTTGGCGAAATTGAAGTGCATGCTCTTTTAGTAAGAATGTTTGATTTGATCAGTATTTCTTATGATAGTTTTCATTCACTCCTTTCAGTTTTTTCCCAGGTTTCGATTCGATTTCATTATTTCTTTGGCCAGGTACGTGTGTGAATTAGTTTTTCATAGTATATTATTCATTAATTTTAAGAAATAGTTATTTTTTTTTCATCGTTTGCATTTTGTTGCCGCCAACAATGTCATTTAACAAAAAGAAGTGTCGTCAATACAATGCCACTTACTGGAAGTTTGGATTTGTTCAATCACCGTCGAACTCTCAACTACCTATGTGTTTACTTTGTAACAAAGTTTTATCGAATGAGGCCATGAAACCCTCTCGTTTGCAGGAGCATTTGCAAAAAATTCACCCTGACAAACAGAATAAAGACTTGTCATTTTTCAAGAACATCAAGGACAAGTTTCTGAAGGCACCTTCGGTCTCGGGCTTACTAGCAACCTCGTCCCAAAAATGCGACGATGGTCTGATAGCCTCTTATAATATATCAAAATTAATTGCCAAATCTGGGAAAGCTCATACCATAGGCGAAGAGTTGATACTTCCATCTATTAAGGAAGTCTTAGAAACAGTTTTACATCATCCAGCCGCATCTAATGTAATAAAAAATATCCCATTAAGCAACGATACAGTGCGGGGACGAATTGATGAGATGGCGGAAGATGTTGAGGATTCCTTATGCAAACTTTTGATATCGAATGAATTTTCCCTGCAAGTTGATGAATCAACCTTGCCAAGTAATGAGGCTTTATTGTTGGCGTATGTCCGGTTTGTTGAGGAAGGAAAAATTGTTCAAGATATGCTCTTTGCACGAAGCTTGATTATAGATACCAAGATACCACAGGAGAATCTACTTTTAACACTGTCAAAGATTATTTTAAAGAGAAAAACATTACTTTTACGAATATTATGTCTGTTGCCACTGATGGAGCTCCAGCAATGGTGGGTTTATCGCCTTTTTGAAGAGGGAGGTACCAGATATTTTAGCTGTTCACTGCGTGATTAACAGACAGCATTTAGTTGGAAAAAATCTCAGTGACCGCTTGCATCAGTCACTGCAATACGTTATCTCTGCTGTGAACAAAATTCGCAATAATGCTCTTAACGATCGATTATTCAGACAGCTATGACCTGTCTCAATAGGTTTTGGAATCTTTTCGACTCTGTGCTTGAGTTCCTGGAAGACAAAGATGTAGCTCTGAGAGACAGATTACTAGAATTTAAGATAGACGTTGCCTACATGACGGATTTATTTGCAAAATTTAATGGTGTTAATTTAAAATTTCAAGGCAACGAACTCAATTTGATCACTTCAAAATCAGTTATTTCTGCCTTTCTAAAAAAACTCATTTTGTGGAAGCAGAATTTTGGTAGGAATGAGTTTAGCCAATTTCCGATCTTATCGGATCTTAAAAAGAATGGTGAAATTTCCTCTGGTGATATACAAGAATATTGTCAACATCTTGAGTCTTTGTACATGGGCTTTTCTAATCGTTTTAAAGATGTGTTGACCCTGGAAGTCCCTCAATGGGTTATGAACCCTTACGTGAATATTGAAATAGCAGAGGTTAATATTCAGGAGGAATTGGTCGAACTTTCAACTTATGAAACTTTGAAAGCTAGCTTCCAGAATGGTGATCGTCTCACAGAATTTTGGCTTCAAGATAACATAAGTCGTCTCTGCCCTGGATTGTGGGCTATCGTCAAAAAATTTTTTAATTGCCTTCCCTTCCTCCTACCTCGTCGAGCGAGGATTCAGTGCTGTGACGGATCTAGTCACAAAAAAGAGAAATCGACTCGAAATCGTGCAACGAGGGGACTTGCGTCTTCACCTCACTGAAAATATTGAATTGAATGTTAAGAAACTAGCTCTGAACCATCAAGCACAATCATCCCACTGACATAGTTACTTGATTGCTTCGTTGATACCACGTTTCAGTGTAAAAAATTATTTTTGATGTTTTTTAAATTATCTAATTAAGTTTAAATAACTCTTTTTAGCATAGATTTCTTTGTTTGTTTTCTCATTACCGTATTTATTTTGATTATAATAAATAGATTACCTGTCGGGAGAAAAGTATCGAGTTTTTTTTTAAAAAAACCAAACAATATTAACGCGTAAGAATATTGCTTAAAAATGTTACCTCTTACACTGCTGGACAATTGCTAAGGACGGATAACACTATCATCCATATCAACCACAAAATGAAAGGAAGCAAAATGTGGAAAATTAGAATAAGTGCGGGATATAGTAGGAAGAGGTATGTGTATGCAAATTTTTTTTTCCACGTCTGTTCATCACGTGATAGCGCTGATAAGAGTTTAAAGGTTTTGACGCGTCTGGAGAGTTGTTGTTTCTAGTCAAAGTTTTACAGGAAAGATTTCGTTGACGAACTTGAAATTTTCGGCGTGTCTTCCCGATATCACTAAGATGATTTTAAGCGTGGCCGAATTATTGTAAAGATCGAAGAAGGGCGAAAAATAACAGATGTTGCCTGGGAGTTCGACATCGCTCACAGCGTTGTTTCACGGCTATGGAAATCATTTAAAACTACTGGAATGTGTAGTAGGCGACACGGGGTAGGTCGTGTTAGAAGTACGACGCCTGCAGAAGACAGATACATCGTCCTATCAGCAAAAAGGAACAGACGCACCACAGCTCAGCAGGTGGCAAATCAGTTTCTTGCTGCCACAGGAAAGCAGATCTCCCAAAAAACTGTAGCCAGACGTTTGAGGGGAGGAGGACTATACGCCCGCAGATCTGTTGTGTGTGTCCCATTGACCAGACAGCACCGTACTGCCCGTTTGCAATGGTTTCGTGAGCATCACAATTGGACTGAACAGGAATGGGCATGCGTACTATTCTCAGATGAGAGTAGGTTCAGTCTGTCATCGGATTGTAGACGCCAACTGATTTGGCGTGAGAGTGGTACTAGTTATCGTCCAGAAAATATCCGGGAAAGGGACCGACATCCGACATGCAGTGTCATGGTGTGGGCCGGTATCATGATCAATGGCCGCACGCGCCTACATGTGGTTGCGAATGGGACTATGACAGGCCAACGATACATTGATGAAGTTCTACTTCCTCATGTTCGTCTTTTCCGTGGTGCTGTCGGTGATAAATTTGTTTTTATGGACGACAACGCAACATGTCATCGAACACTCGCTGTTCAGGATTTTCTAGACAGCGAGGGTATTCAACGCCTCGTATGGCCATCACATTCTCCAGATCTAAACCCCATTGAAAATGTTTGGGATGCTTTGGGGAGGCAACTTGCTGGTCGAAACTATCCTCTGACAAACAAGAACATCCTCATCCGTGCACTGACAGAGGAATGGGATAAATTGCCTCAACAGCTGCTGGATAATGTTGTGCTAAGTATGATACGACGTGTAGAATGTTGCATCACACTCCACGGTGGACATATCCCGTACTGGCACCTTTCTTCAAGTTGCCTGCTAAAATTTAGATGCATTGTTCCATTTTCCGTACGCAGCATCAAATGAGCATTTCTTTTCTTTCAGATGTTTCATAGCTTTTATTCTTTCCAGAACAATGAATATTCTTTATTCTCATGTCTGAACAGTGAGGCAACTATATTTTATCCTACTAGGCCTCATGTCTCGCTTAATGTTATGCTACATTGCAATTTGTGATCCGTCCTTAGCAATTGTCCAGCAGTGTATAATTCAGCTCACCCTATGCTCCAAATAACTGAATTTTCACAAAAGGGGCGTTTAAACTTTTTTTGCTCCTTATGGGGGCGGCAGCGTTAAAAAGGTTGAGAACCTATGTACTATACCATAGTTTATTGCTTTTGACATGAAGAAGAGTTAGATATTCCTCTATGGGCTGTCGCGCCACTGAGTTCAGTTTTTAGTACATCGTGTAACATATCATGTGAAAAAAAAAAAAAAAAAAAAACCGAGAGCAATATTATTTTTTACCAGATAACGGCCTAATTGCGAGGACATTATGGTCATGGATATAGGTCCATAATGTTCGTTGCGACTCAGTCTTCAATTTTCCCTTCTACAAAACAAGCATGAATTTAATGATGGAGCCTAAGTGGAGTAATAGTTATTTAAAAAAGCAGTTAATAAGTAAAATTATATGCAATTTTTTAAGTAATAGTAATTATTGAAAAATAATAGAGTAATAGTTAATCACAATTTAATTAAAAAGCAATAGTTAGTAGTTATTTAAAATTTTTATAGAAATATTTAAGGTTGTCAGGAAAAAAGGAGAATGTAATACATTATAAAACATCCCTTTCTGTGACCTTGCTTTTTATTGATCATAAAATGAAAATAGTGGAGATAATGATCATGAGAGTAATAATTTTCTCGCTTTTTCGCTGCATTAATTTGAATTTATTCAACCCCTAACTGAAAATACTGTGGAATGACTCTTCCAGGTGACAATACTGAATACAAGCAATATCTTTGCTATGCAATCAAAATTTTGCTTACACCATAATTAACAAGCATTTTAGCTGACTAATTTATTGTGCTTATTGACATACTTTAAAAGAGCTAAATAAAATAACTTTTTTAATACAGTTTCAATAAACGTGTTTTCATTATATAAACATTGCTGTTCTATATTTAAATTTGCAGATTTCATTTACAATAGGTATTTTAAATTACATTTGAACAAACCAGTTATTAAAGAATAATAATGAAATTGAAAAAAAATATTTTGCTGGAACTTTTCAAAGATATCATTTAATTTTGTAAGCAATACAAAATAGATAACAAAAGAAACACAGAAATGCAAAAGAGATAATATTCCACGGCAGATAACAGTCAGGTGAATAGTAGAAGGTTAAACCCTTTGACGCAGAATTTTCATTCAAAATATTTTTTATTATTTCGTAATAATTAAAGTCAAAATAAGTAAAAAACTTAATATTTTGAATTATAATAATTTATGGTTATGAAATAGAGAAAACTAAATGTAGATAAGGATACAAGTGTCCATTGCAAAGTATGGACTGACGGCGCACTTCCAAACAATGCCTTTCCAAATTTGCACTTATTTGTAATCATTTAAACATAAGTAATTCAACATGTAAATTTCTTTAATTTTCAAAATTAATTATTGATAAATTTTTGAATGTAAATAAAAAAACATTTTTTCAAACTACTTTTTTTTGGATTTTAATACAAATATAATTCAGTAACTATTAGACGGTTTCTTATGCATTTAAAAAATAAAAAAACCATGTTTCTATTAGTAATTAAACTGTCTGAAAAAATATATAAAAGGGACGTCGCTCTTTCTTTTAAACTGTGTGCATCTTTGACTACAAATGAAGAATCATAACTTAAAAAGTGCATTTAAAAACCAACAAAAAACATATTTATAACAAGATAACATGCAAGCAATTAAGTAACAAAAGATTAGCTGTAAACATCTATTAGTAAAGTCTTTATATACTCTCTGGATCAGTGAGGCAGCGCCGCTGTTCGACTGTCGTCATCGATTAGTTCAGAGCCGTTTTTATGTTTTTCGGGGCCCTGGGCCTGTAGTTATTTGGGAGTCCTTTATGATTAATTTTAGTATAAAAATTTTTAGCTTAAATCATTTTTAAAAAATTATTTTATTTTAAGGTTGAAAAACAAATACATTATTATAAAAGCGTTAATACATAATTAGTATTGAAAGTTTAAGGTAACAGTACTTTTCATGGTTTTTGAGAGTCTTCTGTCACATCATTAAAATTCATTTCCTGCCAGACATCATATTCAATGCTCATGATTGACAAATAATTAAATCTTTTTTAAATTTTTATTATTTGAAACACATAATTAAAATTTTCTGTCATATAAAAATTTTAATTTTTTAAAAATAAAAAGAAACATAAAGTATGTTCTAGTATGTATGTATAGAAAGAAACATTTGTATTGTTCTACTGTTTTTGGCTGGCATACAAAAATCCCCTTTTCAAGAATTGTATAGCTGGTGCAGTAATTGAGTAAAACAAACCACCCCTTTAGAAATCAAGTTTCGAGTCCCCTTCTACAAGAACGTATTAATTCAATCATTTGCCACATGTCTTCATGCCTTGGGTCAGGCCCATCCTTAAAAACGGCTCAGGATTTGTTAATAATGACGGATAGTGGCGTTGGCTGGCATCACTACAGCTTCGCCAGCGCCAAAGGGTTAATGATTTCTCTTTTGATGGGGAATTAGGGAAACAGAGAGCATCTCTGAATTATCCATATTTCAAGCAAGAACCATATTTCAAGTTTCAATATTATATGTGCAGTTGATTTTTATATATAAAAAAAAAATAATTAATAAATAAAACGTTATAATATAAAATTTTTTTAACAGTTTGAAATACGTTTTACTGTCAAAGTTACAATGAGTACTATAGATAATGAAAAGAGTAAGCAAAACATTTATCCAAAGTTCCTAAGTCAGATTTTTTTCTCAGTTTGCATTGTTATAATAGTAAAAAGTAAAATTATGGAAATAAAATCACTATAGACTATTTTAAGAAATTTTTTTCGTGACTCATCGAATTTCAGTAGAAGAAAGAATGCAAAAAAAAAAAAAAAAAAAAAAAAAAAAAAAAAAAAAAAAAACGAAAAAATAATAATAATAATAATAATGAATAAATAATAAATGAAAGTACTACGTGCAACATCAAATGTTTTCAATTGGAGAAAATTGTGAAATATTTTCTTAAATAAAATAAACAAAGGTTTTAACTCTACGATGAATATTTATGATACACTGATGTGAAACAAACATTTGCTGTGGGTGGACTAATTCTCATGCATGTTAATTAAAAAAGTATAACAAACATGAAGAATAATTTTATTAATAAAAGCAGTGATTCTCAACCACTGTGCCGTGGCACTTTTGTGTGCCGCCAAATTCTTAAAATGTGCCGCCAAATATTAGAAATAGTACAATAAAAATTATAATGCTTTTTTTATTACAAGTAAAGTTTAAACTATAAAAAAAGTGTATAGATATATAATATTATATATATACTTTTTATAATTTTTTCACGTTTTAACCACGTGAACATCTCTTTGTGGGCGATTGTCTTGTCTCTGACAATCTTAAAATAAGAAGGAAGTGTTTAAATTGTCTTTGACACACAATTTTAAAAAAATGTTGAAATTAGTAGGAAATTTAATGACTATTAAAATTATTAATTAACAAGGCTAAAACAAGCTAAATACTAACTTCCAAGCGAAAATAAAAGCTAATCATTAAAGTAAGCTATGAATTTAATAGTTGTAAAAACAAATTAACAAAGGATAACTAGCAAGAAAAATAATAAGCTAACAATTAATAATTAGCAAAAAAGTTAGTTAACAAGAAATCACAAAAAATAACAATGTAATAAAAACAACATTTAATAACTATAGAAAACAGGCTAACAATTAATAATTAGCAAAAAAAAACTGTTACTAACTAATAAAAAATTAGTCGAAAGAAATAATAATTCCCTTAATAAATGTGCCTTTGTAGTACATATTATTTTATTTCACATTCAAAATTATTATCACAAACTAATTAACACAGTGTATTATAGGTAAGTAAATAACTTTAAAAAAAATTTTTTTCATTGTGTGCCGTCAAATTTCAAAATCGTTAAAAGTGTGCCGCAACAAAAAAAAGGTTGAGAATCACTGAATAAAAGGTTCATTTTCCAGTTAATGATCCTTTAAATTATCTATTAATTTTATAACCAAAAGATAATATGCTAGTGCTTTTATTAATGAAAAATCATAGCAAAAATCTAAGGACCGAAACATGTGAAATGAGACATCTTAAAAATTTAGATACAAAAAGTACGAGAAATCATTCTTATATCCTTGCTAAGTGTTCAGAAAGGAGTAAGAGGGAAAAACGGTGAGAAAAAAAAAGAAAAAACTATTCCCACTAATTTAAGAGAATCCGTCAAACATCCCCTCCCCTCCCACTAGATTTGACAGTCCAGACAAAAGTAAAATTCCAATGTATCTCAGTGCCATCTTTTGGCGATATACGTCTCCACTAACTAAAAGAAACTATTATTATTTATTTTAAATAACTGGTGCAGCCATCTATTAACAGAATAAAAAATATATAATCCACACTAGCAAAGACTCTGTTTTATGATTTAATTCAACTAAATCTTTATATTGTAACATATTTTGTTATCAACTGAATGAAAGAGTATAAAAACAAAATATGAAATGAAATTGATAAATTTGAGTAAAAAACAAATGCATTATGAGGATTGAAACATTTTTAAGTACTTGAATTAAAATTTCAAATGTTTCTTAAGAAGCTATATTTTTAGATTAAGGTAAAATTAAAAGGTATTTTTTTTCAATATTTATTTGGATTTTTTGTTTTCGGAATGCTTTTAGTAATAAAGAATGGGAACGTCACCTTAATTATAATAGTAATAAAAAAAATTTGAAGTTTAAAGTAAAAATTTTAAAGACATCAATTTGCATATTTTAAAGTTTTATGAAGTAAAATTAATGAAAAAAAAAACCCTATATTTTTATATATAAATATTTAATTTCAAACGAATTTTTGGGAATAAGAAATGAACTCTGAAAATTTAATGTTTTTTTATAAGAAAATAAAGTATTTTTTTATAACAGTGATTAGAAGTTCATTATTGCTTAAATAATATATTGCTTTGATGAAATGTTTTTTTATTTATTTTTCTTATGTCATTTATGGCAATCTTATGAATATTCTATTGAGTCAATGAGTGAACAAAAGGGAACACAGTATTATGAGTAGTAAATATATTTTATTCTATATATTTATTGCTGCCTTTTCTCTATATATTATTAAATGCTCGTTAAATACTATTACTAAGAATTGCATAAACATATTTAAACTTAAAAATCATTCTCTATTCGGGTTTCCTCTGGTAATCCACCAGTCATTGCACATTTTGACATCAAATAAAGATTTTCGTTAGTCAAATATTTTAAAGAAATGATCATTCAACTCTTAAGGAGATGTAAATTTCTAGTGAAAAGGCAGATAATAAATATTTTGAATAAAGTATAGTCACATACCCTTTATGTAATCCTTGATTAGTTATGGATAAATTTGAAGTAGTCACATTTTTGAAATGCCATTTCTCGCCATTTTCTATCGCGTAGTCATCTGACTAGGAAGGACAGGGAGGAGGCGTTACTCATTATGATTAGTATACTGCGCATGCTTGAAAACATGCCTTGAGGGGTCATCCTGTTTCCTGAGGATTCACAGGCATCCTCACGTTATACACTACCTTTAAATATTTACGATACAAAATATCTAGTCTTAGCTTGTTTGAAATTTCAAGATGATTAATGGCTTATCTTCCGTTCTGTATGTGTGCATACAGCTCACAAATGACAAACAAAATTTCACTAGTTTCTCAAGAGAAAGGCTGGTTTAGTGGCAGGCTGTTGCTTGGCTGACCGATTTGTTAATAAATAGAGGCATTTGATTGGTCAATTTAGTCATCGTTTTCATCTTTATTGCTTAATCGTTTTGTCAGGTTTGCTAAAATGGCATTTTTAGCATTTTTGTTTGGCGCAATTTTACCAATGCGCATGCTTGGTCTGATAATTTATTCAAACCAATCGAAGTACTTCGTAGACAATGAATATAGAGGCTTATATCCCCTCTTTTGCTTGTGTATACTCAGACAAAGACATAAAGATAGAAAGATCAATCACTATACCAAACGAATGTCAGGGTGAACTTTGACTAATGTGGTCTTTACTCTATTTCTTTTATTTGATTTTTGTAAATTGTTATGCTAAATTATAACATTGACTCTATGCTAGAAAAATTTGAACACATTTTTTCCAAATTCTTTAAAGATTTATAATTTGTAAATTTTAAAATGAAAGAATGTATTCCTAAAAATTGATTTCTGTATTGTTCTGAAATTCAAATGCTTGAAATAAACAAAATTTAAAAAAAAAAAAAAAAAAAAAAAAAAAAAAAAAAAAAAAACAATTTAAGTGCTTATTAAAACTAGGACTGGGCGATATTAGAAATTATGTATCGTGATGCATCGTCAGTTTTGCATCGCGATATAGCGATGTATCGCGATGTAGCATTTTTGAATTTCATTTACTTGTAAGGCACAGAAAGTTAGATTTCTATCAAAGCTCCATACTCAGATTGATTTAAATCAATTTATAAATTTGAAGATATATATGTTTTGCTTAGGAAAGATATTAAATAAATTGACTACAATGTACAAATCTTACTTAAAATATTTGTTGAAATGTTTGCTTAGAAATTCATAATACGCTTAAAACAAAGTGTTAAAAGCTTTTTTTAAAGCGTTTTTCCACAAATTAATATTTTCTTGTACTATTATGCATAAATAATTACATAATTATTAAATGCGATCGTAATGTTCAATTTCTAAATGAAAAAGTAAATGCAAGTTTTATTACATTTTCTAAAAATGATCACGCAAATAAATGAAATATTTCTTAATTTAAAAATAAATAATAAAAAAATAAATAAAATTGAAATTTATCAATATATTTACCTAACAGTATAGAAAGAAAATTTAAAAAATAAGTTCGTTAAAAATTATTTGTATGTTTAAAACAACGTGCTAAATAAATTTTAGAAAAAAAAACGCTTTTAAAACATTATTTTTTATTGTTATTATTTCAAATAAATAATTAAATAAAATTGAATAATGACCTAATTAAGAACGAAAAGCAAAGTAAGGTTTAATTTCTTAAAAATAAAAGCAAAGAAATTGTGATATTCGGTAATATATTTAGCTAATTAACAAGTAATATGAAAAGAATATTTTTAAAAAAAATTATTATACTCTTTAATAAAACGAAGTGCTAAATGATTTAGAAAAATGAATAAAATACGCAAACTTTTCAAATTTTTTTGAGTAAACAAAGTTGAGTGATTTATGTCCAAATCCAAATGACAAAAAAATAAATTTTATTTTAACTTTATTTCTAAAAATAAAAACAACAAGTTTTATAAATTTAAAATCAGTAATAGAAACCTATTAAATTATTAGGAGTTTTATCCAAAAAGTTTTTAATAAATTAAAAGAAAGTAAAAAAATAACCTAACAAATTTAATTCTTTATGGGCGCCTTAAATTAGATTTCCGATAATTTTCACATTTAAAAATAAAAAAAAGTTTTGTTAAAAAAAACTTATCTAATTAATGTAGAAACTCCTCTTTATATATTCTTTTCAATAATAGATTGTCTTCAGAACAAGGTAACATCGGCGATCACGAAGTTAGTCCAGAGGCGTATCTAGAGAAAATGGCGCCTTTGGCAATCCTCCTATCGGCGCCCTTCTTAAAATATTTTTATTCTCTATTGTTTCACATATATACACACCAGCATATATATATATATATATATATATATATATATATATATATATATATATATATATATATATATATATATATATATATATATATATATATATATATATATATATATATATATATATTATTAAAATAAAAAAACAAAAATTTAAAAAAAAAAGTTAAATTAAAAAAATTTTTATAAAAATTCGGGAAAAAAAAGATACAATCTCTTCATCAGCTCACACTATTATATCCATAAAAAGAAGTGCTTTTCAATATTGTATCAATGTAGCCAGAGCAAATATCAATACAATAGTGTGAGGAGCACTCAAAAAACTTTTTTGAAACAAAATAAAACACATTAGGTAATAAATATCACGTAAAAAGCAGAAAATAAAATGTAAAAAAAAACTGAGCAAAACACAATACGAAATCTGTAAAGCGAATAGCTAATTCAAATGAACTTACATGTACGGGAAAATTTTGGAAATAATGATTTAAATTATTTCCATAATAAAATTGTCAGATTGCACAATATGAAAACAGAAGAGCAAATTGTGGTAAAAGCGTAAATAGAGTGATTTGTTTTAAGGCGCGTTCTTACTGAAGTACTGAAGCGCGCTTGATTTGTTAGTTACCAAGGATTGTCTCGAAAATGGATGTGCGCAAGGTGATATTAAACTGGCTAATTTAAAGATTATTGTAGTTCATTTACGTCACACTAGAGCTGCACAATGGGATTTAGAGAAGTTTATAATAATTAAAGTTGATATTTAATCATACAATTTTAATGATTTTAGAAAAATAACATTTATTTAAGAGGGAAAGGAACATGAATTGCAGTTTTGCACATATTTTTAGCTATGCAATTGCCCGAAATGGACTTGCACAAGAAGTTTTTAATAAACTTATTTATAATGACATACAATTAACTCAAGGATTTCACATAGAATATAATTACTTTAGTTGGGTATCCGTTGTTTTTTATCAAATTTTTAAAGAGTTCGCCGATTTTTTTTTTTTTTTTTTTTTGAATAAATAAACATTACTACATGTTCTTTTAATTCTATTCATTTGATTAAAAATGGTATTTAAATAGATATTTTTAGGAACATTAGAATTCTAAGCAATTAGTTTATTTATATTAAAATTAAAATCATTTCTGTTATCGTTCAAATCAACTAAGCAGATATTTTCTTCTTTTATAATACCCAAATCGAAAAAATTAAAATTAATATTATCATCATGATTACGAAGCAAGATTAATTCCTCGGGGTAAATGCTATTTAATAAAATTGTACAACCCTGAAAATTAAAGATAATTAAATCATCAATAATCTAAAAATAAATTTAATATTAGGAGAATGATTTTTTCTCTTCATAATAGTGCAAAAACAAGTTAGCTAAGAGAGATACGAAATTAAATCCTTTTGGTATTCCATCGATTTGAATAAAATTCTTTTCCATTGTAAAGGTAGTCATTAAAGAGACAAAATTAATTAGAATTTCTCAATGATCAAAATCGCAATTAAGGATATTTTTAAAATCATAGTAATAATTCAAAAAGACATCCTTTAGTTTAGAAAGGGGAATGCTATTGAAAAGATCCTGGAAATCAAAAGTTGCAATAGAATTAATTTCATTATCTTTAATATATTCTAAACTCGGGTGATTATTAGTAATAATTCAAGAAAAACCTTCTTTAATAATATTGTTAATAATTAATATTAAAGTAGTTAGAGAAAATGGAAACCACTATGTACATATTTTTCCGGCATTGTGCTTGAAATTTTTAAAAGGAAAATAAAGGCAGTTAAAATCTAGAGATTTTAGTTTCGTTTCGCATTTTTCATCTTCTTTAGGATATTGAAACTTTTTTTTAAAATCGAATTGTAGACTTAGAACTATCCAAAAGAATTATATATTTAAATAAAAGTTTGTATATTCAAATTAAAAATTCTTATCTTTAATTCTTGTTTGTTCATTTTATGCACATAAGTCCGAAGGTGGTTGGAACCCATCAAGTAAATCAGAAAAAGAATTACCTTTATAATCCTTATTGTTAGTATCAGATAATCATGCATTATTACAATTTTAATGGTTCGATAGGGAAACGTTAAATCTTTCATTTTAAATTACAAAATATATTACGATAAAATTGTAAGTTACTTTGTTTTTCTTTAAACCCATAGAAATAAGCTAAAAAATTAGTATATACAATAAAAATCAAATATAAAAACGTACTTCCCCTTAATAAACACGTTTTTCATCAAATTTAGGTTTTTGATCTTCAAAATATTCCCCAGAAGTTTAGAATAGAAAAGAGGTCGAAATTCTGTGCATCGTAATGATGCTCCCCCTCCCCCTTATATATTTCCTTTAAATTTGAACTAAATGGAATATTATTTTTATGTAAAGAAACAAAAAAGTTACAAAAGTGCAATAGTAACTAAAAACACATTTAGAAAATCAGCACAGATTAATTTCTTTTGTTCATATTTGTCACACAATTTTCGCATATTTCGCAAAATAAATAAATAAATAAAATTGAGGATAAAAACTTAATTTCTAAGAAGAAATATTCTGAATTAATATAATAAATAAAAACTGTTTTACACTAATCTTATTTTTCCAAATATGGCCATGGCTACTGTACCAAGGGTATTGTTAAAAAAATCCATAAAAGATATGATAAAAAATTGCTAAAAGAATTACCTAAAAAAAAAATATTATTTGAGCGGGCATAAAATGTTTTTTATAGGAAGGTAATGTAATATTATTATTAAATATTTCAAATAGTTCTAAGAATTTTCTATAATTACGGTTTATTGAAACCAAAATAGGCTATTATGTAACCAAAATACTACGTTAAACCTAAGTTAATTAAAAAGTCGTTTCTTAAATTTTGCACTCAAGCGGCAATTAGTTGAAAATATATATATATATATATATATATATATATATATATATATATATATATATATATATATATATATATATATATATATATATATATATATATATATATATATATATATATATATAAAAGATAGAGATTAAATGCACGTTTACAGAAAAAATTATTTAAAATTCATATGATCAAATATAATCCAAACATATAGATCGACAAATATATAATTATTAATAGAACAAATTTTTGCCTTAGAGGTAATACGTTTACACATTTGATGATGCACACACATTTTTTTTAAAATTTAAATATTGTCTGGGGTCATAAGTAAGTTTAAAATTTTAAGCGGTTAAAAATTTATCCAATCGAGAACCTTTACATTAAAATGCAACTTCAGTTTACAAGCAACAAATAATTAATACATAAAATAAAGGATTTAACCATCGATATTTTTTTGACAAAGCCATTATCCAAATAAATCTTTCCAAAATGAATTGAATTTAATTAGTTTTAAAATTTTCTATTAAAAAAAGGAGAAATATAAATCTTTTGAATATTTTGAGGAGAGAGGGCTTTTTGAATTTTTATAAAAATGCATATGTTTCATAAATAAACAAGATCAAATTTTTCTATAAGATGTTTATTATTATTTTTTACTTATTTTCTTAAAATAAAGGGAATTAATTAATGAAAAAAATTATTGTTGTTATTGTGCTGCTTTAATAGATAGTTATAAAATACATATTATAGCTTCAATGATATTTTGTTTATATTTTATTTTAATTGTAATGGACAAATATATAAATAAAGGTCACTTTATATGAACCCTTTTAAAAACAGTTTTTTCAAGTATAATTTATAACTACCAAAATAGGTCTATAGCAGGCAAAAGATTAAAAAATTTTGTGTACGAGATGCTTTGAAATTAAAAAAATACTAAGTAAGGTTTTGATAAATTACACAACTCTTTTCTTTTTCTCAATTTGTAAACAAAAGGATTATTTAAACTTGAGCTTAAGTTATTAATTTAAAATTAAAATTGTGTGTGAATAATATTTCTGTGACTTAAAAGCAAAAAAAAAATCAGTTTGAACAATTAACCGGTACGTTCCTTAATCTATTCATTCAATAAATAAATACATTAAAAAATTAATTAATTAATTAAAAATAAATAAATTGAACTTTTATGAGTGTTTAAACCTAAAATCTATCTGTTAATGAATGAAAAGAAATCTATTTCTGGGTAGTTGGCACTCTTAACTGAGCCAATGCTACGTAATTTACAGAAAAATATTTACATATTGCAATAATTTTTCAGGAAACTTATAAAATTATGTTTCCAACATTTCAAATTTTAACATTCGTTTTTTTTCCCATTAAGGCATTGTTTTTAATAATAATGATACAATAACCAGCATTTAATTACACAAAATTCACTTTTTGTTATCAAAATATCATTGTGCATATTAAATGTTTTTTTTATAAAAAAAATTATACGCAAAAACAAAATATTATAATGTAGTAAACGCCCCTCTCAATCTACATATACAGAGATGCAAACTTGCTCTGCTCCGTGTAGAAAAATATTTTTTATGGAGTGCAAAAGTTATATTTATTGTATGATTCTTTATTTATTTAATGTAAAACCATTTTCTCCCTCTACGTATAAATAATAAATAACTGAAAAAAATCATGTGAAACATAATTTTGTTCCAGGTGAGAATTATAAATTTTATCAGAATTATCTTAAATCCTGCAAGGTTTCGTTTTTAACTATCACTCAATAAAATATTTTAAAGAAAGTGGAGCAGTTGGCATTGCTAGAAAATATATCGATCGCTACAAAATATAACGCGAACTAATAAAGTGAGTATGATGCAATGCAATGATTTGAATAAATAAGAAATGATTACTTATAATTTAATCCTTGATTATAAGAAAATCCTTGTAATACTTTTTTTAAATTACACTTATGACTGTCTTTTTTTTTTCATAAAAAAAGAATAAATGAGATAGGGTGTATTCATTGTTAAGTCTTACCATTGGTTTAAACAAGGCACAGGCACCTCCTATTTTTAGTATTTAAATGTTATGTGACAGTGATTCCCACCATGTGTGGCAAAACCTTCCTTTTTGGAAGGATTTACGCCAATTTACAGCAAGGGTTCTATTTGTATAATCAATAAATTCGAAAGCCGCTTTTCAAAGTGATTTTCACCCCTGATAAAATTTAAGACCTCCAAGCATTTTAGATAATTGGGCTAAACTGGACAGGGACACCCCGTGGTTTTCACATTTCTCTGCCCTCTGTCACCACCAAAGGGCTATTCTCTGCCTGCAGGTGTTCTATTCATCCCCGGATAATTGCCCTTTTACATCCTGGTAATGTGATATGAAGAGATGTTTATCTTGTCTTTTTGCTTGACTGGAAAAAGGATCATTGGAAGTTTTTATTCTGCATTCTAAATGATTCGTTACAATGTTTTTTTTTTTTTTTTAAATTTTATTTTTACTTAAAACAAACAAAATATCAAAATATTTTGAAAAATTGTAAAAAGGAAAGAAACGTTGGTGTTGATTGATTTTGCGCCTTTTTCAAATAATGCGCCCGTGGCTCTTGCCCGGCCTGCCATACCCTAGATACGCCACTGAGTTAGTCCCACTGAAAATAATCTACAAGAAACGATATCAAATTGCTACAAAGAAAAAACTAAGAGGTAAGAAAACGAACATGCGAGATTACGATGTCCTCAAAACTCTGATTCTGATTCTACAGCTCACCAATCAAGGCCATTTCAACATAACGAATCGAACATCGTTCCACAGCGAGACGGTATCGGAACGTAAGAGAAGAATCTTATATCGCTATATCGTTTTCTTATATCCTTGCGTGTCTTATATCGCTATATCGTTTCGCGCTCGTTGTCTTTACTCGACGGCCTAAATCAGATTTCTGATGTATCGCCTTGAATGAAAGTCGCTGTATCGTCTTGCCGATATATGCGTTAAATCGATATGTCTCGACACATCGATTTACAGCCCAGTCCTAATTAAAACATATAAAAAATATAAAAATACTAAAAAGAATAAAATAATTAAAATAAAATAAAGAACAGTTTTATGAGCAATCTAAGCTGCGCAAAATATTTAATTTCATGAAGAACAATAAACTGGAAAATGTTAATAATTGTTCATATAGAATTTCATAATTGTCTGCTAGCGTTCAATTAGTTTGTTATTAAAACTTTTTTATGTTTTTCATTTGTGTTTAATGTAAATTGAAATTATTTTCATTCAAAGAGTCTTTCAAAATGTAATTTTATTCCTGTATTTAAATTACAAGTAACTTTGATATCTGGGTTGTGTACAAAAATACAAAAAGGGGCCAAAAATTTTTTAGAGCATTTCACAACATTTACTTTGATAGGCTATATATCAAAGATGATAAAAAAATTATTGATTTTTAAAAAATGATTTCATTGCTGTAATGAACATTTTGCATTGAAATGCTAATATCAAGAAATCTGGCAAACGTTTTCGTGGTTTTCCTTAGCTTAGAATATTATCGCAGAATTTAGCATAGTTAGCATCGCAGAATTTAGAACTTATCGCTGAATTTATTTACTACAATAGCTTTTATAAGTATGCTTTTATTCTGATACTTAACTTGCAAGTTACTTTGATTCCTGGATTGCGTAAAAAAATATTAATACACTGGTTATCATAAATTAAGGAAAAATCACAAAAATAGCGATAACTCTTTCAAAAGTAAGCCAAACCGTGCAAAATTTGCATATGTTGTCCACTAAGAGTAGCTGAGTAAAATTGCAATATGCAAATTAGTGGCGCTGCACTCGGCTTACGTCATCTGCCTGGAGCATAAAAGTCCAAGTTTGAGAGAAAGCACACAAATTTTACTGTGATTGCGACATTGAAAATCTGAGATAGCCAATTCGTAATAATGACCTCTAGGCATCATTTGCCTGAAGAACTACGATGGAGAGCCATCGGGAGACTAGAGGCAGGGCAGAGTCAATCAGAAGTGGCCAGATGGCTAAATGTGAGTCCATCTGTGGTTCATAGACTTTGGAGGCAATTTCAAACCACAGATTCGGCATCTAGGAGGTTCAGTCAAGGACGGCCAACTGTTACGACCAGTGCCGATGACCGATATTTGACATTAAGTGCACGCAGGAATAGAACCGCTACTCCGACACATCTTAGATCCTCTCTTGCTGCAGCCACCGGAAGGTTGGTGTCAACGTCAACTGTGCGCAGAAGGCTCCACGAAGGTGGTCTGTATGCGAGACGACCAGCCATTTGCGTGCCGCTCACATCACGCCATAGGAGAGACCGTTTGCAGTGGGCCCGACAACATGTCCACTGGACGTCAGATTTTTGGAGGCCTGTTCTCTTTACGGATGAGTCCAGGTTTAGTCTAGAAAGTGACAGTAGACGTTATTTGATATGGAGAGAACCTGGGACCCGTTATCATCCATCAAACATCCGTGAAAGAGATGCATACGGAAGAGGCAGTGTCTGTGTTTGGGGAGGCATATCCTTAGGAGGGCGCACATACCTCCATGTCTTTCCAAGGGGAACCGTGAATGCTCAGGTTTATCGAGACAACATCCTTGATGCTTATGTGCGCCCATATGCCGGGGCAATTGGTGATTGCTTCCTGTTACAGGACGATAATGCAAGACCACACAGAGCTCGCATTGTTGATGATTATCTTCAACAGGAAACAATTACTCGCATGGAGTGGCCAGCTCGATCCCCGGACTTGAATCCTATCGAGCACGTTTGGGATGCTCTAGGGAGGCGTGTATCTGCCATCAATCCGCCCCCTCAGACCCTTGCCACGCTTGCAACTGCTTTACAAGAGCAATGGCTCTCACTTCCTATTGAACTGATAGACCGCATAATTGAAAGCATCACACATCGCTGTTTGTGCTGTATTGCTTCTAGAGGCAATCATATTCCATATTAAAGGTACTTTTTCTATTGCAAACCGATACTTCCAATTTGTTTATTTTATACATGTGCTAATTTCTATACTACTATTAATGTCTGATAATTTCTTTTTATGTTGTTTAATACCTTACTATGTGTTGTATATTGTGGGTAAGTTTCATAAAATTCCATGTGTAATTTCTTGAGTTATCGCGATTTTTGTGAATTTTCCTTAATTTATGATAACCAGTGTATAAGAAGAGTGTTTCAGAATATTCACTAAGATGACAGATTGTTTTTCGAAGATGATAAAAAATTATTGATTATAAAATAAAATTTCACTGCGATAATCAACATTTAAGTTGGAAACCTACTACCATTCAGCAATTCAAAAAAAAATTTCGTGGTTTTCCTTCAAATGTAACGCAAATTTGATTATTTTAATTTAAATCTTCATTAAAATTAACTATTCTTATAACTTTCTTGAATATGATTGTATTCGGATACTTAAATTGTTAATTACTTTGATTTCTGAATTGAATTAAAAATAATAAGGATGTTCGTTACATTCACAAAGATGATAAGCTTTACAAGGATGAAAAAAAATTATTGGTTATTAAAAAATAATTTCTTTAAGATAATCAACATCTTGCTAGAATCTTATTACCAATAAAACCGATTTTTAAAAAAAGCTTTTTCGTGGTTTTCCTAAGCATTTAACGCAAAATTTGATAGTTTTAATTAAAATAAGTTATTTTTATAGCAATTGTACCTCGATACTTAAAATCCAACTTACTTTTATTTATAGGTTGAGTAAATAAAAAGAGATTTATGTTTTGTTCAGAAAGATGGTACCCTACGTATTAAGGATAATAATAATAAAAAAATGGCTGTTTATAAAAAATATTTTCATCGAGGGGATGATGAACCACCACTTATCACCAAGCTACTAAAAAAAAAAAAAAAAAAAAAAGTTTTGTGGTTTTTTCTTTGCGTGTAACGCAAACTGTGATTATTTTGATATAATATTAATTAAAATAAACTAATCTTTTAACTTTTATTCCGATATAATTTTATTCCGATGCTTAAATTGCAAGTTATTTTATTTTTTTTGCCAATAAAGGCAATCTGAAAAACATTTTCGTTTGTTTTTCTTAGCGTGCAGCGTGAAATTTGATCATTTCAATCTTGATTACAATTAGTTATTTTTATAACTTCCTTAAATATGGTTTAATTCCGATACTTAAATAGCGAGTTACTTTGATTTTCGGGTTGAGTTAAAAAGTACAAAAATATGAAGAACATCTCCTTATATTCACAAAGAAGTCTCTCAAAGATGCTAAAAAAATGATTCATTATAAAAAAAATTCATTGCGATTACTGAGCTTTTACATGGAATGAAGCAATCTTAAAGATATTTTTGTGGTTCCCCCTTATGTGTAATGCGAAATATGATTGTTTTCTCAAACTTTTATTCAAGCAAGAAAAGAAAAAAAATAATAATTTATACCACTACTAACCACTTCAAAAACCAGAGTAAATACTTTATTATAGAACTGATACGCCAAGAATTTGGAATTATGAAAAACTTGCCGATATATTTTGATTCAATAAGATGGTTTATTTTCTGCTTCCCTTTTTAAAATTTTTTTTAAGGTGAAAAATGAGAACTTATTACACCTTCTGACTCTTATAAAATATATATGAAATAAACATGAACTTTTTATACAGTGATAAAATTCAAAAACTTAAGTACTCGGATTCCTGTGATTTTATTATTTTACTAACAACTTATTCTAGTATATTATACTGAAATAGTATCTGATATATTGAAATGTCTGATATCTGATATATCTGGAGGAAAAAAAAATTCTAACCAAATATTCTTTAAGTTAGAAAAAGACAAAAAAAGAAAAAAAAAACTCTGTTGATATTTTTGAAATATACTTGGCTTTCAAAACAACGCCTTAAAAATTTTGTTCTCGATAAAATTAATTTCAGATGATTTTAATCCTTCATCTCTAATTAACCTTTTAAAATGTCAAATATCAACAGACCCCTACCTATTCATAAATTGTCTCAAACAGACAATTATCTAGAATTTCCAGGGGAATTTCTTTTAGGTAGGGGGAGATTCTTGTAGACATTTTCTATTTATTTTTTTTTCGGTGGTTTTGTCAAGAAAATTTCTCTGACATACAATTATTCTAAATCTTCTCTTACGTATAAGCTCTCACAGTGTTATTCCATCATTATTTAAACTAGATATTTCCAGTTCAAAATTTTGTTAAATATAAATAATTCTGTTTACTTTTATATTTTGTTTCATTAATTGTTTTAACTTAAATTATTAGTCGTTATTTTTTTTAAATAAAGCTTTTATAAAGTTTTTGTAATAAAGTTTATCGTTGGATAACAAGAAGACTGAGATCAGGGTTGTTCAATAATTACCAGGGTAAGTGCGAAAAGAAAAGACAATTGGTTTTTTTTTCATTGCTTTTTATAACAAATCAACTCTAGTTATTAAGTTTATAATAGAATAATATTTATATTTCCATCATTTCTATATTCTGCACTTTACATTTTTTAAAAACATTATTAGAAGAGAGAGATAATGTACTAAGGTGTTGAGTTACTCAACCACAATATAAAAAAATACTACTATATACTTTATTAACTCTAATTTACTCAAGTACTATTAACTATATCATTAAAAAATTAAAATGTTCAAATCATTATTTTAATCAACATTACTTTCATGTAGTTAAAATGTATACTAATCCAATCAGCTTTCTTCATAACACTCATTTGGGTCACCTAGAAATATCTATTTCTGTACTGAGGGACCAAAACTGAATTTTCAACAAGACTGACCTGGCAGTCGTAACAATACTCAGGTCAGAACTGTTAAAAATTCAGTCAATGCAGGAGCATTATTTCCACATGTAACTGATAACAACCTAGAACAAAACTAAACGCATTACAACTGAATATACAAAACACGACGCACAATTTGTGTTACAATACAACTTGTGCTTTTCAATATTATTCTAAATTTTAAAAATATCATTTATAGTAGAAATGTTATCATAGCAGCACCAAACAAATAATAAAATATGTAAACAGAGAACTTTAACACATGTAAGCTAATTTGTAAAACCAATCATATAATAAAATGTAAATCAATATTTTTATTTTAATACCATTTAAGCATATTCATACAAGGAAAGTTGATAATTTAAATGGTTACTTTAAAATAACGGTGCAAAATGTTATTAATTTAACCTTTTACTCATAAGAAATAAAAAAGTGTCCTTTCAAATAATATTAATGAAAATTCAATGCACATAAGTAATTAAACAAATTACACATAACTCCCACTTCATACATACGGGCACACTGAGGTTATTGAAGGAGCTTTAAAATAATGTATTTTATGAGTTGATGACAAGAAAGTCAACCTATAACAAAACAACACATCATTACATTACAATTGTTACATATTTATGCTTTCTATCAACTATTCAAATTTTATTCTAGTCCTTTCATATTATTCCAAACTATAATATAAATTTTCAAAATGTCACTTATAGTAATGTTCAATAAACAGAACCTCACAATAAAGAAATGTGAACTATACAATATATTAACTCTAATTTACCCTAGTACTATTAACTACATCATGAAAACAAATTAAAATGCTTAAAACATTACTTTTAAGTAGTTAATATGTATACTAATCTAATCCGCTTTCTTCATAACATTAATATTTTTATTTTAATACCATTTAAGCATATTCATACAAAGAAAGTTGATAATTTTAATGGTTACTTTGAAGTCACGGTGCAAAATGCTATTAATTTAACCTTTTACTCATAAGAAACAAAAAAGTGGTTTCCATTCAACCTTGTTTTATTAAAGTTATGTAAAGTATTTGTCATTCATATTTTCTTTCAAATAATATTCAGTACACAGACACAAATAACAATCTTTATAAGTAACAAAAAATTTTTTTGCTGTAAATAAAAACACAGATCCGACAATAATGCTATGAAAAGTGATTAAAATGATACCTGCAATATTACTGATTTCAGTAGTGAGGTAGCTGCAATGTATGGCTAGCAAGTAAAAATGTTGACACCAAGAGCTAGTTTATATTAATTCAGCAAGCGGTGCAATACTAAAATCTCTTTGCATGGAAAAAAATATTATTCCGGCTGGCATTCAAGACAGTGCGTTAGTGGCTGCCTCTGGGAAATTGTATCATTCTTAGCTATCGTATGTGAGCTGTATGCACAAGGCAACGGATATGCAATCCAATTCAAAGCCAATCATCATCATGAAATTTCAATCAAGATGGCGAGCTAGTTAAGACTAGATATATCGATAAGACTAGATAATCTAAGAGATCATTGAATTCATTATATTCATTTATCACAATGGATAAAGGAAATACAAATTTTCCTTCGGAATACAAAAATAAATCTAGTGGAACTGAATTTCGATCATCCAATCCTTCGTGTTCCAATAATCACTGGCAAGGAAGGCCAGGAGATATGAAGAGGACGCAAGGTAAGAAAAGGGAACGGAGCCCTGAGAAAGAATGTAAGAAAGATAATCCTCACTCTAGAAATCTGACAAATATTAAAAAAGAAGAAAACTCCAATGAAGAAGAGCAGGTAAATTCAAATTCTAGTATTCAGCAGCAGTTTCAGCCATCTCATCTTACGATCTCCTCTCAACCATCGCTTCAATCTAACACGCAGCAACCAACAATTCCTACTATGGCTCAATCTTTTTCTGCTTACAGTTATGGTGTTCCAGAACAATATAACGTTGACCCGAATCAACGATCTTATTCTATGATGACTCCTTTTAACATGTATGCTGCAATGAATCCTCAGTGGCCTGGTAACCAAATGGATGGCATGGGAATGCCTCCGAATACAATGCAAGCTTCTACTACACTTCCTGTTAGCTCAGGCATGGATATGATGCCTAGTACAAGTGCTGGTATTAATCCTTATGCAGCCTATATGCCCATGACAGGTGATATGTATGGTATGATGGGAAACTATTTACCATATCCTATGTATCCCCCAGACAACTCTATGATGATTCCTCCAGTAAAGGAAACTATCACTTTATCCTCTTGTGTTCTTTATCCTCCTCATCCAGGGCAACATATTAAGACAAGAGAAAGACACCCAGGTTGTAAAACTGTGTTTGTTGGAGGCTTACCGGAAAAAATTTCCGAAGAAATAGTCCGTGAGATCTTTAGTAGATGTGGTGAAATAAGTACTGTTCGAATGAGTAAAAAGAATTTTTGCCATGTGCGGTTTATTGCAGAAGCTTATGTAGATGAGGCAATGATGTTATCTGGCTATAGATTAAAAATTGAAAATAAAGACGAAAGCGCTTATTCTGGAAGGCTTCATGTTGATTTTGCTAAAGCAAGAGATGATGAGTATGAATGGGAATGTTTGCAACGAGCATTACAAAGAGAAGCTCGTCATAGAGAAAGAATGGAGCAAGAAGCTTCGAGACCTCCAACGCCACCACCGGTTGTTCATTATTCTGAGCATGAAGCAAATCTGTTAACTGATAAACTTAAGAGCAAAGAACATTTCAAATCTGCTACTCATGTTTTGATTACTTGGTTAGAAAGAGGAGAATGTAACAGGAAAACTTGTGGAAGTTTTTATTCCATGATTCAGTGTACAAATAGTCATGTGAAGACATTGTTAAATGAGAAAGTTAAGTTAGAAGAAAAAATGTCCGATGCCAAGGGGCAGATGCAGCAGAAAATGACATCTATTTCTTTATGTTTCAATGAGATATACAAGGTTTTTGAGACAATTCAAAGCTTACCATCTTTAATGGATAGTTTCACAAAAGCGCAAAGAAAAGAAATTGAGATTATGAGGGAAAAAACATTGGATATCATCAAAACCCATTCCAGAGAATTAGTTGAAGAACGTGTTGAAGATGAAATGGAACTAAGTGAAGGAGAGGAAGAAGAGCAAAAATCAGCAGATATCTCTGAAAATACCAAAGGCGTATCGAAAGATGAAGTTCGGAAACTTCGTGAAGAAGTAGAGGAGTTAAGGAATCGCTATCAAAATGCTGTTGAAAAAAATGCTACATTGAAAATAAAGATGGAATCAACTTGTAATACATATGCTCAAATTCTGCAAGAAAAGAAAGAAGAAGCTATAGCAAAACAAGCAGAGTTATCTGAATTAGAAAAATTTAAAGAAGAATTTGTAGCTACTCAAGGTCTTAACACCGCTTCTAGCCAATCACATGATGTTAGATCCAGTTCTGTAGATGAAAGCGGTAATAATATGAGCACTATTACTCAACATGAGATGTGTTTAATTGCTTTGATTGCGACGTTCTTGAATGTCCATCCCTTTGGAGCTAGTATTGATTACATATGCTCATATTTAATCAAGATTGATTCAAATGTAAATGCAGGAGATATAGAAAGCTTATTGGAAAGGTTTCCAAATTTATTCAAAAAACACACTTCTGGAATTGGAGCTACTTTGGTGAAAAATTGGAAATTTTTAGGCTTCTCTTCAATGTCTAATTAAGTTTTTTTTTTTTCATTTAATGTTCATCTTTTTTTTCACCTACCTTTTATTTCCTTTAGTTTTCATTTCTTACCCTATCATTTAGCTATTACACTTGTGTAATATATCACTTATAACTTAATATATTTATATATAATAAGCATCTTCAGAGCCCGATAATTATATTCCCTATTATCCAAACTAACTTCTAAATGATTCTGCTGAATTCTACTTTTTTTTTTACATCCAAACAAAGAGCCATATATTAAATATATTTCAGGATTAAAATCTGACAATAATTTAACTTTGATGAAATCTTAATATTTCTAATAAAAATTTATTGTATATTATGATCTTAATAGCTACTTTTTTTTATTTATTTATCTTTGCATTTAGTTCTTAAAATTCTTATTTCTTGATAATTTGTTAATGTATCCTTGACATTATTACTTATGGATAATTCATAATGTTTGCTTAAAATCATATTTCACTTTCCTTTAATGGCAGATATTTAGAAATTTTTTTTCTACTATAATAGTAAATAGAATAGTTAAGGTTTTAATTTCAGTGATCGTACTTTGTAAATCATATGTAATAATCGTGTGATATTAACTTATCAATTATTATGCGTTTATTTGATAAAATTGTTAACATATAAAGACTTCATGTAAGTTGGCTATAAAATCTAAAGACGAAAAAATTAGCAAATTTTTTTTGCATGTTTTTTCATTTTGTAATGTCTTCTAAAATAAAGCTACTTTTACTTACAATCATTTATCGATATTAGCCTATGACAGTTATGCATAATAGGGAGTAATATTTAATTTAATCAAATTTTCTATATCGTGTAATGTAGGGGTGCACAACCTGCGGCCCGCGGGCCAAATGCGGCCCGCCAACCCTCAATGTGCGGCCCGCTACCGCAATCTAAACAAAATGAAGAAAAAAAATTAAATTTTTTTTTAAATAAAAAAAAAATTCGGAAATTTGAAATTTACGCATTTAAGTTTTTGACGCACCCAATTTCACTGAATGTACTTTTCGATCGCTTTTTTTCGATGGTTACCTCTACAGATTTAGGCATAGTTTTGAAAATACCATTATTTTGAACACATCATTATTACGATATACGAGTTTCTAATTTTAGTTATTACTTTTGACTCTCTTTGAGTGCTCCGATTTTATCGTAAATTCAATGACTTTCCGGTAGTTATTGCTGCCCATTTTCACGTATTTTCTGAAATCGCGATTTTTAAAGAGTTATGAAACGCTTTATTTGTGCAAACTTCATGAAAAATCTAATCTTTTTCGGCAGTTGTTGCTACGCATTTCCGCATGGTTTTTAAAATTTTGATATTTTGGCACGATATTATTACGAATCGCGATTAAATAATCGCTCATTTAGATAACCATTTTTTGACGTGGTTTATTTGTGCCAATTTTATTGCAAATCAAATTATTTTTCAATCGTTATTTTGGCAATTATTGTTACACATCTCTACAAGGTTTTGAAAGTCCGATATTTTTTATATGCTATTTTGATACTTTAATTTCGCATTTAAATACATAAAATTTTGACGCGTTTTATTGACACCAATTTCACCGCAAATATAAAGGTATTTTGATAATTTCCTTTGTAGTTATTACTACGCTTTTTACCCGTGATTTAAAAAAAATTTATATTTTTCATATAATTTGACAGCACGCGAGTTTTGAATCGCGCATTAAAATAATTACTTTTTATGTGCTGTATTTGTGTCGATTTTTACATAAATATAAAAGGTTTTTCGAACGTCTTTTTACTTGTAATTTAGAATATCCTGATATTTTAGCACAATATTACAACTCTTAAAATTCGATACTGTTTTAATTTTTTTTTGGAACTTAAAAAGTAATTACGTATTTTAGCAAAATCGATACCTTCCTAAAAAGAATAAAAATGAAAAATAAAAACAAGTTGTGTACATTTATATTAAACGCGTTCCCCTTTGCTAAAAAATAATTCAAAACACGTATATTTCTTTAGTCCCATGAACAAGTGCAAGTTAACATCACACACTCAACCTATTCTTTTTGTTGTTACATGATTTAAAAATCACATGTCGAGATTCGTATTTATACATTTCAAAAATCATACGTTTTAATTCTTCGCGTAATTTAAAATTCACACATCGTAATTCGTATTTACGCGATCTTAAAATTGCGCAGCGCATTTCGTATTAAAAATAACGAGATTTAAAAATCATCCATCGCGATTCATATTCACGCGATTTAAAAACCATATATCGCGATTCATATTCACACATTTTAAAAATCATGCGCTGTGAGTAGTCTTTTCGCAATTTAAAATTGTACACCTCAATTCGTATTCACGCAATTAGAAAATCACACATTGCGTTTTATATTTGCGCAATTTAAAAAGCACACATAACAATTAGTATTTAGGCAATTATAAAATAACACATCGCTATTTGTATTCACGCGATTTAAAAACCATATATCGCGATTCATATTCACACATTTTAAAAATCATGCGCTGTGAGTAGTCTTTTCGCAATTTAAAATTGTACACCTCAATTCGTATTCACGCAATTTGAAAATCACACATTGCGTTTTATATTTGCGCAATTTAAAAAGCACACATAACAATTAGTATTTGGGCAATTATAAAATAACACATCACTATTTGTATTCACGTGATTTAAAAATATGGAAATGAAGAACACCATCTAGGAAGAATTCCAAAAGTGATTAAGTTTTTTGCCCTAATTTAATACTACCCACAACAACAGCTTCTGTCATAAGACTGTTTTCCAGAATAAATTTGGCCTATTCAAAATTACAGAGCAGTCTTTTAACAAATTCATTTAATGGCTCGAAAAAGCATGATCAAGTGAATCACATGATCAAGTGAATAAAATTATCCCAATATTTAAAATTTTTTCAAATTACACGATAACCATTAAGAAAATTTTTTAACCATTTTCTTATGCTATACTTCCACCATTTCATATCATTCATGATTGTACGTTGGGAAATGATTTGTATGTCATTAAATTTTAACAGTAAAAAATATAATCAAAATAAGTTTCGTTAAGTAATGTAAATGTTACTAATTGTTTATGCATATGTGTATTAATTGTAAATAGAAAGTGTCATGTTAAAAAAATACTCGCCATAAAAATTTTAAACAAGTATCTTAATAGTTTTTTATTATTAAGGAAAATAGTTTATTCAAGATTAATGCTTTCTTTCTGTCTTCCCTCTCTCTGCCCCTGCTTCCTATCATTAATTTAAAATAAATGTTTTAAAGTTTAAGTATATTCCCCTTCTAAATGCTAAATCTTATTTTCCGCAGATGGGGTTTTGTTTCAATTTTTATCATTTTTAACCCTATAAACTTTCTTTAAATCAAAGTATTTAACTTGTATTTATTTTAATAACTAGAAAATTTTTTTAAAATTTATTTCTATGAACAAATTTTTTTAAGTTAAAATTTATGTTAAAATGGACTTATGTATTATGTAATATGACTTTTAAAAAACATGTATTTTCCCATAGTTTTTTAATTATTTCAATTTATCTAAATTTTCTTCTGATTAACTGATTCTGTTTTTTCTTAGAAGGCTCAGTTTTTTCTTAGTTTAGAAGTTTTTAACGTTAAACATTTAAAAGTATTTAATTTTATGCTAAGATATTACAAGGTTAACTTAGAAAAGGAATTTAGTGGTTAGAACAATGTTTTTATAACAATTACTACCTAATATTGCTATGAATATGTTTGTCTAAATACTTTGGGTGTTCCCTTTGGCATGCGGCCCTTCGTTAGTCAATCTGCTGCGCATGTGGCCCTTCACTCAAAAAGGTTGTGCACCCCTAGTGTAATGGCAAAAATAGAGAATCGGGAGTATCATTTTCTGTCGTTATTTATCTTTAGTTTTTTAATCGTTTCTTGGAGAAAAAATTTATACTTTCATTTTTGAGTCGTTATGCCCCAATTTTTTTAAATCTCAATGTACTGTTTTGTCATTATTATTTTATCAATTTATTTTTATTTATGTTTATTTTGTGATTTCATCCTTTTTTAGAAAAAAGGTATATTAGTTCATAGAATATTTAGTTTCACAACTTTAATTTTTTATATATTCATGGAGTTCATGAAAATTTAAAGTAAGAATTTGATGAAATCTTAGGAGCTCTCAATTTTCAAACTCAGGAACAAGTAAATATTTTATAAAATCATTTTTTGAATTAATGCATAAATTTTGAATTAAGTTTTAATATGGTTGAAAAAGTAAATATATATTTTCTTTTCTAAAAGAAAAGAATAAATACATTTACAGAATACAGTTAAAATTTCTGAATCTTATTTATTCTTTCTTTTTTTTTCATTATCTGGATCTCTGACCTTTGGACTTTGTTAGGTAATTTTTCTCTTTTTTTTTTATTACCTAACAAATATCTCTAAAAAAAAGTGCACATTCTGATTTGAACATACTACGAATCTAAATAGTGACTCCTGAACAGAATCTATCACAGAGTGAGTGACTTCAGATTCGTGAAAAATGAAAACAATTTCAGCATTTACTGTTATTAGGTAAAATACACACCGGAATTTCAGCATTTACTGTTTCTAGAAAACTCTTACCAAAATTTTAGCATCCACTAGGTAATTCAATTTCTTTTTAAATCTGAATCTTCTTAGTATGATATGAAGAGTACTGGTAACTTTTTGTCCTTCGACAGCTAACATTCCGTAAGTTATTTTTTAAGTTTAAAGCTTTTTTTGATAACAAGGACAGAAAATAGTGAGCATTTTGATTTACTACTGTGCTATTAAGTATGAAGCGAAAAAAGACTTACCTGTCTTAAAAGTAATGTAAGTTACCTGTCTGTAAAGTAATGTAACTTACGTCTCTGTAAGTTATTTTTTAAATTTAAAGCTTTTCTTCACAACAAGGACAGAAAACAGTGAGCATTTTGATTTACTAAGGTGCTTTTAAATGTAAAAGGACAAGACTTACCTGTCATGTAAAGTAATCATTAAGCCTTAGTTAAATTGTTTCTTCTTGTGCCAAACTGAGTCTACATTGATGTCAGTAAACTTCTACATGTTTCCTCCTGTTTGAACTGTTTCCTGCTTGTTATAGGTAAGGATGTTTCTTATACCTCTAATTTGTGTTTTATATATAAAGTACTGTTTTCATGACTTTTTCAGTTTTTAATATAAGGACTGGTAAGTATTAAAGCTATTTAGATTACTTTATACCATTGATCACAAGTGCCAATTCATGGTGTTTAAAATTTATATTGAATAGGCAACATACATTTTTGATATTTATTTCAAATCAGGGTTGGGTTTTTGACATGACAGTGGTAAAAAACGTGTTTTTACCGGTAAAAACCGTCAAAAACCTACTGTTTTCTTTAATTTATGGCATATAGCGGACAATATATTATTTTCACCTAATTGCCTTTATAAATGAATGTTTTAAATGATTGCTATTGATTTTGCAACTATATACAAGTATTCTTATAGAAGGATATACATTCATACAGAAATATTGTGACATACTTATTGAAAATAGTGATACTTAACTTTTATCATTATAACTTGATTTGCAACAGATTCTAAATTTTGCACTTCTTAATTGTTAGAAATAAACAAACAAAAAAACTTGGAACTATTAATAAATTCAAAAATTAAAAAGAATTTAAGATTTGGCATTTCTTAAATATTCTAATAATTCTTAAATATTCTAAGCTAAACAAAACTTTAAAAACTTGTAACTACTAACAAACTCTAAGTCAGGAATGACTTGACATTCTTTAGTAATGTAATATTCCAAACAAAATGATGCTTGGAAATGTTGAAAATTTTGTTTAGTATCCTAATATTTTACTTCAAATTGTATGATTTGATATAATCATGTTGGAAAAATGCAAAAATCTGTTCTTAAATATCTTGTAACAATTTTTTTTCTAATTTTATTGCCCAAAAATGAATTAATTTTAAATCATAAGCAGTTAAACTCAAATTAAAATACAGTTTTATCAAAACTATGGGTTTTTGACAGTTTCTGACGTTTTTGACATTACGGTAAAAACCATGGTAAAAACCGGTAAAGACCATCATGTGTCAAAAACTTGCCAACCCTGTTTCAAATCAAAGTTAACTGTCGGAAAAATTAGCTTTTAATATTAGACTTTGTGACTATGGCTAAATATTTTTAATTGAATATATGATTTGAATTGAAATAAATGAATTAATAGTTTTATTATCATTTTCTCTTGCATTTCCTTTCAATTTTTTCCATAATTTGGTCAAAAATTAGATAATCTACACTGTTAGTGAGCCAATCTTTGTAATGAACTTTTTTTTCAACAGCTGCTACATCTGTTTTTATCAGAACCGAGAAAAAATAGTAAAAACCTAGCAAATACTATTAACTCATGATTATTTATTGGAAGATGGTGATTTATTATTTATGACTGATTCAAATATATTTCTATATCACTAAATATGAGGCATTATGAGATAATTAGTCACTTCACTAGTGCCTTGATAAAATTTTCTTTTTACTTTTACATAATTCAACAAAAGAATAATTTGAAAAATGTTTATATTATTTGGAATAACTTAATTAGCATTTATATTGAAAAGACGTTTATATATTGCCAAACAACTAAACGGGTCTGAATTTCTGAAAGGTAAAACAGAATTTTATTTTAGATTTAATTTTATAATCATTATACAAAAATAAATGTCAAACTGAATTTGTTTTATTAGTTATTTTTTTCTTTTAAAATTATACTTTAGTTTTCTATATTTAAGAGAAAATTATCTTAAATAACTATTTTCATAAAATTGTGTATTCTATACAGAATTAGGACCTAAAAATAATTGAAGTTTTTTTTTTTTTTTTTTTCAAAATTCTTTTTTGTCTTTTACAACATTCCAAATTTTTTTTCTTAAAATTCCAAAGACAAGATTGTGACAAGAATCTCTCGATAGACTCCTGATATGGTAAAAACATTTAATGAAAATAATGTCTTTTTTTTTATATATTTCAATAATTAAGATACAATAATTACTTATATGATCTATTCAGTCAAAACGAGATGGGGGTACGCAAAAGTCTTTCATTATGGCAACAGCCTTGACTGGTTCTACATTAGGGTGTTGTTAGTCATAGAATTAGGAGGTATGTTCAATTTTGTTTTAATTTTAAAACCAATTAAAAAGTTTTTAAGAGCTATATGGAACACAAAATTGCATTCAATATACTTTATAAAGTAAGCATTGTAGATATTGTAAAATGTATTTTGTAAAAATCAAAAGAGAGGAGTTTTGTGGAAGGCCAAAATATTGTCATAAAAACTGAGGTTGGGTATTCATATTCAAGTAATGCTATCACGAATATTATATGAAAATTAAATTTTTTTTTGAGAAATTTTTTTCCAAAGTTTTCAAGTTCTATAAAAAGAAGTTCATAATTTTTATGAACATTATTGACGATCTTTTTACCGAAGGTTTCTGTATTTAAGTTTTTCACGTCCGCTTCAAGATTATGATTTTGTTAAAATAATTTTGATTTTCAAAATTTTAAGTTTTTGTTACAAATTAACTATAAGAAGCCAGCTATTGAGCTTTTTGCGAATTAAGTCAGGAAGGTGCGTCTTTCGTTTTACAAAAGAGCACCACAGGGTTGAAAGTATATCTTAGCTCTGAATCTGTTAGATAGATGGCGTGAGGGGACTTCAATTTAGAAACTAAATTGTTTCATTGACAGCAACTGACCTTAGGACTTTTGATTCCACAGATTTTACTAGCATGTATATTGCATGGACTCTTAACGGAGTCAACGATTAAATCTCAGCCTCTCTGCGATGGAGTTTGGTTCTCTGACCACTGGGCTACTATGCTTGAATTATTTGGACTAAAGATTAAAAAAATTGGTAAATCTGAATGTCTATTAATGATATATTATACTACCTCAAAAAAATCCTCCCAATTTTTTAAAGTTAAAAGTACTTAATATTTATCAAATAGAAATTACGACAATATCGAAAACCAAACTTTAAGTGCCGAAAAACTCTGACTTATTTCTGTTGTAGCTGCAATATGTAGCTGTAAAATAAAAAACAAATAAATAATGAAAAGCATTACTAATGATAAAATGCTCTGTGATAGGGAGTAAAATGGATAATAAATAGGAGCTATCTATGCTTGTTTACAATTCAGAGTAAACTTAACAAAGTATATTCTGATGAAATATGCTAAAAAATAAAAATCTAGTTTCTATGGCTTACAATTTTAAATAGTATCAGATTTAAAATTGAAATTTGATGATTTGATTGTTAAAAATAAGTTATGTTCTAAAAAAATATAAGAAAATTTTTTATGTTTGTTAAAAATGGACGTAATGAGAATCTCTGTTTATAAATGTATTAGTACTTATATTTATATATCAGGGCTCCCACGGGTCAGGGGGAACAAGGAGGACCTAGAAATGTGAGGGAATTTTATTTTGCCTTTGAAAACAAGTCAAGAAAAATTGCATTTAAAAAAAAACACAAAAACTGGAAAACTCCTACATCATGCCGGAAAAATATCCAGTCTCAGAATCGTCAGTAACAGTAATCAGTTATTGAAAAAATAAATCTAACATCTATTACAATTATTTGTTATAAGAATTTCACATTTTAGTGAAACTTCCTTTCTTCTATCCTCATTAAAAGATATTTTTATGCTCGCAAAATCTAATATTTGACATTGCAAATCAAAAATGTCTGACCGAAAATTGGATGGTATTGATAAAATATGGTTTAGATTTTCATTGTGATTTTGCTGATTAGAAAAGTTGAGGAATGTTTTCCTAAAATTGAGTGGAAACCTTATATATATATATATATTGTTAATATTATTAGTTAAAAAATTACTTATTCTGATAATTTGATTAAAATTTTGAGACTAATTTTGAATTTTAAAGAGTATTGAACAATATAAATTATCTACTTTGTTGTAACTAATATTAATTCATACGAATTATTTTAATACATTTCTTTAAAATTTAATGTATTGTTGTTAAAGCATTTTTTTTGTATGTTTCAATTAGTGCTATTGCTTTATTTTATTTTAATTTTAAAAATTTGTCCAAATCTATTAATGTATCTATTTTTCTTTTTTTTTTCTATTTTAATGTATGAATTGTCAATTTGAAATATTAATGACTTGTTTGACCACAGACTTGTGTATCATCTGTTTCAACATTCCAGTGAATTCCAGTTGAAATTAGGCTTTTCAAGAACAGAAGTATGTGATTTTTGTTTATGTTTTAATTTCAAATTGCCGATTTTTTTTCTTCCTATTACTTTTTTATAATTTTTCTTTATATTATCTGAATTTTAGTATGATTAGATTACTCTTTCATAATGAGGCATCAGTCATTATGCACCAATATAGTAGACCTTACCCTAACTACCTTAAATAATTTTCTGTCTAATGATCCTTTAAATAATTTAATGATCCTTTGCTTAGATAAAAATTATAAAAACCAATGAATTAATTTTATATTATGCAAATTTTTATGAGCCCTAATAGGGCAATATTGGAGCAACTTACTAATGATAAATGATATAAAAAATTATATAATGAGCCCTTTATAATTTTCTAAAAACTGTGGGGTGAAGGCAAAACAAAAAGTGGAAATGCAAGTTTGCTACTATTAAGACCATATTTCCCAGATAGCAGGTGCCCCTCTTTTTTTTTTAAATCAAAAACCTAACCTTTTTTTTTTCTTTTTTTAAAAAAATATTTTTATGAACTTTTTTTCTTTTTCTGATTGCATAATGTAAATTATCTTAAATTAATTAGTTTCTGAAACTCAAGATTTGGCCTTCATGTGCGAAATTCTGATCATTAGATCAAAAAAAATTTAAAGTATTTGTTTATTCAGCAAGAAAAAACAAAAACATTTGATGTAATCAAGTTAATACGCTGTCTTTCTTTTTTTTAAATCAATATTTTGAAATCAAAATCAATAATTAAACAAATTTTTGAACGAAATTTAGTTTTAAGTATAAGGCTGTGCATATTCTGCTGGCTTTTTATTAAAAAAATACCTTGAAGCTATTTAGTTTTGGTAAAATATACTAATTATCCTTCTAAAAATTTGCTTTATTTAAAAACATTAAATATTTTCATCTTTTTTAATCTACTTAATGAGAAAATATCAGTAATTTCTATAGGTTGTTAAATTAACTAAACTTATAAATTAAATTATGTATTTTTCTCTGTTATTATATTACCCTCAGATTGCAGATAAACTTCATTTTTCTCATAATGAGAAAAAAAGATTTTTTTATTTTTTTTTATTGTTATATAATCTAAAAAATTTATTGACTTATGCATATGTTTAATTACAATTTATCCTTCAATTTTATAGACTCAGTTTTCTATGTTATTTGTGCATTTTAGGTACATTTTTAAATCAATATTTCTAAATTTAATTTTGTTTTATGATACAAAATTAATGGTGTTAAGATTGATATCACTTTTTCCATTTCTCATAAGAACGCTGACAAATAATTAAATTAATTTAATTTTGTCTGTTTTACAATTTTTCATTTAACAATTGTTTTAATCATGCTACACACCAAAAGAAGGCAGAAAGCAAAAGAGATCTGAAAAGCCAATTGCTACATATTTGTAGTAATGTGTGTGTGCTAATGCAAAAATATGAGAAACATAAGCATAGATGCCAACTCTACTGGATTTACCAGTAAACTACTGGATTTTGCCAGTCTCTTCTGGTTAAATAATTCTCCTAGATTTTGTACATTTTAGGAAACTTCCTAAAATTGAGCAAGTTTTCTTGGAAAAAAAATCTAACTATTTTGACACTTATCGTTTGCTCGAAGATTTAAATAAGTATTACTGTACAAAATGAAGCAAGTGTCATTTTTAGTAATTAGTTTAAGGCTTTTTTTTTTGTTCTAAAATTTTCATTTTATTTTAATTCAGAGCTCCTTTTTTGAATTAATTAGAAATTCTTTTAGCTATCAATAATGAATTACTTGTCTGTTAAAATTTAAAATTATGAGTTAACATAATAAAAAATATTTCAAAATCAGGTTAATTAATGTTGATTATAAATGGAAAGTTATGCAGACCATTCATAGCTATTAGTGTAATAAAGTTTTTGTAATTTGTTGGCAATAATAATCCCTCAAATTCCTCATGTGTAAAATATTTAGTATATTGTGCAACAGGTATGAAATTAATATTATATTGTAAAATCTACTGGACTTTTTTCTATTCAAGATGGTAGCCATGCATATAGCTATAATGCTTCCATATGTTTCTTACTTTTTTAATTGTGGTTTTTATTGTTTTAATCAGGCTGCTACACATTACCAGTGGAAGTGTAAGACAAAAGACAATTTTCTGAATCATTGCATTAACGTATAATGAGAAACATATGGCTATAATGCTTATACGTGTATCTCGCTTTTTTAATCAGGTTTTCAACAATTGTTTTAATTAGGCTGCACACTGTGAGAGAAAGCGGAAAGCAAAAGGCGTGCGAAAGGCAAATTTCTACACATGTGTACTAATGTGAAAATATGAAAAATATTCAGCTATAATGCTTATATATGTCTCTCGCTTCCCAGTTGCTCTTACAATGCTAGGCTCATTTTAGGGTGTATTTCTTTTATGTAAACATTTAATTACATTTTTGAAAAAGTCTTATAGTCTCCAGAAGTGTCTGTATAAGGCTTTAGACAGGATACTATTTGCTGCCGTATTTGGAAGCAAACATTTTTACTGTAATTGTATTTCAGATGAGTTTTTCCTTCTGTATTGTAGCTTTGGTATTGTATTTGTTTTAATGTGGAAAATATGCTAAATAGCTATTATTTTAAATAGTAGCTCTAAAACCGTTTAAGAGAATATGGTAAGTGTTCAAAGAGCATTTTGTCAAAGAACAGTAAGTGTAAAGTTTCAAAGAACATTTCAACAAAATATATGTAAGTTATTTTAAGAGTTTCTTATAAAGTATGTAATAGTATAGGGTTTAAAAAAGGAATTTTAGAATCATTCCATAGTATTCATGTATCTAGTTAAGAAATAAAAATCTTTATGCTCAGCTGAAATAAATCTTAAACTAATTATTTTAAAGTAATGAAGTTAAAAATTTTCAAAAATAGAATCTAAAGTCAGTTAGACGTTAATAAATTAGATTTATGAATACACGTGCATGCTAATTAATTCTGAAGTTATTAATTCCATTGAAGGTAAGCTTTTGATTTTGAAAGAGATTTTGATGATAATTTTTAACATCTGCACATAGCAACTTTGACATTAAAAATTTAATTGCAGCTATAATTGTTTTGACTATTATAGCCTAAGTTTAATTACTAATTAAGTTCATATAATTGTCTTTGGTGATTCTGCTGGACTTTCAAAGGTACTGGTCTTTAGGATCTAGGACTTATATATTTCTGGGCCCCTTTTTACTAAAAACTGGTTTAAAAAACAGATTTAAAATATCATTTCTTGACCTTTTTATCTATCTATTAATATTTACATAAATTTTTCTATCTATTGATAAACAAAATAAAGTATTTCTAAGGAAAAATAGTTGTACTTGAACAATCTAAGGATTTTAATTAGGGTAGATCAAATACTTGCATCAAAGAAAAACAATGATGTAATTAGATAGTACTCAAAATTATTCTAATTGTTTTTCAGCTATTAATTAAGAGGAATTTCTATTTAAAATTTGGCTTCGAGGAAAGTATTTTTTCATGCTGAATAATTGCGCCTCTGTTTGAGTTTTGTCCTATTTGACGCATCATGGTGTAAAAGCAGAATCACTGAGTAAAAAAAATAAGATTTACATTAGGGGTGCACAACCTTTTTGAGTGAAGGGCCACTTGCACAGCAGGTTGGCTGACGAAGGGCCGCACATGTATTTAGACATGTTAATGACAAATGTAATAATGTTTATTTAAACATTATCGTTCCATTTTTTTTATTAATAAACTTAGTAATATCAATAACTTAGTAGTGTTCCATTATTAGAATTCATTCAAAAATAAAAGAACTTATACTTTTTTTTCTTTTTTTTTTACAAAAAAAAATTGCTATTTCTATCATATGAACAATAGATTTATCAAAATAAATAAACATTGAAGAAAAGAAATATTTGTTTTTTATCATATCATGCAATATGAAAACTCATTTTAGAATTAAATTCTAATAAATTAAAAAAAAAACTGCAATGCCCACAGAATGAAAGTAGGAAAAAGTTTAGTCGTAATTAAGTAATATAAATTCAAATGAAATATTTTAATTGAAGAAAATTTATACGTTTTAAACAAAAGCCTAAAATAAAAACAAAACTGTGATAGTTCAAAATAAAATCCAATGCTTATTTTGTAATGTACTTAATAATTTTATTTTATTAATTATTAGATTTTTTATATCGTAAACATTTTCCTTTTTTTTATCGAAAAACATCACTTAAGCAACAAAAAATTGAGATCTAAACTACTAACAGTGAGCAGTTTAAAAATTCACGTTTTCCGCCATTTTATGAATTTCTCAAGTTGCAATAACATTGCATTTAAATTAGGGAGGGATGTAACGAGTATTTGGCCCTTCTGTGAAAAATTCAGTTGGTTGAATGATCAGTCAAATATTTGGCAAAATATTTTTTAGAAATGCATTTTTCTAAGTTTTTTTTATTTTTGAATTTTTATAGATATTACTTTTTTTTTAAAATTATAATCAGACAAGTCAATTTTGTCATTTTTTCGATACTTTGAGAATTGAGAAGGATCCATTTTTTGCAGTTTTCATTATAACCCAGCATTTTAACAGAACGTCTCATACTATTAATTTATTATCACTCTTTCCCTGTACTGTAATATAAATAACCAGTAACATAGAAAAGTGTGATTTTCAGCATTAAAGTTTTGTTTCAGGAACTAAGAAAAATTTGTTTTTTCTGTTTTTCTTTTTTTAGGCATTTTTATTATGACTCAGCATTTTTTTAAAAATAAAGTTACAAATAAAAAAAAAATTTATAGCAATTTTTTTTCTTCTAAAATTATGGCAATGAGAAAAATTTAAATTGAGATTTTCGGCATAAGATTTTCACTTAAAAAATTAAGAACATTTTTTCTATCTTTTTATTTTCTTTAAATAAAAAAAAAACTTTTTTTAGACGTTTTCATTATAACGCAGTAATTTTTAATAGCATTTCTGTTGACTTAATTCTTTTTTCTTGGCTTTTTCTGGTAATTGAAAAATTGAGATGTTCAGCTTTAAAAAAAATTTTCAAAAATTAAGATTGATTTTTATGTTCTCTGTTTTGCTTTTCGAAATTTTCAAAAACGTTCTTGATTGGCCTTATTTTTTAGAGTTAATTAGCGTTTTTCCAGGAAATATTATTCTGACCATTGAAATTTTAGTTTCAGTGTTGCTATACTGCTAAAAGATTTTGCTATTTGGCCCCAAGTGAACGGCGTTCAATAGATTTCTCTTCTTCTTTTTGTCGAATATTTGGTTTTTGATCAAATCACAATTCATTACGACATTCGATCAAATCATATTCGTTGCGGAAATAAAAAAGAAGGAAAAATAACTAGGATAAAACTGTACGGTAATACCGTATCAAAAAGTGATTATTTAATTGCGTGATTAACAATCACGTGTCGTAATAACATCATAGTTAAATAACGGGATCGTCAAAATCACGAGGAAAAGTATAGAAATAATTAAGAAAAAATATATTTATGCTGAACTCAGCACAAATAAAGCGCGTCAAATGCATGATTTAAAATTTGCATGTCGTAACAGAATAATTGGAATTTTTTATAATACGTAGGAACGCATAGCAATAACTGCCGAGAAAATTTTTTGAAGAAAAAGAAAGAATTGCAAAAAAAAGATAGAAAATCACTTAGATTTAAGATGAAATCGTCACAAATAAAGTGCCGAAAAAGTGATTATTTATATTTGCGATCTGAAACTCGCGTCGTTATGAAAATTCGGAATTTTCAAAATCACGTAGAAAAGCGGAAATAACTGTTTAAAAAAAAATCATTTATATTTACGATAAATTCGGCTTCAAGAAAGCGCGTTAAACGTACATTTACTAAAGAATCTGTTAAAATTGATTGTGTCAAAACGTGATGACTTTAAAGTGCGATTAAAAATTGCCATTTTTTAAAATTTTTTTTATTGTGTTTAGAAACTCTCGCGGGCCGCACTTCAGTAGTCGAAGGGCCGCATTTGGGCCGCAGGTTGTGCACCCCTAATTTACATGGTATGATTGTATTGATAGCAGTTTTATTTACTACATTATATTACAATAAATTTAGCATTTCCTATTTAAAATATCTCTGCATTCGATAATAGTTTTGGAGACTTGAATATTTAATTTGAAGTGATTAAGTTAATTTTCGAAAAGTTTTTTATGGCTTAGTTATTTAGCCGTTCATACTTCTGTGATGTACATATTCTGTGTACAAAATTGCTGTAGGTTAAATTTTCGAATACCCTTCTTTAGCTCAAGGTTCTCTAGTTAGAGATTTTCATAAGTTTACTTTGTCTTATCGTATCCATGGTAGTTTTCTTGAATGACTTTAGAAGTTGAACTTGTGCTATTTTGTTGGAACATGTTCTAGTTAATCAGAAAGGTAATAAGACATATTCACAAACTCACCTAATCAAGGTAAAATATGTTAAATACTTTTATTCCTCACAAAGGAATAAAGTTATTATTAGTGTTGTACCCATAGTAACTAAATATAACTACCCATAGAATACCCTTGGAGATTTTTAATACTTTGCATAACCAACATACTTGTGCTACCTATCTTGAAAGACTTTAAAACTTTTGCTATCTTGATTGAATATGTTCTAGCTGAACACAAAGGTAATACAGAATGTAGAAAGCTCAAAAGTAATAATACAGTGCAGAATCTCTTATCCGGAAAGCCAGGTAACCGGAATGAAATTCGGAACTGGAAATTAATTTTCTTCCATTAAAAATTTTTTTTCCCCCTGCAAGATTTTGAGCCCATTTTGTTATTTAGAGCATACGGCGTATCATATATATGTTAGTAACATATATATGTTATTAATGTTAATAATAACATTAATAACATATATAAGCCTGTATATAATTTTTATTTCATAATTTCTTTCCTTATTTAAACTTTACTGTATTATTATATATCATTTTTTATTATTTCTAAAACTATTTGAAAAAAAATTTTTAGTTTCGTTTTATAAACATTAAAAAAATGGCATTTTGTAGCGATTCAGAAAACCGGAAAAATCAGTTATCCGGAATCGCGATGGTCCCGATCGTTCCGGATGATCGGTTCTCTACTGTAAATACAGAAACTTGTCTTATTGTGGTGAAATATGTGTTCAGTTTAAGTATGAATGTTGTAAATTGCTGATAAATTTCTATTTAGTAAGTAGAGTTTCTTGTGAGCTCTGTTAAGTCAAGTCCGCATTGATGTTTCAGTATGGTCTGAATATACACAACTAATATAACATTATTTTGTTAATAATCTAGGTCTTTGTGTCAGTGGTGATTAACAAAAAAATGCACAGTTAGTTTAATTTTCTTTCATACAATCAATAACTATTTGATGCTGGAAGTAAATAAATAATGTATGTGATAATTTTTTTTCCTCCAGTTTGTTGCAACTAAAATTTTGTTTATTATTATTATTAAAGCAAAAATGGTTTGCTTTAATGTTTCTGAGTCATTGCTTTGATGCTCTTTATCTCTGTGTCAGTATCAATCATGAATTCTTAAAAAAGGTAGCTATTTGACATTGAAGGAAAAATAATAATGTATGTAATGATTTTAATTATTCTTTTTCCAGTTTGTAGTAACTTAAGCTTTATTTATTATTTATCATTGAAAAAATGGTCTGCTTTAATGTCTCTTTGTTGGTGATGTTTAGAAATAATTAGGTAAAAATTATGCAGTTTAATTTTCTTTCATAAAATCAGCAATCTTTTATAGCCGGCCATCAAATAATAATGTATGTGATAAATTTTTTTAAAAATTCTTTCTCCAAGTTTCTTGATCAATAATGGTATGCTTTGATGCCTTTGCTTTATTTTGGTGATGTTTTGAACAATATGCCGAAAAATTCCGCAGATTTATCTGTTCACTTAAAATTAGTAACTCTTAGGTACTGGAGGTAAAATAAAGTATGTGATGACATTTTTTAAAAAATTTCTTTCTCCAGATTGTAGCACCCTGAGCATTGCTAATTATTTTTTAGACAATAATAGTATTATTAAGTGTATAGTTAGAAATATTTTTCAAATGCCTTATGATTTATTAGCTCATGAGAAAAAAGGTAAATATTTTAGTTTTGTGTTCCAATCTGAAATCAGATTTTTTTTTTTTTTGTGCTGTAAGTTTGGATGTTTTCATTTTAAACTATCAGAATGTCAGTGCTACTGAATCAGACCGCAGATGACTAAATGTGCTTCTTCCAGAGTAAATCGAACAATTCTGAATAGGAAATTTTTTAATTTCCTGATTAATAATAGACTTTCCTCATATAAGTGAGTGATTTTATATTGTATACGCAAATGAAGTTTTCTATGGTTTTGCAACAGTTTCGTTAACAAGTAATGAAATAACCAGGGACTTCGGGACGGGAGGTCACAGAAAATCGGTGTGACCACCCAAAGATTTTTACTATTTTACCAAATTATGATTGGCCATTCGGCATATTTACAAAATTTCATCTCTCTCTTTCTCCTTTTTTTTTTTTTTTTTTTTTTTTTTTTTTTTTCGGAAAACAAATAAAATTGTTAAATATTACACCTTCTTTAAAAAATCTTAAATGAAGATTAAAACAATCTACAAGTATCTCATATCAGGCATCCATTTTAAAATTCTTATATTTTCCTCTGAAAATCACAAGGAGCTCTTATTTTTGAATATAAACGAGTCAGTTTCATTAGCAAGAGAGCTATGACACCAAGTAGTTCATCTTCATAAGTTCCCTTGTCTTTTTTTTATGAATAAGAGAAATTCAAAAAGTGTAACAAAAAAAAAAAAATTCAAAATATGAAAATATAGTTTGGTTATAGTAATACAGACGAATTATGAAAGAAAAACATGTAAATTTTATTACATACTGAGGAAGCTTATTTTAATTCTTAAATACATAAAAATTTCTATGATTCAAAGACTGCAACACAAAGTTTAATGTTTAGCTAGTGGAAGTATTTTTTTATTATCTCTCATATTAAAAGAAAGCTACTGCCGCCATCACTACTACTTCAGAAAATATTTGCTGAATATGCTTTTCAATGTCATAACTTAATAGCTATTACATGACAATATATTTTGCAAGTTTTTTCGAAAAATAAATCTAACACCAAAATTTTGTTGATGGGAATATTTTACATCACAGTTAGGAATTTTTTTTTTTTAGAAACTTACTTTGATGTTTCTAAGTGGTCTCATAAATTTTAAAATATAATTTTTTTTGGATTTTAGAAGAATTAATAGTAGTAAAATTAAAACTTTTATCTTTGTACTCTTATGATATTGAAGATTTAAAAAAAAAAATTAGACCTCTTTTTAAATTTCAAATTAGTTTAATTTAATTAGAGCAATTAATTTTAACTAGAGCAATTAAAATTTTTATTTTTTATTATAGTAATCTGAAAGGTTGACAAGAAATCTGTGCAATTTTTCTTTCTTTTTTTACATCATTTGGATTCATCGGATGTCAAATTTTCTCCTTTCATTATATAGATTCTCAGCAGATTCTAAATTTACATTCTAATATCTGACAGGATTTGCCGATTACCAAATTATTTGTTTGTAGGATTGTGAAAAATTATGTCTTCATCTTGCAAATAGAAAATTTTTTTTTGTTCATTGATTATTTTATTCATTGACTAAAGTAATTCAGTATATAATCATTAAATGAGCAATATGTTGGTGGAAAAAATTACTGTGTTTTGAAAATATAAGCAACAAAGTAATATAATTTTATTATAGAAACAAATTTATTTCCATTGCTGTTAGTAAACTGGATTTTATTATAAATCAGCTTTTTGAAAATATGATTGCTTATTGAAATTATATTTGACAAATCCTACTTATTTCTTAGCTGTCAACACTTGCACTTATTTAAAAGTTTTTTCTAGTGGCAGTGCAATAAAAGTTTTGCTCACTTTTGGGGGCTGGAGCCCAAAGAATTTTAATCTGTGCACACTCGAGCGTGAGAAGCATGAAATTACTTAACCTGAGTCTGAGATATATGTTTTATAAAGGGCCAATTTTGTGTACTCTGAGCCAATAAAAATTCCAAGTAGACTGAAACAAAAATTATAAAAGAAAGTAAAACTATTAAGTTAAAAGTCATTTTACTGTTAGCGCTAGCCTTAGAAAGCAAAAGGACCAATCAAAAGAAGCAGGTAGCTGAAATTTTTATGCGTTATAAAGTTTAAATTTTTTTATATTCAATATGCTTGTTTAAAAATCGCAAAAATTTTATAAAAATTTTGCCAAGGATCCTAGCTTAAAATCTTCTTTCAGTAAACAATCCTGGCTCAGGCTGAGTCTGTCTCATCTCTAGTCTTTAGAAGGACTTCTCCATTATAAATTACTTGCACATTCCTACCTGCCTTCTCAAGTTAGATACCAAATATTAGAAAACATAAAATTAACTAAAAATCTGAGCTTAAAGGCACTTTATTTATTAGTTATAAATTTCTAACTTCAAACTTAGATTTTTGTCATTATGGTGTAAAATATAAAGATTTAACGGACATTGTTAAGAAAAAATGAAATTTTGAATATTTTGTTTTATAAATACTATTTATTCTACAAGTACACAAATTATAATTATTGGTTCCAACTATGGCATTGACAGGTGAGTTTCCCGTAATGCACTCTTCACGTAATTTTAGGGATTTAAATTCTTAATCCCTAGTCTTGTATTTGTTTTTAATGTAATGACACACTTTTTTTTTTATCTAATAAATGTAATAAATAAATATTACTTGATTTTAAAATTTCTCTATGGTTACTACTCTTTCTTTGAAATAAGATAGAATATTTATCTCAAAGTAATATCAAAACAAAAGCTTTTTTTTTTAATTAATTTTTATTTTATTTTTTATCTTCCTTGCCACACTTGATTTCAATTGAATGAAACTAACGAAAATGCGGTTTCAGCTTCTAAAAATTAAAGTTAATGTGTTTTACTGATGATGAGTGTTAAACAATTTTTTCATAAATAATTTGTATGATTGCAATTTAATTTTATAAGGGAAGTTATGTTATTTTTTTTCTTTCTTTCTCTTTTTTTTTTTTTTTTTTTTGGCTCAATAATCCTTTTGGCTGCACGTAGACCATTCAAGAGTTGCATCTTGTTGGCATCAGGTAATTCATGAGTATTATGCTGCACTTAGTTTTAACGAAATTATGTTCACTTTTTTAGATCCATGAAACGTAGAAAGAAAGAGGTGATCATTTTCAATGACTACTTTGAGACAAGGTAACTGTTGAGTACTTTATTACACATATTCTCATAGTAGGTCATAATTTAAAATAAGTTTTTGTTTTACCTTTTTCTTTTATGCTACTCTTCCTATTTTTGTAATTTTTTCTAATATATATATATATATATATATATATATATATATATATATATAATTAATAAAATTATTATTACTGTTCAAATCCATAAAAATAGGCTCTTAGAACAACGCCCCAAACACATGAAATTACAAAATGAATTATAACCGGAATGAAATAAAAACAGAAGTAAGTTAAAAGTAGATAATTTAAAGTGCCAAGCTGCATTATCACTATAACATTACAATAAAGACAAAAAGAAAAAGTGAAAAACGAAGAAAATTAATAAATTTTATTACATACATATATATTATAGTTTAAGGCATCTTTATAGTTTGTACCTTTATTTTAGTCTATTGTAAAAAAGTAAATTTGCATAGCAATTTTGCATAACACTTCATTTTGTTTTATGCAAAACTAAGTTTCAGCAATGTTGATTGATAGTATGTTGAGAATTTTACTAGATATATTTTTAAATCTTTTAATTAAGAATTAAAATATATTTATGTTTTTAAATTTTTAACTGTTGATTCCTTAATTTCCACTCATTAAAGAAAAATGTTGATGTGTTTTCTGAAGTTTTTTTTTATTCTTCGATGTATTATAAAACTTAATAAAACATGCAATTCCTTTGCACATTTTGCTTATATATTGAAAAGAAATCAGGTAGAAGTATACAATAAAAACTCTAGACTCTTATCTTTCTATGTCATGGGTGCCACACAGATCCATTTTTTGAGGGGATGAAATTAAGTTGCACAGTCACAATAATTTAATAAATTTCACAAATAGGAAGAAAAAGAACTCCTAATTGTATACCTGCAAAAAATTAATTATTTTTATCTCTGTCTAGTTATTAGTTTTAAGAAATTTAAATCGATGATAATCTGTAAAATTTGACTTCTAATTATTGAGAGGGGTGTAAACCCACTGTCCCCCAGCTTAGAACGTCCATGCCCTAATTTATGAGTATTTCATTAGTATACCGCACAAAATAGATTAAGCTTGCCACTGTTAAAACACGGGAAGGAAACAGGTTTCTGAAAGCAGGTTTGGAATTCTCGAAAATCTAAACATACTACTGGAAAACAGGAATATTCACAATCAACTCTGAAAATTCATAGACTATTAGCATTACTCGCAACTTTATTGCAAGTGAATTTCAATCTCTTATTAGGCATTTAAAATGTTTTATTCAGTTATATCTTTCAAGAACTTAGCTAATTAGGCTAACATTAACTAACTATTATTTATCAATTTATAAGTTATTTCTACACTCCATTTAACAAGTTATTGTTTTGTTTAGTTTAAATTTCATAAAAATCATTAGGATAATAAACAGTTTGGTTCAGTAATTTATTTTTGGAGCATTTTATAAAACTAGTTATAAATTTATTAAATCCAAAATTTTGGTTTCCTATGAAATTTTTTTAGGTTCGAAAAGCTATTTTCTATAGAAAATAAATATAGAATTTAAGAGAAAATCTTTACATTTGTAAATTCCTAACTTATTTAATTATTTAAAAAAAACAGCACTATTTTGAATGGTAACTTTCTGTAAAGATTTTTAGTTTTTTTAAAATGTCGGGGAATTATAGTTTATCTGAGGACTGGCCACCGTGAACACTCAAACTTGCTCATGCAAACACATATTCACTATTTAACCATTATGATGAGTATTGTTGGTGAATCTAGCATGATGCTAAATGACCATTAAATTATTACCCTATTCAATTTTGCAGTTGATTATTATAGCTGTATTAGAAAAAATATGTACCATAAATGTGTAGTTGAATTCTGATCAAATTTTAAATATTTAGTTGAGTTCTAAAAACTTTTTATGTCATGATGTTGTAATTAATATATATATTTATACATATATACAGTAAAACCTCCATTCTCGGGACCGAAAAAATTGTCTGTTTATGAGAGTTGTCCACTTACAGGAAGGGTACCCTAATAACGAAGTTTAACACTGTTAATTGTTTTTAGAATATTTTCAAAGATTAAGATATACTTAAATAATTTGCAATAACTATCTACAAGGATATTTATTTAAACTTTAAGAAATATAAAAAAGAATATATAAAGAAGTTTAAAATAAATACATAATTCTGAATTTAGCATAAATGAATATAATTTTCCTATTAGCATAGATACTAAATCAAACATATGATACCGAATAGGAGCTTTCAGTCCTCAGTTGGTTTCAATTATTAGGTTTACATCCCCTTACACCTACCTATCATTTGATATGGAACATGGTTAATACCTTCTCGAAAGTAAACCTCCCACAATTCACAGTTAAGTCATGAGATGAGGACCTATAAAGCTGATTATTCACAATCAACAGCTATCAGGTGTCTAAATAAGTGTTTCATTTATATGAACACATCAGAGATTATATTTCTGTTCTCTTTTTTACCCCAACTGTGTTAAATACAGTCGTCAATTTCATAAGAAAATTAAAGAAATTTTCAATGGGTAAGAAGCATTGAGAGCATTTAAGATATCATTTTAACTTGAGGGGACTCATTACCTGTGTGGTCCAGATGAAAAGATCAAAACATGCCGCTCTCCGAATTATTTCAGGACAGAAGTATCATTTTCTCTCCTTTCTTTGCAACGATAATGCAAGGTGACAGGAGAAAGATTGATTCTTCAGTAGTTAAATAGCTTAACAATACTTTTAGTTATGGATAAGGCAAAAAATTTTACGTGTTTTAAAAATAGCGAAAAGTTGCAATTTTTTCCCTTGCAATTTAAAGCGGAAATAGTTTTTTTTTTTTTTTTTTTCAAATTTAGAAAAGGTAGTGTCTGATTTGAAGAGATAGTAAATAATGCTTCAGGACCAAAATGACTGTCCGCGTCCGGTTATGGGAGTGTCCGCTTTGCGGAGAATGCACGCAATGGTTTATTCATAGAAGATTCCTGGGGAATTAAAAATATGTCCATATTGAGAGGCGTCCATTTTGCAGGAGTGTTCACAAAAGGAGGTTTCACTGTATATATATATATATATATATATATATATATATATATATATATATATATATATATATATATCCTTTCTGCAGTAAAAGAATTAGTCATACCTGTATTTACAAATTTTCACTAAAAATGTATAAATTTCCTATAATATCTGTGTATAAAAATTCAAGGAAAAAATTTACTTTTTACGCTTGAATAATAGAAGGCACATCTTACTGTGTAACCCATATTTTTCTTGCTATGTATAATCTAAATGCTAAAATATTTCATGCAAGCTTTTCTAGATTTTTAAATTGCTAGCTCTTAGATGGTTTAAATATTTGTTTGTTTTTAAAGAATTTAATTTAAAGTTAAAATTTAATTTTCAGGTATATTGAAATTGCTCTAGACAGGAAGATTGGATATCATATGCTGCTACTTAATATTGCTTATCTTTATGGGCTAATGTTACTAATCCAACTCAGGAATCGATAGGAGTTATCATCAACAATGTTTGATCTGTAAGTGATATAAAATGTTTGTTAGTATTTTCCTTCTATATAATTTATTGTTTATAGTATTAACATCTGATGAAAAAGAAACAAAATTAGTGTGCAGTTGTTAACAATTATGCAACTATTAGTTCTATGATTAGTTTTATCTTTTCTTAATAAAGATAATCTCCAGTTGTATGAAAAATATATCTCTGTAATAGAAGGCTTGAAATAATCTTTTTCCCCCCTTAATAATATCAATTGATTTTTACGTGGTTTTTAATTATCCCGGTATATTTCAGACAATATAGGAAATTTGAGACGTTTATTCAAGTATTTACTTTTTAAGACAACAATTCAATTATTTTTTTTTGTTTTTTTTTTTTTACAATTGTTGCTTTTTATTTCCATATAGTTTTTAAAATTCAATTTTATTACAACAATCAAATCTTGAAACTAAGCACACATTTGAGTAACCCCTTTTGAAGAGTCTGGTATTTATAGGTATTTACTGCTATAGATTTCATGATTTTTAATTATTTTTTTAACGTGATATTGATTTACAAAATGCAATAAAAAAAAAATAATTAGTGCGTTTTTCTCCCCAACAAAATGTGAGAATATCTCTCATAATATTAGAATAAAAATTTTTTTTTTTGTAAACACAGTGTTTTTATTACTTTAACTTTGTAAGATATATCTTTGTTATTATTGAAAGTTTCTTGCAGAAAGATATTGATGCTTCAGAGTTTTGTTGCAGAAAGCCGAAAAAATTCGGGGTGGTCTCCTTCATTTTAGCGTGTTGTACATTTTTATTTCCAAATGTAGAATGACTTATTTTATGTTGGCTTACGTATAAGTTTTTAATTTTCTATAAATTTCCAAATAAAAGGTGTATTCTTGATTTTATTTACACATAGGCTTATATATAGATCTATACAATATATTTTTAAATATGCAAGCATTAGAATTTGGGAGTATGAAAATTGTCCTAAGGGGTCTGTCTAGTGTATTCTGAGAGGTACCTGTTTTGTGAAAATTTAGATATAATCTGTGAAAAATTAAATATCATATTAACCCCTTCCTTCTCGCTCCTGTGAGATTTCGCCCACTATTTTATGCTCCCATGATATTGACGGGCTGGAGTGTTCAGTAGTAACGCGCCGATAAGAATAAAACTAATTCTTTTTTCTTTTTTTTGCCCGGAAAACATTTTATTTCTCAATTTACGCACCTGATGGCAGTACCAGGATATTTTTAAGGTAATTGTAGATAGTTAGTTTATTTTAAACTATTTGCAACACTAATCAAATACGTAATACAAATACAAAAGCTAAAAAAATAGGCACTTTTATGACCGTTGTCTTGAAAATTAACCGATTGTTAAGGGGTTAAAAAATCAACACAAAAATATGAATTTAGTATTTCTTACGGGATTCAAAAATAAAATGTTAAGAAATAGTATTTTGTGAAACTACCATTTTTATAAAGTTGAATTTGTGAAGGTATAGGCGCTAAAGGGTAGTAAATTTGGCCTGGATAGAACCCTGGTCCTGCTATACCTCGATATTGACAGGGTATCTGTGCACCTTGAAAGTCATGAATTTCGGTATTTAACAAAATTTGGCATGAAGTGTCATGATTTTAACTATTTTTTAAAAAGAATCATCGAAATTCATGGGTTTAGGTCGCCGAAAAATCTAATTTTTCAAATGAAATTTACCCTCCCTCCCAATTTCACATGAAAACAAGTGTGTAAGAATTGAAATTTAAATTGTAAATGTGTAATATTTCCTTATTAAAATCAATTTCGTTTTATGCTCTTTTGATTTTATTAAGCGGTTGATTTTATTAAGAGGCGATTCAACATTTGAAAAAAAAATCAAATTTTTATGATATATTCTAAATGCACACTCTTTAAAAGCTGAAATAATGACAACATTAATGCTTTATTTTAACTAATTTAATTATTTGTTGTTGTGTTTGCATGTTGATAAAATTTAACACCAAACGAACTTAAAAATGATATGTGCTCTAACTATAATTTACTCAAACGGCTTAAATAATATGGAACATGCGCACAGACAGTTTTTGGAAATCTATTCATGTTCTCTGTTAAGGTAGATAACAAAAGAAACTTCTCTCCCTTCTATGGTTTATTCAATAAAAAGTAAGATAAGAATTCGATCCCCTGTTGAGTGTGATAGGTTTCTCCAAGTCAAGGAATTAACATTGATAAATTGATTTCTATGAACTCAAAACTTCATGAACTTTAAACTTCGAAAAAATAAAATTTTAAAAATAAGAACAAAAAAACCTGAAATATTGCATTTTTGATTTATTATGTAGTCAAAATTTTGATTTTAAAAAGCGGCGGCATTGATTTTTTTAAAGGATGTTTTTAACTTTTATTACTATTGTAACGATTCGGTTCTTGCCGATTTGATTTTATAAAGTGGCTGATTTTATTATCCGGTGATTTTATAAGCAACGGGCACTGTACTGTTTAATTCTGTTGTTATAAAGAGTAAAAGGAGATTCTTTGTTTATTTCCATATACTGTTGTTTTACTCTTAGTTTTTTTTAATTTCAGTTTGATTTTACAGATTGCTTTACCACCATTTAAAAATCTTATATTTACAAATTTGAAAAAAAAAAAAATTTCAGAAATGTTTTTATAATTTTAATAAAAATAATTTTAGCTCTCATTTAATCCAATTTTTATTAATTTCTCTAGGTTTAAAAAAACGTAAAAATAGGGTGTTACAGACCCAATATGTTATAGACATAACACAAGCCAGTTTTTTTATTTAAAAAAAATTTAAAGTATAAATGACACTAACAGTAGTTTTAACGAAAATTGCTGGAACCGCTTGATTTTTTTAAAATTAAAATTTATTCATTTTAAAGTCAGTCAGTTCATATGGTCGATCAGTTAAATGGTGGAAAATCTCTATAATTACAATCAGGGATTGAGTTGACTATTGTACCTGATATTTCTTATTTAATAGTACAAGCATTTCAAATAGAAGCAAATAGTGAAAAAATTGAATTGCGTAATAAAATAATTAAAAATTAATTATTAATTAAAAATATGCTATCAGTCCTATGGTGGAGTGGGGCAGAGACCCACATAGCACTGTTAATTGTTTCCTAAAAATGTGTTAATTGTTAGTTATTAAATTGTGTTATTTTTTTTCCTATTTAATTATTGGTAGTGTAAAAAGTTAATTATAATGTTTTATAATATTGGATTCATTAAAAAGTGCCGGGTGCTTCCTTACAAAAAAAAGCATTCAATGCTGTAAAAATTTATGAAAATATGTATTTTTTAATAACTGAATTTTTTCCTCAACAACTTTAAACTACTTTTTTATAATATTTTATTTGTATTTCAAAAAGTAGTTGCCACTCATTATCAAAATAAGAGGAATAGTTGTAGTTTATAAAAGTAATTAAAGGCATGCTAAACACAATTTCTGTGCGTAATTTTTTTTTTTTTTTTAAAGTAAACTAAAAAAATGGTATTTGATAAACAACTTGAAAATTTTTTAAATTTTGAAAAATTAAACATATAAAGGTACCTCCCCCTTTTTTTAAATTTATTTTTTAATAAAGAGAAATTTATTTAAAAATAATTTTAAATCATTAAAAAAAATCATTTATATATGTTCTCCCCCAAAAAAGAGAAACTTATAAAAAATTGAATCAGTTGAGAATAATCCTAACAAAGTAAATATTTGTAATAAATCAAAATTAAACCTATGAACAAAAATAATTTTACCAGTGTGTAATTATTATTATAACAATGAATAAATTTTTTTGAAATGAAATATGAATATAATGATACTCAAAGAAACTGGATCACACCATTAGAGTTATCTATTTAATAAGAGGACATGGATTATGTATATATTATATAAAACTAAATTCATTAATTTGATTTTACATTGAATATGATTTTACAACTTTAAATTAAGGTAGAACAGTTACTAAAGTATGTAGCGTCTATTATACTTCGTTATTAATTGTTTTTTATTGAAAGATAAGTGTTTATTGTTTCTCCAATTTGCAAGAAATTGTTTAGAAAATTTGTTTTGATAATTGTTTTTGCTAGGTTTTAATGTACTAAATATTTGATATAAAAATCTTATAATTATAAACTTATGTTTTATGAGAGAGTTTTACTGAGAAATTTATATTCAGTTTTTACGTCTGAGACCAAGGAATTGCCCAGTTATAGAAACTAAACAATAAACTGATCTAAACTTAAACAACAAGTGGTTCAATTCGAATTCTTTAAATATTTTACTTTCAAATAAGAAAATATGAAAAAGAATTTTATCTATTTTTTTTTTCCTGTTGAATATGCAGCCAGAAAGTTTGCAATTTTGCATTTGTGACATTCATTTTTGAATACTGAATATCTCTTAAAATAATATTGCTAATTCAAAACAAATAACATTATTTAAGCATTTGACTTAAGATATTGGTGTTACAAAAATATGATCAATATATTTTACAGACAACTTTTTGGATAAAGTACAATATAAAATGGCTCAATATTGAGTAAATTTTTAAAAATAAACTTTGTATTGCTGGTATGAAAAAAAGATTTCTTTTCTTTATGTTTATTTATTTATTTTGTTTTATTTTGACAAATCTATTTCGATGTAAAAATATTTCTTTTAAAAAAGAAGTATTAGTTTTTTCCTTTTTGAATAAATTCTAATAATTAAACGTCTTTAATTTTCTTCAAAAATATTACAAAGATTATTGATAAAAAAAATTAGAATACTAATGTTTAAATAAATATAATTAAATTGGCTGTCAACATGTCTAAAAATATGAACAGCCCTTCATTAGACAACCTGCAGTACACCCCTAGGATAAACATTGAAAATGTAAATAGTATGTATTTCTTGTATGTTGTTTTTCTGGTATGTACATCTGATGTTTAAAATTTATACCATTTAAAAAAAATCATGGCCCTGAAAAGTCCTTGAATTTGCAGGATAAGGTCCTTGAAAAGTTTTTTATTTTCTTAGATTAATTTTCAAAATAGTAATAATTTTTCCTTCAAAAAAAGCATGAGAGAAGGAAACTTCAAGCAAAGCGATTGAAATTTTAATCACACCCTCTCCTTTTCTGTACTGTAAAAAATAGTTCAAGGTCATTTAAATGGAAGTCTTGGAGACAGGTCTAAATTTAGAAGGAAAAAAAAACCCTTATCCTTTTTTACCCCTTTCCTGTGATTGGATTACAAATTACAAGCAGAGTGTGGGGAAACCATGTCTAGTATTAGCCTTGTCATAACCATATCTAGCATGCACTGATTTGGAAACATACAGTTTTTGAAATTTAATTTTACTTGCTAACCCGTGAAAATTAAAGTTTTATTCCAAATTGTAGAGAATGGCGAGCCGAAATTCAATATATTTTCCTTTTCCAATACTGAAAATTTAGTAATTTTTGATGTATGTTATTTACACAATTGCCGCTATTCAGTCCTGAAGACTGAAATTAGTCTTGAACAAAAATCAGTGAACTGATTTTCCAAACTCTAATAAATATTTATTTTCGATTTGTTTTCCACATTAAATTATTATTAACATCTTAACTTTTTCTTTAAAAAATATAAAAATTTAGTTTTTAAAAAATTTTTTTTTTATGTTGTTGTTGTTCATTTACGTCGCACTAGAGCTGCACAATGGGCTATTGGCGACGGTCTGGGAAACATCCCTGAGGATGATCCAAGACATGCCATCACAATTTTGATACTCTGCGGAGTGGATGGTATCCCCGCTTCGGTAGCCTGACGGCCTGCACGCGAAGTCGAGCACTTTACGATAGAACAGTTTAACGAGGACCAATCCCGCACACCCTCGGTCCCTATGCAGGCTGAACCAAGTGGTCGCCCACCTGCACACTGACCGCAGCCAGTGATGCTTGACTTGGGTGATCTGCTGGAAAACGTGTCTTAGCGATCAATCCACTGCATGATTTTTATTTTTGTGAAAACATTATTGTTTTTCATAATTATCGCAAAATGATTATGTAATTGTGTCACATTACAATCAAAGAATATGATTGACTGAATTTCAACATCTGCTTGAGTTTGTGATATTCTCTAGAAATTTTGTTTGATCTATTTTAAAGAAAAGAAAGTTTGGTAAATCTTAATTTGTTATCTGTCAAAATATTCTACAAAAGATTTTATTATGTTCAAAATGCATTACTGATATTCTAAGTTGATGAAAAGATATCGTATTTTGAAATTGAAACAGATAAGCTAAATATTATTTTTCGAATCATTCTGATACACTTTATTAAATTTCCCATGAAAAGTTTTACTGGTGCCAGTCATTAAAAGCTGGCAAGTATGCTAATGTCAATCTTCATACTGATTTAAATCACAATATAACTAATCAAACTGATTGCGTTCTTAGCTGTGGATCATACATATTAAAATATTGCCACAACCATTAAACAATGTAAAATTGATGCTTAATATATGCTTCAATGTAATAAAATCTGTTTGATACTAACTGTTTGATCTGTTTAATCTGTTTGATTATAGATTACTAACAATAACTAAGTAGGTCCTTGAAAATTTTGATTTTGGTCCTTGAAGATCATCAAAAATACTTTTTTTTTTTTGTGGAAAATGAAGTGAAAAACCTATTACAAAAACAGAGATCTGTTTAGAAGAAATTTGGGTCCTTTAACGGACCCTTCACAAAATGCCTTTTCATAAAAACGGACCCTTCACAAAATATTTTAACTTAGAAACGGACCCTTCACAAAATAATTTATCTTTTAATCGGACGCTTCACAAATTTGTTTATCTTTATTATTATTTTGTTAATCGAATAAATCCTTCCCAGGAAGGGAGGGGGGAGAAAGACAAATGCAAACGAACTAAGTTTTGTCTTCGGCAGAAGCTCCTTCCCTTATTCGCCCGAAATGAATATTCTGCGTTCAGCTGTATAGGCTAAATACAAAATATTCGTACGTTGCATCTCTAAAATAGTACTAGCAATAGCTATTTATTATTTAAAATTTAATTTTTTTTATTATAATTTTACAGTGTTGAGCATAATCTTGTATGTCTGTACAATTTAAAAACTCCTTGAGAAATTTTTTTTTTGCAATAACGGACCCTATTTGCACAAATTCACAAAAGCGGACTCTGGTTGAAAGAATGTGACTTAAGGTTTATTTTATATTCACAAATGGCAAGTAATTTTTTCACAATTTTACAAAAACGGACCTTTCGCTAAATTTCTGGACAGACCCCTGAAAAATAAACATTACTTTCTAGTCCCTTTAAATTTGTGATAATTGCAATCTTCTTAACACAGTTGATTGATCCTATCAATTTCATTATTTTCTTTGGTAGTGTAAAATTTGTCTATATGAGCAACATGTTATTAATTAACTTGCTGTTTCCCCCTTAGAAGCTGTAGAATTATTTCTTTTTGATGCATTGCATTATTTATTAATACTTACTATGTTTCTAATTTATGTTTATTATCTTAGTTAGGAAAAGATTACTCTTACCAGCTGTTGGTATGCCAAGATGCTAGTTCGCAGCCTCTGCCTTCTAAAAATGTGTTTCAAATTTTCATTTTTCTCTCAACCTATTGTTTATTTTATGTTGTCTCTGAAATAACTTCATCCTGTATGTTGAATCAAGTATCTTTTCCATAAAATGTTATCAACAAACTAAATTGCCTAAAGTCAATGTTATTTTAGAGATTATTGCTACATTCTCTATATTGAAACCCATAATTAATCCATTATGCCAAATCTGCCAGGATTAAAATTTAATAATTTGTATTTGATTATAAATCTACAATTTGTTAAATTGTAATTTAAAGATGATTTTTTTATGTTGAAACTAATTCTGTAATACTGGACAAAATTTCTATCATAAAATTTTATTAGTATAAAATGTAGTTTCTCACCACTTTTGTCAGAAGGTAACTCAATATTTAAATTTAACCCATTATTTAAATTTCATCAATTTTATTTATTTAAGTTAAGAATAAAACATCTTATAATTCATATTATATTTGACTTCATTTTAAAAATATGGTGGAAATTTTTTTTTTTCATTCCAATGCATTGTATAGTTAGCTTTTTGGATAAATTCTTTGTTTTGTATCTGTACTGTACTGTATATTCAATATTTATCATTACTTTTACCTAATTTGTTTAAAGTGTTATCATTTCCAATGAAATAATGGAATTAATATAATTTTTAAAAAAAACTGGAATCAAATATGCATATGGAAAAATAAATACTATTTGTTTATGTTCACATTTTCTCATTGTTTTACTCATGAATTAGTTTTTCTAATTTTAGCTTCGCTGTGACTTATACTAAAGATGATAAAATTGTTTATCTCAATCTGGGAAAACAATTGCTGTGATAATTCAGTATAGAGGCATCTTCAGAATGAAATTATATTTGAAATTCTTTACATATGAGTCTGCTGAAATTTCAATGTTAGGATCTTTAAAGCTATCATAATAGTTCAATAAGTTTTTGTGCCACGTACTACATTTTGAGACAAAGGGAGTAAATGTGTATATCATTTATTTTATAAAGCATCAATTTTATGAAAAGGCTGTGTCATGAAAAGCAGGTAAGTGGATATACTAAATTTTAATTTTAAGATTGAATATAATTAAATCTTTTGTAACTAATTAGAAATATTGAGTTCTGTTATAAAGCCCAATAAGTTTTATTTCTTGTACAGCCAACGATTTTTGTTGAGACAGTGATATTTCTGTATTTTGAATAATATAGCGGTGATTTACTAGAGATATATTTACTTTGTATAATGAGTAAGACGAGAAGTAAAATTCAATAAGTGCTTTAGGCTAAAAATTTTAAACTGTTTATGTGTTTCGTAACTATTTTCATTTCCTTATTAAAGCGCAAATTTTTTAAATGGTTATGAACCAACATATTTTATCCAGAACTGAAATTTTTTTTTTTGTATATATATGTTAAAAACTCTCTCTCTCAGTGGCGCGACAGCCCATAAAGGGCCAAGGCCTACTGTGCCCATCTCAGTTTTCTTGACCTTGGGCTCTGGTGTGCAGGAGCAGATGTTCCGGTCAGGTGGTCAGCCGAATGCGGAACCCCCAGTGTTTAGTTCCCAAGCATGCTTGGTACTCATTTATCGACCCACTGAAGGGATGAAAGGCTGAATATATATATTAGGCCCTGTAAATTGTGCATAGATGCAAAAAACTGTAGCCTGCTTAGTTGTTGAATGTTTACTTAATTCTTTTAGTCTAGAAATTTTTTTTCATATTCCAGATAAATTTATTGCTTTTATATTTTCTGTGCACCTTTAAATCATCCTTTTCAATTATACTCAGCTCAGCATGGGTCTACGTTTTATTAATCAGTATTGTACTTCAGAAAGACTGCTTAAGTTTATAGTCCAGAACAAATGGCCTTTTATTACTGATGATGAGCGGGTATTCAAAAATATTCCAGGAATGTGTAGCCTATTTATGAAACTCAAATATACTGCATACAAAAAATGACTATGTTACAGAAAGTTTTACTTTGGACTTAATATTCTGTAATTCAGAAATAGTCTCAGGAAGTTTCCAAAACTGACAAGAAAAACAAGACAAGGGCTCTGAATGCTGCCTACTTCAATTGGGCACTTGTTAAAGTTATGGTCTGTTACAGCCAAATATTTATGAAACAAAAATAAAGTTTGAACTAATGTTCAACTTTTCAACTGACTTTGCTTCAATCTTCATATGGAAAAAGTAATCTAGTTAAATTCTTTATTGTACTAATTGAAAAATAGTAATTGTTTTTCAAATTAAGTTTTTTTGGAAAGGATCATCCGTAACTTGATCAAATAGTTTTAAAAATTTGCCACACTCTTGTCACATTATTTTAAAAATATTTCCAGATAATTTATAAAGCTCTAGTTAATAAGCCAATTCTAATCAATTGTTCAATTTTGTTACCTACCAACCTAAATTTTGAATTTTGTTCTTTTCATTTAACTATTATTAATTAATTTATTTAAAGGGATTGACGTAACCTTTTATGCTACTAAGCGTTGCATTGCACTACGCACGGTTCTGCAATTTTTTTATTGCTATTTTAAGTGCATCGCACACTGGAATAGGCAGCAGGGAAACAATATTAAGGTAAGTAATTTAGCTATTTCTAAGTGCTATGTTAAACATTCCGTAATCTGAAAATTAAAGAGAAATACAGTAAAGTCCTGATTATCTGCAGAATGGAATGGCCCCCTTAGCACAGATAAGCAGATTTGCTGATAATCCCAAAACACACATATATCATAAATTTTTTTTTAATATAAATGATAAATTTTAATTATCATCAGCAGTTTTCTTCACATTTTCTTCTTTTACATTTTTTAATTATTACTGTATGAAAAAAAGCCTATAAATTTTTTGTTGTTGAGTGTCTTGGAAAGGCAGGAGGCTAAAATAATGCAAGCGCAAGCAGACTATTGAATTCATAGACTATTGAAGAAAAAAACACACAAAACAATATTATCTAATTCAGGTTACTAAATAAATAAAGTTTAAAGTATTTTTCCCAATAAAAGAACTCAAAATTTTTCATATTTATATTAATCATTTTTTATCTTGTTTAAGCTTAAATCAAACATAATTGACTTTCCTATGTCTGAGCTTCAATTTCATCAATAACGGTGTCATAATGTTTATTGTTTAAATTTTCCTGAGTGAGATCGATCAGTTTAAGCGAAGCTGGTTTCGCGAGTGAATAACTTCATTTCACCCGGTTTATCTCGCTCAGGAAAATGTAAACAAAAAATATTAAGACACTGTTGTCGAAGAAGTTGAAGCTCATATATAAGAAAGTTACTTATGTTAGATTTTAGTTTTAAAAAGATTAGAAATTATTAATATTAAATATGAAAAACTTAATGAGTTCTTTTAAGGAAAAAACACATGAGATGCTATTTATTTAGTAGCCTTAATTAGAAAAACATCGTTAAAGTAAGTTTTTATACTTTCTATATAGGTTAAGGTAAAACTTAATAAATATTGTACTTAGATTTATCTAATTAAATATTGTAACAAATTTAAATAAATATTATATTGAATTAAATTCATTTAATTTGTTAAACATTGTGAAGTAAATCTGAATCCCTTATAATTTTGGTAAATGTTCTAAACATTGATTATTACATATTCTAATAAAATGAACAAGCTTTTTTAAATATCATTCTTGTAAATAAAGTTGATAAATTTTAAGGAGAGATGTTTAAATTTTTTGCTACACATACGCTTTTTCATGAAGTGCTGATTGAAAAACTCTTTAGCAGTGCATAAAAAAATTTTCTTATACAATGAAATTTTCTATTAAACAAACTTAAAAATAAATTGGTTGGATTATATATAAAATTAGATAGATGTGGTTCTACTGTGTCTAAATTTGTTAAATAGATATGTTATAAAAAACTTGTTTTCCAGTTGCAGACGTGCCTTGCACACACAGCACGTCTTTAAGACTCAGTTCCATATAGAATGCACTGCTGATATAAGTAAGTGTTTATGATTTCAAATTTTCTCTTTTTATCCATTTGTAATTGTAAAATTATTTCATATAAAATAATTTAAGTATAAAATTTTTCTAGTTTCCTTATTGAACAAAAAGCGTGTTTATTTTTTATTTTTATCTTATCTGTTAGCATGTTTATTTATTTTTTTTATCTTATAAATATTTTAAAATTTGCTAATTTTTATTGTATATTTTTATTACCATTTTTTTTAAGTGCATTTAGTGTGAAATCAGTCTCACTCAATCTTAGCTTGGTAGAAAATAACTTACAATGAAAGTAATTAAGAAACCTTAACAACATTTTACACATTTTCTTTTTTACACTACACATACTTGAAAATCTTATAACTATTGTGCTGTATAACAGTGTTTCACTACATGGTTGTTATTGCTGACTAGCCTTAAAATTCTTTTTCTTGCAACCCTCAATAATTGCTAACAATTCATACTTTATAAAAAAAGAAAACATTTTTTGATAAAAATATATTGCTATTAGTAAGGAATAATTATTTGTTATGAGGTAAATCTGAATCCCTTATAACTTTTGTAAATATTTTCAACACCAGTTATTAAATATTCTAATTGCCATTGTGGGAAATTAAGGAGATTTTTTTAAAATAATAATTTTTTTAAATAAAGTTGATAAATTTCAAGAAGATATGTTTAAATTTTTTGCTTCACATAAGCTTATCATGAAGTACTGGTTGAATAAACACTGCGGCAGTTCATAGAATTAATATGTACAATGAGATTCTCAATCTAACTAACTCAAAAATAAATTGGTTGGATTATATATATAATTAGATCGATGTAGTTCTATTGTGTTTAAACTTTTTAAATAGATATGTCATAAAAAAAAATTGTTTTCTAGTTGCAGACGTGCCTTGCACACACAGCACGTCTATATTTAAGACTTAGCTCCATATACGTAGAATGCACTGCTGATATAAGTAAGTGTTCATGATTGTAAGTTTTGTCTTTTTATCCAATTGTAATCATTAATTTTTTTCATATAAAATTATTTCATAAGTATATAATTCTTCTAGTTGTTTCCATATTAAACAAAAAGCATATTTATTTTTTTAATTTTCTTATTAATATTTTAGAATTGACTAATTTTTATTATATATTCTTATAACCATTTTTATTTTAAATAGATATGTCATAAAAAAATTGTTTTCTAGTTGCAGACGTGCCTTGCACACACAGCACGTCTTTATTTAAGACTTAGCTCCATATAGAATGCACTGCTGATATAAGTAAGTGTTCATGATTGTAAGTTTTGTCTTTTTATCCATTTGTAATCGTTAACTTTTTTCATATAAAGTAATTTCATAAGTACAATTTTTCTAGTTGTTTCCATATGAAACAAAAAGCATATTTATTTCCTTTTTAATATCTTATTATTGGTTAATTTTTATTATATATTCTTGTAACCATTTTCATTTTAAATGCATTTAATGTGAAATCAGTCTTCCACACAATCTCAACTTGGTGGAAAAGGTCTGTTTATGCTGGTATTTGAATAATTCTATTTTAAAGTCCTTCATCCGTTGAATCTTTAGCAGCAGCAGATAACTGAATTTACTTTAAAGAAATGTGTGTTCAGTGAAAACACAATCATTAGTCGTGATTTTTATACTATTGGTAAACAAAATAGTATGGTAAAAAATGTGTACAAATCATAATCATTTTTCTTTTCTTTTTCCCACTATGTTTATTGTGGGTCAGTGTCAACATTTTACATATTTTACAAATTTATATCATCTTGTGTCAGCACAAAGTGTTTGTGTACCCACAAAGTTTTGATGTGATGGCAGATTCCTTGCTACATCAAGTCAATGTGTTTTTATAAAAGGACTGTAAAATGGATAGGGGGGGAGGGGATAAATCAGCAAAATAGTTTTTAACACAAAGAGATATGTTTGTTAATACGTTATATTTAGTATTTTTTCATACCTTCATTATTATTAAAGTTAATGATTTTGACTTATAAAATTTGACCAACTACGTTTTTGATGCTATTAAGTTTTTGTGCATTCAATTGCAAGTTGTCAAATGCTTTTATTTGTGCTATAGCTTGTTAGTAAGAACTGTTTTCAATATTTAAGTTGCATGATTAAACTAGCCTTTTTTTTTTCAAATATGCAGGATTTTTAAAAAATTCCTAAAAGTGCCCTTAACATGGAAAAAAAATCTTTGTAATTAAGCAAGGATTGTAATCTCAATCACCATTTATTACCTGAAATTTCATGCAATTATATTGTACTTGCAATTGCATTGAAATATAAGTAAAGATGTAATTTTTATAAAATTTTGAAAATGATGTTAAAATCCAAAATACTTAAGAAAAAAACTGTTTTGATGTACATTGTCAAATCAAGTTTAGAAATTTTTTTTTGCAAATGGCGAAATTTAGGTGGCATTGGATTTGCTATTTTTAAACACACCTATAGGAGGTGAGACTAATAAATAGGAGGTAACATATAGGAGAACTGCCTTTATGAGGTAAAATTTTTAAATGAATTAGTACTCAAATGGCCTAAAATGAGAAGAATAAAATTTGTATAAATGGCCTAAAATGAGAAGTAGAAAAAATTCCTATAACTAAAGAATGTCCTAAACTAGCAAAACTGTCAACTTTTGCAAAAAATGCAAATGTCATAATAATCCAGGTCTTCTTAATCAAAAGTTGAAAAGAGCTTCTTCTTTTAATTATTTAATACCAGCTACCTATTTTACGCAACTATGTTTGGGTGGTAATTGAAGTATGATATTTCTTCTCAAATTGATCAAGTTAATTTTTTCCTCAAAAAATTTCCTTTCTTTGTCTGTAACCAAATATTTGCAAAATTTGAACAGCCTACCATTCAATTGATATTTGAAAACTGAAACATTTAGAACAAGATGTACCAGTTGTAACTTTTGGTACAACCTCTCCAAAATATATTTCTTGTGGTTGCGGTAATAGAAAAAGTGAAGTAATTTATAAAGCTTTATCTACTCCAAATTTGATTATATTTATTTAATCTATCTTGGTTGATTTTTTACTTAAAAACTTATTGACTTAATTTAGGATTGGCAGTTTTAAAATTACTAATTTGAGGAACATCAGACTATCGTATGTTGACAGAAAGGGTAGACTGAAAGTAAATAAATAGGTTCCAAGTATCAAGACCAGTCTTTCCATTTTTGGGTCTTTTCACTGTGTTCTTTATTTTTCCAGTATTGTGCTAAAAATGAATAGCAAAGGAGTTATTCTGTTTATTATAAATGCATGATTGATTCCAAATACAAGGAAACTACATTTTTCAAAATACTATATACAATTAAACATTGAATTTCATTTTAAAGTATTCAGTCAGTTGTGATTTTTATTTATATATTTGCAAACAGATTAACTTTATATTATTGTGCTTGCTAATTGTTTTTGTTTGATTTATCAACCCTTAAAATATTAGAAAAAAATAAATAAAATGATGGGGTAAAATTTAATCATAAATTTTAACGCTATTGATTAACTGATATAGTAACATAAAGGTGTAATAAAAATATTAGTAAATTTTAATAGCCTTTTTTTTATAAATATACATAATTAATTTGTAATAATTGTAATAAATACATATTGAAACACAAAAATTCAAGATAAAGTACTGATTGAACTCGACGAAAATCGCTATTAAAAGCCACATAATTAACTATCAGATCTATTGTATTTTCTACCTCATCGTCTAATTCTCGCACACGATTTTCTATTTGTTTAACATGTTCTTTAAAATTATATCACTCTGTTGGTACAACATCATTCAATATTTTTCTTACACAGTTCTTTTACATAACAAAACTTGAAAGCTTTATTCTCTTTAGCTTTTAAATTTTTCACTTATACCTAAATTAACATGATAGTATTAATTTTGCAGTGGGCGGTAATCTTAAAATTGTTTTATGACTTTCGACAATTTCATTCAGAGCAAATTTATCGTATCTATGTTTTTTTCACTAATTCACTCTTTAACATCCCTTTACCAAAACTAATATTTTTATCTTAAAGCCAATCTATAATTTGTTCTTGTCTCCAAATGCATTTGGAAATTTTTCTTGAATGGTATGGTGCATTATCCATAACTAAAACAGTGTGTTGTTCGAGTTCAGGACGAGTGTCAGTGCACCATTTCTCAAAACATGTTGAATCCATGTCGTTATGACAAATTTTGTTTTTATTTGATTTAAAAATTAGAAAGCATTTTAAAATCAGAAATTGCTTCCAATTTGTGTTGTCATCAGTCTTTTCCCTTTGCAGCATGGAGCTTTCAAGCCTGTAGAATGACCAGATAACAATGCTTTTTTAGATGTTGTTACAGTTGTATTTGTCCGTATTTTATCAGTCATGTGACCCACATTCAACCAAGTTTTATCCATACAGTATATCCCTCGTCCTTGCTTTCTCTTTATTTTTATAGATTGCAAGTACATTCTCCATGAAATTATTTCTTCACTTTCAATTAGCACACTGCTTCTACCTCTGTTACAATGTTTGAAACTCAATCCTTTTAAAAGAAAGTAAAAAAGTTTCCGTTTAAAATCAAGGAAATCAAGATCGTCATTCACAAAACTAAGAACTTTATTAACTGTCGGTATTTTGTTTTGGGCAAAAAAATCACACACTTTCTTAGGACATTTCAGTAAAAATCTTCCATCTTTTTCAGGTCACATTGTCTTGTGTTTTTCTTCTTTTGAAATGCAGTGCTTCTTTTATTCTGTATTTTATTCTTCTGTTTTTAATGTCATCTGCGATGACATTAAAAACAGAAACTCTACATACTCCATTTGCGAAAGCTTTACCTTCAGCTACATATAATTTTGAAAGGTTAGGATTGGATTCCAATTCAACATTATAACTATCTAAAATCTTCGCTGCTTTCTTAAAATGTGATTTTTTTTTCTGATGCCTTTTTACTAGACTAAACCTTGAACTGTTTTCATCCTCTATCATTGTATGTGTCAGAACGAACGAATCACAATGAAAAAGGTAACAAATATCTGCTTAGTGCCACGCCAAGCGGTTAATTTTTTTTATTGACATCTAGTCTACCTTTCTGCTTAATGGGCTAAATTTTTTTAAAAACTCAAAGCAGGTTTGCTGCAGACGCGTATGGTTTTCACCCTTCTATATTTTACTTCTAGTTGTGTAATAGAATTGTTTTATAATAACATAATACTACATACAAATGTGATATTCAGAATTAATAAAAATAGAATTCTATTAGCTAGTGATAAGATAAACAAATCACAAAATTAATAATTATGAATTAAAAAAAGGCAAAGTTAATTTGTTACCTTATACCTTAATTGCAGGTTTATAAATATTTCAATATAGAATGACCTTACTAAAGCATATATTAAAAAAATCTTACTATTGAAAAAGGCTATCTGAATTTGTCTCTAAATAGCTCCTTTTTATTATATGTTACAGCTCCGGCTCTTTTTTTAATTATTGTACATGCTTGCTTTGAGAAATGCATTTGCAGTATTAAAATGTGGTTTTAAAGCTATGAATAGACAAGAGTTTCATCACTAACAGGTTTATCGCAATAATAATAATATAATGATTGTTTGCAATAACTATATTTTATTGATGTATTAAACTGCATCACAGCAAAATATTTACCATTAAACTCAAAACTACGAAAACTGATAAAAATGATTTTTAAATTGATGATTTCTCATAAAAAAAAGACTGGATATAAAGTAGTATAAGGTTGAATATTAAATAAGACATTATAAAATGACTACCTGGAATATTGCTTCACATTTATTAATAAACTTTCGTGATTTGGTTATTACAATTTCCCTTTCTTTTGCGTTGGACCGTTTACAACAGAAATAAGGGTGGCACTTATTATTCATTAACTGAAATAAAATGCAACGAGAATTGATTTCAAATAAAAAAAAATACTATGTTATAATTATTTTAAGTTTTATAAAAACAATCAAAAATAAATAATTTTGATTTTTCTTAATAAATTTAGAAACAGAGTATTAGTCATGCTACCGACAAATATAGATTCTACGTGAAAATAATCAAATTTAAAATTAATTGCTAAGATTTCTTAATCCTACAATCTAAATAATTCATTTATAACATATCCCTATTATAATCGCATTTTTAACGTAGAATAAATTCAAGATTTATTTACCCTATTATTCAATTACATCTGGTTCAATTTTACAAGGAATCTTGCTAAGCTCCGGAGTTTTATTTAATATTACGATCATTAAAGTAAATTAAATAATTTCTGAGCTCAAATCTGCTTTATTTCATAAGATATTAAGTAATTCTGGTGCGTTTGAAATGAAAATTTGTTTTAGTTATTTTAAGATATATTGTTAAAAAAGATGACATGGTTGCTAGATTTTGAATAACTCGTTTTTTTGGCAGTACTGATTTGGCCTTTTTCCATTTGTTTATTACAGTTTGTTCTTGCTGCAAACTGTACGCCATTTTACGTTAGTGTTAGTACCTTTAGCATGGTGCACTCAAGTATTGTTAGCATTGTAAACACGAGTAGTAAATAATCAAATACCACGTTTGCAAGATCTCAAAACACTCAATGTGAGCCAAATAGCTTTAAAATACACCGGAAACAATAACCCGGAAGTATAGGTGGTATGGAGCTTGCAGTGTTCCTTAGTGTAGAAAACACCATCCATTCTGAGCAGAAGAATCCTTAACGCAGTTTATATGTTATGGATACACAAGTCAGAATATACAGGGACGCTACGCTGACCGCGTGCGTAGGCAGGCCGAAACTTATTTTAAAGAAAATTATTATGAGCTATTAGTCTGATGTTCTTAAAATATAACAGGGTTTGCGTTTTTTAAAAGCCCCTTAAAGGTGCTTTTTTTTTTACTTGGGGTTTGTAAAAAGTGCTTAATTTTTCATCTTTTTAAATTAGATTTTTTCTTTGCCTTGTTGGTCTAAATTACAAAAAGTGCCGTGAATTTTCACTATTTCCACTGTAATATTTATCAGAGACAAGTTATTTTATCATGATTAAGTAAAATTTTTGAATTTTATGAATTAAGAACTTTAAATAGTAAAAAAGTGAACAATTTTTATTACATGACATATCTTAATTATATGTATTTTTGCAAAGTGATTAAAAATGTTTATTGAGTGCTCATATTTTGTTGAAGAATCTGGCTACGCACCATGGATAAGAATAATTTTTCAAATTGAAAATGAAGAGGATAATGTCACCAATACCCCATCATCGCTCAACTTTCGATTTGAAAGAAAAATAGAGTAAATTTATAATTCGTTAAAATAATAACATTTGAGAATTTAAAGTGGACCAACAAAAAGAACTTTTCTTAAAATAAAAGTGGAAGGGAAGAGGAAAAAATTATTTATTCTGTATCATAGTTTGTTTTAAGTAGAAAAAAAACCCAAACCAACCTTTGAAGATTAACGCAGGCTAAGGAGATTATAACAGGGTTAATTTTTATCTTCGTTTTAAGAATCATGCCCGGGCATTAGTGTTGCTGGTTTCAACGCAATTTTTCCTATCTTCTTACTAACGCCATTCTAATGTTTGGCTTTATAAGGAAGACGCTAGAATGATATATAATGTGAAAACTACCAATCGGTAATCAATAACGCAGTTATCGACTGCGATGTTGATTATTAAATGGAAAAGGGATGTGTCCCGCAATGGACTGATCGTTAAGACAGGGTTCCCACCAGATCGCCGAAGTCAAGCATAACTGGCTGCAGTCAGTGTGCGGGTGGGTGACCACTTGGTTCAGTCTGCGTAGGGACCGAGGGTATGCGGTATTGGTCCTCGTTCTACCGTAAAGTGCCCAGGTCGTCAAGCTGTCGAAGCGGGTGTGCCATTCGCTCTGCAGAGGATCAAAATTGTGATGGCATATCTATCGGATCATCCTGACCGTAAATGAACAACAACAACAAACGGGATGTTTCCTGAAAAGTTATTTTATTTAATATTGTAAATAAGTATTTTAATATTATTCTTAAAATTTAAAACGAAAAATTGATAGCGTATTTATTAAGTCATGCCCGCTTGTTGTTGAAAAACTGATAGCGTATTTATAAACTTGTTTCATGACGCCATGATTTTGATAACAGGAATCGATCGATAACAATAAACGAATCCTGAAATTATACACAGTCTACGTACTTTAGTGCAAACCCCCCCCCCCCCCCCATTAATTCGCTTCTTCCTATATAACGACAGCTACATTGTGTGCTGTTTCATAGACGTAATGTTATTTTAACGCCCAGTAAAACGTCCGAACTGAACCGTTCATTCCAAATTGACCCAAATATCTGCTTAACGCAAGCTATGGATGGTTGGCTAAATGTTAACAATAACAAGCTTCCTAAAGCTGGAAGAAATTAAGAAAATTTCCGGTGTATTCCTCCTCTTATGTTATGCCTACGAGGTGATGAGTGAACAGGCTTAATATTCTAGGAAGTTTTATTTATTGGATTTGTGTTAAATTTTACGCGTAATTTTACCATTCATAAGAGATTTCTTTATTTTGTAGATTCTAACAGTTCGTGATCCAAAAACAAAAATTAATATCACTACATTAAAAAAAGTGTAAGGTTAGTCATTTCTGAGTATTATCCCTGAGTTGGATGGTGCTTTCAATATAAATGTAAACAATAATCTCGAGCTCAAGACCAGCTCTAGTTTCGGTTAAAAAGTTTGCAACTGCTTATTTTGCGAAGCGATATTTTCAAACGGATAATTTTGTTTTCAATAAAATAAAAAGTAAATTAGATAATTTCTGAGCTTAAATCTGCCGTATTTCATAAGAAATTAATGCTATTAAATAATTCTGGTGAGTTTTAAGTGAAAATTTGTTTTAGTTATTTATGGATATATTGTTAAAAAAAGGTGACATGGTTGCTAGATTTGTAATAACTCGCTTTTTTGGCAGTCCTGATGTGGCCTCTTTCCATTTGTTTATTACTGTTTGTTCTTGCTGCAAACTGTGCACCATGTTACGTTAGTGTTAGCACTTTTAGCATTGTAAACACAGCTAATAAGTAATCAAATACCACGTTTGCAAGAATCTCCGAGTCCCGCAGTGGACTGATAGTTAAGACACGGTTCCCAGCAGATCACCGAAGTTAAGCATCACTGGCTACGGTCAGTGTGCGGGTGTGTGACCACTTGGATCAGTCTGCGTAGGGACCGAGGAATTGCGGTATTGGTCCTCGTTAAACTGTGCTACCGTAAAGTGCTCGACTTCGCGCGCAGGTCGGACTACCGAAACGGGGGTGCCATCCCCTCCGCAGAGGATCAAAATTGTGATGGCATGTCTTCGGATCATCCTCCGTGATGTTTCCCAGACCGTCGCCAATAGCCCATTGTGCAGCTCTAGTGCGACGTAAAATTAACAACAACAGCAAGAATCTCGAAACACAGTGATCACATTGTGAGCCAAATGGCTTTAAATTACTCTGGAAACATAGTAACCTGGAAGTATAGGCGGTATGGAGCTTTCAGCGTTCCTTAGTGTAGAAAACACCATCCGTAGAATTTTTTTTTTTGTAGCATCATAGCAAACTTGCGGAGTTTTCCGAATTCATTTGTTTGTGTCGTTGAAAAAACGCGTTATACTGAAAACACAACAAGTATAATAATATTAGATGGTGAGTTTTTTTAAGTTAGGCGTAAAAATCAGTCGAAAGTAGTGACCTAGTAGGACAAATTTTAAACTCCAGCGAGATTTGCGCTTAGCTGCTCACGGTCAATCATCCATGAACTAGTAGAAGTTTAAGTAGAGAAATATGCAATCGTAGATCATGTGTTTTTTAGATTTACTGACTTCAATCAGGTATACTGGTTTACTGACTTCAATCAATAATGTAATATACTTTCGCTCCTCTCTGAAGGATATCTCTTGAAAGTTTAATAATTTTTATAGTTCAGCACTCTTAGGACACTTTAAACTCAATATATTAGGAAAGTTAATTTTATTTTTTGATCAAAACTACTTTATTTGGAAAAAAAATAGTTAAAAATATTTTATAAAGTTCAAATTTAACGAAAAACTAACTATTAAAATTGGGAAACTGCAATAAATGTGTAATGTTCGAATATACCGTCATCTAGTTGCATTTCTTTCATTTCAAATATTTATCTAAAATTGTAATTTTTCGTGTCTTGAAGTCCGTATCCATTTAAACTTGAGTAAATTTAAATTGTAGCAGAAAGTTTTACTTTAATAGGCGATTAACAGTTATTTTATACTTCTATCTCTGATCGATTATTCCTTTGCAGACATACATAAGCTTATTAGATTTATAAACCATTATTTGAAGACAAGTTTTAAGCAGTGCCAATGTTAACAATTTTTTGAGGGTACCATATATTTAAGAAAAATTTTAACTCGTATGTTCGTATGATTTTTTTTAAAAATTAATATCGGATGAAGAATGATCTTCATCAAACTAGATTTTATTTCTGTGTAGTTTTGAAATATTATAGTATTCTGGTAAATTAAAATTTGTTTATTTTTTGCTTATTTTATGATGAGTATTGCGTTTTCAATTGTTAGTTTTTGTTTTTCGTTGCTATTCGCTGTGAGAAAAAACTATCTTGTTAAAAAAAAAGTGCAACGCATTTCTGATTTTTATTCGATATTTTAATGTATTTGAAAAGAATATGTTTTCAAGAACATTTGAGGACAAATGGTGAAATTCGGTGTACTTTTTTCTGTGCTCGAAGAATCTGAAGTTTTTGAGGACAATTAATGAAATTCGCGAACTGTCCTCAAGATTTGAGGACGGGTCACCTTACACACACTGATTCGTGTAGAGATAGCACTGCTGAAATTTCTGGAAATAGTCTACTTTCAGATACGATCTGCCGACTTATGTGAAGACCGCACTCGTAAGACAATCTGATTTTTAAAAAAATATCTGTTTATGCTCTAGTAAGAGTTGTTTTACTGACATCATCAATTCCTCTTACATTTTGAAGAAAATGTGTGTTAAGAAAATACGTCTATTAGGCTTTTTCGTACACATAAAATAAGTTACAGGTGTCGGGAATTCTTTTTTTGTACCGCAAAAAGACCTATTGTATATTTTCTGATAAGCACTTTGTTTTATAGAGAATTCGCAATAATTTTTATTTCGTCTTTCCTATTAATCCCTACCTTTTTTTGGATTGATTCGAATTCGTAGTACCGCTCCTATTGACTCTGCGTCAATTCGATGAGAAATTAAAAGCAATGAATGCCTTTGAATCATGAAAATCTATTTTATTAAAGACAATAAAAAATATTGAGGGACCGTAAAATTTTCTCAAGCTTGGGCTCGGTGGGATTTGCTGGTAATCACTAGTGAAATAATATTCGTTTTTAGAATGTAACTTCAAGCTTAAAATATTTAAAAATTGAGATGCTAATGTTTTCTGTTGCATTTTATATTTTTGTATCGTATATATATATATATAGCTTACTGTGAAAGCGGCCAATAATTTGGAGTATAATATTGGAAATATTTACATTTCATCGCTTTGAAACTGAACCCTAGTAACTCGAAAAACGAGATATTTAGGTCATTTTGTAAAAAAAATCACCCTTTTAGAGAAACAATGTGTTATCTTCATAGTTCCATCAAATTAATTTAGAGAGTAGTTAAATCGTTATCGCATTGCCGCGATTAGCACTAGCACGGAAAGTTTGAAATCGCTCTCCTAAAAAACTTGCTTTTTTTGAGTTACCACGGTTTAGTTTCAAAGCGACGGTTTGTTAATTGTTTATAGTGGGTTTCAATGAACAAAATTTTTTTGCTGAGACAATTGTTTCGTTTTTTCCGTAAATATATGCCTCAACTTTTGTCGTATTTCTAAGCCAAGAAAGAGATTTAACTTGTTCAGTTACGTAATAGGCTTTGCTTGGAGAGCACCACTTTAAATCCGTTACTAGTTTACATTTCAAACAAAGTTGAAGCAAATTATTTGTATTTCGGCCGTTGGCTCGGTGAACTTCACAAAATGAAAAGGTGACATGGTCTCGTATAGTTAAAGATAGATAAATTTTGGTCTAATAGTATAATTTTTACTCTAAATGTAAACCTTAATTCGATGGGTAGACTTCAACTATGTAAATTTTTCAGTTTAAGCTATATTTGAAGTTACTAAATCAGACATAGGACCGAGTTGTGAATGGATAAACACCATTTTGACCATCGAAATATACTTCGACGAATTTTTCAATTATAATTTATTTCATAAATAACTAAGAAAAAAATCTTATATCTGCTTTAATTTCAGAGATCCCGCATACTACGCAAAGAAATAATTAAGGGACGCAAATTTTGAAAAAAAAAAATAACTGACTAAACTATTGGTTCTATATTTTGAGAGTAAAAAATCCGAATTCGACAATAAAGATCTATATACCGATAAATTTACGGTTTTGTGTCTGATTTCGTAACAGCAAGTATAGTCTTCTGTAAAATTTATGATCACACCATTTGTCACATCTTAAATTGGGTCTATTTATGTAGCTTTATTTCACAGCACAGAAATGAGCATATATAGACTAAGATGGTGTAAAGAAAATTTTTAAGATTCCAGAGCGTTCAAATTTAAATAACGTTCTCTTTAGACCTCTTATATTACGCTGTGAATAAATTTGCATATTCCTCGATTTTTTTATGTTTAGTTGTAGTGAGTTTTTTCTTCGGGAATGTGTCATCAATATAGTTGCCTTTTACATTACGTTCTAGTTCATTAACCATTACTGTTTTTATATTATTTCATTTTCCTAGAAACATTTTTCATTTTGAAATAATAAAAAAAAAAAATATTTTTCGAATGTTTCCTTGCTAGCTAGAGGTTGAACCACGTGTGAAATGATTTATTCCTATAATTAAAAGAATGTTTATTTTATTTTAAACTCAATTAATCATCGAAATGCATTATATAATATTGAATATACATAATATCGCTTAAGTTCTCATATAAACAACACCGGTTATACGATTAATAGAATAACGATGGGTATTGATATGTGGTATAGTAATTGTCCTGGAAAGTAACACCATTAGAACAGTATAGCCCATTTTTTACAAAGTTTTATTATAATCATTGCAGTAATCAAAGGATATTCTATTTAGGAGACACCTTTCTTTGAGGAAGATCCCATTTGTGAGAGGGGTTAAGGGTTTAACTTTTTGAATTAAATTAATGATTGATATTCATTCGATTTGGCAGTATTTTTCGAATCGTTTAAAATAAAAGATCGTTGCCTAATCATATTCGAAAAATAAAGCGGACGGTATTTTAAAATTTCAACAGACTTTGCTTCTCTGTCAAAATTATACAAATAAATTTTGCAATCGGTGTTTACGAAAAGCAAAGTACTATAAGTTTACCTGCATTCAGTTTTTTGAAAAAATATCTGTTTTTAAGCAATTAACGTTAAAAGAGTTTATCAGCTTCGTCCAAATCAGTTTAAATAAGCATGAAAGTTTCATTATTTACCTTTTCTTAAAATGGTGTGGTAAGACTGCTCTTAAGCGTGATGCGCCATTTTCTCTGTAATTTTTTACATCATAGTGGTCAGAGAAAGTAGAATATACTTCTTAAGAAAATATATATATAGTTTTGATAAGGGGAAAAAAATAAGGGCGTGTTAAAGCAGAGAGGCGAGATTGTCAGAAACTTCGTAGCAAGAGTTGACGAGTCACTTTTTGTAAGCAATAATCACTTTTTGTTAGCATTGTACTTTATATTATGAGTGACTTAGCTCTTCGGAAGAGACACAGAAAGTTGTACGTTCATATGCCCTATTACCCAATCGTTTACGACAAACCCTTTACTCTTTCATTATATTGCAGCTCTTTGAAAAAACAACTAAAATGTTATCGAAATCTCTCGCGAGAATGATTAAACAAGCGTACTTATATCACTTACGTTGATTTTTTATATTATAGAGCAGTACACTTCTCTACGTCTCTCATAATAATGCGTGGGTACAGACCCTTAGAATGAAAAAGGGAGTAGCGTTCAATCCCTTTTTCAATATTTGTGAGTTTGAGCACCAAAACCAACAAAGAGACTGTGCTTATACAGGATAAATTATGCATATATAATTTTTTTACGAAATGAATACGACAAAGCTTATTTAACGCGTTCACGCCGGGGTGACCCACCGGTGGGTCACGCTAGATTGTCTCATCTTGGCAGCTCACCGGAGTAAGAACTGGTAACAATAAATTTCATTTGTTAGTTTTTTCCCGGGAATAATAAAAATCCATAACAACCAATTGTTTTTAACGGATGCAATTTTTCATATTGAATTGCTTCTTCGCCTTGATAAATTTCCTTACAGTGAATTGTTATTGTTGAAAAGAGATTAACTCCTCCCGAATATTTTCTAATATTGAAATAGTTCTTCGACCAGTATTTTCACCTTTCCCGGCATGAACGTGTTAAATGCGATTACTTTATCTAAAAACAAACATGATATTTAGAGTGAAATTAATTTAAAGAATTTCGGGCATAATTCATTTTCCTCATTTGAAAAAGTGCGTAATCTTTTCTATTTGAAAAGTGGGTACAAAGCGTGCTGAAAACTAGAATAAACTAAAGTACGATTACCCTTTTTTTCCCCCTTAGAGAAGAAATATTTATAAGCCTCTCGAAGACGTTTATCTTCGCTTTGCTCTGTGGCGAGATTGATTTATGATGAGAAAGATATTCTTTCTTTTCTGCAGCAAAATCCAAAGCAGCCACATTGCATCAATCAAATTCTTAATTGCTGCAATGTGATTGTACTAGAATTTGGATCCGCAATAAATATCATTCCTCAAAATATATCCCCTCCCCTTAAATTATTTTTCCACAAGCGTTTTAAGATTCTCTCACCTCGAGTTACTTTATTTGTCGGGTTTTCAAGCGCTGGGGCATAAAAAGAGGAACTTAAGCGTCGTTAATTTAATAAATTTACCTGTCATTTACTTTTGCACCGTTGTGTTACTGTTCGTTGCTGTGTACTGCGCAACACTTGTAAATTTGCGTTTTGCGGATGGGTACCAAAGATGCGACACATAATGTCTCACGTTCACCCCAATCACGAAGTCTCTAAAAAAATCTTAAATCTTTGCGATTGAATATCATGTATGCCCTAAATTATAGCAATATTATTTAAGTTACTTTAAGCGCCTGTCGAATTGACAGGCTAGGAGGTAATTAAAGAGATGCAAAGTAACGAGAGAATCAAACTATGTTAGGGGCAGACCATGCAATTCGGCTTCGACCGCTCTAATTATGTCGTGTTTCCCTAACTTATGACTTTTGTGTACCCTTTCTAAATGTTTCGTAACGCTGTGTACCACTAATAAAAAAATTAATGTATTTTTTGTTATACAGAAATTGCACAAAAGTTAAAAATCGCAACTGGCTGTTGACACCACTAATTATTAACTGTTAACTCTGCAAAAAATAGCCAATAGAAATATACATAATCGTAAATTTTAATGACTAGCTTTGTTTTTAAATAAAATTTTGTTAATTTTCGTTCGTTGCAAGATATTTCGCATTAGAACGAGTACCCCCGCTCAGTGGCGTATCTAGGGTATGGCAAGTATGGCGAATGCCATGGGCGCATTATTTCAAAAAGGCGCAAAATCAATCAACATCAACGATTATTTTTTTAATTAAAAATTTTACTAATTTTTTTTTCAAGTTATGGCAGAATTAAAAAAAGCATCCAACATTTAACCTTTCCTCGAGGGCTCGAAAAGAAGACATCGAGGTCTTTCGAGGAACTCTTTTTATAACTGGGGGAGTGAAATATGAAAGGGAACCGCTAATAATAAAAACAAAGTAGGTGACGAGCGTTAAACAATTTTAACCTCCCACTGTTTTTCATTTTTTTAATAACTTCGTTTGAAAACTCATAGACCACCTCAGTTAGGGATAATAGGAGGGCCAAGGTTTCCAGCGCTTTTACATAACTCGAAAAGCGCGGGAAATCTAAGTTGTTATATTGGATTCAACATTAAAAAAAAATGGGGGAAATAAGAAGAAAAAAAAAACATTCCACATACCCCCTCTTTTTAAACAACTTGACGTCTGTGTAATAACAATTCATACACGTTTCTGCATTCATTCACTAGACACTTTTTCTTTCATTATACTTTCAAGTTGAGCAACAGAGGATTCGAAATAAATAAAAAAAACTTTATATTCATGAATACATTCAAGATAAATACTAAAATAAATCAGTAATTAAAAGTAGCTTTTTCTTTTCTATTATATTTACGATGATTTCGGCAAAAACCAAATTTTAATTATAATATCGTAATTTAAAGAATAATGCAGAGTTTTTAATAATTATAATTATAACTCTCTTTACTAACTTTTTGATACTTTCCAATAAAAATATTTTTAATTTCAGAGAATTTCCTAAATATTTAACATTTAATGTCGATCAAAATCCTTTGACAAAAAGACTTTTAGCCCCATATTTAATTTTATAACCGTCGTTGAACAGCCGACCTAATTCCGTAGCCTTGTAATTTTGAACCCAATCCAGAAGACAAGGGAACTCCTATATCGAGAAATGGGAGAAATTTGCCTTCGTGGAGCTAACCCGCATTTGCGTTACATGGAGAGGAAGACCACGAGAATCTCCCACGGTTAGCCTGACGGGAAGGGAACTCTAACCCATGATCCGTCTACAACTGAGGATATTTCCATGATATTTCACGTCAGCACTGTGGTCGGTGCAAGCCGGGTGCGGAATTCGTATCAACTGGGATTCGAACTCGGTTCGCCTCATTGCAAGGCGAATGCTCTATAAATGCGAATGCTCTTAAATTAAAAGGAATTTAAACTTATTTTTTTTCTAAAATGTAGCTTCTTATTGCTTCACGATACGTCAAAGCTGTAATAGAAAGAATTTAAGTTATCGCTGATAAAATGAAAAGACAAAATGTAAGCTCATTATTTATTATAGAAAATTACAGGGAATTTTATTTTTTTTATTTTTTTAGTGCATTATTAATTTCATTTTTTCTACTAAAAACGAAAAATAAAGCACAAACTTAACGGGAAATTTTTTGAGGAAAACGAAAAAAAAAATTTTTTTTTTTCCAGGTATAAACGATGATAAAATAAACAGTTTAATAATGTTCATTCAGAGGGGTTATTCACGAGTAAGAGTTATAAATATTGAAGTTCCCAATATTATAAACAAGCAAGACATTATTTATAAGACTTTATTGAAACTGTAACTCAGAGTCAAACTATAATATTGCACAAGGGAAAAAAAAAACACTAAAATAGCCACAAAAAATCATGGTTACATATAAAAGTAAAATAATTAACTTAATAACATAATTTAGATTACAAAAGTATGGAATATGTACTAGCATTAAGAATGTATATCGTAGAATTGTAATGAATGTGTATTGTAGTACTATGTATGATGTTATAGCTCTTGAGTAGCAAATATATAGATATAAGTCAATGCCTTTTTCCTCGGCAATACATAGCGTATTTGTTTAAAATCGTGTCCTTTTTTATAATAAGATGATAAAAACAGAAAACAAATCCTAAAAATAATATTTATTGATTTCGTTTATCTAAAATAGTTTACTTAGACAGTCAATTAAATTTAAAATAATTTATTTGGAAAAAATGCTTTTCTACTTAGATTATTTGATATTATTTATGTATAATTGAAAATGCTATACGTTAAATATAAATTATAATAATATAAGCTGAATCTTTAAATTTAAAATATTTATCTATATGAAAAAATTAGTAGTACAACAGACTAAAAAAATGAAAGGCGAACGAAAGAAACTTTGGAAGTTCAAAAGTTGGTGACAAACGTAAAGAAATTTTTCTCCCCTTATCTTAAGGAAAGTGAGACCTCCAGTTAAAAGAACGATTTTCGGGGGAGGAAATGAATGGAACCCCTTCAGGCAGAAAAACCAGATGGCCAGATGGTGATGACCAGAGGACAGAGAGATGTGAAAACCATGGGGTGTCCCAGTCTTGCTTAGACTAATTATTCTGTAGTGAAATGCTTGTAAATCTTAAATTTTATCAGGGGTTAAAATCTCTTTGAAAAACGTTTTCGGAATTTGCTGAATAGATTTCAAGTAGAGCCCCTTCTATAAATTAGCGTAAATTCTTCCTCAACAGGAGATTTTTACCACCCATGGTGGGAATCACCGCCACTAAAGTGTGAAATACTAAAAATAGGAGGTTCCTCTGATGACTCGCTCTACAAATAATTTAAACCAATGGAACGATTTAATAATGAATACTTTCCACTATTTTGAAAAATAAAGGGCAGGCGTTATAAGTAGTTAGGTGCTCATACAAAAAATTCTGCTCGTTTTAGTTAATGTTTCAAGATTTAAGCCAAGAAAATCAAATATTTAAAGTCTTTAGATTTTTATAATCTATTTTGATGCAGCTTCTGGACTTTTATAGTTGGTTCATAGATTTAAGAAAACAACGTGTACTACAAGGATTGTAAGTAATCATTTCCTAAATATTTAAATTAATGCATTATACTTAAATTATTAATACCGTTATATGCGTTCGTTATATTTTCTAGAAATGATGTCGATATGCAGGGATGTAAGATTTCTCCGAAATATTTTATTAAGTGGTAGAGAGTTAAAAACTAAACCTTGCAAAATTTTAGATGATATTGGTAAAATTTGAAATTCTTACCACAAGGTAACTGGAGTAAAATTGTATTTCATGGAAAATTTCGAATTATACATACGTAGTGGCGGAAAATATAATTTTAAATCAGATTTACATAAACCAAGAATAAAACATCAAAACATAAATTTTGCTACCACTAGAAAGAAGTTCCCCATTAAGTTGCAAGTTAGCATCTCTGTATGTGTAGATCGAGTGGGACATTTGCTCTCCCTCCTTTTAATGCTATAAATTAGAATTTATAATATTTTTTAGTTTTTATTGTTACTGTTTTATGACAGTACATTTAATATGCACATAGATTTTTTGTATTAATAATTATATATTGTATAATTAAATACTCGTTAATGCATTATAATTATAAATAATATGTAATAAAAAAAGCAACGAATGTTAAAATTTCTAATGTTAGAGGGAATATATTTTCTTAATTTTCCTGAAAAATAATTGCGATAAGTAAATAATTTTGCGTTTATTACGTAACATTCATTACGTTCAGCAAATAGTTTCCAACAACCGATAAATGTTTCTCTTTCTATTCATAAATAGATAGATTTTGAGTTTAACCACTTGTTTTTTTTCCTTCTTTTCTTTGAAGGGTTATATTAAGGAACAATGCTTTAAGTGTAAGTTTCAATAATCCTTTTACTTACAAATTGATTTTTTTTAATTCATAAAGACATGTTTGCTTTGTACTTTTAAATTACATTTATTTATCAACCTTTCTTCGAGTTATGGAACACGCTTCCATAGCATCTCGGGTGCAAAATTTTGTCATCTTTCTTTCCCCTATATCTTTTATTTTATTTCAGATTACAATTTTCTTCCCTTTTCAAAAAAAAAAGAAAAGAAAAATTAGATTAAATAATTACTTTTTTTTTAATTTTATAAGTCTTTTACAATACACATCACTTACATTATGTTTATATCACTACATATTATATTACTTGAAAAAAAATCAATAAAGTAACAATCACAATAATTATTTTTCATTAAATAATTATCCTTATTTTAAGAATATAAAAAAAACAATAAGCATTTCAAAAATATTGAAAAATTAGACCTTGTTAAATAATGAAGTATACGCATTCTTATAATGTATTTTCATAAAGATACAAAAAAAGCCCTCTTTTCCTCAAATATTCCAATCACTTATATTTCTCTTCTTCCTAAAAAGCAAATTTTAAAGCTAATTAATTTTGATTATTTTTTTAAAAAAAGTTTTTTTCCCTGTTATACAGGTTGGTCTAAATTCATGTTGTTTGAATATGGAGTTAGGATTCCTGAGAAATAGAATTAAAAAAAAGTCGGATATTTAAAATTTGATTTCTATTTTGACTATTGACTATAAATTTGACTATTTGACTATAAATTTGACTATTTGATCAATTTCGCTAAAATGTAGTATTTTTTAAAACAATGTAAAAAATGTACATCTAACAATTGAATTTTTTTACGACTATTATAAATAAAATAATAAATATTTACGAAAAGATATTTTTTAACAAAGGACCTTTATAGTTATGGGAAAATTTTTTTAAAATTCGATTGAAAAGCTCTCGAGTTACTTCTCATATTGTGACTACCCCCAATACTTAGGGGTACAGAAATCCAAATCAGTCAAAAAAATGGCATGTTTATTCAGAGAAAGTACGTTTTAGTGTCTGATTTCGTAACTTGAAATATTGTCCCTGCACTTATTAATTAGCATATTTTAAGTCACCTCCTTGAACCATTGACATGAGAAGAACGTGAAGATCTGATTATTATATCAAAAGTTATCAGGGTAGTCCGTTTATTTATTTATTTTTTTGCGCACCGAACGTCTACAAACTTGTGATTCAAATCTGTTTAATTTTTTTCTGCTTTCTCTCTAATTTGTTCCATTCTGATGCGAAGAAAATTTTTCATAATTTGATTTTTTTGGGGTCTATTTCTTAACTTTTTGCCTTTTTTTTTTCACTGTTAAAAAATCAATTATTTCTAGATATTCTTAAACTAAGACGTCAACTTCCTCTAATTTATTTCTCATTAAAGAATGTATTATTGTCGCTATTTTGTCTAGAGTTCTGTATTAATTACTATACGTATATTTTTTCTTATTATCGGTTATTATATAATGTTTGTAAAACTTAATTATATTAAGACCATCGGTTTTTTGTAAATAAAAAGCTAACGAAGTTATAAAATTTGATTGTAGCTATTTTATTTGTAATTGTCATAACAAATCGTAATTATTTACACTGTGATCTTTAATGAATTTGTTATATCTCGATGATTTTATTGTTTTGGTACTAGCAAAGCATGATTATTTCTAAAAACAATTAATTTTATTCAGTTTAAATTTTGAAAATAATGGGTAATCGTCTGGTTATGTTATAGTTCTTCTTTAATTCAGAGACATTTGTTGTGCGTGCGTATTTTTGTTACCTAATTGTATTTGTTGCTTAATTAAACAAATTGTTAGAATTGTTATTGACAGTTGAAGAAACGCAAGAGAATCTTCTTTAAATATGATAAAGCAGACTTTTTTTTTATTTCTAACTAATGCTGATTTCGAACACACTTGAATGCATTATAATTAAAAAGAGATAATTTTATTGTTGTAGTTAATTTTTATTTATTTATTAATCTATTAAAAAAAATTGCGTTGCAATCTTTTTGGAAAATTTTATAAACGTTGTTGAACAGCCGATCCAATTGTTTGAGTTTGCGACTGCTGATGTCCAACTTCGTAGCCTTGTAATTTTGAACCCGATTCAGAAGACAAGAGAACGCCTGTATCGAGCATTTTGGAGAAATTTGCTTTCGCGGACCACTTTTTTGATTGAACTAATCCGCATTTGCGTTACATGGAGAGGAGGATCACGAACGCCTCCCGCGGTTAGTCTGACGGCAAGGGTAACCAATGATCCGTCAAAGAGGATATTTTACGTCAGCACCGTGGTAGGTGCAAGCCGGATACGGAAATCGTGTCGAGCAGTCATCGCTGGGAATCGAACCCGGCTCACCTCGTTGGAAGGTGAATGCTCTATCCCCTGAGCCACCGCGGATCTTTTTGCAATATTGCCAAAAGGCTTAAATACTTCAAACAACGCTTTTATTTCGCATCGCATAAAAAAAAGAGATTATAAATATTTTAGGAAGGGCGCCAGTGCGAGATTTGCCATAGGCGCTTCCTTCCATAGATACGCCTCTGCCCCCGCTAAACTGTTCTCGTACCCCTGGGGGAGCGCGTACAACACTTTGGGAAACACTGAATTATGTGAATTGGAATTTAAAAAGACTAATTGCAATTTTCACTGAACGAGTGTTGTGACGGTATATTAGAAATATACATGCTAGGGAAGTACCTTATACACTCTTTTTTTTTGGCATGGTGTTGAAGCTAATAGAGGCTCAAACCTGTTTTACAATTTTAAATATCGTTTGCAAGGGTAGTTCTTATTCTTTCAGTATTCTCACAAAATTTAGTTTTAAAATATTGGTAATTTTAAGCAGACAATGATGAGTGAAACAGAAACAGTTTACTAAAATTGCATAAAATTATAACGTCATCAAAATACCTTACGTTCTTTGTCACGAATTTTCGAAAATTTTTGATCACTCAAATGCGTTTTAATTTTTAACATAGCTCATAAATGTAGCTTAAGTGCAACGTTTTCAATCAAAATAGACTCGATTTTAAATAATAATTGCGCTAAACAGGCAATGAATGAAGCAGAAACAGTCAACCAAAAGCATATGAAATAATTTTAATTAAATTAAAATGTGTTGCGTTCTTTGTTGGCGATGTGCGATAGTTAATGGGGATTAAATCTGCTACAAGTGTAGCTCTAATGTGATTTTTACAATCTAACCAAACAAAATTTAAAATGTTAGTAGTGTTTAACAGGTAATGAGTGAGGCAGAAATAGTCAACCAAAAGCCTATCTGCCAATAACGTTTTTAAATCTAATTTAAATATCTTAAAAATTAATCTATTAAAAATTAACAAAGGATTTTACGTACTATAATTTTAAATAAAGCTCACAAGTTAGTCTTTTGTGCAACGTTAACTATCAAACCAATACAAATCTTAAATATGATTATGCTGAGCAAGTATTGAGTGAAGTAAAAATAGTTAACATCAGATAATTTTATAGGCATTTAGTTATTAAATTTTACTAATTACTATTAATTTTCAGGATGTATATATTGAATGTAGTTTAAAAGCTAACTACTGCTATTTAGCTATTCAATAACCAATCGCTAACTTGTAATCAGATCACGTTTATATCATCCAATGCAGCGTTTAATCTGACGCTAATTGTTTGAATTAGATGTTAAATTCTACATTTATCTACTTTATTATGAATATTTTTTCGTTACATTTTTGTTTAGAGATTATAATTGAATGCATGGGTAGTGGTTTTAACTCCGCGTTTCTAAAGTTTCTCTTTTCATGGTCTATTTTATCTTATTCGTCACTGCAGTTTTAAATCGTGATTTAGTTCAACAGTTATGATCTTTATTCTTATCTACCTTTAATCGACTGAAATCTAATACTAGCTTCTGAAGAAACTACCAAATCCATACTTAATTATGTAACAAAGCATATTGCATAGTTTTTTACTTCGCGTAGGTAGAGTTTACTTTTCCTAGGCTGTTTTAACTTGAATTCTGTTAAAGCGTAATCTTCAAGTTCAGCAGTTGCGATATTTTTGTGTAGTTATATAAAAACTGTTCCTAGTTTCTGAAACAACAAAATCCCCACTTATTTTTCGAATAATAATATACTGATTTCTTTTTTATAAATTTTTTTTTATTCATGTAAAATTATAATTCACTTTTATCAATGTTTAAAAGAGAATATCTTACCATAACTCTTTAGACTTCTGTTATATCCTATACATTTACATTTATTTATTCAATCCTGATGTTAACCCCTAAATCTGTCAATTATTAACAGCAATTTATTCTTGGGTGTATAATCTTTATAATGACTATGAGAATGTAATGGAACTGTGGTATTTTGAATATGTTTATTTTTGTCTCTGGATGTGTTCTTGCCAACTGTTTTCTCAGTGCTAGGGTTTCTTTTTTATTCTTGCAGACATTTTGAAAATGCGTAGTGTTTTGCCTGGAGTTAATGTCTTTCAAGTTGAATTTTGTTAAATATTTTTCTAATTTTTATTTTATTTTTTAGTATTGCCACTGTTAGATTGTTTACAAAACATGGCAATTATTTCAGCAAAAATACCGATATGGAAACCTTCCTTTTTGATTGCACTTTGAAACTTTATAATGTTATTTCAGAAAACTAGGTTTACCATAAACAGGTTTTATTTGCATGCATACTAACAAAGCTGCAAAGTTGTTATTCTTTAAAATTTGAAAAAAATTCAAACTATGAATTTCTATTAAAAAAATACAGAATTATAATCTTAACTTGCAATTGTGAAAAAGATAATGTTTAATCTAAGTTTGCTATTTGCACTTTATCTCAATCATTAATATATATTTCTGAAATAGTTTTGTAGCATATAAAAGAGCAGAAGAATAATTTATCCATGAAAATTGTGGCAAAGCAGTGTGAAATTTATAGCATTGAAATGTTAAATATAAATATGAAATATCTATAGTTCTATTTTTTTGTTTATTATGTGTTGAGAAATTATTTATAAGTATAAAGTTAGAGCCTTCTTTTAGACAATTATTATTTATACTAATTGAGTCAACATTTATAATATGATTTGTTAAGTGGTTGTTTATTTACTATTTGTTAAATGTTTGTAGATTTATTATGTGTTAAATGGTTGTATATCAATTATTTATTAATTGGTATTTTTTCCATTTACTTAACATGTTATTATATTCATTTATGTCCTGCAGTGGACTGATCGTTAAGACACGGTTCCCAGCAGATTACCGAAGTCAAGCATCACTGGCTGTGGTCAGTGTGCGGGTGGGTGACCACTTGGATCAGCCTGCGTAGGGACCGAGGGTGTGCGGTATTGGTCCTCGTTAAACTGTTCTACCGTAAAGTGCTCGACTTCGCGTGCAGGTCGTCGGGCTGCCAAAGCGGGGGTGCCATCCCATCCGCAGAGGATCAAAATTGTGATGGCATGTCTTCGGATCATCCTCAGGGATGTTTCCCAGACCGGCGCCAATAGCCCATTGTGCAGCTCTAGTGCGACGTAAATGAAGAACAACAACAATATATTCATTTATTTTCTTAATTTACAAGGAAAAAATGGATAATATTGAAGAAAAAAAAAGATTTACTAAATAGAGTAGAACCTCAATTTAACGATACTTGTGAGACTGAACAAAAGCGTCCGAAGTAACGGGATGCTGCTGTATCAGAGACATGAAGAAACTCACAAAAACTAAGATTTAAATGCTCTTAAATTTAATTATCTTTTGTTAAATATCTAAATAGAATCTGAAACTTAATTGTAATTTCTGTAATGAATAATGAAAATGTAATTATTTGAATGAAAAATATTCAACTTCTTATCCGTTTACTTTCTTGTTAGTTTACTTTTTTTTTCGTTCTAAAGTATAAAAAGAGTGTTGCGATAGTTCCTAAACATTCATTTCTCTCTCTTCTATTCTTCATGACCTTTGAAGAAAATTTTTAATCTCCGCAATGTAGTTCTATTAAATGATTGTGTTAGATTTTAGGCTTCACTGTCTTTAACATTTTTCGATTCCATAATTTCAGCTTTTTAGATCTCCTCTGATTCACAAGTAATCAAATCATCATATTGTTAATATCTCTAGAAAGTCTGTATCAGACTCTGCATTCTTCTCAAAAGCTGTCAGTGTTCTCTTGCAGAGAAAGGGGGGGGGGGTTGATTTAAAATGACCTTTTCTAAAATGTGTCCTTTTTTTGAACTGTTGGTATCTAAGGAAAATATTTTGAAGATTCTCTAAATAGCAGAGATTTTTTCACATTATTGATATAGGAAAGTGGACTAAACTGAAAAGACGTTAATTGTAGAAAAATATTATTAATGAGAGACGCTTAATCAGAGTTTTACCGAATCTCATAACTAAATCCTGAAACAAATGTGTGATTATTGTATATATATATACAATAATTGACAGTTTGCCAGTACAAGTGAAGTATAATGTGCTGATAGTATTGTATTAATTGTTGAAATTTTGTTGTCAAAAAGTTAATTAGAGTTGAATACTTAAGTGATAAGATTTTGAAAAATTTATTTTGTAGGTAGTGCTTATCTTCAAGTAATTGTATAAATGTATGATTTGTCTTAATAGCATGATTTGCGAGGCTATTTTTCTAAGTTAAATTTTGAAAGTGGAATACTTTTAAAGTACAGTACAGAACCCGTTATCCGGAAATCAGAAAACCGGAAAACCAAAAAACCGGAACGAAATTCGATAAATTTTCTCGCCATTTAAAAAAAAAAATTATTTTTTTCCTCATAAGATTTTACGATTTTTCTTTCTTTTTTTAACGATGTTTACCTTACCATCATTTTGGAAATAATAATTAGTGTATTACTTCATCGTTTTTTCTTATTTTTAAGATTATTTCCAATATATTTTTTTTAGTTGGATGTAACAATAAAAAAAACTGCTCAGGGGTTGCATTCCCCCTAAAATTCATAAAATTCCTAAAACTATGTGCAAACCCTAAAATTCCTAAAAATCTGATAAAATTTTGTTGGTGTTCCTAAAAAATTAGAGTTATAGGCTAAATATATAAAAAAAAAGCAATAATCTGAAATATAAGAATTTAACTACATTAATTAAAACTGTTTTAATTTTGCCACATGGGAATTCTGATCCTGAGAGAGGTTTTTCGATAAATAAAGCAATGCTTAATGTGAGTCACCATGAGAATACTATTATGTCTCTTAGACTAATTAAAGATACCATTCAAAATTATGGAGGAGTGTTGAAGATCACCACAACGCTATTGAGGGCAGTCTCACAAATCATATCAAGAATATATTAGAAAAATGATAATGATTAATTTGTTTTTCTCTAACTTCTAATATAAATTGCTGATTTGAAATCTAATAATATCACACAATAGTTTTTCTTAATAAAGTAAGGTAAAGGGTAATAATAAAGTTTTGATTAAGAAGGTAGAAATTAAATAAAAATCCAAGTTGGTGTTAATTTATTTTTTCTCTTGATTTATTCTCACTTTTGCCTGTTCCTGAATTATGCACTTAATTTCTGATAGGTAATATGTAAAGTTGAAATTTCATTTTTACACTTTAAAGATTTCATTCTTGACTTAATAAATTTCAGAGCTTTATTTTATGGCTTGCTATTAATTATTTATGATACGTGTGGATGAATTGTAATAATTTTCTGTTATGTAATAAACTACCGTGCGATCTGTTTTTATCCTAGCAAAATCATATATTACTCCTAAAATTACCTAAAATTATTTGAAAAAAGCTCCTAAAATTACCCTAGAATTTTTAAAAACTTTGCTGCTACCCCTGAACTGCTTTTTGTAGCGATTCAGAAAACCGGAAAAATCAGTTATCCGGAATAGCGATGGTCCCGACTGTTCCGGATAATCGGTTCCCTACTGTAGAATGTAGTTGAACCAATATAACATTAATATCAGTATCTATTAAATGTTAATAGTTGTTTTGTTCTACTTAATAAAAATTATTAACTTATGTTATGTAGACATTTTATAATATAATATTAAATATTTCATAACTTAGTCAAATATTTGTGTCAAACAAAATCATAATGCTTATACATAGTAACTCTGTAAATTTTACTTTTAAACAAATTCTAGTCTAGTTTTGCCTTCATCTTTTAAAATTACTACTTTGCAGTCATTTTAACTGTCAAAATGTTAAATATAATTGAATTTGGTAATTTATATATTAATCATTCTTAATTAATTTTTTACTTTTTATAGGTGCTTATATAAATTATTAAAAATTCATATTTTTAAGTATGTATCATCACTATTTTTTTTACTAACTTAATACATGTGATGTTTTTTTCATTGAAAGAGATTTATTCTTTGTAGAAATTATTATTTTTTTCAGTGTAATGTTATGTTTTTCATCCTCCTAAAATTATGGATTTTCTTTTGTCTAGGCTCTAGTATAACAATTTTAGTAAAGGCTATGCTCAGTTCCAAAGTTTTCCTGCTCATAAGTTTTCAACTTCTTGCTAGTTTGGTATGAGACTTCTTTTGTAAAGCATCTTAATACATTATTTATACTTTTTTCTTTTATGTGTTTTACCTTTATTGTATGTTTTTATTACATTATAGAAACATTTAGATAATTTTTAAATACTAAAGAGAAACATTCCTTTTTCAGCAATAGTTCTGGAGAGTGGTGTAATTTTAATGCTATTGCATAGTATCAGGGGTCGCATTCCCCCTAAAATTCATAAAATTCCTAAAACTTTGTACAAACCCTAAAATTCCAAAAAATCTGCTAAAATTTTGTTGGCGTTCCTAAAAAATTTGAGTTATAGGAATAAATCACAGAGAAAACGAAAATGCCGCGCCTCTTTCTTTTTGTACCGAATTTGTTTACGTCATCGCTTCTCTGCAAGGAGAGGAGGGTGAGAGGAGACGCGGGACGGCGGTTGGGGAAGAAAGACGACGACCTTCGGTGTGACGACATTCAGGCGAGTGATTGGTTTTTTTTATCACGTGGTTATTTTCACTCCTAAGACGTCACGGGCCTCTCCTCTCCCCCCTCTCCACCTGTCTCTCTTTTTGTTCAGCGTGGTTCTGAAATCTTTCGCCATCTTGGTTGATTTGTTATTTATAAATTGATGCTATGGGAAAAGGACGAACAAAATTCCAGACGGATTGGTTTGAAAAAGAACTAGATGGTGTTTTGCTTAAAGAATGGTTGGAATCTGTGACTGGAAATGACTATTCCGCGAAATGTAGTTTATGCTGTGAAACATTCGAAGTATCTGGAAGTGGATTCGCACAAGTACGATCGCATCATAAAGGGAAAAAACATCATCGGAAATTTGATGAAAGATTTAAAGGAAATGGTCAATCAACAATATTCAATTGGGTGCAAAATAAAAGCAGTGATACAGCTGTTCTTAGCCAGCAAAGTCAAATTTTGAAAGCTGAAACTTTATGGTGTTTACATGTGGCTAAAAAAAATATTTCTTTTAAATCTTGTACGGATACAGTGGATTTATTTAAGGTAATGTTTCCAGATTCTCCCATAGCGTCGGCAATGCAACTTAAAGAGAAAAAAACTGCCTATGTTTTAAACCATGGTGTATCTAAATATTTTGAAGATCTTTTAATGAAGGATATTGACAGTGCAACAAAAATAACATTAGCATTTGATGAGAGTACAAATGTACAGAACAAGCGGCAACTAGATGTATATGCCAGATATTGGTCTGCCGACTTTAATTTGGTAGTATGTCGATATTTAAAAAGTGTATTTTTAGGCCATGCTACGGCAGGTATTATTTTACATGAAGTTTTGGATGTTTTGTCTACTTATAAGATTCCATTGAATAAAGTAATATGTCTTTCAATGGACAATCCTAATGTCAACAAAAGTGTCATGAGGAAATTTTCGGATCAAATTGGTTCGAATACGTTATTGCCAATTGGCACCTGCAATTTGCATGTGGCAAATAATGGTTTTAAAGTTTTTCTGAATTCTTTAGATGTCAACTTTGATGAGTTCGCCAATGATATATATTTTTTTCTTAAGAACAGTGCTGTACGCAGGGAGGACTTTAATCACATGGAAGAAATAACGGAAGGGACGGCTCAGTTTTTATTGAGACATGTAAACAGTAGATGGCTTACAGCCGGCCCTGTAGCTCAGAGGCTAGTTGAGCAATGGGCAAATATCTCTGAATATTTTTTGTGTTTTTTACCTAAGCAAAAATTGCTCACTAAGCAACTAAGTTCTTCGAGCAAATATAAACGTATTTGTGATAATTTAAAAGAGCCATCAATCTTGTGCTTTCTAGCTTTTATTGCTTATACCCATAAGCACTTTGAAACCTTTTCGTTGTGTTTTCAAAGCGAATCCCCAAAAATACACTTGCTGTTTAGTGAAATGAATAAGCTAATCAGACAAGTTATGATGCTGTTCATTAAAGATGATATTGTTGCAGCTAAGGAAGGCACAGATTTAAGGGACATTGAACTTGAAAATGGTAAAAATTGGAAGAAATCGTCTTCGATCGAGATAGGCATGTCAGCAAAAGGTTTTTTAAGTAAATTAGCACAAAGTGAAAAGAATAATTTTCTTCTAAATGCTCGTTCTGCATTGATTAAAACTGTTAATTATTTAAAATCAAATTTACCCTTTTTTGACCAGTTTTTAAAGACGTCTCATAAAAGAAGGAACAGAAAGATTGAAGAAAGCTGCAGGAATGCAAAACATTGTGGAGATGACTGTTGCACAAAACTTGATATCTGAAGGAACTGATCAGCTAACAAAATTAGAGTCGGAGTTGACTGTTTTTGAAACTGGAAGAGACCAACTTTTGTCAAAGAGACTCAAAATTAAATGATCATCCTAATTAGTGTTTCTCTAACTTCTAATATAAATTGCTGATTTGAAATCTAATAACATCAAGCAATATTTTTTTTTAATAAAGTAAAGGATAATAAATTAAAGTTTTGATTAAGAACGTAAACATTAAAGCTTGTCTTTATAAAATAAAAAAGTATTCTTTTTTCGAGAGAAAGGCTCTTTTTTTTTTTTTAATTATTATAGAATCAATAGAACTTTAATTTATAAAGGTATGCAGATTATTTGTTCTGATTTTTTGAACTATTTTTTTTATACTTTTATTGTTTGTATAAACATCACAGAGGATGAGAAAGTGAATTGTTTACCGTATATGTAACTTTAGTTGGCAATATTTTTGTCATGATTTCTTTCAATTTTATTTGACATTAAATTTATTTTTTTATAAATGATTTTGGAAACTTTTCTGAGTACTTTAATTGTACTTATAAATATCAGAAATATGAGAATTTGAATTGTTTAAAGTATATACAATTTAAGACAGTATTTTTGTTAATATTTAAGTTGATACAGCTTTTATCTGGCATATTTTTACTTCATAAGTGATTAAATCATTTTCTGTGTACTTAATCTAATCTTATAAGGATAGGAAAGAAATGAAATTGTGAATTTTTTTAACATATATAAATATATCGCTTATAATAATTTTAAGTTCCTATTGTTTTAGTCAAATTTTCCTTAATTTTTTATTTGACCTTGCATTTTAGTTTACAAATTGTTTTGGATTTAATAGAGTATTTTTAATTTTTCCAAGTTGGTGTTAATTTATTTTTTCTCTTGATTTATTCTCATTTTTGCCTGTTCCTGAATTATGCACTTAATTTTTGATAGGTAATATGTAAAGTTGAAACTTCATTTTTACACTTGAGAGATTTCATCCTTGACTTAATAAATTTCAGAAATTTATTTTATGGCTTGCAATTATTTATGATTTGTATAGATGAATAAGACTAATCTTCTGTTATGTAATAAACTACGGTGTGACCTGTTTTTATCCTAGCATATTACCCCTAAAATTTTTTGAAAAAGTTCCTAAAATTACCCTAAAATTTTAAAAAACTTTGCTGCTACCCCTGTAGTATATTAATATTTATATTTTTTGTTTTGATATAAGTCTTGGATATTAATAATGTGTAGAACCAGGGTTGCCACAGACTACTAAAGTGTGATTATTTGCTACTATTTTCGGCTGTGACTTTTAGTGACTTTTTTTGCCTGATAAGGCTAAAAAAGCAACTATTTTCAGGAATAGGCGACTATTGGGAGACTTTTTTACTCTTGGCAAAGTTTTTTCGCAAAAACGAAAGTTACTTTTCAATCCCCTTACTAACGTGTACTTATTGCTGCCTACCATGTGCGTAGTGCAGTTAAAACAAAATTTTTTTTAAAGAATTAAATGAAGAGTTTAGTAATGTTTTGACGCTTTTTAATAATTTAACATTAGTACTTAAAGTATTTTTTTAAAAATTTTTTATTAAAATTCTTTCAATACTTGTTTGTTTTATAATTTTTTAGATAGTCAGTATCATTTTTAAACAATTAAATCTTTAGTCGATTTTATTTTCAAAAAAGAAAATAATACAGAAAAATATTTTTACATTTATTAAGTACAGAAATTGACCATTAGTCAATACTATTTTTTATTATTTTAGGTAATTAAATAAAAGAAGGTCTAATGATGTTTCAAAAGCATGATTTTTTTTTCCACAAATAATTAAAAAAAATTTTTTTTTTTTTCTAGAATGTAAATTTTTTGGGTTTGTTTTCTACTTTTTTTTTTCTTTTAATTTTTAATGCATGCTTGTAAAATATTTTGTTATAGCGTTATTTTTAAGCCAATAAACCATTAATCATTTTTAATTTAAGAATAATGAAATAAAACTTTGGGTTTGCTTTTACTTTGACTTCTTTATTATTTTAATCGAAAATATTAAGCAATGATATTGATGTCATAGTAGAATATGTTTAGAATTAGTATTTTCTTTCATAATAGATTTATTTCTTTTTATTTATTTTTGATTGATTTAAAGATTTGCCATAGGTAATTTTTGAACATGTGCTAAATTGCGCTATATCGCGATGTATCACGATTTAAAATTTCTGACATCACCCGCTCCTAATCATAGTATATAACAAATGAGCTATAATTTTAGTTATTTGGCTACTATTTTTGATAAATTTTTGTCCCTGTTCAGGCAACTATTTTCATAGTTTTAGGCAACTATTTTCCTTCTTGAGGCTACTAAAAGCAACTATTTTTGTTGTTCTTTTGCTGTGGCAACCCTGTAGAACTGACCAACTTATTTTGTGTTAATTGGCAACTGCAGTAACTGTTAATTGTATTTATAATAATGATAGTTTATAATGAGTTGAAAAGATTTAAAAGTCTTAAAATTTTTTGCTGTAATAAATAATTGTCAAGGGTTTTATTTAGAAAATGTATGCATCTGTTTTTTGATGTATTGTTAAACCTTGAAAATAAGATACATTTGCGTCATGTGTCATGTCTATGGTCAAGTGTTCAAATCTATTAGTGATAACAAAAATAAAACTCATTTTATAAATCATTTTTCTCTAATAAAATATTTTTTTTTTTTAACTACAGTAACCGTACCAGGAGACAAGGAGATAAATCTGAATTTTCTATAAAAAAAAATGGAAATAATTTGGACTTAAATTGAAAAACAGGAAATTACTATCTTACCAAAATTAAATAACCATACTATTTACTATTAACAGGATAATATAAAAGTATTTCAACCCGTTTGGTGCAATTATTCAAGATCATGTGTTGTAATGGAAATATTTGATGACTGAAAAATAAGTTGACGCATTTACCATTAGTTTAGAATGATGTTGATTGACGCATTTTCAAGTATTCATTTCATTCCAGAGTGATACAGGCTGGCAATGATATACTAAACATCATAAACTGCTTAAATGAAGCATCAAATTATGATAAATAATAAAAAAGGTTTTATATAGAGCTCCAAAGTAAGAAAAGATTCTCCCTTTGTAACATGCATTAATTTATTACATAAATTCTTTTTAAAAAGAACCTGGAGGCTGCTGAGTTAAGCCCCACACGATACCTCCGTCCACCCACTGTCATTGTTTGTGTATGTTAGCATATTTTTCGTCAAGGAAATTTGAGAAATCAATGTATGGGCTTTTAATTGATTTTAGTTATTGCCAAGGCTCTTTTTCTTAGCCTTACGCATTCAAATTTGTTGGCAGAAAGTAAAGTGTGGGAAATAATAAAGAATTTTAAACATTAGCAACCATATAAAGATTTTAAAATTTTATGCTAATGTGTTAGGCAGATGTAAAGGGGATTTCTGAAAATATAATTTATTCTATGCACGATCCAAGATATTGGTATAAAAGAGTGTATATTATATTAAAAAAATTTTTTAGTTAGAAAAGGATTAAATAAGATATTAATTTAGTTTATAAATATTTTAGGAAATATGTTATGCATATTTCAGCACTACATATCCTTTTTTAAAAAAAGTGGTAACTTAATTATTTCAATTTTAGAATTTCTTAAAAAAATTAAGGCTTTTGATTCCACCGCAATGTATTGTTAATATAAAATATTCATAGTAATTGAAAATATTCAAGTATCAGGGGTCTGTTTAGAAGAAATTTGGGTCCGTTAACGAACCTTTCACAAAATATTTTAACTTAAAAACGGACCCTTCACAAAATTATTTTTCTTTTAATCGGACCCTTCACAAATTTGTTTATCTTCATTATTATTTTGTTAATCGAATAAACCCTTTCCAGGGCAGAAAACAAGAAAGATGGATATAAACGAATTAAGTTTTGTCTTCGGCAGACGATACTTCTATTATTCGTCCAAAATTAATATTCTGCGTTCAGCAGTATAGGCTAAATACCAAATATTTGTATGTTGCATCTCTAATTTAAAAGCAGCAATTGTTGTTAATTTTTTAAAATTTAATTTTTTTAATTATAATTTTACAGTGTTGAGCATAATCTTGTATGTCTTTACAATTTAAAAACTCCTGAAAATGTTTTTTGCAATAACGGACCCTATTTGCAAAAATTAATAAAAGCGGACCCTGGTTGAAAGAAAGTGATTAATTTTTTCACAATTTCACGAAAAACGGACCTTTTACAAAATGTCTGGACAGACCCCTGAGAATAATATTTGGCAGTAGCTAATAACAGATAGTACCCATTTTCATTACACAAATGCTTATTACTTTATTATAAATGCGAGTTTTTTCCTTTTTTCAATATGTTACATTTACTTTTTGATAGAGAACAAGTTAAAATCCTCTTAAAATGCATAAAAAATAAAAATAGTCAAATGCATTTATTGTTAGTTCCTTCATTTGCAATCCTCTTTTAAGATTTTTTTTGGTACGATTAAAAATGAATCTAAGTTCTTTCCTAATTTATTTATGTTTAGTAACTCTTCATTTCAAGTCAACTTTTTAAACCTCCAAAATGTTACGGAAATCTGGGGGCCTTTTTATAAACTGGTATTAAAGTCCGGCATTCATTGATCAGGAAATGTTGAGGCATTATAAACATTGAAGTAGAGATGAATAACTCTGTATATATTAACCCCCTTTCAAAAATTATCTTTAAATTATGTTCAGTAAAAAAGATAATGTAATTTATTCAAGACTGTTTCAAAAATTTATAATTCAGTATATTTCCGAGTATTTCATAAACATTTTTCAGCGGTACAGGCAAAAACCATCCGACGTACCGGAAATTTTCTCTTTTGTAATCAGAAAGATGGAGTAACTTATACAATGTGTCAAAATTTCAAGTAAAAATATTTAATGATAAATTATAAATTCATGAAATGAAGCGTTAATTCCCCCCCCCCTTCTTAAAACTGGAGTAAATAAATACAACCTGCATTGTGCGTGTATATTTTAATTTTGATTGTTTACTCAGTGTTTGTTTTTTATTTTGTTACTTAATAAAGAAAAGTTTATATACAGTTTAATTATAGAGCAGTTTAATTTAATTTTTTTCACTATCATCTTGTTTTTTGAGAAATCAAAAGTAATTATTTTTTTAGAGACATAGAGAGCACTTTATTTTAAAGTGCATTTTTACATAGTTTATATTTTTATTTTGATTAATCTTTAAATGATGCAATGCTCTATTTAGATATAATTGACTTAAGGTAAAGTAGTTAAATTTAAAAATAAACATGTTATTTAAAGTAGCAATTGTACAGTTTTGCATATTGCTGTTATATATTTGCTGATAAATATGTACTATTTTTCAGTTTTGGTGATAGCTTGGACTTGTTGGTAGAGCTATCTAATCAATTACCATGTTAGTGAATACCTATTCACAAGGGCTCAATAATTTTAAACACATTGCATGGAGAATAAGTATAGTATTTTTTATATTGCTAAATTTTGTTTAATTCACTAAAACACAGTTAATAATTGAGGTTTCCCTTGCCATGTCTTAATTTTTCATTCGTAAATTCCGATTTTCCGTATTGCATGTAATATACTTTTGAGTGTACCTAGAGGTATTAAAGGATTTACAATTTGATTACCTTTGAATGGTCAATGTGTTCGTACGGGAATATTTTGTCCATATTTGAAATGCAGGGAAATAATTATCACTCTTTGAAAACAGGAAAATTCTTGAAGTTATAACAATTAATGATAATTACAGACTTTGTAACACAGTGTATATTCTAACTTATTATCTAGCAAACGTTATCCAATGAAGATTTATACAATATTACCATCGACTATTTGTCTTATCATTATTGCAAGCTTTTAATTGACTTATTTTTCATAAAAATTTATAATTAGTAACTTTTTTCTTCTATTTTCTATATTAAATTTTTTTTAAAAATCTATTCACAAAATATAAAACTTTTTATAAAATTAGGATTGTACTTATTATACTTAAAAAGTTATGAAACCAGAAACGAAAATGTACTTTCTCTGAATAAATTGATTGATGATACTCAATAATATAGGGGGTAGCCGCAATTTGGAAAATATGGTCCAATTATTTGGACCCCTTAATGTTAATTTTGTTATATCTTGAGAACATTTTATGCAAGTTGAAAAATTTTACTCATAATTATAAAATTTGTTTATCCAAAAATAAATCCATGCAAAGAATAATATTTTATGAAATTTTTTTATATTATTTTTTTATTATTTAATTGACCATTTTTATTCTTACTTTTCTTAAGGCTACACGGTACCCTTTTTTAAAAAAAATTTTTAAGGCCTGTAATATTAAAAGTAATAATAGATTTTCATTTGTATTATATTTTTAAACTGATTTTCAAAAAGAAAAGGGAAATCGACAAACCACAATTTAAAAAATTTAAATTTTTTTAAAAAATTCAAGATTTTTTTAAATTTTTATAACTTTTTTAATTTTCAAAATTTTTCAGTTATTTTAAATAATATAAATATCTTAGATTATTAGGAACAAAAGTTAGTATGGATTTGATGCTCTGATACTTAGTTGAATCTTAATTATTTTTATCGTTACTAAACACGTGGAAAACCCGAAAATTCTAAAAACTCCAACTTCAAATTTTTATTAAAAAAAATGTATACATCTCACACTGAAATCCATACTAACTTTTGGTCTGTATATACATAAAAGTTTCTACAAAAAATTTCAAGGCCTTATCTTTAAAGGGAAAAAAGCCTTAGGGAATCGAAAACAGTGGCATCAACAAAAAAGAAAGTCTGAGAAAATGACATTTAAAGTAAAGAGAACCATAAAACCAAAACTAAAAATGCTTGTACAGTCCTACTTTCTTAATATATTATAAACAAACTTATTGCTGGTCCAAAAACACTAATTTACTTGAATATTAATAGTATTATATTTTTTCACATTTAAAATTTATATGTAACCTGTATCGGCTAAAATACACGTAACATTGGTTTAGACAAACAAAGCAATAGGATTAAAGAAATAGCTAGCATAATTATATAAATATTCAGTCAATCAAGTATAACAAATATTCTGTTACGAATGTATTTATAAATTAAAAAATATTAGTCTTAAAAAAGACTTTTTATAAATAAAAATATAGTAAAAACACAACTTTAGAACGCATCCATCAAACACCGAACATAAATAAACAACAATGCTTCTAGAAGTGAAAGTGAAATTTGATAACTTTTGGAGAAAGTGAAAATTAATAATCATCGAAATAAAATAAGTCTTTTTTTGAAAAAAAAAGTTTTAAAATTAGATTTAAAAGAAAACGAAACTAACCACGCCCCCTCGCTTGTCAAATTGTGAGTCTGACACAACTCGGAAAAATCCTAATATCTCTAAAACTAATTAGATCTCAGATGCAAAATTTTTCAACTTGCTTCCCAACCACATTAGCCACCCAAAAATGCAAAAATATTTTTTTGCATATTTTTGCGAATTTTAGGGTACTGTGTAGCCTTAAGTTCTCGATATAGCAAAATATGCAAAAAGCAAAATTAACATTAATGGGTTCAAACTTTGGATTGCTTTCTTGCCCAAACTATTGCTACTACCTCCCCTGTATTTTGTTGTCAGAAATCCAAATTCATCGAGAAAAGGTATGTTTATTCAGAGAAGGTAAGTTTTTGTGTCTGATTTTGTAACTTAAAATGTCATCTGCACTAATTAGTTATATTAGTCACCCCTCGAGCCATTAAGATTGAATCCTAGAACATGAAAATCTAATCGTTAGATCAAAAGTTATTCAGGATGATCTGTTTCTTTTTAGCGCTCTGTATGTTTTTAGTTACAATTTAAATCCTACTGAATTTTGTTGCAAGGCTACCTTGTTACAGACTAAACTATATATGTTGTGACTCTGCTTTTATGTTATTGCTTTAAATAAGTGATGCATTCTCCGGACACCTTTTTCTTACAAAAAATAGCGGCTGAGCAAATTTATGTTGGCAAAATTGAACCTTAACAAAAAATATTTTATTCTTGTTTATTAATGACAGAAGGTTCAAATGAATTTTTGCCCAATTATTACCAAATCAAGTTCTAATTATTATTTTTTATATCTTTAAAAAGAGATTTATATTATTTTAAATAGGGCCCTGCTTTTAGTTAAAAAGGCCCAGGAATTCTGAAGTCCTTGGTCCTAAGGACTTGTTGTTCCCAAAGATGGAATCACAGATTTATCATCTTGCTGTAAAGAATTATCTGGGCTTTAGGACAAACAAATGGCTTAAGTAATTTAAAGTTTTTAAACTTGAAAAAAAAATCACCAGTTGAGAATTTTTTTTTCATCAGTTGAAAATAAAATTCATTAAAAAGTCTGAATTTTTGATAATTTTTATGAACCCTAAAAATGCAGCATTGGAATTATATTAAAAAATTACATCTAAAATGCTTTTCATTTTCACAGATATATATTGTATTTTCTTCTTATTGACATTTTGTGCCATTTTTATAATATAGCAAATATTAGCAAAATTTAACTGAATAGTCGTAAATCTGTTGCAGACTCCCAACTCTTTCTTATAAAAAGTGCATAATTCTTGCACCTTAGAAAAACAGCCTTAATTATGACTAACAAGGTGAACTCAAAAGAATAATTATCTGTGTTAATTATTTAATAAGATACTATTTTTTTTAGAGAAAATAATTGTTTTACTTTCTTTGAACGCACTTAGCTAAGGTGAATTTCCTTGTGAAGCTCTTCAACCAAAGAAAATTATGTGCTAATTGATTGCAAGTGGAAACAATATTTCTAGAGAATTGTTTACTTTGAAATGGGTTAGTACTGCCATACTTATTCAATGTAAACAGTTGTCTGGCGACTGACATCTTTTTCCTGATGGCTTAGATCTTTCTTCTTTTGGCTGTCATCTTTCACATCTCACTGATGATCGGTATTTTCTTACCAGTGGCTCTAAGGCAGGTCTAAAAACAAATTAATTATTAAAGTTTTTACTATTTATTTATGTTATTTATTGAATAAATGTTTTGGATTTGCATGAAATAGATTAATGCTCTTAAGTTTTTTATTTGTGCAATCAAAACTGTTTCAATAATACGTATCTGAATTCCTGGATGTTGTTTTTAATGCTATATTATCTTATGGCTTTAGTATTATAAATTTCACAATTTGTACAGCCTGTTTTGTGTTAAAATTTTTATAATTTAAATTTGTTATTGAGTCAAATTTGTTTTAATTCTATCAAAATGGGAGTGAAACGAAAGTTCTAAAATGCAGGGTTAGACAGATAACTAATATAAAAAGAAAGTAAAATACAGGTTTAGTCTATATAGGTAAACATTAAGAGGTCTTAACTTCAGATTGTTCTCCTGTCTAAACTTTTGAGGCCATATTTTCCAGATTGCAATTACCCCACATATTTTGAGGGTTAAAAATCTAAATCAGTCAAAAATAAGGGGAAAGAAAGTCGTGTTTATTCACTGAAAGTACATTGTCAGATTTCGTACCTTACAACATAGTGTGCACAAATTGCTTAGCATATTTATTGTTAGGCAGTTAAACTATTAAGATTGAATCCTAGTATATGAAAATCTGATAGTTACATAAAAGAGTTTTCATTTATTTTGTGCTTTGTACAATAGTGTATGATATAAACAAAGATGCTTTGTGGATTACAATATTTAGTATTATAAATTTCTGAATTAGTACAGCTTGTTAAGGTTTCTGAGTACCATTTACGCTTGTTTATACCAAGTTTTTTTTTTATTCTATCAAAAAAGGAAAGAAAAGAAAGTTTATTAAATACTGTGTTAGTCTCTGCATGTAATTTTAACATACATAATTAACACAAGGGATTTTATTACAATTAACATAAAAGAACGTTTATAAAATATGGGTTAGTCTAAATAGGTAATCAGCATTAAGTGGTCTAAACTTTAGATCCTTTATTCGTCTAAAGCAGTGGTTCTTAACCTTTTTAAGCCGCGACCCAAATTTGAGAAATATGTTCATGTCACGACCCAAAAAAAAGTCAAAATTAGGCTAAGTAAGCCAGAATGACTTCTTCTAGGAGGTGTTGGTATTACTTATTATTTGGTGTATTACTAACGTTTTTGGTTCGACTCAGTGCGACCCAAGAAATATGCTTCCCGACCCATAGGTTAAGAACCGCTGGTCCAAAGTATTGAGACCATATTTTCCACATTGCAGCTACTCCTATATTGTGGGTCAAAAATTAAAATTATCCCCTCGAGAAATAAGTCATATTTATTTAGTGAAAGTACATTTTTGTGTCAGATTTCCTAATTAAAAAAAGGCATATTTTTAGAAAAAATAGGCATATTTAAAAAATGGCATATTTTAAATGCTTAGCATATTTAAGGTTAGGTAGTTGAAGGATTGAGATTAAATTGTAGTACATGAAAACCTGATCAAAAGTTTTTAATGATTTTTTTACTGATTTTATGCTTGGTAAACTCGCACATGATAGAAACAAAATTGATTTGTGGATGGCATGTACATTTTAAACATATCGTTTCACTCATTAAAAATTTTTTTTTTAAAGTTTGCTTTCCTTGTATACAATTTATGGTTACTAACAATCACTTCCTTTTTTTTATGATAAAATTTATGTGTCTATTTTTGTTAATATAGTTTTAAGAATTAAAAGACTTTTTAAAATTGCTTGAATCATATGTTTTTTATGTTCACTTCATTATAACAAAACTCTTAATTAGGAGCAGTCGAACCTCAATCCATTGTTCCTGTATCTATCGTTTTTCCGTGTGTATCATCTTGTTTTAACAATATCATCACAAATGCTATTATTATAATGTATAAAATACCTGTCTGGATTATCTTTGAAACTAGCAGATACCCACCTCTATTGTTTTCCGAAATTCTTCAGCTATTTTGCAAAAATATTGAAGCTAATTTGTTCTGAGAATAAAAACAGTTACTACTGATTGTAAGGATGAAGAAGAAAATAAGGATTTCTTAGAGTAAGGGGAAAACGCCTCAAACACCACATTAGATGTTCATGCATCAATTGATGAAAATCTTAAAACTTGTGGTGTTGTCCAATCAAGAAGTGGTTGCAGAAGATGAAGTGCAATGTGGTACCGATGGTGACAGTGGACTTAGTCACAACCATGTCTCGAAACGTTTGAGACCGTAAGAAACTTTTTGTATTCTTTGGAACTTACAGGAAATAAACAGCAATCTATTACAAATGTCAAAAATATATTGTTTACGCTAAGAAGAAACGACTGTATTCAAATCAAAATTTTCAAATATTTAAGAAAAGTAAATTTGTCCTTTTGCATCGTCCAAGTACATAATTTTTTCAATTAAAATTTTTGTAAATTAATAATTAAATTATTTATTTTTAAATCTCTTACTTCTTAATTATTTTTTATAAATTTTTAAGTCATCGTTCGTTATTTTAACTTGACGCATTTGTAGTTTTCTCATATCTATTCATTTGTAATAAATGGCTCCTTGAGAAACATTCGATTGATGTTTTATTGTACTAAAATAATTATAGAAAGAAAAGGAAGTTATATTTTAATCGATTAGTAGTGAAAAACCAGGAGCTCTAGATAATTGTTTCTAAATTCTTAGTGGATTAATATTTGTATTAGAAATGCAGGGTGCATAACTTAAGCCTTTACGGTGCTTTTTTTTTATTGAGTGTTGGTAAGAAATGCTAATTTTTCCTAAGTGAGACTCTTCTGTGCGATGTCAACTGTCGCCATGAATTAAGCAAAAAGCATGGTTTTTAACAATGTTAAGTTCAATGTTTTTGCTATTGCAAAAGAGAATTTTATTTTTCTTTCTTATTAATTTCATTGCTGATGCAGGGATATCTTTGTTGTAGGCAAGCCGTTAGCATTCATGCACTGTTCTATTTATAGATCAGTATAAGTGTATGATATTTAGGAATCATATGCTAATTAAATATTTTCTTGTGGGTGCAGAGCAGTCAACAAATAAGGTGTTGCATCATTTTGAAATTTTCGTCTCCTTTTTATTCATTTGATTTCATAAGCGTTAATTAAGCTTATTTAATCATGGGAATTTGTGCCTAAGGGACTGTCTACCAATGCCTTTTAATGTAGTTTTTTTCTTCTGGGTTTGCTACTAAAACTTTCAGTTTTGTGGAGTTGTTTTATGAAGAAAAAATTAGATTTTAAAAATATATGTTTTGAGAGGCATTTCATTATTTTAGCATCCAGCAAATGCAGTAAGAAATTATTTTATGAAGAAAAAATTAGATTTTAAAAAAGGATTTTTTGAGAGGCATTTCATTATTTTAGCATCCAGCAAATGCAGTGAGAAATTATATGTATGTTATTCAGAGTTGCCATTTTAAAATAATATAATTTCTCGGTTGATTAATTGATTTAAAACTAATTGAAATTAAAAATGCACTATTCTCATATTTGTTAAATATGAATATTGAATTTAGAAACCATATAACAATTTACTTTTGTCAAATATGCTTATCTTCAATTTGCATTGTATTTTTGTTTCAAAATTATTGAAATTTTTTTTAATCATTTAATTAAAGAAATATTGAAGCAAAGTTCAAATTTTAATAAAAAGTTAATAGGGGTCATCCACTAATTTGCCTTTGCGAAATGAATTAATTAAGGTTTTCTTAGTTGGCCTATTTCTCCGCATATATTTATCAGTTCAGAATGAATAATAATATCTATCTTGTAAACGTTTAATTAAGTATACATGCATAAATAATTGCTATTTAAATCTAAAATATACACATGATAATTTTTTTTAAACTTAACTAATGCAATTTTAATTTAAAGCAATTTTTTTGCACATTTTAATAAAGTATTCATTAATTTTAAAGCAATTTTTTTCGACCTAACAGATTTAATATGCACCAATCCCCATTTACTACCGTCTCCTACTACCGGCTGGATTCGAACTCCTGGTCTCACAAACTTGAGTCCAGCGCCCTGCCAACCAAGCTGTCCCGGCCATTTTTATTAATTTTATGTATGTATTGTGTATTATTTTATGTATTCTTATTTATTATATACCATTAAAAACTTAAATTTCAATTATTATTTAAAAATTTCTAATTTTTCAAATTATTGTTTAAAAATTTCTAAAATTTAATTATCATATTAGGCTGTACAAAGTGCGAGTGATATAGAAATATCTTCATAACATTCGATTCAGAACATCTCCGTAGCAGAAGCGGTGTTATTCGATGTTGAGGATGCACATAAGAATTCATTAAAACAAATGCTCTTTCCTTTGTAACTAGGAATTTCCATTTCTTCACCTGCTCAGAATAACGAAAAACCATTGGCATAGAATGAAATGTAGCTGTCTGATGTTTGGAAATATTGCAAATAACATCTCTTTCAATAAGAAACAGGATTGTTTTTCCGGCTTATACACTTTCGCAGTTCTCATCAAAATGATAATAATTAACCAAAAAAAGATTTTATTATTTTTTTCAAAAATCTCGGATAAGAGAAAACGGACCACCCTGAATAACTTTTAATCAAATGATCGATCTTTACGTTCTAGGACTTAAAGGTTCGAGAGGGTGACCTGGAATACGCTAATTAATTAGTGCAGACGATATTTCAAGTTACATAATCGGATACAAAAACGAACTTTCTGCAAATAAAAGTACCTTTTTTTCGACGGATTTTGATTTCTGACTCCCAAAATATAGGAGATAGCTGCAATCTGGGAAATATAGTCTCCATAGTTTGACCAGGAGAGCGATCTAAAGTTTGGACCCCTTAATCTAAATTTTACTTTTTGCGTATTTCGCCATATCTCGGGAACCTTTTTTACTAGCCTTTTCAGAATAAATGTGTCATTTTTGTTAGCAAAAACTGAGAAGTATAATAGTTAGGGAACATGTCCAAGACATCCAAGTTATTATATTTTTCAAGTTACATAGATTTTGAGATTTTATTTTGAATATGGCCACCTGATCAGACTTAGCTTCAAACAAGACGTTTCGTTTGAAAATCAGCTCTATCTGTTTTCAGTAAATCTTTAGTTAAAAAAAAAAAGAAAAAAAAAGGAAGAATCTTTTATTTATAGGCATTTGAATTTGGGCACTAGTTTTTACTTTTTACAGAAAAAAAAAATTGTTTCAAAGTAGTGTTATGCAATTTTATCGTTTTTAAAATGAAAAAGAGACTAATTTCATTTAAGTGATATTTTAAACGAATTTATTTTTATTAACTAATTATAAATATTTTCGTTTAAAAAACTTTCTGCCTAATCTTTCTTTACATATTTACCTATCTTATCATGATTGACAAACTTTAATTTCTAAAAAGGAATATTTCATAAATATTGTAAAAAATTTTTTGAGAATTAAAAAAATTAAAAGAAATTTTACTTATATATTACTAATTTTATTTGATCACCGTCGTTGCACAGCCGACCCAATTTTGAGTTTGCGACTACCAATGTTCAACTCCGTAGCTTTGTTATTTTGAACCCAATCCAGAAGACGAGGGAACTCATGGTTGGATCAAATATTGGGAGAAATTTGCCTTCGTGAAGGACTTTTTTATGGAGCTAATCCGCATTTGCGTAACTGGGAGAGGAAAACCACGGAACCCTCATGGTTAGCCCGGTGGTAAGGGGACTCTAACTCATGATCCGTATATCACTGAGGATATACGTCAGCAGTGTGGTTGGTGCTAGCCAGGTGCGGAATTCGTATCGAGCAGTTATCACTGAGATTCGAACCTCGGGCACCTCAATGGGATACTAGAGCTCTATCCCTTGAGCCACCACGGTCCTTACATTATTAATTGTAACCTATATTTATTTATTTATTATTTATTTATTAGTAGGTTAATTATAAGAAGAAAAAAGAAAGGCGCTGATTTTGTTTTTTATCAAAGTAACTAAATAAAGTCAGTAATAAAAACGAAAGTTTATTAACAATTTCTAGTAAAGAGGGGGAATCAGTCAATTCAAAATACTATGCTACTTTGATAAATAAATAAAAAATTGTTGGTAAATACTGCAACAATAACAGAACTTATTATATAATAAAATATTTAATATGATCTTAAAATAAGACACAAGAAGTCAGTATTGTTTTAAATACTGAATCTTTTGTTTGTATGAGGAGTAAGTTAACATCATAGTTGCGCTAAATAATGGTCACTACGCAATGTGCTTTTTTGTTTCAATAAAACATTTTTAAAAATAATTTCATATGGCTTCGCAATAATTTGAAATCAGTCCTTCAGAAATTAAAGCTAATTTTAAACAAAAAGATTTAATATTCACCCTCACATTAGTAAACTAAACTTTTTTTTTTTAATAAACTAAACTTATGTTATTATTTTTTTATGGGTTTCCGTTTAATGTTTAAATAAATTAAACTATTCATGCGTAAATAAAAGAAGCATAATGAAACCCCAGTTTGGATCCAACATAGAACATATTCTTTTTCTCTTTTGGTCCTTACAGAATTGCACACATTGCACCACGAAAAAAAAAAAAAAAAAAAGGAAAACATTTTTTTTGTATAAATTTTCACGGTATTCTAACATAGTAACAACTGTTTTAAAAACACAAAACAGCGGTAACTTGCCAAATAAAAACCTGGTAAATGAACGGAAGGGCCTCATCAGCCATTCAAAAGCCTGTCGACCCCTCATTGTAAAAAATCAACCCTTTCTACTTTCCAGGGATTTTAACGCTATTTTTCAAAGCTATATCGCCAAGTAAAATAAAGCCATAGTTTAAGTACCTCACACTTGAAGTAATGCGATGATTTGAAACTAGATATATAATCTTGCCGTGAAGAATTATCCGGGCTTCAAAACAGACATATATTTTAAATGTTATTAAACTTTTTTTAAACATTGCCAATTTGGCGACATTTTTCTACTTAGATGAAAAATTATCAGAATTTATTCTCAGTTTTTGCAAATTTTTATGAGCTCAGGTAATGTAGCATTGGAGTACGTATTTTGCTATACCTCGAGAACTTTTTAAGAGAATTTAAAAAAATTTTGCACACAATTGTAAAATTCATTTATCCAAAAATATTTCCATGCAAAAAATAACTTTTTGTAAATATTTATCCTTTTTCATTTTTATTTAATAATGGTCAGAAAAATTACGAATTTAAGGGAATTTTTTTTTTTACTTAATATTAAAGAATGTTATTTTACATGGCAAAATGCAAAATAGGTGAGTTACTGAGAAATCGAATTTTGAAAGTACAGCTTTTTTGAAAATCAATTTCTCAGGTACTATTCGAACGATTGCGCTCAAAATTTGAATTTTGTCTCGTAAAATTACATTCTTTGAAAATGCACAAAAATTGTATACTTTACAATTTCTCAATTTTTCTGACCATTATTGAATAAAATAAAAAAAATGGTAATACTTATTAAAAGTTATATTTCGTATGGAATTATCTTTGGAAAAACTGATTTTATAATTGCGCGCAAAATTTTTTCAATTCTCTAATTAAAGTTCTCAAGATATGGCGAAATACGCAAAAAGTAGCGCTGTTCTCGCCAAACTATTGAGACCATATTTCCCAGATTGCTATCCCCTATATTTTGGGGGCCAGAAATCCAAATCCGTCGAAAAAAGATACGTTTATTAAGAGAAGGTACGTTTTTGTGACCGATTTCGTCACTTTAAATATCGTCTGCACTTATTAATTAGAATATTTGAAGTCACCCTCTTGAACCATTGAGTCCTAGAACGTGAAATTCAGATCATTAGGATCAAAATATATTCAGGGTAGTCCCTTTTTCTTTTGCGCATTGTACTTGGAATTTACACCACTACTACAATCTTGCCTCGACATTGAGTTCATCGGGTCTTATGCTTGTTTATTTGTTTTCCCTTGAATTAGGTGTCATGCATAATTTTTTTTTTTACTGTTAATCGATATTTTCGCTGAAAAGATTAGTATTTGCTTATTTTGTTTCCTCGGAAAACGATTTTCGCTTTGTATTTCTGCTTACCTTATCATGACAAAAGAAAAAAAAAAAAAAAGGTTTATCATTTGCTTATTTCTTCAACCTAAGTAACAATATTTTTTTAAAAAAAGCTTTAAATATCATTTATTTTTCTAATTAGGATGAAAAGTATGAAATAGCAATATTTTTGCTTGATTGGAAAAATGTTTTTTCTGCAAACCTTTTCCAGGCGATGAAAAGAAAATTCAGACACAAGATTGTCGAAAGGTAACATGTTTTCTGGGCCTTCAGCTAAAAACCTGAAAATTGCCTAAGGGGGCTAGTTAACTATTGCGCCTATCAATTTAATTACGAAATATAAAACTTTATTTTCTCCATATAATTAAATAAACATTAATGAAACATTAAGATGAGTAATTTTGATGTAAACAAAAATCTCGCATCCCTATGTCGTATTAAATCCTTTAACGGAGATAAAACTATAAGATTAGTAATTCTGAGGTGTAAAAAGTAGTTAATAATTAAGTTTGACGCAAAGAAAAATCTTTAACAATCATTATGCCGTAATGTCTCTTTTAAAACAATATAGAAAAGTCGTCGCGAGAAAAATTGCTAATAATTGAAATATCAATTTCCCCCGTAAATCCAAGAATACATTTAGCTATTTAAATTTATATTTACTCTATAAGCACGTTTTACCATGAGTCATAAAAGTGTCTGTTAATTAATAATTCCAATGATTTGTAATTGCCTTTAAAATACTTCTTTAAACTGAAGAGGAAAATAAAATAAAAAAAAAATACTGTGTGACGTTAAGAAAATCCTTAAAATCACTATGTCGTAATATTACCTCAAACATGGATGATAAGTAATTTCGACGAGAGAAAAATCGCTAATAATTAAAATTTCAGCTTCCCCGTAAATCCAAGAAATACATTTAGCTATTTAAATTTATATTTACTCTATAAGCACGTTTTACCATGAGTCATAAAAGTGTCTGTTAATTAATAATTCCAATGATTTGTAATTGCCTTTAAAATACTTCTTTAAACTGAAGGGGAAAATAAAAAAAAAGATACTGCGTGACGTTAAGAAAAATCCTTAAAATCACTATGTCGTAATATTACCTCAAACATGGATGATAAGTAATTTCGACGAGAGAAAAATCGCTAACAATTAAAATTTCATCTTCCCCGTAAATCCAAGAAATACAATTTAAAAAAAAAAAAAATTCTTTTACCTTTCTTAGAAAGGTTTTGTGATGGGTAGAAAAATTATTAGGAAAATACAGACTTCTCAATCAAGCAGCGGCACGCTGTGGCCCACAGATAAGAAAGCGGGCATGGCGGCTTTCGATAAGGGTTATCGGGTTCAAAAGGACTTGTCACCGGGCTCCGGCTGGCTGGACGGTAAAACATGTGTCCGGGTGCGATTTTCCCGGTCCGTCCAATAAATAACTCTATTGTCTCCCGGACTGAGCTAGCGCCGAACGATAACACTATCAGAGCCCGGCAGCCGGTGGCTTCTTTACTTTCTTTAGACTCTTCTTCTTCGCTTTCATTTTTATTTCTTCCAATTTTTCTCCGGCGTTTTCCAGGAGTTTCGGGATAGGGTTTGATCCGGGATTTTCCCTTAAGCCGGAAGATGTTCAAATATGAGTTTACTTTTAGTTGGGGGCCTCGTGTTTCCGAAATCGTGCTATAGCGAAATTTCATGATCGTTTAAATGTTAGTGTTTAGGAAACAAAACAATCCAGTTTAGTTTCATAACTTTCATACATTTGTTCGTTTAATTAATGAAAGCCAAAAAGAAAAAAAAAATTACAAGTGCGATGAAGATCTAATGTATTAAGAAATACTTCAGGTTTAAAAGTATTGGTGAACTAAGTTCCAGAATGTGTCTAAATTAAGGGATTTATTTTCTAAATTTTTGCGGCACGGTTTAAAATTTTTTAAAGCATGGCATATTGAATAAAATATTTGACTAACTAATTTCTTATAATCTATTTTTCCCCTTTTTTATAAAAGAGTTCTTGGAGAGAGAAACTTGGGGGTCTTTGGTTTCATTTGGTAATCAGATTTTGATGTTTTTGGCACTGTAATAGCTAGATGAATTTGATAGCGTTTTTTTGTTCACATTAAATCTCAATTTTCGTATCCTCCTAACGTGTATACCCTTTAGACATTATGTTTTGTAGCATTCTCTTAAAGTATATATATATATATATATATATATATAACTAACTAACTCAGTGGCGCGACAGCCCATTAAGAGGGCCAAGGCCGACTGTGCCCATCTCAGTTTTCTTGACCTTGGGCTCTGGGGTGCAGGAGCATATGTTCCGGTCAGCCGAACGCGGAACCCCCAGTGTTAGTTCCCAAGCATGCTTGGTACTCATTTTATCGACCCACTGAAGGGATGAAAGGCTGAGTCGGCCTTGCCCGGCCCAAGGATCGAACCAAGGACCTGTGGCACGGCAGCGCGAAGCGCTACCACTCAGCCACCGGGCGTCATTCATATATATATATATATATATATATATATATATATATATATATATATATATATATATATATATATATATATATATATATATATATATATATATATATATATATATATATATATATATATATATATATATATATATATATATATATATATATATATATATATATATATATATATATATGTTTCAGCGACTTTCACCGGTGAATGTCGCCAAACACCAAAAACGTAGGTGAAAGATCGAATATTTCATTACATTCTTGTACATTCGGACCCTCACCGGTGTATGTCAACAATCACATAGTCGCTTTGGTGAATGTCCGAAATATTTGTTATATCCAATTTTATATTAATTTATTCGTTGATATTATTATATTTATTTGATATATTTATATTTATTCTGTATTTTAATACTTACTGACGATAGATTAGAAGAAACATCAGTGTTTGCAGTATCGGGCAAATATATACCGGGCAATGGCACTTGACCTTAAAAAAACATCAGTGTAGGGTATACCGGGCAGTGGCACTTAGCCTTAAGTGGCTCGGTATACCCTACACTGATGTTTTTTTAAGGTTAAGTGCCACTGCCCGGTATACCCTACATTGATGTTTTTTAAGGTGAAGTGCCACTGCCCGGTATACCCTATACTGATGTTTTTTTAAGGTCAAGTGCCATTGCCCGGTATATATTTGCCCGATACTTGGTGCATACCGGGCAGCGGCACTTAATCTTAAAAAAACATCAGTGTAGGGTATACCGAGCAAATGTATACCGGGCAAATGTAAATGTATGGCCCGATACTCCAAACACTGATGTTTCTTCTGATCTATCGTCAGTAAGTATTAAAATATCGAATAAATGTAATTATATCCCCGTAATAAGGTAATAAATTGTGATTGTTGACATTCCCCGGTGAATGTCAAATTTCAAGTGGTGATATATATATATATATATATATATATATATATATATATATATATATATATATATATATATATATATATATATATATATATATATATATATATATATATATATATATATATATATATACTATTCTATACATCATAGATCTTAAGGGTAGTCATTATTTGTTCAGCTCTTAAGCGCTGTTCCGTGGAAAAAAAAATTATAAAATTATATTTTAAATTCGATTTCTCAGGAATTACTCGACTTATTTTGTTCAAATCTCGTATTTTGAGCAGCGATGGCTCAGGGGATAGAGCATTCGCCTTCCAATGAAGTGAACCGGATTTTGATCCCGACGATAGCTGGTCGATTCGAATTCCGCATCCGGCTTTCACCGACCACAGTGCTGACGTGAAATATCCTCAGTGGTAAACGGATCATGGATTAGAATCCCCTTGCCGACAGTCCCCTTCCCGCCAACCATTTTATTCTTTCTTTCTATTTCAACATTCGTTAGCAGATTTATTTAACAAGGATGATAAAAATGTATACTTAAAGGAATATCTTAATTAATAGCACAGTACTGTTTATCAATAATGTAAAAATGCAGAACAAATCAACAACAATAAGAAAAACTAAAAAAAAAAAAAACTATTCTTCTTTACCCCAACGTTTGCCTAATCTTAGTATTGGTTAGGAGGGGAGGAGAGGAGAGTGCAAACCAGTTTCAAGAACTTCTGCTGCTGTGCGCCTAAATGTTTTTTTCTCCTTTATAAGCAGGGATCGCACCTAACTTTGGAAAACTGGCTTGGGTTCCCATTATGGTTACCCTTACCGATTTATATTATGGATACCCTTTCGACCCGAATGAGATATATACGTCTCAAAGATTAAACTTTATTCTCTAATGGATCCCAATTTTGGATGGGTTTTTATGTTTTCAGGATTCTTTAGGTATTGGAGAAGAAAAATATGACTATAAGAATTCGGCAACACTATCATATTCAAAATGGCGGACAGGCCAGTCAATCTCGTTTTAATTTACGTATTTTCTAGTATTATCTGGTATTTTTGAGGTAAGTACAACTATATTTTGCTATATTTTGTATAAAATAGTTATCTCTGTTCTTATTAAGTAATAATTGTATATATTTAGTATCAGATTCAGAAATTTTATCACATTTTGTTTTATAATGGTTGCGGCTTCGAATCCCGCTCAGGGCATGGATGTTTCTCTCTGTGTGTGTTCTCAATTGTGTGAATGTGGCCCACTCTATAAATGGGTATGTGGCAGTGTGGCGTGGGTAATGTTGCTCGCCTCCGGGACTTAGGTTCACAGGTGCCCACTGGGTAACGTTAAATGAGTAACACCTCCTGCATCTTCCTAGGCGAAGAACGAAAGTTCAGTGCCTGCCACTAAAAAACATTTTGTTTCATGGGATATATTGTACCAATCTTACTTACCATTAGGAGAATATATCCCTAGTCGTTCTTACTTATGGTACTAAATATCCCATTAGTGAAAAAATTTTATAAGACAAAATTTTAGTTTTTGCTTTGATTATTTCATAGCTTCAACTTTCATTTTCTGGGCAATTCCATATGTGACGGAATGACATTTTGACTTGCATGATGACAATTAATTGAAGTTTCTATGCATCTAATTCCAAATAAACATGATTTTTTCTCATGCATATCATTATTATTGGTATAATGTGATTCATAAACTAAAAAAAAAGAATTTTGTATTTTTTTTATTTTTAATTTTATGAACTTTTTACTTGTGTGACGGAATGACATTTTGGCAACCAAGCTTTCGGCATGCCGCTTAGAACTGGTAGTTTCTGTGAATTTTGCAGCCATTATTTTCCTGAACTATTTTTTACTTTTAGTATAATGTGTGAGCAATGTAAATTGTGAATTTGGAAAATTAACCTCAGGTTGGCTAGCAGTTATTAACATCTATTTGCTGTGACGGAATGACCGTGACGGAATGACAAAAAGTTTAGTGGAAGAAAGTCTTCATTTAAAATTTTTTTTATTAATATGTAAATGATAAACAGAATGTAACAGATAAATAGAATTAATATTTACGTAAGAATCAGTTAAAATTTCAACAATTTGAAAATTGGGTTGTTTTAGAAGAGGTTTTATATCTAACTTGCCAATGTCACATCTTATCTTCGTTCTCAGGAAATTTATGCATAAATCAATTTTTGTCCCATGTTCTTTAAATACTTTAACATCTAAATCGTCTTTGTTTATCAAAGTAATTTGCGCTGCATATAAATGTGCCTTCTTTTTTTTCGCAGTATGGGACAATGATTAAAGAGCCGACCGCATACTCCTCAATCATATTTTCCATTTCCTCTTCAAAACAGTGGCTTTTCAAATCATACACTTGGTTTTGGTTAAAATTAGAAAGCATTCCAATTTTGATGATTCGCTTCTCAACTACATGAGCATCTAGTGCAGGTCTCTTGTTCCTGGCAATGCTAATGTAGCAAGTGTCTAGCTGAAGTCATTCTCTTTTGCCCTCTCTTAAATAGAATAGCTGGACAAAAACCAAACTTCAACGATTTGTTGCTTCGACTTTATGAAATCATAAAATTCTTTTACATATTATGTGCCGTTTTACAGCAGCCAACATCTTGTTTGGCCTTTTAGAGCAACATCACAATTACATGGTATTTATAGGTGCATGTGTTGTGAGGTATTACTGAAATACACTTAACAAAAATGAGAATAAGAACAAAAATGAGATAAGACACACTTTACATCAATATATGCTTCTTTATGAAAAGCCTCTTTTAAGGCCATAAGTATATATTGCATCTGCACTCTTCGTTACTCTGTCAGAGTTTGTATTATGAATGAATCCTTCATACTTGGGGGCTTGTAACTAACATAATCTTTATAGTAAAATTTTTTTAACCAAATTAAACAGCTCATCAACATTACTTTTCTCACTTAGTTTCTTTTGAGTTCGATGTTAAATACTTCTCATATAAAGAACTGAATTAATTTTTTTACCTCTATTGGTGATTTTGGAAGTGAGTGTACAATTTTTTTTATGGTGAGTGTACAATTTTTTTTATGGCTTTACTAAGACTCTGCAGGAATTTGTATAGGGAATTTAAATTATTTGTATGTGAAAAGATTGGTAGAATTTGATTTTTTCTTTGTTTACACAATCTCTGCACAACAGCGTTTGCACTTCTGAGTTTTTTAAGTCCAATTTGTCGCGAAAGCTTTCTTCTCTGCCTTTCTTTCTCTGTTTTTTTTCTTCATCATATCATGGGGATCTTGGTCTTTTTCAACATTTTATCTGTCTTTCAACAGCTGTTTTAGCCATTAGGTTAATTGAAAGAAAAATAATTCCCTAGTTTTTGACTAAGCTTCTCAAGGACTCGTTTTGTCATTCCATCGCCGAAGATGTGTCATTCCGTCACGCTAATTATTGGAAGTTAATAATCAAATGCATAGAATTTTACAATTTCTCATTGATTCTTATGCCACATCTGCTTTATATTCCAAAATATACACATTTTCATTCAAAAACGCAGTTGCTATTTAAAAAAATATACTAAAACATGTGACGGAATGACACAAAAAAAAGTTACTTTTATTTAATATATTAAACTTAAAATGACTTAAAGGCTATGTTTTAAATGTTTAAATTTTGTACTATATGCATATTTTTATCAAAATATAGCAAAAGAAAGATACATTTCTTTTATTTTATAAGTATTTTTCAAGAAAACAATTTGAGCACAAATGTGAAGAATTCACTTGTCAGCCATGTGATTACTTTAGAATGCTCCCAGATTCAAAAAACTTAAAATTATCAAAAATTAAACAGTAATATGTAGATTTTGCCTATTTTTGAACATATTTTTAAAATTAAAATATGCAATTCATAAAAAAAAAATTTCACTTAAAAGTTGACACTTTCGTGGAATTGCCCTTCTATAACTTCTGGTAAGACAACTTCTGGTGAGACTAAATATTTTGAAGCATTTATATTATTTTCATTATTTATTCCCATGTAATATATAGGTATTTTTGCAATGTTCCAGATTACTGCGTTGTTCCAGGAGATTTCCAGGAAAACGATAAAAGTGGAAAACATTAAACTCATAATATACTGTTTTAGATTTTTTGAATTAAATTTAAGGGTTTTTGATTAAACTTCGCTAATTTTATATTCATTTTCAACTCTTTAATTTTTTGTTTGTCGAGTTTAAGTTCAATCCATAGTTCCAGTTTATTTTTATAAGGACTGCTTGTTAAAACTACAGCTCTTCGGAATTTTGAAGAAACTTCTTTCCTCTGAGATTTCAGTATCTTGGATATTGATTCTATTTAAACCTTCAGTGCAGAAGAAGACACTGCAGCAGTTTGGTCAGTTTAATCCCAGTAGACGTGTGATTAATTGTATCACGAGGAGGCTCGCCGCTTGGATCCCACTGATTCATCTTCGTAATTGTAATTTCAGCTATGAAAATTCAGTTTCATTAAGAACTGGTGGATCAATAGGCACCACACTGGAACCCTTAAATACTTGACCAGAATTTTCAATTGTTACTGCCTTATTGTATTCCTCGTGCGATAGATTTAAACCTTGGTATTGAGTGTAAATCTGGCCAGGATAACTTCGAAACTACTATTCAAATGCTTGAATAGTTTAAAGGTCTTGAAAAATGACTTGTCGAGTGTTTGGGGTAGATGAGTTTATGTGTAGTGTCCTGGCAGCTGTAATATAATTAATCCAGCATTCCTGGCCAACTCTCCAAAGCATCGGGTACGGCACTGGGACCATGTCCAAGAGGTCGATGGTTGGATCCCCGTCGGCCGAAGACTCTCCGTGTAGTAAATGGTGACTGATGCACGTTAAATCTGTCGAGTCTCAAAGTCCATATTCCCATAACAAATCATACCTCTGTCGGTACTGATCCAGGAGTTTCCTTGTCTTATGGATTGGTTCAAAATTACAAGACTACGGAGTTTATTTGAAACACTTAATAATTTGCACACAACAGTAGATATGCTATGTCCTTAAATAGTATGTTAAATTACGTTGAAAACTTGTAAAACCAGCAACTTAAATAAAATCTTAACAACGCGTGTAAGCAGCGATTTAATTCTTCTGCCTGGATCACCATGTGAGAATATCTCCCTAATTTATCCGCTCGGGCATTTCACCCTCTATACTTCTTTAGAAATCAAAGGTGGTTTAATAGGTTAAGCAATAGGTTTATGAATTTTTATTTATTTATTTACATTTAATTTTATGCACAAAGTGATTCGCTTTTATTTAAAAACTGCTTTTTTATCTATTTACCACACATTCATTGATTTCCTCGTGCTAATCATTCACTCTTTCATATGTTTATTTACTTGGCATATCTGGCCCTATTCTCTAACCACTGGGCAGTAAGATCAGTGGTTATAGAGCGGTCCAAAGAGTGGTTGAAGACTCCGGTCCAGAAGGGTTTCGGATCAATCCTCGACTCCGCTAAGACCTATCGAGTATACGCAATGCACTTGCTCGTAAAATCCGTGTGAGTCGAAAGTCCTGTCGTCGGTCGCCGAGCAGGGATCTGCAGAAAATTAATTTCCCTTTCAGATCTATGTCTAAATTGGAGAAGTGGCATCACGAATGAGTGGTGTTGCCATCTATCCGCGGGGTTCCGAGATAAGACGTACTTTTACCTTTGCGGTACTCTTTTGTCAAACGAAAGGCGTACCTATCCGACTTAATTCTCAAACAACCAATGACCGGCGAGCTTAGCTTGTCCAAGTGTCATTAGAAACAACAACAACTTGCTATCAAGAATAATAAGATCAAAAAGTGATTTAAATAAGAAAATATAAGATGACGCATGTTTATTGAAATACACTAATTTAAAAATCTCTATACTATATGCTTTAGTAAATGAAACAATAATAAAAACAATTGTCACTCTTAAAGAAATTTTGCACCAAACGCTTTCCTTAGACCAATAGAACTCCTCCACTATCTCGCAAAAAATAATGTATTATGATAATTATTTATAAAGTTCAAACAAATATTCCCTCCAATTGAACCACTGATTATTTTAAACTACCTGACAAATTTAAAGTAGAAATAAAAAATTCTATTGCAAACGCAGCCTGATTAAACTCAGTTAAAGATTTTTCATGTACTTTTTAATTTTTCGCGTTTTCACCTGCTTATGCAAAGACGAAATGTCCGCCCTATAGGTTTAAAAAAAGGGGGAAAACTCTATAATCCTTTTACATCATTAGTAGCAAATTCTAAGTAAGGACTCCACCCAAATAAATCCAGAGAACATTTTTGTTTACGGGGTGGATCTTAATTTAGCCTATTAATTCTTTTCTGTAGCGCAGGTGACACAGTTTGAGAACGATATCGCTCACAGAACTTTGAATGCATCTTTCTCTTTTAGATGTTAATCTATATTTGAAGTTGTTATCCCTGTTACAGATTCTGATGCTACGAGATAGATCAGGACTTGAAGGACTTTTGGCTTTTTAATCGAGAAAGCATCAATGTACAGCTTTTTTCGCTTGACCGCAACTTAGAATTTTGAATATATTTTTTTTTTTTTTTTTGCGGGAGTTAAATAATCAGTATAGATATTATTTAAATATAAACAATCTTGAAAAAGAATTATAAAAATTTTATTTAAAATGTAAAAAAAAAAAGAAAAAAAAAATACTATGATTTATGACACGTTCCATAATTATTCGAAAAATTTTCAATATTCCATGAGGCATGCCAGATATGCTTATATATATATATATATATTTATTACATGAACACGCACAAAGAAAACAAGAAAAAAAATATTTTTAAAAAGTAGAAGAAAAATTTGAACGTTTTTAAAAATATTAAAAAAAATCTAAATCTGGGAAATTATGTGGCTTTTTCTAAAAGGTGTATAGAAACAAACTAGTTTTAAGTAGACATTGGCCCTATCGCTTTGAAAACCATGATCCAGTTGTATAAACTCACAGTTACTCTCATTTTTGAGATATTTAGTCTAATAATATAGTAACTTATTCAGGGAACTGCTCGGTGTAGTATGCTTTACCAGAATAACAATTTAGAAAGTGAGCAACATATTCAGATTTAGCAGAGCATCATGTGTACTAAGACCCAGCACATGCGCATGAAAAGCAAAGTGACAGACAAGAAGTATGTCACCTGTGAATTGGTTATTGGACAACTCTTTATGGATAAAAATTCATATAAAGGTAGTTGAATTAAAACCCCTTCATAAAATTATGTTATCTCTAATGCTCCTATATTCCTAAATACATGTTATATAGCTAAAAATTCACTTTCTTATGCTGCATCTTTGTAACTGATAGATGAAAGAAATGTTTTATATTGTAAGCTTAAAATGCCTGTTGAAATTAGGTAAAATAAAGACTTTTTCTCCAGAAATATTTTTCGATAATATCTAAGTTAGAATTTTTTGATTTATTTATTTAATAAATTTTTTTTTACAAAATTTAGAAGGGATAATGAAATTTTTAGCTGATAGTGTAGAAGTATAACATTTTATATCGTGTAAGCAGTATTTAATTAAAATGAAAATTAAATTTTGCCAGTGGATTTAAAAACAAGAAAATACATATATTTTTTCTCATGCCATATCAAAATATGGCTGCCTTTCATTTAGGAAAGACTTGGGAATTGGGCAGAGTGGTATATTCGAAGTTAATTACAAAAGAAATGCGTTCTACGTTTTTTTTCATTTTTCTTATCTTCTTTTTTCAGCTTATTTCAAAAATTTAATTTTTTTAAAGATTTATTTTATTTTGTTTTATTCATTTATTTTATTTTATTATTTTGTTTTATTTTATTTTATTATTTTATTTTATTTTATTATTTTTCCTTTATTTTATTATTTTTTCTTTATTTTATTATTTTCCCTTTATTTTATTTCTATATTATTTATTGAAGAAAGTGTCGGCATTCTGATAGGCGATAGAAAGAGATAAATAACAACTTGAAATTTTATCTAGGAAACGCTTGTATTGTTACTAGGCACTGAGCGCTAGTTAAAATTTAAGCCCCTTAAATAGTCTGAAAAAATCTGAAAATTTAGGTTAAAATAGTAACTTGTATAGTCTCACAACATAGAGATCCAGTTAAAATTCGAGCCCTTTAGCCACTCGAAAAGTAATTAAAAATTCGCTTCACTAAAAAGTGTATTTAGAGATAAATTCTGTTTTCAGCGGTCCGAAAACAATTGCATTTAATAAAGTAACTCACATAATGATTCAATTACAATTTAAATGCCTTAACTATTCGGAAAATGGTCGTAAGTTCGATTGATGATATAGGTCGGATATTCGTAGCGGTTTGGAAGTTGTTGAAACTTGCATTGTTTTCAGAACCAGTGCTTTTATAAGAGATTGTCTGTTTCAGGTAATCGAGAAGAGGTCGTCATTTCGATTGCAAAAGTTTGTCGTCAAAAAGCGAAAGAGAGTTAATAAAATTATATTTTTTCTCAATAAAACGCTGTGCCACTTACTCTGATTTAATATTTATTTTGGCTTCTAATTAATGTGATTAATATGCTTATTTCAGAATTCTTCAAGCTGTTGCTATTAAACGAAATAATTAAAATTACCAGTAGAACTTCGTGAAAGTATATTAGTTTTCTCAAAAGCAAAGAATAATTTCGTGGTGTGATGGAGAAGATATTTCTCTGCAATTTTAATCAGCAGAGCGCGATCTCTTTTCCTAGTAATCTCTGTTTCTAGATTCCAAAACATATGTTCAAGAAGCGGCAAAATTCCCCTCATTACCATACGTCACGTGTTACTAAGCATGTTCTCACATTGGCTCACTGGTTACATTTTCTGTCAGTACGTGCCATATGATAGGCGCTTCTGTGGAATGGAATCCTGTCCACAACAGCAGCATCTGTGTGCTCTCAAGAAGTCTCGTGACTTTCTATCTTTCACCTTCTTAATTAAAGGTAAGTCAAACTGTCGAGGCCGACAAGTTACCAGGTAATTAAATTCTTTATCCGATGGCGATCACACGAAAATAATACCCGCGATCATATGCACTTTAATCATGCCCGTGTGCGTGTCTAAAACAAAGAAAATAGGAACAAAGGGAGAAAGGGTGTTTAGAATTTTTATTAGAGTGATTTATTATAGCTTCATTTATTAGTTTAAATAATTTCTTCTTTGTCCCATACTAATTTTTCGATGTGCATTTCTCTGTTAATCCAGAGTAATAAAATAAGGGAAAACTATTTCCGAGATGAAAGCAAAGATACAACTTTATTATAGCGGCGGAAGAGAAATGACAAGATAGTCCATTTTTATGCAAACTATTTTTTCGTTTTTTGAAAGTCAGTTTGAAAATAACTGAAGAAAATAGGGAGTAAAAAATTAGGTAAAAACGAGAGGAACTATGTTTAGAATACTTATTAAAGTAATTTATTATAACTTTATTCTTTTGTTGAAATTATAATTTCTTTTTCGTCCCAAATGAATTGTTTAATGTGCATTTCTCTGTTGTTATTAAACAAGACTGTAGCGTTGAAGTAGGAAACTATGTTTCTGAGGGAAAAAAAAACAATGATACAACATTGCAGATATGTTCGGAAGACAGACCGTTTTTATGAAAACAATTTTTGTTTTGTTTTTGAAAGCAAAGTTTGAAAACAAAATATTATTTTCTCCGTAGTTTAAGAGTAATTAAACGAGACTGTTGCGTTGAAGTAGAAAACTATGTTTTCGGAGAAAAAACAATGATACAACTTTACAGATATGTTTGAGAGAGAGACCGTTTATATGAAAACTATTTTTTTTTTCTGTTTTTGAAAGCAAGTTTGAAAACAAAATGTTATTTTCTCCGTAGTTTAAGAGTAATTAAACGAGATTGTAGCGTTGAAGTAGAAAACTATGTTTTCGGAGAAAAAAACAATGATACAACTTTACAGATATGTTTGAGAGAGAGAGACCGTTTTAATGAAAACTATTTTTGTTTTCTGTTTTGGAAAGCAAGTTTGAAAACAAAATGTTATTTTCTCCGTAGTTTAAGAGTTATTAAACGAGACTGTTGCGTTGAAGTAGAAAACTATGTTTTCGGAGAAATAACAATGATACAACTTTACAGATATGTTTGAGAGAGTGACCATTTATATTTTTTTCTTCTGTTTTTGAAAGCAAGTTTGAAAATAAAATGTTATTTTCTCCGTAGTTTAAGAGTAATTAAACGAGACTGTAGCGTTGAAGTAGGAGACTATGTGTTTCGGAGAAAAAACAATGATACAACTTTACAGATATGTTTAAGAGAGAGACCATTTATATTTTTTTCTTCTGTTTTTGAAAGCAAGTTTGGAAACAAAATGTTATTTTCTCCGTAGTTTAAGAGTAATTAAACGAGACTGTAGCGTTGAAGTAGGAGACTGTGTGTTTCGGAGAAAAAACAATGATACAACTTTACAAATATGTTTAAGAGAGAGACCGTTTATATTTTTTTCTTCTGTTTTTGAAAGCAAGTTTGAAAACAAAATGTTATTTTCTCCGTAGTTGAAAAGTAATTAAACGAGACTGTAGCGTTGAAGTAGAAAACTGTGTGTTTCGGAATCAAAAAACAATGACACAACTTTATAGCTATGAATAAGAGAGAGAGAGAGACAGTTTATACGGGAACTACTTTTTTCTGTTTTTAAAAGCATGTTAGAAAATAAAATGTAATTATTTCAATAGTAATTAAATAAGACTATAGCGTTGAAGTAGGAAGTCGTGTTTAAAAATTATGAATAGTATCAATCAAAGATTCAACAGTTAAAACGATTAACGTAAGCGATGAATATCTCAAAAAATCGAAAAGATTTGGAACGGACTCCAAACCTTGTAACAGATCCAATGATATAAATTTTATTACAGTAATAAAGGAGTTATAAGCAATCATTTTTAACAAAATTATTTCTTCTATTTTTAAAATAAAAAACATTTGCAAGAATTTTACAATTTTAAAAGCACAGACGCCGGGCTTTATTGTTAATATTATAATTTATAAAATATTTAATTTACTATCTTTTAAATTTTTTTAAAGCGTTGAAACCGTGTATTTAAGATCAAAATTGATATGAAAACCTGGATAGCTTTTTCTTAAGATAGTTTTCCCTACCATTTTGCATGTTTTTTGTAACTCAGGAAAAAAATAGTCAAATGAGAGAATGCAATGACGGCCAGGGGGACAGGACCCTTAACCTTCTTAGCTGTTAAGCAGCATAATATGCTAGCTGTTTTATGATGCGTCACGTCGTTGAAATACACTCGTAGAAATTAACAATGTGTTTTTAAATGCAAGAATGTTAACCTTTTACATCCCTTTTTTTTAAATAAACGTTTTTAAGTTTTGAACAATTTTTTGAATTTTACGATAACGAACATAACGATGTTGAAATTATTTCTAAAAGAATATTTTCGGCAATCAAAATTTGATATCAAAATTATTTTTATATTTCATTTATACAAGAACAATAATTTTATGTTTTTGTAGTGTGTCTATCACTACAAAATTCCAACTCACTAGTATATAAGATGTGTTAACTCGATTCTACGATGGGGTACCTTTTCATAGATGAAGGTTGACATGGTCGATAACTACTATCCCCACATTGGTCACCTTCGAACGTGATAGGAACACGCCTACCTAGACAGAAACTCCCACTTCGATTTGAGCACGCCTACTTCGATGGATTGTTCACATTGAACAGTTGACTTATTACTTCTGACTACGACATTATCCACCTCCTCACGCTGTTGCTACTCAGTCTCGATCACACACAACGTCGGCCTTCATACACTCGACTGCTAACGGCAACACAGGAGTAATCACGACCCTGCACTTAATACAGCTCTCACGATCAGCAAAAGCAAGGTGATCTTAATACAGCTCTCCCGGCTTCTCATAAACAGCAATGAATCAACTAGTGGTATCCGTTCATCGAATTCTATCACAGATATAATTCTGGTGGGGGAGTACTGCAGTTTGTCTACCATTACAAAATTTCATGCCATTTTATTTTAATTTCAGGTACATATTTCTAATTTATACCACAAATTAAAAACAAATAAAATATTTATGGACAGCAAGAGTAAATTAAACAAGAGAAGATTGCTCTAAATTATTTTTTTTTATATTTAAAAAGGATTATTATTATTCTTTCAAGGCACTATAGCCTGTCAGAGGCCAAAGCCATTCCAAGTTGTCTTTGCCACGTGGATCTATTAGCCTCTAGGCTTTTCCAGTTTTCCTCATGGGCGGATCATGAATTTGTGGGGCCCTGGGCTGAAACTACTTAGGGGCCCTAATAGCCATTTTGTCAAAAAACTGTTTTCTATAGTGATGTAGATAAGTATATAGAAAAAAATAGGATGATAAAATAATTTTATTTATTTTTACTTGTGTATACAAACACAACTGTACAACATTATTGTGAAAGAAATTGACAGGTTGTGTGTAGTTATGTCATATAAATTATAAAGCATATACTTTCTGCATTTTTGTGCTGCAAATTCCTTTATTTGCTCATCACATTGTATGTCCTTCGTTAAATCACAATTTATGGAAAGAACTGATAAATGATTTAATCGATGGTTCGACATTTTTGTTCTATATTTGTTTTCTATATATGACATCCTGGAGAAAGAGCGCTCCGCTTCACAGCTAGTGATTGGCAAAGTTAAAAAAAAATCTTTAAGATAGTATAGCAATTTGGGAAAACATCAACAAGTTTCTTTTCATAAATTAGCATATAAATATTTCACTGCAAGAGGTGTAAGACTCTGGCTTAGACTGAAGTAAATAAGATTTTATCTGAATGCACTCAGTCATTAAATGCTCGTCTATGTCATCTGGATAATAATAAACAATGTTACGTACACTTTCCAGATCTATGTTTTCCATATTTTTGTCTTGCAAATCCATTAAAAATTTGAATTTCTTGCTAAACATCTCACAGACTTGGCTCCTTTTATTTAAATCCATAATCAGCTTATCCAACGCAACGCTTAGCGTGTCTCTTTTAAATTTTTCGGCGCCGTATACTGAGAATTTATCTGTAGGCTTATCTGAAAATTTTGGAGTAATGCGTCTCCTGTTTATGTCATTGCAGTCTATTCCCACACTAGCACTTAATTTTTTAGCTTTCTCTTCGTATTCCTTTAGCTTCTGATCTGATTGGGGCCTTATGTTGTTCACAAAGTCTTTTAATGACACTATTAACTTGTTGCCGTCACAAATATCTAAACCAGGGCTCTGTATTTTTTTATTAACTAAATTAAATCTCTCCAAAATTTCTTCCCAAAAAATAATCAAAATTGCAGTATCGAGTTTCGCCATTTTATTGAATAAATTTCATACCTCTTTCCGGAAATCAACTATCTCATCCTCATTTCTGCTGAAACTTTCGAAAATTTTCAGAATGTCATCATAATTATTTTTCAAAGCTTTGACAGCATCATAGTGACAAGACCATCTGGTCTGGCTTAAACTTTTTAACGAAAATGTGAGTTTTTTTCCACGATTTAACAATTCCCACCTATGGGTCGAAGTAGAAAAGAAAACGTATATTCTTATTATTACGTCGAGCGCTAAGCGGCGTGAGGGTTAGTACCCCGTAATAGACGTGAAAAAATACACTGACCAAAAACAAGCGACTGGGAATTCCCCATTCCGTTCGATAGACGCGGACATTCATAGGTTGATTGATCTCAGGATTGCCAACCTTATAATAGTTTTTTTTAAATATTAGACATTTTTGTTAATTCAAAATATCACCTATTGTTTTCAGTGGGGACTGGGGCCCTTTGAATCCACGGGGCCCTGGGCTGCAGCCCAAAAAGCCCTTAAGTAGATCCGCCCCTGGTTTTCCTTATTAACTATATGAAAGTCCTTTTCCACCGAGTCAAGCTATACTATTGGTGGTCTTCCTCGTTTTATGATTTCTACTGGATTAGTAAAAGTGAGCATTTTTGCTGGGTTTGTAATGCCAGATCGCAATCGATGTTCGAGCTATCGTTGTCTATTGCATTTTACGAGATTCAGAATATTAGGTTGTATGAATTTTTCGTAAATTTCAAAGTTAAACAAGGACATGCAGCTATTATTCTCATGGAGTGCACCAAATACTTTTCTTTAGATTCTCTGTTCAAAAGTAGTTTATTTATTTATTAAAAAAAAAAATGCTAGTTACTACTCATAGGTATCTACAATATAATAGATAATCAAAACCATCTTTAAATTTCATCAGCCTACTGTAGAATGAAGAAGATTTTTTTAAATGTATATTATACAATTTTGAGACAGTACGATACAAATTGACCAAATTTTTTTCTCGATGGTTTATTCCACCTCACTAGTATGTTTTGCAAAATTCTAAGATTTAAAAAAAAAAAAGTTTATGCTCTAAGAAAATAATATTTTTTAATCCAGGATTGTGAAACTTTTAATAATTACGTACATCTTTTTCCTTTTATCAATCTGATAAGTTTTTCGTAGAGCCAAAAATTCCAAGCAGTTCTTAACATTTTACAAATTTGATATTGTTTCTAAAAATTGACTAGATTTGTCATAAATTTTCTTTTGCTTCTTTTCGATCTTAGCCAAACATATCCGAGTTGGAAAAATCCAATATTTCTAATGAGCAAAAACACAAAATTAAATTTGTTCAATATACCATTTCTTAAAACTGTTATTTTTTTAACACTTGTAACTTATCTGAGCAATATTGAATATAATATATAACCATCATGATCACATCCATAATCAATTTAATCAAGGTTCTCTTCTTAATTTTTATAATGAATATCTAAAAGAAAGTATTTCATGTGTGAAAATTATAATATTTTACAATTAATTGTTCTAGACATTTTTTGCGTGTTAAAATACCATCCACGTAAGCAGGTGTTTCTTAAAATTTTTTAAAAGAAATTTTCATTTCCATAAATTTAAATATAATCTTGAAACTCATTTAAGTAAATATTTTCGAAAGCAAGTTTTATTTTTCTCTTACAATTTTTCCAGCACTGAACATTTCCTAAACCAAAACTTCTTCCTAATTAATGAAGCCTCGCGCCGTTGCCAAACTTGAATTTCAAATTAGAAACAATATTTTAATAAAAAAAAAAGAAATATTAATTTTTGCTAGAAAGAACGAATTGAAAAACTTAATCCGATTAAGAATAGGTTTCTAGATCATGCAATTACAAAACTAAAAATTTTAATTGCAAAACCGCAATTAATAAGAAACAGTTGGAAGATTTCAGAACGTTCCACTTCTAAGTTATAATGAAAAGGGAGTTATTATTCTTCTGTCAATATTTACATATTCAACATCTTCTGAGGAAATCTGAATTTTCCCATCCGCATTTTTGTTATAATGAAGTGTTTCGTACAGAAAAGATCATGCAACTAATTATAAATTTTAAAACAACAAATAAAGTTAATTAAACCAACATTTACCTTCTGCGGGAGAATGCGTGAAAATTGCAAGAAACGTCTTAACAAAAAGAAAGAGAGAGAGAAAAAAAAAAGAATTCACTTTTCTTCTTTTGATTAATATTTGGAGAAGCGCAGACGATATATTAACGAAAAGATTGCGTTGAAATTCTGCGTCTGTGAAAATTCACACGTGGCTGACAATTTTACGATGGATTTTTGGCAACGGTGGGGTAAAAAAACCCGAGGAGAATTGGAAAATGGCGAAAATCATTTGAATCCAATTAAACTTCTCTTCATTTTTCTCTTCTTTCGTGATGACAAGTTTCTTATTAATGAGATTTTATTGTATTTATCTAGTTGTTGATTTTTGTAAAGAATTTTAAATGACAAAAACGTCAATAGAATTTTAAAAAAAATCTTCTTTAATTTGTAAACAAAATTATATCATTAAAAACAGACAAAACAGCTACAATTTTAGAAACATTTATGCAGAACAATGTACGAATGGTTAAATGCAGTGCCAGTAATTGCAACTAAATGCAATGTAATTGAGTTATTGTCAATCAATTTAATTACAATTATTTCGATAAAAAGTTCTTAATCATTTATAAAAAATATAGTCATTGTAAAAGTATTATGGTGCTATATTATATTCCTTTAATGTATATATTTTAGAATTTTGCCGAAAGTGGAAGCAAAAAAGAATACACATTGGAGTCATAACTTGATATTTAAGTCAGGAGAAAACAAATACGCTATTGAAATTTAACAAACTACTATTGAGAAAGGTACATGCAAAAAAATATCAAAACCTGAAGAAAAGCTGATTGAAGATTATTAAAAACGTATTCAAATTTTAATCAGTTGTCAAATAGGTTTTGATGTCTTGTAAATATGTCTTCAACAAAACTGATTTGTCAGATTTCGATGACGTCTCTGCTTTTTCCCTGCTTAAATAATAATTTAAGACCCCCAACTTACATACTCTTTTTTTTGACTTCATTTTTCACCAAGATTCTACAAATGTATGTAAAAAGATCTTTACGGGATACCCTGTATTTCTAAAGTAAAATGAAAACAATTCATGTTTCTGATTATTTTAAATAAGTTTTTGTCAATTTTTTTTTTTCAAAAAAAAAAAAAAAAAAAAAAAAAAAAAAATAAGAAACATACAGACACAGGACAAAATAATGCGAACATTAACTCTATTTAAACAATCTTTTCTTAAGCAATAGTTGCTTCAGAAGATTTTACATGGAAATTTGAAAGATCATGCTTGGAGTTCTTAAAAATCGTGTTTTTTCTTTATCCGTGAAAAATTTGAAAGTGAGATGTAGAAGTTAATAACTTTTTTTCGAACTTTTATATTAGCAATTCTGAAATTATTATTTCAGATTGGGACAGTTATATAAGAATGCTTTTAGAATTATAGTCGGGTTTAAAAGGAAAAAATCTTTTAACTTCCTGCACTCATTTTGGTCGATGCGAATGGGTATGAATGACACCATTTCTAAAAGCCTCAAGTATAATCTTTCAAATTTTTGCTACCAAAAGAAGGATTGCTTACATAGATTATGTATAAAAATGTTCACATTATTTTTGCCCTTTAAGTGCATAATTTATATGACTCAAGATATTATTCTCTTCCGATTTTAAAATTGCATCATTTTGTTGAAAACTGTAATAAAATGTAAAATTCAGCATCAGATTTTATGTTTTGCTTTAATTCAATAAAGAATAATTAAAGCAAAGTATTGGATTTTATTCTATTAATGGGTGAACTAAATTGCGAAATACTTCTAATAATAAAGAAATAATAATCGAATACGAAGAAAAAAGAAAGAAAGATAAAGAAAAACTGATAGAACGAAAAGAAAAAGTTTCAGTAACTTTGAGTTAGCCATGTTGGCGATTACAGACATGAAAGTAGACGGATTACCGTGATTTTTTTCCTGCATATTTCAGCAGCAGCATTCCTCAGTCATTTTCTGAGGAAGTCAACTTTCTGAAATAATTCATTCTCACAAGATGGCGCAACCTGCTTCAAAATTTTTTACTGGAGTAGGAAGGAGTCCACATTAAAGTGATTTCTGTTTCTGGAGTAGAGCATGCACTTAAAAAATTATAACTTAAAAATAATTATTGATTGTAAGGTATTTAAGTATGCCTAGATCTCAATAAATAAGATTTAAATGTATAAATTTATTCTGAGTAGCAACGATGCCATCTTTTGTGCGCATTTAACAAAAATAAATATTAAATATAAGCTAAATAAATAAAGCTTAATGGCATGAAAAAAATCACGAATAAGCAAACATATTTTAGTTTTGGATCTGAAAATATCCGTAACACAAAATCAAGATGACTTTATTTCAATGGGATATTTTTTTCATCAGTTATTTAAAAACTTGATGTTCTTTTATTAAACTAACATCTTTGAACTAAAATGATGAAATTGTTTGTATTTATAATAAAATTGATATTAGTAATCTAAGCAATGATTGAAAAATAATAAAAAGAAAATTTTCGATTAGTTAGTAATATTAAAGAATGAAATAAAATAATTGAAAACCATTTTGTTCTAGATTCATTTGGTTGCTAAGTTTGGACTAGTGGATATTGGTAACGGCCTGGGATTCATTCTTAAGGATGATACAAAAACAATACTGGCGTATGCAAGCACAGCACTACTACAACTTAAATCGGGGGGCACTGATGGTAGTATTCACCCGACCTCCGCAACACGCTCTCCAACCACTTCCCTTCCATAATCAAACCTGTCTTGGCTATTATAAAATTGGTCCAAAAAAAAAAACAAACTGGTAAGCAAAATGCTTCTATAGCAGTTTATTTGGGCGAGTAGTGTTTGATTTACTTAATATATCACTACTTAATTTAAAATAAAAATTATATAGTTACATTTTGAACTAACATTAATAAGATATGTGTCACATATACACTTAATGTAATGAGACAATTTTATTTCTAATTTTATTTAAGCCTTCAATTTTTTCTTTAAACGTTATTCCTCTTTTTTTATTTTAGCAATCTTTTTAACTTTCTTGGTGACCTTTCTCATGGTCGTTGCGGTCATCGCACTTCCTGTGGGGAAAGTTAACCAACCCCTTTATTCACGCCTTTCTTTTTCCTCTTTTAATTTTAGGGGGGCTAACTAGCCAATCCCTTTACTTTAAATTTCAAACTCTCCGCCTCTTTAAATTTAATTGGTCGTAGTTTTTCTGGTCTACCCGAGTTAAGGAATTTTTAAGTCACTTTGGGGACATTCTCTCTCTCTCGAGCCTTCTGGCTGGTTCCTTTTTTTTCTCCGAGATGCGGACTTTGGTCCGTATCGAGGGATTTCTTTTTTACTTTTTTTTTTTAACCTTTATCTTAAATTAAATCCATAGCTGTAATCAATTTCTGAAAAATTTAAAATCAACCGTTTATACCTTTAAGTTTTCTTTAACATTAAAAGTCCTCTCAAATTTAAGTTTTCTTTTCATATTTATTTTAACGATTAAATTACTCGTTCTTTGATATTTTACTTCTATGTATGACGCCTTCATTGTTTTAATTCTCTTATCACCTTTTTCTAATAATCGCCATTCATGTGTAGTAATTGTAACGATCGATATTTGTTACTAAATAAAAATAATTTGTTAATAATTGAATGTGGTGCTGAAGTGCTTATTTCCCCGTCTTCCTTTGATGTCTGTTTGTTTAATATGTCCTCATGTATGGTGAGTACCCTTTTATTATTGTTTTGGGCATTGTATTCTTGGTAATATTGGAAACATCAATTTACCCCATTTATCTTAAATACTTATATCTGGATATAGCATGACCTTGTTTCTTTATCTTTAATTATTTTTTAGTTTTGCCCTTTTTCCAAATTTGGTGATACCAAATCATCCAATTTTGTTCAAACCTCACACTTTGTGACCCTTTGAACCTATTGGGTTATTGTTATCCCACATTAGCTTTGTACTACCACTTTCCTTAACGATCACAACCCCCCCCCCAATTTATTTTAATTACCTTTCATATATTTCGGCCTTAATTTAATTATTATATCAATCATTTACCTATTTTTATCATGACTATATCCAGAGTTTACATCCAATCATGTAACCCATTCATCCATTTCAATAATAATAACATAAATAACCTTATCCTTATACGCACCAATTCCTTTTTTTATTAAACTCTTACAAATGGTGCCGTATATTTTTTGTTGTGAGGTCCTAGGTTTTATTATGGTGTAATGAATTAAATGAAACAATACATTTGTTCTTATTTGAATTTTTCTCTATGTGTTTTGCTATTTGATTTGGTAGTGATAAAATTGATATATATATTTATAAGAATGTCATAAAATATTCTCAAATTGTTTATTGAACTATATCTAACTGTGTATCTAACTATTTAAATAGGCATATTAATATAATTTTACAATGGGGAATTATTTTGTATTTATGTTTAACCTAAAAAAAAAAAAAAAAATTGGCTTCTATCAACTATAATGTATATTAATATTGCTAATCTTATTAAAAGAGGCACTTTGCTTTTATTTTATTTACGCAATTTAATAAATTTTGTGTTTTGTTCCATTATTCTACTTGAAAAATATTTAATTTTGAACTAAATTAATCAATGTTCCTATATTGATGGACTGAGTCCCAATTTTTATAAATTTTGGTGTATGCTGGCCATACAAAACTGAAAAGTCGACTTCAGTAAGTTTTCAAAATTGCTACTTTACCCATCATTTGGATTTTTTTTAAAATAATTCAAAAATTTTTTTTTGTCTTCAAACTACTCTATTTATTTTCCTATCTAAACGTTAATTTGCTTTATATTTATGAATAAAAAAATAAAAAAAAAAAAAAAGAAATAATTATAAATAAATATACTTACCATAATTGTATTTATACGTGATCTTATGTATATTAAGAATTAAATAATTTCCTGATTAGGTTATTTTGGTTCTACTATCTACTGGCTAAACTATTCTTTTGGTCAATTTTCTTTCTTACAAACAAAAACAAAAAAAAAAAAACAAAAAAAAAAAAATATTTTTTCGTCTTTCCCAATTTTTATTATTTAATGTTATCAACTTTTGTGAATTTATGTTTTGATATAAGATTTGGCAGGCTTATTTGATTGGTTTTGTTTCCTTTTTCCTAATGGTGTATCTGATAATTTGGTGTTTATTTGAATTATTACAAAAAAAAAAAAATATTTGGGATAGTGAATTTCCTGAATCGTGTCTGGTAATACAGATGCTTCAAAAATTTATTTGGGATAACTTTATTAATATAATTGGGATAAAATTTGTCCTGATTGCTCTGGGTAATACCTGAGCTCAACGATTTTTCGGGAATGATATTTTTTTAAGAGGTTCTTCCTGATGTTTAGCGTTGGTTAATACGATAGTATAAATGAAGTACATTGCGTCATTGCAAAAGCCCAGGTTCAAACCCTGGTCCACTGTTAATTAAGGTTTTATTCATTAAGGAATTTTCTTCTTACTTTTTACTTTTTTTTGCTGGTTAATTAAGCCAGAAATTCTTTTTTGAATTCTCCCTGGTCAAAATAGAACCAGAAGTTAATTTTTTTATTTTCCTGATCAAAAATGAATCAGAAGGTTATTCCTGGTCAAAGAAACCAGATGATAAATTATGATTTCCTGGTTAAAGAAACCAGATGATATATAAAAAAAAAAAAAAATAATGATTCAAGTGAATTATTAAATAAATTAAATTGTGTTGATGCTCTATGGGAAAAATCATCTGCGTAACCTGTTGAATAATTTAAATATATATACTAAAGTAAATGATTTTAATAATTTACCTTCATTATTTTAAAATAATAATGAAGTATCTTCTGAGGTAAAACAACTATTTTTTTGCTTTGTTTAAGAACATTCCTTCATTTGTTAAGTGTATTTAAAAAAAAAAATTTTTTTGAATTATATGAATATTTTCTTTCGTAAAACAATTTTGTTTGTTACCATCTTTTTTTTAAAATTGTTGTTATAATAGTACGTTACTTACAAAATCTTTTATAATTAACGATGCTTTAATTATTTAATGACTATTTGTATAAACGAATAAATATACAAAAGGTCATTTGTTTAACTATAAAAAAAGAAAATAATTATACAAGATTCTTTGTATACATTTTCCTAACCAATTAATATACAAATGGTGTAAACTAAATATTTAATATTAATTTAAATAAATGTCACTACCAATCATTTTTTTTAACTGTGTTTATCATGAATCTTGCGAACTCTTTGTAAATGTGATCACTATGAATAATATTTAATGTACGTAACCATACACTCTGTCTTTATTTTTAATTTTTTTAGTATACTTTCAAATCAATTTCTAATTTTTTTTTAATCTTATGTTGTATTGAATTTAAGTGACTGGACATTTTATATTTTTCTTCATTCGTTCGATTATGCTCAATAATATAGCTTTAACATAAATTGCAATAATTTTGTGTTTATAGTGTATATCTTAAGTGCTATTTATCAAATAGATATTTCTTCAAATATCTCAAATTTGTAATTGTACTGATATTTTATTGTATCGCATTCCTGATCATGATACAAAGGTTTTTCTTATTAAGCACATTTGTGTGAAAATAGACATTTTCCTATTTTATTCCTCATCATTCCATGCTCTGAGAATTTCAAGAAGAAGAATCTCCCCTCTAATGAATAACTTTTGAACCCTCATTTTCAACTACCGTTTTTGTCTCATGGATATATGTTCTAGGACGTGGTCTCTTATCTAAGGTCATGGGGTGAAGGAGAAAGCGCTGTCCAGTTGAAATCGCACACAGCATGAATTTTACTACTTACTTTCTCTGGAGTGCTTAGACAGATTTTTATGGCCTCTTCCACGACAGGATGTTGTAAAACCCCTGGTCGATTCCTGTTTCATCAATTTCGTTAATTGGGGAAAACACCTGCAGAAGGGAACCCTTCCCCACAATGTCCAAGGTTGAAGGGAGAGTCCTGTGGGAGAAAAGGATCAAATGACCAGATAAGATTGTCCTTCTGTGGGGCAACCTCAAGGACTACCATCAGAACCCTGCTTGTTGACTTCAATAAAACTGTGTCAAGAAAATCCCCCCCCCCCACTTCCTCAAAAAAGTGAAAGATATTTCTCTCATCTTCCATTTTCAAGCTGAGTCATTTTTTTTTGGAAAAAATAGACGTATCAATCACACAATAAACTTTGACTCTTTAATGTACAATACTTGTTATTCTCAACTTGCAATTTAATTAATTGCGATAAATTTTTTATCAGTAAATGAGATGGTTCTTAGATAAGATGTTCTTTATATTATTATTTGTTAAACCTTATATTCATGAATATGAGAATAATTCTTAACTTATTTTACTCATTTTAAGCACTTAGTTTTGTGTCAGCAATTTGAAAGTCACATTGCTTATTTATGAACAATTTTTTTTCTCCAATCCTTTTATCACAATGTCTAATTAATTTTTATTTTTATTAGAGTGTATGGTTAACTTAATTCTGTTTAGCGTATTTTTGGTTCACATATTTTATGATCAATGAATTCAATGTATGATCATCTCAAACGTAGTGCGTTCTAAACGACGTTTCCAATCAAAATTTCATAATTATGTTGATATTACATAATTGTTCATTTATTGCAAAATGCAATCGAATTTTACTTTTGATTCCAATTTAATGTTATTATTCCTTTTATGTCATATTAATTGACAATGATTAATAATTGTATTTACTTTCTTTTTGTTTTATTTAGTCTTATTCGTTTTTTTCTCGCTTTAGTTGCATTACAATATGTTTGAGATCCATGTTTTAATTTTTTTAAACTTTTACTGATGTTTCCAATTTGTTGCCCTTAACAATATTTGCTCACCATATAATCATTTGTTATTAGTGTTGATTTAAATTGTTTATTTTTTGTGCTTATACGAACTATTACTGCTGTTTCTGTGTTTTTCTTTCCAGTGTTCATGAAAGAGTTATGTGAGCATGAGATTTTCTGCCTGTAACAATTGTTGTTAGCTATGTACAGAAATTCAGAGCTGTGTACAGAAATGGGTGACTCCTTTTCCAATTTTATATCTTTTTCTACTTTTACCATTTAATGCCAAGTTTTGAATTTTTATTTTATGGTCTTAATTTTAAGACAAGTTTTTTAAAAAAAAAAATAATTTTTTTTCGTTACTTTGAATTTTAGGCAATTTTTGTCTTCATACTTTTCGGAACATTTTTTTGTATTGAGGAAAATTCTTATATTTTGATTTTTACTTATTTTTTTGTTTGAATTAAAATTTTCTTACGGCTTCGAAAATTTTATAAAAATTTCCGGTCTGTCCGGGTATTGTCACATATACACTTAATGTAATGAGACAATTTTATTTCCAATTTTATTTAAGCCTTCAATTTTTTCTTTAAACGTTATTCCTCTTTTTTTATTTTAGCAATCTTTTTAACTTTCTTGGTGACCTTTCTCATGGTCGTTGCGGTCATCGCACTTCCTGTGGGGAAAGTTAACCAACCCCTTTATTCACGCCTTTCTTTTTCCTCTTTTAATTTTAGGGGGGCTAACTAGCCAATCCCTTTACTTTAAATTTCAAACTCTCCGCCTCTTTAAATTTAATTGGTCGTAGTTTTTCTGGTCTACCCGAGTTAAGGAATTTTTAAGTCACTTTGGGGACATTCTCTCTCTCTCGAGCCTTCTGGCTGGTTCCTTTTTTTTCTCCGAGATGCGGACTTTGGTCCGTATCGAGGGATTTCTTTTTTACTTTTTTTTTTTTAACCTTTATCTTAAATTAAATCCATAGCTGTAATCAATTTCTGAAAAATTTAAAATCAACAGTTTATACCTTTAAGTTTTCTTTAACATTAAAAGTCCTCTCAAATTTAAGTTTTCTTTTCATATTTATTTTAACGATTAAATTACTCGTTCTTTTATATTTTACTTCTATGTATGACGCCTTCATTGTTTTAATTCTCTTATCACCCATTTCTAATAATCGCCATTCATGTGTAGTAATTGTAACGATCGATATTTGTTACTAAATAAAAATAATTTGTTAATAATTGAATGTGGTGCTGAAGTGCTTATTTCCCCGTCTTCCTTTGATGTCTGTTTGTTTAATATGTCCTCATGTATGGTGAGTACCCTTTTATTATTGTTTTGGGCATTGTATTCTTGGTAATATTGGAAACATCAATTTACCCCATTTATCTTAAATACTTATATCTGGATATAGCATGACCTTGTTTCTTTATCTTTAATTATTTTTTAGTTTCGCCCTTTTTCCAAATTTGGTGATACCAAATCATCCAATTTTGTTCAAACCTCACACTTTGTGACCCTTTGAACCTATTGGGTTATTGTTATCCCACATTAGCTTTGTACTACCACTTTCCTTAACGATCACAACCCCCCCCCCCCCCAATTTATTTTAATTACCTTTCATATATTTCGGCCTTAATTTAATTATTATATCAATCATTTACCTATTTTAATCCAGTGATATATCCAATTATTAGTACATATACCAAATATTTCAATCTATTAACTACAATTACACAAATAACTTAACTTTATCTTATACGCACCAAATAATAATAATTATTATTTAACTCTTACAATATGTTAGAGTTAAAATGAAAGCAAAAACAAGATTGTTAAATTATAAAAAATAAGCCTTGTCGAAACTTAAGCTACTACTTTTAATTTTTTTCCATTTTGATTCTGGTTCCGTACGAATACATTTATGACTCACCCGTCTCAAAAAGGTTAACATGACGATAAATTCTGTTTATAATGGCGAGGAAACATTGGATGTCGTGGAGTCCACAACCCCAGTACATATTTTGGGTGCTCTGGCTAGTCAGAAAGGGGTCGACATTTTAATTAGAAGATTCTATGATTACAAACATGACAGGGAGTTAATAAAAACGAATAAGAGCTGTGTAAGTGAAGTGACATTTTAGTGAATTTGAGTAAATTAAGTTTGAAGTTAATACGTTGCTGCTCTTAGTTATTCTTTAAAATATTTCTGGTTTTGGTATAATTATGAAGATATAATACACGCTTTGGTCTTTAATACTGAGGATCCTTGCTTGAATTCTAATGTAGTATATCAAAACAAAAGTGACTTTTTACTGTGGAGTACACTATACAATTCTTAGAAACAATATATATTTTTTGTGGAAATTTAGAGGCCTTAAAATTGATTTAAGTAGTTTTAAGGCTCTAATAATAAATTATTTTGATGAAGAGATAAGTTAGAGGTCAGTTTTTCCCTGAGAGGTATTAAAAATAATTTTAAAAAAAACTTTCGTATTTTATTGATTGTAGGAAAAATGAAAACAAATTTACACGAAGTACACATAATGCAATGTTTACTTAGATCTGGAAAACTTTAAGCACTTTTTAAAATACAATTTTAAGGGTTTTGCAAATATTTAAGTCTTTTAAAGTATTTAATTTTATTAAAGTATTAATTAAATTAAATTATTTTTATTAAAATATTATTAATTAAATTAAAGTATTTGATTTGGGAACTTATTTAAAAAAAAGTTTGTTTTATCTTTCTTGTTTTAAAGTACATTTATGTAGGCATTTAAATTAGTAAAAAAAAACTTCTGTAATATGTTGTGTAAAGAAGTACACTGTGTAATTTTTTCATAGAATTAGAAAATGGACGGAATTTTTTTAAAAAAAATATTATTGCTTTTAGTAATTTCTTTCTAAGTTAATCATGATAGGAAATTATTTTAATAGAGGATTACACCAAAATGCTTAGTTTTTCTTTTCTGCTTCGTATAGGCATTAAAAATATTTTTTTTTTTTTAAAAAAATTGCCGCATTTCATAGGTTGTGTAAAGAAAAAAAAATGCCCATGAATATTTAACGAGCAGAATTTCTTGCCATTTACATTTTATTTCCGCTCTCTCTCTTCAAAGGATTCAGGAAAAAAAAGGAAAATTTCCATAAATTGGTTGTTTATTTTAGAAGATAAGTAGAAAGGGATGGATGGAAATGAAAATAAGTCGGTAGGTTTGAAAAAGAAGAAATGAAAATATGCATTTCTTGGAGAAGAAATACCAAATGCCATCTAACTTTTGAATGGACTGGAACAAGCAATCAAATAACATTATTTGGACGCAAAATGTGGTACTGATTTCAAAAAAGATTTTCAGACAATTTTTAATGTTTGATTCTAAAAATTGTACTATCAATTCGACAAATGACTGAAGTTTAAGTACTGACTACAGATTTTAGCATCGATTATTAGTTTCAGTATATGGAAAAATAACTTAATATTTCACCAGAGTGATATAAATTCTACATCGTGCTGTAAGTGACTGTGCGCAACAATGTCAAAAACAGCAGCGTGTGAATTGACAGCAATGTGCTGTTATATTCTCAGTGTTGTCAGAAAAAACACATTGAAGCAGCAATTTGCGGTAATTTACGCAGCACTTCTGGAAACTTACATCAGTCGGATGCAATTTTTAAAACAGCAACTTTGTTGTGAATTTTACAGCAGGACGTGTAATATTCAAAACGGAAAATTGAAACTTTCCAAGCAACTTATGATGTAAAATACAATTTATTTGCAGTGTAAATTATAAATAAAGTGCCAATCTAATAATATCACCCAGTGGCAAAAGACTCAAGAATTTGAATTTTTATTGTCATTGGATTAGCTGAGACACTGAAGTCCTTTATATATATATATTTTTGGTCACTTTTATGACCAGAAAATATATATTTTGGCATTTTTTTAATCATAAAAAACAGTTTAATAGTTACTAAAAAAATTGTTAGTTTATCGGAATTATGTTTATGTTTGAAATATAAAATCCAAAAAGAATTGTTTTAAGTCTTATTATTAATGACTGATTTTGTAAATTTTAGAAATTTTAAAGATAAATAGCTGTTTTTTCAGTACTAAATAACTGCAAATTAGTGCAAATCTAATATATGTAATTCTCTTACGTGGCTCCCAATTTTTGGCTGTATTTCTTTTCCGCCGGTGGCAACGTTTGCTTTGTTTTGTTTACGTTACTATTTCTCTTACACGGCGAATCGACCCATGATTGCCGCTAAAAATGTCACATGCCAAATCTAGCTGAGGTGGATCAGCATATAGCGCTTTTAAAAATGGAAACTGAAATAACCAGAGAGCATCAGCTGCGGCAATCTCATACTATTAAGCTAGGCAGAAGTGAGTAGTCTTTGTCGATAGATCTCGATTTTAGTATTTGTCGAAAGCGCTTTTTTTTCACGAATTTATATATTATGAATTTATTTGACGATTTTTGATTTATATCACGAATTATACTATAGCACATTTCTAATAGGTTTAACGAATTACATGTCATTTATTTGAATTCAAATTTATTTTAATGACTTAGTATTTGCTGAAAAGATGTAATTAAAAAAAAAATTTTTTTTTTTTATGTGGATTTGAATGATTGTTTTGAATTGTTAGAATTTTGTGCATTTGCAATGTACCTAAGTTAGTAACGAGCGAAGCGAACCATATAAGATTGCGTAGCAATTTTCGGGGGTTGGCGAGCATTAGCGAGCAGGGGGAGCAGCCCACTAGTTTGAAAAATTATTGTTTGGAAGTGAATCATGTTTGGAAGATTTTACCTTTAACGCTGAAAAAGACACCAGTATTTAATGCTGTATTTCATAACCATAAATTATTAAAATGTTAAATATGATATTTTTCATTTCTTTTGACGCAAATGCATACAAATGAAAGTAGAAAGTGTGAAAAGCATGCTTAATAAAAGTTCTGCTACAAAGGGTTAACCGTTGGAAGTTTTTGAAAAGTTTTCATTAATAGGTCATTTATTTGATAAGAAAAGGAAAAAATAATAAGTTATTAGGTTTCGAAAAGAGGTGTGTATTTCTTGGAGAAGAATGAGTAAGTAGACGAATTTTAAAAATTAAATTAACAAAACTTAAAACCAAATTATTCTCATATTTTTCAACAGTTATTGCTTAAGAAGATTATTGCCACACGATTTTCTTGGGGCTATACGCTGAATTTTCTCAATGATTTCTTGATCACAACTTTCGACAATTAATATACGTAGCAGAGGTGGCAGAACTTATCCAGAGCAAAACCAACTATTTGATTTAGTTGTTTGTGTTTTGAGCTCATTACACTATAGAAGTTCGTCCGAATCTCGATTAAATTATACATATCACATTTAATACGGAGGAGATAAAATTTCAGTAGTATAACATCGAATAGGTGAAATTTGTAAAAATGTTTTTAATTAGTCATTTTTACTTCGCACGGAACGGTTGAGGTACGTTCTTGCTTAGTGGAGAGATCGCGATGGATTATAATTAATGATATGATGGGTGCAATCCAGATACAGTGAGAATAGTCTTCTGACGCAAACTATCACTCAAAGCTTTTCTCCTCTCGTTAAGTTGTCAATGTCTTCCAGTTCTTTTAACTGGAGTGAGCGAATGCGGCTAACTCCTTGAATGGATTTGTGGTTATGAACAATCTATCTGTTTGATCAATGTCTTTAAGTGTTAGCTTGGTTTGTCAAAAAAAAAAAAAAAGCTTTTGAGTTTTCGTTTCAGCAACTAGCAATTTTGAGACAAAAAACTTGCGAATTTAACAACAAGAGGAAATGATTGAAACTATTTCTGAATCACCTGGGGCACCCATGCTAAAGAGATTATTGGTTTTGACGAGTGTTATGATTGGGCGTTTATGAATCCCTAAAGGATGTTTTTCTCTTTCTGTGACGTCACATGTAATAATATTTTTTGCGAATAATATACTATTTTCATAACTTCTGTGAAGTTACAATATGAATGTTAGATCAATTTTAGCCTATCATTAGCCAGTAAGGGGTATTGCTTATTCTGAAAATTGTACAAAATGTCGATATGGCGGAAAGTCTCGGTTTCGTGAAAATGAAGCACGTTTGGGGTCTAATTTTTTCATAATATTTGCATCACTCTTGTTCAATATTAAATGCAGCCGCTTCCTACTCCTGCTAAATTGGATCTGAGAGTTACTTTACCATGCAGAAACAATTCTGGGAAAAAAATCTCGACTCGTTGTGTTTTGAATTTATTAATCTCTCTCCTAGACATGAAGTTTAAGACAAATAATTATATTAAAAAAAAAAAAAAACAGTTTAGAGACTGAACTTGTCTCCCGGTTTCTTCGATTTCATACTTTTATAGCTCATTTAATGAACAATTAAAAAGCTGTTTGGCTTTAAAGTCATCAACGATGAAGCAATTTTTCTCCAGCTCTTTCCCCAAACAATTCACCAATCTATAACCCATCGCCATTGGGTTACGTAGCGATACCTAATTTGGTTTTTCTTTCAGAGTTATCATAACATCAAACGAAAAATGCACCGAAAAGATCAACGTAAAAAACGAAATTTTTACAACTATCAATCCATCAAATCCTTTCAAATTTGAAAATAAAATATACTTCTGTTTAAAGAATTCTTTAAATTAAAGCTCTTAAAATTAACTCTATTCTTCCTTCAAATAAATTTTTTTAACTGCTTTATAATATCAAAGCATTAAGCTCTGCTGTCGAAAGTAAGACACGTCAGGACATGTTCCTATTCTGATACAGCCGGATCATCCCCCAGTGACAACGATACCAATATTTATTTCCCTGCAGCAAACTGCGATGAAAGAGGGTTGGGGGTCCTGTGGAATCTCAACTTCAGCGATGAGTTGACCCCCCTTTCCCTGGCGTTCAGAGCCTCCAAGATTCGAAAGAGGCGAGACCCAGATGGTGGGAACGGCACCTTGTTTTAGTTCCGACAGCAGAAAGAGGTGTCGCCAGCTGCACTCTTCTTCGTCGGATGTTGCCATGGGAGAGAAGACAAACTTTGTTGTAACATTGCACCGAGTTTACATTTCGGGTTGTAGCGGTAGATTGTTTGGGGTTATTTGTGGTAGAAAAAGATAATTGTTTAAATTAGAAGCATCTATTTAGCAGTGAAATATAAAAATAAATTTTTAACCTTAAATATTGAAACAATGGCTGTGTAAAATATTTGTTTTAAACTATAATTTAAATTATAGGATTTAGAGGTAAATATTGTATTCAAATGAGCTTAAAAATATTTCATTGAATGAAATATATTTGGAGTTTTAAAAGTTAGCCTTTACCATCAAGATAATTTTAAAAGACGAGCATTTTTCTCCTTTTCCATTTTATTAATAAATCGTGTGTTAACAATGCAGTATGCTTTTAAAGACCATATCACAGCTAGAATGCTGTTTTGGTGCTCTTGTAAAATTTGGAATTTTTTTTACTCAATTTGAGAGAATTATAAATTTTTTAAGTGTGTCAGAAAGAATATCTTTTGTAAGAACAGTTCACAATAACTTGTTTTCAAAATTTGGCCTAAGAATTGTTTGTACTTGTAGAGAATGTGGGAACAGGACATAGAAAAAAAATTATGCAACCAAAAAACGAATGTTTTTGGACTACTCATAATAAGGATACCCATTCTTCCTTTCTTTAAATTGCGTGTCAAGTTGCTTTAGGTATTTGATCCGAATTCGAACATACTTTTCCTCAAATTATAGTTTTCTTTGTAATAGGATGGATTTAGACTCATAAGATGGATTTAAAAACATTATTATTTGGTGCAATCACGGATTGTGCCAAATCTAGTTGAGGCTTATACTAGTATGATTGTAAATAAAGAGGGGAGTTATTGAATTACTGAAAGTTGAATAAATAATAAAACATTTCTTTATTCTAATTATCGGTTGTACCTGTTTTCTAAATGTCTATATCATCTTGGTAAGGAACAGAGCGATAAGGTATAAAATAATTCTCATAAAATGGATACGTTTTTTGAAAAAATATTGAGTCTTTTTAAAAGAGAGCTTGCCTTTACTTCAGAAGATTCCATGATGGTACCTTCTTTTACCCATCTAATCGAGTGGATTTTGTAGATCGAATTTTGTATCAAATATTCAGAGGTCACTTATACTTGACCTTGCAAATAATATGATGATTTCAAATACATCTAATATATATAATTCTCTTTCGTGGCTCCCAAATTTTGGCTGTATTTCTTTTCCGCCGGTGGCAACGTTTGCTTTGTTTTGTTTACGTTACTATTTCTCTTACACGGCGACAAAAAAAATCCTCATTACAACTCCCCGAATGGCAACGCTAGAAAATCGACCAATGATTGCCGATGAAAATGTCACATGCCAAATCTAGCTGAGGTGGCTCAACATATGGCGCTTTTAAAAACGGAAACTGAAATAACCAGAGGGCATCAGCTGTGGCAATCTCATACTATTAAGCTAGGCAGAAGTGAGTAGTCTTTGTCGATAGATCTCTAATTTAGTATTTTGTCGAAAGCGCTTTTTTTCACGAATTTATATAATACGAATTTATTTGACGATTTTTGATTTATATCACGAATTATACTATAGCACACTTCTAATAGGTTTAACGAATTACATGTCATTTATTTGAATTCAAATTTATTTTAATGACTTAGTATTTACTAAAAAGATGTAATTTTTTTTTAAAAAAAAGTTGCTATATGGATTTGAATGATTGTTTTGAATTCTTAGAATTTTGTGCATTTGCAATGTACCTAAGTTAGTAGCGAGCGAAGCGATCTTGGTTTGCGAAGCAAACCATATAAGATTGCGTAGCAATTTTCGGGGGTTGGCGTGCGTTAGCGAGCAGGGGGGGCAGCCCACTAGTAAACATTATTATATTAATTTTCTAACACTTCACTTAACAAACATAAATACAAACAAATTGGCACAAACTTGAATCATACGTTCATAATGAAATCAGCTGGCAAAATACAGTTTTAATGCTACATTTCATACCAGTAACATTAGCTATTACTTTCCATTTCCTCTAAGGAACTTTTTTTAACGTTAAAAAAAATCCTTAGTACATGTACAGTTTTCCCAAACAACTCATTTCAATTATTAATTCTTATTATGCAAAACTACAAAGAAAATTAATTTTTGAATTAAGAGTGAGCTTTTTTTGCTTCGGAAGATTCTATGACAGTATTATTGTTTTAATTTGAAATCCCATCTATTTGAATGAGTTCTTTTTTTAAAACCAAATTTCATACCAAATATTCCGAGGCGAGTCGATATCACTTATATCCGACCTTGCCAACAAAGTGTTATTTTGAAATATATGAACATTTTGTTCGTTTTTTAGCACTGCTATTAACAAAAACATATTGGCGTAAACTTAAAATATAACTTCATAAATAAATCAGCGAATTAAACACATTTTTAATGCTACATTTCATTTCAGTAACATTAATTATTACTTTCTATTTTCTCTGAAGAATTTTTTTTAACGTTAAAAAAAATTCCTTAGTACATGTACAGTTTTCCCAAACAACTCATTTCAATTATTAAATCTAATTATGTAAAACTACAAAGAAAAAAAAAACTTTAAATTAAAAGAGAGCTTGCTTTTGCTTCGGAAGATTCGATGAGGGTACATTGTTTTCATCTAAAATCCCATCTAATCGAGGTAAAATAATGAAATCTTTTATTCATTAAGTTTTCTGCATTCTGTATTTACGGCATTTAATTATCACCAGCTGTAATATGCAGTCCCGTAGTAATGTTTTAATTATTCATTTTCAAAGAAATTCATTATTTTTCCAAATTACAAGAATGAATTAGTTAAAACATACATAGCAAAAAAAAAGAAGAAAAAATTGCAAAAAACATAATTGAAAAACATTTGTTTTTTAAGTGTTTGTGCCTGACACAAGTATAAAGATCTTTGGAAGAAATTAAATTTAGGATGGAGTTTTTGATCAAGAGAGCTAAGAATTTTTAATTTTTAATATAAAATATTTAATTCTCTTAGCTTTACTTAGGAAATTAGAATGGGCTTAAAATTCTGTTTTATCTAAATGTTTAAGGCTACCTTTCAGCAATGGGTATCTTCTTCCTATATGGAGAATGATAGGAACACCATTGATTAGTTATAAGTAATTAATAATAACTTACATTTAATTTGTTAAAAAATTAATCATAAATGGACAATTATTAATTAATTTGAATCAATTTTGGTTTCATTTTATTGATTGAAATATATTCTATTGAAACTATAGTTTAATTGACTCTATTGTCTATCCTATCAGAATTTTCTAACTTTTTAATTAATCCAAATTTTTACTTCAAATCCAAATCTTTTAGCAATCAAATTTTTTTTTTTCAAATCCAAATTTTTAAGCAATCTAAATTTTTTTAAATCCAATTTTTTAAGCAATAGATATCGTTTTCGAATTTTTGAGCAAGGAGTATTTTTTTCAAAGCTATAACAATAGCTTTGAAAATCTTTTAAAATTCTCAAGTTATTTTGTTAAAATATCTGAAATTAGCTTTGAAAAAGTTAATAATGAAGATAATGTGTTTTCATAATAAAATGTTTATAATAAGTTTTTTAAATATTAAAGGTAATTGTGATTTTAAAACTTAAATTTTTATGACTTCTGTAATGCTTTTCTTTACTGTGATACTTTGGAATGCATAAAACATCTTGGAATATTATATTTACAGTATTTTGGCGTACAATTTGATTTGTTATTTAATATTAAGTTATTTTACGGTTGGATAGACAGTTGCCATAATTGGACTTGATTTAGCAAGTTTGAAGTATTTAAGTTAAAAAACTTCAGAAAATTAATTTAGTTAGTTAACTTAGTTCATAAACTGAACAAGGGTCTAAATAGTGCAAGGTGAGAGGGAAATAATAATGTATTGAATGGAATTGAGAGAGAAGTGTTTAGTGTGAGTCTTAAAACATCCTTATTGTTTGCAAAAATTCATCAGACTTTTCAAAATAAAATGATCACAAAGGCTATGATCGTTAAAATTGTTTTAAATCACATTTTATTTAATTATACACAGATTTCATCAATTATTATTTTAGGGAAAAAAATCCGTTGAATGCACAGAATAAAAATAAAAAAAATTTTCATTACGTTACACCACAATATAGTGCAAATTTTCTGTAACCTTAATAGAGTGCAAGTTCAACTAATTTATTGGGTAAATTATGTTGAACATCTTTGATATCACAATATTATGGTTTAATTTGTATAAAAACTAATTTTGAACTCTTATTAAGGTTGAAGCATCTTAAAGCCAAAGCCTTTGACCTTTTTTGAAGCCGAAGTTATGGTTAAGTTAATTTTCTGAGATATTCGGCCTAAATCGTTTCGGTAAACTTTTAAACTTTTAAAATTTAAAAATGTTATTTAATAAATTTCCCCTTTTTGCATATTTAGGATAAATTAATAGGGATAAATTGATGTGGAATTTCAAAATTTTTTAATTCTTTCTACTTTTTAATTAAAGTAATATTAGAGTAAGTAATAATAATTGAAATCATTAATTGATATGAGTAAAAAACTTTTTTGGTTTGGTTTGGTTTAAGTTATACCAATTATAGTTCGTTTTTAAAGGACACTTATCTATGTAATGCCATTTGAAATTAAAATTTCGATAAGTAACGTAATTGTCGGCGACAAGTAATGTCAGTTAGCGGATAAGAGTTTAAGAACATTTTTTATATTAAAATTACTCAATGCAAAACGCCTGATTGATCGTATTAAGGAATCGTGCTCTTTATTTCTATGAAAGAATAAACAAATAATTAATTTACTTTACTGTTTCTAATTTGTTTGATTTGTGAAAAATATATGCAGATTAGTGCAACTCAAAAACCCACCACTTTGCTTTGTTTTTTAAATGAACAAATTTGCAATTATTGAAGTTTTAACTTATTTATTTCACAGTTAACTTTAAAAAAGCTGTTTTTTTTAAAAAAATGCTTAAAAAATTTACTTTTGCTAAAATTATTTTGCAGCAATTCACAAGATATTATTATAGTGTAATTTGCTATTAGGAAAATGCCTTATTTTGTTCAACAGCAAATACAAAAAATTGAAATTTGTAGAAATATTACAAAACCGTGCTATATTTAGAATCATCATTTGATTTGAGCTGTAAAAAATATGCAATTTTCGAGCGTATTGAGATAAAAAAAATTCGCAACAAGAGGGTTAACGTAGTTTTTTTTTTTACAGAAACCATAAATGCTAATTTTTCCTATATTTCGACATAAGAAGATAAGAATGATATTGCTCCAGGGAAACTTCTTTATAATTTCATAATTACCCGAATTTAAATCTGTCTGAAAGAAGCATATTGCTTGAAAGCTAAACGAGAAACAATTTAACTATTATTATTTACTTAAGAAGCTTATTCCATTAACTTCTTGATATCGGTATCAAAGATAGGGATATACGTTGGAAGTTTTGTTCACTATCATACTATAAATGCATAAAATAATATAGCTGAAAAAATTTATTATCAGCAGATTATTTAATATTTTTAGCAAACACGGGTGTAAAAATGACCGCTATCAAAGTATGATTTAAGCATACCCTAAAATGTATCTAGAACAAAGTTTGGAATCGATAATTAAAAAATACATTTTCAAACAATCTCGAGTAGAACGGAAACGTTAGCTTGCTTGAAATAACTGCACTTGTAACTATTTTAACTTTGATCTATGATGCTAGGGAATATTCCATTTTTATAATCGATTTTTGAAATTACAATTTTGAACGGAATTTAAAAAATGTTCTTAAAAAATGTTTTTAAAGCTAGCAGTAAAAAAATTGTACTGCATTGATTTTTTTAGAAAGTTAGGAGTAATTTATTCTTCAAATTAAGAACTTATGGCATCATCTTACGTAAAACTTATTTTAATATCGCTTGAATTAATTTAAATATACTGTGTTAGTAAATAAACAGTCACATGAGACTAAGACGAAAAGATAAAAACTTTACTGAATTCGAAAATTTGATGATGACAATAAGAGTTGACTTATTTTAAGCGAGTGTTAAATCATTGATTTTTATAGAGTCTTGAGAAGGAGTGCTTACTTTTGAGCACTCAGAACATGTCGACATATATTTTCATACTCACATTTTTTGAAGGCAATGAAGATTTTATCATCAATTATTCTGTGTTACAATTGAGTTTGGATCATTTTTTATGCAAATTTAATGCTCGAAGAAGTAAACATCTGTATTTTAATATTTTAACAGGGTTCATACAATCCTCAAAAATGTAACAGAACCGTAGCATCAATATTGTAATGATGAGGTTATTTTCTTTTACTTTAAAATTAAAATTTTGAGATTAAATATTTGGAGCAAATGAAATTGAATATTGTAGCAAATGTAAACGTAAAAAATGCCTTTTCTTAGTTTTGCTGTCACCATTTCAGTATCTTAAAGACCTTACGAACTTTGTTTAAAAGGAGAGTATCGTATAAGATATATTTAGTGATCATGAAAGTTATGAAACAAGTTTGTAAATTAAGGAAAAAGCAAAGAAATAAGAGTAAGGATATTTGGTAAGTAGGATGCTATTTGCAAATCATCTTTAATCAAAGTAAACCGTGTAGCTTAAATGCTTAGCAAAATTAAGCTATTTTTTAAACAACGAATCATACAATATACAGCATATTATTACGCCATATTTTTCTTAAACATGCACATTTCAATGTTTTTAAAATGCCACTTAACATTCACCAGTTTCTTCTGTTATAAGAAAAGGGAAATATTGTAAATCATAAAAAAATCCTACTGAACTCTCATTAGAATTACAATACTCTCTAAATTTTTTTCTGATACTTTTTGTTTTGTTTTATTTCTTTCTTTAAACTTTCTTGTCTAGATTATCTTGGTCAGACTATCAAAGCTGCAGAAACGATTATCCCTAAAATGTTGTAGATAATTATAATAAATTATATAAATTTGAAATACTCAGTCCTTATATAAATGAAGTAAACGTAAACACAAATAATGCCTGAAAAGAAGTTTATGTGTTCAAAATCTAATAAGCTTGAAAAATCATAAATAATTTCTAAATAGAATCTAATTTTCTTTTCCAGGGAGATTGATTAAAAAGAAAAAAAATCTTTGCTTTTTGGTCAGAAATCATCTCAAAAACATATCAATTGCCTATAAACTTAGAGATATTTTCTTATTGGCTATTAATAAATAAACCTCTCCGAGCAATTACAAATTCGTTCTTTTTTGTTCTCTGTGCTTAGCAACGGAGTAGAATTAGGTATTGCTCTCTTGAAATAGCTCATGTTTTTTTAAATTACTCATTTTAGAAATATGCTCGAACATTGCTTGCCTGTTTTTTGAGACTATTGCCAAACAGCTTCCTAGCCCCCTAATTCATGATCTAATCTTTTCGAAATTTTGCCTACCCCCATATTTCGAGGGTCAGAAATTAAATATATGTTCATTAAGAGAAAGTGCGTGTTTGTGTCTGATTTCGCATTTTAATTAATACTACTACTGTTATACTCTATACTTATTAATACACTAGTATGTAGTACGTGAAAATCTGATCATTAGAACGAAAGTTATTCAGGAAGATATCATTTTTATTTTGCGCATCTGATTTTTAAATTGAAAGCTTGTAAATTCAAGAAATATTAATTTATATTCTTGTTAGAAGTTTTACTTAGTACAAGAAAAGTTTTCTCCATATAATATTCGACTCAGCTATAAAATTTTGAAATCAGAATTTTGAAGAGTAAGATATATTGAATCTTTCTTGATAATAATAGTTCAAAAACTCAATGAACAATTACAGATTCTGCCTTACAACTATTGGTAACATTTCATTACGTGGGAAAAATCAAGAAAAATTTTTTCGTGATGTTATTTGACTAAGTAATGGCTTTTTGAAATCAGAATTTCAACGACTAACGTATAAACCGGTTCTTTTTTTAAAAATAATAGCTCGGGAATTTGAGGAATAATTACGCATTTTGTTTTAATTCTACTAGTAAATTTCCATTGTGAGCGAAAAATTTAGTTTCTTTCTCACGATTTTATTTGGCTAAGATAGAACATTTTGAAATCAGAATTTCGACGAGTTATGGACAGGTGGGCTCTTTCTTTAAAATAAAAGCTCTTAAACTCAATAAATAGCTACTACTATTAGTAAGTTACTATTCTGTGTGAATTTTTTTGTCGATAATATTGAACTAAGTAATGACATTTTGAAATCAGTTTTTCAACAAGTAATGTACAAATTAGCTCTTTCTTAAATGTTCGTAAACTCAGGAAATAATTCCACACTCCATTCTGGAAGTTTCTACAGCGTACGAAAAATTAGTTACACAAACACTTAAATACCCAAACGCTGTTTGCATATTTAATAGTGTTTGGTAGGGACAATTTTCAAGTGTCCATCAGTCATGGGGACGTTGGAAAGTTCTGAACGTAACGGATGTTAGGGAAATCCCCTCCAGGTAAAAGTCCGCTGTAATTTGAAAAATGGCGCCTTGTCACGTGATTTAGAATACAAACCTCACTTAGTCCAAATGGTAGAAATTGTCCTTCCGTGAACCGCGTCCTTTTATCTGAAAAGTCGAGAGTTTGTATATTAAAACGAAAGTTTTGAGTTAGATGAGGCATTGGTGCGCTAACTTCAATGATGGTAGGAAGGAACATTGAAAACAAATTCCTCTAAATAAATATGAGCCATAAACGTTGAATTAAGATATAAAGAAATTAAAATGCGTTTTAAGCTCATGATACAGATTTGATTTCCATTTTTGTAACTGAATACTTTTATTTTAGACTAGATTATAATTACATTATCAGATTTTCATAAAATAAAAAAAAATCATTTCGATCTATTCAAAACTATTTGAATTTCGTTCTGATCTCAATTACAGCATAGACTTAGCTTGCATTTTTAAATCCAAAATACAGATTTAATTTCCATTATGGTATCTGAATACCTTTTTAGGCTAAATTATGATTATATCATCAGATTTTGAAAGAAAAAGAAGAATTCATTTTTTTACTCTCCAAAAGTATTTGAATTATGCTTCGATCTCAACTACAGCATAAATTATATGAAATTAAAAAATATTTACCTATATACACACTGATCTGCCTTCTTAGTATTAGTATTAAAAAGTATTTTAGAATTCGAAACATGTTTGCTTCGATATTTTATCTATTTTTATCGGTCATATCTCAAATACATGCAAGTTCTACTTGTTAAAAGTTTTGCAGAAAGTGTTTTGTATGTATGCCAATGGAAATTACAACACTTTAACTGATCAAAGTATTACATTTTATTTAAATGAAAAATTAAGAAAAAAATAACATTTCGGAACGTTTTTATTGAATGTATTGTGATGTTAAATTAAAATTATTTAAAGATCAAGTGAATAGTCATTATCTCATTATTGATGAACTCTCTATTGTATACAAAAATAATAATAATATACAAAAATATTGTCAAAAAAATAATAAATTGTAGATAAGTTTTGTGCCTTTAAAGGAAGATTATTTTAACAAGTATACCTCTTATAATTTGAAAAAAAAGGGAATTTTCTGTTAAAAATATTATGTTTTAATTCTTAATCTGTATAATGCGCAACAAAAAAGACATCAACTTGAATAACTTTCTTTCTAATAAGGGTGTTTTCACGTACTAAATTTCAAATTTATTGATTTGGGGGGGTTACCTCAAATATGCAAATTGTTCCGTGATAACTATTAATTACGTTGCGAAATCTGACACAAAAACTTACTTTCCCTGAATAAAAATGTTTTTTTTCTTAATCTTCAAAATAGGGGGGTTGCCGCAATCTGGGAAATGTGGTCCCCATAGTTTGATCAGGAGAGCAATTCAAAGTTTGGACCCCTTAATGTTAATTTCACTTTTTGCGTTTTTAGTCATATTTTAAAAACTAATTTAGCAATTCAAAAAACAAAATTGCACTGTGGAAATAATATTTTGCAGACGTTTATCTCTTTCAGCCTAAGATTCTTATCAAAATAATTATCAAGAAAGATCCAAAGGAAGTACATTATACTTGATGATAAAAATTTCATTGCCTTCAAAAATATGAAGAAAAAGAAATAAACGCCCATTCTTAAGACTCCGATGACGCGAAGGAAGAAAAAAAAGTGATATAAAACAGAAATGTGAAGTTGCCAACGAGAAAACATAAATAAAAGCGGAAAATAAAACCGCAGTACCCCAAGAGTTAAATATAAAATAAATTATATAAAAACAAAACGTAACTAGAAAAACTGCAATAGCCGGAAAAGACAAATCATGGCAAAATGCATTTCCACGTGTTATGGAAAGATGGTGTGAAACTAATATCGTTAACAAGGAAAACTAATATAGTTTTCCCAGGTATCAAGATGAGCTGATGAGACAGAGGCGGTTAGAATTTTGGCATTATCAAAAAGTTTTAAAAGAAAAACTATACAAGTTTTTTTTACCACTTTCTTTACAAAAAAAGGCAGTATCGATTCTGATCGAAGAGATATAGGAATCTAGGATTTAGGAATTGAACTAACATATTGATTAAGGAATAAGCTTGAATTAGTTACGAAATTAACTCATTGTTCAAAAGATAGGCTTACATTGTGTGCAGAATGAACACATCACTCAAAAGAAAATCGCGAGTGAATTTAAAACTTAAGTTATAAATAAACACATTGCTCAATAGATTTGCCTGAATTCTTTACTAAATTACGGCATTATTTAAGATCTCTAGAACAAGGCACTGGTTGAAAGCAAAATAAAAGTTACATTTTTAACTAAACATTTCATGAACTTAAAAACGAAAAGCATTTATTTACAATTTTCGCAACAAAAACAGCCGACAACATTGTTTATTTGAAAATGCAACTGTATGCGTTTCAGTAACAAGCTACAACGGGAAACCAAGTTTAGAAAAGAAAACTTTTCAAACATTTTTTTTTTACCACTTTCTCTTGGGAACAAAGAAGTATATCGATCTTGTACGAACTCAAAGTCTCATTATTACCGTAGACTCAGCTTGTAACAGCAGTTGTCAATATCCAAAATTTAAATTGCTGGAACAACACCAGATGTGGAAATACGTTCTTTATTGATCTTATCCTAACCTAGGAGAGGTTGACTTTTTCCTTCTCCTTTTTTTGTGTTAAAAGGGAATTTTTCTTTAAACTATTCTTTTTTCAGTTGTCTTGCAATTTTGAATTGGTTCGTTTATTTTTAAAATGTTGGATATTTTCATAAATTTTGTGTCAACTGAGTATTCAAAGAAGTTAAAATAGTTAAAATATTTATTTTATAACGGAACTGTCTGGAGGGTATTGTTTTCGATATATATTTAATTTTACTTTTTTGTTATTTCAATTCCAACTATTAGCTCACACTCTCCCTATATCTTGCTCAAATTTTCAATCGTTAATCTATTTAGTAGACAGAGCTATTAAACGACGAAAGAATTTAATAAATATATCGATAATAACATTAATTTTAAGCAATAGTTTTTGGAGAAAGGTAGTTAGTAACTATGTAAAGCTTTTTGGGATCAGGCACTGAATTCAACAAATTTTAGAGAAGCCATTGCGTATGCAAACATGGGAATATTTCGGGAACATTTTTTTGTACATCTAATATATATAGTTCTCTTACGTGGCTCCCAAATTTTGACTGTTTTTCTTTTCCACCGGTGGCAACGTTTGCTCTGTTTTGTTTACGTTTTGAAAACACCAAATGATTCTGCCGTTTAATGATGTGTTTCTGATTAAGAATTAAGGATGGATTTAAGAAGAGCTGTGAAGTATTATTGCAGTAACATTTACTTTATTTTCTTCATTTATAGAGAGAACAGTCGGCAGAGAATTCTGTTAGGTTAAAAAACATTTTGCTAAAAAAAGAACGAATTCTAAAAGAAATAAAAATAAACAACTTAAAAAATAAAAATGCTGTTGCCAGCCATAGAATTTTTTGAAAGTTAACTTAGTAACATAAATCAAAATGTCATAGAAGCGCAACTAGATCAAAATTATAATACCCGAGCGCTTGACGTAACAAATCCTTCAATTCTATAAGTGTTGTATCGCCAAATGCCCAAATTTTTGCATTTTACAACTTCATATTAAACTTCTGTTGTGTGTCTGAATACTGACATTTAGAACAAAATTAAGGTTTAGAATTGCCTCGGAGAAATTTGAATTGTTAACAATGACTTAAAAAAAAGTTTTATTTTAACTGACAAATACTATATTATAATTTTAACTTTTTCTATGACTATACTCATTTTCTTACTCTTTTCTTTGTTTTTTATACATTTTATATTTTTGTGGTAAAATAAAAAACTTATAGTTGTTCTGTTTCTGAACACTGATGAAAACACAAAATGATGGGCTTCATCAACAATCAAAAATACATACATTTATTTTACAAATTCCATATTATTAGGGTGGCGCCCATCAGAGAATTAAAAATACAAAATTATCTTCATCGAAGCCGATGCTTTACATCCGGCTTTCAGTGTCAGACTACTATTTCATATTGTTTAACAACACATGGCTTTAGCCCTCTGGTGGGAAGGACTCTAAAATAAAACTTACAACAGTTACTTTTCTCAACAACTGAAATTTAGAATAGTGTGATTAAGAAAAATGTGTCAACTGTTTGCAATTTCAAATTAATATTGAAATGTACAGGTTTAGAATATTCTACAGTGAAAAGTTTTCGGAACTTCAGTATTCAAAAAAGTATACAAAAGCTAGACGTTAAGAACGTATCCAATGAGCGAGCAAAGCGAGCATTGGATTGCGAAGCAATCCGAAATGAAATGCGAAAGCAGTTCTGGGGGTTGGTGAGAGCCAGCAAGAAGGGGGCGAAGCCTCCTGGTACAATAATAATTTTTGATACATTTTTGTTGAATAATGTATCTTTTGAAGGAGCTACCTGCTTTGTAAGATAAGAAATAAACACATTTAAGTTCTCTTAACAGTGTTTTTCTAAGCCTTTTCTTACAAGGAAAATAAAAATAGAAGTAAAAAAAACACAGTTTAAATTTTTCACTGTTTTCTTCTTTGTTTGCAAATCACTATTGGTTTCAACTTTCTTTTGGAATTTCTGTTGCATTGCGCAACTTTGAAATTGTAGTTTTAAGCTGTTTTTTACATGATTTTCGATTTCTCGTTTTATTACAGTTTAATTGCCTTACACTAGAGGAAAAGTTATGATTTTATACTTCATGTACCATCTTACAGTAAAGAGTTATCTGGGCTTTTGAATGGACAATAGCTTGAATAGTTTAAAACAAAGTGAACTTTTTTAAAAATAAAAAAATTGGCAAGATTTCTCCACCTCGATGACAATCACTAAAATCAATGAATAGTTCTTAATTTTTGCAAAATTTATGATCCTATAATACAGCGTTGAAGTATCTTTTTACATTAAAACGTTTATATTAAACAATTTTAATTTTCACAAAACTGCATTTTTTTCATATTGTCATTTTGCCAAATTTTCAGAATTACCATACAGTGCTCTGGTCTTAAATTTGAGTTAAAGTAGTGAATAACTGCTTCAAGCTCCCGGAAGTCAGTAAAATAGCATATTATTCCCAAAAAAGCATTATTTCAAGTGACGACGCAACCTTCGAAAAACAGCCTAAAATTGTAGTAAAAAATGCTTGTAACAACGAAAAAAAGCAAATCATTCTTCTTTGCAAACGAAGTTTGATTGCGGAGAAAACGGTTTTACGGATTTCTTTTTTCACCTTGCTTGCAAGCGTCGTTCAATTAATAAATTATGAAAGGAGAATTTTAAATTTCACATTCAGAATTATCAAAGAGTGCGCTGGTTTTAAATTTGAGTTAAAGTAGTGAATAACTGCTTCAAGCTACCAGTAGCCATTAAAATAGCATATTATTCCCAAAAAAGCATTATTTCAAGTGACGACGCAACCTTCGAAAAACAGCCTAAAATAGTATTAAAAAATGCTCGTAACAACGAAAAAAAGCAAATCATTCTTCTCTGCAAACGAAGTTTGATTGCGGAGAAAACGGTTTTACGGATTTCTTTTTTCACCTTGCTTGCAAGCGTCGTTCAATTAATTAATTATGAAAGGAGAATTTTAAATTTCACATTCAGAATTATTAAAGAGTGCACTGGTTTTAAATTTGAGTTAAAGTAGTGAATAACTGCTTCAAGCTCCCAGTAGCCATTAAAATAGCATATTATTCCCAAAAAAGCATTATTTCAAGTGACGACGCAACCTTCGAAAAAAAGCCTAAAATTGTAGTAAAAAATGCTCGTAACAACGAAAAATAGCAAATCATTCTTCTTTGCAAACGCAGTTTGATTGCGGGGAAAACGGTTTTACGGATTTCTTTTTTCACCTTGCTTGCAAGCGTCGTTCAATTAATTAATTATGAAAGGAGAATTTTAAATTTCACATTCAGAATTATCAAAGAGTGCGCTGGTTTTAAATTTGAGTTAAAGTAGTGAATAACTGCTTCAAGCTCCCAGTAGCCATTAAAATAGCATATTATTCCCAAAAAAGCATTATTTCAAGTGACGACGCAACCTTCAAAAAGCAGCCTAAAATTGTAGTAAAATATGCTCGTAACAACGAAAAAAAGCAAATCATTCTTCTCTGCAAACGAAGTTTGATTGCGGAGAAAACGATTTTACGGATTTCTTTTTTCACCTTGCTTGCAAGCGTCGTTCAATTAATTAATTATGAAAGGAGAATTTTAAATTTCACATTCAGAATTATTAAAAAGAGCGCTGGTTTTAAATTTGAGTTAAAATATTGAATAACTGCTTCAAGCTCCCAGTAGCCATTAAAATAGCATATTATTCCCAAAAAAGCATTATTTCAAGTGACGACGCAACCTTCGAAAAGCAGCCTAAAATTGTAGTAAAATATGCTCGTAACAACGAAAAAAAGCAAATCATTATTCTTTGCGAACGAAGTTTGATTGCGGAGAAAACGGTTTTACGGATTTCTTTTTTCACCTTGCTTGCAAGCGTCGTTCAATTAATTAATTATGAAAGGAGAATTTTAAATTTCACATTCAGAATTATCAAAGAGTGCGCTGGTTTTAAATTTGAGTTAAAGTAGTGAATAACTGCTTCAAGTTCCCAGTAGCCATTAAAATAGCATATTATTCCCAAAATTCAAGTGACGACGCAACCTTCGAAAAACAGCCTAAAGTTGTAGTAAAAAATGCTCGTAACAACGAAAAAAAGCAAATCATTCTTCTCTGCAAACGAAGTATGATTGCGGGGAAAACGGTTTTACGGATTTCTTTTTTCACCTTGCTTGCAAGCGTCGTTCAATTAATTAATTATGAAAGGAGAATTTTAAATTTCACATTCAGAATTATTAAAAAGAGCGCTGGTTTTAAATTTGAGTTAAAGTATTGAATAACTGCTTCAAGCTCCCAGTAGCCATTAAAATAGCATATTATTCCCAAAAAAGCATTATTTCAAGTGACGACGCAACCTTCGAAAAGCAGCCTAAAATTGTAGTAAAAAATGCTCGTAACAACGAAAAAAGGCAAATCATTATTCTTTGCGAACGAAGTTTGATTGCGGAGAAAACGGTTTTACGGATTTCTTTTTTCACCTTGCTTGCAAGCGTCGTTCAATTAATTAATTATGAAAGGAGAATTTTAAATTTCATATTCAGAATTATCAAAGAGTGCGCTAGTTTGAAATTTGAATTAAAGTAATGCCCAGTAGCTATGAAAATAGAATATTATTAGGAAAAAGGCATTATTTAATGTGACGACAGAGCTTTCAAAAAACAGCCTTAAATTGTTGCCGAAAATGCCCGTATAAGGATTGAATATTCGCCAAAGGAGATAAAATTATTTAAATAACAATATTTTGAAATTAATGTTACGGAATAATAACTAAAAGAGATAAAAAAAATAGTTAATTAATTAAACTTTGATTGCAACGCTATGGATTGATTATTTTCTAAAAGAGATAAAATTAGTTAACTAATGATACTTTGAATGTAATGCCATGAATTGATTAACCCTGGAAACCCTGGGGATTTTTTTTCCTGTTGCATGAGATTTTTTAACGTTTCTTAAATACTTTAATATCGATGGTTTTAAATCAGCAATCGGTTTCTTTCTTCAAGCTAAAGTATTATTTTAAAATTCTGCTTTTTGTCAAAATATACACATTTTAAATCATTATACATAACAGGGGGTCGAATAAATGTCACGATAAATGTCACGTTGTTCGTTAGAATTCGTTAGGAACATTCATTAGGATTATGATTGCATAGAAGCCTTAGCTCGAAAATGTCATCATACGCTGCTAAGGGAACTTCTCCATTATGAATTGTTTATTTGTGTGCTTCTGAACAGGTCATAATAGGAAGCGCCCCTAGTGGCATGTAATGACATTTTCGGGCGTGGTTCCTACACAATTTTAATTCTGATGATGTGCCCTAGTAACTCCCGTAATAGTTTATCGCAGTATTTATGTGACCCCTGTTATTTATGTTTTTAAACTTGTGTATTTTGACAAAATATAAATGAATAAATAAATAAAAGTATCATTTAAATGGATTCATCATCATTTAATATCATCATCATAAAAATATCATTTAAATGGATTTTTGTGTTTAATTAAATGGACTAATTTCAATTAAACGCAAAACTAATTTCATGTTTGGAAACCCCATACCCGAATTAGGTAAGATTTGTGTACATACAATAAAAATTTATTCACCAGTGCTATTCACCAATAGTAATAATATTAGTTAATCAACGACGGTTTGAATACAATGCGATCTTTAGTACATTATATTTTAATAAAAGTATTTATTCATTCACGAATTGTTGCAAATTTAAAATCTATTAAAATATACATTCCATTAACATCTTATAATCAATTATAGTTTGCTAAAATAATTACTGACTAACAATCAATGATTTTATTCAACATCACTGTTTTTTATTTAAGAAATTACTTATGTCAGATGCATATTTTCATCAAATTGATTTAAATATTGGAAAAGGCATTCGGAAATGAAATGCCCTTCCAAACTTATTGAATATATATCGATATAAAAGCCTTCAGAATATATATCTCCCACAGCGCAATAGAGTATATTCTGAATTCTACAATATATATCTATATCGAACTCAGCTGTCATGACGGACGGTCCACCATTACTCACGTCACGTGTCACTAACACAGGACCTGACGTCACGTGCACCCTTCTCTAAATGCTGTTTCTCTCAGTGGTTCTCTTGAGTAATAGCGTCAGGTTAAAACTAGGATGCAATAGCCATTCACAATCTCTGTCGCATTCGACAATCTCTTGAAGATGTTTCGATTATAATTAAGAATTAATATGTCATCCCAACTTTATACAACAAACTTTTTAGATTGTCGTTTTTACTCTTTTTATGTCTTAAAAAATATGATCATGCTATATGGAGTAATTATCATTAATGAAACTTAACATTCTCCAGCCAATTATTAGCGTTTATTAATTATAATTCAAAATGTTCATAAGATTATAACTATTACAACTATATTAAATGCTTATAAGACTATAAGATTATAACCATATTAAATCTTTATAAGACTATTAATTAAAATTCAAAATTTTTATTGAACTCCGACCCATATACGGAGATAAAAGTTAAATTATTACATTAAAAAATTTCTCTAAAAACTAAAATTACAGTTAAATTTTGCCAAATGCCAATGGTGGGGATCAGTTAAAAGTGGATTTGACAATTAAAAACATGTTTTAAAGTCAATGAAATCTAATAGCGCCGATGTGAATGTCGAGAATTAAATGATTATAATAATAAGGAAACAAGAGATAAAAAAATCTCTAAACTAAAATCAATGAAAGCTAAAAGTCCTAAGTGTAAATGTCTAAAAGTAAAAGTTTGACTAGAAGTCGATGAAGTCTAAAATCAAAAGTAGATAAAATTTCAAAATGTAAGACTAAAAGTTGATTAGTATAAATTAACGATGACATGTTCTATTGTTGGTTCATGACTGGGGTCAGTTGAGCTGGGGCTAAAATTCAAAATGTTTATAAGAGATTTGATAAGGATTTGTTATGCTTTTTGTGAGTATACATGAATCAGAATAAAATTACAATGAAAATTACAATTTTCTTTTCATGTTATAAGGGGATATTCCCGTAGACTCCTGATAGAGTAATTATTAATCAGAATAAAATTACAATGAAATAGCCAGTTACAACTCTGTATTATTGGAAATAGTCTTCTGAATACGTTTGAACTATGTCTAATAATTAACGAGTCATCATAAATTTCTGAAACAAACTTAGAATATTTTCTTTTCATGTGATAAGGGGATAATCCCGTAGACTCCTGATAGAGTAATTATTAATAATGAATCCCATAATTTTTCTAAGAATAATTAGTGTTTATTAATATTAACTAAAGTTTTTTATAAAAGTTTTACTGTTCTAATTGTTCTATTGTCTGTATAAGATGAAAATTAGGATAAAATAGCGATTCGTAATCTCTGTCGCACTGGTTAATCTCTTAAAGATGTTTGGATTATAATTAAAAATTAATAGGCTATTGTTATTATTATAAATAAACATTTTACATCATTATCGTTTTATGTTATAGGGAGATAACCACATAGATTCTAAATGGTAAAACTATCAATTAATGAATTAAAAAAATATACTTCAGGTTGATAAGTGCGATAGAATAGCCCTAAGGTTGAAAAAAACACACACAGTTTTAACAGTTAAATCAAGCAGTTTTAACACCGATACTTGGAAATAAATATTTTACGGTGGTCTCTCGAAAGACATATATACCGGAGAAAATTACGTGATAGAGGTAAATTTTGACTATGAGTTGACCGCGTGCAATTATATCACGCCAAGTGATGCTAAATGCATTTTATCTTTATTTTATTAGGAAGAACTACAAAAAGGAAGTTTTGCTTACTAGATGCTGATAAAGTGATGGGAGACATTGGGCTTCTTAAGAAAAGGTATTTATCTACATCCGTTTATCATGGTAAACTCAATTTGTATACTTACAGTAAAATTAGATTTTGGACCTGACGTCCAATAATAAAGTATTACTCCTTTGAAAAGTGCCAAGCATCCTCCTCTGAGTAATTGGTAAAAATTTGCACTACCTCACCTGTCTGGGTTTAGTAGGAAGAAGGATGAAAGGAAGATACTCAAATATTGCTATAGAAAAAATTGAAGTATTGTTTTTAAATTATTCGAATAGGATCAAGCTGGAAATGGTATTACAAACTCTCTATGTTTTAAGGATCAAATATCATAATCAGTCGAAAATAAGATATGTTTATTCAGTGAAAGTACGCTTTTGTGTTGTTAGTTTTTAACTTAAAATATTAACTTAAGAGCATATTTGAGGTCACCCTCCTGATCGTGAAAATTTCAAAATTAGATTAAAAGTTATTCAGGATGTTTCACAAATTTTTTTGGACACTGTAAATATTTATTTGTGCAAACCATGCAGTGTTAGAGTTACTTTTAAAACTAGTAGGCTTCGCCCCTCTGTTTGCTGATTCTCCCCAACCACAGAAGATATCTATGCAATCCTATATGATTTACTTTGTGAACCATGCTCGCTACTAAGTTAAACCTATTTGAAATATGTTCTAGTGTAGAATCGTAAGACTTTAAATAAAATATTAAAAACTTTTGAACTAATCCCTCGAAAAAAAAAATTTGAAACTTTTTGTCAATAATAAAATATTGAAATAAATTTTTTCACATGGAATTTATAAATGACATGCAGTAAAAAAATATTTTTGTCAACATCCAGTGTACTCCCAAGACAAATTTTTTTCTTTTGACCAGAAGTGATTGGCATAAAATCTACGTATTTGTGTCATTGAACTGATGTCCCTTTTTGCAACATCAACAGTTAAATCATGTATCACACCACTTCGCCTATGCGTTCCATGTCTTGTATGATTGTCACCTGCGTTTTCTTCTCTTCAAGCACGCTCTTTTCAATCATATTTAAAAACGTTACAACACGATTTATACTCATTGTTCAATGAATAAAAACAATGAAAGATATTATTTTTAAGGCATCAGTATAATTAAAAAATGAATACAGAACTTTTTGTTTGTTGATCTGTATTCGCTTTTAACCTTTGAAAACCTCCCAACTTATAGCTCAGCTTGTTTCAGCTTTTCGTTGTTCAAGCGAGAAAGGAATTTTTATTCTGAAATTTGTTATGCTTTCATGCTTATGATAGTTCTCACGCTTGATATTTCAAATCTTTGCTGCCAATTCAAAAAGGAAATGAGGATTTTCTTTATCGCTGTGTGTTTGAAATGTATGGGAAATGTTTTCAAAATATGACAAATTATTGATGAGAAAAATCGGGATTAAAAAAATCAAAATCTGTTCGATTAATGGAAAGTATTGACAAGAGTTTAAATCATTTTCATCGCATTCATTTAAATCACATCATTTAAAACACTTCCAAGCATCATTAAGCAATCAAACTTGTTTTGATGTTTTTAACTCCTTCACATCTGCTTTGACTGTTGTAGAATGCGGCATTAAAAACATCAATATCATTTGTTTGACTGATATAGCCTAAAGGTGATCCTAGTTAATGGCTTTCATTTACTCTTTGTTAATTCTCCTAGTCAACAAACTTCACTGCTTTGAATCTGATCGATTACTTTTTATTTAAATTTTTATGTTTTGACTTGCAGCTTACTGACGTCACTCAGTTCAAATAATCTTATTTGTTGTTTGCTTGTTTCTTATGACACTTCGGCAAGCCAAGCACACCAGCCATTGACTTTTTTTGTGAATTAAGTAAGGAAAGTGCGTCTTTGGTTTGACAAGAGGGCATCACAGGAATGTAAGTACATCTTGGTGCAGAAGCCCACCGAAAGATGGCAGTACCACTCATTTGTGAGGCCATTTCTTCAATTTAGACGTAGATCTGAAGGAGAATAATTTTTTCTACGGATCCCTGTACCCGTGGTGCTGCTTAGTGAATAACCACAGGAATTTCGATTACGCAGATTTTGCGAGATCGCATGTACTCAGTGGGTCAAGTAGCGAGTCCTGGTCATTTCGGACTGGAGTCCGGGTCCCTAACCACTGGGATAGCACCGCCCTTGCAATATTATAGTTCTAGATATTGAAAAACCACTAAAACCCGACCTCGAATAATTTTTGTTCATTTATAAATTGAATCCTTGTCAAATATTAAACTGAATTTGATAACAGAATTGGAATTTAAGAGTATTTAATGATTCGAACTTTCCAACCACTTTGTGATTAATCATTCCTTAATAAATGACTCAAACTAAAAACAACCCTAAAACAACAAAACACAAATCCATCTTCTCTCAAAATACAAACAAAACCGATCTTGGCACGGAAGCAATTAACGTCGCCAAAGACACCCAATGCTGGAGTAAAAGAAACAATTAGTTTTAAAGAGAGAGTCCATCATATAGCTCTCGGGGCTTAATTCAACTCCAATTTACTTTAGAAAGGAGAGGGGTGGCACCGCGGTAACAGGGGCGCCCGCAGTAGAATTGGCCATAGAAGAGAAAACTTCCAGCGGCCTGGGGCGCCTATACAACCGAACTCTCACAATTGAGAACTTCTCTTAAGTTTCTTAAAGAGTTGGGTGTGGGGTGGCGTGGGGGTGGAAGATTGGAAGAAATCGATTCAACTTCCTCGATCTCATGAGAATTGTTAGGACACCGTTGCAGCTGCCGGTCCTATATCGTCCGCAAGCTCTGGTCCGCATTGATCGGTCAAGTCTTCTCCATCCCAGTGGAATTCATTTGTCACTGGGACCGCGGAAGTTTGGGATGACGGGATGTGGGGTGCGTGGGCGTGCAGGGGTCCAAGAGCTCAGCTGCTCTTCCGTGGAGGTGTGCAATTACAGATTTGGGTTTTAGGGTAGAATGTGGAAAAGGAGAGATATTTTTCCGACGTTGTATCTAAGATGGTAGAGTGCTTCTTTTCTTTTTTGTTCATTTTTTATAGTATCTCTTTTTTGTTGTTGTAGACTATACATTTAAGTCCCTTGGAATAAAAATAATTTGTTATGAGTTAGGTGATTTAGAAAACTACTTTGTTTTATCACGAAAGAAAAGTAAGAAATTTAAAAGAAAATTACAACTTTATTTTTTAATTGAATACGGAAATTTTTTAATTATGAAGTATGAAAATGAGAATTGTAGAAATAGTTTAGACAACTACACTTGTTTGGTTTAAGAACATTGCTTTATTTTAACCCAATTTTCATTTACGTTTATGCATAATTAAAGAACTAAGTAGATCAAGGTTCTAATTAACTTTTGACTAAATTAGCTTTTAAGTTCATTAGCAAATAAAAATAAATAAAAATTATGCCTTGCTCTTGTTTTTTTGTGTGCAGGTGCCTAATTGAAAGAATCTATAAGTCTCAACTCGGTTTAAGGTACTTTAAAAAGTTGCAATTCGGAGAAATTGAAATATTTGATGATAAAAATATTTTAAATCTAATCTTTTGATTAACAGTAAAAATTTATTGCTACGATAATTACTACCCGAGTAAAAGGCATTTAGGAAAAAAAAACAGCTTTAGTGAAAATACACTTTTTACTTTATAAACGCATTTTCTGACGTTTCGATTTTTGGCAAGTTTTTGGTTGCGATTTACATTGTATCTTGAAGATAATTTGGGAATTTACTCTTTTTTATTAAAAATATAAATTATTGAAAAAAATATTTTAAAATAGTTTATGTGTTTTACATAAATTATAAATACTACAAGAATTATAATTTGCAACCTTGTTGAACATCTCGCAATAATTTTGGTTTATAATCAATTATTAACTATATTTTATTGTCTTGTGTCTAGTTTTGGTTCAGCAGTTACACTTACGTTTCTTTTTAATATTTAAGAAAAGTATTTTATTTATAAAATGATAAAGCAGCTTTTTTATAGAAAAAATCAGTGTTTCTTTTAACAAAATAATTAGTTTGAGAACACGATGAAACACGCAAGTAGTAAAAAGACTTAAAAGCAGTAATTTTTTAAAAAAAGAAGTTAGTTTCAATCTAGAATTTGTCTTGTTTTAACATTTTTAACTCCTTCTTTGTGATCGACTTCGATAATCATTTGTGCGATTTTGATAACATATCTTTTTCCTTATGTATTAGAAATTTTCATACTTATTGCGCTTTTTTTTAAATGATTTAATTTTTATACTTATTGTGCTTTATTTTTAAATGATTTAATTTTTGATTACTCCTTAATGGCAGGGATTATGGAACATCTATTAGTTACTTGGACACTATTTAACCCCTTAACGATCAGTTAATATTCAGGAAAACGGTCATAAAAGTGCCTATTTTTTGGCTTTTGTATTTGTATTTCGTATTTGATTAGTGCTGCAACTAATTTAAAATAAACTAACTACCTACAATTACCTTAAAAATATCCAGGTACTGTCATCAGGTGTGTAAAAGGAGAAATAAAATGTTTTTCAGGCAAAAGAAATGAATTAGTTTTATTCTTATTGGCACGTTACTACCGAACACTCCAGCCCGTCAATATCACGGGAGCGAGAAATAGCGGGCGAAATCTCACCCCATCATTTTCACGGGAGCGAGAAGGAAGGGGTTAAGTGATTTGTTATCTTAGCTAAAAACTTTTCTAATAAAAAATTATACCTTTCATACACAAAACAAATAATAAAAATTAAATCATTAAAGTAACTCAAGAAAATTTATTTTAATCCATAAACTGTATTTTTTTTCTTTGTTAAGGTTTAAGTGTTTTCCTTGAAATTGTTTGAATTTTAAGTACGTATTTTAAATTTCAAATAATTGAATGACATACTTAAAAGTCAAACTAATTTACATTGAAAAGAAAACAGCATAAAGAAAAAATATTTAAGTATTTCTTCTTTGAGTGTTAAAAAATTGAATTTTAGGTATGCATTGGAATATTGAAAAGTATTGAAATGTATGCTTGAAAAGTAGAAAAATTGCAATTAAGGTTAAAAATGCGATTGCAATTAAGGAAGAAATACTTAAAATTAACAGAATTAAAAGAATTAAAGCATCATTAAAATTTTTATTTTGAAATAATAGTTTTTGGAATAAATATTATTAAAAGAAAACTAATTAGACATCCAGCAAAACCTTTTTTTTTAATCGAGATTTACATTTTTTCGAGATTTAAATCATTACAGCGACTTTTGGCATAAATATTATTAAAAGAAAACTAATTAGACTTCTAGCATAATGTTTTTTTATTATCGTGATTTAGATTGAAACAGTGGCTTTTGGTATAAATATTAAACGCAAAACTTTTTTTTGAAATTTTGGTTACTGTTACTCATAAATTAGACATAAAAATTGGAGAGTAAAAATAGTATTAAACGAAAACTAATTAGACTTTTAGCATAACTCATATAACTTCTAGTCCTAGTATTTAATTAAAGATTTTTAATTTTCTTAAAATTTCGATTCGATGAATATATTGAAAATTTCTAACGTATACTTAATGCTAGGTGCTAAGAAATCTTATTTCCCAACAAATTGTTCTCATTTTCCCCCATATTCAACATTTTTTCCCAAAATTTTTCATTATTGTCATTTCTAATATTTTGAGTTGTCATTCAATATTGTTCATTCCATATTTTATCAAGTTTTATTTTGAAGCAATTTTTTTCTCATTCTTTTCAAACTATACTCCACATTTATCAAACATTATATTCTCATCAACATTGTTCATTATCATTTAACATTGCTTATTTAATGTTTTTATCAAGATTTACATTGGAACAGCGGCTTTTGGCATAAATATTATAAAGTGCAAGCTAATTTATTGAAATTTTGGCTATTATAAATTAGGGATAAAATTTTGAAAGAAAAAAAATCTTTTCCTTCTTTTTTTGACAAATATATTTTGAATTATCTAATATATATAATTCTCTCACGTGGCTCCCAAATTTTGGCTGTATTTCTTTTCCGCTGGTGGCAACGTTTGCTTTGTTTTGCTTACGTTACTATTTCTCTTACACGGCGAATCGACCAATGATTGCCGCTAAAAATGTCACATGCCAAGTCTAGCTGAGATGGCTCAACATATAGCACTTTTAAGAACGGAAACTGAAATAACCAGAGAGCACCAGCTGCGGCAATCTCATACTATTAAGCTAGGCAGAAGTGAGTAGTCTTTGTCGATAGATCTCTATTTTAGTATTTTGTCGAAAGCGCTTTTTTTACGAATTTATATACTACGAATTTATTTGACGATTTTTGAATTATATTACGAATTATACTATAGCACATTTCTAATGGGTTTAACGAATTACATGTCATTTATTTGAATTCAAATTTATTTTAATGACTTAGTATTTACTAAAAAGATGTAATTTTTTTTAAAAAAAGTTTTTATATGGATTTGAATGATTGTTTTGAATTTTTAGAATTTTGTGCATTTGCAATGAACATAAGTTAGCAGCGAGCGAAGCGAGCTTGGTTTGCGAAGCAAACCATATAAGATTGCGTAGCAATTTTCGAGGGTTGGCGAGCATTAGCGAGCAGGGGGCGCAGCCCACTAGTTATTAAATATTGCTTTTTCAACGTTATTAAGATTTACATTGAAACAGCGGCTTTTGGCATAAATATTATTAAACACAAACTAATTTTTTGAAATTTTAATTATTGTTACTCTCAAATTAACCATAAGAGAAAATTGTGTGAGAAAAAAAAAATCTTTCTTTTTCTCGATGAATATATTGGAAATGAATCTCTGGGCTGGGTTTGCACGCTAGGTGCTAAGAAATCTTATTTTCAAACATTAATTCCTTTCATTGTTTCTCCATAACCTTACAGTCGGATGAAAAATTTTTAATCCCTTCACCTCACGAAAAGAGAGAGCGAAATTTAATCGAAATCGATGGATGAAAATTTTCTCCCTTCAGGAGCTTCAGCAGTAGAACCTCTCAACTCTACTTCACTCGAAACAACAATGTCGGATCAGATCAGGTGTTGACGTTCACAGGACAGAGGCAATTCGAAGAAAAAGAACTCCCTCATTAATCAGTCCTAAGAGAGAGAAAGCTTGCAAGAAAAGTGCTATTGCAAACTATGCGAGGAAGGTTATAAAACAAATAATAAAGAACTAAAACTGGAAAATCTTTTTCTCCGAGAAAAATTCGATGGGAATAAAAACAATCGGTTATTTCGTGATTAATTTTTCCACTTTGAGTGTGGGTAATTTTGTTCTAGGGGAAGAGATATGGGTATGTAAGGGCGCATGTATGCAGGTGCTCTGATTCTCGGCAAAAATTCGACACTCAGTGCTTGGTATAAAACCGTGTCTTTCATATATTGAAAATCCATATATTAGCGTGTACTAGTACAGGTTGTGAGTATAGGTTTTGGATCTTTTTCGTTCTAAATGTACATTCGAGTAAAGTAAACTTTCGATATTCGGTATAAAATATCGGAATTTCAGGAACTCATATAGTTTTTGATTTATGGTTAAACAAAGGACGAGGAAAAAAAAAGTTTTAAATTGTATTCACGAGCGTTTAATTTCGAAAGAGTATCTTTGGAGATATGCATAAATATATTTTGTTGAATTGTTTTAAATTTCAAACGTAAGTTCTTCAAGAATTTATTACATGCAGTTCAATATATGTGATAAGTATTGGCAGATAGGTTACAAAAAAAAGTTTTTTTTTATAGTTTAATTTCGAAATAAATATGTCCTTAAAAAGAACTAATAAATCTACATCTAATTAAAAATATTTAAAAAAACAATCCGATTTTTTTTATCTTTAAAGAAGATAATTAGAAATAGTTTCAGGTTAAGTTCTTTTTCATAGACTTAATTTGTTTGTTTTTTCTTTTGTGAAATTGCATCTTTTTTTTCTTTCTCAACGCATGTTTTAGGGACTTGTTCTATTATTTAAAACATATTGCTTTTAATTCTCTTTAAAATGGTAAAAAAAGTATATCTGTATTTAAATTATAACGCGAGATTAGAACTTCAACATTAGGTAAAAGTTTTGAAAACCTTTTTTCCATGAACATTTTTTTCACATAACGAAAAATTTAAAATTATGTATTTAATGAACTAAAACTAAATACTCTATGCAGTTCTGTAGCATTCGTAATTAGTTTTGATATACAGAGCGTCCAAAAGATCTTAGAAAAATTCACATCTTGCAAAGAAAATAAACATGTGTTTATCATCACTGATAAAAAAAATTTCAGATATCTCGCATGATGTTTACCTTTTCTAATATACGAGTAGTTTGTAATAACTGATATAAAATCTGAAAACCGTTTTTTTAACTCGGTTTTCAGATTTGAGATATTGACAAAACGGTGTTTGAGACATTGACTAAAGTTAGTTTTAATAGAGCACCTTGTTTGATTTTCTTTTACCATCAGGTTTTTTTTCTTCCATTTTATGCAACGTCATATACACCGAAGAGCCATTACATTATGACCACCCTCCATCTATAACAATGGGCTCGCCCAAGTTTTCATGGTTTCTCGCCCAGGAACAATGTTTTCATGGGCACATTAGGACCCATAATCCTCATAGAACAATCTCTCACGTCTGTAAGCTACTTGAACTATAGTTGCAGACCAGGTTCACCCATTCATGGCAACAGTTTTTCCTGCGGGGGATGGTGTTTACCAACAGGATAATGCACCATGTCATAGGGGTCGACTGCTGCTGCTGTTGCTGTTGTTAATTTACGTCGCACTAGAGCTGCACAATGGGCTATTGGCGACGGTCTGGGAAACATCCCGGAGGATGATCCGAAGACATGCCATCACAATTTTGATCCTCTGCGGAGGGGATGACCCCCGCTTCGGTAGCCTGACGACCTGCACGCGAAGTCGAGCACTTTACTAGAACACTTTAACGAGGACCAATACCGCACACCCTCGGTCCCTACGCAGGCTGATCCAAGTGGTCACCCACCCGCACACTGACCGCAGCCAGTGATGGTTGACTTCGGTAATCTGCTGGGAACCGTGTCTTAACGATCAGTCCACTGCGGGACGTCATAGGGGTCGAATCGTCATGGATTGGTTCGAGGAACATTCCAGTGGCTTTCAAGTCATGTCTTGGACCCCAAATTCACCTGACCATAATCCAATAGAGCATTTGTGGTCCTACTTGGAAAATCAAATTCGTGCTGCCACGCTACTCCCTCGCAATGTGAGGGAATTGCAGGACAAGTTGGTGAGCGCTTGGTACCAGATACCTCAGAATACCTATCAGCACCTTGTGGAATCAATGCCACGGCGGGTGCTAGCAGTTTTGAGGGCTAAAGGTGGTCCTACTTGTTATTAGCAGGGTGGTCATAATGTAATGGCTCTTCAGTGTAATACTTTCATTGAATGTAAAAATAATCAAGGTTAGCTTCAAACATAAATTAATTACAATTCCTACAAAGTATCCAAGAGTTTTTTTCAGTTTCAAAAAAAAAAAAAAAAATTCCACCTGATCTTGTTGCGTACTCAATAACGAACATTCCTATGAAATTTATAGTTTATGAAGTAAAACAAGAAAAATCTGTTTCATCCTTCAGCAACGAATCAGACCCTGACTATGAATGACCCTGACTTACACGAGACCATTTGCTGACGAAAGTTTAAGCTGTTCGGCTCACGCATAAGGAATTTGTTTGCAACGGGTACAACCACTACACGTTTTTTTACAGACACACACTTTACAATAAGAAACACTATTTGATACGGTGCGAAAGCTCAAAGTCTATGACAAGCTGCAGGGTGGAACACAACTTTAAAGTACTTAGGCTCATCAAAAACACTAATAACCACTCACTGAAAGCATTATTACACAATTAAAACAAATTTTGTATCAGTGCCATTGGATATACTACCCTCCAGATACAAACAAATGAAACAAAGTCTATTTTCCTTAAGGGGAGAACCCCACCCTGAATATTTCAAAAATTCGAAAAAAATTTTATTGCATTTTTCGAATCTTTGTACCCTTCCTAATGTCTGTCTAAAACAGTGATTATCAAACTTATTTCTTTTACCACCCCCTTTGAAAATCAATTATTCTTCAGCGCCCCCCATTTTTTATACACCCCTAAAACTTAAAAACCACAATTACATTACTTTAATTAATTTAGTTATACAGTAGAGAACCGATTATCCGGAACGATCGGGACCATCGCGATTCCGGTACTATTTTTTTACTAATTATTGTACTAATTTATTAGAACGAAACTATTTTTGTTGAATATCTTTCTTATTAATATAAGATAAAATTCTCATCATAAGATAATTAAAGTTTTATATTTCAACTAGTAAATAATACTACTAACAATAATAACTTATTTAACTACGGAAAATAAATTAATATCATTTCGTATTATAGATAAATATGGGTAATTTTTCATAGAATTTTAGTTTATAATTTAGAACTGGTTCAAATAAAAACCGTCGCCTAAGCCAGCGTTTTTATTATTTGTAATATTTAATATTTATAATATATAGAAATAGCAAACGATGTTTACAATAAGTGAACTGTTTAGGCTTACTATACTATTTGACACTGGACGGTAATGGGTTAATTGTAAAAAAAATATCTAACACAACTTTTTGAACAATAATTATATACGTATTTCCATCTTATATAAAAGTGATGATTCTTACATCAGTAATTTATTATAAAATGCTAGGAAAATGCTGTAAAATGCCCTTATGTTAAAAGCAAGAAAGAAAGTAAAGAAAACTTCAATTTATGTTTGTTTACGTAAGTATAATATTTTAAAACTCTGCATGGTAGTTTTTTTCCTAATGTTTAAATAATTTCTGGTGCAATGTAATTAAGGTAAAATTGCTATAATTTTTTAACTATCATCGATCATGTTCTTTAATCTATCCGAAGAAACTTGTTACAACTTGATTGCGTACGGTGTGCGGGCTATCCAACGAAATCTATGTTAAGTATTTTAAGTTTTTATAACATCATACAGGGTAGAAATATAAACTAATTATTCGTTATTGTGTAGTAGGTGGGTTTTAATTTTAGTGAAATTTAAAATACTATATAAAGTAAATGAAATTAAAAATAATACAGCGCCCCCTAACCCACATCAACGCCCCCCATTTTTTCAGGGCCCCTTAACGCCCCCCTCTAGGTTTCAAACGCCCCCAAGGGGGCGCTATCGCCCACTTTGAGAAAGACTGGTCTAAAACGATTTCTCGGTACCTAACTTCGTTTGGAAGTTATACCGGAAAACAGAGAGTCGTCGCTAAGCTGGTAGGAAGGCCGGTTCGCCCGGATTAGGAGGGGCAACATTCTTTCTGAGTCTCATCCATTCTGTTGACTGTATATAGAAACTTATTGTAGGCATTTCATTTATCGATCATTATATATATGAAATAATTTACTAAATTGAACATAAGTCAAAACTTTAAACGCGTTTTTCTCAAAACGCTGCTTTTTGACCTGGCCTAACGTTTTTCTCATGATTTATACAACGAAATAAGCTGTTTTTTTATTTTAAATTACGTAAAAATATATTCTTTAGAAAGTAGAATAGAATTTTTTTGATATTTTAATATTTCGATTTTATATCAGTATTTTAATGAATATTTTTTTAATGAAAAACTTAACTTTTTTTTAAGTTGCCGCCATTTTGGTAATTTTGCGAATATCAAAAAACCGCTATGCTACTTTTTAGATAATGTCTTTATGTTTCAGAAAATCTCAACAAAATCGTTTTCCTATGTTTCAGGACTTCTAAATCCATGAGGCCAGTGACGTGCTACTTTTTGATGACCAGCCACACACGGAACTGCCACCAATTTAATTTTCATTATTTTGTAAAAGAAAAAAATTTAAAATAGACTTACATTGTAGCTAAATAAAATTAAAAAACAAGGAGTCTCTGCATTGTCTCTATTACTTAAAAAAAATTCAAAATAAACGTTAATATGTTACCATCTCAAGGTGGGGTCCCCCCTTAAAAGCCGAGACAAACATGGCTGTAAATAATATATCTGTGGCGATTGAAAAGTTAGCACCCTTTTCTCATGAGAATTCAAACTGAGTGCACAAAGTACTAATACCTTAACTACAAGTAAAACAGTTTAGATAGAAAGCATAAAATAGATAAAGAAAAATTGCCCTATTATAAACCTAATGCCACCAGAAGTGAAAATGTTTGTCGCGTAAAATTGATTGACAGTAACTAAGTCATGCCACCAAAAAAAGGAAAATGTCTTTCGAGTACCGTTGGCTGAACTAAGTTCTGTCACTACTTAGCTCATATGAAGTTTTATGAAAGCTTAAAACAACGAATCAGATGCTTTTCGCTACCTGAGCAAAAAGTTTTCAGAGTTGCGTTGTGTAAAAGGGAAATCTCATTTTTTCCCCTAGTAAATGCTTTATTCATGAGTACTCTATATGGCAGTAACTTGTTCTAGTGAAATATAAATTGTTGAAGGATTGTATCTAAAATCCGGTGGATGGTAGAAATAAATGACTTGCATAATTTAAAATCAGTATATTTCGATTGTCTTAAAATATACATCTGGAAGACAAAATATATCCAGAAGACAAAATTTTCTTAATTGTTTTCTTTAACCCTTTGACTGCTACTGACGCATCCTCAAGAAAACCATCGGTGTGGCCCATGGGTGCATATGATCACCCTGCTCGAACCATCGATAGAGACTATGGTAGCAAATATTGACTATGACTATAGACTACGGACTATACTATAGACTATGGTCGCAAATGCGAGTTCGGTGTAGGCTTTGACTGCTTACATCTGTCTCAAGTAAATGCTCTCTTGTATATGTCCAATGGAGCCTCCTTGGCCGAGAGGTATCTCCCGCCAAACACTTTATAGTGAAAAGGTAGAGAGTTCGAATCCCACCAAAACCCTGTATGTAATTTCACGTTGTCTTTTTATGAATTGTGCTCTATTCTTCTAACTGATAAAGGCTTATATGCCGTAGGTATGTAATTGAACACTCAAGTCTACACATGTATATACCAATAAATAAAACATATGTTCAACACTCGCAAAAATCTCATTATTTGTCGCTTAACACGAACAAAAAAAAAAGAATTATCGCTAAGTAAAATTTTTATGTTTTGTCATGTTATTTAAGCCAGATTTAATTGGACATTTATAAGTAACGTCACACGCGCGTGTGTGTATGTGCAAGCAAATAATAAATCTAAGTTAAGTAAAAGATGAAGACAACGAGAAGGAATTACAACAAATTCCAGGCGCTATACAGCGCTGTTGTAACTTTACATTAATTAATATTCTAACTTATGTGGAGGAACCTAGCTCAACTTGAACACGTTATTTACTTTATTGACTAACAGATGGCGCTGACGTCATAGGTCACATGTTTGATTATCCGTGATCTTCAGAGAATATAACAATCAAACGATGGCGCTTTAAAACTTTACTATTTGTGATTAAAATGAATGTATGGAGATGCTCGGATCAGATTTGGATTGGATAAAGTAGTAAAAGTATTTACATAGTGTGCTACATCATTATATACGCCGTCGACAAAATCAGTTCGGAGCGAAAAAATATTTAATCTTGAGCGATCGCATTAACTTAGAACAGTTAGTAGTTAAAGAGTTTAAATAAAATCTAACTTTTGTTCAAATAGTTACTATTTTGCATTGCATACTTTATTTCATAAAAATTAAATTGTGCCTTATTAAAGCTGGAATAATGGACGCGTGCTTCTGAAAATGATTTCTTTAACTTGGTTCCGGTTTTTATTATCGTTATTTTAAAAGTTGCGGAACGTTTCTCTCCAGAAAGAGTTAAGTTCTTTGGCTACCATAAAACACGTCCTCGCCAAGATCCTTTCTCCTCTGACACACAAGAGCAAACAGGCCATCGATTTAAAATTCTAGACAAGAATGTTCTGTGGTTCTAGGGAAAGGGAAGATAGAGTAAAAGCAACGCGAAAGGTGGTGACATCGCACCACTCTAGGTGTTACTAGGGAGAATTAATTACAACCCCTTTGTTACAGAGGGGGCGGAAGGGTGCTGCGGTTGATATATTTATTAATTGCGAAGAACTTTTCCCTTGCTTGTTCTTTTGAGCTTTTGTCTCGCGCAGTCCGTGAATTTGATTAAGTGGTGGGATTGTACTGGTGACTGTGAGTTTGGGATCTGACTTTTAGGAAAGGCAAATAAAATATAATATTGGTAAATAAATCTAAGTAAATAAATTTCAAATATAAATAAATTTCAAATATAATAGATTTCAAATATAATAAATTTCAAATATAAATATAAGTAAATAAATTTCAAATATTTATGTTACAATAATTGGTTCAAATTTCAACTTTTTTTCTTATCAATTTATAATTTAGCTCATTTTATGATAACCACTGTTAGAATAGATTGTTAGAATTTTAGTTTAAAAAAATGGTGTCAAAATGTGCAATTTTAGCGGAGAGCCGGCTGTCATGAGTTTGATGTTTGCTAGTGACTAAACAAGCGGCGTTTACACGCAGCAGGGTGTACGTTTTATCTGCCATGGCTGAAAGTCAACTTGTTAGTTGTGGAGTTAAGGTTTGGAGAGAGATGTACCAGCTCAGGTGCTGCCCAAGTAACCTTTAAGAGATAAAGCCCTGGAAAACAAGGAAAAATTCGTGACCTTCGATGGGTGATATGTGAGCAGTATAAACCTCAAAGTACTGTTTAAGCTTTTACGTTTTTTTAATCAATTGATACTTTTCGCTGAGAGGTTCCATAGATCACAAAACACAAAATGCGGGAAAAATAAAGCAGATATCAAATTTTTTCTTCAGCCATGGGAATCGCCAACTTTCAGCCAGTTTTAATGATACGTCAAGTTTTGATAGTAATTTTGAATTTTTCCTCATATACACATCGTTCCAGTTGCACTAAACATGCTTCTTTATTATTGGAAAGTATAAAAATATATATCAGGTTATGTGATTAAGGATTTTGCTGTATTTGAAACAAATGGTTTAAAAAATATGTTTATACAATGCGTCCTAACAAGGTCACATTTTTTACTTTCAAATAAAAAAGGTTTATTTAATACAAAAATATTTAATGTAGCAACTATATACGAAACAACACATTTGTTGTACTCTATGTAAATAGGAGTCTCAAGGTTACGTGATTTTCCTAGTCTCCACTCTTTCCCTCTCTCAGTTACCAATTTTAATCTTCCAATTTTAAATAATCAAATCCAACATAAAAAAAAATTTTTTTGAGCACTTTAAGCATTTTTAAATTTTTATTACTAGAATATTATGAGACTGATTACTTTCCCGATCCAATTTTGGCTTGGAATTACATAAATATATGTTAATGCAAGGAAAGTTTTTTGATTTGATTTCGTTATTCAAAATATCGTCATCACTAGCTAATAAGTTATACTGAAGCTATCAATATTTCATGCTAGTGCTGGAAGAAAAGACCCGATATTTGGATCAAAAGTTATTAAGTTTGATCGATTTATTATTTCGGAAACAGCACAATTGAGAGAACATGAACGTTTTTGAAAGATTCAATTTTCAAGCTTAAATGAAAGGTTGAGGGGAGATATTAATAATGGATATTAATTTAATCTGTCAGGTCTCTAAATAAACCGGCTTCAGTGTAACTTTTTTTTAAACAGTTTCTGAATGTTCCAAAACATTCCAAACCAGATTTCTATTTTTAAGCTTTCGAACGCGTGATTTATCAATTTTTTATGTACACTATCAGAAACAAGTCATTTTTGACCATTCAGAAGGTATCGAGTTGCATTTTATTGTTTTTTGACAAACATTTTTTCACAAAATAACGTGATTTTGACGAAACGCGTAATGACATCTTTGACAAAGTTTCTTCTTTGCTCGTATGTCATCTAAGCGCACTGAAGAATTTTCCAGTACTTTTTTAAAACTTTTTCTTTTTTTCGTTCTATTTGCTCTATATAACAGTATTGCACAAGAGTTAGTGGTAAGATGCCCGAGAATGATTGGCCAGCAAATTTCTGGATTTAGTACCTATAATGTTTGTACCTTAATTTAATGTTCGTACTTGTTCATTCAAATTTTTTTGTGATGTATTTTCTAAAGAATTGCGAAATTCATATGCGGCTAAATTTATATTCTCAGGCAAGTAAAAATAGTAATCTCCCCAATTTGGCTCATGGTTTGCTCAAGGAATTTTCCAGGAATCAGTTTTATTAAAAAGGAAGAAAATTCAAGACTTAAGATTTTCTAATACAACGCATAAAATCTTGTTAGCTTTTAATAGGTTTCACTGTGAAGTTTCGAATCTTTATTTAATGGAACTGTTCGTTAAACCAAACATAAAATTGCTAAGAAGATTTCCCATAACCAGTAGAAATATAAATAACCATTAACTATTAAAACTAATTCTGTATAATCTAATAAAAATAATGGGTATTAAGGAATCATTACGTTAAACGTAAGATTATTAATGCAATGACTCATATCTTTCATTTCCCTTCTTTCGCAATCCAATTTACATTTCATCTGTTAAAAACAGTGTGCCAAAGCTGTGAGGATTTTTCCAATCGAAAGCCTTTGGCGATAACAACCAATTTCCCTTTTCCAGTTGTTTGAATATTTCAAAATTCATACAGATAAGCAAGGCAGAAATACATACATCTCAAGTAAAGAGAATTCGGCACGCACACTAAACTGAACATACTTATCAATCATAGAGAGAACCAATATTTCACCAGTTAGAGCTACCTTAGATGAACACACGTCCACCTGGTACGTTCTCTCCAACGCTTTGCTGCAAGTTTTATCTAGAACTTTAATGAGATTTCACCATCGAACAGGCTCTTGCAAAATTTCTATGTACGGTCCTACCTTGCCTGCCTTCCCACAATTCCCTTCTTTATGCAATCCATTGTAGTGAATAGATGATATCTGTATCAAGTAGTTGTGTGCATTCTATTGGCGAGAGTTTGTGATGGACGATGGCGATTGTTTGTTGGCGCCCTTTTCAAAGATCCTTGGCGAAGAAAGACGAGATTTGTGAGCAATTCATCAAATCTGTCTTTACAATGGGTAATATCTTTTAGGAATGGAGTTTGTTATTTATCGCGCTGTGGAATGAAATATATCGAAGTGTCATTTTAAAGGACAGGATACAATTGTCAAATTTTTTCCGAAAGATAGTTTTGAACAGAAAAGTAAAATTTATGTCAGGAATTTTTCTAGAGGAATTTTGAATGTTTATTATAAAAAAAAATCACAGCAAGTACAAAGATTTAGAGGATCAGTTGAGATTTTTTTAGTTTTGTTTTTCCAAACTAGACAGTATTCAAACGTCAAACAGTATTGCAGGGAATTCCGCCTTTTTTTTTTATAAAAAAAACAGAAGAGAATTCTATATAATTGAATCCAACAATATTAAAATATTTAAGTTAGCTATGCAACGAATTTTGTCTTTACTTTTGTAACAAAAGATAATTTTTTTCTCTGAATCAAACAGTATTCAAATAATAAAGTTTGTTTTTTAGTCTCAAAAGGGTAACACTGATATTTATTTAATTATTTAGGTGTATTTAGGTTCTGCCAACTTATTTTTTGCAGATGTTAACTTGTTTCAAATTCAAACTACAGCAGTTTTAAAAATATTTGCTTTATTAAGAAATAATTGCTATAATAAACGTAATATACAACGTAAATAAAGCACGTACGATGGCAAAAAACAGACTTTTTATAACTGCGGTTCAATTCTTCAGTGTAGAAACACAGAATGACAGCAGAAAATAAACAAACAATTTGTAATAGAAAAGTGGTCCAACTAATAGAAAAGGTACTAACTTGGACAAGATAAAACATAAGGGAAAATAATAAATTGTTGTTTATGGAGAAATAGGGTGACAATTCCAGGGTGCTAGATATAGAAACTAAATTACCATAGATTTATAAACATTGGTGGACAAACTAGAAAGATCATTTTAAGACTAGAGAGATCAAAGCTAGAAATGTTGCTAAGATCAGATTTGAGATATTAAAAAGATCATTAAATAAGAGCAGAAGTGAATGATTTTCAAAGAAAAAAATTCAAACCTGATTGAAATTTAAGTAGTAAGGTGGAAAGCTTGCCTAACAAATAAATTTGTTTTATTTAAAAGTTTAAGGGTACGGTTAACTTGTTTACACAATAAAAGAAATTTGACAGATACTCAAGCTATTATTAGCAGGAACACTATGGACATATGGACCTAAATATTGTAAAATTTAATTTACAGAAGAGAAAATGACATTAAATCAAAATTTATTCAAACTCTTAATTTAAATATGATTATATTGGGCTAAACAATACTCATGCTATGATGTATCTACATTTACTATTTGATAAAAACAAAAATAATTTTTTTTTGTAATTTAATTGGAAAACGTTATGATTTGATCTGTCTAAACGGATAGTCAAATTGCTGCCTCAAAAGTGGTCTATTTACGAAGTTCATTGTATTCCTTTTTAAAAGTTGACTGATTATCAAATAAAAAACTCTAAAACCAAAATTAAGTTTACATATTTTTCAAACATTTATGCCGGAATTTTGCGTTTATTCTACACATATTGTATTGAATGCAGAGTTTCAAGACCCCGTTGCTTTTGTTTCAGTTTTGACAAAAATGCGTGAAACTAAACGATATTACATAATGAAGATAGAAAAAACAGAGTTATAAACTAAGTTTAATGAAAGAAAAAAGAAGTATTAAGTATCATGACAATATTGAATCCATGTTTATTTAAAAGCAGGCAGAAGTTAAACTTATATAACTCAAGTCTGGCGAAAATAAAAGAGCCCGGAGGAGTATAAGAAAACATTATGGTGCCTTCAGGATCCAGGATCCCTTACTTAATGAATATAAGACTCCTATGAACCCAAAAAATTAGCATATATACATCGTCAGAAATTTTTGGTCCATTCTGAATTGTTATATAGTTCGAATTGCTAATCATTTAACTGCAATCTTTAATGCTACCTTAATACGTATGCAATCTTGTGCAACCTTAACACGCTGAATGCCATGCTAATTTTACATGGCTTGCCAGTCAAGCCAAAATGATTTTCTCAGTATGCGTTGCATATTTTGATGAAATATTAATTACAACAAAACAGCTAATTTTTGTAATCATTCGTGTTACCAAAATTTGCGATAATTATGTGCTTTTAATAATCTTGGCATCGCCGGTCATCCCTGTGGCACTAGGAGCAAACTCAGTGCCGGTCACCGTTGACCCCGAGTGGCATTCAACGTGTTAATACGCAGGGCTAAAGAGAATAGAAGGGATAGTTCACTCCGCTCTTAGAGCTGAAGCTACGATTTCCCTCCTCATGACGTCACTGTGTCCACAGATCTCGGAGATCGCAAGCAAAGATATTATGATAACTTTGCATCTTTCTCTTTGTAAAAATAAGTTAGACTTTTTTTGGTTATTAGCTTTCAAACTTTACGTAATTAATACATTATTTCCGTTCATAAACATAGTTCAAAAAAACTTTCTTGGCCATTATATTAAAAAAAATACCATTTTAAACTTATAAAAATGTTTTACTAGTTGGCGAAAATGACACTATAAATACTTTATTTTAAAAAGTTCAGTTTTAACTTTAATTATTAAGAAAAATGAAAGCATATATCGACACTTTTTTTTATCTACATATTCTTTTATAACAATAAGTTGAGTTAAATTTAGAATACCTGATTTTAAAATATGCCGTTAATAGCAATTTGTTCATACTTAATCATTAGGAAACATCAACCTTAAACGCTAATTACTGAAACAAAATAATAATTTAGGTTCATAATGACATTAGAAATTTTGCAATTGTTCATAGACCCCATAGACTGCTGAACTCAAACTGTCTTTTATTTTAACTTTTTATACTATTTCATGATGTATGGGATATGGGCCTTCTGCGCAGCCCAGGTGCCCAATTTTTTATAAATAAAGAAAGAATTGCTTATAGATATTTAAATTTACGATGATATAATTTATAGATATTTAAATTTAAGAGAATATAATTTTTAAAGAAATCATAAATATTTAGAATAACTATATTAAAAATATGTTATGAAATTAGGAGAATTTCAACTATATACTATATATTTTATTTATACTTTTTATTTACATTTTAATTTTCCTTGACTTTATCCATTTTTTAATTTTTTTCACCTGCCTTTCTTTTTGAAGTAACGAGGCGGATAATGAATTTTTATAAAAGTTCTTAATGACAGAATAAACGTACTGCTGTTTTATATTAACTGTGTCATTTCGGAATCCATTTTTTACATAGTTGTTCATTTACTTTAGGGAACACGCGGAAAATTATATTTTTCCCCTTTGTTTTTCTATCAGAATTTTTTCAAGTTGCAATCGCGCAAACTGGCATTTCGATAATAGTTTTAAATTCTTGTAAATTCATTGCAAAAGCTGAGGGAAAGTCATTATAGAAAATAACAAATGTCTTAGAATATCTCGCAAAAAGAAATGCTCCAATATTAGTTAGAGCTAGTAAGGCCGAACGCTGCGTTCTTTAAGTAAAAGTGCGAGCTTTGCGCCAAAGTGACGTCACTTGAGAAAATCGGAGGATCGGCGCGGCGAGAGCTACTTCAAAGGAGTGAACCAGCCCTTCTATTCTCTTGAGCCCTGGTTAATACGAGGCCAAGTTGCACTATTAGTGCAAATTGGTCCTTTAACTTGATTACATGATACTACGGTCCAACCTAAAAGAAAATATAGTTCATCTCAACTCTTCATTACATTACGACAGTGCAGAAAATTCTTTGTGATATGCTGTAGTATATAAATTTGGGTAGAGTTCAAAATTATACAAAAAAAGGAAACACCTAGATAACTTTTGATCTAATGATTGAATTATCGCGTACTATATTATAATCTTTATGGTTCGAAGAACTAATCTTAATTATGATAATTCATTTGTGAAGATTTTAAGACAGAAAAACGTACTTTTTTTTGATAGATTTGTATTTTTGAATTTCAAAATAAGGGAGAGTGGCCATAATCTCAAAAACATGCTCTATATAATTCGGCTGAAAAAGCGGTTTAAAGTTTGGACTCCTTAATGTTAATTTCACTTTCAGCATATTTCCCCCTATCTCGATCTCTAAGCAAATCAACACATAATTGCAAATTCATTTTTCAAAGATATCTTGAATAAAAATTATCATTTATTTTAATAATGAACTAACAATATTGAATTGTGAGGTATATTAATTTTTACATTATTTTAATCTAGGTAGTTAAATAACAAAAGCCAAACGGAATTAATCAAACTCTTGAGACTAAGAATTTAAAAACAAGACTAAGATGGTGGAATGCATAAAAATAAAACAGTGTGTAAACACTAAACTATCAGACCAGTAGGGAGAATTTTCGACGATGTCAACCTTCAACTATAAAATAGTATCCCAGCATAGAATCGAGTTAACATGTCATATATTAGAGAATTATAATTGAATAACTGTAGTGGTAGATAAGCTACAGTACTCTTCTACCAGATCTTAATCTGTTATACGATGATGAGCGGATACCACAAGTTTAATCATTGCTGTTTTGTAAGAAACCGGGAGAGCAGTATTATGATCACCGGGCGTTGAGTGCTGATTGTGAGAGTTATATTAAATTCAGGGTCGTGGTTGTTTCTGAGTTGCCATTAGCAGTCGAGTGTTTAGAGGCAGACATTGTGGGTGATCGAGACTGAGTAGCAACAGCACGAAGAGGTGGACAATATTGGGAGTCACAAATTGCAAGTCAACTATTCATTGTGAACCATCTATCAAAGTAGGCATATTCAAATTGAAGTAGGCATGTCTTTCGAGGTAGGATAGTTTAACTCACGTCTGGGTCACCAATGTGGGAAGAGGATTATCGACAATGCCAATTTTCATTTATAAAAAAGATTCTCCAATATAGAATCTTATTAACATGTCTTATATGCTTGTGAATTGGAATTGAATAATTGTTGTGGTAGACACGCTGCAGACCATGTTTCTTAGATAGTTGCTTTCCCTCATATTTTAAAGTAAAAAATTCAAATATGTCAAAAAAAGATATATCTATTCAGAAATAGTACGTTTCTGGGTCTGATTTCGTAAGTTACAATATCTGCACAAATTGATAAGAATATTTAAGTAAACAATTAAGACTGCATTTTTGTTCCGGATAGTTTCGGAAAAAGATCAAAAGTTATTTTTATATCATCTTTTTTATTTTGAGTTTGCAGAAACCAGTACTAAATAAAATAATTACAGAAATATCTTTCAATGGAAATAAAAACTTTAATTTGAAATTCAGAACATTGCAAAAATTTCAAAATGCAAAAAATCGTAACTAGGGAAACTGCTTATATAGAATATTATACGCTTGATAATGGCTTCTTATCCTCAGATTTTCTTGAAATAACAAATAATCTTAATTTTAAATCCTTTCGTGCTTTAAATTTATTATAAATGATAAAAGGAGCAAGCATAACAGTTATTATGATACCAATAAAGCCAGCAGTTTTTCGAATTGTATAGATTGAACTGTGATGTCCGTTTAGATCAGATTCGATTTCATATTGAATATACTGGATATCAATTGTTTCAGTTTCTTTAGGTATATTTGTATTATAATCGATTTCATATTGAAGATTGTGAATGTCATATGTTTCCGTTTCTTTAGGTATATCCGTATTAGCTTCGATTTCATTTAGAATATCCTGGATATTAAATGTTCCTATTTCTTCAGGTATATCCGTATTAGATTTTATTTCATTTAGGAGATCCTGGATATTAAATATTCCCATTTCTTTAGGTATATCAGTATTAGATTCCATTTCATTTAGGAGATCCTGGATATTAAATGTTCCCATTTCTTCAGGTATATCCGCATTAGATTCGATTTCATTAAGTAACTTCTGAATATCAATTGTAAGAGTATTTGCAGGTGCGACCTCGTTAGATTTGATTTCATTTAGAAAATTCAGAACATCAATCGCACCATTTTCTACGGGTATATTCGTATTTGTTTTGACTTCCAGAAAGAAATTTTGAAGGTCAGGAAATTTTTTTGGTATACTTGATTCTTCTTGGTACTTTGATATTATTAATTCTAATTTAGCTCGTTCCTTCTCAAACCAAGTTCTTTCTGAAAAGTCAGAATCTTTTTGAGGAACATTTTCGAGTTCGTTGTTTGACCAATCAACCACGTCATCAATGTCTTCCTTCTCTGCGCCATCTGAAAAAAATTTAGTAATTTTTGATTTACTATGATTTGTTTTATCTAGAAATATTGTTTAAGCTTATGTATGTAATGTAACGCCAGGTAAGCATAGGAAAATTAGCAGAAGTGGTTAAAAATATTAGATAACATTCAAAATCAGAATTTTATTTTATATAAATTTTAGAATTTTTCAGCTATATACAACTATATTCAGCTATATACCTTCCAAACGAACAAGACTATTTAAGATATGATTTCTTAAAAATTCGACTTCTCAGAAACTATTTGACCCATTTCTTTTGAATTTTGCCATTTAAATATGTATTCTTTAAAATGATGTAAAAAGTTGTATACTTTATACTTCAGAAGTTTTTTTTGACAATTATTAAATAAAATTTAAAAAAAATATTCACGGGAAGTTATATTTTACACAGCTTTATCATTTACTAAACAAATTTTATAATAGAATGCAAAATTTTTCCAATTAGTTTAAAAAGTGATAGAAACATGGTGAAATACGCAAAAACTAAAATTAAAATTAAGGAAATCAAACATTGAACCCTCCTGAGAAATTAGTGACCGTATTTCGCAGATTGTGGCTCACCCCCCCCCCCATCTATATTTTGGGAGCTAGATCCGTCGAAAAAAGGTCTGTTTATTGAGAGAAAGTATATTTTTATGTTCGATTTTGTAACCTAAAATATCGTCTACTCTTATGAATATTAGCATATTTGAGGTCATCCCTTTGAATCCTAATACTGAGCCCAAGAACGTGAAAATCATTTCATTAGATCAAATTATAACAACTTTGGTCCGTTTTACATTTTGCCCACTTTGCACTAATATAAATTTAAGAATGCAAATTTACTAACGTTATAAGGATTCTCACACTTTTTATTTTATTTTCCTATTTTCGATGTACAGTAGAAAGCTCTCTCATGATTGAAGGTTTGAGTGGATGATGTGCATGAAATATATTGTTGTAGTTATTGAAGGTTTGAGTGGATGATGTGTATGAAATATATCATACCTGCCAACTTCCACTCCTTCCGAGAATGGATTCTTAGAGTGGCTGTAAAACAATAAACGAAAAACAATCTGACTCAAAAATATATTTATATTTTGATCCAGTTGAAATTCGCTTGCGTAAAGTTTATTATGCTTTCATATATTTATTGTAATTATTTATATGTAGTGGTGGTCAGACTCATCTATAATTATCATTATAATTCGAAAAGTTGATTGGAATAACCTGAGTATTGCTACCACTTTAAATATGAAAATAAAATCTTCCGGAAAATCCGGAAGGGTTGGCAGGTATGATATATTGTTGTAGGCATTGAGGTTTATCGGAAGGTTTTTGTAGTAGTCCTTACAACATTTATTTATTTTGCGAAGTCTTAAATATGAAGATCATAGTGGATGAAGGATCCATGTGGAAATCTCAGTGTTTCTGGAGTGGAAGAACGATGCAAGTAATAAACAGTCAGTTACTCAAAAAACTTGTCTTATTTAATCTTCAAATGAAAGCTAGGGATATACAAATATTACCCATTGAATGGTTCTGGACAAATTATTTCTCACTGTCAACACAAACCTTATTTACTCAAATTGCTAAATCTGTTTACATTTGTCTGGTAGCAGGTACATGCAGATTTAACAGTTAATTTTTCACCCATTAGGCCAATTCAAATGCATGATTCTTGAATATGGCAGAGAAATTATATCAAATGTTAGAGTCCGAATAAGAACTTTAGAGCTCTTAGTAGGCGTGTTAACTTCGAGCTATTTTTAATTGCTTTGCAAATTTGATAAAAAATTATTTTCCGTGCCACTACATGAATATAATTCAAAAGTTTATATGAAATACCCCTTCGACCACAAACTCTTGTGAAGTCCTTAAAATGTTGTCAAAATTACCAAAAATTCGAAAAACTTTAGTTTTTGCCTAGCACTTGTTAAAATATTTTGCGAAAAGTCAAAATCATTTGACGGTCAAAAATCCAAATCCGTCGAAAAAAAGGTATGTTTATTCAGACAAAGTGCGTTTTTGCGTCTGATTTCGAACTTAAATATCGTCTGTACATATTACTTTGCATATTTGAGGTCATCTTCTCGAGCCATTAAAAGACTGAGTCCTAGAACATGAAGATCCGATCATTAGATCAAAAGTTATTCAGAGTTTTTTTTGCTCACTGTATAGGATGTACTATGGAGTAGGAAAGTTTAACATTGGATAATTATATTCGTGAATTGTTAGCAGTCTAACTTTTAAAAAATATGTCGTAGACGTTGAAACCCACAGAAATGCCAAGGAAATGGATCTGAAATATTACATGCTGAAAGGATCATATTTATTTATGAACTAGTTCTTTAATTGTAAGAAATTTATTGCCATTTTAAGTATTTTTTGCTATGTTTTTTTCACTAATAATATATTCGAATGCATAAATCTACTCCTATTTGTGATTACGAGACAGCAAATTTTTGTTATGTCTGACGTATAAGTCGACCGTTGAAAAAAAACACATAAAAATTTCTATTTTATTGCAAATTTTTTTACAAAGTGTGAAAATTTAAATTTGTCCTAGTTTGGTGAAGACTATTTTTGTGGGTCTCAGCGGATGAGGAAGTAAAATCCATTGTGGAGCTGGATCCGTGTAACAAAACTGCTATCGTTATTGAATCTAATACAGATTATGTTCTGGATTCTTTAAATTTGTTGTTTTACAGTATATCTCAAAAGCTTTAATTTTTTAAATATCCTCAAATAAATTTAAATTTTCATGAATTTTTTCGAACGCGATTTAAAGTATTGTTTCTAAGAAAGCTTTTACATATATAAAAAAATATGAGAGCAAACTAAAAATTGTATATAACATTAAAAAAAGTTTTTGAACAGGGTAAATTGATGTAAAGTTGTTGGGCTTGATGCTTATCATTAAGTTTTTAATCATTTAAAGAATCTCTAATTTATAATATATTAATTTGCACCAAAATATAATTGTAAAACGGTTTACATGTTTATAAACCGATTTTTGTAAGATTATCCTGAAATATACCGTAATTAGATAGAATCATAGAATCACGTTATAATAATAAATAAAAAAAACTTTTCTTTCGATTTTTTTAACTCTAAATTTAGAAACTAATCAAAAAACTTAGTAGCAGAGAAGAGTATGAAAAGCATTACAGGTAAATGGTTTTAAATTAGGGATACAAAAATAATTTAATCCTTTAATGACTTATTAAAGTTACACTAATGACGTCTGATGGAAACTGAATCCTACCATGCAACTTTCTGGCCAGTAAAATGCAGTCTGATTACAATATGAGGAATCTTAATTTTTATTATAAATTGACAAATAACTTATTATAACGACCAAGTGCATATATGAAGGAACATTTTACCATCTCATGGGTTTTTAATGTTTTGAATTATGTTAACTCTTTTTAAATTAAGTTTGTTTCAATTTTCCCAGTAGGTAGTTTTGCACTTAGAATCAGAATTAGTTAATCATGTCAGTGCTCTTGATTATTCCAAAAACACCTTACAACACACAAAATTATTTATTTTACAGTTCTGTTTACAAAAATATAAAATACTAGCTTCATCAATAAATTTCGAAACACTCAGATATAAAATGGCGTAAATAAAAATATATTAATGCTCAAAAATAAACTCAAAGTAATTTTATTTCTTCTCCACAAAAAAGAACGAATAAGCACAAAAAAGCAAAACAAACCGTTACTATAGCAACTTAATTTTGTGAACTAGATTAAAGTTAAAAATTAAGCAGACGATAATTCTCAACAGTAAGATTTCGAATAATCTTTATAAGAGATACATTCTTACTCACTCTATTCTTCGAAACAGAGAGTATTACGTTTTATGAAATACAAAATGAAGAAATACGGTTTGTTCGAAATGCAATATCACCATTAATACTCAGTAACTACATTCTTAGATTGGTGGAGCTTGGCCGTTTGCTATACATGCATTGCATTGAATTTATAGTTTTTGTTCCCTGCGAGCCACCAAGCAGCGCTGGAGGCATTACCATCAAGTTTTGTATACGTATTGGAAATTTTTAAAGAGACGTCTTTTAAATGATGGCTATTTATAGGAATACCAAGTATATTAATAACAAAAGCTTTTTTTTTGAAAGCCATTGACGACCCACCACCGGAAAAATATGATTTGTGCGATCGACAGAACCAGTGTTTTTTGGAAACTTAACCTTGACAAACTAGTCTTAAAGTGTAAAATAAAGGGCTGCTTGGTTTGGCAAGAAATTTCAATTGTAAAATTTTGTTGAAACTCAGTTTCTAGTAACCACGATATTCTTTTCTGGCTGTCTCTTGCTTTTAATGAAGCCAGCTTCGGGTTACCACAATTCCTGTTTACCATTGTGTGATTTGCTCTTTATTTTCATTTGTATATACATAGGCATGTTTTCACATTGCTAAATATCAGAAGGGTCCCCGATTCTTAACTTAAACCAACGAATCTTGCCATTCCACGTTGTTTTCGCTTTCGAAAACTTGTCACCAAAAGATAGCTCCAAGACAATTGATAAATCAAAGAAGCAGGCTTTTGCAAGAATTTTTAGGACATTATAAAAAAAACGTGGCTCTTTCGATTTTCGGAAATTTCTCTTTAAACTATGCATCGCGGCAACAGGAGCCTATTTTGAAATCTTACAATACGTTGTGATGATTCGATTAATAAATTATTATTTTTTTAAAAGTTACTGACAACCTCTACAAGCAGATCCTGTGTATTGACATTCGAATTAAACTAAACTTAATCAGAGGAATCTGTAAGATGATATGTTAATCGAAATGGCTCTAAATTCGATAATGTGATTAAAAACATTATGAAGCGGCAGGTTTTGCGGAAAGATTAGTTCAAAAAGTTATTAGAGGAAGTTTGGTTGGAAATTTATGAACAAGAAATTCAAACTGTTTAAAAGTGTAAGACTAGTAGAAGCCTTGATACTGACTTATTATAGGTAGCTCTTCTCAATTTTCTTTTTCAATTTTTTTAAAAAATATTTAAACAAAAATTATATTTTTTATTTAATTGACTTATTATTTATAAACATTGGTTGAGTTATAAAATTAAAGTATATTATAACTCAAACTCATTAAATGTAGAATCTAAGGAACAGCATAATATGTTTCTTAACATGTAAACATTTTTTTAGAAATTTAAACAGTGATTAATATACTGGAATTGAATAACCAAAACAAGGAAATAGCAAAATAAAATGAGCATTTAATAAAAGGCATGATTTTTTTCCTCAATGCATTTCCAGAACTAACTCCCAGTATATTTGTATGTGTAGTATTAAATTTCCTTTTTTTTTTTAGTAAGAGTAAAACAAAATTGCGTAATCTTACATTAAATGAATACTAAACAAAGAATATCAACTTAATTTTAATGGAAATAAATTGACTTAAATTCTACTAGAAAAGTAAGGTATCTATATTATACTGGAAGTTACTAGTACTTATATATGGCTTAAAACCTTAAGAAATCTGGTCAAACATTCGTGTTCAGATATTGAATTTACTACAATAGTTTATGTCTTCAAATTAGTTTTATTTTATTCACTAGCAATTTACCTACAGGAAATAAAGTTTGTCAAAAAGAAAAAACAAGGAAGCTTTAATATTGGAAAATTTTCGCCATTTTGTAAGTAATCACTACGAACATAGGCGTAACATGAAGGGGCACACTTTATTTTTAGAAAACTATTTGTATTTTTAAGTGTTATGCATAGATGCATATTTATTTTTTATATGTAGGCGCATTTATACGTAAATCTATGCAAAAAACTTCTAGTATAATACTGTTATACTATTTTAAGTACAATACTGTTTTGTAATAGTATAATATGTAAAATACTGTTTTTTAAAAATAAAAACTGTGCTTATGCTACGCCTAGGACTACAAATGAAGCTTTACGGATTTATGTCCTGTAAGACATATGAATAATATTCATAATGAGATTCGTTATAACATTAAAAATAGAATATATTAGTTATATTACGATGTACGTGCAACGGGTGTAGTTGTTGTTGTTGTAGTTCATTTACGTCGCACTAGAGCTGCACAATGGGCTGTTGGCGACTGTCTGGGAAACATCCCTAAGGATGATCCGAAGACATGCCATCACAATTTTGATCCTCTGCAGAGGGTGTGAATCATTAGGGATCTGCTAAATTTGCTTAACTAAAAGGCTCGGCAGTGTTCTAAAAAATAAGATATTAAGTTCTCAAAATTTATAAACATTGTTCTAGTACTCAATAGCTCAAAGATTTAAAAAATTGGAGAGTAAATTAAAAGTGTAAATTCGGTTTGGTACAAAAGATGAGGCTTCTGAAAATTCAACAAAATAAATTTAAAATTAGATATCATGAAATTAAATCATAATAAATTAAATTAATTTAATGATAATTAGACTAATACTTCAAAAAAAAAAATAAGAATGAAAATTTTATCTCAATGACAAAATGCTTTAGCGATGCGCAGAATTTAACAATTTACACCTTGCCAATGAATTTACTTAGACAGTGCAATTAATATTTATTGCAATTAATATTGCAATTAATATTTATTTACGATTGAATTTAAGCTGATAATTATTATAAATTTTTTCAAGTAATTGAACGATTGTTATTAAAATACAACAAGAAATTCGAAGTCCTGTATTTAAAGACAAAAATGCTAGCTTATAATGATTAAACTATAAAGCTTACCAATTACTTCATCGCCGTTGATGCATTGTACGCTCATCACTTGTAATAAGGAACCGATGACAAGGAAATAAAACAACATTTTCTTATTCTAAAAGAAAGTATTATAGTTAAACTTTGTAAAATTATTAAAATAAGTGATTGAAGATGATTGAGGCAAAAATGACAATATTTTCTTACTCAGTAAAAAAAAAAAGAAGAAGAGTATTATCGTTAAAACTTGTAAAATTATCAAAGAAATGATCATAAATGGTCGAGACAAACAGAATAACATCTTACTCTATAAAAAGTAGTATTATTGTTAAATTATTAAACTATAATACTATATTACAATTAAAATATACACTATATTATTAAAAGTAGTATTATTGTTAAACTGTGCCAAATTACTAAATGATAGTTCACAGTTAAGATAAGGAGAAACAGAACTACATTTTTTAGTCAGTAAAAAGTATTATCGTTGAAACATCGCGAAATTACTAAAGAAATGATCGTTGATGGTCCAGACAAGGACACACAGAATATCGTCAACAATATCGGTCAAGACAAGAACGTTATGATCGCAAATGGTCGAGACAGACAAACAGAATAACAAGTAGTATTATCGTTAAATTATTAAACTATGTCACAATTAAACTATACACTATATTACTGAAAGTAGTATTATTGTTAAACGATGCCAAATTACTAAATGATCGTTGACGGTTAAGATAAGGAGAAACAGAATCACGTTTTTTCGTCAATAAAAAGTATGTTGAACATCTTGAAATTACTAAAATGATCGCAGAAGGCCAAGACAAGGAGACATAGAATATCGTTAACAATATCGCTCAAGACAGGAACCTCACAGAATATCTTCGATAATATCAAGCTAAATCGGAATAGTGGAGTTTGTTAAAACGTGTTTTTCAGAAATTGGACTTAATCGAGATTTCTCCAACTCATGTAAAAAACTACGAATATATAGTAAATTTTGAGTGAATATTATAAATTCAGTTGTTTGATTTCTTAGAGTTTGTTCTGTAATGATTTACTTTAAGATATATTTTCAGAATCTTTATAAAAATGTCTGGCATAAATGTTGTTATAAGAAAAAACCACACATTGTAAGAATCTAGACTGTAAAATTCTATATAAAAAATATCTGCATTAAATTTACTCAACTTTTGTGTCAAAAACTCACCTTATCGAATAACAAGAACTTTAATTAATTATTTTTATAAAATTAGAGCACTGAAGTATTCTATTCTGTGCTTTCATTGTTTTTCAATAGCAATAAAATGTAGTTTGATTTTTCAATCTAATTAAGACTCCTCTAAAAATATTTTCGAATTGCAATGTACTAGTGCATTAAAGAATGGAAACATGTGAATTACTTCTATTTAAACTGAAGAAAAACTCAAATCATAATAAAATAGCTTTGTAAAACATATTAAAACGTAATTTGAAAGCAGATTTCCATTAACTTTCGTAATGTTTCATGATAATACAAATCTAATGCGTTTTTTATTACTTTAAATAGTGCATAAATTAAAAAAAAAAACAGTAACAAACCTGTAATCCAGTCAGAACAAATCAGAGAACAGAAACTGTCAAACTCCCACGCCGCAGGAGTTTTCTATCTTAAAGTCAGTAAAAATATTTAAGAAGCACTACTATTAACCGGGTTTAGTTGAAGTTAAGACCAGTTAAAGGCTGAATTACATTAAAAGTGGTCTGAAGTCGGATACAAATGCATTATCCATTACGCGCGATGTCTGGCCTGCACTGAAAGTGATTACATAAGTAATGAAATACATTAAAGAAGCTTCCAATAAACAATATCTTCCATTCACTAGTTGCTTTCATTGCATAAAGTCATGCCATCTTTGCCAAGTGGTCTCCCCTTCCTACCAAATGCTTAGCATAGTGAAGGTAGCAGGTTCATATCGATCGTAACCCTGGATGCATCTTTATGCTAGCCTTATAAAATTTGTGTTATCTCTTCTTTAACTTGAAAGGGATGGGTGACCACATCGATCAGACTACAAAGGACGATGATGTGTGGCATTGTTCCTTGATAAACTGTTCTACTGTAAAGTGCTTAACTTCGCGCGTAGGTCGTTGGATTACCAAAGCGGGGGTATTCCAACCATCCCTTCTACAGAGGATCAAAATGTTGATGGCATGCTTTCGGATCATCTTCTGGAATGTTTCCCAAACCGTCACCAATAGCTCATTGTGCTGCTTTAGCGTAACGTAAATAAACAACTACTACTACGATTCAACTTTGAAGGGCTTAAACCGTATTTGTAATGACCTCACAAGTCTGAATATGTATGTATGTGTAGTTTATTTACATCGCACAGGAGCAGTAGGATATTGGCGGCGGTCTGTGAAACTGTGACGGTTTTTTGATCCTCTGCTGAGGGGATGGCTCTCTTTGTTTTTAATCCAACGACCTGCGCTGCAATTGAAGACTTTACGGTAGAACAGTTTAACGATGATTGATACCGCACAGCCCCGCTCCAATCAAAATAGTTACCCACGAGCACAATGGTCACTGCCAATGATGCTTGACTTTGGGGATCTGAAAATCGTGGACGATCAATTCGCTACGCTGGATGATCAGTCCACTGCATTTATTTATTTATTTTATTGAAATTACATATATTTGCTGACTTGTGTGCTCAATATAGGCTTATAAGTCATTGTCAAGTAGAAAATACAGATAGAACAATTCAGAGAAAGACATCACAAAGAATACATCCAGGCTTACGGCGGGATTCGAACCCGCTACCTCCACGCTTAACACGGCGTTTGGACCGGCGATACCGCTTGGCCAGGGAGGCCCCAGTCCACTGCAGTATGCATAACTATGTGTAACAATAAATAAAGCGTTAGGTCCTCGTTAGCCGAAAGATATTGTCATTCCGTCAAGCATTTGGTAGTGTAGAAATAGTCGGTTAGAATCCTACTGTAACCCTGCACGTGTCTTTGTGCCGCCCTGCTCCAATTTGTGCTGTTCCCCAACTTGATGAAGAAACTTGAACACAAGTCTGTACATGAATTTGCAAAAATAAATTATTAAGTAAAAAAAGGGCACTGTCTGACTACAGTGGATTTGGTTACCATCGTATGTATTTCTTACTTCTCTCTGATTTCACAGTGTGTTGGGAAAAGTCTTCAGCTTCCACAGCCTGCGTCGAGGTGCCTTTCTGAAAAGCCGGTGAATATTACCACCGAACAGAACATGAGCCCGGGGTCTTCGCACCATTACTTAGGGTGAATCCGAAATCGCCAAAAGCTTATCATTGTAGCTCTAATGCAACAATATCCTAAGTTGTCCAGCGTTCCGGGAAAAACTAAAAAATTTAGTGAAATAAATGAAATGAGTCTAATAAATTAAATGGCTAAACCTTTATTTCAATGCGTATGCAAGTGAATAACTAATTATCTTTCGATGTCGCGACAACTGAACATCAAAATCTATTTTTAACCTTTCTTTCTTCAACCACATTAAACACCAACACACATGTTATTAGGTTTACACGTGTGTTGATGTTTAGAGAAATTTTCGGCCCTAAATCATCAGCCAAATTATTTAATTATTAACATGAGATATAGTAAAGCTTGTTGAGTTGGCTTTTCTTATGGCACTGTCTTCTTTCAATAACGCGCCTATATTGTATCTCACCTGTACTACGAAGCGTGGTGCTGGGCCCATACCCAAGAGGTCACGAGTTCGATCCCTGCTAGGCGAAAGCTCCATTGCAGTAAATAGTGACTGGTGCAGGTAAAATCAGTCTGGTCACAAAGTCCACCATGCTACAATAACAAATCATACCTGTACTGAATTAGAAATTGATGGTTTTCTGGTTTCGGTCGAATTTATGATCTGTGGGGGAATGAATATATGTATGAATAGGTCCAACTCAATAAACGGACTGTGACTTGTGTGTGTGTGCCGTTGAAGTCTTGTTCTTGGCCACAGACGACACCACTGAAAAATAAGACACACACTATCTGCCTTAAACATGCTTGGTTTCACCAAGCAAGCCTGCTGGTATTGGCAAGTGGCATTAGAAACAACAACACACTACAAAGCGTTGATTAAACACTCATTTTTGATTTGGCTTTGGCGTTTGGTTAGGCAAATCTTGGAGAAGTTATCTCCCATGGCTTGTCCGTATTTTATATTATAGAAAATGTATGTTTTTACTTGAAATGTCATTTGGATAACAATGCTCTTTTTTTGTTTTGAACCCAGAGGCCAGCAACGATATAAAAGTCTTAAAGTGATTATGATCCCGTTTTCAACACCTGCTTCAATCCATAAATTTTTTTATTTTTCCCATAAACAACAAAATTCCATCTACTTTAATTGCTTTAATCTACACCAAATGTCCAACATTTTTCATTACAGGTGTAATTCATTTGCTTTAATAAAAATGAAATTACTTTGCTATAAATTTTATGACATGTTAATTTTTTCTATCACAATATTACGTATTTAACGGTTTTAATCTTCATTATCCTTCTTAATAAAAAAAAATCACGAATCCTTGGATGAATGGAACAAAATGAATTCACTGCAAAGATATCACTTTTAATTTTCTGACAGACCTATTTTCAAACTATACACCATATAAAAATAGAAAAATCAAATTTTTTGACACGCTCGTTGTGTCTTAGCGACGTAAGAAATGCCCATTTTTTTTCCTCTTTCAGAATTGTATAGAAAACACTGAAATTTTCAAAATTTTATTATTCTGAAACTAATTTGAAATTAAAAACAAGTCAGCCTATTTATTTCAGCTATAAGAGTACAAAACTGCAAAAAATTAACTTTTCTTGGCGACAGTACTACAAATCTGATTTTCGTAAATCTCCCGAGTAGTCAGACAAAATTTGCCTATTAATGAAAATCTTTAGGAGGTCACAGCGATCTTAAGTGACTTCCATGGGAAATCCCCCTCTCACATTCTCTTTAACATATTCATGCATTATTTTGAATAAAAAGTTTTTAAATTGCTCAAATCAGGTCTCGAAAAACCAAACCAACTTCGGCGGTCAAAAATTCCACGCGGACAGCAAATTTCTAGAATCCAACGTCTGCGCACATCACTTCCAAAATGACCCTCTAATCTCGAAATACAGCAACATACTGCGGATGGTGGAATTGATGTTTCCTCTTTCTAGGAGTACTGCAGCGGTTGAAAGGGGCTTTCAGCAATGAACTTACAAAAAAAAGAAAGAAAAAAAAAACAATACGTACTGGTCTTAAACAAGAAGCGTTAACCGCAATTATGAACACCTACCTAAATGGAAAACCGCTTTCAGATTTCTGTGCCTGAAACCTCTGTAAATCATTGGCTTGATTGTGGAACTGGAAAACGTCATATTTGATTCATTTAAAAAACGCAGTACCATCGGATAAATTGACAGATAATTTGACCTTTGTTAATTAAATTATTTCATAAAAGAAATGCTAGGTTTTACTATTAGTAACCTAGTACTTCTTTTATTACTGTATAATGTAATCCTTGTATTTGTAATCTTAGTAACTACTAATTTATTGTGCAACTTATATAAATGTTTGTAATAAACAAGAGAAAATTATATTTTTATTTATTTAGAAGCGACGGGTTAGTTTCAAAGGAGGAAGGATACATTGTTGGACAAGCCGTCCTCGGGGACGGGTGAAATTTCTGAGTTTTTTCGAGCACTGGTTCAAATTCTCATGATGGAAAAGATGTGTGAACAACACTTGTCTTAGTAGACTGTGATACAGGTTTTCAAGAGTTACTTTCTATTAACTCGGTTAATTCAAACATTCAATTTATTTTAGAGCCTGAAATTAACTTTTTCAAATGTTCATATAACTAAATACACAGTTTCCTTCCTCTGCTTATTGTAAACATTCTGTTCTTTTGCCCCTTTATGTTAATTCTAATAATCCTAATTGTTAGAAAATTTCTGCAATTCACGCTCTTGTCATCGACGCACTAATTTCTTTTAACTTCGTACTTTCTCTGCTCTTAAACTGCTAACCGTGGATTTAACCCTTTACATCTCAACATCTCTGATTTTAATAAAAATTACTGATACATTAGAATACATCATTCTAAGTATGTAAAAAATAGTAAAAAAATTTTACAACATAAAATATAAAAAATATTGGAAAAAAATTTATTGTTCCATTTCTGCAACATGATGCAAAATGACAAAAAAGTGCTTGTTGCATTTCTGCAACATTGTGAAAAATGGCACTAAGATTGAAAGATGAATTTTTAAAACAGTTGTTACTTTTGTTGCAACAAAGTCCTACACCACATTTCTCACAAATAGTTTGTGTAAATCCTTTGCACTTTGGGTATTTGCATCTGATTCTTTTGTTAGCCTAATTAGACCAGTGTCCAATTTCATCTTGGCCTTGGCGCACTGGTTTTGGCCGACAATCGCCGAAATCGTCCTTCAAAATTTGTTGGGGCAAAGACATAGGCTTTTTGTGTATGTTGCAGATATGCAACACGGTGATATAAAGGGTTAAACCTATGGTTGATTCAGCTCTTGATAAACTCACAAGACCCAAGCACCCTATTCTTCTAATCCTTACGCATTACTTATCACTTCATCGTTTTTTCTCCCATTTGTTATGAAATTGCTAATATAAATTTGAAAATCATTTTCAGGTCTGATAACAGAATTAAGTTGAAGTCTTAAAGATCCTATAAGTTTTGATAATCGCTGGGGCACGTACCATATTCCTTGTCAAAGAAACCTTATTTACCTCTTTAAAGTTTAGATTTCAGGAACTTTACACATTGCAGTTACATATAAAGAATACAAGAAGCCATTAATCGCTGCGTGTAAGTTTTTTAAGCAAATAATGTCTTACTGTTTCAGTTTCATGGGCTTATTTAATATCGGGACCATATTTTTCAGTCTGAACCAACGCCCGTAATTTGAAGGTTAAAAATCAGAATATGTACGTAAGCAAGTACATTTATTCAACAAAAAAGTACGTTAGTGTTTGATTTCCTAACTTAAAACATCTGCATAAATTGATAAACAAGTTTAAGGTAAGAGCCTTGAATCATTGATTGCGATAATTCGATCAATAAAATTAAAAAAAAAGTTCTTTAATTTTGCGCACTGTATGTTTAAAAGTTCGCAGAAACTGGAATTAAATTAAAATATCATGCAAACTATTATCTTTAAATGGAATGAAACTTAATAACATTGGTGATATAAAACTTTATTGCAACTTTATAACATCGGACCTATCAAATACATCAAAATTGAAAAAATCGTAACAAAGAAAACAGCTTATAAAGGAAATATTAATATCATACGCTTATTAATGGCTCCTTTGTCTCAGATTTGCGTGTAATAACAAACACTCTTAATTTAAAATCTTTTCGTGCTTTATATCTCTTATAAAGTACAAAAGGAGCACAAATAAGAGCTACTATGAAACCAATAACACCCCAAATTCCTCGAGCAGTATATATAGACCTGTAGGGTCTATTTAGGTCTGATTCATATTGAATATTCTGAACACTAATTGTTCCTAATTCAGGTTCATACGTATTAGATTCGATATCGTTCAGAAGTTTCTGGAAATCAAGCGTCACAGTTTTTACAGGGGAGATATTATTAGATTCGATTTCATTTAGAAAATTCTGAATATCAATTGTGCCATTTTCTGATGGTATACTCGTGTACGATTTGACTTCAAGAAAGAAATTTTTAAGATCAGAAACTTCCTTTGGTATGCTAGATCTCTTTAATGAATCGGATTCCATTTGTTCTTTTTCATTTAAAGCTCTTAAAAAATCAGAATAACCATCCGGAATTGCATGTTCGACTTCACTCTTTGACCAAATACCACCATCAGCAATATCTTTCCTTTCTGCTTCACCTGAAAAAAACGTAATTGTTTTATTTTTTACTATAGTTTGTTTTATACATGGTGTGAGAAAAGTTTGAAAACTGCCAAATATTTTAAGAAAAAAAGATACATTTCGATTCAAAAAGTGAATATAGACGCAATCAATATTTTTATTAGCTATTTATTTATCTATATGATGGTACCAAATTCGATCTTCCACCTTAAAGCTTAGGAGTCGTAATCTTGACTTAGAAATCGTAAATATGAACCCCTATCCATTATTGCATAGTCAGATTCTCCAGAAAAAAGTAATGCTATTGTACCTACATTTTATTTCATAGATGGCACTGCAAGCGGGAAAAATTAAAGTACTTCCTTTTTAAAATTGCGAATATCAGGACCCATCAGATTAAGAACATAAAAATAAAGATATTTCGAAATTTTTGTATGAACTTTAAATTTTTAAGAAATATTAAAGCATTTTTAATATTTCTATTTTTATTAAATTTTGTTATTACATTATTATTTTAATTTTTTTACTGTATATTTTTGTTTCAATTTTTTTACTATACATTTTTGTTCTAACTTTTTTTTTTTAGTATATATTTATATTTTACACATTGTTTAACACAATTTTCATTTTACATATTTTCACATACTTCTTATTTTACATATATTCCACATTTATTTTGCATATTTTTATTCCATATTTTTTTATTTTAAAGAGTTTTATTTCATATATTTTAAAAATTCTGATTAGTCGAGATACCGCTCATTTTCATTTTGAAGGATTCAGCCCTTTGGTGAAAGAAATGCATAAACCTTTAAATCGAATCAGGTTACTTTTTTCTGTATAGTCCAAATCTGCAATAAAATATAGGGGTTCATATTTAAAATTACAAAATTGACCTCGTCCCACTTCAAGGGGAAAGGAATAGGAGGCTAAATTTGGTATCATTGGATTGTTATTAAAAAATTAAAAGCGTCTATTTTCATTTTGTCTTCCCCACGTATTTTTTAAGGGGTTAACGTTTCTTGTTAGTTTCAAACTATCATTACTCCCTGTATAGACATAAAAATGTTTAAAATAAAGTATGCATGTCATGTAGCTGCAATAAACATGTAATAGTTAGCAAGAGTGATTAAAAACAGAAATTAAAAATAGTGATTTTCAATGTTAAAACTTGCCAGGTGCTAAAGCAAATTTTTTAATCAAAAAGCAAATTTTATTGAAGCTATTTTTACAAACACATTTCTAATTACAAAATTTAATGGGCAAAACCTTTTTGAAGTTAAATAAAACGAGATAGATATCTTCAGATAGAATACATTGTTGCAAAAAAATGAACTTATAAATTTATTTGCAAAACTGAACGATTGCGCGGTACAGAAGAGAAAATTGAATTTAGCATTTGAATAATTTAAAAGCCAATCTATATATAATAATAACATTTTCATATCAGAATGTTTTTTAAACGTTTCGTTAAATGTACGTGATATTCCAAATCTTTATTAACGAATAATTTTTGCGTCATAAGAGTAAGAAGTGTGGAAATTTTATGAAAGAGCTGTGACTGCAACAATAATTTTTTTTATCGCAGAAGTAATTTTTAAGCTTACAATGTGTGGTAAATTGCGCCACACATTTAAAAATAAATCTAACAGAAAAAATGTGATTTAAATTTACAGTAAAATGAATCTGTGCATTATGCTTTCAAAATTAGTGATTTTAACTTTATAGAAATTCTGAAAAAATTGTGAATAAAGCATGAATTATAAAATAAGTTTTAATTTTCATACTTTCAATTATTGTGTCTAAGTCCCCTGTCGGACCAAGTCTGACGCCACCCATAGGGCGACTTAAGATAATGTAGAAAGGACGGTTTTGTGGAAAAATAAGTTCAAAAGTTCTAACGATATGGAGATGTGACACAATGCGGTTGAATTCATATTTGAATTCAACTGGAGCTAAGCCAGAAATGATAGAGTGGTTGCTAAAATATGTAATTTCAATCGCTTGCTCTAATTTTTCACAAACTATCAAAAAATACAAAATTTTTAGAGATTTTTGGGATTAACTTCAAAAGGGACATCAGAATTCAGATTACCCATGATCGGAAACGTCTTCTTTCTCCACCGGAAGTTATTCACAAGATAAATTGAGAGTGGTGGACTGATTTCCTGGATTCCATGCTTCTTCTGATTTCAGAAGTATGGATATCCTTTTTCTTTTGATGGACTGAAAAGTGCAGTGTACGCAGTAACTATGGATTCCGAAATGGATCTCGTTGAAAAAATAGTCTGCTAAAAATAGTAATCCAGGTATATTGGAGCGAGTCCGCCAGTTCATGGCTAGACTGTATAATACCATCGCTTGCAATGGTTAAAACTTTGAACATATTTTGTGATATATTTACATATCTACCACAGCGCATCTCTTTGACCAAGCTCTCGGTCTTTTGTATGTTTCTTGTAGTAGCTTTCGTAAAACTATGATGTTTTCGGCAATAGGTTGTTCTACAATTCTGAATCCTTGTGTTGTACTTTACCTCCCTAAAGTTTGTCTTAATAATCCTAGGACACCCTGTATATGACCAGTAAGAGCTCTTATACTGGTGTTCACAAATTCTTACTGGTAATTTTAAGATTGCTACGGTGATAATTTTGATTTAAACTTTTGTTCGTGTTTTCTGTTTTTATTCATTCCTATTTTTAATAGGATGCTCTTCGGAATTTTTGTTTTTTTTTATAACTTAGATTTACTTCATAGCTTAGATTTACTTCATAGCTTAGATTTACTTCATAGCTTAGATTTACTTCATAGCTTAGATTTACTTCATAGCTTAGATTTACTTCATAGCTTAGATTTACTTCATAGCTTAGATTTACTTCATAGCTTAGATTTACTTCATAGCTTAGATTTACTTCATAGCTTAGATTTACTTCATAGCTTAGATTTACTTCATAGCTTAGATTTACTTCATAGCTTAGATTTACTTCATAGCTTAGATTTACTTCATAGCTTAGATTTACTTCATAACTTAGATTTACTTCATAACTTAGATTTACTTCATAACTTAGATTTACTTCATAACTTAGATTTACTTCATAACTTAGATTTACTTCATAACTTAGATTTACTTCATAACTTAGATTTACTTCATAACTTAGATTTACTTCATAACTTAGATTTACTTCATAACTTAGATTTACTTCATAACTTAGCCAAACTCATTAAAAGTTGAACTGGTTACAACATATATTATTTGTTAACCTATTAGTAGTATATAAATGCGGGTCCTGGCTCACTTTCTCACACTTTCTCGCGCACGAAAACAGTTTTTAATAAAATCGTATAATTCAAAGAAAATTGATTAAAAAGGATTTAAAAACTTAATTTTTTATTAAATATATATAAAATGATAAAAACACCTGTTTCTTCTATTTTGGTCCTAGCACTTCCTCACGCACACCTTGGCGCACGCTCGCGCACGGTTGCAACAGTTTTTAATAAAATTGTATAATTCAAGGAAAATTAAAGTATTTTAATTAAATATCTATAAAATGATAAAAACATTTTATAGAAAAAGTTCATTTTCCTATTAGATTGTGCCTGGCCCACGCTTTGGCGCACGAGTCTACTTGTTGATTTAATTGTTTTGGCTGATTTAATTCTATCGAGTCTACTTGTTGATTTAATTGTTTTTGTAGTAAATCCCCTAAGTAACCTTCCATTAAAGTATATATGTATTTTCCATCAATTAATCCTTCATAATAAAATACATAACCACCTTCATTTATTTCTTGAATTGCTTTGTCCGAAAGTTCTCCATGTTTCTTTTTTAGAAAATATTCTTTCACATCATTTAGTGCCACATCTATTTTCACAACTACACTATCGCCATACTTTGTTTTTATTTTTCTCAATGATATCAGTTCATATAACCCGGGCTTTAAATCTTTCAATTTGAATATCGGGCTGTCGCTTCTGAGACTATTGAATTCTTTCATTTATTTAGAAACATTTTATTGAATATATTTTTACTGTGTATAAATGAATAAAATTGAACAAGAGAGAAATAAAAAATTAGAAGAGCAATTGGAAAATAAAATAAAATTAGTGAAATTGCAAGCTGAAATTAGAAGAAATAATGAAAGAAAACTAATGGAGGAATTAGGAGTACAAAAATCATTAGCTGAATTTCATGCGCCTGTCCTTAGTCAAATGGAAAAGTTGGAAACGTCTAGACAACAAAACTTGCTAGACATAAAAGATGCTGTTGATGACTGTTGATCTCTAACCATGAATGATTTTTCTTTTAAAACTTTACCTCAGATAGAGAATAAGTCAGAAGAAGATTATACTGAAGATGCAGGAAATATGTTTAATAAGGCTGAAGTTTTAAAAATAGATATGGACAGAGATGTGGATAAAACTGCTCTAGAAGAATTAGAATTTGAATTACCTTCAATAATGTGGAATAAAACTGATGAAGAAATTGAGGAAGTTATTGATAGGGCGAGAGAATACAGAGATCAATTTAAAAGAGAAAAAGGAAATGAAACCAAAAATAGAAATTTTGCAACTAAAGAAAAGAAAGTTGAATATCAAAAAAAGATTGACATTGCTGATAATAAGATGAGTATGATGAAAATATATATAGATACCTTATTAACTATTAAAAAAGGTAGATATTACACAGGAAAAGGTTTAGAAGATAAATTGAAAATTTTAGCTGATTTGACAGATAAAATTTGTAAAGGTTCTAAAAGTAAAAAATTGAACAATAAAACTGTAGATTTGGAACTGTAGGTAAAGGAATACTATGGAAAATTTCTTAGTATATAAATGAGTAATTATATTGTAAGAAAAGTATACTTGAGCGACAGTCAGATTTCTAAATTGAAATCAGCTTATAAAAATGGTGAAGAACTTAGTTTGCAAATAGATAAAAGTAAAACACCCAATTTTGATTTACATTTAACAGCTACACAAATTAACCAAATTGTTAAAGGCAAAAGAATTAAAATATCAAAGACTCGACTGAAAAAGAATGGAGGGTTTTTACCATTTTCAGTGCCTTTACTTTCTACTTTAGCATCAGGAGCCGCTAGCGGAGCAGCTGGTTGGGGATTCAAAAAAGTGTTGGATAAAATTTCAGGATCAGGTACGACTAAAAAAAAGAAAACCTTGTGGAAAGGGGGTATATCTTCCCTCGGAATATCCAACGAAGTAATACAAGAAAATATGAAAAACGAAAAAGGATTTAGAGGTATATTTACTATTGATATGTTACCTAAAAAGATAAGAAAATTTGAAAACGGAATAATAAATTTAGATATATCTACAGGGAGTGGAACTCATTGGGTTTGTTATTATAACGACCCAAAGTATGATTTTATAGAATATTTTGATCCTTTTGGAGAATATGTATATAACACTATAAAAATAAAAAAGGATTTTCTTCCTAAAAATATACAAAATTATTTAAATACTTCTGGAAAAGAAATTCGATATAACGATAGTTTTTTACAACAACCAATTTCTGTAAAATGTGGTTTCTATTGTATGAAATATATAACTGAACGAAATAAGGGTAAATCACCTATTGATGTTTTATATTTATTTACTCAAGAACCTAGTAATTTAAATGAAAAAAATTGTTCTTTATAAATGAAGTATATTATATTAGATTCGAAAAACGCAGATAAATCTGAAGATTTCACCATTGAGTATTCGAGACCTTTTCATTTTACAGAGATAGCTCTTCAGTCTTTTTCAATGTATATTTCATGGAATAATATTACGGAGAAAAACAATAAATTTTCATATTTTGATGGTGTGAAATGGATAGATTTCATTATTCCAAATGGTCATTATAGTATAAGAGGTTTGAATCGTTATATGGTAAAATATTTTGGAAATGATCCACCTATACTATTTGGAATAATCGAGGAAAGACAAAGGTTTGGTATTAAACTCGAGAAGAATTATAAAATTGATTTATCTAAAAGTGAATTGTACAAAATGTTAGGCTTTGAACCTAAAATATATGAAGAGGAAAAGCAAGAAGGTAAATTTATTGCTGATATAGCTAATGGTAATGATAATATTTATATTCACTGTGATATAGTGGATGGTGCTTATATAAATCAGTTTCAATCTCAAGTCATTTATTCTTTCACATCTTCAAATCCACCTGGAAGTTTATATTTTAAAGATTTTGATAAACTAATATTTTTTCCGGTTAAATCTGATTCTATTAATCGAATTAGAATGAGAATTACAAATCATAGAGGGGAATTAATTGATTTAAATAAACAAGAAGTACAGTACAAATTTATTGCTAAATAAATGAATAAACATAGATTGTACAGAAAGAGTAAAAAAATACAAGGAAGAGGCTTCTTTTCAGGCTTTATAAGTCCAGCTGTAGAAGAAAAATCTAAAGAATTTGTGAGAGAAAAATTGAATGAAATATTTTCAAAAAAGAAAAAGCATGGTGCGGGATTGAAATTCTTTATTCCTAAATAAATGGATAAAATTTACGATTTGAAAGACACTAGTTATTATAATAACGACGTTGAAAGTTTTGAATATAGGGAAATAAAAAGTGAAAATAGAGATAGAAATAATCTTCATGAAAATGCTACATATAATTTCTTTATCAATGATACAAATATTTTATATTCTGCAGGATATCTGCAACAAGAATTAAAAATTGTAAAAGGAGATGGAGGTACAATAAGTAATGAAAATGTTACCCTAGTGAATGGAGGAGGTCTCGTAAAGTCAAGCAGGTTGACTATAGAAAAAACTGAAGTTGAATCCACTATAAATTATAAAGCCATTATGAATCAAGTATTAGGGATGATACACTTCACCCCTGATTATTCAACATCGGAAGCTACTAGCATGTTCTTTTATGTAGATACAGCTGATTCTGCAGATAGAAAGGATTTCAAATATAATGAAACTCTGGTAGAAACTACCAAAATAACTGATTTTTTTAAAAACCTTAAACTAAATGAAAGTTTTAATGAAGGATTTTCAAAAAGATGCAAATTTACTAAAAATAGTCAAACAGTAAAAATATGGATTCCTTTAAAGTATATATTTGATTTCTTTAACGAATATAAAAAAGTAATGACAGGTTTCCAAGTTAAAATAGAAATTCAAAGAAATGATAGTAAAAATATGCTGTATACAGATATTCAAAATCCAGATTTTGAGGTTCTTGTTGAAGATTTATCACTTTGGTTACTTTATGTTAGATTTAAAAATTCAGCATCTGTAAAATTCAATGAATTAAAATTATCAAATACTCCTATAGAAATAAATTGGGATCATTATAACATTATCAAATCGAATGTATTTTATAAAAATGCCAGTGGATCCTATTCTATTCCTGCTACATCTGATGAAGTTTTGAGTTTATATGTCATTCCACAATATGAAGAAAGAAATGAAAATATGAATCAAAATAACATGATGTTTGATCACTTGGATATGATAGAATGCTGGTTAATGATTAATAACATTAAAGTTCCCACTGTAAGTTATATGATGGACTTTAATAATAGTGATTATAATCGATTATATTATGCTCTTTTAGAATCAGGAATGAATAATATAAATTCTGAAACAGGTTGTATGATAAACTATTCAAATTTCAGTAAGTATCCTATAATTTGTTTCAACTTGGCAAACCATGAAAATTATACGAACTTAAGTAATTTAATGATTGAATTCAATTGGAGGTTGAGAAATAATACTACTAAAAATTAGGTTTTTTACTTTATTTTGAAAGAAAGAAACAAATGCTCCTTGAATATGTCAACTCAAGATATAAAAATGATTAAAACTCTGAAAACATAAAGGATTTATTTTATTATTTATATTATTTTAATAAATGGCTGCTTATTATCCTCTAGACGATGAAATAAAAGAAGGTCCTCTAGGTCCTCCTGGTATAGGGTTTAAAATAACAAATGATGGTAATTATGATATGGAAAGAAAACTTTTAAAAAATGTATTCGATCCTCGAGAAGATAGTGATTCTGCAACTAAAAGTTACGTAGATAGTAGCTACAATGAAATAAAAGAAAAAATTCATACTTTAACAGATAATAGTCTGATTCACGGGGAAGATTTTTTCAATGCGAAACAAAAATATATAAAAACTTTAGGAGATCCTAGAGAAGAATCTGATGCTGCAACTAAAAAATATGTCGATGATTTAAAAAATAAGTGTTTAATTCGTAATAACGGTCATTATAATGCTAAACATAAATGTATTAGAAATATAGCTACTCCTCTAGAGGTCAATGATGCCTCAACTAAAAAATATGTTGATGAATTAAAAGACAAAAGTTTAATACATGATGAAAATAATTTTGATGCTAAAAATAAAATCATATCAAATGTAAAAGAACCTGAAAAAGAAGGCGATGCTGTTACCAAAAAACATCTTGATTATTATTGTATACTGTGGGATAAAATTAATAGAAGTTATTATGCTCACAATCAAAGAATATCGAGTGTAAAATGGCCCACAAATGATACCGACGTTGCTAATAAATATTACGTTGATAATAAAACTTTTTGCGCTACCACAGATAGACTTGTTCAGTTTACAGGTGTGGGTTACAAGACTTTTGAATTCAACGAAACTACTTCAAAACTTTTAGATTCAAACTTAAAATTATCGCAAAACATGTATATGAAAATTACAATTTTTTTAGCCTGGGGAAAAGCCTAAAATACGTTTAGAAAAAGTGAAAGAAGTACTTCTTGATAAAGAGATAAATGTTAATGAAGATGTAATAACTATGTTTGCGTATGGAAAGTTACATGAAGTTTTAACATTATCAGTGCTAACAGGAGGAGGCTGTAAATTAAAGCCTTATTTACATATTGAGAAATTAGAATTTAAGAAAGTGTAAAAATTATTTGTTAATAAATGGCAAATGAAATAAATTGGAATGACTTTTCCAGAAAGAAACTTTCAGAAGATGTAATTATAAGTTTAGCAGATTATTTAAAATGGGAATATGTGTTTCAATTTTCTGAATTGTCTGAAAGGCTAATAGAACAGCATGCACAACCAGATGATTGGTATATTATTTCTCAATATCAAAAACTCAATGAACTTTTTATTGAAAAACATGCCTCTGATGTAGATTGGGAAAAAATATGTAGATATCAAATCTATCCGTTTTATTGAGAGACATTTAGATAAAGTGACTTGGTATGAAATATCAAGATTCCAAAGATTGGATTTAAGATTTATAGAAAATTATTATGACAGTTTAAATATGAATGTTGCATCTAGATATCAAAAATTATCAATGGACCTTATAAGAAAATTTCAAGATTATGTAAATTGGGATTATATTATACAATATCAAGATATTGATATAGATTTTGTAATAGAATTTGTTTCTAAAATAGATTTCTGTCTTTTAATAAAAAATAAAAGCAATATATTAACAGAAGAATTTTATAATTCAAACAAAGAAAAGATAGTTTGTATACTTCTTGCTGAAATTTGTCATAATACACGAATACCACTATATGAACCATTAAAAGAATAAATTATTTAAAAAAAATGTTTTTATTTTAATAATAGTTTTTACTCGCAGTAGATTATTTTTTACTCGCAGTAAAATATTTTCTACTCGCAGAAGATTTTTTAAAATTAATAAATGAAAATGAAAATAAAAGATTACAGCGAGCCTAATAAGTTTGAAGATCCAAATCAGCATCCTTTATTGCCTATACACCCCTTTAGATTAGTTATAAATGGTGCTTCAGGATGTGGAAAATCGAATTTATTAGTTAACTTGATCTATGATTATTTAAATTTTGATAGGCTATATTTCTGTGCAAAAGATATTTCTGAATCTAAATATTCAAAGCTACAAGAAAAATATACTCAATTTACACATGTAAAATTAGAAGATATTCAAAAATGTAAAGGCTTAAAGAATAAAAAAGAAGTTTTGAAAGAATATAAAAAATTTAAAAAAGATCAAGTTTTGTTTTCTTCCAAACTAGAGGATTTTATTACCGTAGATGACTTGGATCCTTCCTATATGAATTTAGTTGTATTTGATGATTGTATATGTGAAAAAGATCAACAATCTATAGAAGAATTTTTTATACGAGGAAGAAGGAAAAATGCATCCCTTATCTATATAAGTCAGTACTATTCTAAAATACCTATAACCATCAGAAGTAACAGCGATTATTTTATATTTTTCGATTTGAAACAAAAAGAAATTTGACAAATCATTCGTGAGATAGATGGCCAATTAGATAAAGATGAATTTAATAAAATGTATAAAAGCTGCATAAAAGAACGATATGATTTTTTAATGTTGTATTTAGTCAATCCTAGTAAGAGGTATCGAAATAAAAAATTTGAACCCATATAAATGGAAGAATATTTGGAAAAAAGAATTTTCATTCACAGAAAAAGTTATAATTACTATCAAAAGATTAGTATCGCACTATCTATGAGTAAGTTTTTATTTAGTGCATCTGGCTTATCTGGTTTTATTTTAATCCCCTTATCAGCTTAGAGTTTAGGAGCTGGCGTTATTGAAGTGGTTGACAAATCTTTAAATATATCCGAAAGAAAAGAAGAATATAAATGTACTTACAAATTTTATAAACAATTACTGAATTTGTTTAAAGCCAATACATTAACTGAAGAAGAAATTCATAAAAAAGAGGCTGAATTTATTCAAAGTTTAAAATATTTTCCATTAGAGAAATACGTTAAAAAAACTCAATTGAATGGCTACAAATATATATAACCTCATAATTTTTATTGCATATAAATGTCGTGTAAAAGTAATATATTCAAAGTTGGAAAATTAAGTAAAGACGGAAATTTCAAGTTTTGTTGTAAAGAATGTGGTCAAAAAGGATCTGGCTTTATCAATTCAGCAATTAATAATTTACCCTTTGAAATGCATTTACCAGGACATCAATTTACAGGAACCTGTAAAGGACCTGGAACACAATTATTGCATTGAAAGAAAAGATTAAACGATGATTTAACATATAAAGAATGGAGTAAGCCCATTAACAGAGTAGATGAAATTACATATAAACATAATGTGTGTTACCTTAAAAATAAAGATACTAAAACTAGAAATGATCTATGCGATAAAAATATGATAGAAGAATTGGATAATATTCCTAATCCAACAATTCGTGAAAGGCTAGATAGAGCTGTTGTGAAACCTATTATCAAAGCTAAAAGAACATTTGGTATGGGTATGAAAGAAGAAATATATTGTTTAAAATGTAAAAATCATACAAATACTAAAGAAGCTCATGAAGAAACTTCTAAAAATGGACGATTGATGATGAAAGGTACATGTGAAGTTTGTGGATCTAAAAAGAGCCGTTTGTTAAGAAAAGCGGGGTCATAGAAACAGCAGCAGATATATATTATGATCCCGAAAAAGGTTATTGTGGTATCAATGAATTAAAAAGAAAAACAGGTTTATCTCAAAAACAAATTGCAGATTTTTTACATGAACAAGATGTTTATACTAGATATAAGCCTCTCATTAGAAAATTTAAAAGAAGACGAATATATGTATCTCATATTGATGATCAATGGCAAGCGGATTTATTGTTTATAAAACCATTTAGTAAATATAATAATGGAGTTAATTATATTTTAACAGTTATTGATATGTTTAGTAAATATGCTTGGGCTATTCCAATTAAAAGAAAAACAGGCGAAGAAGTAACAAAAGCTTTTAAACTCATTTTTAAAGAAAGAATTCCAGAGAAACTACAAACGGATAAAGGTACGGAATTTATTAATTAAGATACTCAAAAATTATTCAAAGATAATAATATTCACTGGTTTACTACTGAAAATGTTGAAATAAAATGTTCTATTGTTAAAAGATTTAATCGAACAATTAATGGTAAAATTAGAAAATATATGGCTGCAAATAATACTAGTAAATACTTAGACGTGCTAGATAAATTAGTTTATAATTATAATAATTCTTATCATCGATCTATTAAAATGACACCCTCACAAGCCAGTCGGACAGAAAATGAAAGTATCGTATACAATAATTTATTTTCTAAAAAAGAAATAAAGTAACCAAAGTTTAAAATAGGCGATAAAGTTAGAATTTCAAAATATAAAGAAACATTTACCAGAGGTTATCATCCTACATTTACAGAAGAAATTTTTATAATATCTAAAATATCAAAAACCAACCCGATAACTTATAGAATTAAAGATTTAAACGGCGAAGAAATAAAAGGAACTTATTATGAAAAGGAATTAGTTAAATATAAGCCGCAATCTGAAACATATAAGATTGAAAAAATAATAAAAAGAAAAGATAATAAGTTATTCGTAAAATGGGTTGGTTACCCTGAAGAATTTAATAGTTGGATAGATGAAAGAGATGTAGACAAATCATAAAAAAATATCTTTATTTATTCGAGCAATATTTTATTTAGTCTTAAGATATAAAAAAATATTTTATTTAGTCTTAAGATATAAAAAATTATGCTTTTAAATCTCCAAATAATTCATAATAACAAAAACATAACATAACATACCTTACACACCCTGCTCTCTGCCTTTCTCAACTGGACTTGAGACTAGCTATGGTGACATTTCAGGGTGAATGAACACCCTTTTTTTAAATTTTTTGTTATTTATTTTTATTTTTCTATAATTATAACTTTTTCTGTGAAAGAGTATGGATTTTGGAGGCATAACATTGACCTGCCATTTTTTTCGTAACTAAAGATCTTATAAAGTAGATTATCATCAGATAAAAAAATCACACCACTCTCCGGTCAGAATCCCACGAAGCGGTCAATTTTACCGCAAACTGGCATGAAAAAAGTTTCTTCGATTTTCATCTCGCTGATAAGGTTAGAAAAACTGTCTCGTTTTAATCAAGTCTGGGATCTTGTTACTCACCGTCTAGATAAGTTTCAAAATATTATTATGTAAATAAATGGAAAGTCATTATCTAGAAATACTTAATCAGATTAAAAGGAATAGCCTTTCAAATTTAAAAATTACATTTGATAAGGAAGAAGAAAAATATTATGATTCAAATGATTTTGATATTTTTTTAAAACAGAGATACAATTCGGGAATTAGTTTTTTTAAAAAGTTAAAAAGAAAATTGAACTTGGTTTTTACAGTTGAAGCAGATGAAATGTTTTTAAAATTTTTAGATTATATGTATTTTAAAAAGAGTTTAAATTATAAATATTTTATGAAAAAGATATGTGAATATTATAATATTTCTAACAATATTAAGTTAGGTAGTCCTAAAGAGCAAAACATTTATGATGAAATTTGGAATTCTTTCCTGACTATTTAAAAAAATATTACTTTATAAATGGAGCTTGAAAAGAAATGTAGAAATTGTTTAGTTACGAAATCAGTTGATGAGTTTTATAAATCTAAAAAAATAAATTTTATTTTCAAAGTTATTGTAAAAGTTGCGATTCTATGAGAAAGTATAAAAAAATTATGTGTGAATGTGGTAAAGAGTTTACTTTTTCTCACAAACAAAGACATTTAGAAAGCAGTTATCATATGAAACACTCATTTTTAGCTTTCTTTCCGTTCCACGAGGATTTATTTTCAATTAAAAGAAAAAGTATTTCAAAAAATGTTTCTTAATAAATGGAGACAAAATTAATATCGAATACAGTTAAAGAATTGAGAGAATATTGTAAATCACACAATTATCATAACTATTATAAACTAAAAAAATCAGATCTTATTAATTTTATAATTGATAATGACTTTTCACGTAGATTTAAAAAACTTTTCACTTCCTTTGATGATGATATATTTACTCAACCAAGGGAACCAAGAGAAAAACAAATTAAATGTGATATTTGCGGCCATTATTATAAAGAAACTCATCTTGAAGACCATAATGAAAGTCATATAAATGAATTTTATCAAGAGGGTATCAAAGAGATTGAAACAGCTTTTGAAGGTAGATTAAAGACGTATTATTTGGAAAATAAACCTGGTTTTAAAAACGCTTCAGAATTTTTAAAATTTTTACGAAGTGTGATTATTGTTAAATTAAAAGAATTGGTTAATGTACAAGAGCTGAAAGTAAATTTTAAATTATTTTGTCAATTTGTAAGAAATGAATGTGAGTTTCAAGAATTTTCGTTTAAAACTATTAATGAGATAATATTGAAATCAACTGATTTAAATCAATATTATGATGAAGTAATTGATAAATTGTTGATTGAGAGAAATGGATGAGTTTGAAACTAAAGGATCAGGTTGGAAAATTAATGAAATTAATAGATGAGAACTTAGAATTAATAAATATAATCCTCTTAGAGATTCATCATATGTAGAATTGCCAGAGGAAATAAAGAATGAAAAAGCTGTAATAAATGTTAAAAATAAAGACAATAAATGTTTTATGTGGGCTGTTTTATCTGCTTTGCATCCTATTGAGAAAGATGCACAAAGAGTTGCAAAATATATGCAATTTGAAAAGGAACTAAATTTTAAAGGAATTGAATTTCCAGTGGCTCTGAGCGATATTCAAAAATTGGAAAAATTAAATAATATATCGATCAATGTTTACAGTTATGATAGTTCTGTTTATACATTACGAATAACAAAAAATAAGTTAGAGAAACATATCAATCTCTTTTATTTCGAAAATCATTATGCTGGGTTAAAAATTTAAGTAAATTGGTTGTTTCCCAACAAAATAACCATAAAGGTAAAATCTATTTGTGTGATAGATGCTTAACCTATTTTTATTCAGCAAAAAAACTTGAAACTCATATGGTTGATTGTAAAAATAATAAAGCTGTAAAGATTCAGATGCCTGATAAAAATAAATTTATTGAATTTTCAAAATATAATCATTCATTGAGAGTACCATTCGTAATTTATGCAGATTTTGAATGTTTGACAAGAAAAATTGATAACTGCCAACCAAATCCAGAGAGCTCTTATACAATGAAATATCAAAAACATGAACCAATGAGTTTCTCTTATTACATAAAATATGAACATCAGTATTATAGAGATCCAGTTATTTATAGGGGACCAGATGCTACAAATATATTTTGTAAAATGTTAAAAGAAGAAACAGAAGAAATTGAAAAAATTTATAAAAATATCAGACCACTTCAAATGAGTGAAGATGAAGAAAGGCATTTTGAAAAAAATAATAAATGTCATATATGCAAAAGTGAGATAATAGATAAAGTAAAGGTAAGAGATCATTTAACCGATAAATGTAGAGGTCCAGCTCATGAATCATGTAATTTAAACTATAAAAATCCAAACTTTGTACCAGTTTTTATTCATAATTTAACAGGATATGATGCTCATTTATTCGTTAAAGGACTTGGTTATGATGAAAAAAATATTGATTTAATTCCAAATACTGAAGAAAAATATATATCATTTAGTAAAAATATTGGATCTATGAAACTTAGATTTTTAGATTCATTTAGATTTATGGCTAGTAGTTTGGATAGTTTATCCAAAAATTTAACTAAAGAACAATGTAGAGAAACATCTAAATTTTTCAAAAGTCAATTAGACCTAGTTATTAGAAAAGGTGTATATCCTTATGATTACATGGATTCAAGGGAAAAATGTGAAATAAATAAATTACCTCAAAAAGAAGAATTTTATAACAAATTGAATGAATGCGATATAACGGATGAGGATTATAAACATGCACAAAATGTATGGAAGTCATTCAATATTAAAAATATGGGTGAGTATTCAGATTTATATGTTAAAACAGATGTTTTGATACTTTCAGATATTTTTGAAAATTTTAGGGATGTCTGTCTGAAAACCTATAAACTAGATCCAGCATGGTACTTCACTGCTCCTGGGTTATCGTGGGATGCTATGCTAAAATCAACTGGAATCAAATTACAATTACTGAATGATTATGATATGATTTTAATGCTTGAGAAAGGAACCAGAGGTGGGATATCTCAATGCTGTCATAGGTACGGGAAAGCTAATAATAAATATATGAAAGACTATGACAAAAGTAAAGAATCTAATTATTTAATGTACCTAGACGCCAATAATTTATACGAATGGGCAATGAGTCAATATTTACCATATAATGAATTTAAATGGATACAACCAGATAATATTGAAGATATTTTAGAAACCTCAGACAGCGAATCTGAAAAAGGTTATATATTAGAAGTAGATTTAGAATATCCAAAAGAATTACATGATAAACATTCAGATTTACCTTTAGCACCTGAGAATAGAATACCAGATTCGCAGTCTAAACAATCAAAATTGCTGACAACCTTATATGATAAAGATAACTACGTTATTCATTATAGAAATTTAAAACAATATTTAAAAATGGGATTAAAACTTAAAAAAGTACACAGAGTTCTTGAATTTAAACAATCTCCTTGGCTGAAGAAATACATAGATTTAAACACGGAAATGAGAACTAAAGCAGCCAATGAGTTTGAAAAGGATTTTTATAAACTTATGAGCAATTCTGTGTTTGGAAAAACTATGGAAAATATTAGAAAAAGAGTAGATATAAAACTGTGTTGTAATGCAAAGAAGGCTCAAAAACTCATTGCTAAACCAAATTTTAAAGGAAGAACCATTTTTGAAGAGAATTTAGTTGCTATTCATATGAACAAAACCAAAGTCTTCTTTGATAAGCCCATATATGTTGGAATGAGTATCTTAGATTTATCCAAATATCTAATGTACGACTTTCACTATAAAGTTATGAAGCCTAAATATGGGGAAACATTAAATTATTATATCAGGATACAGATAGTTATATATATGATATAAAAACAAATGATTTTTAAGATGATTTGAAAGGAATGATCGATTATTTCGATACTTCCGATTATCCAGAAAATAATAAATATGGTATTGAAAGAATAAATAAAAAAGTATTGGGTAAAATGAAAGATGATAATTCTGGTAAAATAATGACTGAGTTTATTGGATTGAGAGCAAAAATGTATGCCTTAAAAGTTGAAGAAGAAGTCATAAAAAAATCTAAAGGTGTAAAAAAATGTGTGGTTAAAAATAGAATTTCCTTCGAAGATTATAAAGAATGTTTATTAGACAGCGAGAAAAGCGATTATTATAGAACTATGAATTTAATTAGAAGTACTAAGCATGAAATATTTACAGTTCAAGTAAATAAAAAATCTCTATCAGCATCAGATGATAAGCGATATATTTTAGAAGATGGAATTCACACAAAGTATTATAGGACAAGAATTTAGGACATTATGAAAATGTTCCATAAAATGTTCTTAAATAAATGGAAGAATTCAATAGTCTCAGAAGCGACAGCCCGATATTCAAATTGAAAGATTTAAAGCCGGGGTTATATGAACTGATATCATTGAGAAAAATAAAAACAAAGTATGACAATAGTGTAGTTGTGAAAATAGATGTGGCACTAAATGATGTGAAAGAATATTTTCTAAAAAAGAAACATGGAGAACTTTCGGACAAAGCAATTCAAGAAATAAATGAAGGTGGTTATGTATTTTATTATGAAGGATTAATTGATGGAAAATACATATATATTTTAATGGAAGGTTACTTAGGGGATTTACTACAAAAACAATTAAATCAACAAGTAGACTCGTGCGCCAAAGCGTGGGCCAGGCACACTCTAATAGGAAAATGAACTTTTTCTGTAAAAAAGTGTTTTTATCATTTTATAGATATTTAATTAAAATACTTTTCTTTAATTTTCCTTGAATTATACAATTTTATTAAAAACTGTTTTCGTGCGGGAGCGTGCGCCAAGGTGTGCGTGAGGAAGTGCTAGGGCCAAAATAGAAGAAAAAGGAGTTTTTATCATTTTATAAATATTTAATAAAAAATTAAGTTTTTCAATCCTTTTTAATCAATTTTCTTTAAATTATACGATTTTATTAAAAACTGTTTTCGTGCGCGAGAAAGTGCGCCAGGACCCGCATTTATATACTACTCCTATTCAACTCATTTGTTTAGTAGAAATTTGAAAATAACTGGAATAAACCAGAACAAATTACCCGAAACAAAGAGTTAACTGAATAAATGATTTTAAATAAAAAACAAGCTTTTTTTCTAAATCTGTTCTCAGAGCTAGCTCCCAGTCTATTTGTACACGTAATTTCTTTTTAGCAAAAGTCAAGTAAAAATGCATTATATTACTTTAAATCCGTACTGGAAAAAAGATTGTTAACTTAATTTAAATGAATGAACTCTAAATGCTACTTGGAAACTAAATTATCTATACAACTTATAAGACTCAAAAACTTAAGATATCAGCGTAGATATTTGAGAATAATTTCCTATTAAGCGATCTACCTGCGTAATAGACCATATTTTTTGTTTTGTTTTGTTTAGTTTTCTTTTTATTGCTTATTTAGTGCCGCTTCCCGATATACATTTGCTCCATATACCCTACACTGACATTTTTAAGGTTAAATGCAACTTCCCGGTATATGGTACTAATGTTTTTTTATTGTTAAGTACCATTGTCCGGTGTACTCTCTATTTTCTTTTAATATATATAGTAGCATCTACTATTGATTCGTAAAGTAACCACACAGATTGCATATTGAGACAATACCCATTTGAGTTAAATATGGATTAGATTTAGCAAAAATATATTTTCAAATTATTAGTTTCATTTCATTCTTGAGTAATTTATCCATGAAATATAATGTCTCTGAAGGTAAACAAGAATGCTTTATTTTTTGGTGAAACGTTCTCAATTGTTGTAATTGTTCACAACGCACTTGGGTTAGGCACAAAATAAAATTGCTAGCCAATTGATAGAGGAAAATATCTTCAAAATTAAACTAACCATAAAATTAAATCACAATAAATTACATTGAATCATAATTGTATTAATATAAAAGGGAAAGAAAATTATATTTCAATGATTAAGGAAAATCATATGCTTTATCAATTGTTTAATTTATTGCTGGTTGATTTGTTTAGTCGGTATTATATATAGTCATTATCTTGCAATCTAATATTTATTTATAATTTGATTTTAAGTTTAAAATTATTTATAATTTCATTCCAAGTAATTTTTTGTTTATTTGTTATTAAAATATAACAATACGTAAATACGTAAACAATACGTAAAGTATATAGCTTACCAAACATTTCATTGCCACTGAAGCCTTGTATGCTCATCACTTGAAATAAAGAACCGATGACAATGGAATAGAAGAGCATTTTCTTATTCTGAAAGGAAGATATTGTTAAGCTTTGTAAAATTATTAAAAAACTGGGAGTAGATTGCTCAGAAAAAAATACAAAGTGTTTTTCAAAAAGCAAAAGTAAAGCTCTAATGCAACAGCTCGTTGCAGGACATGGAAGATAAGGCTCCAGTTTTGAGATCAATGGTATGATTATGGCAATCTGGTCAGCTTTGCGCACAGGCCACCTTTACTTCCCAAGCAAGCTGGTACCATCCGAAGCAACTCAGATTGATTGGTACTCAATATTTTCTTACTCAGTTAAAAAGAAAATATTATAGTTAAGAATTTGTAAAATTATTAAAGAAATGATCAAAAACGATCGTAGATGGTCGTAACAAGAACAAATAATATCTTACGCAGAAAAAGAAGTACTCTTTAAAGAAAGTATTACTTCGTAAAATTAAGTTAAGGAAACACTGAATAGCATTTTCTTATTCAGAAAAAAATGAAAGTATTTTTAAACTTTGTCAAATCGCTAAAATGCTTCTAGACTGTAGGTACAAAACAGATTTGAATCTATTTTTTAATTCAAACTATCCCCATAAAAATATTTAGACATCGATTATATTAATATTTTTAAGGTGGCTAAAGAATAAGAAGACATAGCTGCCAACCTTAGGAATCAAAAATTAGGAACACTATATGCGACAAAATTATATGCACTAATTACGAGAGTAAGATAAAAATTTAACTATTAAATCATAACATTAATAGACATATATTTAAATATGTAAATTAGTAAAACAAAACTAGAAAACGCTATCTTTTGTGGGAAACTTTTAATATTAATATTTTATAATTAGGAATACCGGTATAATATATTAAAAACAAACATTACCTATTAATATATAATTATTTATCGCCAAATTATAAAACAAGTAAATAATAATCTACATCATAAACAAATATTTCTGATGCAAGTGTTTAAATACTACAAAAAAATATTTTCAAAAATAATAATTTAGTGAAATAATTAGCAACAGACAGCTATTGGAATAATATTTTCCAATAAAAATCTACTAAAAATTACTTTAGCACAATAATCACAGGATGCGTGCTTGTGGCGATCAGAAAAAAAGATTGTTTTAAAATCAAAAATTTTACGAAAATTCAGATTTTTTATAAAAATATCAGATTTTCAGATTAGATTCAAAAATTAGGAACAAATCCTAAAAAATTCTGAACAGTTGGCAGCTACGAGAAGAGCAAGCAACATCGAAATAATTGGGTTTGCCAAAACGCGTACTTTAGAAATTTGACTTAATCCGGTTAGGCTTTAATTCTTGAGATTAAAAAAGCTTAGACCATAGTAACCTTTTAGTGAGTTGAATAAATTTAGCTTTAGGTTTTTAGAGTGTTCTGTAAGGATTTGTTTTAATATATATGTATAGAATCCTTATAAAATGTATAGCATAAAATATTTCAAAGGAAAAAGCAATCTATTCTGGAAATATCAATAAAAAAATATCCGCGTAAAATTTGCTAATCTTTTCGTGATATCTGTGTTAATAGCTCAAACTGTCTTCATAAAATTAGCATTAATTGCGATTAACAGGACCTATAAGAAATTAAATATACATATGAAAATAAAATTAGAAAGCCTATTCCGTATTCTAAAAGTTTTCTAATGACAATAAAGAATTGTTTGATTTTTCATTAAAATTTAAACTTAGATATATTTTGCAATTGTAATGTATAAGTGCATAAAAATGAAAGCATGTGAATTGGTATTATTACAAGTTTTTAAACTGAGGGAATTCTCAAATCATAGTTGAGTAACTTTAAAAAACCGATTATAATTTGAAAACACATTTACAGTAAATTTCAAAACGTTTCATGATAATGTATGGTTTTTCTAATATACTGCAAAAATAAAAACAAACCTATAATTCACTTGGAACAAATTCTTGAAACTTTTAAAAAGCAGCTAGCTATAATATTTGAAGAAAACACTACAAGCAACAGGATTTAATTAAAAGTTTGAATGACATTAAAGCGAGAAACAAATGCCTTATCTATTAGGCACAATTGCCGGCTAAAGTAAAAGTATAGTTGATAGCATGAGTGATGAAATACATTGAAAACGCTTCCGGTTAACAGTTCCTTTCAAGGCACCTTTCATTTCCTAAAACATAGAAACAGGCACCTCATTGGCCTAGCATTCTCGCAAATCCACCGAACTGTTAACAGCGTGGAGGTAGCGAGCTCGAATCCCGTATGTAACTTCGGGACGCCTTTCACTAATTTTTGATATCTGCTCTCAAACTTTAGAAGAGGTCATAAGTCCTCTTTGTAATGAGTACACAAACCGGCAACAATAGGTAACAGTTAGTAAAAAAAGTGTAGGGCCTTCCTTGTCCCAGAGGTCTCGTCGTTCCGTTAAGCACTCCGTAGCGTTTTGGGTAGTGGGATAAAATCCCACCTTAACTCTGGATGTATATTTGTGCTTTATAAATTCATGCTGTTGTTTGTTCATTTACGTCGCACTAGAGCTGCACAATGGACTGTTGGCGATGGTCTGGAAACATCCCTGAGGTTGATCCGAAGACATGCCATCACAATTTTAATCCTCTGCAGAGGGGATGGCACCCCCGCTTCGGTAGCTCGACGACCTGCACGCGAAGTCGAGTACTTTACGGTAGAACAGTTTAACGAGGACCCATACCGCACACTCTCGGTCCCCACGCAGACTGATCCAAGTGGTCATCCACACTCACACTGACCGTAATCAGTGATGCTTTACTTGGGTGATCTGCTGGGAACCGTGTCTTAACGATCAGTCCACTGCGGGACATCAATTCATGCTACCTGTTCGTCAACTTGATAAGGGTTCACAAGCCGTACTTTGTGCTGAATACATTTGTGCCAAAAAGTAAATAATAGATAAATAAAAGTACGATGTCAAACTACCAGAAGTTTGATCTCCACCGTATATATTTTTTACTCTGAAAATACGTTCTTGAGGACACCTATCACTGCTTGGGCTGGGCTTTGCTTCTAAAGGGTTCTGCTCTCTCCTGTTTAAGTTGAAATATCACGCGAGCCAGTTTTGTCACTGCCTCACCATTAAGTATGAATCATTACCTATAATTCATTAGTGTAGCTCTAATACGACGTGTACTTAAACAGACGATTTTTCCGGGGGGAAAAGTAGCTGTACTTTACGTCCATCCAAAGCTGCACAACGGTCTGGAAGGGATGATTCGAAGACATGGCGTTACAATTTTGATCTTCTACAGAGAAGATGCAGAGAAGCTCACCATCCTTGGTAGATAGACGACTGCTCCACGAAGATGAGCATTTTATGGTGGAACACGAGGACTGGTGGTACTCACCTTCGATCTCTTCTCAGGCTGATGAAAGGGTCACACACCCGCCTACTCCCCTATGCCAGTGATGCTTGATTTTGATGATCAACTGGAAACCGCGTCTTACGACCAGTCCTATGGGACGCCTGCATATGTATGTGAGCCCTGCAGTGGACTGATCGTTAAGGCACGGTTCCCAGCAGATCACCGAAGTTAAGCTTCACTGGCTGTGGTCAGTGTGCGGGTAGGTGACCACTTGAACCGAGGGTGTGCTGTATTGGTCCTCGTTAAATTGTTTTACTTTAAAGTGTTCGGTTTCGCGTGCAGGTCGTTGGGCTACCGAAGCGGGTGTGCCATCCCATCTGCAGAGGATCAAAATTCTGATGGCATGCCTTCGGGTCATCCTCGGGGATGTTTCCCAGACAGTCGCCAATCGCCCATTATGCACCTCTAGTGCGACGTAAATGAACTACTACTACTGCATATGTATGTGACAAAATAAAAAACATGTAGATGGGATTAGCACACGTTTAATTCCAGTCGTAATGCTGGATGGTTGAATCTGACTTTCTCTGTATTGTGCCATTCCATCACTCAAATGAATAATAATTTGTAGGTTTTTCTTTGCTTAAAGATCGAAGTTTATTTTGTCAGTTGATTTCTGGAAGTTATGAATAAAAATTCTTTACTAACAACAGATAAGTTCGCAGGTTTGAGTCTCGAGGTTACTGGGGTTATCTCAGTAATATGAAGAGAATGGTATGTTTTGAATTGCTTGAAATTAGGAATATACACGAGAGAATAAAACCTCAAATTTTGGCGGAGACACCTATATATTCTGGTCAAGACAAGAAAAAATATATGAACATTGTGAGCGAGTAACATAGAAGCGTATGTAATTCATTCTGTTTTAGGAATTTCCTACGATAAACTTCAATTAAGCAATTGTATGCTTCTCAAATCGCTATTAAGGAGTGAGATTCTTGCATCATTTAAGAAAACGAGCTTGATACCTTTTTATGCCACAGTCCACAACATTTTCGCTACTAACCTGGTCTTTTTTTAAAATTTTGTAACTATATTAGCGTTTAGTTACAAACTATCAAATGCAAGTCCTTGAAGTACCGGTTGGCTAAAGAAACTAAATTTTTAAACTCACGTTAACAGTAGTAGGTTCGAGTACTCAAAAGTTATCGCGTTTATTACGGATTGTTGTTGTTGTTCATTTACGTCGCACTAGAGCTGCACAATGGGCTATTGGCGACGGTCTGGGAAACATCCCTGAGGATGATCCGAAGACATGCCATCACAATTTTGATCCTCTGCGGAGAAGATGGCACCCCCGCTTCGGTAGCCCGACGACCTGCACGCGAAGTCGAGCACTTTACGGTAGAACAGTTTAACAGGACCAATACCGCACACCCTCGGTCCCTACGCAGGCTGATCCAAGTTGTCACCCACCCGCACACTGACAGCAGCCAGTGATGCTTGACTTCGGAGATCTGCTGGGAACCGTGTCTTAACGATCAGTCCACTGCGGGACGCGTTTATTACGGATTAACATAGAAATCTAATGTACTCAAATGTACAGCTTTAAAAAAAAATCACCAGACAGTCTGTCTTTTGCAGATATTTTCTAATTAAATGTAATGATTAAAATTGGCACTGAGTATCTAAAAATCAGATCATTAGGAATATAAAATATTCATAGTGACAGTTTTTTTAGCTGGCTGTACGAAAAGCAGGTTTTACAAAATACAGTGACATTGATTTTAATTTCATTATTCAATCAAGCTTATACTAAGTAGGAAGATGAAATGAAAACAACGCTTAAAGCATTGCTGTAATCTGTTGCTGAAATCATCGGTTTGCTACTTCTGATAAAAAACAGTGATTAAATTTATACACTCAAATGCTATAAAAATGATGGATTTCAAGAATAATCTAGATATTATTATTGCTTAAGACATGTTCGATTTCTTTGAAAAAAAATAAATGAAGAAATATTAAGAACTAAATTTAAGATTATAAAAAGTAAAAAGCATTGAAATAATTTTAGTTTATTACATTGTAAATGCTCTTTTCATCAAACGATCTATACGCAAATTAATTTATGTAAACAATTTTTTACATATAAAAATGAATTCTTAAAACAGTTTTTAAATATTATAAATTTCATTCAGATACAAAATAAATATACCGTATATTAGATAACTGAAAAATAAAACTTACTTTATAGAGGACAAAAGTTATGAGAAATTATTAGCCAAATGTGGTAAATTACTTTTACCACATATGTGGTGAATTACTATACGTAAATTAATGCATGTAAACATTCGTTCCAATTTCTTACACATAAAAATGAATTCTTAAAACAGTTTTTAAATATTATAAATTTCATTCAGATACAAATTAAATATACCGTATATTAGATAACTGAAAAATGAAACTTACTTTATAGAGGACAAAAGTTATGAGAAATTATTAGCCAAATGTGGTAAATTACTTTTACCACATATGTGGTGAATTACTATACGTAAATTAATGCATGTAAACATTCGTTCCAATTTCTTACACATAAAAATGAATTCTTAAAACAGTTTTTAAATATTATAAATTTCATTCAGATACAAAATAAATACACCGTATATTAGATAACTGAAAAATGAAACTTACTTTATAGGGGGCAAAAGTTATGAGAAATTATTAGCCAAATGTGGTAAATTACTTTTACCACATATGTGGTGAATTACTATACGCAAATTAATGCATGTAAACATTCGTTCCAATTTCTTACACATAAAAATGAATTCTTAAAACAATTTTTAAATATTATAAATTTCATTCAGATACAAATTAAATATACCGTATATTAGATAACTGAAAAATGAAACTTACTTTATAGACGACAAAAGTTATGAGAAATTATTAGCCAAATTTGGTAAATTACTTTTACCACATATGTGGTGAATTACTATACGTAAATTAATGCATGTAAACATTCGTTCCAATTTCTTACACAGAAAAATGAATTCTTAAAACAGTTTTTAAATATTATAAATTTCATTCAGATACAAATTAAATATACCGTATATTAGATAACTGAAAAATGAAACTTACTTTATAGAGGACAAAAGTTATGAGAAATTATTAGCCAAATGTGGTAAATTACTTTTACCACATATGTGGTGAATTACTATACGCAAATTAATGTATGTAAACATTCGTTCCAATTTCTTACACCTAAAAATGAATTCTTAAAACAGTTTTTAAATATTATAAATTTCATTCAGACACAAATTAAATATACCGTATATTAGATAACTGAAAAATTAAACTTACTTTATAAAGGACAAAAGTTATGAGAAATTATTAGCCAAATGTGGTAAATTACTTTTACCACATATGTGGTGAATTACTATACGTAAATTAATGCATGTAAACATTCGTTCCAATTTCTTACACATAAAAATGAATTCTTAAAACAGTTTTTAAATATTATAGATTTCATTCAGATACAAAATAAATATACCGTATATTAGATAACTGAAAAATGAAACTTACTTTATAGACGACAAAAGTTATGAGAAATTATTCACCAAATGTGGTAAATTACTTTTAAAGACTTATTAAATCGTTTTACAGTAACAAAACCATTTGGTTGATACTTTTTAATACCAAGAAGAACAACTATTAAAGACGAACAATGTAAAGTATCTGTTAAAACATCCGGAAAGGCAAATAAAATGTGATTTTCTGCTTGGTTTTGATAAAACTGTGACTTTTATCCGTTAAGGAAGTTCTCAAAAAAAAGGGGGGGAGAGGAAATAGAGGCTTATTATCAGATCGATGACGGGCACAAAATGTTGCTTATTTTGCATCGGAAATAACTAAACAATTATAAAAGTATGCAAGATTTTGTGACGAAAACATTTTTTTTCCGAATAAACTTTATACAAAGGAAATCGTCATAAATTTCACAAGTATTAAAAAGTAATTTGAGACGCTACAAGCCCATGTAAAATCTCAGATTTGAATTAAATTATAGACTATTACATTTTATTTTTCAAATATTTTAAAGGTGTCATGGATGTTTGCTAGTTAATAGTTCCAAAGATTTGAAAAAAAAGGAAGGGTATTACATGTTCCTTAACCAATTATTTATTTATTATCCGTCATATAAGATAAATGGGATACCTGCAAGTGACGTATTGTGGATATCTCGATCCTAATTGGTTGTTAAAATGTGGCCTTTGTTTACGTTAGAAACTGTTCTTTACATGCTATTTCAAGTAATAAGACCTTCAGGTATCAATTGTCTTATTCTATATAATACATTCTATATTCTTTTACAAAGATTATAACGCAAAGATTTCAATTCTTTCACCATAGATTTCTTAATTAACACAAAGACTCCTCATTTGACCAAGACAAAAGCAAAAAAGCTATGTTGAGCATTAATGAACTAATAATGCATCTAAGTTGCTAGGTACACAAAAAAATATTTATAAAACTTATTGATTAGCTTAACTACTAATATACAAGTATAACTATAAATAACTACTAACAATAAATTCATAAAGAACTTTGACAATATCTCGGACATCTCTTGTAAAGAGTTAATTGAAATCAAAGTACATCCACACGGGCAACAGCAGTTAGATTGAAGAAAATTGGTTAAATATATTATTTAAAAATAAGAAAGGTGTTAGAATTGGAGGAGGGTTTGCAGAATTAGAATATTTAAATACAGTTGAGCAGTGCATTCAGCATCGTTACAGTTGGTTTATATGTTGTACAAGATAATTATTGCTGTTGTTGTTACTTATGTCACTTAATAAGACCAACAAACTGGCTTGAAATCGTAAACAATTTTAAGGCAGAGGGTGCGCTTCTTATATTTTCAATGATGCAATCTAAAGGTATGAAAGCACACCCACGTCACTGCCCATTTTATAGGGATCGTAATTTTGATACAATATTACGATGCGATTTGTAATACAAATCGTAATTTTGACCAGATCAAGAGAAAACTCAATCTCCAACTCAGCACCCCCAGAGGTATTGTTGTGGGAACTTGGAGGACTTTGTGACTCCAACAGATTTAACGTGCTCCTGTCACTATTCAATGCACGGAAATTTTTCGCCCGCGGGATGCGAACTCACGTCTTACGAACAGGAGTCCAATGTACAAGATAATTTTGAAAGGTGACCAAGCTGGTCATTAAAAGCGGATAGAAAATAAATGAAATTGAAAGGATGCTAAATTAGATTTTTTCAAAAATCCTACTTCTATTTTTAATTCATATACAGTGATTCTTACTTACAGTATTGGAAATGCTTCCCTGAAACGATAATTAAATATTTTTAACACTGAAAAAACAATAAAGCTGTATTAACACTTTAAAAATATATTATGGTGCTAAATTATATAAAAAAAAGTATGTTTGGATAACCACTCATGCTTTTCAAAAATAAACAAAACTGGATTGTTCGTTTTTCAAGTAATAATTAAAGTCATTAATTTTCTTGTGTTTAACATTGGATTTATTATAATACAAAAAAAATTCTTTGTACTGTAATAAATTCTATTTCGATAACTGAATACGATTTCAGACTGTTGCTGATGAAACAACAAGATATACGAGCAGCTTAATTATTATTATTAATGATGATAATTAATAAAAAACTAATAATAATCATAAATATTATTATTAATAATAATTAAAATAAAAACAGTAATAAATAATAATAAAATTAAAAGTATTATTGATAAAAATAATTAATAATAATAATTATTAATAATAATAATAATTAATAATATTAATTATTATTATTAATGATGATAATTAATAAAAACTAATTATAATCATAAATATTATTATTAATAATAATTAAAATAAAAACAGTAATAAATAATAATAAAATTAAAAGTATTATTGATAAAAATAATTAATAATAATAATTATTATTAATAATAATAATTAATTTTATTTATTATTATTATTAATGATGATAATTAATAAAAACTAATTATAATCATAAATATTATTATTAATAATAATTAAAACAAAAACAGTAATAAATAATAATAAAATTAAAAGTATTATTGATAAAAATAATTAATAATAATAATTATTAATAATAATAATAATTAATAATATTAATTATTATTATTAATGATGATAATTAATAAAAACTAATAATAATCATAAATATTATTATTAATAATAATTAAAATAAAAACAGTAATAAATAATAATAAAATTAAAAGTATTATTGATAAAAATAATTAATAATAATAATTATTAATAATAATAATAATTAATACTATTAATTATTATTATTAATGATGATAATTAATAAAAACTAATAATAATCATAAATATTATTATTAATAATAATTAAAATAAAAGCAGTAATAAATAATAATAAAATTAAAAGTATTATTGATAAAAATAATTAATAATAATAATTATTAATAATAATAATTATTAATAATATTGATTATTATTATTAATGATGATAATAATTAAAAACTAATAATAATCATAAATATTATTATTAATAATAGTTAAATTAAAAACAGTAATAAATAATAACAAAATTAAAAGTATTATTGATAAAAATAATTAATAATAATAATTATATTGATAATAATAATAATAAAACCGATAAGATGAGATTTTAGAAAATTTAGTAAACGCTTATAACTTTTCATATCAAAAACATATTTATTTTAATTATTATCATAGGAGAGTGGGAGAATGGTGTTTTTTTTACCCGTTTTTTTTTATCATATAAGAACCAGGACGTATTAGGTCTTGCCAGTAAAATAGAGGTCAAAACAATCTTAAAATTTATTTCTTGGACATCTCTCATCGTGCGCGATATTTTCAATTGATCAACTTAAGGATGAGTAGCTTTTACAATATTAAAAAAAAATAATAAAATAAAAAAAATAAAGGTAGGCTGCCGATATTTTGAGCAATCTAGTAAGTTATTTCTGGAATTAATTTAATTATTTCAAAATCCTTGTCAGAAATAAGTAAAATAAGGGACGCACAATATGCGAAAAATACAAGGTTCAAACTAAAATGCCTTCAAAATCTAATGAATCACTACGGAGGAAGAGAAATTTATTAGCTATCAGACTGGTTTTGATGTTCTTCGTCCCGCTTTTCTCAATACTGATTTGTCATATTTTGACAGCGTTTTTTGTTTGGTCCTCACCTAAATATTGTTTTGTGCCCTCTAATATGTATAATTTTTTAAATTCATTTTTGAAAAAGAAAAGAGTCTAAAATTATGTTTTAATAACGGTAATTATGGAGCCCCTTAATATTCTTACTCCTTTAGATTATTAAGATTTTAATTTAAAGAATGGTTTCATTTTTTTATTTTATCTCATAAAGTTAAGTTTTTTTTCTTCAAATTTGCGAACATTCATTACTAATGTTTTCCGCAAAATTTGAAAATTGGATAGGGGAAAAAACACATTAGATGTAGAAATGCCGGAGGTAAAAAGAAGATAATAAGAAAGAAAAAGAAATATTTCTACTTCTTGATCATTCTAACTTACAACTCTCTTTTCTCGTTTTGTTTGTACTTTCTGAAAAACTAAGAATAACACTTGAGAAGTAAAACACATCCCGTGAGGAAAAAGAAAAAGCGAACTAAGAAAAAAAAAGATATTATTTTTGAAACCTTAGAAGGGACACTCACGTGTTACAAGTCGATACATTCCCATGGACTCTGGCAGATGTCCGTTTTCCCGGATAAGTGCGGAGAAATGGGGGATAGGAGTGCCGGATTTTAGTCTTTATGTCTCGTATGTCCAGGATTTCGAAATCACCAACAGCACGACAGTAGGAGTTTATCTGGTTGCTTCTACTTTGTCCTAAATTGATTCGTTTTCTAGAATACATTTTATTGATTGGCATTTCGTATTAGCTCGATATAGGGTGTTCAAAAAATATTGACTTTATTTATTCTCCTTTTTTTAAGAAGAATGAAACAGTATTCTTAGTTTGATTGTACCTTACATGGCAGAAATTCAATTATCTGTAGTCCATTTATTCGGATCACCATGAGGGAAAAAAGGATGGGGATATAGTAGGCTGCTACTGTTTTTCAGTTAAGACGCGATGTCTATGAGTTAATTATAGTTTCATTGGTAATAAAGTATCAGAAAGTAAATAATAGATGTAAGCAGGAGTTTTAGGTAAGATACGAGATAAGTCATTTGCTTTTAATTTAAATAGGGAGAAGTTATCAAGAAGTAAATAACAGGTGGGTAACGGATTTTAAGCTCAAACACCACATCTATGAGCAGTTTTAATTTAATTGATTAGTAGGCATAATAAAGTAAACAATAAGTAGCTACTGGATTTCAAGTTCAGGTACCACGTCCATGAGTAGTTTTAATTTAATTGATCAGTCGGGATAATAAAGTAAACAATAAGTAGCTACTGGATTTCAAGTTCAGATACCACGTTCTTGAGTAGTTTTAATTTAAATGATCAGTCGGGATAATAAAGTAAACAATAAGTAGCTACTAGACTTCAAATTCAGATACCACGTCCATGAGTAGTTTAAATTTAATTGATCAGTCGGGACAATAAAGTAAACAATAAGTAGCTACTGGATTTCAAGTTCAGATTCCACAAACATGAGTAGTTTCAATTTAAATAATAAAAAGTTATCAGAAAGTAAATTATCAAGTTTAGACATAACATTTATGAGTAGTTTTAATTTAATTGGTCAGGAGGTATCAGAAAGCAACTAATAACTAGATTTCAAGTTAAGCCATGACGGATATGAGTTTAGTTGTAATTTAATTAATAAGAAGGTACAAAAGAAAACAAACTATGTGTGCAGCTATCGGATTTCAAGTTAAGGCATGACGATGTGCTGTTTGTAGTGAAAAGTAGAGCTACCTGCGAACCTCTTAAAAAACACGGATACGACAACCGGGAATTAATTTCATTGGTAAGAAGGTATCTGTAAGACAGTTAGCCACTAAAGAAAGTGATATATATGTATTATCATTAAATTTAGTTTTTTCCTATTGAAATGGCCATGTTTCATCCATTCAGACCAGTGATTTCTAAGTTTTTTTAACCTTTGTAACTCCAGGTTCGAGCTTCTTTTGGCGAGGACCCGTTGCAAATAAATAAGTAATCTAGATAAGTTTTAAGACACGTGGTAAAATAATATAAAATATTATTACTTTTAAAGAAAAAACAAACAAACACGTGATGAATTTTAAAAACAAATATTAAATTACCGATGTATATAAAATAGAACACTCTTAAATAAAGCCAACACATTGATTAGCTAGTAAGTTTCAATTAAATTACCACGTGCAAACATACAAATCAATGTATGGATAAAATAATGCAGAAAAGAAAATATAATATTACTTACTTCGCTAATTCGACGCCTGGTAGGCATTTCTTTAACACTTGAAGACGATTTTTTAAAAATAATATGATGACACTCACAAATACTAAATAAAACTCGCAAGAAAAAAAAATTATAACAGAAAATTAATCAGAGAAATATCAATATGAACTCTGCGAAGACTTAAAGCACTCATTACAACAATCTCAAACTAACCTCTGAGGGAATGATCTATGTAACAGGTTCAAACCCCCCGCTTATATCTCCATCGATGCAGTGATCCCCTCCTTGCGAGTTGCTTATAGCTTGCAACAAGCCATCCAATCATTATGTTGCCACCAAAGAAAAGAAATACTTTATTCGAAAACCGGAACTATGTCCCTTTCTGCTAAAGTAAAGAAATAAGCAGTTGATGACGGTCAATTTCTTTTTTTAAACCCCTCTTTTATAACACGTATAGTCCATCCCTCTCCTGTTGCCACCGAAGAAAAGAAATACTTTATTCGAAAACCGAAACTATATTCCTTTCTACTAAAGTGAAGAAATAGGCAGTTGATGATGGTCAATTTCTTTTTTAAACCCCTCTACTATAACACATATATTCCAACCCCCCTTACCTATGGCATAATTGACAGGTGACGCGTCCCCTCCATTGTATTCCCCCAGTACCACTGGTTACTAATGATCAGCTCCGTAGCCTTGTAATTTTGAACCCAAGCTAAAAGACAAGGGAACTCATGGATCAAGTATTGGAAGAAATTTTCCTTCATGAAGGACTTTTTGTTGGAACTAACCCGAATTCGCGTTACATGGAGAGGAAAACCCCACGGTTAGCCCGACGTCAAGGGGAATCTAACCCATGATCCATCTGGCACTGAAGATATTTTGCGTCAGCTCTGTGGTCGGTGCGAGCCGGGGGCGGAATTCGAACCCGGTTCACCACATTGGAAGGCAAGCGCTCTATCCCCTGAGTCACCACGGCTCTTTATACGATGGTTATAACAATTTTGTATAAGATGATAATAATTAATTACATCGAAAAATGTGTGAAAATACGAGTGTCTTTAATTGTATTTCGAGGTCTGTATTTCCGATTCTGAACATATAATTTTATGAAAAGAAAAAGACCAACGCAAAAAATCTAAGAAAAACAAAAACTTCTGGAAGTTAAACAAAGTAAAACGATATCTTTCCAATACATTGTACCATTTAGAAAGCAGCCTTTAAGAAGAACTTCTTCTTTAGAAATATTATCTCAACTATGGACTTGGCAAATCAAGACAAGGGATTAAGAGTTAAAGAGATTTACAATAAAACTACAACTTTATGTTTATGAGCAACAAGCGATTTTTGCATAAAAAAAAGCATCGATTAACAAATAATATAATATCTAAGCATCGATTAACGTAGGTGATATGATTTAAAGTATTCAGTGTGGAAGCCAAAAAAGTTCTTGAAAAATAAGTGTTCAGTATGCTATATGAAAACTATTAGGATTTAAAAGCAAACTCAGTAACGTGCATGCTATTGTAAAAATGTGGTTTTATAAAGAATGTTTAAAAATGGATTTTGAAGCTCAGCTGTCATGACATTGAATAATAATTAGTCCCACACCGGCATCGGAATAAAAATATATCTATATAAAGTTTTGGAGATAATTTTTTTTAATATTTCGTGTTTATATTCGATATTACTATCTACTAGAATAAAAAATAGTGCGTGGAGTCCCTCCGCGCGGAAGAAGTTAAACTTCGCAACCTGCGACGTTAATTGTAGAAGAATCAGAAGTCGTAGAAGGATCACTAGTTCTATTCAACGACTCTTTTTCCTGCTCCGCCCGCTTCCGTGCTCTGTAATCACGGTAGTATTGTGCATTTTTCCCTCGTGGACCTCTTGAACCAGTGGAAGTGCTTGTGGTTGCCACATCGTCTCGCCCTGGAAAATGTATTTGTATTAATAATGTATGTGAATGCGTCATAATGTAATTTCAGAAGAGAAAACCTAACAATCAATTGATATTCACAAGAGACGTACCTTGACATAACCTTAAATCCGTCGCATTGTCCGTGGGATTGTTATCACTCATTTTTTACAATTGTTATCCACTAAATTTGTTGTTGTTGTTACTTTACGTCGCACTAGAGCTGCACAATGGGCTATTGGCGACGGTCTGGGAAACATCCCGGAGGATGATCCGAAGACATGCCATCACAATTTTGATCCTCTGCGGAAGGATGGCATCCCCGCTTCGGTAGCCCGACGACCTGCGCGCGAAGTCGAGCACTTTACGGTAGCACAGTTTAACAAGGACCAATACCGCACACCCTCGATCCCTACACAGACTGATCCAAGTGGTCACCCACCCGCACACTGACCGTAGCCAGTGATGCTTGACTTCGGTGATCTGCTGGGAACCGTGTCTTAACGATCAGTCCACTGCGGGACTCCATTAAATTTGAAAACAAAAAAATACTACCCTATTAAATTATATGTGTATCGAAACAAACTAAAATAATATTTATAGAAAAAACAATACTTTTATTATTTTCATGCTAGAGAGAACCAAAACAATATGGAAATGAATGAGTTAAAACTGGATCCTACCACGTGATTTCCCGGCCAATAAAAATGAAGCGTTAAACGTTTAACGCAACCTTGTTGGAAGTCGTATAAGAAGTATAACTTCAAAAAGTTAGTACTTACATTTATTGAGAATCGATTATATTTGCATTCGTTCTTTATAAAAATGAATAAAACTTAACTGATTTATATATTTAAAAAAGAATTAGAAATGGTTAATTTACGAAATAAAGGAAATTTAAAAGCTGGGAAGTATGCAGAACAGTCGTTACAATTGACTAAGCAATTGAGACCACATTTTTACCAGATTGAGACCCTCCCTTTCCTTATTCTAAGGATCAAAAATCCAAATCTGTTGGATAAAAAAAGCACGTTTATGCGGAGAAAGTATCTTTTTCTTGTTTCTTTTTCTAATCTTAAAATATATTCCTCACAAATTAATTAGCATATTTTAAGTTACTCCCTGAACTATTAATATTGAGCTATTAAGCGATCATTAGATCAAAAGTTAATCACTGTGTTATCTATTTTATTTTGGGTACTGCATATAGAATAACTTTTCCTTTACGAAATTTAAATAATAATATAGGGCGAGAAATTTCTGATAGCCAGCTCGCCATCTGATCAAATATTTAATGCTGGCGAGTAAATTTTTTATTTAAATTGTTCAGTTTTACATTTGACTATACACACTTGATTTATCGTGCCTCATCAAAATGGCACGTGGAAGAGTTGTGATAAAGCAATTTTCTTCTATTTCGAACAAAAAATCCTGGTCACCCGTTTATTACCTCCGAAACATCACTTCTGGAAACATTGAAACCTTAAGACAACTTTAATTTGAACTAATATTATTATTACAATAAATATACTTTGATTTTAAAAGTTTCTACATTCTTTTATATTTTTGGACACCAAAAATTTCGTTGTACTACACCTGTTTCCATTTTAAAAATTGTTCATTTTTTCATGAGTCAAATAGTGGCAAGTAAAAATTTTGTCTGGCTAGTATCTTTAAAACTGAAATTTCATACCCTGTAATAAAGTATCATTTTTTAAAAAGTATGCATAAATTTAAGTAAAATTCAATTATGCATAAATTTAAACAAACAAAATCTGATCTTGGAGACATAAATTGTAGTACAATTAAAGTATGCATAAGTTTAAGCAAACAAAACATATCATGGTGTAAGAATGAATTGAATCACAATTAAAGTGTGCAGTAATTTAACCAAACATAACATTTTGATGATATAAATATACATTGAAGTACTATTAAAGTATGCATAAATTTAAACGAACAAAGCAATATCTGATGATGAAAGCATAAATTGAGGCACAATTAAAGTCTGCATTCTTTTAAACAAACAAAATAGTATCTGATGATGTAAGCATACATAAAAGTATGCATAAATTTAAACAGACAAAAGAATATCGGACGATGTAAGCATAAATTGAAGTACAATTAAAATATGCATAAATTTAAATAAACAAAAAAATCTGATAATGGTACCATAAATTGAAGTACAAGTAAAGTATGCATATATTTACTCAAACAAAAAATAACTTATAGTGCAAGCATAAATTGAAGTACAATTGAAGTATGCATAAAGTTAAACAAACAAAAATATCGAATGAAACATGCATACATTAAAGTATAATTAAAGTATGCATTTATTTAAACAAAAAAGTCTAATGAATTGAACCATCAAATACATGACTGCCTCATATTTTTTTTTGAAAGCTAGCTTATCTTAGATAATTAAACATTCAAATTAGACAATCAACTTGTTTCGATTTGCTAGTTTTGGGAATTCGGGAAGTTACGATAACAGTTTAAAATCTTCAAATATTGGAAAGGTTTAACACTTATTTATATTTTAATAAAAACTTAAACAGAATGTCCTTGAAGCCAAGCAACTTTGTTTGATATAAATAAAGAAAATATGAAAATGAGCTAGACACTGATTTAAATTAATTTTGGATTAAACTGCTTAAAAAATGGAATTAGCAAGCTTCACGTCTGACTGCTCAAGTCTTGTAGCAAGCGAGATATCCTTATAATTATGTCAATAAGTATACTTTTACATTGTGTGGCTCATTAAGTTTATTCATTTTGGTTGGATTTCAGTCAAATATAGTCTGTAGATAATTGAGGATTTTCATAGATATTGAACTTTCATTTTTGAGCAAACAATAATCAGAATATATTGCGAAATAAAATATAAATAATAAAAGAATCCAAATTGTAAATAATTATCTTTTGCAATCAAAATTATTTATCAACAGGAGAAGTTTCATGCGTTTTTCAACATTAAATATTAACTAAATAACAAATTCTTCAGAGTTTATTATAATACAGAATTTATCAAAAACGTTGTCCAAAAATAAAAGTGCACCGTTCCCTCCCCCTCGAATCAAATTGTCGTGCGCATTAATTTCTTCGTCCAACTTAAGTATCTTTCTTGAATAAATGTAACCTCATTTCGATGCATGGGAATCCAGACAGAGACTGGATATCGAAAAATGACAAGCACATATGCATAATATCCTGTACTGTATCTTCCAGTAATGTCTGCTTTACGTGCTTAAGCTAATTCCCATAGATAATATCTCTTTCTACTCTTTTCCCTTCAACTCTCTTCTCTTGATGACAAAACTTTGCTTCCACCATTTTATCGGTATTTTATGTTTACTCTTTTCTTTTCTTCTCCTTGTTTCACTTGACGAAGAGCTAACTTCATATCTTCATTACGTCCTTCCAAAAGAGCAGGCAACAACGCCACCTGTCGAGACAGTTCTGCAGGTTGGAAATGACAATAGGTATCGTCTGCTGTTACGAAGAATACTTTTGAGTTCCAAGCAACTTATTGCAAACGATATTCTACTGTTGATAGTATAAGTTTTTTTTTAAAATTTGAAACGATGATTTTAAAATTCTTCTTTAATGACAAAATGGCTAATGTTAGTAAACAATAACTGCAATATATTTTGCTTTTTTACATTAAAAATATATGATTTTTATGATTTGTTTAAAAAACGTTTGATAACAAAAAAAAAGGCTTATTTTACTATTTCTAGTATCGGCCTTAATCAAATTGATATTTAATATTCTTTTGCTGACATGAGAATACAGTATTCATATTCTATATTGATGGACAAAATTCGTGGATGATTTGAAATTTTCGAAAAAGTTCATTCAACTAAAGATTAATTACTGGTCTGGTAATTATTTTCACCTATTTGTTGATTTTTCTCGATTTTATGTTCATATAAAGAAATGCACGAAAGAAATTATCGAATGTAAAAGCACATGGATATTTATAAGTCCAATGCTTCGTCCCAATTCGTGACGTTACGTTTCTGCTACCAAAGTCATGAAAATTATTGAAACAAAAAAAGTAATAGTGGTGTAAATGAGTATTATAAGTAAAATTAAGGTAATTTATTTACCTTTTTTACAGCTACTAAGTATACTTTATTTTATTTTACAAAAGGCATTGAACAGCCGACCCAATCCTGAGTTTACAACTATTAATGTTGAACTCCGTAGCCTTATATTTTTAACCCAATCCAGAAGACAACGGAACTTCAGGATCAAGCATTGGGGAAATTTGCCTCCGCGGTGGTCTTTTTGTTGGAACTAATTCACATTTGCGCTACATGGAGAGAAAAACAATGTAAACCTCATACAGTTAACCTGATGGTATGTGGACTCTAACCCATGATCCGTCTGCACTGTGGTCGGCGCGAGCGGGGGGAGAATTCGTATCGGCCAACCATCATTGGGATTCGAACCCGGGTCACCCCATTGGGAGACGAGCTCTCTACCCCCTGAGCCATCAAGGCTATGGTATGTATACTTGTTAAGGCTTTTACAGTGATTTTGCAAGTGTTAAAACAGAATCAAATATGTTGTTATCTAATTAAGTAATTGCAAACAGCCGTCGTCTGTTTGCAACGCTCCAAGATGATCCAAGACATTTCCCATATTTTCTAATCTGCCAAATACTTTTTTAACTTATTTCAGCGAGCTCAATCAGAAAACCTTTAAGCTAATAAAAAAAATCTGGACCTAATGTTTTTTTCTTAAGGAGGAAGTTACATCAAGTCCAGAATAGTGAAGACTAATCGTAATAAACCTAAGAAAATTCAGTCTGATCTAGAAATACTTCACATAATTCGCAAGTAGCCTAAATTATATAGGCTAATTGTAATAAGCCTATGGAACAGATTAGGAAATGTAAAAGACTTTTGCAATTAACCTGGCACATTTCAAAACACCAGCGTTATTTGCAAAGTGCACGAGATTTCAACCAAGTCACGATATAACTCTGATTTTAATAATCAATAAACTTTTTAAAAATTATATCATTTACACATCCAATTGTGCATTTCAATGTCTTTGGTGATTCATAGTTTAAGAAGTTATTTAGCTTTTCGAATCAGTTAGGGCAATTTCCATCAGTGTGATTATTAGTTGCAGGAAGAATGTAATAATCTTGACATTTCAGAAATTGAATAGTGCAAAGGTCAGAGGAACATAAGAAATTTTTTTTACATATAATATAGTGTTATTCGCTAGTTTTGTCAATTCCAGTAATTATTTAAAAAGATTTACTTATCTTAAATCATTTTTTGTTGAAAAAGTTACAGTGTGTCACTTTTTAGCAAATATTTTGTAGTTTTTATGTAATTTGCTTTGATTTAATTTTAAATTTGTTTGGCAAAAACCGTAGAATGTTACTTAATTTGAAGTAAGAAAACTAACTTATAAGGTAAAATGTAAATTATATTTAATATTTTTAAAGACAAACGAATTGGTTTTAATTTCATAAAAACTTAATCGATAGTTAAACAAACTGATTGAATTCTAGCAATAAACTTCCTAGTATTTAAGTGATCCCTTATCTTGAATCAAGAAACACTATTCTGGCAATTCCAATCAAATTCACTTAAAAAAATTAAACAAACTTAAATGCATTTTATTAAAACTTAAAGTCATTTTTCTTTTAAAAACATTTTGCAATAATCAAAAGTTTTTTTTTCCACTTCATTTTTTTAGAACTAAAGCGGGGAAAAAGAAGCACAGAATATCATTTAATCAGTTTCTTGATAACTAACTTCTCATATAAAATTGGTTTCATTTTTATTGAACTTAAATAAAAATAAAAATAAATTGTTTTTAAGGTCATAACGCTACAATTGGAATTATTCGCAGAAATTGTAACATTTAGTTTAGCTTTAAGCAAAGGAACCCAAAACAATTTTAATTCTGTTTATATTTCAGATTTAAATCCTTAATTTATATAAATAATATATCATTAATAAGCCACCTCACGAATCAATATTTAAGATTCAGATGGTTATGATTTAAATTTTAAAAAAAAGTAATTTTAATTATTTTTGAAATTTTTTGAATTTAAATCCTGAATCTACATAAATAACATACCATTTATCCGCCCCCTCCCGAATCAATAGTTAAGATCCCAATAATTACGATTTAGGCTAAAAAAAAAAGAACTCAAACTAATTTAATTATTTTAGAAATATTTCGAATTTGAATACTGAATTCATATAAATTAACATGCTATTTAAAAGCCATCTCACAAATCAAAAGTTATGATCCCAATAGTTACGATCAAGTATTTTCAAAAAAAAAAAATTTCAAAAACAATTTTAATTCTTTTCGATACATTTTGAATTAAAATCTTGAATTTATATAAATAACATGCCATCTATCCTCCAACTTTGCGAATCAATACTTATGATCCCAAAATAATCACACGTACTTCATTTATTTTTGAAGGAATGAATACATCATATTTAGAAATCCAATAGCAGGGTAAATATCCAACTCCAATCTCTCTGTTCCCAGTCGAAAACAGAGAAACTTTCTCCCTACGTCCAGAAGAATGCTGACCGAGCTGCTGGTCTGTAGGGAATTGAAACACGTGTTGCCACCGCTCTCTTTGCAAATGACACGCAAATATTTCTCTTTTGAAAATGGGTAACAAACGAAGACCGAAATCAGACGATTTTTCACTCACGCTGCGTTTTGATAGTTCTGAGTTCCCTAACTCACTTGCACGATTTGCTATAAGCAAGGAAAATCGTGCACAAGGCGTTGGTTGGCTGTTTCCGCACGCAACTTACTTTTCACATTTAACCGATGGTGATTTTTGGAAGAAGAGTTTTGAGGACCAGTCAGAACAGTTTCGTTTTATTCTTTGTTTTGTTCTTTTTGCAGCATTAAAGCTGCAATTTTGAAGCTAATTCACTTTTAATCACTGGTGTAATATGAGAATCATCAACGATACATTGTCATACATTCTTCCACTGATCCTTATCGTTATTTTATTTATTTATTTTCGACACCATTTATTTTGATTCAGAGTCTCTTATTGCCATTTAGAAAAATCTTGCAGTAAGCTAGCTAAAAATATAAACTACAAGAAAGCAGTTAATATTTTCATACATGCTGAATGACTAAACAAAATTAATAACTAGATTGAAGAAAATTTAAATGATAATATTTTATAAAGAACTTATATGGTCCCATTAAGGAAAGAAAAATTGTGCATGAGACGCTGGAGGCTGCTTACCTTTCACGGGTAACCAATGGCGAGTTTTGGAAGAAGAGATCAGTAAGAATAGTTTTATTTTATTTTTGCGTCATTAAAGAGGCAATTTTGAAGCTAATTCACATTTAATACCTGGCGCAATATGAAAATCAATGATAGATTGTTATACAGTAGACGCCGCTTAATGTGATCACGGTTAATGTTATCAAACGTTTAATGTTATCAAAATCGCTTAGTCCCGTCCGCTTAGATCAAAATACATTGAAAAATCCTCGTTTATTGTAATCAAATGTTCGTTTATTGTTATCAGTTTAGAGGTAAATTTTATTTTCCTGAAATCAATAAAAACAAGAAGGAAAACTTTTTTTTGTGTTTTGTGAAGTGTTTCCTGAAACTTACCAAAAGTCAAAACGGGGCTCGTATATTATCTTTTAAACACGTGTTATTATGAGGGGGGGGGTATTTTGCCATTTTCGGTAAAGCATTGTAAAATTCCGTAGCACTGTGCGATTTCAAATTCCCGGAAATCCTAAATAAAGAGAAAAGACCTGCCACTAACGAGTCAATGTTTGTCACGAGCCCCTTTTTAGAAGAACTAAACAGAGTGACAGATGATATGTCCCAGCCACTATGGGAAGGGGGTAAGGAGTGACCTTCAAAAGAGAACATTGTTTCGGGTATGGCACTTGACCTTGGCAGGTCGCTTAGCCAGTTGCTATTGGTCAAACAATAAAATTGGGGGGGGGGGGGGGGTAGTGAAACTGCCTCATCTAAGTGCTTAAAAGACGCATATAGAAGAAGATCAGCATGCATTTTCACTTTACCATAGTTCATACGGTTTGTAACCTGATTTGTTTTTTATAATGGAAAGGAAACGGAGAGATCTTACTGTGAAAGAAAAGGTTGACATTTTAAATCGTTACGATAAATTGCCAAAAATGAGCCAAAGGAATGCTGCTGTTCAATTGAAAGTTTCGCAGCCGCTTTTGTGCAAAATTTTAAAAAATCGTGAAGATATCGAAAAAAAGTGCACTTTGAACAAAAATCTGAATTGTAAAAGAAATCGAGATGGAAAAGACAAAGAGGTTGAATCTGCATTAAAACTCTGGTTCACAAACGTTCGTGAAAGGGACGCTCGTGTTAATGGTTCAATTTTGCGCCAAAAAGCTGAAGATTTAGCTGCAAAATTGGGTAAAGGAAACTTCGTAGCCACGGAAGGATGGTTCCACCGCTGGAAAAAGAGGCAGAACATACTCTTCCGAAGGACACATGGTGAACAAAAAGATGCCGATAATGTAGCCGCAGATCAGTGTAGAAGAATGGCCTAAACTTATTGCCATATATTCACATGAAGATGTATATAACGCAGATGAAACTGGCCTATATTTTCGTGCGTTGCCTGAACACACCTACATGTTTCAGAAGGAAAGTACGCAAGGGTGTAAAACCTCCAAGGAACGCCTAACTGTGCTATGTTGCGCTAGTATGACCGGCACTAAAGAAAAACTTTTAGTGATTGGAAAAAGTAAGAAGCCCCGCTGTTTCAAAGGTGTGAAAAATCTGCCCGTCGATTATTTTGCCAACAAAACGGCGTGGATGACTACCACCATCTTTAACGAATGACTGTTGAAATGGGACAAGCGACTAAAACGGAACATACTCCTGCTCACAGACAACTGCACTGCGCATGATGTAACTGTTTCATTAAAAAAGATAAATATCGTGTTCTTACCACCAAACACCACTTCTTTCATTCAACCGTGTGACCAGGGAATTATCCGCACCTTGAAGGCATATTACAGAAAGGAAATGCGTTCAAGGGTCTTAGAAAATATGGAAGACCAAGACGCTGAAGATCTTAATGCGAACGCTCTAGCCAAAAAAACAAATGTTTTGGATGCCATACATTTCTTAACAATGTCATGGAATAATGTCTCGGAAAAAACAATTCGAAATTGTTTTAGTCATGGAAGATTTTGTCAACCAGAGGACAACAATGCTGCTGTAATGAAAGAAATGGAAGACGTTTTCAATCCCCCGCCCGATATGAATGCTGAGGATTTTGAAGCATGGATGGAGATCGACGAGAAGGCTGAGACTTCTACTTCGTTAACTGATGAGGACATTTGCGAAGCTGTATGTGTCAAAGATCCAGCTTCGTCACAAGATTCTGATGCCGATGATGAACCCGAAAGTGCTATCGAGGACAAAATTCCGACGCCTGCTCAGATGAGGGAGGCACTTCAAGTCTTACGGCTAGGTGTGCAAAACAAAGCCGACGCGGAACACTTTCATAAACATTATGATTATGAGCGATTCGTAAATGACTTGCTTCGAAAGAATGCTAAACAATCGACAATTTTCAGTTAATAAATAACCTTTTATATATTTTGTATTGTTTTCTGCAGTTCATCATTAAATATATAAGTATACTAATTCTTTTTCTTTAGTGTACATTAATTTCTATTAAATACTTTAGAGTCTTACAGCAACAACTCCTAATTTAAAATAATTTTTATTTTAATACGTATGTAAAAAAATAATTTTTTAGCTTAAATTTTTTTGTTTATTGTAATCAATCGGTTATTGTTATCAAATCATGTTCGTCCCGATGTGATCACATTAAGCGGCGTCTACTGTACATTAGTTGATCTGTTATTTAAATTATTTTCTTTTCTGTTAGCTTAAACTGAACTTGATTCAGAAATTTTAAACGACAGTTAGAAAAGTCGTGTGGTAAATTAGCTACTTGAATAAAAAAAAGCGCGAAAGCAATTATACAGTCAGTTCATTCATGTTAATCCGTAATTCAAAAATGCCCTGCTATTTTTGCAAGACGTTAATTTATCCACTTTAGCACAAAAGTAAATAATTCGTGCACTTAACTATACGACACTATGGTTCAATCTGAAAACTGATTCAACACTGTAAAAAATTCCGGTAACTACACTGTTAAGAATTCCGGTAAAAAGTAGTTGCACCCCATGTGCAGCATCTGTAAAATCCATTTTACCGTAAAATTTTATACCGTAATTGTTAAAATAATATTAATTTATTGACAGTAATTTAGTGATTTCACAGTAAATATTACTTTAAAATTTCCGTTTATCTTTTTTTTTCTTGTTTCCTAAAATTTTCCGGTAAAAAGGGATTTTACAGTAAAAAGTAACGACACCCCAGAGGGTCAATGTAATTGTTCTAGAAATTATATAAAAAAATTGTTCCTTCCTGTTCTTTTCATATTTTACTTAAAATTAAAAATAGTTTTCGAACCAAAAATATTTTTTTATTTGAAAATCCGATTGTCAATCACCTTCAAAATTCATACAAAATGTATAATTTCTAAGTTCCAGAATATGTAATGGCTAACAGAAATAAGTATTTTCCTTTCCTTTTTCTGTATCCTGGCAAGTATTTTCCTTTGCTTGCTGACGCAAATAAAGATCGTAAATTTTTTCTTGGTATCTTTTATTTTCTGTTTATGTGTACTGACATTAATGAATAATGTATTTTCATATCGTTATTTGCAGTCACGAGTATCGAATGAATCTAGTATAAAAAGGACCGGAATTCCATTCGCATTCCAATACCAATCTAGAAACAATTCTTCCATCTTTCTCATTTAAAAATCTCTTCAACAAAAATATAAATACTTTCGAAAAGCACCCTATTTCGAAAGGGTACTTTTTTTTCCACGTTTTCTAAGTAGATGAGAGAGCTGGAAATGATCGCACTCTTCACATGTTTTCCTTTCAAGTGCTTATTTTTAATAGAATTTTCCGAAAACTTTCCCCTTTTACAAAAGTCTTCATCCAATAGGAATATGTTGAAGTTCTTGAAATAAGTATCAACAGATGGCGCTCTTGGAGTAGAATTCTCATTTTTACACTACTGAGATTCGAAAGATTTTAATTCCTGAGACGAGACGTAAACAGTAGAAGAAGATGAAAATATTCTTATTTTCTAAACACTCCCTTCCCTATTCCCTCCGGATCCCTGTCAGTTGCAGTCGCTTCTCGTTAAGAACATGATCTCTCTCTCTCTTTCCATTTCTCTTGCGCCATTTGCAGTTGCTGTCGCTGTTGCTACCCCTGCCCCTCTATTTTTCCCTATTCGACTAGGACATAGAAAGCTTTTGGCGTAATTAAAATTCGAATTTCTCCTTTGCTTGTCATGGGCACAGTTGATATCTCCATTGGAACTCATGCATATTCCACTGGAAATGTTTATTTCACTCTGCTTTTCTGCTGGTTTTGACAGGATGCTCGTGTTCCAGCTCTTCTGCTGCCTAAAGAGGGGTTGCTGAATTCTTCTGCACATCGCCAAACTTTTTTCCGCCAAATGTTAACAAAACATTGCAAAATATATGATTGTTGCTTTTTTTTTAAAAATCCAAAACTAAGCATTATACTATTTCAATCTTAATATTTACAGAAGAACTTACAAATTAGTGGATGTTCCTTTACCATTTAACGAATCGCTAAAGTTACCATAGTAATGCTCAATCATTCTGAGAAACTCACTTAATTTTTTTAAATCTTTAGCCAAACATTTTATTCGTTCATTCTTATTTACATAATATCTTACAAATTAAAGGATATTCCTTTACAATTTAACGAATAGGTAAATTTATCATAGTAATGCTGAATCAGTCTGAGAAATTCTCTTAATTTTTTAAATCTTTAACCAAACATTTTATCAGTTCATTTTTATTTACAGAATATCTTACAAATTAGTGAATATTGCTTTACCATTTAATGAAATGGTCGATGTTTTCTCTTGATTTGTTGTCTTATATACAGTCAAACCCCGTTAACACGAAATCGTCGGGACCACCGAAATTTTTCGTGTTAACCGAATTTCGTGTTAACCGTTTAGGTAGTGGCGGCATCTAGTCAACAATTATTGAACTACTAAACAATTACTTATATATTACAGTTCTTAAAAGTTACTAATGAAGACATATTGCAAATTTAAGTGAATTTAACATAAAATTAAAAATACTAAAAACAATGAACATTTAAAAATAACTTGAAATTTGGAGAAGAAATAATGAAGTGAATTGAACGCCAAATTACGAATTTATTTATCCGTTACGGAATCAAGGTTGAAAAAAGTCAGTTATTGACTTCTGTTTTAATTTCTTAAGATAACACTTATTAATAAAGTCATTTATATGTTCTAAGTTATCTAATGCATCCATAGCATTTTCTTGTTGCATGAGGAAACGATTAATTACTTTCATTGCACATGTCGCCTCATTTAAAGTAACTGGATTTTCTTGTTCAATATCGGACTCTTCATCAGTTGTATCCATGTCGACATCATCATTTTTCGCCGATAGTTCAGCGATTATGTCTTGATCGGTGGTTATATCCGATGTTAGCAAATCTTCGTCTATAGTGGTGTAGTCTTTGAACAAAGGGGCTGATAGAATCCCGCGTTTTTCCGCTTCTTCGATCAAATTAGTCAACGTTTCTGGTTCTGCTTCACTTATTTCTTGAAGATTCATTTCTTTTCCATCTGTGAACCCACCGCACTTGAAACTGTTTATAATTGTTTCAGAAGAAACATTGTTCCAAGCACATTTTAAGTATCTCATTGCGTCTAATAGATTTACAGAAAATGTAATTTTATTATCAAAGCAATGGATCATCTTGCGTACCATTTCTTTTCTGTATTGCACCTTCAAGCTATGAATGATACCTTGATCGCACGGCTGAAGTTTTGCTGTGGTGTTAGGAGGTAAAAAAACACATTTAATCGCTTTTAGTCCGTGAATATCATTATGAGCACTACAATTGTCAAGCATCAAACAAATATTTCTTTTTTCCCGAAATAGTTTCCTGTCCAAGTCTGTTAACCATTTCTTAAAAAGCATTTTATTCATCCAGGCTTTCTTATTTGAAGCATATACAACGGGTAAAGTTTTTAAGTTCTTAAAACAACGTGGGTTCGCTGATTTACCTACGACAAACAAGGGCAATTTTTCGGTCCCATCCATATTACAAGCGACCAAAACAGTAATTCTCTCTTTAGAGCATTTTTCGCCGGAGCATTTTTCTCCTTTAATGCTCAATGTACGGGAGGGCAATGCTTTGAAAAAGAGTCCCGTTTCATCAGCATTGAAAATGTCACGTGGCGCGTAATTTTTCCTAAGAGCAGGCCACTTTTCAGACAAAAATGATTCCACAGTCTCCTTATCTACAGTTGCTTCTTCGCCACAGATTTTATGACACACAATTCCATGACGCTTTTTGAATCGTGTTAACCAACCGTTTGAAGATGCGAAATTTGTCACGCCGAGAGCATCCGCAAAAACTTTTGCTTTTTCTTGCAATACATGACCCGTTAAAGGCAGATTCTGACTCCTTGCTTCACGCACCCATCGCAAAAGCGCTACTTCGATCTCCTCATTTCCCCCTGTTCTCATTCGCTTTCTAGCTGGCTCAAATTGATTGATAGCATATGCGATAGCACGTAGTTTCACGATTTTTTATAATCGTAGATAGCGTGCTGTTGGGAATTCCATATTTCGTCGCGATCTCTGTTTTCTTTAATATTCCATCACAAACTTCATTCAAAATTTTTTGTTTAGTCTCTAAGGACAAGGATTGCTGTTTTCGACTCATTTTTACGAAATTTCAAGGGCAACTGACAGTCGGACTCTACCACGATCATGTGTGCTTATGCACCTTTCCACCCCCTTCCACGCACGTGCAAAGAACATTCCGAAACAGAATAGCAGCAACCAATCAAATGAGATAATTATGGAAGGATGGGACCTCGATTCGAGGGTAGGAGTAGAAATTTCAAAACACTAATTCCAAACTCTTGTAAAAGAAGAAATTTTGACTTGGAGTGAAAAAAATTCTTTTCGTCTTAAGCGGTATTTTGCGATTTGGGTTTCGCGTTAAAAGAATTAATTAACACTATTCTTCAGACTCGATCGACGGGACCTAACAATTATTTCGCGTTAAGCGAAATTTCGTGATAAGCGATTTCGCGTTAACGGGGTTTGACTGTATAATGAGATTGTATGGTGCTTACGACTTTTTTTTGTTGAAAATTTTAATTATTTTTTTTACAATTAGAACACAGCGAAAGAATCAATGAGCTTACATTAAAGGACATTAATTTGTTAAAAAATTGGCTTGCGATTTTCATGCCAGTTTCCATACAATGCATTCCTTTGTCTTGGTAATGAGAAGCTTATATAATAAAATCAGTGAAATAAATTCAAAATTATGTAAAGCATTTTATTATTTATGCAGTTTGTTTAAAGAAACTTTTTTATACCATTTTAAACTTCTAATTGTTATTTTCTTACATATAGTTTTTTTAAGAAGAAAAAAGATTTTGTAAGAAGCAATTGGCATATTCTGAATATTTGTTTCAATTTCGGTGTCTTTCTTGTAAGTTTTTACTGGCACCTAATATCAAGCTTTCCGTTGATAATGTAGCAATTTTTATTTTCATTTTTTTCCTGAAAGTTTCAAAACGCTTTGTTCTTTTATCCTTTCATTAGCAACATTGAATTGATAATGCCACCTCTACAATATACAGGAATGATTGCAAACTTGCAACAATTTTAATTTATAACGATCACCATATAATTGAAAAACAAACTTAAAAATCACTGAAATAAAATATTCATTCTTTTTAAATTACTTTAACCTTCGTTTGATTCCATTGATATAGATTCTGATTTTAAAAGACTTTATCATTTTTCTGAGATACCATTGCAACTTCGTCTGAAATTTCCATTTTAAACTTTCTTTTAAATATTTTGTTTGCTTTAAAAAAAATCTTTAAATGTTTTTCCTCTTAGAGAATATTTAGCAAACATGCAAAAAATTAATTTCTAGCAGTGCCTTACAATTTCACATTCATTTCGTAACCACGAACATAAACAAGACATACCTTTAAATAAAAACTTATAATAAAAAACAATTTAACTTATTTACTATTTGAAGCTTTTATCTTATCCGATACTATTTAATCTTAACCGTTTTACAATTATCAGCCTACAATCTGATAATTATAAAATGGTCTATTAGCTATAGAGTATTTTAGATATGTTTATGCTAAAATATTACGCAATGTGGTATCAGTATAGAATTATATAGGAACGCAGCTTTTAGATTAAGCCTTTGGTTAGGAATAATAAACAAATTAAAATACGCAATAACATAATAATAAGGACGATAAATAATTATAACAGGTACTTACCGTTAATTAAAGCATAAAGAAATACCTTTAAACCATTTATTAACTTGATGTTGGTGGCAAAGAATTTGTTTCCTCTTTATCAATTGAGGATTCGATAAAAAAAATTTTTTCATCCAATAAGAATGCACCGTCAACAGTGAGAAATTGCTTAAGAATAGAAATAGCTAAAGTAAGAATAGAAATAGCTTATGTTTTTATGCTTATTCATTGAATTTTGAATTAATATTTTGTTCATGCACGGTCTGGAAAAAATCTCTTTCTTTCGTTGTAGCTAAAATTTTACCTGCGGCATTTTTTTTTCTTATGAAAATTACCTTTGGCCTTTTTTAATAATTGTATTAGTTATAAGATTTTCTTGAAAATAATAATTAAACTTTATAAAGAAAAAGTTGGTTTAAGCATAAATATGCTCTGAGCCTTAATGGCTCAGTGTTTAGGGCAATTAAAATATAGATGTTTGTTGCACTTTTAAAACCAATTTTTAAAACTTTTCAAGGTTTAGGGAAATTGAGTTTTGATACTTACTGTCATTGATAAGATTAAAAATAAGAATATTAATATTTTCGATTAGGACTTGATCAAGAATGAATTTCTTATTATTTGATGTCATTGATAAAATTAAAGAAAAAAAATATTAACAATTTCGACTGAGTCTTGAAAATAAAAAAAGCTACATAACCAATGGAATATTTGATCCTTGCAGCCAATCATTTAAGAAAAAAAAATATTAGGACTTCCGAATAGGTCTTGAAAATAACAATGATGCAATATCAATGGAATTGTAGGCATACTTGCTGCCAATAATAAAACTCAAGGGAAAACGACGTGAAGCCTTTGAAGGAGGAAGTGAAAATTAAAGTGGCTATATTGTCAAATAAAGGCTTGAGAGCCGCGATGGCTCGGGAGATAGAGAGTTCGCCTTCCAATGTGGTGAACCGGGGTTCGATCTCGGCTATGGCTGGTCGATACGAATTCCGCATCCGGCTTGCACCGACTAAAGTGCTGACGTGAAATATCCTCAGTGGTAGACGGATCCTGGGTTAGAGTCCCCCTTGCCATCAGGATAACCATGGGAGGTTCTCGTGGTCTTCCTCTCCATGTAACGCAAATGCGGGTTAGTTCCATCAAAAAGTCCACTAAAGCAAAATTCACCCAATACTTGCTCTTGTGGATTGGGTTCAAAATTATAAGGCTACGGAATTGAACATTAGTAGTCGTAAACCCAAAAATTGGGTCGGCTGTTCAACGACGGTTACAAAATAGAATAAAATAAACACTTGAACAGACGTCAATAGAATTAAAAGAATCAAGTATTTAAAATCAAGATAAGGTTTTATTTATGGTGAAAAAAGTTATTTCTTTTCTAAAAAATTTTTTGGAGGAATGTCTAAAAAGGGAGCGTGGCGACAAACAAATGTGTTAAGTTTTGTTAAATTTGTGTATTTTATAAATTTTGCCCTAATTTTCTTATCACACTCAAATGATTTTAAATTAATTTTGATTTCTCTTAGAATAGTAAATGATGTTGAGGAAGGATAAAAATATAAATTAAATCGTAAACTGTTCCAAATCCGATTGTCTCCAATAAAAGTAATAATTCGATTCATCTTAGAGAGACATTGGCGATATTCTTCAAATTTTCGTCATCATTTTGAGATGCAGTGGCCATAAATTTACCTCTCTTGACAGGTCATGTTTGGAACACTTTTCGAACAACTGTCAAACAACCGGATATTCCCGGAAAACGTTTAATCAGTGCTGAAACTTACTCTAACGAATTTCCAAGGACCTCGAGTAGTGGCCTGAATTGGTGAGATAACTGGAGGGTTAATAACATTCCGTTTTAGCACCCAGAAATTTGTTGGAAGGGGGCGGATTTTAATCGCTGTATCAGGTGTTGGAAAGTGACGGATGACTGAGCGATTGGTCGTTTCGGTTCGGCGATTTCGCGACTTATCCGGTTTTAATTCGCAGCGGTCAAAGGATGAGTTATTACACCTGACGTGGTCAGTGTGGTGGTGTGAGGGTATGGGGAAGTTTTGCTTTGAAGTTCGAAATGTGTAAGGAAAAGTGTAAAGGATATTATATAACAAAATTAAAGTTTTTTTTTTAAATTTAAGTACTTTCATTTATACTTTCATAACTTATTTCTAACATGCAGAACTGACTTATCGAATAAAATTAGTTGGAAATAATTCCACACCAAGCAGAAGATTCTAAAATAAATTAAAAATGTGGAATTCGGGAAGTAAAGAACGTTATTAAAAGGATGATGGTGAAAAGAAGCTGTTTCAATTTATTTCACGGGGGACTTTAGTCGTCAACTCTCTATATTAGAAAAAATAGTGCGTGGTGTCCCTCCGCGTGGAAGAAGTTAAACTTCGCAACCTGTGACGTTAATTGTAGAAGAATCAGCAGTCGTAGAAGGATCACTAGTTCTATTCAACGACTCTTTTTATTCTGCTCCGCTCGCTTCCCTGCTCTGTAATCACTGTAATATTGTCCACTTTTCCTCGTGGACCTCTTGAACCAGTGGAAGTGCTTGTGGTTGCCCTGGAAATGTATTTGCATTAATAATGTATGTGAATGCGTCATAATGTAATTTCAGAAGAGAAAACCTAACAATCAATTGATATTCACAAAAGACGTACCTTGACATAGCCTTAAATCCGTCGCATTGTCCGTGGGATTGTTTTCACTCATTTTTTACAATTGTTATCCACTAGATTTGAAAATAAAAAATATTACCCTATTAAATTATATGTGTATCAAAACAAACTAAAAAAATATTTATAGAAAAAACAATACTTTTATGACTTTTATTATTTTTATGCTAGTGAGAACCAAAACAATATGGAAATGAATGAGGGAAAACTGGATCCTACCACGTGATTTCCCGGTCAATAAAAATGTAGCGTTAAACGTTTAACGCAACCCTGTTGGAAGTCGCACAAGAAGTATAACTTCAAAAAATGCAAAATCTCTCTATTTTTTGTCATCATTCTCGCCATTTCTTTCTTTTTTTTTTTGCATTCATTTACTAAACATTTACTAAAGTAGTAAACATTAACTCATTTACTAAAGTAGACTCTTACAGTTTGGGGGAAATGTTTTAGTCCACTGAAACATACAGACCACTGAAACATACAGACTTCTATTCTATTTTCAAACTGTGAATTCAGATCATGGATGTCCCTGGCAAGGGTACGTTGGGTTTAAGCCCCCCTCATTAATTAGAAATCTTTAAAAGTCCCCCTCAATATTTCGGACAAAATAAAGAGAATATTTGTCAATCACCATCGATTTAAATTCAGCAAAGTTAAAAAGAGAATAAGATCAAAATATTTAATGTTTTCGCAAATATTTAATAGAGATAAGAATTTCTTTTTCTGATGTGTGATGAGGCCGGGGGCCGCAATTAAAAACACCAGTCAGATGGCGGGCCACAACTTTATCAAAATTCTATATAGGACTCTTTTATGTTTGAAGGAACATTAAATATTGCTGTCAGATTTTTATAAAGGTTTTTTAATATTAAAAAAAAATAACAAGCATTACAAATAATGCTTGTTACGTATCATTTTGAATCTTCTCTTAATCAAAAAATTAGTGACAAGATTTTTTTTACTTTCAAATTTAATTCTGTGATAAATTAAAAAATTTTCGACTTATTAGGAATTATAGCAACAACTAAAAAATTTTCGAGCATCTGAAATTAATTTTTTTTTCTTCTTTTCCGCTCAAGCGATATTCAATTCAAGGAATTTAGATAAAACATGATATTCATTCCCTCTTGTATGAACTTTAAAATTCACAAAAGTAAATAGTTTCGCCCAAAATGAGTGGTTTCAAAAAGTTAAATTGAAGAATTTCTGATACGCACATGCTAAATTATATTCTCAAAATAAGAAAATTTTTTTTCAAAAAACTAAATAAAAAAAAGAGAGCAACATACGCGATTATTTTTGTATTTGAATAAATATTTTCTTGGATGCAAAACCTGAGAAAAATTTTTTTTCACCGTTGGTATGTTAAATTTCACAGATAACAAAAAAAAATTGCGTGTTTTTTTTTTTTTTAACGAGAAAAGTATATTAAGTCCTTATAGATTTTTTACGAAAATTGTCCGCAATGAAAACTAATATATTTTAGTTCGCGGGCCACAATAAAGGGCTTCGAGGGCCGGATGCGGTCCGCGGGCCACCAGTTGGAAACCCCTGATCTAGAACAGTAGAAATTATCAATCAAGAGCTTTCAGAACATGTTACAAAATGAACTAGAAATTAAGAGTTTCCTGAACATTCAACGATATGAATCGTTAATTTAGAATATTCAACACTATAAATTATTAATTCATAACGTCCAGGACATTCAAGAATAGGAATTAACACATACCTACTTATTAATATTCATACAGAATTTCCAGTCTAGAACCTACAGAAATAAGAATTTAAAATTCAGAACTTCCTAACTAGTCAATAATATAAGTTACCTGATTAATTATTAGACAAACTAATTAAAGTGATTCCACTTTGAACGAAGATAATATTTGATTGATATGAAAACAACATATGGATTAGAACAAATGAATTTTTTTAGTTACTGTATTAGTTATAATTAGTAAGTAATTTTTCTAGTTATAATTTATTACTTGAAGTTGGTTTAAATTATCTAGTCCATTCAAACTGTATGAAAATGTAGGTGTGCAAAGACAATATAAATTTTGCCGAATTTCAGCTAATAAAAATTTTGACGTAGATAACATTATAGTACGTTTTCGCTATTTCTATTGTAAAGTATATGGATGATTCTCACGAAACATGACCACAATGCCCTCTGCGTATATTCTAGAAATGCTTACATAGGATAAGATAAAAAAAATTAGATTTTGAAAAATGTATGGGAATTTTTGAAGCTAGTTATTATTGGAAATATTGTTTGGGACATGCCAGGAAAATGACATTTTGATATTCAATTAAATTTTTTAAGTATGCAAAACAGTCAATGCTAGTGCAAAGTCATTTTAAAAGGATAACAGCAATGCTATTTATTAATTTTTTGAAAAAAAAGTTCTTATAGTATTAGATCTTGGAGCAAGGGACAGTGAATTGTCATGTTTCGTGAGAATCACCCATATATCTTTTTTTCTCTGTTTGAAGACAATATTGTTCAATAAACTTTTAACTATTTCGAAAACTTGAGCGTTTATTCCTTTTTTTTAAAATTTTATCTTATTGCTTTGCCCATTGTTTATGGCTTTATTTTTCATCACTACATTCAGTTTTTTTTTTTTTTAAAGTTTTTTAGTTGTATGCAGTATAGCCGTTGTTGGATCTTTGAGATATTAAACTCTAAATTCAATCGATGAATTCATTATTTCTGAAATTTTTACTAAGCACATGATAATTTTTTGTTCAGTTATTTGTTACCGATCTTAACCAAGTACAATTTATTAACAACTCCCAAAAAAATTGAACAAAAATTTATTGAGATAAATGTAATAATTTTCTACCAAGATAGGCTAGAATATTTCAAGAAAATGACTTAAGCTTTGCAAAAAAATAAAACTTTTCTTTTTACGATATAATTAATTTCGTTAATTTTTATCTTTTTTTCTCCTTTACATGTCAACATTCTTTGCTTGCATTTTTTTCGCGAAATGACACAGCCATATTACATCTGATATTTTTACGAACATATTTTTAATATAATATTCTCCTTTTTTTTTTAATTTCAAGATGCTCCAAGCTTCTGATCTCGTGCCAAACGATATTTACCTTTAATTACACAACATGGTTTTGGCAGCACATCTTCCAGAATTTGACGCATGCGTAGAGCTATCTCTCATATATTCAGAAACAGAACAGCTGGTGAGAGTAAATTATAGCGGAACACAGAAGAAATGAAGAAAAAAAAAAGGAGATTGAAGAAAAAGAAAATTCGAAAAATAGAATCAAACTAGAGAGAAAAAATAGTTCGCTGCTCAGAGATCAATGTCGTAAGTGTGCGACATATGGATCTTCAGTTTATAAGTAAATAGGCAGGAAAGAACAGAAACGGTGTGGAATTTAGGAAACTTGACGGTAAAATCGATCCCGCCCTTTCCAATGAATCTTAAAGTCTCTAAATAAAATTCTTACTTTTTTTTTGTCTCTAAATATTTCTTTCACAAAAAAAAATATTATTCACATAATTATTTCCGGGAAAGTGCATAGTGTGTGTTTAAACATACTGTATTTAAACATACTAGGTTCTTTAGAAATAATGTAATTTTCAAATAAAAATAAAGCATTGCCAACGTCGCACCTTGTACAAATTAAAACTACTTTAAAAAGCATAAGTAATATGAACTGTATATATTAACAAAATTATGCAATAGCTTAAAAGATAGTATCTGTTACAGATTGCAAGATCTGTTATATATTGAAAATAACTGTAGATCTGTTATATATAGCATATAACTGTTTTATCTCGCAAACAAAATTTCTTACGACTAAGATAAATATAAAAAAAAGCGAGAAAATGACGCGTTAGAATTTGTTTTAAATCGCATATAACTATTTTACACTACAAGCTTTTGAATAATATCGTAGGACAAAGTTTTGCAATAGCACAAAAAGGGATAATCATGCAATCTTTTTGCATAATAATTAAATGTTTTATATTGCATATTATACTTGCATAATTATAGCATATTAAGAGGGTCCCCCTCTGCTCGCTTCGATCACCAGCCTCCATAATTGCATTTCATTCATCATTGTTATTATCTTAATCCTAACGAATGAACCGACTATAGTTCGGTCACTAGAGTTGGCACTTGGTTCCGTCTTCATCACGTGGTATCCGACGATACCATTTCGCTATTTTTGGGAGAAGGATGCGAACAATCCTAAACAAGGCTGCTATTGGTAATCGTATGAGAAAAATATTTATTTCGCAATCTTTGTGTTCATTTTTTTAACATTAAATATTTCATAAATTTGATATTTTTTTTTTTTTGAATGAATAGCTCGTCCTTTTTGAGACATTTTGCTGCGAAAACAGCAATTTTTAAATTTAAACTATATTTAAATAGCTAGAGTAACGAAAGGTATAATAGCAAATGATAAAGCGAAGTAAGTGACTGAAAAAGAATTCACTGTTTGCGTTTGGCGCACATTAAGGGTTGTCTCAATTTCAAGCGCGGAGATTTTTCTTTTCTCCCGAGCTGAAATGAATTCTGCGTCCGAGGAGGTGGAGTCAAGTGGCAACTTCTGGTGAACGAACTATACCTGGATTCGAAATATAATAATTGTATCTTGAAACAATTTAAGCTTTGGGCTGCAATTTATGACTCGATTACCAGACTTATATGAATATAACAGTTCAAATTCAGAACGGGTTTCATGTCTCTTGAGTTAAGTTTATTATATTTAAAAAAAGTCGAAATAAATGTACTGATTTATGTCTGTCAACATCTAATTTCTCTTTTGTTACTTTTGAAATTAATTCTAAACTGAGTTTATTAAATAAAAGGAAACTAAACAAATTTTTTTAACGTAATGCATAAACTGTGGTTAAAAAAATTTACGAACGAAATTTAAAGCGCATAAAATTGCACTCGCTTTAAGTTCACAAATAAAAAGAGCCCCTTCGGCTTGTCAAATTATATTTTTGCGGGCAACAAAGCAGCACGCATAGTATATTTTCTAAAATTTGAATTGTTAATAATTTTGGAGCTTGAACATTAATTAGTATAACAACTAATTAGCCAATGTTATTTTGATGTAGCTGAGTTTGCAATGAAAAGGTATGTGATAATGGAAAATTCAGATCACCTCTAAATTTAGATGAAAGGAACACGATTGACATGTTCTTAATCCATTGTCGCACATTGTTGGAACCTTGGCCACAAATTTAATTTCGATAATGCCAAAGTTTTTCCACCCCTGTCACATAAGTTCATCTTGATACCCCGGAATATTACTTCATTCATATGAATGCCTATTCCCTTGTAAACAACGTGAGTTCTTCATTACCTCCCCTAAGTGAGTGGAAATGTACCTTGCCCTCATTTGCCTCTCTCGGTCACTGCGTTTTTCTAGTTTTGCGTATGCTCTTTAAATTAGTGTTCATTTATCGCCGGTTACTTTACGGTTTCTGTTTTTTTTTTGTTTCTGTTTTTGTTTTTGTTTCTGCCGGTTACGTACGGTTTCTGTTTTTTTTTCTGTTTTTATATTTGAGAACGGAGGTCTATGATTTTGAGCATAACATAACGCTCAACGAACAAACCAAACGCTCAAAAATATTACTCTTTGAGCGTTATTGACTTTTTTAGCCTTCATGCATTTTTGAAGCAAATAAAGTTTATATATATATATATATATATATATATATATATATATATATATATATATATATATATATATACAAATGTGATAAATGAAGATAAAAGCAAGAAAAAATTATGGACATAAGAAAAAAAGTTGGAGGAGGGTTAAATAATAATTAAAAAAATAACGAACAACTGATTTAAAAAAAAAAAAGGATGAAATTTTATTTAAAAAACGGAAGAAAAAAAAAAGATATAATCTTTTCATCAGCCCACATGATTATATCCGCAAAAAAGAGTGCTTTCTGATATTGTATCAATATAGCCAAAGCAAAATATATTAATACAATAGTGTGAGGAGCGCTCAAAAATTTTATGTATATATATATATATATATATATATATATATATATATATATATATATATATATATATATATATATATACATATATATATATATATATATATATACACTACCGGTCAAAAGTTTGCGAAAATTTTGAAATCTACAAAAAAAAGGTCTAAATTCAAATGTTCATAGAACTACGAAAAATCATTCAAAATGCATGAAAATTTGATATGTTCTAAAGTGAACCTTCTACAGTTAGATACATATGATCAAATTGCAATACTTCGTTTTTTGCGAACTGAATCCAGCTTTTCATCATGGGTTGTTTCTATGGTGAAAAAAGTTGTTAAGTTAGAACGCTTGCCAAACTTGCAAAAAAAATTTTTTGCACTTTCTGCTGATAGAAAATAGATATTTGAACCATTCTATGTGAGTCCTCAAAATTTCAGATCGATTTGATTTTTTTTGACGAAGTTATAGAATTTTGAAAAACATGTGTACTATTCTCGATTTTTGAGCACTCCACATATGCGGTCTTTTGGTCCATACATCTTCTACCAAAGAACTTTTTAATTTTAACGTTTTCTATATTTTCAAATAATTAATATTGGTTATAAAACAAATATTCTTATTCATTATTGTAATTATTGTTATTAAAAAGAATTTATTATGAATATGATTAAAACAATGTCTCATAGATGTCACATTTCATCGAAAATTTGTTTGTTCTTGCAAACGATGCTCTGATATTTCGAATAGAAATCAGTTATGGGACATTTTACAACAGGAATGGAACTCTATATCACTTAAAGTGATTAATGGTTTGTTAGAACGAATGCCACGCATATGTAAGGCAATAATAAAAGTAAAAGGTGGATGGTTCGAGGAATCTAAGATTTAAATGTTAATTTATTTAATTACAAAATACGAATAAGAATATGTTATATATTTGACCTGTTGTAAATAAAATAGTTTAGTAAAAATGCGAATTTTTTATACTACTGATATTATTTTTTAGAATTATTTATGTAATTATTGTTATAACATTTTATTTTAATTTAATGTAAAGTAAAAATATCACAACAAGACTAATACACATGAGCAATAAATATAACAATAATAATTACAATAAAGAATAAGAGTATTTGTTTTATAATAATCATTAATTATTTGAAAATATAGAAAACATTAATATTAAAATTTTCTTTGGTAGGAGACGTATGGACCAAAAGACCGCATATGTGGAATGCTCAGAAATCGAAAAAAGTACACATATTTTTCAAAATTCTATAACTTCGTCAAAAAGAATCAAATCGATCTGAAATTTTGAGGGCTTACATGGAACGGTTCAAATAACTATTTTCTATCAACAGAAAGTATAAAAAATTTTTTTTGCAAGTTTGGCAAGTGTTCAAACTTATCAACTTTTTTCACCATAGAAACAACCCATGATGAAAAGCTGGATTCAGTTCGCAAAAAACGAAGTATTGCAATTTGATCATATGTAACTAACTGTAGAGGGTTCACTTTAGAACATATCAAATTTTCACTCCATTTGAATGATTTTTCGCAGTTCTGTGAACATTTGAATTTAGACCTTTTCTTTGAAGATTTCAAAATTTTCGCAAACTTTTGACCGGTAGTGTATATATATATGTATATATATATATATATATATCGTATATATAAAGACTATATATAATATATATATATATATATATATATATATATATATATATATATATATATATATATATATATATATATATATATATATATATATATATATATATATATATATATATATATATATATATATATATATATATATATATATATATATATATATATATATATATATATATATATATATATATATATACGAAGCATAAATTTACTTAGAAAAACAAATCTTTGTTTAAAAAAATCTTTACAATGGTTTCCTCTTTTTGGAGCTTGATCACTGACAAGCGGTCAAAAGTTTGAGAACTTTTCTTTTTTAAACAACTAAGCAGTTAATATCTAGGAATTTCACTATTTGTAACATATTTTTTTCTCTGACAAGTAAAGGTACTGGTGCTGGATAAATCATGGAAAGATTTCTATGCTACTAACTTTATCTAAATAATATTTCTTTAGCAATAAATATTTTGGGATATTTTTAAATGACGAACTGTTATTTACTAATTTAAAAGATCATGCTTGAAGCTTTTAGAAATAGTTGCTGATCGAGTTGAGGAAAAAAGTATGCTTATCTAGAGAGTAAGTATACTTTTCTGCTTGATTTGGTGTCCCTTTGCAATCAGTCTCAATCTTTGAATTGTTCAATTAATTCAGCAGCTTATGCCGCTAAGAAAAACTAAATTAATTAAAAAATTTGGACAATTTTAAATACTAATTTTATAACTTATCAGAGTAATAACGCATCTTAATATGCAATCCAGACATCAGAAATTAAAACTAATTAATTTGGTGTTAAGTTGTGTATTTATAAGAGGCCCACACCTGCAAGTAGAAGCCCGGTGCGTTTAGTTCAAACAGAACATCTGGCTGTAACAGATGAACACATAGGATAAAAATTATCACGTTCAGTAAAACAATATATTTAACCCTAGGTTAGTTACATCTTCCTTCGTCAAAGAGCTGAACTAAAGGGTTAATCAACACTTCCTGTTATTATATATACATTCTTAACATCTGCATTCATAAAACGTAAGACAATGTAAGGCAACTTCCGGAAGAATTTTTGCACATCTGTTACGCAATATAAGCTTCACATATTTTAATGAAATTTATTCAATTCCATGATTTTCTAAGATCTATGGCTTTCCATCTATTTTACGAAATTATGAAATATGCAAATCCGAAATCCATTATTATTTAAAATCAGTAATTATCCATAAATTAGAATTTAAAATGCTATATATCAAAATCAAAAATCTTTGATTACCTAAAATCCGTGCTAAGCCATTCATTTTACCAATTAAGATTAAAATTACTAAATGTGAAAATTTATGTTTCATGATTAGCTGAAGTAAATCAATCTATTAATCATGATAATAGATTGATTTACTTTATTAAATACTGCATGATATTAAAATAAATTATGATTAAAATTATTAAATTGCCTTTATAATAATTTTCTCCATTTTTGCGCAATTGAGGATCGCAACATTGTGGTTTTAAAATGTATTCAGACCAGTTTAAACGAGTTCTATGAAATCTCCAAATTTTAACAGCATTACTATAGAAAATATTTATTATTTCTTTTATATTTTATTTAGATTTATACTTCTTTATATTTTATTATTAGAAAATATTTATTATTTCTTTTATATTTTTTCCTCATCTGTTATACAATAAAAATTTTACAGATTTTAATGAAATTTATTCAATTCCATGAACTTTCTAAGATCCATGACTTTCCATCTATTTTAACAAATTATGAAATATGCAAATCCAAAAGCCATTATTATTTAAAATCCGTAATTATCCATAAATTATAATTGAAATTGCTAAATATAAAAATCAAAAATCTTTGATTACCTAAAATTGTTGCTAAGCCTTTCATTTCACCAAATTAAGATTAAAATTGTTAAATGCGAAAATCTGTGTTCCATGATTATCTAAAGTAAATCAATCTATTAATCATGATAATAGATTGATTTACTTTATTAAATACTACATGATATTAAAATAAATTATGATTAAAATTATTAAATTGCCTTTATAATAATTTTCCCCATTTATTTTGGAATTCGCAATTGAGGATGGCAACATTGTGATTTTAAAATGTATTCAGATCAGTTTAAACGAGTTCTAGAAAGTCTCCAAATTACTATAAAAAATATTTATTATTTCTTTTATATTTTATTTAATAACAGTCAAAAAAATTTTGAATTTTAAGGTGCAATTTTTTACATTCTTTTAAAGAATGCAATTTAACAATGGCAGAATGCAAAATACAAAAAGCAAAATTGGTTGAATAGCTCCTGAAAAATACGACTATTTTAACTATATTACTATTTTAAAAATACGAATTTTTTCACGAAAAAGTATGCTTATCAAAGTAAGTACGTTTTCTTTTCTGATCTCGCAACTGGTATGTTGTTTGTAATTAGCGTATGTCGAACTAATTCCTAGAACGTGAAAATCCGATCTTTAGATCGAAAGTTATTCAGGGTGGACTGTTTTTTATTTTTAGCATTGTACTACATACATGTTATATAAGTCAAATACATGTTATATTAAGCATACTATTATTTTAAAATTTAATTTTATGCAAAATATCGTAATCTCATTTTAGTGTCTCCTAATAACATAACTCGAATTTTTTTCTTTTTAAAAATTTACTACTTTGTGTCGGTTTTTTTACTCAATTATTAGTTAAAAACATTCGATTAGAACGTCCAAAATGGGAACATCGAATTATAAAAATAAGAATTTAGTGCATAAAAATTCGATTACAAAATCAAACTTTACTCAGTATATGTTTAATCTTTAAATTTACCAATAGTATGCCTGTATATTTAATCCGATTTAAAGTAAAATAGTGTCGAGGTGGCTCAGGGGATAGAACCTTCACCTCCGAATCTGGTGCTCCAGGTTCGAATTCCAAGGTTGCTGGTTACTACGAATTCTGATCTCGGCGTTCACCGACCACAGTGCTGACGTAAAATATCCCAAGTGGTAAATGGAGCATTGGTTAGAATCCACTAGCCGTCAGGCTAACCGTGTGAGGTTTTCAGGGTTTTTCTTTTCACTTAACCATTTTGTTTCAACGTCTGATCCAAGAGTTCTTTTCAAGGTTGGGTTCAAAATTACAAGGCTACAGTGTTGAGCATCGATTGTCTTAAACTATGAATCAGGTCGGCGTTTCAATGACTGTAAAATAAAATAAAATTGAAATAAAAATATTTAAAAAACAAAAGATTTCATTAAACAAACAATGTTTTAAAAATTTCATTTTTGATATTATTTCATACTTTTTTAAAGTCTGATATATTGGAAATGGCCAACAATGACCTAAATTAGTGTGGTTCATAAAGTTTTCCAGTTAGCAAGAACCAAATTAACTTAAAAGTTGAATAATTAGAAAGCTTCAAACTGATTCGTTTAAAAAACGCATCCGTTCTGTTGTGCACTTTATTGTGACGTTATTTTTTGATTCGCCTTATTATGATGGTAATTCATGTGATGTTTACAAGCATGAAGAATGCTTTCTTGTATTCAAAGACATGTCACCTTTGAAGTACTGAGCGTTTGAATAGATCTTAAAAATATATTCAAAACAATATTAATTAAAAAACCGAAAGACAATTGATAAAGAGTAATAATTTAAATTTAAAGTATTTCAATATAAAAATATAAATAACTATGCATCAAAAAAATATATATTAAAAATTTGTGTTACAATTTTATGAAAAATATGTTCACGGAGTATGTTACGTCGCCTTAAATTCACTTTTATTTTCAAAATAAATAAATTAATTAATTTAAAAATAATCATTAATTTATTAATGGTTTCAAAACTTTTCATTACATAGTTGATATCGAATTATTTCGGTTTTCTTCATAGTACTTAATTTAGTTGTTTACTTAAGGAAATATTCTTATTAGAGTGAACTAATTTGAAGTATGTTTCCCACGCGCTTTTTTTAAAACATTACTTTTTCATGGATTCAGTATTTTCAGGGAAGTTACATAGATGGCGCGCACATATCACATTTGACAGTTAAGTAGTTGCAATAGTGCTGAGTTTACTGCTTCTGATAGTGGAAAAATAAGTTCTATTCTATGTATAATTCTATATTGTGAAAAAAAATATTATTTTGGGGGATCATTTTGCTTGAAAAAATAATTTTCAAACAAAAGCTTTTTCACTTTTTCCTTTATTTTACCACATGATAATTTTTTAATAGCTTATGTATTTTAAATTAGTATATTTTTGAAATACGTGATTTTTCTTAAAAGTTTTTTTTTAAAGAATAGATTCGATAACGATTTTTCTTTTGCGTAAGATCTGTTCGTACTGATAGTTTTTAAAAGTGCAATTAAAAATCTTCGCTTATATTTAGAATTGGTTTCAAACCTTTTTAAAATTTTTATTTTAAACATAAAAACTGAAAAGTTTCCAATTTAATTTTATAACTCATTTTAAACTTAAGAACTTAAATGTTAAAAAATATTTTCCATTTTTTTAAAAATGATTTTAGATAACAATTGTAAATATGTTGGAAATATTTAATCAGTATCTTTTAAAATTCCTGTTTATTCTAATATTTGTTCATTTCTGAGATTTTTTTTTTTTTTTTTGCATTTAAACATTTTATTTTACCACATTCTCTAGTTTTATATTTCATAAATCTGTACAAACATGCTAAAACATGCTTGAAATTTGAAATGTCTGACAAATTAAGATAAAGAAAAATGACTATTTCAAGTGTTTGTTGAACTTTTTGTTACCTCTTTATGGTAATTAAGGAAATAAATTACCTAATCAAGCTCTGTATAACAAAATATAGAGTCCTAGCAAACAATTATTTGAGAGCTCCTACTTAGACTCGTAAAGTCAACGTTCTATGACCATTTTACATATATATTAATTTTATTTATAGCTGTTTTATTTCATAAAATAAATTAAATAAATTTCATTAAATAGATAATACTGACAATAATAGAATAAACTGTAGAGTGTATGACAAAAAACAGAAACATTCAATAAAAAAATTAAGTTTTTTACCTAACCATTCCATTTGCTGACTATTTTTACCGTTTTAGTGTATCATAAATATAATTCATGAATTCTTGATTTAGGCAATTGAACTAACATTTCGTATAATAATTTCAAGAAATGAGACTATTTTCTAAACAAAATATCATAAACTATAGGATGTATAATTAAAACAGAAGTATAATAGAACAGAATTTATAGTAGAATAGAAAATTTTGTAATATCCAATCTCTTTAAAAATAAAAGCAAATCCTTTACTTTATCTATTCAATTTCTAAACGATCCATTTAAATCTAATTTTTTTTAAGGAGGATTAAAACCTAATAATTATATTTCCAAGTCATTTGTCTGAAAATAATGCTGACATAATACTTTTTTCATGTTATTTATAGAAATGAAAGAAGTAACAAATTTTAGTATTCTGTATAGATTTACCTTCCCTTTATAATTTACGCTACATTTTACATTTATCATAAATTATTGTTTTAATAAATAAATTCACTAAATTAGTCCACGCTAAGCATTTGCCACCTCGCCAAATGCGATAAAATCGTAAATTTGGCGAATAATTTTTTGCTCTGGAAAGAAAAGAATATATTTAGCTCGATCCTCAAAATTACGTTAAAATAAATTTTTCTAAACAAATCAGTATTTTTTAATCGATTACAGTATTTTTCATTAGATGCGCTACACAACCGATTAGAATTGGGTCCAAATAATATAAGCCTTAAACAAACTTCCGTAAAATACAGATTAAACCCCGTTAAATAATTCTATAGAGAAAAAAATTACTCATAAAAAATTGTTAAGATTTGCATTTGGCGGAGATTTTCGGAAATTGGCGAATACTGGCTAATTTACTGGCTGATAATTTGAAATCCCTAGAGCGGGCCCTAAACTGTCTGGTTTTAATTTCTTAGACCTACGCATATTTTGTCTTTAAATTTATTTACAACACTTTCAGAAATAAAACACTTACTTTTGACGATTCAGAAATACTTGAGTTATATTTCGTTAATTTTGAGAATTATTTTACACCAAAATTATGTGATTTGTTACTCCGGAATATATGACAAAAGTGTTTCTTCATCTCAAAACCTTGTCTCAGTGCATTGTGGGAGATTTTTTTAAAACTAGAATGACGAAACTAGCATGAAGGCTAGACGGTCAAAAATAAAGTGGCACTGGTGGTTGAGGTGGTCGAGGAGTTTGCCTCGCACCAGAAAGATCCCGGGTTCGAATCCCGCTTCAGGCTGAGTGCAATTTATTTCTCTGTTCTGTTTGTCTTTCATGTGTTATTAAGATAACATAGCCCACTATAAAGTGATTAATAGTAAAGTTAGATATATTAGGCTTCTTCTTTTTCGATTTTTTTTTTTTTTAGTTTTTTGGGGGAAAAATAGAATGATGAAATATTTCGTAACTATTGACGGAATTCGAGTCGTGATTGCTCAGGGGACAGAGCGTTCGCCATCTAATGAGGAGAACCGGGTTCGAGTCCCAGCGATAGCGGATCGATATGAATTCCGCATCCAGATTGCACCGACCACAATGCTGACGTAAAATATCCTCAGTGGTAGACCGATCATGAGATAGAGTCCCCTTGCCGTCAGGCTAACCGTGGGAGGTAGTTTTCCTCTCCATGTAAAGCAAATGCGGGTTAATTCCATCAAAAAGTCCTCCAGTAAGGCAAATTTCTCCCAGTACTTGATCCTGGAGTTCCCTTGTCTTCTGGATTGTGTTTAAAATTACAAGGCTACGGAGTTGAACATTAGTAGTCGCGAACCCAAATAATTGAGTCTGCTGTTCAACGACAGTTATTAAATAAAATAAAGTATTGATGGAATTCGTTTCCTCAAGGAAGTGACGATAGTTGTTTCGTCAATTTAACGAAATGTTTTTTCGGAACATTTACTAGGAAACGGTTTTGTCAAAAATGAAAAGAGTTTCGTGAAATTTGGGTAAGCATTTTCTTACAATAAACAACCGTTTTTTTCCCTAATGGCTGTTACTGAATTATTACGTTCCTCGCCAAGAAAGATGCCAGAAGTATTGTTCATTTAACGTTACCACGTGAGCACCTGTGATCCTGAGCAATATTTGCACCCGTGAGAAACATTACCCGCACCACAGATGCCTATTCATTGAGTAGGTCACATACACACACCACAGGATCCATGCCCTGAGTTGGTTTCGAATTCATGACCACTAGTTTCACAGTCAGGCAATCTAAACGTTCTGCTAATCTGTCGAAACTGAAGCTAACTTAGGTCTAACATGGAGAAAAAAATAATTCTTAGGAAAATTTCAGGCAAAAGTAGTTTTACTGGCAATATATTTACTTCTAATCTGTAAAAATAAAAGCCCTTCAATGGAACATTGAATGAACTTCTTTAATTTATCTACATTAGATCCCACTCTCACAAATAATGACAACAAATTTATAAAAATAATCATAAGTACATATTCAACTTTAATAAATGAATTTAAATGAGTTAATGAAAAAAGCTTGTTTAATAAAATAAACATTAAGCGAATTGTATAAAATAAATTATTCACTGTGTTCCGTATGCGCCGTCCTTCAACGATACCAAAACTGAATTAAAAAAGTATACACATTATTGTATATTATTTAATATTCATACAAAAAAAAATTCAGCAGGGATGAAGCATAAACTTCATCAAAATCTCTTAAATCACACTAGAGGAAGGTGACATGAAAAACATCAAAACCAGTTTAATTGCTTAATGACACTTGGTGTTTCTAATAATCACCTCTAAAATCACATCTGTTTCCTCCGACAATCAAATGGGTTTCAATGCTTTCAGTTCTGATTGACGATTCATTACATTTCGATATTGTTTTAGTTTTTTTTCGTGCTAGCTAAAATATTGTTTTTTTTTAAAACTTTTTCCTTAAATTTCATTTTTCAAGGTTTCTAAAAATATATATCAATGATAGTTGAAGAAACACATACAAAAAGCCCTATATAAACAAATTTATTCAAAAAAAATTTTTTTTTAACTACTCAATTTATCAGCAAACTTACTGATTTTACATGTATGCGAAAATTGGCTTTGTTGTAATACGGATGACTTATAAAAAGACTGCGAATAGTTTTTCTTAAAAGCAAATTCAAAACAATGTTTTTTAATGTTCTTATTTTCGTCCATTTATTATATAGTTAAATGTATCTGTAGAACAAGAAATGAAGTAGACTATTCACAGGTGTTGCTGTCACCTGGTCTAGCTGTATATATTTGTATGTCTATGCTGCTGCTAATGAGGATCTAAGCACAGTCTGGAAAATTCAAATCAATATGCTATTATCCAGCTGTAACATGAAATAAAAAAAAAAGCATCTGCTTAGTTAGCCCTTTGCTGAAAATCTTCCGTGATAATATTGATTATTTATTTATTTTTTATTATTCGTTATTTTTTTTATTTTTTCTTTATTTAAATGCACCTCTTAACTCAATATATATTCTTTTAATATTTTTAAAAATAGGCTTTTTTTTACTCAAATGCTTTGCTTGTTTTATTTGCTTGTTTTTGCTTGTTTTGTCAAATAATTGATTAAAAATGTTGACTGTTTTTGAAATAGAAGAATGTAATCTAATAAAAGTTTATATAACATATAATTAGTGAAAATGTATGTATAATATAAATTCTATTTTTATATATTTTGCGTACTGTAATTATATGAAACTTTAGGTAGAGCATTTGTTTAAAAATTGCGCAATGCGCAATGTAATTATGTAATTTTGTATAAGGCAATTAGTTAAATCTTTAGGTAGTGCATTTATTCAAACATTTGTGCTATGTAATTATGCCAAACTTTTAGGCAGTACATTTACGTTAGATTTTGTGAAATACGATTGCATAAATCTTCAGATAGAGCATTTATTCAAACATTTGTGTAATATAATTCTGTAAAACTCAGGGCACTTAAGCTAGATTTTGTATAATTTAATTATCTAAAACTTATTGCAATGCATTTCTGCAAAGATTTCTGCAATGTAATTATATAAACGTTAAGGCTGTGGATGAATGTTAAATTTTGTCTAATGTAATTACATAAAATTTCTGACTGTGAATTCGTATGTACCGTAGTGTAGGTATCTGAGTTATGTGTACCGAAATTTTGCAAAACTTTAGTCAATGCATTTAAGTAAATATTTTTACAATATAATTTCATAAAACTTAATGAATTGCATTTATGCGCAGATTTGTGTAATACAATTATATAAAAATATTAACGGTGTAAAACTATGGACAATATACAGTCGGACTTCCATTTAACGAACTTCCATTTCGCGAATTTTTCTATTTTGCGAATTTTTTTGAAGAGCCAAGAACATTTTGGAAATTTCTTCGTATGTAACGTATGTTTGTTTCTTCGTATGATTCGAAAATGTATGTAACACTGGTGATGTAACACTAGTGTTATAGTGTAACACTGGATAATGTTTTGCTCTACTCTTGTTTTCCATGCAGATTTCTTTTATGGTTAAGATTTATAAAATAAATAGTAGATACTAATTTACAAGCTAAAGGTGTGTCCATTGCGTTTTTTTTAATTATGTCTAGTGTTTATGAGTTTAAAAACTGTTTTGTGTTTAAGCATTTTAAAAGGTGATTTTCTGTTTAACGAACTTTCCATGTAACGAACTAACGATTTAGCAACTTCGTTAAATAGAGGTTCGACTATAATTATATAAAAATTAAAGCAATGGATTTGCGTGCAGATCTGTATACTGTAATTGGGGAAAATTGTTCGCAGTGAATTTAGGTAAAAACTTATTATATGAAATTTTGTACAGTACATTTATGTGCAGATTTGTGTGTTACAATAATGCAAAACTTTAGACAGTGCAATTAGGTTAAAATTTGGGCAATGTAATTACTATGTAAAACAGGTGGATTTATGTGCAGATCTTATTTGCAAATGGAAAATTTCATGCAGTGCATTTAAGTAAACATTTGTGCTACGTAAATATATAAAACTTAAAACAGTGCACTCATGTGCAGATTTGTATAGTGAAGTTTTACGTGAAACTTATAACAATGTCATTTTATAAAATATTGCATTTATATGCAGATTTGTGTACTGTATTTCTGTAAAAATTTTGGCAGTGTATTTAGGTAAAAAAATTACGTAAAAGCTAGAGGGAAAAATTAATTTTTGTAGAAACTAATTACTAATTAATTTATGAAGCAAGAGACTGAGTTTAAGGACATGAAATAAGCAGTTCTAAATAAATATTTGTTTTTAATATTATTTATGACACATCTAAGGATTTAAGTTATGTATCCACTCATTGTTATGTATCGAAATATTTTTTTTTAAAGTTCTAAGCATTTGAAGCTCTTAAATAAACAAAATGCTAGCAATATTTCTTCTCCAAATAAATTGAAGAAAACAACAATTATTTTAAAGAACAAATGGGACTTCTGAAAAAAAGTGCCATCGGAAAAAAGTTTTATGCATTACTTGGTGATTGAGAATCAAATAAAATTTCGATTCGGCCCTTTTTCATTTGGTAAAAGAATGAATTTTTAACCGATATCGATGAAAACAAGAAAAAAAAAGAAATATTATAGTAAAAAAGTAATAAAAATTGCTGTTCAAAGATTATTTTTTATACTTTGTTTCTCTGATTGGTTTGAATCTCTGGAGACGGCGATTTGAAGCGAAGCAAAGAATTCCTTATATTTATTTTGAGCGGCTAGTTCTCCCAATGCTCCTATCGATCAGTTGTTTGCTTATTGGTGGGTGAGGAGACAGCTGCTTCAGATTGATGAATGAGTTAAAAGCAGCGCCACCTTTCTACTGTGTTTCCATACGACGTTAATTTTCTATCACGCCAAATTCTTGAACGCCAAGATTTCGCCAAAAGTAAAAAGATGCTCGTAATAAATGATCTGAAGTAAACATATAATTCTGAAACCAAATTTCAAAATTTTGTTAATTATTGCAGCGAACTAGGATTTTTAATGATATTTTTCAATGCAATTTATATAGCTTCAAAATGTTAAAGAATAATAGGAATAATATCTAAATATTTTTAAGAATGTTAGTTTCTCTTCGGTAGATTAAAAACATATACAGCCGAAATTTCTTCCAAAATATCTTAAAAACATGATTTTTACTTCAATTTAAAACCAGGCAATAAGAGAACACTTCTCCAAAACTTTTTGATTGGTGTTTTATCGAAGCTCAATCATAAAGTTATTCTCCATACTTTTTCAAAAAAAGTCCTGATAATATTTAAATTAAATTAAATATGTATTGTTAAAAATGGGAACTTAGTTTAAAAATTCAATTCATATAGCACAACTTTATTGAATATAGCAAAAGGTTTATTATTCATATACATTCACAGAATTAAAGCTATAAAATCTATGTGCATTTTTTCTTTAATTATTACATTTCAAGTAATTTCAATTCTATTTTCTTACGGATATAATTGAGAGACATCGAATTTTAGTGATTAGATATTAAAAAAACGAAAATGTCCTCACATATTTTTTTCTAATTCCGCTATATTTTCTAATAGAATGTTGTGCATAATTTTTTCTACATTTATTTTTTAATTTAAGGACGTTCTACAGATAATAAACTTTCCACATGAACATAACAAGATTTATTATTCTGTTATCAAATCATACACTCATTTATTTACATGTATGATACATTTCTCGAGAAGAGCTTATTCCTTCATTAATTGTTCAAAATTCTTTCAGTTTCGTTAGTGTCTTCCATCATAAATGATCATTGAAATTGTTCATTATTTAAATCATCTAGTTAATTAGCTTGTGATCAATTGCATCGTGTTTAGTAGGATACTCAAAGAAAATATCTTTTTGAAAAACTTTTGTTTTAATCATCGGATTTTCTCGTACAAAAAGAAAACTATCCTAACACAACAAGGTACACAAGGTTAACTTTATATAGGATAATTAATTGGTATTTGCTATTAGTCAAGTAAGGAAATCAAACACAAGAACGTCATTTGTCTGACTAAACTCACCTTTTTTCTACGTGTTCTGTTTATTTTTCGTTTTTTTTTAAATTTAAATATTAAGGGTGGCAGAATTTTGAAAAACAGGGTCTTGAAAATTTAGTCAAGAGAGCGGTCGAAAGTTTGGGCCCTTTGATATTAACTTCACTTTTTATGAACTTCACTATAACTTAATTTTCAAGTAAAAATAAACTTTTTAAGCAAAATTAAAAATATTTGCACACTATTTTAAGTCTTATTCATTCAGCTATTGGCTCTTATTTTAATTAGTAACAGTCGAACAACATTTTGAATTTAACGTAATTTGGGTTGAAAAATAAAAGAGTAATATTTTTAACTTTCATTCTCCATGAACTACGAGGCTGATTTCGTTTAAATCTTGTACTTCATCATTTAAAATTAGTTATTAAGTTTAAAATGATAAAAAAAAAAATTCTGCCCAAAAACTGAAAATTTAAAGCAAAATGATAATTAACTATCAAAAAACATATATATTTCTACATTAAAACATGTTTTTGATAAAAGCGTGAAAAAATTTCTTAATTTACTCAAAAATCTCTCTATATGGTGAAATACTCAAAAAAAGAAATTAGAATTTATAAGCCCGAGTTTCTGACCGATCTATTTGAATTGTATTTTCAGAATGCAGCTATCCACACTATTTTGAGCTTTAAGAATCAAAATCCTACGGAAAAAATGGAATGTTTATTTAGAAAAGGTAAGTGTTTGTGTCTGATTATTAGCTCTAATTAATTAAAATATTGAGATTGATACAAAAATTTGCAAACCATTAAAATTAAGTTTATTATCTGACAGTCCGATCAATTAAAAAATAAGAGGTCTTCAGGGTAGTATTTTTATTTCTTTTTGCGCACTGCACCCTACCCATTTTATACTTGTGTTGGTTGGAACTGGCTTAGAGTACTACTAGAATGTCTTTAAATTATTTTTAACGGTCTGCTGTAGTTGAAGATCATATATTGTCATGTCGGATGTCATGTTGGTTTACTAGGGGGCTTTGCTAAACTCTCCCTTCTTCATTCATTTCGATGAGGATTGCTCTAACAAACCATTCAAGAAAATCCTTCTCTAAGAATCTGGGAATCTTGATTTTGTTCGATGATAATCAAATCACTCCATAAATAGCCTGTTCAATGATAATCAAGCCACTCCATAAACATCCTGTTCGATTATAACCAAGCCAATCCATAAATAGCCTGTTCGATGATAACCAAACCAATCCATAAATAGCCTGTTCGATGATAACCAAGCTAATCCATAAATAGCCAGTTCGATGATATCCAAGCCAATCCATAAATAGCCAGTTCGATGATAACCAAGCCAATCCATAAATAGCCAGTTCGATGATAATCAAACCAATCCATATTTAGCCTGTTCGATGATAACCAAGCCAATCCATAAATAGCCAGTTCGATGATAACCTAGCCAATCCATAAATAGTTCGATGATAACCATAAGCAAACTCGACTGTGTGAGTTCGGTGGCTGAGTCTATCACAGTAAAATCTCTTCTAAGTTGAACCACAATATCGTACCATAAAGCTGCTCAAATTTGTATATTAAGTTGACAAATTAAAGTTTCCTTTCTAGTTTCACCTCTATAGTATAGTGTAATCAAGTTTCAACATAACGCCATATTTACAGCTCGTACGAGATTATAACAGCTAATAAGATAGTAGCAACTAATTGGAATAATACTTATGGTAATATTATGGTACAACACGCATCAAAATGTTTCAATATTGTATTGATATTAGCAATAATGAACATAGTCCCATTGTGAATTCTGTTAGATAATATTTTAAACAGTTTGATTTTCTGTATTATAATTTTTTATATTAAATTGACGATTGATTTTATCTACTAATTTAATTGTTTAATTGTATTAGCTTGATACCTGAAATATTGAAAAATAAATAACATTTTGTTAATTTTAAAGTACAGAAACATTACTGTTGCTCACAAGAAAAGGGCCTATATTTTTCCGATATTGGCCCTATATAGAATTGTGCATTTCGCCCAATATTTTATAGACACTTTTCAAACAATATCGGCATTTTATAGAACTGTTATTGCCATTTATTAAAAGCCATTCTAGAACCAATATTAAAAAGTCTGGACATTGGTTCTTCGATGCATTTTTAGAGGACCTTTATTGGGCCAATTTTGAGCCCAACTGGGACCAAGGTAAAATTATAAATAAATAAATCAAGATAAAAGCAACTGGTCGAAAATTTACAGGAAAACAAAAAAAGAAAAAAAAAGATTTGACAACAAGATATTTTTAGCAAACCCCGCCTAATTTGGTTACCATAATTTACAGAGTAGCCTACAATCATAAAAAGGAAAAAATAATATTCATCTATACTTCAAACTATATAAGATAAAAAAAAAGATTGATCTTTAATTTTTTTTTTTTTTAATGGATTGAAAGATCCTCCCTTCAGTTACTCTACAATCCCCATGGTGGCCTTTTATTCATTTATACTTTTTTCTTCCTCAAAGTCAAATCTTTTTTTAAAAAAATATAATTCTGTTTATGAGATGTATTATAATTATAAGAGCACCCGTTTCGCTCCGACCACGTGCTGACGCAAAACATCCCCGGTTGTAGGCGAATAGTGCGCTATATAGCCTTCAGGCTCACAGGGGAGGTTTTTGTGGTTTCCTCTCCATGTAACGAAAATGCAGATAAGTTTAATCAAAAAGTCCTCTATGAAGACTAGTTTCGTCCAATGCTTAGACACAGGAGTTTTCTTGTTTTCTGGGTTGGATTCAAAATTACAAAGCAACGGAGATTAACATTGTTAGTCGTGAAATCAGAATTTGGTAAACTGTATACCATCGGTTTTAACATAAAATAAAAGGAAAAGGAACATGTTAATCGTTACGGATTAATTTCGTACACGCGAATCGTACTGAATTTAAAAACAAATCAACTCTACTTGAAAAAAATTCAACTTAGTATAAAATATATGACACAATACGAAGTAATAAATGAGTAATTTTACTGGTTAACAATCTATAACGATAATCTTATGTTTTTATCGCTCTTAGACTCTCACTTTTTCAAAATTTTCCATACAAATGCTTTGATTTATGTCAGGAAATTATGTCAGAATTTATATCCGGATTTCTTTCTCGTTTTTTTTTTTTATTTTTTATTTTTTTTGAGACAAAGTGTGAGCGAACAAAAGGAAAATCTCGAGAGAAATACATTTTTCTACAACAATGTTTAAACATATCATTATTTAAGGTAAAAGAAAAGTTGAAAAAAAATCACGAAAAAATAATGCTTAAAATTGAAATAATTTTCAAACAAATTGGATTTTAAAAAAAAATTAATTTTTGAAATATTAACAAAAATGTCGTTTTCAACTCTGCAGTTGCATTTCAATGGGCAGTAGATGAGCCAAAATATTTGTTTTATCTACTTTCACTGCCGGTGAAATTTTAACTAATAGTTGATTTTTTTTTCTTTACGCACGCATTCCTTATATATATTTCTCTATAAATTCTAGTAAAAAGTCTTCATAATTTCAAGTTTCGAAATCTTATGGTTTCAAATGGAAAAACAAAATAAAACTTGAAGTTGAACTAGGAAATAGTATTATTTATAGTTTAAAAATTAACAATAGCTCTAAGTATTGGAAGTATTTATAAATTTACCTAAAAGGGGAAAGAGAGTCTCGTTATTTGTTTACTTATGCTGACAGGTAGGAGGGTGTAAGCAATAAAAAAAATTTTTTATTGGAAACTCGACAGAGTTTTTTTATTACGACTCGACAGAGTTAATGAGCATCAGTCACCTCATCACACGAACTCTCGGACATGGGTCCAGTGCCCTACTGACCAGGCTATCCCGTCCAAGGGTTGTTGATATTGCGATTATATAGTTATATCTTGTTAGTATATAGCTGCGATTATATACTAACAAGAGGAAAAGGATTCAAAAGATTCAAAATCACAAAAAATAATAAATAAAAAATTAAATAAATAAATCGCTTATGTGGTTTCTATTTAGTTTTATCATTTGCTCTTCCTTATATACTTCGCTTGAATTGTTCCTGAAATAAAACGTAGTTTGAATTCGCAACAATCAAATTTAATTAGAATTTTTTCTTTTTTTTAAAGAATTATAAATGTGCCTTAAGAACAATTTTGAGTAAATTGCAATTGCGTATGTTTTGTTGCGCATAGTTATAAAATTAAGAAAATTGAAAAGAATGATGGGGAAAAAATAAGGAAAGAAAAGGAAAAGAAGAAAAAGAAATGAAAATTATTCATGTGTGTATAGTCATCTGCACTGTGCAATTTTGTACTAATCTATATTAATATCTAGAAAGATTTTTATAAAACTGGGACAATTACCTTCCACTCAAACAGAGTTATTCTCTTATATTATTTTTTGATGAAACTTTCTTAATAATTACTTAAAACTACAGTTTTAACTAACATTTAATTGTACCTAACATTAGATAAAGTTAATTCTAGTCGTAAGAAAAATGCGTATCAATTCATTTTATGCAAATTTAGAAACATGTTTAATAGCAAAATGTTCAATTAATGAAACAGTATGACTATTAGTCATATTTCCATAGTTTACACCACTAAAAATATTAACTTTCCTTGAATATAGAATATTTTTCTACATTTAATTCTATGGCATCATTCCTTGGCACCATCTCAATAATTTTTTATCGCCAAACGAAAGAGTTCGATAGCAATAGGGCAACCGCACATTTGCTCAGGCTCAAATGGCGAAAACGAAACACAGGCTGCGCGTTGACAGATGTAAATGAATGTATCAATCATGTAGCCAGTGGCGCCCCTGCCCCTAATGGAGCGAAATAATGCCCCACTGGGTGCGCCCCTGGGAGAAAGAACACCTGTAATCGCTAATCTCTTAGGATGCTCTCCCCTCTTCCACACCCAACTTATACCTTTTAAGATTCTTCAAAACTTTTCGTCCGTGTTGTAAATCTCTTTAGTGAAACATCTCTTTCACAGGTTGAGTGTTTAGGTTAACGTTGAAGGTTGATTGGTAGGTTAATCCTAGCGCCAGATACACGGTATTTAAATATTGGATATTTTGATTATAGACCTAAGGCTACATTTTCTACTTCAAGAAAAGAATTGAGGCTGATGTGTTTACCACAAATGATAGTCACTATTTTTGTTCTCCTTTATTAATGAAAACATTTTAGTTATTAATCTTATGGTTTGAAATTCATCTTTTGTAAGAAAATGTAATTCATTTTTACTAGTTTTGTTTGAAATAATTATTACATTAAGAAACAATCCACACTAGGGGAAAATACTTTAGGTCAGGATTATTTCCTTGAAAAGAGATAAATTTTTTTAAGACATTTACGATATTAAATATTTTTAGAACGTATACAATTTTTTATGGATTCTTTTTCGCTCTTGTTTAAGAAAATAAATTATTTTGCAAATGTTAGATCTATGTAAATTTCTTTAGTGAAGCATTTACTTCTCAGGTTGAGTGTTTAGGTTAACGCTGAAGGTTAAATGTTTAGGTTAACATTGAAGGTTGAGTGATAGGTTAGTTCTAGCACCAGATATACAATATTTAAATTTTGGATATTTTTATTATAGATTAAAAGCTGTATTTTCCACTTCTAGAAAAATTGAAAACTGAGCGAAACAAGTTATTTTGCAAATGATTTCAAGCTGTTTATACATTTACTTAGAGTGGATATTTGTTCAAACTTTTCGTCTTTAATTTATTTTATAATCGTCTTTTAACAGATGAGCCAATTTTGGGCTTATAATTACTAATGTTCAACTCCGTAACCTTGTAATTTTTAACCCAATCCAGATGACAAGGGAACTCACGGATCAAATATTGGAAGGGGGGGATTTGACTTCGTGGAGGACTTTTGATGAAACTAACCCGCATTTGCGTTACATGGAGAGGAAGACCACGAGAACCTCACACTGTAAGCTTGACTGCAAGGGGACTCTATCCCATACGTCCATCTACCAATGGGGATTTTACGTCAGCACTGTGGTCGGTGCGATCAGGGTGAGGAATTCATATCGACCAGCCATTGCTGGGATTCGAACCCGGTTCACTTCACTTGAAGGCGAACGCTTTTCCCCCTGAGCTTTCCTCTTTAGTGAAACATCTATTTTCACAGGTTGAGTGTTTAGATTAACGCTGAAAGATGATTGGTAGAATAGTCCCAGTGCCAGATACACGGTATTTAAATATTGGATATTTTTATTGTAGACCAAAGGCTGCATTTTCTACTTCAAGAAAACAACTGAGGCTGATGTGTTTACCACAAATGGTAGTCGCTATTTTTGTTCCTTTATTAATAAAGGCATTTTTGTTATTAATCTTATGGTTTGAAACTCAACTTTTGTAAGAAAATGTAATTAATTTTTACTAGTTTTGTTTAAAATAATTATTACACTTAGAAATAATTTGTACTTATGAAAGCATTTTAGGTTTGGATTATTTCCTTAAATAAAGATTAAAATTTTCATGACAGCTAAGATAAAAAAATTTTTGAACAAATACGATTTTTTACAGATTTTTTGCTGTTCCTTTTAGTGAAAGAATGTTTTATACAAAAGATTTTTAAGTTGTATACAGATTTACTCAAAGAATATTCTCAAAGATTCTTCAAAGTTTTTCATCCTTCTTCTAAATTTCTTTTGTGAAACATCTCTTTCGCAGGTTGAAAGTTTAGATTAATGTTTAAAGTTGATTGGTGGATTAATCCTTGCACCAGATGTATTTAAATATTGGATATTTTGATTATAGACTTAAAGCTGCATTTTCTACTATTTCAAGAAGGGATTTTAAACAAATTAAAAAGATCATGCACTATTTTATAAAATTCATTTATCTAAAAACAATTCCATGCAAAATATAACTTTTTGTAAATAATTATTATTCTACTTAATAATAGAAAAAAAAATTAATGGTAAGGTATGCATTTTTGCATCATTTTAAAAAAGTTAATTTTACATGGCAAAATACAAAAGGACGAAATTGGTCGAATAGTTTTTAAAAAAAAAACAAATTTTAAAAAAATCGAATTTGAAAAAAATATTTTTTTTTTAACAACACTTTGATTTTTTACAAACTATTGATTGATTTTGCTCGATTTTTGCATTCTACAATGTAAATTTATATTAAAATAAATTATGTAAAAATTATATACCTTACAATTCAAAATTTTTCGACTATTGTTAAATAAAATAATAAAAAATCACAATATTTACTAAAAGTTATTTTTGGATAAACGAATTTCATAATTGTGTGAAAAAAAATTTCAATTCACTTAAAAAGTTTTTGAACTATGGCTAGCGGTGAAGAAAGAAAATTTAACAGTGAGGGGTCTCAAGCTTTAGACCGTTCTCTTGACCAAACTACTGTATTTCGGGTATCTGAAATCCGAGTCTATCAAAATATGCGAATGCTTTTTCCAAATATGCTAATTCGGAGAAAGAAAGTTTCTGTGTCTGATCTGATTTCATAACTTAAAACATCGTTTATAATTAATTAGCATATTAGAGACATCCTCTCGGACCCTTAATACTCGGACCTAGAACGTGAAGATCGGATCTTTCGATCAAAAGTTATTCAGGATGGTCCGTTGTTTTAGCACTGTACAATATACAGGAGCATCTATTGAAAAAAAAACAGCCGAAAAAATTACAAACAAGACCTCTTAGAGGAAGCATTTACGTCTCGGCACATGGATTTGCTACAAAAATTATTTCTTTGATCTTAACTGTTTCCCTGTTATAAATATTTGAAAACCTGCCAGTCTGATATTGAACTTGAACTTTTTGGTACAAAAGAAAGTTTCTTGTGGAAAAAAGAAATATGAAAAAATGGCTAAATGAGATATAGTTAAGCCTATTTATCATGAAGAAATAATTTTTACTACATCTGATTTTTTAATTTTAAATAGTTATTAGTTTTCGTTCCCTGCCAACAACAAACCAATGAAAGGAGAAAAGAATACATTTTGAAACACGTGATCTTCAAAAATTAAATAATAACTCAATTAAACATCCTTCTAATTCCACAGAAAATGCGGAAACACGTGTTCTCGGCCTCACACTAAGATGTTTTTAAAAGAATACACCTGCCTTTAAACATCGCTTCTAAAATGAAAACTGCTGCTGCAAAGAGATGTTGCACCTGTTTCGGTGAAATCGCGCGTTAAGCTTCAAAGAAATGCCCTTGCGTGTGTTTTCGATCAAGTTTAAAAATGGATGTGCGGGCACAACGTGTTACTCAAATTAACTTCTATCTGAAATTGGAAAGAAAGATTGCGAAATTTCTCGGGTTTGAGTTGAAAGTTTCTCAAGGTTTGTGCGCAGAGTAGTTTTTAAATGTAAAACTCAAAAGTGAAATTTGATGCAAATTTCATTAAAGCATTGCATCTCAATTTAACGTTTTCTTTTTCACCTGTTTTGAAATATGTTCAAGTCATTTTTATTTGAAAACAATTAAGGCAATTCTTATTCAATGTAGCAAATTTTCTTTCACAGTATTTATGGATAAGTCAAAAATGAAATGCAATTTAATGATTAGGAAAAATACAATATCTAGACTTTCTAATATTAAAAAAATTTATGATTGTATTCCAAGTTGAAGAATATTATAATTAGAGTTCGACATTCTAAAAAAGTGGAATATCTTATTAGAATAACTTATATTATATTTTAAAATGCATATTTTTTTCTACAACTCAAAACTTACAAATTAAAAAATGTCACTTCTGGAACTTTTTTCTCATTTTTGGATCACATATATATTTTATAAAAGCTATACATTGTATACATATATTTTATAAAAGCTATCATTTGGACAGGAAGATTTAAGTTTTATTTAATTTCTCACATTTATAGCATTATTTATGTACGTTAGAGACAAAAACAATGACTGATATATTTGTTTAAAGAAGCATTTGAATAAATGTTTTCTAAAACATTTTTTCCACTCTATTTGCAAACGGAAGGTGAGTCATTTTCGGAACTTTCTTCTCATTTCTGGTGTCCTTATATATATTTAAAAAGTCATTATAAAGTAATACATTGCTGTTGGAAAGCAAAAATTTAAGTTTTATCTAATTTCTCTCAATTATTGCATTATTTATGTACGTTAGAGACAAAAACAATGACTGATATATTTGTTTAAAGAAGCATTAGAATATATGTTTTCTAAAATATTTTTCCTACTCTTCTTGCAAATGAAGAATGTGTCATTTTCCTTGCAAGTGAGTCATTTTCGGAATTTCCTTCTCATTTTTAATGTCCTTGTATATATTTTACAGAACTCTTTACCAGGTTATTAATTGTAGTTCGGACAGGAAAATTTTTAGTTTTATCTAATTTCTCTCATTTATAGCAGTATTTTTGTATGTGGAGACAAAAACAATGACTGAAATATTTGTTTAAAAAAGCATTAGAATATATGTTTTCTAAAATATTTTTCCTACTCTTCTTGCAAATGGAAAGTGAGTCATTTTCGGAATTTCCTTCTCATTTTTAATGTCCTTGTATATATTTTACAGAAATCTTTACCAGGTTATTAATTGTAGTTTGGACAGAAAAATTTTAGTTTTATCGAATTTTTCTCATTTATAACAGTATTTTTGTATGTGGCGACAAAAACAATGACTGAAATATTTGTTTAAAAAAGCATTTGAATATACGTTTCCTGAAATATTTTTCCTACTCTACTTGCAAATGGAAAGTGAGCCATTTTCGGAATTTTCTTCTCATTTTTAGTGTCCTTGTATATATTTTATAAGACTCATTACGAGGTTATTAATTGTAGTTTGGACAGAAAAATTTTAGTTTTATCTAATTTTTCTCATTTATAACAGTATTTTCGTATGTGGAGACAAAAACAATGACTGAAATATTTGTTTAAAAAAGCATTTGAATATACGTTTCCTGAAATATTTTTCCTACTCTACTTGCAAATGGAAAGTGAGCCATTTTCGGAATTTTCTTCTCATTTTTAGTGTCCTTGTATACATTTTACAAAACTCATTACGAGGTTATTAATTGTAGTTTGGGCAGGAAAGTATTAGTCTTATCTAATCTGTCTCATTTATAACAGTATTTTCGTATGTGGAGACAAAAACAATGACTAAAATATTTGTTTATTGAAGCATTTGAATAAATGTTTTCTAAAACTTTTTGTCTACTCTACTTGCAAATGGAAAGTGAGTCATTTCTGGAACTTTCTTCTTATTTCTGGAGCACACATACATTTCAGAAAGGTCATTATTAAGCTATACATGGTCGTTCGGACCCGAAAATTTTAGTTTTATCTAATTTCTCTCATATATAGCAGAATTTATGTATATTGAGATAAAAAAAAAAACAATGATTAAAATATTTGTTTATTGAAGCAGTTAAATAAATGTTTCTTTAAAACTTTTTGTCTACTCTACTTGTAAATGGAAAGTGAGTCACTTCTGGAGCTTTTCTCTTCCTCAAAAGAAATACTCGAATCGCTCTCTTACCTCCTTTCCTTCAAGTCATTCACAACCTTTTAACTTGTCATCAAAATGCTCTGCGTAAACGTCTCCGCGGGGATGCAAGAAGAAAAAAAAAAAGATCCTCGAGAAATATCAGCAGTTTCGTTTTTCTTTTTCGTTTCTACATGTGATAGGAGTAAAGGGGCAAGGCATGCATGGCTAAACATCATCAGCCCGCTCTGCCTCCAGCCAAACTTTGTTGACGCCCTCTCTACCCCCCAGCAGCTTGGCGCGTGCCAACATTTTTCGGGGCAATACCTTCACTGCACCGCAAAGCTCGCCCGTGACCAAAAAGGCGATAGGGTTGCTTTTGGCGAATTTTCCTTTTATTCTCCATTGAAAGACACTCAACATCGCCAATATTTATTTTAAAAAATCATTATTAAATTAAATTTTTTCTTCAAAATACGAAATCTGTATTTATAACGTAATATAAATAATTGTACATAAAAATTTATTCATGAATGAACTGTACATAAGTGAATGAATTTTACATAAAAATTGAATAACAAAAATATTCATGTTGGAAGGTTAAGTGTAAATAGATATTTAAAAGCGATAGGAACTATGCGTCACATACTTTAATATAAAATTGTTTCAAGCTAAAATATTAATGTGGCCTTTCGGTGATATTATATAATCTTTATTAGCATAGAAAAGTCTCACTTATTTATGAAAAATGAAAAATTATTTTTAACTATTCTCATGTAGTTGTGTTTCTTGGATGAACTAACCAATGTAAAAATTCAACTGACCAACATCGGAGTTTTTATTTAGACAGGTACTAACTTTTCAAATTAAGACCGAATTTTTAATCAGGGTTAGGTTTCAAATAAGTTAAGATCAAGGTTCTAGACGAGGTACAAATTATATTGGCCAAAGTATAACTTTTTACTAAGGAAGGCAATTACACAGCAAATTAAGAGAGGGCTTCTAATTAAAGCAGGACTTCTATCCAAGGTTTAAATTCTATTGATCAAAATACAACTTTTTACTAAGGTAAGCAATTACACTACTAATCGAAACAATACTTCTAATTAAAGTATGACTTTCGATTGGTCAAAGTACAATTTTTCATTTGAGTTAGGCAATCGCATTGCTATACAAGAGAGGACTTCTAATCAAGATAAGACTTCAAACCAAGATAGAAATTCTATTGGTCAATACATAACATTTTGTTCAAAGGAATACAATTGCACTGCTAACCTAGGGAGGACTTCTAATCAATGAAAATTTTGAACCAAGGTAAGAATTCTATTTCGCCATATCACAAAGGGAAGGTAACTACACTACTAACCAAGACAGAATTTCTGATAAAAGAAATACTTCAAAACCAAAGAAGTAATTCTATTGACTAATGTCTAACTTTTAGGTTGACATTTTCACTATTAAGCAAGGCATGCCAAAATTTTTAATCAAGATTGCTCTAAAAAATTAGATATTAAAAGAGAATCGCAATATGACTTCTAGGTTCTTCCTAGTGTTGCTGATGTCCTAGTCATTGTAAACTTAAACTAGAAATGGTTCCAACTCGCATAGCCAGAATCTAAACCTGAGCTACTTATAAAAGTAATAAGAACTCTATTTAAATGATTAGAAGCGTTAACTTTTTATAATTAGAGAGAATTAACTTCTTAACTAAATGTTCAGGTTGTTTTGAACAATTACTTGAAGGGAAGCTCAGAAACTGGCTCAAAAAGTAAAAAAAAACTAAATTACAAGATTATAAGTAGTAGATTCTAAAAACTCAAACAAGTATTACGTACTATTGAACTATGTTGTGTAAAAACTCACATAAATATTTATGACACTTAATATTATCTATATTAGTAGAAATGCTTAAAAACGGTCAAAAATTTTATTGCTATTTCATTTTTTACTAAAATAAGTTTAAACTAGAAGAATTTAATGGTTGAATTTTTCTCATATTTAGCAGAAAACAATGAAATGTAAATTGAACTGAAAAAATTTATCGATCAGCAAGCCAAAGGGGATTCAAAATCTGCAATACATTTTTAAATAATGCTATTCATGCTTTACCTATGTTTATAATCATTTTCAAATTTTAAGCAACTTACAGGAAATACTAATAAGTAAAAGAATGTTATGTGACGAAGAGAGCAGAATGGAAAAAGGTTCTAAAGCAGACATTATCCCGTCTTTGTATTCGAGTCGATAACGAAGATGAAGAAATGAATGTTAAAAAGGAATTCTCATTTTCCCATGAAATCAATTATTAGCGAGTGGGAAAATGGATGTTGTTCTAGATCTTTTATGCCCTCACATTTTGCGACTAGTTTAACTTTAACGTCATAAACAAACATAAAGAGACGTAAGAGTGATAAAGAATCAGGTTAACATAAGCATTAATAAAATAGCAGCACAACAAGATCAAATAGGAAAGAAAAAAAAACAGACGATAATTTTGGAACTTTTTGGAGTTGGTTGTTTTATAGACTTAATTTTTTTGTTTTTATTTTAACCAGTGTGCATTTTTTATGTTTTTTTTTTATCTTATATTAAGTTAAAGGTAGCTTTATGTTCTTTTCGTGATTGACTTATTCATAATTACTGTCTTGGAGACGATCTAGATATGAATCCAGAAAATGACAAGGAATTTTGTGACGTCTTAAGAAATGTATATTTGCAGAAATTGAAAACCATACATTCTTATTGAGTACTTATACTTCAAGAAGAAGATCATGGATACCCTACATATGTGGTCAATGACGTTAGTGGCAGCTGATCGTTTATAAGCAAAATAGCACGTTAAAGTTGAACTAAGTTTTTCCTGCTCTGCGTGAACAGCTCTGTATCACGCATCGAATTTATTGAAATATAATTCTTCCTCGCTTTCTTACGTCCTTCCTAGGTTTTTTCACTTAACTTAGATTTACTATCTGTTTATGTATTTTATTGTAACCGTGATATATTTTTGTTTTGTGTGTCTGGCAACTTCGATTCATAATTAGTTTGTTTATGTTCTACATGGCTTCGTGCCGGTCTTTGCGTGAAGTAAGCCAAAGAATTGAAATCTTAGTGATAGAATCTTTGTGTAAGAATATAGAACTTGTCACTTAAGAGAATTGATACTTGATGAATTTGGTTTACTCGAAATTGAATGGTAAGAACAGTTGCTAACGTAATCAAACGCCACGTTGCAGCAACCAATCAGGATCGAGATACCCATACTACGTCACTTGTAGGTATCTCAATAGAGGATAAACATAAATTGATGCACTTATTGCAACATATGTCTTGAAATATTGTGGCGTTAATAAAACTCTATCTAGAAAAAAAGTACCAATTGGTAACTAGCGATCACAGTTTTCTCTTTTTTGCAATTAATCGTCATTATATTATTTTTTCTAAGGCCTTTTTCGCGATAATTTTAATTGTCAAAAGTTATCAACAAAAAAAAAATCGAAAAATTTAAAAAAATTATATTAAATATAATTGTTTGTGTACAATTGGATACCTGCTAGTGACGTCATTGTATCTAAATCGAGACATTTGTCGATTCAGAAGCCAATCAGGTTCGCCACACACGCGTGACGTTGCCCAGAGGTATCCAATTAAATCTATTTTAAATTACAAGGTGTATTCACTTCATTTCTTCTCCAGTTACAGGTATCCAATTACTTGTTAATTAAAGTTTTCTTTTATCGAAAATACATAAAAAATATACGTACTAATTAATTAATTAACTGTTTAACTATTTGAAAGATATTCTACTACATGCAAAAGTTAGTGGCTCGTTATCTAAGAAAAATTTCTCCTGACCATGTTTGTGAGATGTCTCTTAACATTTTTAGATAAAAATTAAGTTTTAATTAACCGCAATTTATATGTTTGGATAAATTTTTTCACCATATTTTCACACTGGAAAAAAATGCTATAAAGCTCAATTTCTTTGTATAAGAACATCAGTTTGAGTTTTACATGTTTAATCAGTCATCGTAGAAGTTAAGAAACTTTAAAAAATATTTACATGTATAATCAATAAATGAATACAGCAGTAGCTGCCTTACTCACCCCAAATTGTCTCATATGAAAAAGATAAAAATGTTTGCAAAAATAATTTTTTCTCTCTATTTTCTTTGAATTATTGTCATTTTTTATACAAGAATAAAATTTGCAAGGATGATATGTTGCTAATATATCAGAGTTTCACTTTTATATTTGCTTAACACCAGTTCCAGTTTCATTTATTTTTCAATTAAAACAAATTTTGAATGGTGTGATAAATTTTTACGCACTCTACCTTTGCGTCGACTTAACTTGAAAAGATTGACGAAGTTGACATTGAACATATAACACATGGATCAATAAGTTCCGAGACTAACCCAGAGATGGCTCTCGTAGTAAACCAGTAACCAGGTCTTTCTAGAGTACTAACCTTTGCTTGAAACGTGTCAAAATTTTAAGTCGATCGGACCAGAAACAGCTGAGTTATCGAGGTTGGAGTAAAGTCGTTTTGTAGTTTGTTTAAAAAATGGAAAAAACAGAGTTTCGTGTTCTGATAAAACATTGTTTTTTAATGGGTAAAAACACCGTGCAAGCGAAACAATGGATTGACAAATGTTACCCGGACTCTTGTCCATCAAAAGCAACGATTTGTCGGTGGTTTGCCGAGTTTAAACGTGGTCGTACCGACACAAATGACGCGGAACGCTCGGGTAGACCTGTGGAAGCCGTTACACCGGAAAATGTGAGTGAAGTGACAAAAATTATAATGAAAGATCGTTGCTGAGATGACACAGATATCATATGGAAGTGTATTTACTATCCTTCATGAAAAATTGAGCATGAAAAAGGTTTTTTCCAAGTGGGTGCCGCGATTGCTTTCGATGGAACAAAAACAGCAACGAGTCGATGATTCAGAAAGCTGTTTATCGCTATTTACTCGCAACAAAAAATATTTTTTGCGTCGTTACGTGACATGCACATGCAGAGAAAAAAAATCCTTTTTCACCAAGACAATGCACCCTGCCACAAGTCGATGAAAACAATGGCAAAATTGAACGAATTGGGCTTTGATCTGCTTCCCCACCCCCCATACTCGCCAGATTTAGCCCCCAGTGACTACTGGCTCTTTGCTGATCTTAAAAAAGTGCTCCAGGGAAAAAGATTTGGCTCAAATGAGGAGGTCATCGCTGAAACTGAAGCTTATTTTGAAGCGAAAGATAATTTTTTTATAAACATGGTATTGAAAAATTGGAAAAGCGTTGGAACGATTGTATCACCCTAAAAGGTGATTATGTTGATGAATAAAAAAAAATTTGCAAAAAAAATGTTGTTTTCATTGTTAGTCTCGGGACTTATTGATCCATGTGTTAAAGTAGCAACATTGTAGAGGTTAGTGAGCATATGCAACTTGGTGGAGTTGAAGAATCTGGTGAACACACACAACTTGATTTGCTATTACAGTGGATTCAGCATTAAACTTACCTCGTTGTAGAAACTAGAGAACATTAGTTATTTAATTTGGTAAAGAATTTAAATAATGATAGCGATATGCTTACTTTAACTTGGTAGCATTTGAGAATGTAATGAACAGATGCAACTCCACTTTCCAGCACTGTAGAAACAGTTTGCTTACATCCTAGAAGCTAAAAAACATAAGGCTTTAACTTGACAGCATTAAAGAATTAAGTAAATATAATATACTTGATAGCACTAAAGAAGCAAGTTTAAAAAATATATTTTAACCTCACATTGCAAAAAGCTGGTTAATCTAAGTTTTGATTTGTAATAAAACAGTGAACATAGAATGCCTTTGATGCTAATCTGCTAATGTGATGCACTTAAAGCATTGTAAACTATCGTTCATTTTAACATTTTATTACTATCAGTTTGATAATTGTTAGGATTTATTCCTTTTAATTTGTTTCTCATTTTAGTTAATTCGAGCACTATTTGAATTATTGAAAATTATAGATGACGTGTTTGTTGTTTAAATGTGACCTATAAATTTTTCTTAGACTCTAAAATAAGGCTTTAATTTTAAAAAAGCGTAATTTTTTCAATTTTTTTAATTGCCGTATAAAATGTAGTAGGCAGGTGTGGTAGGCAGAGGAAAGAGAAAAAAAAAAGCATAAAACCCCCGAAAAAGAGCACCGGATAAAAGCTCCGAAGAAAAGTACCTGAAAAAAAACCCCGAAGAAAGCATCTCATTATATGAAATTAGCAACTCTATTCAATGTAGGCCGTCGGGTTAAAATTTAATGCAATTAGATGTTTATTCGAACGAAATTAGATATTCCTTTAAAAACTAATTAAATAGGAGTTAATTTAAATAAATACTGAAAAACTTTCATTAGACAAGAAAAATTTAGAAGAACTCTTAAGCAATTCTGAAATTATTCTAAATTTAAATAATTACATTTATCGTATCGTGAAACAATAATGATCTACAAACAATATTTTTTAAACCAGTTATTTTTTAAAAAAAAAATTATTAAATGCATCATTTATAATAATGTAAATGCATCATTTATAATGATATATAATTGCATTAAAATATATAAAGTATTAAAAGCTTCTCTCATTCAAATTTTTTTAAATTCATTAATTACTTAATATCTAATTTACTTCGAATATTATTTAATTATATTCAACTCGGGTTCAACGGGACAAATGATACGAACGTTCAATCTATAATGATTTATGAGGTGCTTTTTTTACCGGAAGTTTTCTTGCAGTGCTTTTTTCTGGTGCTTTTTTCTGGTGCTTTTTTCCGGTGCTTTTTCCCCCCTGATTCTTAATATTTAGAATCTGACACTTATATAAAGGAGAAGGAATATAGATTTCAAATTTATGCCCACATGCATGGTATAGTTTTCCAAAACTTTAAATAGCATTTTCCCAAAACAGCGTTTTTTTTTTCTACCACAAGCTAGATTTCTAAAACTGCCGGCCCGGTGGCCGAGCGGTTAGCGCGCCTGTCTGCGAAGCCAATGCCAGCGGGTTCGAATCCCGCTCTGGGCATGGATGCTTGTCTCTCTTGTGTTGTCCTCTGTTGTGTGTGATGTGTGAATGTGGCCCACCCTATGAACGGGTTTGTGGCAGTGTGATTATAGTAAGATTATAGTAAACTTTAGTCTCAGCTATAATATTTAACTTTCACAGGAAAAATACAGTTCAAAGCAATGTCCATAGAGGGCCATAATTAGGATCTTCTAATCTACTATGACGTCACGACCACTTTTTTTTAACACACTGTGTCAGTTTTTAGAACCATTCATTCTGTGTAAAGGGATAGTTAAAGGGGTAATTGCACGAGCTTGTTATTCAGGTCCTCCAGGTTCTTATCCCCTGGCTAAATGACTAAGACTTCAGTTTTACAATACAATACAAGTTTTATTCGACCACAAAATTTTTTTTAACGTTAAACATCAAATTTACAGTAAAATTACGAGCACCAGCATTAACGGTATTCAACCGTAAATTTTTCAGGAATACCTATTATTTTACAGGATAATATAGCTAAATAGAAGCTTGATTTGCCTAGGGGAAAGTCTGAGACAAGTTCAACATTAAAACACATATAGATATCTACTACGAAAAGAAAAATATCTGATATATAGTTTTATTATATTACTGTAATTTAAATTTATTATTTAAGTAATCAGTAAAGACTCTCGCCAAAAGATTCATAAAGAGAATATTTCTGGCAAACCCATCGAATAGAAACAGCTGTCGTCTCTTTCCGAAGTGCAAGCCAAACCGACCAGCACTTGGATATTAGTAGCAGCTGTTTCCACGTTGAGCCACTTGCTTTTTAGCCGTCTTATAATGGCTTCCACATGTTCACCCTTTACAATGCCTGCGGTACTATAATCACCATCCAACTCTCTGGCGGCCTTACTACTACTATTGCATTCTTATTCTAAAGATTTACCTCTCTCTTAGTCAAATACTTTTTCTCTTTCTTTCTTTCCACACTATGGGTTTTCCTTTCGAGAACTCCACATCAACTTGTCATAAAAATATGACTTTTTTTGGTTTTTGTGCATGGTAAAAATACGCAAATTTATTTAGTCATATGACAAGAATTTGGATTAGAGGTTATTAAAAGAATAGAAATTGTGTGCGTTTTAAATTCTTTAATACCTAGCATCTTTTTCGAGAGAAGGTTTTAAAATTCATCATATTCTTATTTTCTTTCTTTCATTTTCATTGCAGATCAATTGAGGACTTCAGATCAACTTGTCATGAAAATATACCTTTTTTTATTTTAGTTCTAGGAAAAAATAAGCAAATTTATTTAGTCGCAATATGGATTATAGGTTATTAGAATAATAGAAATTGTACGTATTTTAAATTCTTTAATATCCAACGTCCCTTTTGAGAGAATGTCTTAAAATTCTTCATATTCTTATTTTCTTTCTTTTATTTTCATTGCAGACCAATTGAGGACTTCAGATCAAATTGTAATGAAAATACTCTTGTACATCTTTTTTAATTTCGTTTCCATGGATAAATAAGGCAATTCACTTAATAATAAAACAAGAATTAAAAACTTTAAATTTAGATGAGATTTAATGGATAAGATATTGTAGGTTCCATTATAAGATTAAAACGTAGAAAAAATGACGTTTTGTTAAAGAGCAAGGCACTTAAAAGTAAAACTAAAAATTTTTGATTATAGTATTTACAAGGTTAAAATAATAATTAATAGTAATTAAAATAACAATTATTTGCAACGTTAAAATGATTATTTTTTTATAAAGTGCATTAAAAAAAGACTTTTGATCATTTCATTTATTGCGAAGTATGACAGCGTTTTCAAAGTATTGTAATTGATCTGCAATTCTACTTTTAATGGGCGTAAATTACCTATCTGAATTATTTCCAAAGCCACAAAGCAATCAAATTTGCTGTAAAAGAATATATTCCAGAAAAAAAGTTTCTTTTTTTGTATTGGAATGCTTACATCATTTTAAACTTCTTTGTAAAAATATTATGAATTATTTCCCAAAAAAGTAATATGCTTTTTAGGTTTTTTTCCCCTTTATCGGAAATAATCTTACTAAATGACTAGGAGAAAATAAACAATTTTAAAACAAACTATGATTTCATAAAAATAAAGCTTTGCAATGAAAAGTAAATCGAAATATTGATTATTTGCAAAATATTTGTTTGTTTTGTTTATCAGAGAAATTATTTATCTGGTTGTTCAAACACTTTCATCTATCATTAAGTTGGTGGTGAACACGAAATACGTTCAATTTTGCGAATAAGCGGAATTATCAGTAAGAGAAAAGAGTTTTTTTGTAATTTTTTCAAAATTTTGTACACACATGAAACAGTGTTTTATCTTTTAACAAGGCTTTTCTCTTATAGGATATTCTCATTCGAAATTGATGATTCAAATTTAGCTATCACTTTTTTCTTATAAAAGCTTTTAAGCAGTAAAGCCATGTCAGTTTTAGCATTAGTTTTTCAGTCTCTAATATTTTCAAGCAGTTTAGCAAGAATTACTGATTTTTATGCTATAAAATGGTATGTTATGTAGATATTTTAAATTTTTATAGAAACGTATTTTGTTTAAAAAAAGAGTTTGAAAATACAGCTATTAAAAAAATTAAATTAGCAAAAAAATTAAAATAGTTTTCAAAATAAAAATCTAATATTTTTTCAATTATTTCTTATTATTCCTGATCTCATTTCTAAAACAGAATAAAAATTATTTTATTATTTTGTAACTCTAAAAGATGCTGTTAGATAAAAAAAAAAGATACTCTTATAGGATATTATTTAAATTTGATGATGCAAACTTAGATGTCTTTTTTTTTTCTTATGAAACCTTTTAGACGGTGAAAACATGTCATTTTCATCCTCATAGTTTTTTAGTATCTTACATTTTCAATCACTATAATAAAAATTGTGGATATTTATACCATAAAATGGTATTTTGCACGGTTATTGTAAACTGCTTAAAAAAATATTTTTAGGAATTTTAAAAAGAGTTACTTACTACTAATAAAACCTAAAAAAATTAAAATAGCTTAAAATAAAATATGAAGTTTATTTAAATTTAATCTCCTATTATTTTTGTTTATATTTTTGAAACAGTTAAAAAAATATTTCATTTCTCTTGAAAATCTAAAAGATACTGTTATAAACAAAAACAAAAAAAGATACTCTTAATGGAAGTTCTAATTGAAAATTGATGACTCCAATTTAGATGTACTTTTTCTTTCTTATAAGAGCTTTTAAAAAGTTAAAGCATGTCTTGTTTAGCATTAGTTTTTCAGTTACTCATATTTTCCCACCACTTTAGTAAAAGTTACGGATATTTATATTATAGAATGGAGTGCTATACAGATACATCAATCTGTTAAAAAAATTATTTTTCTGTTAGAAATTTGGAAAAGACTCTTATTAACTACTAATAAAACATAAAGAAAGTAAAACAGCTTTAACTATTAAAATATGAAAACAGCTTTAACGATTAAAATCTTCTGTATTCATTTTTTGTTGCTATTTCTGATGCAGTTTAAAAAATTTTTCATTGATTTAGAAACTTTAAAAGATACTGTTATATAAGGAAAAAAGAAGCCCATATAAGAGATTATCTGAAATATTATCTAAAAAATACTCCTACGGGATATTCCCATTCAAAACTGATGGCTCTAATTTAGATATCACTTTTGTCTTTTCTTTTAAAAGCATCTAAACAGTTAAATCATTTATAGCATTGCTTTTTCAGTCTCGTATATTTTCAGCCACTTTAGTAAGAGTTGTGGATATTTATACTATAAAATGGTATGCTCTATAGATATTTTAAGTTAATAAAAAAAATTTTTAGAAACTTTGAAGGATTATTATTTACTACAAATATAACAAAGAAAAATGGAATTGCTTGTTATTAAAAAAAATCATAGTCCTGATTTATTTTGTTCATATTTCTGAAACAGTTAAAAAATATTTCATTGAATTTGAAAGTCTAAAATATATTGTCATATCAGAAACAAAATATAGTCTTATAGGATGTTCTAATTCGAAATGGATGATTCTAATTTAGATGGCACTTTTTTTTAATAAAAGCTATAAAAATCATGCCATTTTTAGCATTAGTTTTTCGCTCTCTCACATTTTCAACCACTTTCGTAAGAGTTACGGATATTTACATTAGAAAATACCATGTTATTAGATATTTTAAACAGCAATAATTATTTTTAGAAATTTTGAAAAGACTGTTATTTAATACTAATAAAGCATAAAAAAATTATATTAGCTTTAAATATTAAAACATTTAAAAAATTTTAAAAATTAACATTTTTAATTATTAAATATACGGTTTTCTTAAAATTTGATTTCTGAGGAACTATTCAACCAATTTCGCTCACATTTTTGTTTTGCCATGTAAAATTAGATACTTTAAATTTAACTATTATTAAATAAAATAATCGAAAATAATAAATATTTACTAAAATTTATATTTTTTGTATGGATTTATCTTTGGATTAGCGAATTCTATAATTGCATGCAAAGGTTTTGCAATTCGTTTAAAAAGTTCTCCAGATATGACGAAATATGCAAAAAATAAAATTAACATTATTGGGTTCAAACTTTAGATAGCTTTCCTGACCAAAGTATGGGGGCCATATTTCCCATATTGCAGCTGCCCCCTCTATTTTGTAAGTCAAAAATCCGAATCCGTTGGGAAAAAAAAGGTATGTTTATTCAGAGAAAGTACGTTTTTGTATCTGATTTCGCAACTTAAAATATTGTCAGAACCAATTAGTTAGCATATTTGAGGTCGTCTAGATCAAACTTTATTTTGGGTGTTTTTTTTTATTCTCACTGCATAACATATACTCTAATGGTAACAATACCGGAAGCACACCACAACAGTATTTAAATATTCTAATTCTTCAGCTGTTGCTCGCCCAATAGTAGCTTGATCTTAATTTTAACTGTTTTCAAGAGATGTCTGCGATATTGTCAAAGTTCTTTGCGCATTTAAATTTAGCAAAAATTAAAAATTATTTCTTATTTGAATATTAATTGAATTCAAAGCAAGAATAGAAAGCCATTGAACATCACTTATCGCTAAAATTCCAAATTTTCGGATTTCATTAAAATGCTGTAGTGTTTTCGACTATAATAATTAAAAAAAAATTAAAAAAAGATTTCAAAATAAAGCTGCTTTACAATGAAATAAACAATGTCAAAAAATCTAGATATGGCGAAAAAAAGTTAACTAAACGAAAACAAATAAATTATCTCGAGGTTTAAAAATAGATTCAGTTTCCGTGTAGTTTATATAATTTAGAGATTCAGTTTCGAATGGTTTGTACTGTGTTATTAAAATACAAGAAAAACAACTATAAAAGAAATAGGAATTTTTACGCAGTCTCAATTATAGATTTTTGAATATCAGACTAAGATGCAATTACAAATAGAACAAAACAAATCCTAAATTTCATGTTAAAATGAGTTAACAGCAATTGAAAATACAAAAGTTGGAATAAAAACTTTATTGCTTTGCTAATAATACTGATTCTGCTATACTTCAATTGATTATTAGAAATTTTTCCCCACGAGCAACTTTTTTTATAGTATAAACTGAATCTTTGTTTTTAAAGTCGTTTTTTTCATTTTCCCCAGGCGATGCTACTGGCAGTTTGTTTTGCTACTCTCTTTTTGTTTAATGGTTCTGAATCTAAGCCTATGTTATGTCCATGTACTAAAGGTGAGTATACGTATGATTTCTACCATTTTTAAAATCTTTTATCATAACATTAAGGTCAAATTTTTGTAATCTTTTCTGCAAGTAATAAAACAATAACTCTGAAGCATACCTTCATATAGTTACAGTATCATATTGTTATTGTAATATACAAATCAAACAAATATATGTATGTATGTATATATATATATATATATATATGAAATTAAAAGATCACTTTGTTTATAAAATATATAATTATTATTATAATTTTAGTACATTTAATTAATATGTTAATCACAATTAAATGAAATTTAAAAAAATAATTAACTGTATTTGAGAAAAGATATTAAAACTCAGAATGACGCAATAAAAATTGTCAACACTCCATAAAGATAACCTTATATTATATAAGAGTTCAAATTACGAACAGTTTAAATCTTTCTCAAGAAATTTATGCATCGAAAAAAATTTGATTTATCCATATGATATGATTTAAGTCTGGCAACAAATATATATGCATCCTAAATAAGTAATTTTTACTTTGTATTTTCTCTTAAAAATAAGTTTACTAATTTTTATGTATATTTTATCGTACTTTATTTACAAATAATAAATGATGAAATGAATAATAAACTACCATCATTATTGCTGAACACCAAAAATGATGGTAGTTACTTCACACCAAAAATGTGCTTCAATTTGTCAGGAATTGTCCGTAGTTCTACACCACTTTGACGTAAAGTAGTTGCCACTTTTTTTTGGTGTTAAAGTGCACTAAAATTTTTTGCAGTGTACTTCAAAAATGCATTTCTATTCATGTTGTTGTTGTTGTTGTCGTGTCTATGCATACAGTGCTAGTGCAAAGATTAGAGTCCTCCAAAAGTCTTGGATAACAAGATTATTTCTATCCATTAAGGTTTTAAGTGACGAATTAGTGAATTTGATAAATTAGATTTAAAGTTTAGGCGTTAACAAAAGGAAATAAAGACTATGCCTTGCTTTTATTTCTTGGCTGACAATTATCAAATTGGCGAAATGTATAATTCTTCGTTTTAAAATACAGTCGAAAGAGAGGCTGTTATAGACTATTTGGTGCCAAATGGTGTTTCAAACTTCCTTCAGCTTCCTTATATTTTAATTGATGAAGATAACTACTTAGACTATTTCTAATATTTAGTCTGAGTAGTTATCATATATGGCAACGTTACTTTTAAAAAGTAACGAGTAAAAGTACAAGTATTTTTAAAAAAAGTATCGAGTAAAAAGTTCTTATTTTAAAAAGTAATGAGTAAAAAGTACAAGTAGAAGTACAAGTACTAAACAAAAAGTAACGATTTAAAAGTACATTTCTAGGAAATCGAAAATTCAAAGTAACCTAAAATTTTATAGAATAATATTCTTATGTTCTTTAATGTTGTTACAAAATTGTTGTTATTTATTTAATTGTTTTTAATATTGAAAGTTATGGTTATTAATTTATTTTTAAATTCGGAAGAATATTATATATAATTTTATAATATAATCATATAATATAATTTTAAAATCAAATATAACTTTAATATCAAACTTTTTATAGATTTGCCCGAAAAGGAAATTTTATCTATAGATTTTAATTTTTAGTTTATTATTTTTATTTATTTAAATTACCATTGATTTAAAATTTTTTTACTCTTTAGAAACGCGTTTTAAAAGTAGAAACATAAACAAAGCAAACACGGGGTTTCAGATAGCTTTGTGATCTTTGAGCTAGTAAAAAATAATTGAATGTACAGTATAAGATGAAACAGAAGGTATTTAAACACGAAGTTAGCTGTGAATGCATATATATTGCACATTAATTTTATAAATTAAAAAAACATAAGCATTTTTTTTAATTTAAATTTTTTATTTATTTTTTTTATTTTTTAGAAAGCTTACCGAGTTTTAGGAAAAAGTAACGATTTCATTCGATATTTCCGTTACAAATACTTGTACTGTTTTCCTAAAAAAGTAACGAAAGTACAAGTAAAAGTACTAAATTTAAAAAGTAACAAAGTACAAGTTAAAGTACTAAATTTAAAAAGTAATGAAGTACAGGTAAAAGTACGTACTTTTTACTTGTACCGGCGGTACAAGTAACGAAAGTAAAAGTACTGCCATATATGGTAGTTATCTTCATCAATTAAAATGCAATATTCAGAGAGCGTGGAGAGACTATTCGATATTTACTCCTACGATAATGACAGTTGGAATGTAGCGTCTAGCCAAGGATCTAAATTAGTTAAGTTCACGCCACTTTCTTTACACGATTTTTCTTTGGACAAGGCAAATAAAAAAGCCACAGTTTAACTGCCTTGCGCTTCCATAATTCCATGATAACAAATTATGAAATTTGTTATTATGGGATGATAGCAAATTCATAATTTTCAACTAAGTACATGAAGAATTATCTGGGGTTTAGAACAGACAAATAAATATTTTAAAAATTGTTAAATTTTTTTAAAAAATTGCCAGTTTGGCGACATTTTGAAGCATAGATTGAAGTGATCAAAGTCATTGTCTTATATCCTTTTTTTGCAAATTCTTAAGAGCCCAGGTACTGCAGCAATGGATTATGTTTTTAAATATTAAAAAATTTAACTACAAATGCTTTTTATTTTCTCAAAACTGTGTCTTTTCTCCGTATATTTGTTTTGAGCCATTTTTTTTTTTTGATTAATCATTAAGGGCGCTGGCTAAAGATAGGCTAAACTTAGCCTAACAGCCATAAGTAACTGTTGTAAACTCACAACAGTTATGAAAATAACATATTATTGGTAACAAAGCATCAAAAAATGGAAAATAAGCAGGTGGCTGAAAGGTTGTAAATGAGGCAAATTCATCATGAGTAATATCCTAGAACTTGTATTCTCAAAGATTTGGCTAAATAAATTTATGTTTTATAGTTTAATACAGCTAGACCTCTCTAAAAATCGAAGAAATGTAAATTTTTTAAAAATGCCACATAGATTTTTCTTCCTCTGAGTTCACTATTTTCTCTAATGTTTTTTACTAAGTGACTAGTTTATCGTGATTTCAGAAATATCACCTGCTCTTTCATCGGAACCAAGAACAGAATTGAGAGATGCAACTTCACCTGACATGAGTAAGTATTTTTCAGCTAAAATATTATAATTGAATCGAAGAAATTTAAATTTTTTAAAAATGCCACATAGATTTTTCTTCCTCTAAGTTAACTATTTTTTCTAATGTTTTTTACTAAGTGACTAGTTCATCTTGATTTCAGAAATGTCACCTGCTCTTTCATTGAAACCAACAACAGAATTGAGAAATACAACTTCACCTGACTTAAGTAAGTATTTTTCAGTTAAAATATTATAATTGAATCGATGAGTCCAAAAACCATTAATTATCTCCATTTTTTTCATCAAAATTACGCTTTTTACATTTTTAAGTTTAGCTGACGTAGATACATGGTTAGGATTTTAAAAAAATCATTCCTTTCTACTTGGCACAGTATATTTTGTGCTGATAAATTTCAACTTATCTTGTGGCCTGTTCCACGGAATAAAGTTGGAAATATACGGCTAGATGGCTGCCATTGTTACTTAAGGAATCGTTTGAATAACGTAACGATTAATTATTTAGTTAGGCTTGTTATTTTGTTGATACTTTTTATCACACAATGAGTGATACAGAGAGTAGTTTTTAGATGGTATTTGCAAGAAAATATAGGGGTATAAGAGTAACTAACTGTAAGGGAGGTGACTACAAATAATATATATGATACTTGATTTCAAAATCTGGTGACCGGAAATATAAGAAAACTATAAGAAAAATGTGTTAACAAAATGCTCCTGTGGAAAAGCAACAAAGGAGAAATAACAGTTTCAGGAGTCACATTATAGCAATTTTAGTTTTTAACGCACGACACCTGGTAAATTGTATTATCTCTTTCCATTGGTCGTTTATGCAAACAAATCGCTCATGGGCTGCATTAGTGACACAACTCAAAAAACTCGCGTTTTGGACTAAGAACAGGTGTAAATATGAAAATACACACTCTTTTCAGCAGCAATACTAGCACAACTCATAATTCAACTTGAAGGTAATCTTCGTTGAAGCAAACTAAGGCTTTTCTTATGCATTTTCATTAGCAATGAAAACTTTAAACCCACTTATCTCAAAACATGAGTTTTTTGAGTTTCGCCGCTATTGCTGCCCATGAGCGAAATGTTTACTCAATACAAAAAAGGTACCCAAAAAGTGGCACCATAACCATTTATGGAAGCGTATCTTGAAAAAGTTGTCATAAACCACTGAAATTTGTAGACATCAAAAAAAAAAATTTACATTATAAATCAAATATGTTTTTGCCTTTCTATAAAGAAATTTGTAAGTACCCAAACACAGGTAATAATAATCAAAAAGATTTTTTCAAATCTACACAAATATCCATGAAAATATAGTCTAAGACTTAAATAAAGTCTTTATTTTATTTGTAAGTGTAATTCTCTCTTGTTAAAAAAATGTATAGAGCTCGTTTCAACGTTTTATCCGAAAACTGGTCATCTTCAAGTTCTAATTATATTTTAAATTAAAAAATTAAGTCATTTGTCTTCAATTGCAGTCGAATATTTTCTAACCAGCCACACATTTTAATAAAAAAAAGGAAAAAAAGCTCCAGGCATGAAGCTGATACGTAACTATTCAGTTTTTTGTCTTTCCTACAAAATTTGTTTCGCTGGAGATGATCGGTTTTCGAAGTCATTGATTCAATTACATTCATTTATTCAAGTTGTTTTAATAAATGACTTGTTGACACTGAATTTCAGCAACAACTCTTTCATCCAAAGCAGCAAATCGAGTACTGGAACCTGTAACAAGAAAATTAAGAAATGTGACTTCGTACACGAGTAAGACTTTTTTTTGTTGTCAAATTTAAGATTCAAGTTATAGATTTCATTTGAAACGAAAAGGTCAAATTTAAAATTTAAATGGATAAATTTATAATTTTTTAATAAATATAACAAGCACCACATCTCAGAACACACCTGAATTTTAAAATGTTTTTTGAAGGCTCAGTTGTCTCACAAATAGCGCGTTTTTGTAAATAACAAGCTATTTTCATAACTGCTGTGGGATTTCTATAGTTAGTTATAACTAAGGCCCGGATTTTAAAAACATTTGCATTTTTTTGCATTTTTGGACATTTTTTGTCCTTTAGAGCATTTTTTGAGATTTATAGGGCATTTTCTTTAAATTTTGGGGCGTATTTTGCATTTTAAAACATTTTTTAAATTTTTTGTTAATTTTTTCTAATTTTTATTATTTTTTATAATTTTTTATTATTACACTGGCTTCTAAACAATGAAGAAAATCTTTAGGATATTAAAAGTTGAAGCAAAATCTTTTCACATTGAAGAAGAATCGTCAGTAAGTGTGACCGTCCTTTTCAAGTACGCACCAATAACATCAGTAGATGTTGAAAGAAGCTTCTCCTGGTATAAAAATTTGCTTTCAGACATGAGACGCTCGTTTACATTTCAAAATATTAAAAAAAAATTAATAATCCACTGTAATTCTGATATTTAGTAATATTATGAGATGGAAGTTGTTATATTCATTTAAGTTTCTATACAAAATGAAAATTTTTTGGAGACAATATATTTTCCTTTTTTTTTTTGTTATTTTAGGATATAAAACATATTTTTCAAACTTTAATGAACGTAGAACAAGTATTGCTTTGCTTTATATTTTTTAAAACGACTCATAATAATTTTAAAGAGTAAAACATTGCTTCAGTTCAATATTTTTACTTCTATTTAAATCATGTCATAAAAAAAAAGTTTTCAGAAAATTTTGTAGAAAAAATGCTTTTATTTAAAAATTTTGCATTTTAATACAAAGACTGTTTTTAGTTACATGTAATAAAATAACTGAAATAAAATAACTATGGTAATTAATATTGCACTAAATTTCTAATATTTTTTACAAATCTTTACATCTAAAGTACCTTTGAATATGTATTGTTCGACGTAAAACAAATAAGTTTCTATCCAAAAGCAATCAATATAAGCTCTTTTTTTTTACATTTGAAAAACCCATTGTCCAACATGATATTATGGTTCAATTTAACATGGTTCAGTTTGTCACATTGCTGTCATTGCAATTAAACTTGGAAATGTTTTCATGGATATCATAATGAAAAATAATAGCATTACAACTTTTTAAACAATTTATGAGTTAAATTTTTAAAATAATGATTCTTTTTACAAAAGATCACCTTTCAATTCTTTCCTCCTTTTTGTTATCAAAAAATAAAGAAGACGTTTCATGTTAATAAGTTTTTAATTACAACCCTAGTGACAAATAGAATTACTCTCAGAATCAAACTCTGTTACACTAGAGTCAAACTGTGTAGCTTTTAAAGTACAATTCTGTTACTCTAAAGTAAAATTCTGTTAAACAAGAGTCAACTCTAGACTAACTGTGTAACCCTAGAGTCCGATTCTCTCTCCGACTGGGTCAAACTCTGTTATACTGTAGTCAAATTCTGTTACTCTACAGTAAAATTCTGTTAAACAAGAGTCAACTCTAGACTAACTGTGTAACCCTAGACTCCGATTCTCTCTCCGACTGGGTCAAACTCTGTTATACTGTAGTCAAATTCTGTTACTCTATACTCTAGAGTCAAATTCAGCTACTCTAAAGTCCGTTATTTAAAAATCAAGTTTCCTTACACTAGGGTAAACTTTTGTTAATCTAGAGTCAAATTCTGTCATACTAGAGTCAAATTCTGTCATACTAGAGTCAAATTCAGCTACTTTAGAGTCAAAGTTTATTATTTACTCTCCAGTATTTGATCGGGAATAGCGAATTTCACACCATTTTTAATCTATTCAGGTCTTATTTTTTTAAACTTTCTATAAGCTTGAAATTTTAAAAATGAACAATTTTTGCCACTCTATTTTTCGAACTTTATTAAGCAAATGTAAAATTGAAATATTCCAATGTTTTAAACAATATTAGGGGAATGCTGCTCACGTTGAAGTTGGCAATCAGGATAGGTCTTGATATTTCAAGTAGTTGAAATTTTATGAAAATATGTAGAGTCTTTTGTTAATTTGAATATAATGATGAATAATGGCATTAATAAATATCTTTAATGAATATAATGAATATAAACATTCTTCTTAGTGAATATAATGAATATAAACATTCTTTTTAATGAATATAATAAATATAAACATTATTTTTAATGAATATAAACATTTCTTGGCAAAGATTTCAGCAAAACATTTTTAAAAAAAAATAAAATTCATAACTTTAGAAAGTAATGTTTTTAATTTTTAAAGTTGCGGAAAATATTATGCTTTAATATTAACAATATTTTTATTAGAATTTAAAAAATTATAATTTTAATATTTTTTTGTTTTTTCTTCTTATTATTTTTAATGCTACACAATACATCAAAATTAAACCTATTTCTTGAAGTAAAACATTTAAAATAATGTTCGGAAAATAGTTTTAAAGTTAAAAAAGAGCGAAAAATAAATTCATCATAGAAAAAAAAGCCTCCAAAACTTTAACTCGAAAATTGAAGCTCAGACGGAAAAAAAGAAGTCCTACTTCACGTTAAAATTTATATTCATACGTAGACTAACATAATTCTTTCAACCCAGTTTTAGAGATGACTACAATAGCATTATTTGTTTAGTAATAACACAAATCTTTAAATTTTCAAAATTTTACGATCGAGTCTCCTTAATTTTCAGCACAAATTTGAACCATAGAGGTATATTTCTAACATACAGAATTTCTCTTTAAAGTTTAAACCAGAGAAGCATATTCTTAATATATTGAATTTCACTTTCAAGTTTGAACCAGAAAGGCATATTTATAGTATATTAAATTTCATTTCTCTTTAAAGTTTGAACCAGAGAGGTATATTTATAGTATACTGAATTTCTCTTTAAAGTTTGGACCAGATAGGTATATTTCTAGTACATAGAATTTTTCTTTAAAGTTTAAACCAGAGAAGCATATTCTTAATATATTGAATTTCTCTTTAAAGTTTAAACCAGAAAGGCATATTTCTAGTATATTGAATTTCTATTTAAAATTTGAACCAGTAAGGCATATTTCTAATATATTGAATTTCTCTTTAAAGTTTCAGATTTACAGGTACAAAAATTTCACTATAAACTTTTCTTTTCCTATTTTCAGCATTATCATCTACAACAGAGGTTTTATCAATTCCACTTGAGAATACAACAACGGTATTTCCAATAATTCCACCTGATTTCAACAATGAAACAATGCTTCTAACATCTACGCCCGATTTTAGCAATGTAACGGTATCTCCATTTATTGATAAAACAAGTCTCATGAATATACCAGTGCCTATTGCTGCTACCTTAACAGGCATCTTCAGTCTATGTTGCTTTTCTCTGGCATGCAAAGGAGCTAAAGCATATATTGCAGACTGTAAAAATAAAGTTACAGCTAAAAAAGAGCTAACAATAACCACTAATAAAATAAAGTCAGAAACTAAATGTTGTGAAGGAAAACATTTGAAAAAGAAATCATACTCAAACGAAACATGTCATTGTAATACTTGTATTTGTACGCAATACAAATAGTGAGATAATTTTATTTAAATATTATTTTTACTTGATTTCAACAATGCAATGATATTTTCAAGAAATTCAATTGTTTTAAAAAATAAAGTCAATATTTCCAATGATTTCTTTTGCTTTCAACAATGATAAATATTTTAAATTGATTGGTAACCTAAATTTTAAGAATTTTTCAATGAAGTGCAAAATTACGCTAAAAAGTACCGGCATTTAGGGTGCTGGTTGATATACAATAATTTTTACAGTAATAATTTCCGAAAAATCCCTGAATTACACTAATTATATTATATATTTATACTAATTATAATAATACTAAATATATTACAGTAAAAATTACGATATAATATTTTACGGTTAAATGGATTTCAAAAATGAAGTCAATATTTCTATGATTTTACTTGCTTTCAACAATGAAACGATATTAATATTTATTGGTAATCAAAATTTTAAGAATATTTCAATGCCATTCACAGCACAAAATTACGGTAAAAAATGCCGACACTTAGGATGTCGGTACCTTTTACTGTAAAATCCATTTTTACCGGAAAAGGCTACGGAACAAAAAATCTGATATACCGTAATTTTTACAGTAATAATTTTCGTAAAATCACTGAATGACTCTAATTAAATAAATATTACTGTAAAAATTAAGATATAATATTTTACGGTAAAATGGATTTAAAAAATAAAGTCAATATTTCCGATGATTCCACTTGCTTTCAACAATGAAGCGTTATTTCATTCAACGTTATTTTGGTAATCAAAATTTTAAGAATAATCCCATGTAAGAACTTCATGATCAACATTGAGAACATTGTAAGAACTTCATGATCAAATTACGGTTAGAAAGTAGCAGCACTTAGGGCTCGGAACATAATAACGGAACAAAAAATCTGATTTACACTAAGTTTTACCGTAATAATCACCATAAAATCACTGAGTTGCTCTAATTAAATAAATACTACTGTATCATATTTTATAGTAAAATGGATTTTAAGGATGATTTGCCCAAAATGCCGGGACTTTAATACCGTAATTTGATCCGGACTGTTTTATAGTGTACAACTGTTACTTTTTGAGCTGTCTCATAACTGTCACCTTAACAGTCATAATTGAAAAAGCTAAAAATAATTCATGCTTAAACGATAAATGTGAAACTTGAATATGTTTGTAAGATTGTTAAATTGTATTTTATTTTAAAAAGATCTGGTGTTTTGGAAATTTTTTAAAAATGCACGTATTTTTTTAAAATCTTTTGTATTTTACTTTTTAATTGGTGTATTTACAAAATAAAAAATAAATGGAATTTTTTGTGGGGTTTCTTTATTTAGTTAGATAATATGCAATACAAATGTTGATCGAAATATCTTTAGGTCTTTATTTGCTGTATTATGTACATAGATTCAGTATTGATATTATGTTGTTATAAACACTAGTAAAGTAAAATAAAATTAAAAAAAAGAATTTTTTAAAACTCGTTTTCTTTCTATTTAAACGTAGATGAGAAAACCTTAAGAGAACTCCGGCGTTTTTTATTAACCCACGTTGAAATTGCCAAGTCTGTTCCATTTTTTTTCTTCAAAAATACTGAATACTGAGGAGATTTTTTTACAAACAAAAAAAATTTATTTTGTTATTACGTATTTAAAACATGTTTTTAATGATTTGAAATAGCATCTGAAACGAAAATTTGAAAAATGATAATTGTTTTATTGCAATTTATAAGTCCCTATGCGAATTTTAGAGCGAATTCAATCAAAATATCAATCAAATTTTCTAATACCCAATATAGTGCTCAAATAAACCATATTATGGTATTTCTCAAACGTTTTTACAAAATACTATCCCATGTATCATGGTGCGTAAATTAAACGTATATTTTTGGAAAATTGGTAAAGTTAATACGTGTTATACGTAAATTTTGCGAAATATATTGACGGAATGATATTACCATTGAGATATTTGGTGAAAAAACTTTTGTATATTTTACGTAATATTAACGTAATAGATTTTACCAATTACCTTTCGATAAGATTGCTTAGCTATATTTTACGAAAGATTGACGAAAGATAATTTACTACTTAGATTTAGTAAAAATGATTCTGTGAATTTCACGTATTATTGACAAAGCAAATTTACCATTAAAATTTCGGTTCGAATTTATCTGCGTAAATTTTCTGTTGTTTGGATAACCACTTTTTTGTATAATTTGAAGTTTCAACTTACGCACATTTTGACGTATTGTTGACGTAAATATTACGTAAAAATGACGTACTCATTCTTACCTAGCAAAAAGTGGTTGATAAAAGAGCCGTAAAAGAAACGTATTTGTTTACGTAAAATTTTCCTTCCATTTTCCGTTTTTTTTAAATAATTTTTTGCTATAATTAGACGCTATGATTTGACGTAAATAATAGGAAAAAATACCGCATACATTCTTATAATGTAAAAAATAGTTGGTAAAATGTTCGCAAAAGAAAAGAAAAGAATTTATTTACGTTTAATTTTTCGTGAATTTTACGTTTTTCGGTTAACCGTTTTCTCTTATAATTCGACGTTTCAGTTTTACGCAAATTTGATGAATGCTTTAACGGAAAACTATACGTATTCTTTACTTAAAATTGATGGTTCTTTGCAACCTGGGCAATTTGAATGGAAATGGGATTTTATTTAACACCATATAAAAATTGAGGAAAACTTTCCCTAGCTGTGGTTCAATGTATGGTTCGTTGTTGAACAGATTTTTACGAATATTTAATGCTCCGGAACGACATTACTTTCCGGTCCACCTAAAATATAACGTTTGAGACAGTTTGTCAGTACGGCGGTAATTGCTGACTGGAGAATTTGCTCTAGTGATGACGTCTTGTTTCACTGAGAAAAATATAGTCAAAACTATCAGAATTTTGTGTTTGGCTCTAAGGAACACCAAAGAGCTTGGTAATTTTTATCGAAGTTCTTTCCTTATGATTTTAATAAAATTAACAATAAAATATTGTTTTAGGATGTATTATAAGATTTGATCAATGTGGTAAAATTTGATAGTTTTATTCATACCTTAGAGCATAAATTCCATTTGTTCGCTTAAATTTACTTTTCAATTTTCTATTTTTTATTAAAGGTGTAAAAACTTTAATTGTAATAAGAACTATAATTTTAAAAACCAAAATTTACTGTAAATCATTACCATATGAACGGAAAAATTACCAAATGATTGGCTTAACTACTATATATTTTGGTTTATTAGCAAAATTATTTTTTTTACCAGAAATGTCATTACCATAGAGTGCTATAATTTTACCTGAATTTTTTTGTCTATGTGCGGGCTATAAATCTGTCTATAGTTTCCTATATTCTTCATGAAGTATTTATTGGAGAAAAACCTACCATTATTTATTGAACACTTTTAGATTGTACTGCCTAGTTGGTGTTCATGTACCAGAAACTAGTTACCCCTTGAGTTATAAAATCACTTTCTTGAAGATAAATTAGCACTCCAACAATTATAGAAAAGGAAGAATGTTTTTTTTTTAAATAATTGCTTTATTAAATGTTTTATAACTATAATTTTTTAAAAGAATTGCTGAAAAAGCAGTAAAAAAATTGAAGTAGGCACACACCATAAAATATTTTTAATCACACCATTTCCATAAATTAAATAACTGTATAAAAATCGGTGAATTTCTTCCTTTACACCAATTTCCATAATTTAAAACAAATCCAGAAACTTATATTAAGTATTTCTGAAAGGAAAAAAAAAACACTTTTAAAAATTTATTCCAAGGAACAAGTATGGTACCAATATACCATCGTATAATTTCCATAAATGAAATTTTTAAATCTACCAAAATATATAAAAGGTAAATTAAACTAAAAATATTAAAAAGCTGCAGAGGCAGTGGAGGTAAACCAAAGGAAAATGCAATTTGGGAAGTAAGCAAGCGTAAGCCTAAAATCCCCTTTTTCAAATTATTTACACAGAAGAGGAAATTCGTATTTTCTCTAAATAACCAAATTATTTACCGATTCTCGCATACATCAGAACAATGGAAACATTTCTCTGATATTATGAAGCGTGGGGGAAGCCTATTCTTCCTGTTGTTTGCTATGTAGACACAAGACATGAAACAGATGAGGGCTTTGAGTAAAACAAATTCCAGAACTTTTGAAGAGGGGTGGCGTAGAATCAGCAGGGGATACGGGCTGCTACCGTAATTCTTTTAAGGGAAAATTATAATCACGATAAAATACTAGAACGAGCTGTTTTACCGTTGGATTAAACCAAGACCAACAAATAGTCTGCTAAGATAGAACAGATTTCACCCAAGATGGCGGTATGGAGGGAGAATTTCGAAATTGATGATTCGTTTTGGTGTTTTGTAACTTAAGTTCTATCTTTCTTGAAAGGCAAGATTTGGAGAAATCCTACGAGTGTTTTTTTATTTATTTTCCAGTAAAAAGAAAAATTTAAAATGGCATTAATGTAATGAAACTGATGCTTTTTTTTAAAAAAAAATGGAAAAGTAATTTGATTATGAAATATGAGGTTCGGTTTCTGAAATATTTACAGATACCGTGAAGTAACACCAACTGGCTGGGAATGTTTTAAATTAAAGTGGCGTTTTGCTTTAGATTCTCCGTTTTAAGTTAATTTTTCAATGCCAAACTTACCAGTGCATGGTAAAAAAAAAAGGCATCAGCCACAAATTGATTGAGTCAGTAACACCAGGCGTAAAGTGACAACCTCCCAATACAGGCTCGAATCCCACATGATCCGGGCTCAGAAAAACCACAGTGCTGGTATTTTATATCCTCAGTGGTTGATAGATCGTGAGTTGGAATTCTTTTCCGCTGAGCTAACTGTGGTAGCTTTTCGAGAAATTTCTTTCTATAGAAGGCAAGTGCGAATTCGTAACGCTTAAAAGAGTACTACACGAAGAACACCATTAGCTTTAGGTTTGGGCACAAAATTACACGGCTGAGGAATAGAACATTGATTGTCCTAAATTTGATATGAATTGGCTGTTCAATACCAGATATAAAATAGCTATGAGGATAGAGGATAGCTTGGAAGGTAGCGTTCTGTCTAGGAATAGCTCTAGAGATAAGGAGTTTGCTTTGGACATCAGCAATCCAGATTGTAATTCTGGTAATAACGTAATTCGTTTATTTGTACACTGGTTCAAAGATTCACTAACTACCATTTTGGTATAAATATGGTAGTTGATGTATAATTTGTCAGAATCTCTTTTCCATCATATATATATTTTAAGTTTTTGCTAATTGGTGAGGTTGTAATTCACATTTTTATAATTTTGCCTTTAAGCTGAATTCAAAACTATAAAAATTAGGACTGCAATTTTAAGGAGGATAAATGCCAAGCTTCAAAGGTCAAAGAGATTAGTCTAGAACCCTTCAAAATGTGCAAAGGCATCCACTTAATTTTTATCTTCCCACGAAATGTCTTCATCTACTAGATAAACTTGTCTTTACTGTTTCATCACCTTCTTTATCAATTCTAATTATTCTTTTAGCAACTTCCTTTGGCTGTCATATGTAACATAGTTTAAAACTTACTGCAATATTTGAAAATATAGAATTATACCCAGAAAAAAAAAGTGCATCCTTTTTCATAATAATTTTTTTCCCTGTTTTAGCTGTTTTCTGAATGAACTGCAATTTATCCACATAATTTTTAAAATTATGCCTCATCCTTATCACACAATTTTAAAAAAAAATTCTTCTTAATTTATGAATAATGTTTCAAATAATACTCAAGGTAAATGTTAAAAAAAATTTATGAAGTTATTATTATTATTTTAAACTACTGCGCTAGTTTAGAGATTTTTTTAAATCACATAGTCCCATACTTTGCGAAAGCAAAACTGGAATAAGATATTGAGACATTTCTAAAAGACATCATAAGCTAACGCTTCATTTTCAGGAGGCCAATCTAGAATATTTGGAGGCATTTATAAATGGCTGCTCAGTGCTCGAATTCTGCGTATTAAACAAACGTATTTGCTGAATGTTTAGGCAAGTAAAGCAATCCTACAACAAACAGTTGTAGTCTAAGGTAGTTGGGAATGTTTAAACTCCACAATTGTGGTAATGTGATCAGTATTGCGAAACCCTCCCCCTTTACTTCTTAAACAAGCTTGTACCATTTGAAGCTGGGCGGGTTTCAAGTTAGAACTCCATTTTTGCAATAAGACAGCTCAGTGCCTTAACAACAAACAGAGCCTATTGCATATCAATATATGCAGATATTGTCTTATTATTAATTGAAAAGATGTATTCTAAAATTTTTTATATTTTCTTCAAAGAAATTTTTTTCCTTTGTTTAAAATAGTATTTACATTTTTATACCTTATTGTATTGATACACTTATCATTACAAGTTCTTGTCAGAGAAATGTATTAACATTAAATACCTGTATCTGATATTTGATGGATGAAATGTATATTAAGTAGGCGTCAAAGCAAAATACGCAAATGCATAGAGAAATATACCAACAAGTTCTACCGAGCATATAGGAGAAGTTCAGTTTACTCATATCTCCCCCACTTCTTGAAGCGAGAGAAAGGTGTGAGATTCTATAGGCACCCATGGATGACTTCTGTAATAAATCTAGATCTCTTTCAACATGTGAAGGCAGGTACTCCGACCTCCCAAACTTTTCTCCCTCGCGAGGTGGTTAAAGAGAGCAATATCGAAAAGCTGCCTCGATCATCCGACCGGAAGGTAAGGCCAAAGCGTGTGTGTGAAAGAGAAAGCGAACTCCTAAGGTAATTTGATGAATTGCTTCTGTTGCCAAGTCAATCAGATGTCAGAAATTCTTTTCCTACATAGGTTGAGGAACGTTTAAAGACGTGCGTTGGGTGACGAGGTTCATGACCTTTAGAGAAGCGTTCGTATGGATTTGATTGATGCTTGTATGAAAGTAAAGATAGATTGAACAATGACATGAACGGTTCAATTTTAGTTGCTTTCTTTTTCTAAAGTTTTTACCTTTTTTCTTTGTCAGTTGCGGGGAGTCAGAGAAAATTTTGCGGGAGTGGAAAAATAATTTTAACTTCGACTTCCGGGGATAAAAAATAGGTCTTAAAGGTGAAATTAAATCTTTCACCTTATAAAAGTTATTTTGTTTTCACAAATGTTTAAAATTAGTATGTCATTTTACTCATCTAGTTTTCTTAATTAAAAATTTCCGAGGACTCTGTAAGAGTTTTAATAGTGTATAAGACGGAGTTGGTGTCGAACATTTCAGCGACCGTTTTGTTAGCTCTGATTTTTGTATCACAAATGTTCCAAATATGTAATTATTTATAACAACTATGGATTCAGAAAAGTATGGAATAAAAATTCGGTACTTACGTATTAACGCCACCGCCGCTACAGATTTGGCGGTTTTTAAGTGCCGCCAATCTACACTTAAAATTTTTGCGACAATTCATAAAATAAAACACTTTATTTAAAATCAAAATAGTCAATCGGATTTCGGTGGAAAATGAGCCGATATAGAGTTTAGCATAGATTCAAAACAATCATATCGCCATATGAACTCTGATAAATAAGATTCCAAATGAAATAACATTTCCAAAACATACGTTTACCAAGATAAAGTTTCATGTTGTGGGAATTGGTACATTTTCGTTTTTTCGGTAAAATATTTCCCTCCTGAAAAAATAAAATAGCATCTTGTTTTGTTTTTGGCAAATCCCAAAGACGAATTTTCGTAGCACTAAAAATGGCGACAAAAAAGAATTGTTTATTTGTTTTTGTTTCGTCAGCATTCTTTGTTTTACGTTTCTTAGTTTCTAAATAATGATTTTTATTGAAACTTGAAATTTTTTGATAAAAATTGTTGTCAAAAAACTTTGTTTACAAAATTAAATTTCATAAAATTATGAGGCTTATGTATACTTTTTGTTCATTTTAATTTTTGAAGTAATATGATTCTTAAAACTATAGAATGCAAAGTTTAAATGGGCCTTTCATGTTATATCATTAAATTTAGTAATACTATTTCTCGGGCATTAGGTTTTAACTCTTATAAGAATATACATATTTTTTTCTGTTAATGTACAAATATTTTTCTGATGTGTTTTGGATATTCTTTCTCTAATAAAAAGAGATACCATTTTGTTTTCGGTTGTACAAGAAAGAATATCAAGCATTTTTCTTTTTTAAATTTAATAAGCCACATTAAAGAAGGAACGTTGCAATGCTACACGCTACATTAACGACGTCTCCAGAGTAACTGAATGACGGTTGATATAGAAATCGCAGGTATGCGTCTCATACAACAACGCCCCCTATAGTTCGTTGCGATCGCGAATTGACTTCAAAAAGCTTCAAAATTGTCGTCTGCTTTTTTTTTTTTTTTTTTTTTTTTTTTTTTTTTTTTTTTTAAATTGATCTATGGCTGCTTTTTTTAATACTTAAGCCGGATTTCTTATGACACTTACAACTCTTTACTTTTGATAATGATGTTGAAGTGTGGCCAAGAAAAACCAAAAACAAGTCCCATCTTTCCAAAGGTTGAAAAAAAAAATTCCAGCACTCTATCTACTGCTTATCAATTTACTGTTAAACGAAAGCTGGAATCTGATAAATCTTAGACTGCTTCAAATCAATGTATCTTGGAATCTAGCATTCAAGCATTATTCGAGGAGTTATACTTCGGTTAATCATTCTTTCCTGCTGCGCTCGAACAAGGCAGTTGCACATCAGTGTTCACCTGTAATGTTAAGTAAGGAATTCGTGTTGAACTCAGGCATGAAAGGGTGCTCGGGTTAAAGAATTTTAAACCGATATTGCAAAGTTTCCCTTTCAGTGTGGTTTCTACGGAGGAAAAATGTGAAGAGATGTAGGTGAAGAGGGGGGATCTTCTGCACGTGCCAGCTGTCAGTTTCAGACACCCCTGATCAATTTCAGCTGCCAGTTTTACAGAGCAGAATCAGTTTTCAGGATTCTAAAATGCTTCTGGTAGAAAGTTCTCATCATTCCATGCATTTTGGAAATTTCATTTTCTAGTGATGCGGTTTACGGTTATTCCATTAGAACAGGAAGAGAGATTATTTGCAATTCGAATCGATGTAGCGAGCCAAAAGCATATGATAATTTAAAATAGTCCCTTTGAAGATAAGTTGATTCCCTTCGGGAATCAACTATTTGAGAGAAACTCCATTATTCCAGTTAAAAATATCTAGAATTGATGTGAAATAAAGATGATTTTATTCCTGTATATTATCAGTGAAATAAAGATGTAGCAGATTTTATTTTAAGATTTATCCCTACATAACTTTTACTGAAAGAAAGATGTAGAAGAGTTTTTACAATTCATTGAAAGTATTTTTTGTAAAATTTTAAGTGACATAAAAATTTGACAGTAAATCTCTGAGAATTTTCCAACAAAATAAAGGTGAAACAGATTCCCTTCAAGATTTTTTTCTATAGATAATTTTTAGCGGAATAAAGCTCTAAAAATATTTTTACAGTTCATGGAAAATTATCCATAAGTGAAATAAAATGATTTTTTGTGTGGATAATTTTTGTTAAAATAATGATTGAGAAAGCTTTTGATGGTTCCTATGTAACTTTAAAAGTTTAAATAATATTGCCTGTAATTTATTCTTAACTATTGTAAATGTCTGTAAAGTAATTTAATTTTAAATGTAAGACTTTTTTTAGTTGAAATGTATTATTCGGAAATTTTTTATTTATCTTGATTTTCTTTTAATTTTTAAAATTATGAAGATATTTATTACTGATATTATTATACTGTTTTCTGTAATTCTTTTTAATATTTTTTTTTGTAATCAAAGTATTGCCAAAAAATTCAATTAATTATGTTTAAAATGTTCAGCAAAAAAAAAAAAATGAATAGGGAAGTTGTTTTTTTTAGCATAACTGCTCAAAACTGTGAATAAATAGTCACATGATTTTAAAAAGGTGATTATTTAAATTCTTTTAATCACTTCCAGTCAACAAAAAGAGTAAACGTTGATAAGTCTTGAAATATGTCTTTTTAAAAGTATGAAAAGATCTATTTTATATTCTATTTTATAACCGGCATTAAGTTTACGACCATCAGCATTCAACCCCGCAGCCTTGTAATTTCGAACCTTAAGCTAGAAGACGAGAAACTCCTGGATTAAGCATTGGATCAAACTAGCTTTCGTGGAGGAATTTTCGATGGAACTAACCTGTCTTTACGTTATACGGTGTGAAAAGCCCCGAAAACCTCCCAGGGTTAGCCCGATGGCAAGGGGATTTTAACCCATGATCCGTCTACCACTGAGGATATTTTACGTCAGATCTCTGATCAGTGCGAGCCGGGGGCAGAATTTGTATCAAAAATTCGTATCTGGTAAAAAGTCAATACAAGGAGTAAATAAGCATTAATTTAATTTAAAAATGAAATATTAAGAAAATTCAAAACCAACAACAAATTCTCTAAATTAACATTTGCAACTTGATTTTATTATTTCCATTATTAAAAACAAATACTAAAATAGCAGGAAATAAACAGCATTCCTTTAAATACAAACTGAAAAGAATCCAATTGACTGCTGCATCTTGACTTATTTATCTTTATCCATCAATAAATACAGAATAGCCAGAACAAAATATTAGTAAGCACTCGTTTAGTTTCAAAATTGACAAAAGAAACCAAATCCACCAACAAATTCTTTAAATTGTCAGCTACAGCTTGACTTTATTATTTACATTCATTATTAAATATAAAAACCAAATTAATTGGAATAGTGAAACAACATTCTTTTAATTACAAACTGAAAGGAATATAACAGTGACACCAAATTTGTTAAAGTGACAGCTACTTCTTGAATCCATCAATATCCTACGTTAAAAAAATCACAGGAATTCTAAAATAACATTCCATTAATAGCAAATTGAAAAGAATCCAAGACTGACTTAAAGACATTTGCTATGATCATTTAAATATCTATGTCTGGATTTGAAGAAATAATTGCCCACACATTTTAAAGATATCTTTCAGTGATGATTTATAAGAAGGCTTAAGTCCTCTTAGAACACCCAAAATACTGCACCTCATGTAAAATACACGAATTGTTACACCTGGTTCAAGGCAGATACTTAGATGAATTTCACCTGCCCGCGCACTTTAAAGATTGCGGGCAGCTGAATGTTCTTTTGCAAATCCTCTTTTTCCCATCTGTCATAGTTGCGATCTTCTTCTAAGTTCCAAAGATAGAAATGATCAGGTATGCATGTAGAGTGTTCACTGCTGTAATGCGGATATCCGCTTCTTGGTGGCGCTGATGACGGCACGTGTCCAGGTTTGTTTACTACTTGAAGAGAGGGGTGAATAGGTGTGGCAAAAATTAATAAATAATTAAGCTTTCTTTGATGTTGCAGTCTATCTATATTCATCAGGACTAAAGACTTTTTCTTTGTTAAAAAAAAACTAGCTCAGATTAAATATATTATGGAAAAATTATTTTTGTTATAAATTAATCAAAAAATAATTTAATATTTTTGGCATCTAATAAAAAATAAATTTCTTAAATGCTTTTAATGAAACACTTGAGAAAACTATTTTATTTGATATTTTTTTTCAATTATTCTATAACATGTGTGGTGGCCGCGATGGTTCAAAAGATAGAGCGTTCGCCTTCCAATGAGGCGAACCGGGTTCGAATCCCTGTCCATACGAATTCCGCATCCGGCTTGCACCGACCACAGTGCTGACGTGAAATATCCTCAGTGGTAGACGGATCATGGGTTGGAGTCCCCTTGCCATCAGGCTAACGGTGGGAGGTTCTTGTGGTCTTCCCCTTCATACAACGCAAACGCGGGTTAGCTCCATCAAAAAGCCCTCCACGAAGACAAATTTCTCCCAATACTCGATTCAGGAGTTCCCTTGTCTATTCTGGATTGGGTTCAAAATTACAAGGCTGCGGAGTTGAGCTTTAGTAGTCGTAAACCTATAAAATTGGGTCTGCTGTTCAACGACGGTTATAAAATAAAATAACATGTGTGGCAATATTACTTTAAAAAATTATCGCGTAAAATAATGACCACAGCACTGAGCAGTTGCAGACAGGTGGGTCAGAGCCACTTTACAACGGAACTGAACGTGGAAGGTTTTCGTTGTTTTCTTTTCCATATAACACAAACGTGTGTCAATTTCTCTGCCCATTAAAGAAAGTTGTTTCTTTCATTGCAACTGTTTTAAGAAATTTTCATTGCGTCCACTTCTTCCTCACTGTTTTCTATGGCAAAGATATTTTTTTAATCACAAGTCACGTGAGAATTTCCAATTTGACTATAAATGACGATTATATTCGTGCTATAGTAGTCAAAGCAAGACAAAAAAATTCCGTAGTAAAATGTCTGCACATTCGAAAGAAAAAAATGCTTAAAATTTTTTGTATTTTGCGTAAGTTAATTTCTCTGTATTTGATACAAACTTTTTTCTTATGGTTTTTGAAACTAAGAACAGAATTACGGATGAAAAATATGATTCATTTTTGTTCACAATTTGAAAAATAGCAATTTTTAGTTTTTTTTAATTTTATCAAAATTACAGTTTAAACAGCTATAAATGATATTAAGTGTGACACATTCTATAAAAGACTCCAATTCTGAAGAATTAGTTGACTTTACTGATGATTTTTGTTGCAACAAGACACTCCCTCAAAAATTAGAATTAAGGTTTGTTATTGTTTGCTAAAATATTTCAATAAGCAAAAAAATTGTAAAAAAACATTTCCGCAAAAATGTAATTTCCTCAATAATAATTGTTATGGCTTTGACTTTTTTTAGTTTCATTCATTTTTTATTTTACAACGTTGTGATTTGTGGTAATGACATTAAGCATGTTGTTCAAAGCTCAAAATCCAAATTCACAATCTCAAAATCCAATTACATTACGGTGAATTTTTTCTTCTAAAGTTGAAATCATTCAGTTCTTTAAATACAAAAATCAAATTTTATTTCAAGTTTACTAGTGGATTCCATCTTCGCTCTTTATATATCGCTCTCCAAATAAACAACTAACGCATTTTCCTCGCTTCACAATCTAAGCTCGCTTCTTTCACTTTTTTCTTCTTTGTTTTGTATTAATACTCCAGTTTCATATCTTCATATTTTTTACAGTTTATTTTATTTATATAAGAATCTACGCCTTTTGTTCTTTTTCTCCGGCAAACCTCAAGACTGCTTGCGTAGTTCTTTCCAGATCCTTGCACACGCTTTTTTTACTTGTCCAGCATGTCATGAGACGAAGAATCAAGAAAATTCAGAAGATCAAGATATTGGAATGTTTGCTAATGATTGGATTGATATGGGTTAATTGGAATGGTTGGATTGATATGGGTTATATTGGTAAAATGTAACTTTACAGTTTAATTGCTCCAAAACAAATTAGAAAATTTGACATAGTATGACAAGTACAAAGTTCAACATCAGACTTAAGAGTACGCAAGTGCAAGAATTAGTAATTGCCCTGATTATAATTTCCCCAAAACAAAATTAAGCGGTACGATGAAAAATCTTCAACTTTGGCATAAAATAGCTCACAAATTAATAGTCTCTTATTTTTATTATATTACGGACTACGCTACGTGCGAACTATGTCTCGCTAACAGTCTGAATTGCTTTCATTTCGCTCATTTATCTCACCTATCTTAAAATTTCGAAATAAAATTCATTAGCTTATAGATGTTAAGATGTCAAATGTGAAAATTCAAATCGAAAAAGAGTTATTACCCATTGGCAAAATGGGTCTTGGTTTGGATTGATGGCGTTCACACACTTTTCAACTGTGTTCAAGAGTAATAGTAAACAGTGCGCATGCGTTGTCATTGCATGCGTTGCTATGGCGACCGCTGCTGTTTTTCGTTTTCTTTTCTCTAGCAGGCATTTTTAATGTATTTACGTAATAATAATTTAAAGTATTATTACATTCTATTTATTATTAGAGTATAATTACTGTCTTGACGGTGATTTTAATATTAATATGAATGCTGAAGAAGGAAAAGTATTTTGTGATGTCTTGAAAGACGTACATAGGCAGGATATCAATCCGACGACAAACATCAATTGAGACAGTTTTTGCAACCCATGATTTGAAATGCTGTGACGTTTAACGTAGTCAATCCAGAAAGAAAAAGCTATTCACCAATGGGTAACCAGTGATCGTAATTAGGTGATGACAACTTTTTTGTAGATTTTGTTTTTGTTATTTTAATTTTTATTTAAATATGCTTTTTATGATTCCATCATTGAGAAAGATTCTGAAAATTTACAGAGAAGGTGGTCATCACAAAACAGTCTGTAATCAATTTTCGAACGAAATACTGACATTTTTTAGATTACTCTATAGTTGTATAAGAACAGCTTAGTATTAATTGCTTAGGCTTCAAGTGCTTGTTGTATTGAAGCCATGATTATTTCGTTACTTTTTTTCTATTTGGTACCCTTTTAATTATTCTTCTACTTTTTCTCTGGCATTAAATATATATGAAATATTAAGCTCAACTGAAGAAAAAAAAGTAAAAACTATTTAAGTTCAGAATAAAAAAAATGAAAATTGAATTCTAAAAACAAAAATGGAAACTCAAAATGAAAAATTTTGAAAGTTTTAATTTATTATTTGAATTTTAAAAATGTGGCACGTACGTTTCGATTGCTAAATTAAGCCTGAAAGAAAAATTTAAATAGCATACATATGTTTAAAAATTAAAACCGCAAATGTTAAAATTGAAAACTAATTTCTTGGAAATGAATAAAAACATCGAATGCAAGAAGGATTGTTGAAGGAAGAATTGAAGAATGCGAATAAGAGAAATGCGATGATAGAAACAGACGAAGAACCGGAGAATCTGTGATTTGTAGTTAATAAAAAAAAACATGCAACTCCTTGTTTAAAATAATATTTTTTTTTAAATTAATGAAAGAAGAATATTTGGGCTTGATTTCGCCCAAAAGATGAAAATATTTATATTTTTTAATGTTCCGAGGTTGTACAAAAAACATTACATTAGAATGCCATACATTAGACATTAGAATGCTCTATGAATATTTTTCAAGAAATTTTCAAATTTTTATATCGTTTTATCAAAACGTTTTTGAGCTATGACATTGGGAAAAAATTTCCTGAATCAATGGTAACAGCAACTGTAGCTTTTTTTCCTAATATAGAGAGATATGCACCATTTTTTAACTCTACATAATTTCTACACAAGAAAACCAACGTTTAGCAAAAATTTAACTTGCAATAATATACATAACACCATAATAAAAATGCCAAGCATAATTAGCATAGTTTTTAAAAGCCAATAGTTCACAGAATATGTTTGTTTAATAATAATTTTGGATATAAAAGAATAATTTAATATTTCATTTCAAAAGAAAAAAAAAATACGCACCGGTAGTTTTGAGATTCCGCCGAATTAGGACACTACGCTCTCTAAAATTTAAAATATAACCTGTTTTCCACGTCCAGTTAAAAAAATGTAAACAAATTTAAACTAGAATTTCAGAGGGAATGCATATGTAACTAGTCCATTATTAAATGCATGGAAATTTTCATATATCCATTTAAAAAAACGGAGAGAAAAAAAAGAAAATTTGGTAATAAAGTCTCTTGTCACAAAAAACAGCACAACACAGAAAATTGTCTTGGAAATATCACAAAAATGTGTTCTAAAAACGGATTATCCACCCCTAACTGCGATGCATTGGTCTAATCGATTTTGCATATTGACCGGCTCCAAAATAGGGAGCAAAAACCAGACTTACCCTTTTTTCAGCTCATGTAACGACCGTGGAGGAGTACTACTCAGAGCAGAAGCTTCTCCATGGTCTAAAATGTTATCTATCGGAATAAGACCTGGAGATCTGGCTGGCCGATCAGTTGGGAAAATGCACAGTTAAAAAAATGAAGTCAAGATCCTTACTGAATCTCTTAAAAAGCAAATATAGGGCTTCTAGAATATATCGATATACTCATAGCAGTAACTGTGCTCTTTCAAAAACATGGTGGGGAGGGGTATCATGTGACCATCCAACATGATGTCATCCCAGATTATTAAAATTTTGCTTTCATAGTTATCAATTTCGCCGATATTAGGAGGCCAGAAGTGTCCCCTTTGGTCCTTTTAAATGTAGGGTATCAGGAATATTTTACTGGTCCTACATTTTTTCAAGGCGAGTTTCAACAAAGCATTGTATTGTTGAGTACTCAGTATTTTTTTGTTATGTATACATAGATTTCTGATTAAAAATAATAATATTTTTAAGACTTTTTAATTTAAAAAAAAAAAATTCTCTTTAATTAATTAACAATTTTTTTTAATTCTTTATTTTTCACAGTTCTATTTTTCGCAAAGAAATATTTAGTATACGGTCCCAAGCAAAATTATTAGACCTCGCAATAAGATTTTATGTAAAATCCTAATTATCAGGTAATACTGTACAGCATTATCTTTTTTACGCGATTGAAACCGGTTTGTCCTTGTTTATGCTCGTGTATCAATTTGTTAACATTGTAATGCAATAGTTTAAAAATAAATACACATAGGAAGCATAAAAAAAAGTATCCTGAAAAAAAAAACACATTACATGTATGTTTAAATATAAAAGTATTGCATATAAACTCGTGCAAAACATGCTATTATTAAAACAGAACAGCGCGTCTAATAATTTGATCTAATTATTATAATATACTAATATAATACCTGATATAATAAACATTCCATATTTATATAATATATCGTATAATTTATCCAATAATCGAATTTATATTATATATTGTCTAATTGAACCAACTGCTACACGAACGTAAGCAAGTGCAAACTGGTTTGAGTCGCGTACAAACAATAAAGCTGTATAGTATCAACTGATACTTAAGATTTTACATAGAATCTTATTGTGTTTCTAATAATTTGACCAGGGACTGTACATTTAATAGCGTTTCCATATCATTTGTCACTGTGTTTATATTTCGCCGATGTATTTTATATGTTTAGTCATTTTGTTTTAGAGGTTTTTTTATATTATGTTACTACACTTACTAAGCATTATATGTTTGTCTCGGTATTCAATTCTTATGCATCTTTTTATTTTTTTTAAACATACTTTTGTACGGAAGGATCTAAATACAGAATTGGGACATGGTTTAGCTTGAAAAAATATCAGAATAACAAATTGCGTTTTAAAATCTTAACACACTTGCCCCAGTTAGCAGCACTACATTGATACTACTATAACTTCTTAGCAACGGAGGCTTTTTCATAAGGTCATTTAATATTCACTTATAATATATTTGTTGATTTTATCTAAAGGAAACTACTGGTTGGTCTCTTACCATGAACACAGAACCGGAAAATGAATTCGGAAGTGATCTTTGCACACGACCTTCGTAAATTTTCTATTTTCCGTTTTCCCAGGCACCTACTACGAGAAAACCCCTTCTCCCACTTCCATGACGTCACCAGTCAATCTTCTGAAGTTCTAAATCTTCCTTCTCGCCCGCTGATTTATTATTTTTTTGTACCTTTCCTCCTTCTTTTACCACATCCTTTCGAACTCCACCTGCATCAAAGGGACATCCTGTCAATTGGAAGGGGCAGCTGATATACACCTTTGGTTGTTTTTGGATGCAAAAAAACATACCTTGGCTCTTGCATGGTGTATAATAAAATGCCTGGAAGAATATCAAACTTTTAAAATTTAAATGATATTATGAGTGATTCTTTAATGCTTTTTACCGATGAAAATAGGAAAGTTAAAATTATTTGCTTTTTTCTTTTTTTGGCAGATTCTTAAAATATGATTTTTTCTGCAAAAAAATTGAAAAATTTATTCTATCTAAATTTTAAAAAATTAAAAAAAAAAAAAATAGTGAGCAAAATGTTATAGCTGGGTAAAACGCTCACTAAATCCGAAACTATGAACTAGATCAGCGATTCTCAACTAGTGTTCCGTGCGTTCCGTGATATAGGTCTTTTTTATCAGTAATAATGTTTTGACACCTATAATAGGTTTGTGTCCAACCTGTAATACATCATTTATTATTATGGTTGTTTTTATGAAATTATTTATCTAAAATTGCAATAAATATGAAATAGGAAATTTTTTAAAACTTTTTTTTTCCAATAACAATACATTGAATAAATTGCTAAAATATGCATTTACAAATTATTGCATTGGTATTTCTCATCAAACTTTGAAATTCAAAATAAGAAAGACACAATGATTTGCTTTTCTCTTTTTTTTGCAGATTCTTAAAATATGATTCGTCCTGCAAAAAGTTGAAAGATTTATTCTATCTAAATTAGAAATATTAAAAAAAATTTAAAAAATAGCAAACAAAATGTTATAGCTGGGTAAAACGCTCACTGAATCTGAAAATATGAACTAGACCAGCGAGCTCAACTAGGGTTCCGTGATTTAGGTCTTTTTTATCAGTACATAATAATATTTTGATACCAATAATAGGTTTGTATCCAACCAATAATATATTATTTGTTTATTATTATGGTTGTTTTCAGGAAATTATTTAAGTAAAATTGCAATAAATATGAAATAGGAAATTTTTTTAAAAATATTTTTTTTCTTCCAATAGCAATACATTGAATACATTGCTAAAATATGCATTTAAAAATTATTGCATTGGTATTTCTCATCAAACTTTGAAATTCAAAATAAGAAAGCCACACTGATTTGCTTTTCTCTCTTTTTACAGATTCTTAAAATATGATTCGCTCTGTAAAAAGTTGAAATATTTATTCTATCTAAATTAGAAGCATTTCAAAAAATAGTAAATAAAATGTTAAGAAGCTTGGGGAAACGCTCACTCAAACCGATATTATGAACTAGACCATCGATACCTAAGTGGTGTTCCGCTTAACCCAAAAGTTCCGCGGAAAGGTCACAGGCAACGGGAGTTGTCTTTTATTCTTTTTTTTTTTTTTTTATCAATAATAATTTCTTGACACCTGTAATAGGTTTGCATCCAACTAATGATCCATTATTCATTTAATATTAAGGTTGTTTTTATGAAATTATTTATGTAAAATTGCAATAAATTTGAAAAGGGAAATTAAAAATTTTTTTTTCCAATATCAATACATTGAATAAATTGCTAAAATATACATTTACAAATTACCTCTCATCAAACTTCGAAATTTATTATAAAGTAACCAAATTCAAGAATAAAGAATTATTTTTCTCTCCATTTTCTATACATCTTTTCCGAAAAAAAATTATAATTCAACTCATTTTAAATTAAATTGATATTTTTACGAAAATTTATTAATTTTATTAAAAAAAATTTGTTATAAAGTTGCTTAAAAAGTAATAATTTTTTTTAAAAAAAAATTTATTAAAATTTTTAAGTAAATCAAATTAAATTTTATTTTTAATTTTTAATTTAATTTTCAAAATTTTCCACATCTATGAAAGCTTTTAAGATTAATAAATAACTCTCAATATTTTAATGTGTTTATGAGTCAAACAATGCATTGTTAGAGAAACTTTTCAAATATTCAATCATTAGAGCACAAGCGCTTTTTATTTTCCCCCAAAACTGTATCTTTTCTTCTTATTAAAATTTTCACCATTTTCTGAATAAAAAGCATAGAGGGAGCTGGTTAAAAATGAAAGAATCAGCCAAATAGTCTTGAATAACTGTTGACACAATTGAAATAACGGATGTTGAAATAAGATATAGAAAAAGGCAACCAAAATGGCAAAATGTGTAACTTTTAAACCATTATTCTAGTTTATTATCTAGTTTTTTGCTTAAAATCGTGCATAAGTAAAGGGAGATATTTCCGTATCGTGATCTGTCGCGCCAACTACAATCGCCAAGTGTGCCAAATAGATTTTAAACTTGCAAATCTTTTTAAAAAAAACATGTAGATGTTTGCTCGGGGGTGGCTACGAGTTATGCCTTCCGAGTTGGTCCCTTTCTGTGATGTTTTTTTTTCTTTAGCTTCTCGGGGGCCACTGCCCGGGAGTTTCCAAGACTTGGCAATTATTCTGCCACAGATCATGATACGGAAATCTAAGTGAAGTATGAAAAAATTCATTGCAAGAGTTTTGTCTTTTTATATGATGTACTTTATCGAAATCGCAAAGAATTGTGTTTCTTACGAATTGTTGTTGCGATGATAAGCCCCCACGAAGAGTGTTTTCGCGTCAGCGAGTTTTGCCGAAGACGAATTGTCGATTGGACGAATTGTGCCGTGATGAATTGTTCCCTTGACGAATTGCGAACCTGACTATTTGTGCCCACGACGAATTGTCGTACTACGAATAAGTTGTGCACGCAATAAATTGTGCCAGCTACTAATTGTCTCTGCGACAAGTTGACCCTACGTCTCGACGAATTTTGCGTGACGAAATGTAACACGACTACATTAGCGCGGCGAATTGACGTGACACCTTTAGGGGTTTATTAGAGCTGTCCTATATCCAATGATGTTCAGTGATATTTTTAAACATCGCAATAACGATATTTAAAAAAAGCATCCTCACAATAGATCACAAATATTATATCTTACGATAAATAAGGAAGATTCGATAATTTGCATCAACAGAAATATTATGAGCATTAAAAACAGCGACAAATATAACGTAACATTTACCAATTTTAACATTTCTTTTTCCATTTAGTGTTTAATAGAGCTCTACTATATATCATAAGATATCGACGTTTTGAAAATCGATATTTACAAGGATTATCTCACAATAAATCATAATTACTATGTTTTGAGATAAATATTGCGTATTTTCGTCAACTACAACATCGCGAATGTTATCAGCAGCGATAAATATTAATTACGATAATATCGCAGATATTTTCGAATGTGATGCAATCGTGGGTATTGATAAATTTAATTTGGATGACCAAAATCTTGATCAATTAAAATATATGTTAAATTTAAAAGTATCGCAATCTATCGTAAATTATCAATATTTTTTAACGGAACATCACGATATATTGAAATTCCGATATCACCCAGCAATGTTGTTTATGGTTGTGGATTTTTTTAATCTTCTAAAAAATGGAAAAGAACAGGAAATTTTTCATGTGTTCTTTCCAATTTTTTTTGTGTAAAGACGAAATGTCTTAAAACTTTTTGAACATAATTATGCGAAATTTGGAATACATACATTTGAGTTATTTTACTTTAATTTATCTATTCCCATAAAACAGCAAAACATTTTAAAATGTGTTTTTTGTAATTTTTTTTTTTTTTTTTTTTTTTTGGAAAATTATTACAAAAATCATAAAATTTTAATTGTAAATGTTTTTCAAACTTTCCCTTCGATTTAAAAAATAGAAAAGTTCTGAAGAAAAATTAGATAAAAAATAAGTACATTTTTATGCTAAACATATAAGCTGAAAAATTTTAATACTGAAGAAATTTAAACTATATCAAAAATAAAAAAACTCCAGTAAATAAAATTTTATTTTTTCTTTCTTTTTTTTTATGTAAAAATGACATAGAGAACTTTTGAACTTATTTTTTATGAATTTTTTTATGAGGAAAAAAAAAACAATATATGAATTTTAAAAAAAAAAATTATAGTCTCCATATGACCCTATGATGATTATATTTATTATGTATTTAATTTTGCAAATCAATACTACTGCAATAGAAACTTTCCGACAAATTTTATTAAGGGAAAACTTTTTGCCAGCGAAGAAAAAGTTTTTATTCACTGTTTTATTTATTTATTTTCGTTACTTTCGCTTTTCAATATCGAAAGTAAAACTTTTTCTTTCCAAAATACGTTTGGCCTTACCAGTTGCCAATTTCGAGAAAGAAAAAAAAATGCTTAAAATATTAAAAATAAAAATAAATAAAAAAAAAGTAAAGGGGGGGGGAAGCAGATGGAAACCAGATGTCAACCAGTTCCCCCCCTCTTCCCCATTTCACCAAAGCGTGATGTTCCCTCTACGACCTGACAATCACGTGACAAAACTCACGTGAAAAAGAAGATCCCTACCTTTTTCCTTCTGTTTTGTTTTTCCCTTTCTCTCTCGAAAATAATATCCAGGGTTCCTTATTTAAACTGAATTCTGTCTTAACTGAAAATGAAACAGATCTTAAACGTGAAGGAGATACAATTTTTTCCGACTTTCTTTTTCAGCTTTATTTCGCTTTTCTTGTTCATTCTAGGATGTCAGGCGAAAACAATACCCTGTTCTTCGTTCTATTTTTGAAAAAAAGAAGAAAAAAAATTATTTGCCCATCCTATGTTAATTTACAGAATGATTGTCAGAAAGGGACCTTATAGCTTTAGATAACTTTTCAAACAAAAAAGCCATTTTATGATACGTTTGATAAATCCATTAAAAATGGAACAAATTCGGAATTTTATTAAAACTCTGAAATGATGTATTTTTAAACTCTTCTCACTTCAGACCAATTTCTTTCAAATTTTGTATTTTAAAATCTAAAATTGCGTAGTTCAAAATCGTAAGTTTGCATACCTTACAATTTATAAATCTTTTGAGTATTATTGAATAAATTAACAAAAACAATTAGTTTAGAATTTCAAAAATTATCAAAAATGCAATTATAATGAACATTTATCAAAAAATATTTTTCTTACATAGAATTATTTTCGAATTTTAAAATTGTGAGAGAATATTTTTTGACTCGCTAAAAATTTTTCCAAGATGTGAAGAAATACGTAAAAAGTGAAATTAACTTTAAGTAGGCCCAAACTTTCTACCGATCTCCTGACGAAACTTTTTGAACCACATTATACAGACTGCACTTTATTCTCTTTTCGATAATCAAAATTTCAAATCCATCAAGAAAGAAAAAAAACATGTTTATTCAAGAAAGGTACGTTTTTGTGTCGTATTTCGTGCAAACGTTATATTATTTTATTAAACGAAAATATCGTGCAAACGATATTTTAGTTACGAAATACGAAATAAAATCTAAAATATGCTAAAATAATTGGCATATTTTAGATGTTATTTCTACTGCACTATTGAAAAACAGTACATAGTTCGTAACTATCTGATCATTAGAACAAAGGTTCTTTTTTTCTTTTCTTCCTTTTTTCTCTTTTTTTTTCATTTGCGTTTTAACCAGATCCATTTCGTCTACCAACTATTTCATTTCTTTTTTCTGTCTTCTTTTTCTTTTATTGTTTTCTAGTATTGAAATGATATCCTTCAAATTACAATCAAATTTTATTTCAGTTTCAGTGATAATCAGCTGACATACATAGTGATACATTGTTTTTAATATTCACTTGTAATTTTAAACTCTAATTCGTAGACAATGGATTTCCTGATATATTAGGATTGTAATTTATTACGACTAACTCAAGGTTATTTTTCAAAATAATGAAGGAAAAAAAAAGGAACTCAGTTTTTCCCTTGAGATAAAATGGAAGAAAGGTCGGCATGAGTTTAGCACCTTCAAATATATTACAAAAACTAAGAATTACTTCAAATATATTTAGAAGTTCCAATATATTTAGAGTGAATAAAAAATTGTAAGGTGTCTAAGTTGTAGATGTCTTAAAGTTGAAGGAATAAAAATAAAATGAATTGGAAAAGGTTAATCAATGTTCTTAGAAAAGTTAAATTCTCTCTCACACACAGAGAGAAATGTTGTAATATCCTATTCGTCTCCCTTTCTTCGAAGCCGTTTTCAAAAGTATTATAATATCTATCTCTTTTAGGATTTTCAAATGAAAAACTTTCTACTGCATCAAGAGAAAGTGAAGGCATGAAACTGCTGCTTGTACCATGTGTTACACACATGACAAATGCCTAATGTCATAATTTTTTTTCTTCAAAACAGCTCTATCTTCTCTTTCATCTTTAACTCTTTTTTTAAAACAAGACCATAAGTGACTTACATGTCTGGAAGTTAAAATAAGAATGAACCCTTGCTGCTAATATTTTTTTTGAAAAAGGGTACTAATTTGAGATGTAATTTCTTGTATAATGCTCAAGTGTAATGTGATTCTTTGAGAAAGAAGTGAAATATTTGAGTGCAATTATCCAACTATGTTTGCAACTTGATGTTTGATTTATGTCTTTGTAGTGCTGAAATATAAATCTTAACACTCATTAATTTGCTCCTTGATATTTTACACATTTTTGTAAAATATAGAGGTGCATATCCATAATAATTGCTCTTAATGTGAAATTTTAAAATACTTGTTACCAAAATTATCAAGATTAAGGTAAGGAATTTATGTGACACAAAAATAATTAACCTCTTTCAATTTATATTATTTCTAGTCCTTCAACTTAAAAACATCTACAACTTAGACATTTTAAATTTTTTATTCAATCAAAATATTTTAGAACTTCTAATTATATTTGAAGTAATCCACAGTTTTTAAATGTATTTGAATAAATTCACAATTATTTTTACATATAATTAAAATGATTCTGAATTTTTCCATAGATTTGAAGTAATTCGCAAATCTTTAATATATTTGAAATAATTCGCAAATCTTTAGTATATTTGAAATAATTCGCAAATCTTTAGCACATTTGAAATAATTCGCATATCCTTAGTATATTTAAAGTAATTCACAATTTTTTAAATATATATTTAATGCATGTAATTTATAATAAATTATATATATATATATATATATATATATATATATATATATATATATATATATATATATATCTTTCTGCGAAAACATTTTAAAATCATCCTTGAAAAATTTCCCGTCCATGTAAGTTGATCTGATTTCGCTACTCGCAGTCCATTTTTATACTGTTTTTTCTTTTTCTTTTATTTTATTTTCTGTTTATACATGTTATTTTTACTTATTTTTACTTTTTGTGTTATATTTTATTTGTTGTAATTTTTATAAAAAAAATTTTTGAGTGCTCCTCACACTATTGTATTAATATATTTTGCTTTGGCTTTATTGATGCAATATCAGAAAGCACTCCGTTTTGCGGATATAATCGTGTGGGCTGATGAAAAGATTATATCTTTTTTTCCGGTTTTTCCAAATAAATTTTCATCCTTTTCTTTTTTTTTTTTTAAACTGTTGTTGTTATTTTTTTACTTATTATTCCCCCCCCTTTCCTTTTTCATATATATATATATATATATATATATATATATATATATATATATATATATATATATATATATATATATATATATATATATATATATATATATATATATATATATATATATATATATATATATATATATATATATATATAAATAATTAATTTAATGTATTTAATATATATAATTTATTTATTTGAAGTAATTCATAATATATGAATGAAACAAAACCAAACAAATCCTTCTTCATCATTTCAGACTTTAAAAAATTGAAAATCATTTCTGATGTATTGAAATGAAATTTGAATTTTCCCAATTGTATGGTGAATTGCTTCAAAAATATTAAAAAAAAACTGCGAGGCATAAATGAAGTAATTTTATGCAAATATCCTATCATGTTTGCAATCTTCATCAACTTGTTTGAAGCGTGATGGCTGAAGGGATTTAGCGCTCACCTTCCAATGAGGTGAACCGTGTTCGAATCCCTGCGATGGCTGCTTGAAACGAATTCCGCATCCGGCTTGCACCGGCCACAGTGCTGACGTAAAATATTCTCAGTGGTAGACGGATCATGGGTTAGAGTGCCCTTGCCGTCAGGCTAACCGCGGAAGGTTTCCGCGGTTTTCCTCTCCATATAACGCAAATACTGGTTAGTTCCATCAAAAAGTCCTCCACGAAGGCAATTCTCACACGATACTTGATCCAGGAGTTCGCTTGTCTTTTGGATTGGGTTCAAAATTACAAGACTATGGGGTTTAACATTAATAGTCGTGAACCCAAAATTGGGTCGGCTGTTCGACGTCGGTTATAATAATAGAAGTTTGTTTTATCTCTTTTTAGTGATGGAATCATTTAAGCATTCATTTATTTGACAGCCGTTTCCTTTTTTTTTCTCCTTTTTGTAGTGAAAAATACAGAGGTGTATGTGAATATAGCTTTTAATGTATATTTCAAAAAGATTTGTGAGCAAAAATTGTCCAAATTCGAGGTGATAATATTTAAATAAAACATTAAAAAACATTCATCGCTTTAAATATATTATAAAATTGCGAATTAATTAAAATACATAGGAAAATGGCTTAACACTGCAAATATATTAAGAAATTACAAATTTGTTCAAATATATTTTTAAAAAATGCGAATTATTTTAAATATATTGAGAAAAAAATTGAATATTCATACCTTACATATATTAATTTCTACGCTGAGTAAAAAAGTACTGTCAAAACTACCAGAATATGGTAAAATCTGGATATATAGGAACACAAAAATGTCAACGATTTTGGTAAAATTGACGATATAACTTGGTTTTATAATATCTTATAATATTTGGTAAATGTAGCGTATTTGATAATTTTTTCATAATACCTTATAGCACGGCATAAAAACCATTTTTATGGTTGAATTTACTTCTCTGTTTTGCATGTTTTATTAATTTTGTAATAATAAGAACGATAATTTTGAAAACCGGAATGGAATCTTCGGTAAAACGTTACCTTATGAACGGAAAAATTACCAAAAAAATAGTTTAAAAACCACATATTTTGGCCAGGCTAGCCTGGTTGGCAAGGCGCTGCACTCACGTTAGTGAGAATGGGAGTTCTAATCCATCCTGTCGAATACTCCATGTGTATTAAAAATGGTGACTGGTGCACATTAAATCTGTCAGGTCACAAAGTCCTCCATGTTTCCATAAAATAACAAAAATTGTACCTCTGGGGGTACTGAATTGGAGATTGATCGTTCTCTGGTTCAGGTCAAAATTACGATCTGTGGATGAATGAATGAATGTATGGGTCCACCCTATAAACAGATGCGACGTTTGGCCGTGGGATAAGTCAAATTATTGGCTATAGATGGTGCCACTTGAAAACAAACAAGAACAATCGCATCTCCTCTGCCTTAATGGTCAACGACAACAACAACAACATTAACCAGAATTACGTTTTTTTTTACCAGAAATGTCATTACCAAACAGTACGGTAATTTTTTCAGAATCTCGCAGTTTTTTTGTGCAGAGAAAATCCTAATTTTATTCCAAATTTTTTACTTATGTAATTAGCAATTGTTTAGTTGAACTTAACTAATTAGCAATTTTTAAAATTTCATTTTAAGTAACTCGTGATTTCTGAATTCAATTTTGACGTACTAGACCACAGAAAAAATTATTACATTTCATAAAAGTGAGTAAAAATATTTCTATAATAACTATCTATAAAAAATAATAAGTTAAAATTTAATAATAAGTTAAAATATCTATATCTATGTTAAACGTCCAAATGAACAAACTGAATATTTAACAAGTTTTTTTTTACGATTCCTATGCTGACTATGGGAAATAAAAAGTGACACGCAATAAAATACCTTCTGTGACCATAACTCTAAGGTTCACGTGCATTGGAAATAATGCATCTATTCTTGTCTTTATTTATACGATAACAAATTTTCAATTGCTCAATTTAAGCATAGTTTGCTACTATAGCGTTAAATTATATTAGCTACAAAAAAACTTATATTTCTTGACGTCGAGTAAAAATGTCTCAAAAGTTATTTTTCCGAATGAACAAATTGAATATTCAAAAAGTTTTTTACGATTCCTATGCCGACTATGGGAAATAAAAAATGACACGTAATAAAATACCTTCTGTGACCATAACTCTAAGATTCACGTGTATTGGAAATAATGCATCTATTCTTGTCTTTATTTATAGGATGAAAAATTTTTAATTGCTCAATTTAAGCATAGTTCGCTACGTTAAATTGTATTATTTACAAAAAAAAATTTATTTCTTGTCGTCGAGTCAAAATGTCTCATAAGTCATTTATCCGAATGAATAAATTGAATATTCAAAAAGTTTCTTACGATTCCTATGCCGACTATGGGAAATAAAAAATGACACGTAATAAAATACCTTCTGTGACCATAACTCTAAGATTCACGTGTATTGGAAATAATGCATCTATTCTTGTCTTTATTTATAGGATGAAAAATTTTTAATTGCTCAATTTAAGCATAGTTCGCTACGTTAAATTGTATTATTTACAAAAAAAAATTTATTTCTTGACGTCGAGTCAAAATGTCTCATAAGTTATTTATCCGAATCAATAAATTGAATATTCAAAAAGTTTTTTACGATTCCTATGCCGACTATGGGAAATAAAAAATGACACGTAATAAAATACCTTCTGTGACCATAACTCTAAGATTCACGTGTATTGGAAATAATGCATCTATTCTTGTCTTTATTTATAGGATGAAAAATTTTTAATTGCTCAATTTAAGCATAGTTCGCTACGTTAAATTGTATTATTTACAAAAAAAAATTTATTTCTTGACGTCGAGTCAAAATGTCTCATAAGTTATTTATCCGAATGAATAAATTGAATATTCAAAAAGTTTCTTACGATTCCTATGCCGACTATGGGAAATAAAAAATGACACGTAATAAAATACCTTCTGTGACCATAACTCTAAGATTCACGTGTATTGGAAATAATGCATCGACTTTTGTCTTTATTTATAAGATGACGCATTTTTAGTTGCCCAATTTAACCATAGTTCGCTACTTTGGCGTTAAATTGTATTAGCTATGAAAATATTATTATCTATTTCCTCTTAAGGCGAGAGAAACTTTATTTTTACAGCTTTAGCACGTGATTCGGCTTTTCAGCCTTCATTATCGAAAGGTTGTTAAATCAGGTGGTTGTTATGAAACAAAACCTCTTGACTCAGCTGTAAAAATGGCTTTTATTCGTGTATTTCAGTTGCGTCAATAACGAATAAACCGTTACAAATCGAGATCTATATTTTAGGAAAACATTTCTATACGTCAGGATTTTATTCTTCTAATGGTTTAAAAGTTAATTTTTAATCAATGGTTTTCAATTCTAAAAATTAAACAATTATTGAATTAAGTAGCATTAGTTCTTTTTAAATCACTCCTAGATCAGGCAAGTATATCGAATAATTGAAAAAGGTAAAACTTTGCTTAATGATTCTGACAACAGGTAGATTATTTTATAGTTGGTTATATCAAGCAATTCTATAAAAAAACTAAAAACTGTAACATGTATTTTCTATGGATATAATAAAAACCCAAATATACGGTATTCAGACCATTCATTTGACAATTTTTCCTTTAATATGGTAACGCTTTACCTGTAATTATGGTTTTCAGAATTATAATTCTGGTTATCACACATTTAATAAAAAATACAAGACTGAATTTAACCAAATAAATGGCTTTAATTCCATGCTTTACCATATAAATTTTATCACACATTATAATACATTATTTTATAGTTAATTTTACTAAAGTCATTACCAAAGAGGTTCGGGTTAAAATAACGAGATTTTTGGTGTTCCCATGCAGCCAAAAACACCACAAATATTGCCAGACAAAGACGGAACCCACACAATTGTACATTATGTTTCTTTTCTAAAGGTAACAAACCAGGCTATAAGCTAGATTGTAGGATCTCAACTAATATGAAGCTTGAGCCGCGATGGCTTTCGCGATGGATTGAGCGTTCGTCTTCCAATGAGGTGAAATGGGTTCGAATCTCAGCGATGACTGCTCAATACGAATCAGCATCCAGCTTGCATCAACCACAGTGCTGGCGTGAAATATCCTCAGTGGTAGACGGATCATGGGTTAGAGTCTCTTCGTCGTCAGGCTAGCCGTGGGTGGTTCTCGCGGTCTTCCTCTCCATTTAATGCAAATGAGGGTTAGTTCCATCAAAAAAGCTTCCACGAAGGCAAATTTCTCCCAATACTTGATCCAGGAGTTCCCTTGAGTTCAAAATTACAAGGCTATGGAGTTAAACATTAGTAGTCGTAAACCCAAAAATTGGATTGGCTGTTCAACGACGGTTATAAAATATAATATAATATAAAGCTTCGTTATGAAGCATGGCTACTGATTATATTGAAAAAATAATTACGTTTGCAAATATTAACTTTTTAGAGTACTTTTAAAAATTTTTGATATTTAATCTATTCACAATGAAAAATGCAAAATTATAAATTATGTAAATTTTCATCATGGCACTGAATGTATTAAAGACAATGCATTATTTTTTAATTGAATCTTATTATTGTTACATGATACATGATATTGCTATAACTACGTTACATAAGGTTTAATTCAAACAGGAAAAATCTTTTTGAAATTTCAGCGAATTTGCACAGCAATTAATTTCTCATAACATGCGTCTACATTAAACTATTTTTATTTATTAATTTATTTCAATTTAAACTTTTAATTTCTCAAATTTTTTTTTATCTTTTACAAAATTATTTTTCAGACACCAATTTCCAATTAATACAGATCTGTACTTCTTAAATTTAAAAAAAAAAGAAGAAGAAAAGCGAAACATGTTCTTATTAAGAAATTGTTTTTAAAGAAACAGCAAAAAGCTCGATTTCCATTTCAGTTTGCTTATAACATCGAATAAATTATTGCTATTTGTATGAACTTCAATGAATAATTCACGATTCAAAATTATACTTTAAACCAACACATATTTAAATCATCTTTTAACTAACACAGGCACAAAATGGAAATGAATGAAGCATCGTAGATTTTGTTATTACATATTTGATAAAAACTCTAAGAAATATCATTATTTTTAAACATTAAAATGCCAAAAATGACGTTTTTTTTTGTTTTTTTTGATTAAAAGGAAGTTACTTAACTTTTGTGAAATACCCTTTTAAAACAAATACCAAATGCCGTTTAATTATCGTAAAAGATGTAACATGCAATTTGGCGTTACATAATGCCATAAACCACGATATTTGTCCCTTTTCTCGTTAAAACGTCCCCCTCGTCTATAGAGACACACAGTGCCCTGTGACATATGGCGCTTGTGTTTATTCAAACGAGGGCGTGGGGCCTGTATGTGGGTGGCTCTCCCCCACTTTGAAAAATCCGTTATTAGCAGATGATACCCAGCAAACTACATAATAAATGTTTGAAGATAAAATAGGAATACGTACCGTACTGTGATGAAACTTATGGTATCCGAACCGTTTATATCCGACAGATGGCTCTGAGGACGCTCTCTATATTTTATCAACAATTTATAATTATATTTCATCTAAAAAAATTCTAAATTTCAAATTTAATTCGTATTCTATTTCATTCAACGTTTAATTTGATTTTTTAAAAATAAAGAAGCTTGCTTCCGTAAAGTTGTTTTTCAAAAGCTCTGTGCTTATAACAACACTCTGAACGCAGGTTTCCAAAAATTGAGTAAAAATGTCCCAAAATTTGACAAAAAAGACATTCTTTAGAATATAATATGATATTTCTTGAGTTAGTCAAGATTATTAGGGTAAAATTTTTCAAACTTTAGTCAATATCTTCCTTTATGCTAATTATGAAAACTGCGCAAAATGTCAATATGGAAAAGAAAGCCAGAACCATTTACTAAAATGAAAAACTTTTCTTTTATTCGACTCTTTAATATTTAAAAAGTTACTTCGACTCTGCGTTGCTTAAGATCTTAAGAATGAGCAAAAATATATTCATAAACATATATTATTTTTTTATTTTATAACCGTCGTTCAACAGCCGCCCCAATTTTATGGGTTTACGACTACTAATGTTCAACTCCGTAGCTTTGTAATTTTGAACCTAATCCAGAAAACAAGGGAACTCCTGGATCGAGTATTGGGAAAAATTTGCCTTGATGGAAGACTTTTTGATGGAGCCAAACGGCATTTGCGTAACATGGAGAGGAAGACCATGAGAACCTCCCACGGTTAGCCTGACGGCTAAGGGACTCTAACCCATGATCCATCTACCACTGAGGATATTTCACGTAAGCACTGTGGTCGCAGCAAGCCGAATGCGGAATTCGTATCGACTGGGATTCGATCTCGGTTCGCCTCATTGGAAGGCGAACGCTTTATCCCTAAGATATCGCTGTTCCGAGCATATACATTGTTAAGATTTAAGTTGTTTGTTTGTCTGAAAGTGATGTCAATTTTTTTTCCTGATGGATAGTGTATAGTTAAGACTTTGCTTCGAATTTAATCCCCTCAAACTTTTTTTTTTTTTTTTTTACTTGGCAAGAAATTTCGAAACAACTTTAAAAATGAATATTCAGAAATATGTTGGCAAATTTTCATGATATAAACTCTAAAATACAGTGAAAACAAAACCAATTAGCGTAAAAAACAAGGTGACTATATTAACGTAAAGCACACGATGATTATTAGCTTGAAAGAACAAGATCAATTAGCGTAAAAAGCAACGAGAGAGAATGAAGTAAAATTAGATTGGAAAACAACAAACGGCTGTTTTAGTTCTGTTAATCAACAGTAATATTATGTAGTGCTGCGACAGCATAAGTGCAGATGATAATTTATTAATAATATTAAAAGTGTTAACAGTGGTTCAAATTTTTTTCATGATATTTTAAGTTTTATTATCTTACAATTCTTTTTTGTAGATAATATATTGTCTGTTTCTAATTAATAGTATATAGTAGGGTGTCTCATTTTTCATTTTTTGGAGCGAAATGCCTGCCAAAGTTGACCAATCTACATATACATTACTGATATATATATATATATAACTTTTTTTAATTAATTGATATCTTCTGTGAGAATTATTGCGTCAAAATTTCGAAATTTTGTTTTAAACACCAAAATTGTCACTAGTTTTAGTTACTTTAAGACGGTTGCATAATTGGTTTTGGGAATTTCCCTTATGTTAAAAAATTATATTTAATTTTTTTTTTAAAAATTCGAGTTAAATATCCGTATAGGGGACAGAGATGTTTCATCTGGAAGTTGAAAAAAAGCGCAAATTTGGTACGAATGCCAGTGACGCTGGACTTGTGATTCCGAGGTTATCATATGCAGACGCGTGAAACTTGGGTGCCATTTATACTGCATCCAATCACTCTGAACGCGCATGCAAATGTTTAGAAACTACATTTGCTCTCTGCGCATTCGATCGCATATGCGAACTACATACAGTATGAATGCTCTATGAGTATCCTTCATTATCCAGTATCCCCTCCACAAGCAACCTCATGCATGGCTTAATTTATATTAATTGGAATTTCCAGACAAATTTTTTTACAAATTTGCATTTTGATTATAATTTTAGCATAGCTTGCAGTGAAAATAAAGTCGTTCTTATGATACCATCTCTAACATCACAGTCGCATGGTCAAAAGGCATCTTCAATAATCTACATCAGGTACAGCATTCTCCTCGTAGTGGAACGAAACGGCAGCAAATAACTATTCAGGCTCGCATGGTATTGTCGGGAAAAGAAAGTTATTCAATGAGCTCTTTGTTTAATATATTCTTTAATTTCATACTTAGAATTAGCGGTATAGTAATAGGCACTTGAGTGACTTTCCACTTAATCATGCCTGACTATTCCTTCGCATTAAAGCTCTTTTGTGGAATGTTACTATATCGAATGGAATGATGACTATTTCTAAACCTTGTCTTGTCGGCTGCTAAAAATCTTGTTCGATGCAGCTTGGTGGACAGCAAGACGAAAAGCAATCATCAGGGCGAGAAGAATATCCCCTGGGTGGATGAAGTAAGTAGTACTTGTTTGCGTGGACTACGGTGCTATATTTTTTTTTCTGCCTTCTTTTCTTCTAAATATCTATACATGATAAGCCTGTGCTGGTCGGACTGTACATTCTCTCCCATAGAGACGAAAAAGCATGAAGTTACTGTAAAAAACATATAATAGTGGCAATTAAATGTAACTTAGTGATGATCTTTAAAAACTTTGTAACAACCTGAGGAACTCTTTCTTGATATTTGGAGGCCACTAAATTTGGAGAAAGCTCTTTTGTCTCTACTAGTGCTGCAAAATGTATAAAAGCTAACAGATTCAGAAATACAAACAGTATTCTAAGATTGTAGATAGCAATAAAGAGTCAAGTAAATAAATATATAAATTGTGATATAAATTGCAGTTTATTTGAGGGTGTAGTCCTCCATAGCCGATGGTTCGGGTCAAGCGTTAGAAAACAATTTAAGATAGTCTAAATATTTACCAATCTGGATATTTATCAAAGCTATATTCTATCATATTTTGCACTCCCAGTGCATGTTCTTCTCACCATGATGGCAGATATTCGCTTTGCTGCCCGCCAAGTAGAGTCGAATAATATTCTTAACATTCGACCGGACTAGGTTAAGAAGCTTCATCATTCTATTCAAATTTGTAACATTCCACAGCCATGCTCTGAAGCTTAAGATTACGCAACCATGATTTAATGGGAAATCATTTCGAAAAATACCACCACTTTTAAGGATCAAATGAAAGAATGCATTAGACGGGGAACTTATTGAGAAACTTTCACATTCAAACAATACTATTGGAAAATGGTCTTTCACCTCTTTTCCGTGCCACAAGGTCACCGTAGAACCGAAGGTAAATTTGGTTACTGAAAGCAGTCTTAGTATGCTGCCGTGACGCTTAAGACAGCGTTATAAGGTTGACTTTACTTTCTCGACAATCTCTATACTATTTTCAATCAAAATCCCAGCTTTTGACAAAAAATACTGAATCAAAATAAGTCTATAAATCCAGGTACTTAATTAAACTTGTCCCTTTTGGGTTCGTTAGGTAGGGATAATGGTTGAGCCCTAGGTGACTGTATTATCCAGGGTGGGATCTGAATCGCTTGATTGCATCACCGTCATCAATTGGAGAGCAATCTGTTCTGTAATCGCGCTCCATTTCAACTTTCAAATGAGGCAACTTTGTTCCATTAAAGATATTTACCTTGAATTTTACGGATTAAAAGTAAGTTTTTAGCGCAAGGGGTATTTTCTAACCCAATTATAGGTCTGTTTAAACCTCACTGCAATTAGAGGCAATTTTTTTTCTTTCCAATCAAAATTTTGAAGTTTAGAGGCAATACTTTTTGTAGAAGAAATTAGATATTTGTAAAAAAAAAATTATATCTGTAATTTCTATGTCGATTGGTCACTATTGGTCAGGGTTTTTTTTCTGTTGATTTCAGAACGAAAAAAAGGATAGAAAATGAGCCACATTTAGTAAATTTGTAATTTATTATCCTTATAGTGATACTTTTTTTATCAGAATAATTAATTTAAAATAGAAGAACATGGTGTTCCCAAGTAGTTTTTAAGAAGTAAATTTTTCGAAAATAAAAACAATTTGAACAAGTAATAATTTATTTTTTACTATTTTCGGCTACCTTGCGGACACCATGGTTTAGGCAAACTTGTCAACTTGCCTGAATCTGACTGGTGATGTAGACTCGGAAATCAAGTCACTATAAAACTATTTTTACATCATATTTTAAAAATATTATAACCATCATTAGTTCTCCCTTTTTAAAATTTCGGAACAATATTCGAAATATCCGGACGAACCTCCAAAATAAATGAACCGGTAAGAGTTCAGCAACTAATTCTTATTTAAACTTCATGGATAAAAATCTTCCATTCTCTTAACACAAATACAACGAGTCAAAACAGCAGCAAAAGGAAGCAAAAACACCAAAAATCTTTTACCACTAAAGGCGCAACAACACATCTTCATTTATTTCTTTAACCATCAATAATATAATCTCACAGAAGCTGTGTAGAAAGCGAAAGCTGCAAGGAAAGGAGGCGCCCCAAATTGGCGCTTAGGGCTTTACCCAGGCAATCGGGGCTTGTAATGGGATATGCAAATGAACAAGCCCTTCACACTGTACCTTACCAGCTGTTGAGATTCCGTCCTTAGGTACAGCATGGGTAGCGTAAACTTATTATGGAAATAAAATGCGAGGATTTTGGTTGTTAGATTTTTTTCCTTATCTTACTGCATCTTAACCTGCCCTCTGGTCTTTAATGTATGTATATCGGGAATTGGGGTAAAATTTTGCAATTAGATCCATTTGGTATAAAGGGAAGAATAACTATCCTGATTTTTCCCTTTTCTTCTGGCGGAATCTTTGCTTAAATGCAAATAGTTGAAGGAGGAATCTCTGGAGAGATGGCTTGTAATTGGTGGACCGATATTGTCTGGTCAACTCCTGTGGTAAAAGATTTCGTTTGCCATCTGCTGCTTCGATATTTTTTTTTGTGGTATTGCCAAAAAAACTGGATTAAACTGATCTGGTTCTTTTAATGTTTTTGTAATTGGAGCTTCTCATCTTTTATTTGGAATCATATATAGTTTGAATTTATTTCAAATTTTGAATTTGCAATGGGATTTTTACATTGAATAGTTTCTTTTGAGAAAAAGAATTACGAATTATTCAGCTTTTATTATGTTTTTAATTCAACATAAGATATTTTAATGGTATTTTGTCGTCTTTTTTTTTTTTTTTTTTTTTTTTTTTTTGAATTAGGGTACAATTTACAAATAGCTTCATATTGTCTAAGGGGTGAATAACTATCCTGATTTTTACCTTTTCCTCTGGCGGAATCTTTCCGGAAGTGCAAATAGTTGATGGAGGAATCGTTGGAGAGATGGCTTGTAATTGGTGGACTGATATTGCATGGTCAACTCCTTTGGTAAAAGATTTCGTTTGCCATCTGCTACTTCTATATTTTATGTGGCATTGCCCAAAAAACTGTACTAAACTCATTTGATTCTTTTAATATTTTTGTAATTGGAAGGCTTTTCATCGCAGGGAAAGTATTTTATTTGATATCATACATAATTTGGATTGATCTCAAATTTTGAATTTTCAGATTAAATAGTTTCTTTTGAGGAAATGAATTACGAATTAAACATTATTTCAATTTTTATTCATAATATAATATTTTAATAGTATTTTTTTATTTTTTTGAATTGGGATAAAAGTTTACAATTAGGTCCATTTAGTACCAGGAAAAAATTATTATCCAGTTTTTTCCCTCTTTTCTCTGGCTAAATCTTTGCTGAAATGCAAATAATTGAAGGATGGATCTTCGGAGAAATGGCTTGTAATTGGTGGGCCGATTCTGTCTTGTTACTTTTGTGGTAAAAGGTTTGGTTTGTAAATTGTTGCTTGTATATTTTTGTGATATTGCCAAAGAGATGGGAAAGAACTAATTATTTTTTTTAATACTTTTGTAATTGGATTGCTTTTTATTATATGAAATCATACCTTTCGGTTTCATATTTATACGTCATGTATATATAGCTCGTTCACCAGGAGTTGGCACTTGGCTCCGCCTTCATCACGTGGTATGCGACGATACTATTTCGCTATTTTTGGGAGAAGGTTGTGAACAATGTTGCTATTTGGCGATCGTTTGGCAAAAATATTTATTTCGCAAACTTTATGTGCATTTTTTTAACAATAAATATTTCATAAATTTGATTATATTTTGCACCATTTCTTATGATATTTCTTTCTTTTGAGTGAATAGTTTGTCCTTTATGAGTCATTTCGCTGGGAGAACAACAGTTTTTAAATTTAAACTATATTTAATTAGCTAGTGTAACAAAAGGTATAATAGCAGATGATAAAGCAAAGTAATGACTGAAAAATAATTCACTTTTTGTGTTTGGCGCAAATTAAGGGTTGTCTCAATTTCAACAACGGAGATGTTTCTCTTCTAACTCCCGCTCTGAAATGAACTCTGCGTCCCAGGAGGTGGAGCCAAGTCTCAACTTCTGGTGAACGAACTATACTTTAAATTGATTTCAAATTTTGAACTTGAAATAGTATTTTTCACATCGAATGGTTTACTTTGACAAAATGAACTGTGAATTAAAAATTATTTCAGCTTTTATTATGTTCTTAATTCAACACGTATGTTTTAATGTTATTGCTTCAATACTTTCTATGCTAGAACTCAGAAGCCTCTCAGCTGTTATTATAGGTTTTATATAGTTTAATTGGTTAATTTATTTTATATTTTTATAATCATTTAAATGAAAAAAAACTCTTAGAGTTAATCAAAATAAAGTAAGAAGGATTGAATACAGAGGTTATGTTTTTTAAGTCTTCCATCTGGATCACTGAATTTAAGCAGCCTCATAGTTAATTTTTCAGTAAAATTCATTTGCACACTCAGAAAAATTGATTCAGTATTGAGTCCTAATACCAGTACCTTGAATTACAGTATTTATATTTGAATCATAATATTTGCAACTTCCATAATAGGTACTTAAAACTATAAGACAATGATGATTTTCTGCAATCTGAAAAAAAGTGTTTGACAACTGTAGACAAGTTTTCAACTTGCGCCATAATATCAAGTAAGCAAGTTTAAGCAATTTAGTTTGAGCGATGCTGTTCAACTTATCCTCGTACTAAGATTGCAGCAAGTATGGAATAAATTATAGTTTAACAAATTTCAAAATTTCTAACAGTGTAGTTTGCATTCACGAAAAAAAGAGTCACCAACGCTTGCAATGCTTCTCTCTTACTACATTTACTCTTTCTTTAGGCTTATTTATTTCGGCTTTAGGGAAAAACAACACAGCATTGAAACATAAAATCTATTTTCTGAATCATAATATTTGTATCTCGAACCTTAATGACAGTACTCGGAACCATAATATTTATACTTTGAATCATAATATCAGCACTTTAACCCATATTAAATTAGAGATTCTCTGCAATCTTAAAAAAATGTGTTACACTGATCTATGAATATAATATTTTACTACTCTCTGAAATTTCTAACATCATTATATAATAAGTCATTTCATCAATCTCTCTATTGTTTTTTTACATATATATATCTTCCATCAAGGCTTATTTTAAAATGAACTGCTCGCGCAAACGGGAATAAATGATCTGCAAACGATCAATAGAAATGTCTTCTAAACGCAGAATTATTGTTTAAAATTTCTCTTTTCTTTTTTCGAAATGTTTGATAAAATATAAAGCAGTGAAGGTAAAATTCCTAGCGGGTTTATTTACAATTGGTAAATCAATTCTTGATTGCTTATGTAAAATATGTATTGATTTGTATTTTGTTTTTACGCTCCTGGGTAATTTTAATTAGGTTCCTATTTTAATGCTTTACTAATTGGAAAGTTTCTTATAGCTCGGCATCATACATCTTTTAATTTAAAATTTCTCCTCATGTCTGATAAAATTTTACATTATTCTCAAATTGGTATTCAAAAACATTCCATTAACTCTTTAATGGGCCATTTATTTCCAGTAACGGTAAATTAGAGTATTTTTGGAATTGAAATTGATCTAAGAATAGTAATTGATATAAGAAAAGAAAAAACTCCTTTAGCTTATAAAGAATTAATCTAAATTTTAATGCCGTTTTCTTTAAATAATTAATAAAAAATATTTTGATCTATGCTATTTAATGATTGAATGAAAAAAATTTCTGTTCTATGTTCCTCAATAATTAAAAGAAACACTATTCTGCTCTTAGTTATTTTACCCTCTCAGACACAGTGCGCCTAGTCAGAGACCAATCTACCGAAAAATGTTTCTAGAAATGCATAACATTTTACTTTTTAACAACTTTCAAATTTTTGCAACTACTATTTTCCAAAAGCGTCATTAAGCTGAAGTATACCTTTTCACTTAGAATGCCCGATATATTTTTTCGTCAAAGATGAATTTTTACTTAATGTCCCCAAATTTAAAATTTTTTTTATTTCATTTAAAATTAGCTAAATATTTTACCTCTCTTTTTTTAAAATAATTACATTTTTTTAAAAAAAAATAAGAAGAAAAAAAATGCTTGTAGTTCCAAAAATTATTAAAAATATTTTTCAAGAATTAATTTTGTTGAAAATAGAATAGCTAGAAATTTGCAACTTTTATGAATTAGGAATATTTACGTGAAACTAAGGCATTGCAGACAGTGCTAAACATTCATTATATATTTGGCTCTAGTGTTACTATGCAGCCGACAGTATTGAATAAGTCCTTCAAATACCGCATGAGTATATTTGACTTTACGAATAAATCGCTTAGTCACTTGAAGGTTACCCTTAGGACCCCAGATAATCACAATAGAATTAAATTAGAACCAAATGAGTGATAAAGCAAAAAAATATGAAGTCAACAGCCTAAATTTTTAACAGATTGATCTTGTGCGTAAGAATACCACTGCTTATATGCCTCATCGCCATCTCTCTAACTTAATGTACCACTATTCTTTAATTCGGATAATTTTTTATGCGAAAACTTTTTAATTCAGACGATACCGTTTAACTATGGTCTTTCAGAAATCTATTGTTCTCGTTCTGGTTTGCACCACCGGACTTTACAATCTACCACTTAAAAGCAAAAGTGCATAAACAGCGTTTGTGCACTGAATAAAAAATTTTCCTCTATGAGATAGAAACCAATTATACCTTTTCACCCCTACTAACTTCATCTCTGAGACCTAATATATGGTTGTCGTTGCTAATTTGCTTTCCGATTAGAGTCTGCAATCAAACTTGCCTGTGCTGGAAAGGGTAAATGATAAATAGAAGAGATATTATGTTTCCAATGTAACTTTATTTTCGGACTAACAGCAATTAGTTGAAAAGTATTAAGCCTCGAGATCTTTCTAAAAGAGTTAATCAAAAAAATGTGGAAGTTGAATATTTGTTGCGCCATTTCTTTCCGGAGCAAGTAATTTGAATTTGAGCAAGCCATTTGAATATGAATAAATAATCTGAATATGAATAAGTCATTTGAATATAAATAGTATCTATCATAATGGCTCCTTTCTTATACTTGTATTACTCTTAGCGTGAGTTTTCTTAGCATTTAACTAATGTTTAATTTGCTGTAACGTTTTCAGCTATCTATATATTTACGTATACTGGAAAAATATTCTGTAATATTACAAAAAACCTCTGGTAGCAAAGTTGCCAGAAATTTTTGTATTCTACAAAATAGAAATGTTCTGTAACAGAACCAGACAGAAATACAGAACATCTTCGTACGTAATATACTTTTTTAGTAACGTACGGGTAGAATATGTACAAGTCGACTTCAAAAAGTTTGACTTTTACAGCGACCATAAGGGTTTGTGGTTGTCAAAGCGAATCTTTGAATCAGGGGATGACGTTGAGAGGAATAGTTGCGTCGTCATCGATGCGGAAGGTTGTGCAGAAAAAAAGTTCGTTGGCCACCAGTTGGGAGAGAACCAGGGAGCTTTTGCTCCATAGTCGATTGCTCTAATCTCCAAGGAAAAGGGCATGCACACAAACAAGGCGAGTTAGGAAGCTTTATATAGTTGCAGCCATAGACTCATAACTTATATGAAGCAGTTCTGATAGTAAAAGAAATAGAAAAAGTATGTTCATGAGATAAGTATTTATATTACATCTAGAGGATTTCGCTTTGAAGAGAGAAGAGAATACCAGTCAACACTGTTTGTTGTAGCTTTGATATAATTGTTTTTCGCATACAAAAGATTTAAAAAAAATTAACTTTAACAAGTCCGTATCAATAGTTGCAAGTCTTATCTGTTAACTGAAAATATTTGTCTTTTGTCAGATTGCGACATTATTTTACAGTTAATATTTGTAGTTTTAAGAAACACTAATTTTCGGTAGAAAAGTGATAGGAATCTTCTATTTCTTATAAGTTTTTTTTTTTAAATTGTAGAGGTGGCACTAAGCTTGGCATGGCATTTCTCGCGATCGCTAGAAACTTCACGTGACTTTTCCTAAATAATATCGTATTTTCTTTTATTTATGTGACCTTCTGAAATGTCCAATACTCTTTGGCTTCACTTAGTATGCGGCCTACCACCTATGTTAGCAAATAAAAAAAAATTTATAAGGAAAAATGTTTGCTTGCATTTTAAATTTTTTGGGAATTTAAATTAAATGGAGAAAAAAAATGCAGACTAAGTTGTGAGAAAATTTTTACTGATCATTAATGTTCCGTGATTAAAAAATATTCATGCTCTGAAAGTTTTTTAATTAATGGAATCAAAATTTTTTATCAACATAGTGCGTTTAGTCTAATTATAGTGGGCACCTTAAATAGATAACTTTAAAACGCGAACACAAGTTTAATGGTCTGTTAAAGACAGTTGCCTTAAGTAATATAGAATAATGAAAAAAATTTCAGATTGCCTGAAACCAAAAAGACACAAATAAAGGAAGAAGTTTACGAGAAAAAAAAAATTCCAATCGCTGTACAACTACTTTAATCATCACTGGAACAAAGAATCAAGCTGGTTCGGAATCCATTTTTTATCGTCTGCTTCTCTAATCCACAAGAAACAAATTACGCAGCTTGCAGGGGCGAAGGGCTAAAATTGAAGGCTCGGTTATTGATTGGACAAAGAGCTTTAATGACTTAAGTAAATTAGGAGACTCCTTTGAGAAAGCAATCTGTCAATACCAGAAGCTTTTATTAAAAATGGTGGGAGGAAAATATTTCGCCAGATGGCGCTCGCGTATCGAGCGGGAAAAACCGTTGTGTGAAAATGGCGGAGAGTTCGATTAAGGCTCTCCTCACAAGTGCCGTTTTGCTTTCGATATTTTATTTTATATTATATATAAAGGCATCAGCTGGTTGCGCTGCGCATACAAAGTACAAGCTGTTCCTAAAGCCTTTTTCTTATCTTCTTTTTAGATGCATTCGCTTTTCTGGCGGACGCTATTTATAAAAGATTTGGGATTTTAATATCTTTCAAATAGAAAACTGCTTTGAGAAGTGCACTGGACAAAGGGCAATTTCTTCGATTTTCCATTAATACCTTTCATTATTCCACGCTTAAATTTTTCGAACAACATTAATATCAGGCGAGGCATTTTCCTAACTGTCATTTTCTGTTTTAAAGTCTATTGAGAGAACTTTGGAATCGGGAGCAAAAAAAAGAAGAAATATGTATATAAAAATCCCCAAGAAACTTTTGCTTATTCTTAACTTTTAATAATTACGGCAAAGTAATTACTTTCATTGTTGAAAAAATGATTATTTCTAAATAAAACATTAGTGAGTTAGTTTGATGCGAACTTTCATTACAATTGATTTTTAATTTTTTTTAAAGATCGAAAAAAGTAAAAGCATTGTTGATAAAGTTTCTTTCGCTTAGTGAAATACTATTGGTATCCCAGGTAATAGTATGTGGTATTCTATTGGTTATATTATAGAAGGGTACATTAATCAAACTTAAATATGATGGTTATATAAATTTCTAATTTAAAATCCTAAAACCGTTCAATTAATTAGTAACTGTTTAAGCAATTAACAAATTTTTATTTGCAGCATGTTTCTTTCAATCATTATTTTTAAAGAAAGTAACTATAGAGGGTCGTTTTTTAACGTATAACAGTTTAAAATTGAAATAAAAAGAAACAATAATGAAGAGTATACAGTATGCGTACGAAAGCTTTTGGCCGATGTATTTTTGTAGTATTTTTTACCCTTCGGCTGTTTAAATGAGTGGGAAGCAAACTTTTTTTAATTTTATTTCTTATTATTCGACATAGTCTCAATGCGTTTATCGATATGTACACAGTTAAATTTTGATTGATTCTGGTTACAAACTTTGGAATAATAGATTTTATAAGAATAGTTATGTCTACTTACTCGGCGTTTGGCTCTTCCCATAAATAATAAAGAGAGTTGAGAGATCTGAAAATTGACTTAGCTTTTGTAAAATATCAAAATTGTAATGTGCAAACCACAAGCTTTGAGGTGAAATTTGAGTCATTCCTAACACATGCTGTAATACTACGATACTTCTAACACTGTGCAATTCATCTCTTGCAGCAATCTATAAGGTCATCAATTTGCCAGTGGTCTGGGTGCATAATCCTAAAGACACTCCATTCAAAGACATTGACAAACAGTAACATTGCTTGTCCTATGGAATTTTATATATTATTTCTTCCTGTTGTACATTGAACATGATTTTTGCCATCACTATGTAAAGTGATGCTGTATTTATAAGGAAAACACAATTTTTTTACAATTCTCGAAAGCCCATTTCATGTGGTAAACTGCAATCAAGTCTTCAGGATTAATTTACTATTTTATAATTTTATTTCAATGATGACAGAATAAGAGAAATACACTTTTGAACTTTAATGATACGGAAGCTGTAAGTGCTTACGTTAGTTAGGTAAATTGCGGAAAACACTTCATAACGCTCCTTAATAAATTACCATAGTTAATCAGTAAGTTAGGTATTGTACAAATTATCGCCATTCAAGCTTCAGCGGTATCATATGTGATAATATTTTATTTCTTTGCAAACGGATTCAGGAGTTGTTTAAGATTATTTCGCAATACAATGAAGATTTCTGATCTCTTTTTCTGAATTACATAGATTGTCATCTCTTACTTAAGAGGACGCTTTACCACGAGATAATTTTTTAATCACAAATTCTCTTTCATATCTATGAGTAGTTTACAGTATAAAAAAAGCGTATTCAGGTAAACCTAAAATGAGCCACGAAGTTTCAAATACAGAAAAGAAATATTCATAATATCGAAATGAACACAAATCATACGCGGATAAATTAAGATTACGTAATGGGGAAGTTCTCTTCCAATAATTTGTTTGCATTTTTGATATTTTTAATTCCTTTTTTCAGCAATTGAAACTACATGGCCTACTTTAAGTTTGTCTGAATTTACTTTTTCTATACTTAAAATTAATTATGAAGGTCAAACAGAATTCGCAAAAAAATTTTTTTCCCGAAGTATAGCGTCTTTAAAATGTCATAACTGATGTTTTACTGTTATTAATAAGTGAAAATTTAATTACACTTAACAACCTGACACCTGTTTAGAACTCAATGGAAAGGATTCATTTTAATGTTTCGAACTCTTTTAGATTCAAAACAGGCATTCCATTATAGTTATTTTATAAATTCTTTTTTAAGGAAAATTTTGAATTTTTAGTATATATTACCCCATCTATGCTAATTAACTGTGGAGTACAAAAAAATAGTTGCTTAAATGAGAAAATATATAAAATTTATAAAATATTTTGGTTGCATATTCGATTATGTAATAAAGTGGGGTTTACTAAATATGTTATCACTTACTAAATATTTGAAGACATTTAATATGCACATTATCTAGCTTGAGCTGTGATGGCTCAGGGGATAGAGCGTTCGCTTTCATTTGAAGTGAACCGATTTCAGGAATAGTTCAACAACTTTTAAAACAAAGCATGCATTTTTAAAGAATGCTTCAAAAAAAAAAGTAGCCCGGCCCATTCTTAAAATCCAGCGGAGTTTAGCGACCAGTTCTCCTGCTCGGCATTTTCTTAAATAAAATTAAAAAAATAAATAAAAAATTAAAAAATTCTTGATTTTGTTGCAGGTTTAATTTGATCGATCAACGAACAAAAACATTTCATTGAAAACAATACAAACAGGGGAAAATCCAAATTATAATTATAATAAATCTATTATAATTACAATAAACTTTGTTATAATATTCTATAATACACTTATACTCCATTAAAATATTCTATTATAATTATAATTTACTCTAATAAAATTATAGTATGCATACATAATAATAATATATTATTTGAAACGAAATTATAATACATTTTAAAAGAAATTGCAATTGCGATCAACTACAACCAAGAGATAAATTTCCAAAAAGGAGAACGATTTAAAAGCTGCTAAATTGTAAATTAGCGCAACGGCTCAAGTTATCGAGATAGGAATTATCAAACAATCTAAATCGGAGCCAGGAAAACTGACAAGCCATTTTAAATTATCAATCTTTAACTATTATATGGATCATTCTCACGAAAACTGTCATTTTTCAGTTCATAAAATCCCAAAAAAGTAAAGTGAATAAAAAGCTCTGAAACTTTCTATATTAATAGAAATATGTAATGGCATTATAAAGAAAGTATATATCCTATAAATTATACTTAATATTTAAATTAATAAATTTTTTAAATAATTAATTTATAATTATTAATTTATAATAATTAATAATTAATTAATTAATTTAATAAATAAATTAATTAGTTTAATAAATCAATTTATTAATTTATTAATTTATTTTTCAAATTAATTAATAAGTAAATTAATTATTTTCACTATTTAAAAAGTGAGGGACTGACACTAATAGTGAGGGAATGATATTTTATTTTAATACATGTTTTTATCTAAGTTACATCTACCTAAAGTTTGAAAATGATAACATACTAAGTATATCTAATGTTTATTATAATTTAGTCTTATATATTTAATAGTTTTTACAGGTTTGGGAAATAAAATTGGCTGGCACGATTGAACAAAAAAAATTTAATAATATACTCATCTTGAATCATTCCCTCACTTCAGCGTCATTCCCTCACTTTATACACTAGTGAGGGAATGACGAATTCAATAAAATTTAAAAATAACAGTTAGGCTTTATTAATTTCTGAAGTCAATCACATACAATTATATTCATACAAGAAAGCAACATATAATTATCCACTTTCTCGATGAAGTTGTATTTTATTTTACTCTAAAAAACGACATGAGGGAATGACAAATGTAAAAAATTTTACCTGGTTTGATTCATTCAAATTTATTCCACAGCAAAGCTTCTTTAAGTTGAAGATGGAAACATACTGCAATTTTGTTCTATGATGCCAGTTGTTAACTTCTGAAGTTTTTATTAAAATATTTTTATTCTAAGATGATTGCAGGTGATAAGAACATTGTTGTGAGGGAATGACGCGAAACACTGGGGACAAAGTTTTAAATAGTGCTGTGTTAATATTTTTATCAGAAATTAAATTTAAAATTTATTTTCTGAATTCTATATTTCAATATTCTCAAATAAAAAACGCAAATTTGTAAAAAAAAAAATTTTATTTCAGAAACAATTTGTTTCTTTTTTTAAATCAGCAGTGGGGACAAGTGAGGGAATGACATATTGGTATATTTTTATTACCTAAAATTAATAAAAAATAAAAATTGATAATTTTATTTTTATTCTTTTGTTAGCTTGTATTCTGAAGGACACTTTCCCTGAAAAAATTTTTTTCGTAAGTTGTAAAGCAAACATAAAATATACTGGGGACATGAAAATGACTGTTTTTGTGAGAATGACCCATATAAGCAATGTGTAAATCAATTATTTGAATTTTAAATGATGGTAGAAATAGTTTTTTCTAGAAATATTTTGTCACAATCAAATTGAACGCAGAATCTGTTTAATATCAAAGAATATTTGACCATGTAATTTTATCTCATTAGTTAAATTTGTCTTTGTTTTTATCCATTAGAGAAGTTTATTTGTTGACAAGAATATGAAAATTTAACTTCGAATAAATCTCTCAAAGTAATAAATCATTGGCGTTAAATTTGTCTCCTATGCTTATTTCAAGTACAGAAATGAAGAAAAAACTGTTTTGTGTTATATTGTATGAGCTTGCTAAAAATCGTAACTTAGCTTACACGAATTGCATTGAGTTGTTAAATTGAGATATTTGTTAATTAGCTCATTTATTTCATGAAACATACAAATTTTGACAAAATACGAAAAAAATAAAAATTGGAATTTTTTGCGTGTATAAGTAACATAAATTAAAATTAGTAAAAAAACATACTTCCCTTTAAAAATTTAATTATATGTTTTAAACATAATTGGAATTTAAACTATTTGAAATTTAATAATAAACGAATACGCATGAGATTTGAAACTGATTCAGTACCTTTTTCATGATGTTTCATTTCTTTAACAGTAAAGTAAATTCGATCAAATGTGCAAGGAAAAAGCTGTTTCAATAGATTATGAAAAAATTCGCATGGAAAGTAAATATTTTTTTTCCGGTTAAAGTTAATAATGCATAAAGAATGAACTTAAAAAAAAACTTTTTTTAGTTAAGAATTTATTTAGTTTTGCTTAATGTTCTCATTTTTCTTTCGCTCTCTATTTTATTTTTAAGGCATTTTTTTATCTGTTTTAAAGACTTACTACATTTTGCAAGCTATTATCGAAACGAAACAGTTTTAAATCTCTAAATGTTTACCTGAAAGGTTTCCTTTTGTGTCAACAAATATCAAAGAAGTCGAACTTCCTTCGGAAACTAAAACTTTTCCGACAAATATCACAAAGAGATTTTCAGCCTACTAGTACGAAAAATAATATTAAAAAAAAAAAGAAGAAGAAAATAGTAATACCAACTTGCTTGCGCTTTTTCAGTTACTTCACCGAGCAAAGTTTCTTTCACATAACAATCAGAAAGAAACAGAAAAAAAAAAACGACTTTTTTTAAAAAAAAAAAAAAAAAGTTCAGGAAAACGAGCGCCAATATAAGGAAGAATTCACGGGAAAAAATCTCATTTTTCTCCGGAAAGTATAAAAAAAAATTTTTTAAGTAAATTTTAAAAAATAACACCGCCAAGGAAAGTGCAGACAGTTAAAGAATAATAATAAAAAAAATTGAAAGAATTAACAAACAAAACTAAAAAAATGAGGGAGTTAATTTTTTTTTTCTCGAATGCTTTACCGTATGAATTTTAGATTTTTTCTTTTATTGTAGGGTCGTCGAATGCTAGAAACTGAGGAAGTGGTGTAAATGGAATGGTTTGGTAGGGAGGCTGGTGGGGTTAATTTCAGAATCGTCTGCTCCCGTGCAAAGGGTGTCTGTCCGAACGTCTGCCTGGGCTACTGTGCAAGGCACGTGGTTCTACCAGCTGCAATATAGATGGCAGATGATAAACAGGGAAAAAAGGGAAACCTTCCGTTATTTTCCATTGCATTCCAATCGAATTTTTATTTTTCCCACCCGTCTCCCCTCTTTTTATTCAATTTTTCGGCAATACAGCTGGCGATTGCATTGCAAGCTGTGACTTCGATCTCTTAACGTCGAGTGCTATTTTATATTAAAATGGGAAACTTTGTCAAAAAAATCGAATTCTCTCCGTAAGTGCAGCTGAAAACAATGAACAATGCGAGTACTTGAATTAAAAAAATTTTATATTTGTAAAATATTACAAGTCGATTGAATCAATACGGGGAAATGTATTTTAAATTCGTTCAAAAACCCGAAATGAAAATTCTTAACGTAAGTATACTATTCTATATAAAGACGAAAAAACTTGGTGAAAAAATAAAAATAAATAAATGAATTTTAATAAATGAAATTCTCCCCATAAGCTTTGCTGAAAACAATGAACAATTCGAGCATAACAATTAAATTGTTTTTAATTGTCAGAGATTGCATGTCGCTTAAATAAGTTATGCAATGAGAAGAAAAAAGCATGGTCAAAACTAGCAGAATATGGTAAAATCTATTGTGTCTCTGGTTCTATTGTAACACCCAAAAGCTCGGTATTTGTACTGAAGCTCTTTGTTAATGATTTCGGTAAAGTTAACAATGAAATGTGGTTTTATAATATGGGATAAAATTAGGCAAATATGGCAAAATTTGGTAATTTTATCATGATACATTAGAGCCTGGCAAAACATTTAATGTATTTTTTAGTATATTTTATTTAAATGTAATGTTTTATTTAAATGTAATGTTTTATTTAAATGTATTTTTTAGTATATTTTATTTACTAAATGTGTGGTAATAAGAACTATAATTATGAAAATCAGAATTTCTTGTAAATCGTTAGTACGTGAACGGAAAAATTACCAAGTGAATAGTTTCAATACCGTATATCTTGACTTTTTTTTTTTTTACCAGAATTATGCATGACTTTTATATATTTATTTATTTACCAGAAATTTTATCACTATAAAGTACGTAAATTTTATAGGAATTTTTTTTTGTCTGTGTGTGAAATATGTTTTAATTTCGTTCTGAAAACGATATTTATCGGACTTGAAAGTTCTAAACAACTAAAAAACTTTGCCGCGTACTATTCTGTTTCTAAATGGAGCTGATACTTTTTAATTATAATAAATATCATAAGAAAAGAAAAGTAAAAGTATCATAAAAAAAGTTGTAGTCATTAGAAAATACATCATTAATTGCTCGATTAACCTGATTTGTTTTAGACAATGTGTAATAAGTCTGTAAGTTACCATTCTAGATTATTCTTTGCCAAATAAATAAATTCCTTCCGATAGCCTTTGTTAGTCATTCTACAATTGATTTTCTTTGGCGAATAATAATTTATACCGAAAATCTTCGTATCTTATTTGCAAGCATAACTAAAGACAATTAATAAAAGTGAAAAGAAATTTAATTTTTTTTTCTCTAATTAAGCATCCTTCTTTATTACTCTTAAAAGTGAGAGTAGAATAACTAAATCTGATCGATTGCAGGATAGCAAGGCTGAGCGAGGTAGCTGAATCGTTGCCATACCAATCAGCTGATCGGAGAAGGTATCAATCGAATCTGATAGTTGTTGCTGAAAGCCAAATTAAAGCGATATCAATAATTAGAGCAATCAATAATTAAAATTGATATAAGTGAAACAGAATAAAAAAATTTTTCCTCTAACTAAGCATCCTTCTTTATTATTCTTAAAAGTGAGAGTAGGATAACTAAATCTGATCGATTGCAGGATAGCAAGGCTGAGCGAGGTAGCTAAATCGTTGTCATACCAATCAGCTGATCGGAGAAGGTATCAATCAACTCTGATAGTTGTTGTTGACAGCCAAATTAAAGCGATATCAATAATTAAAATTGATATAAGTGAAACAGAATTAAATTTTTTTTCTCCAACTAAGCATCCTTCTTTATTATTCTCAAAAGTGAGAGTAGGATAACTAAATCTGATCGATTGCAGGATAGCAAGGCTGAGCTAGATAGCTGAATCGATGTCAATCAGCTGATCGGAGAAGGTATCAATCAACTTTGATAGTTGTTGCTGACAGCCAAATTAAAGCAACAACAAAATAATAAAACACAGCTAGAACTGGAAACAATGCAAAAAATTTAAGAAAAAAAATTATTTAAATTTGTCTGGAAGAAAGATTTGTCTGCAGTGGAAGAAATTAAAGCTCAACAAATCGATTCTTGTGAAATAGTCTGTAACTTATAGTATTAACCCTGGATTACAATTTTTTAAGTTTGACTTTATGCTTTATATTAAAAGGGAAGTTTATTTTTAGAAATTAATAACTCTTTGACGCAGATAGGGTAACGGTATCCCTTTAATATATATTTCATGATGCTCTTAATTACAAGCAAAAATATATTTCAGTATTTTTTTAATTATGAAAAACAGTCCATTATTTATCAAAAAAAAATATTTTAGATTACCAGAATTATATTTGTACTAAAATAAAATTCAAGAAAGTAGTTTTAATTTTTTTTATTTATATTCAAAAATTTATCAATAGTTGATTTTATAAATTAAAGAAATCTGAATGATGAATAACTGTTTCTTTTAAATTTAAATAACTGCAAACAAGTGCACATTTGAAAAATTATCATTTGGAAGTCAGCCATGCTCGGAAGATTTTACCTTTAAAGAAGAAAAAGACATAGCTGTTTCATGCTGTATTTCATAACCATAAATTATTAAAATGCTAAATATAATATTCTTCACTTATTTCATCCTAAATTGTAATGAAATAATGAAAAAAGTAAGAAAAAGTTGTTTATCAAAATTTCTCCGCCAAATGGTTAAAAAGTTGTCTTAAACTTGTTTAAAATTGTCTTTTTATCGGAGACAGAGATTTGGTATAAACGATTTCGTTCATCAGAAATACTTAAAAATTTAATTTCAGTAATTGTGAATTTAACTTATGTCAAGTCAGAATCAACTTACATATTTCGTAAAATAATACATTGATAAAACTGTATATGTATTTTAAAATTAAGACGTGGTTTTAAAAGAACTATATGTCCATTCTACTGATATTATATGTCCATTTCTACTTGAGGGAAAATGGGATAATAGAGTGGAATTGGTTTGCATTTTAAATCCATCCTAACCCGTTGGAGTTGGCAAAAAGTTAAATAACTAGAATTTCATGAGGATACCCCAAGGCAGACGTATTAAACAAACACCAAATGAGAGCAAAATGCCCTGCAAAAAATTAGCATAAAAACCATAAAATAAACAAATACGATTCACTGATGATAAATTTAAAACAGCGCATTCCACGGTTGATTCGAATCAAACGATTACCTAACCTGAAATATGCTCTTTAAATTGTGCAGACGATATTTTCAGGAGCAAAAACATACTTTCTCTGAATAAACAAAAGCAAAGTGTTAATTATTATTATTTTTATTATTATTTTAAGTTTTGTTTTTAAGAACTAGTGGATCATTTCCCTTCAAAAATATTGAATTTTTTCATTTAAAATTTTTCAGATTAAAGTAGACTTTCTAAAATTTACAGTTTAAAAACTTTTTTTGACCATTTGTAAATTAAGTAATAAATAATATTTTACCCGAAATTATCTAATACTTTAACAATGTGGTAGAAATTTTTACCCGCTTAAAAATTTCAAGAAAAAAGTAAATTTAATATTTTGGTTACCTTAACTTTTGACCGCTCACTTATCCCAACTATCGAATTTTTCAGATGGTAACTAATCCCATTAAGTGCATACAAAATCGGAATCCATCAAAAGAAATTGAATGTTCATTCAAGAAAAATATGTATTAGGGTCTGATTGAGTAACTTAAAATATTGTCTGTACTAATAAACTAGCATATTAGGTAAGGTTTCTGAATTATTAAAGTCGAATCTTAGTGATGATCTGATCATTAAATCAGAAGTAACTGATGTGTTGAAAATTTTACGGTAAAAATGAATTTTACGGATTCATTCAGGATTACTCGAATTTGATGCTGATTATTTTACAATGTAGGTAGGTATTAGGGCATTCAATTGAAAGAAATGGAAATATTCACCATAGAATTCAATTTAAAGTGAAAATAACAATACACAGCCTTTTAAGTGAACAAGTCAGAATATCAGATCGAAATTTTTAATACGAGATCCTTTGGGTCATCGCACTCACAATAGAATTGACCACTCAGATCATTGACCACTGAAGGAAATAATTTTACTTTCCCCTTACAATAAACAGGAAAAACAACACTAGAGTGCCTTGACCCATAGCACCTTGCACCAATGCACCGATTGACGGAATTAGAAAGTGACCACAACCCTCATGACGTGGTAATCTTCATATGTAAACATCCAAACAAACCAAAGTCCCCTTTCCACTGTTGGAGTTCAAAGACTCTTCCTAGCAAGGCAGCTGCAACAAGAGAGAATTCTTTTTCTAACGGTGCTATCGCGCCTAGGCCAGGCGTAGGCGAGAAACTTTCACCTTGTTGCAGTAACTGTTGGCCTATATTGGTACACAAAAAGGGACCTAGAACGGGGGATCGGTGAAGGAAGAAGGCTATCTGGATTCGGGTGGTTTCCATTGTATTCCCACCGGATCAGCTGTTTGTTATAAACGGGGGAAGGCAGAAGGTACTCTTGAAATTGAGGAAAACGGAACAATTCTGCCTCCTTTCATTAACATCTGTTTAGGCAATGATGCAGATGCCTGGTATCGATCCGTTAAAATTACAACGAGAAATGTTATCCTGATGTCTGTACCAAAGTCGGTCGGCTATTGTCTTCAGGTACTGAAGCTCGTTACGCTCGATTTAGCTTACATATTTTGGATGTCAGTTTTGGCAGAATGACACTAATATGGAAGATTGCAGAAACAGGACTGTTTTCTTGATTATCTGATAGATCCATATACTGGTTCAAATATCAAAAAAATAATGAATTGAGTTTATAGAGCTTATTCTTTTATAAAAATTACAGTCAAAATTAATTACGTGTGACTTTCTAAGTATTAATTTACATTGTCATCAATTACAAACTTAACAATCTAATTAATTTTATCACCTCATTATATTTAATCATTTTCATGTCATTTATGAACATACCGATAAACGATATAACATTATGAAGGTGATATATCTTATCAGAAAAATTACCCGGAATTTATATTGAATTAAGGTAAATAATGATGAATAAATGTTTAAATTGAGTTACATAAGGGGGCAACTATAACAGCCTCTCACCATTTTTCTGATGACCTTAGCATTTTAGCACATATTCTAGCCTGCAAAATAAACTAAAATTGCAGTACTCGAGTACGAATCCAGAACTATCCCTAATCATTGAAATTCAGAATGATCCTAACTTATGGCCCTTATCTAAAACCTTTATGAATTAGCCTGTATTTGATAAGGAAAGCATAAGCATCATTTTTTATAAATTTGATGATAATAACCTGGTGATCCTATTAATAACCTGAAACCTGAAACTGCCTAGGAATAGGAAACCTCAGCTTAAATATCCGAAATTATGAGTATGAAGTAAGAATTCGCTTTCAAAGGTGTGCATTTAATTTAAAAAAATAATAAATAAATAAATAAAACATACCATATTAACCATACCAAACCAAACATATAAACAGTGGCCAGCAAGCGATGACGCACCTTATGTAGAAATACATGTTATTGAACCACCGATAGATGGCGGAGTTTATCATTAGATTGTAACCGTAACTGAAAACAAAGTTTTTGTAAAAAGCAAATACATCTTCATTGTAATGTAGGAGTAGTAATGTCTACCATTGTACCGTATTGAACATGTTAAAGATTTAAATATATTTTTGTTACTTACCCCTTGGTAATTATTGAGTAGTTTTCCTGTGCCATCAAGAAAACGAGAGAAAAGGATATATTCACTAATAATAGTAATAAATCTTCGGTGTATTTACCCTATTAGAATTGCTTTAAGTCGAAAAGCGAAACCTTATTTAAGGTCCTATTTTCTCTCTAAAAGAACAAAGCTTATTTTCTAATAAACTTCCACTAGGTCAGTCCTTCAATGGTTCCGAAACATAGTTCTCAACTAAAAATGAAGAATATTGTGCGATTCGAAATGAAGATGTAAGTGTTCAGAAAGTATGACATTTATTAAAATAAAAGAGGAATGACCATAGAAAACGTATTACAACGCGTCTTAAATTTAGTATCTCAAAATTAAAAAATTAAAAGTTTTTTCTTAGTTTTTAAAAAGCATAGAACAGTCTACCGGAAAAACGTCATCTGATGCTATAGATCTTCGTGATCACCCTATGTTAAAGGTGATCTCCAATGCTTCGGTACTCGACGACAATATTGTAGTTTTTGATAGAAAGGTAGGGAAACATTGTTTCCTCATTAAAAGAAACCACTTCCGGAAACGACTTTTTAACTCAGAAATTTAATGAATTTTTTAAGAGTCTGATATTTTTCAAAGTATTAAAATTCAAGATATCCCATCGAAGTAATCTGGTGAAGAAGATCTTTGCCGTAAAGCCCTTCACTTGTTGGAAAAAGAAAGGCTAAAATTACGATAGCGTAATTCTGTTGAAATAAGTTTTACATATATCTTGGGGTAAAGTTCTAGCAGACCAGGCCTAGAAATAGGCTGTTCTGGAAGAGTTCTAAGCAAGACCTTCTCTTGGCCCACTCTGGCCGTAGCTCCGAATGTGATGATGATGGTCTGCATTAAACATATTGAAGTGAAATGTGTTTTGAGATTGTTGAGAATGCCTCGATCCCCCCTAGCGGACAAATACAGAAACATTCAATTACGAACTTTTTCTCCACGAGCGTGGTATAGCTTAGAATTTGTAATGAACAACGTACAACTCTTTTCATCTGTATATAGCTTTCCCTTTTTTATCATGCTTAATTATTAAATTTAATTGTTAAACGTTTTGTGCGAAGTATTTTTCAGCCTAAGTGTATTAGTTATCTACAGCCCAAGACCTTTGGAAGAGAATACTAGGTGAAGGCAGAACAAGAAGCCGAAACAAGGTAAGATTCCTTGTTGATATATATTGAATCATTAGAAGTCCTTGTTTAGTATTCGTTATATGGCATCCCCTGCTGGGACGTAGCTAACTTTTTTAATTTGAGCACTTATTTAATTGAACTGAAAAATATAAATTTGCACTAAATTGAAAAAATAAACAATGGAGGAACGGGTAACAATTTTAAAGAAAAAAAGAGGTTTGCTTAGATCGTCTGTTACTAAAGCGCTGAATGTATTAGAAACTGAACTTAAAACAGAAGTGTCAGATATCAGTGTTTTAGAAGAGTGTTTGCATTTTCTTCTAAACAAAAATGAATCACTTGAATCGATTAACAAAGAATTAGAAGTTTTGTTTACACCAGAAGAGTTTGAAGACGAATATTTGAAATCGGAAGAGTACAGTGAAAAAGTTGTTCGTTGTAAATTCCGCGCTACAAAGAAAATTCAGGAATTAAACGAAAACATATCGATTGAAAAATCTAAAAATAAGGAATCCTTAGGACTTGATGAGTCTAGAAATTATAAAAGTGAACAAAAAGAAAGTATTCGAATTAAACTCCCCAAATTAAGCATTCCCAAATTTTACGGCGAGTTTAAACAATGGCTGACATTTTGGAACAGTTTTGAGTCGGCCATTCATAACAATGACACTCTCGATAAAATTGATAAGTTTAATTACTTAAAAGCTCATTTGGGTGGAACTGCCCTGAATACAATAGAAGGTTTTTCTATTTCTGAAGAAACATATGACACGGCAGTCAAATTATTGAAAGAAAGATTTGCTCGAACAGATATTCTTATTAACGCCCACATGAATAATATCATAAATATGCAACCATTAAAGAACTCACGAGATGTAATTTCTTTCCGAAAATTTTATGATAACATAAATACACAAATAAGAAGTTTAGAATCTTTAGGATTAGTCTGTAAAAATTACGGAAATGTTTTATGCCCCATTCTCATTAAAATTTTACCGCCTGATTTAGTCTTAGAATATAACAGACGGGAAAGTGAAACTGAATCAGATATAAAAGAACTTTTGAGCTTTCTCTCCAAGGAGTTAAATTCTAGAGAACGATCTGCAATAATGAATCATGCGGATGACCTTCGATCCCGCCGCTTCTCTGAATCATTTTCTACCAGCCGTAAGCAAAATATTCCCGATACTCGATTCAAATATAATAAATCAGAAAATAAAAATAAATTCATTTCCGCTTCAGAATTAATCTCTTCTGAAATAAATGAAAACATGAATAAAAAATTATGCGGTTTTTGCGACTCCTCAAAACATGAGAGTTCCGTATGTGAATATGCTAATGATTTATCCGTTGAAGAGAAAAAAGATATTTTGTTAAAGAAGGGGATTTGTTTCAAATGTTTAGAAAATAAAAGCCATATTGCACGCTTTTGCCGTTTTAAGGTTGTGTGCAGTAGATGCCAAGGTAAACATCAAACTGTCTTGTGCTTTTCTAAGTTTGACCGTGATATTAAAGATAAAAATAGTCCTAATTCTGAAGATAATGTACTAACGAATCAAACATCATCTGAAACTGTATATTTGCAAACATTGATTGTTCGTATACACAATAAAGGTAAAGAGCACTTTATCCGGGGAATTTATGATTCAGGTAGTCAAAAGAGTTACATTAGTAAATTTGTAGCTGAAAGAATGGGATTAGAAAAATTGGGTGAGGAAGAAATTACTCATGGACTTTTTGGAGGATCTCAATCAACAGAATTGCATAATCGATTCGCTTTGCAGTTAAGTAGTATCGATAGAAAATGTAGTTGTGAGTTAGTTGCTATGGATCAAAAGAAAATCTGTACGAATATTCCCAGGGCTAATAATTTTGAGTTGCTAAAAGATCTAGAGTCAAAGGGTATATTTTTGAGTGATATTTCCCCAAAAAGTAAGGAATGTTTACATGAAAGGAATTTGAACGAAATACATTTACTATTGGGGGCCGACGTTGCAAGAAAGCTTATAACAGATCGTATAGAACATCTCTCTTGTGGCTTAGTGGCAGTAAAGACCAATCTAGGGTGGACTGTAATGGGAAAGTCAACCAATCATGATAAATTTGATAGTTCGCTTTTGGTTCTATCCCTTCATGTTAATGATGCAAAAACCACAGATTTATGGGATTTAGATACATTGGGAATTGTTGATCCTTGTGAAAAACGATCTAGAGAAGAATTACAGGATCTTGCTCTAAAACACTTTAAAGAAACTGTAACGATGGATCATGACGGGAGGTATAAAGTTTGCCTTCCATGGTTAGATGGACACATACCTCTTGCCGATAATAAATCCTTGACAGAAAAAAGATTAAAGAACACGATAAAATCTTTAAAATCAATTGACAAACTTAAAGATTATGAAAGAATTTTTGATGAATGGGAATCTGAAGGGATTATTGAGAGAGTTGGCGAACCTGAAGCCTCTTCAACATTGAATGTTAGTTATTTACCACATAGGGCTGTATTTAAAGAACAATCTACTACGAAATGTAGACCCGTTTTTGACGGCTCTGCTCGCACTCGAAACTCTGTTTCCATTAATGACTGTATTGAAAAAGGCCCTAATTTAATTGAATTAATTCCCTCAGTTTTGAATCGCTTCAGGGTTGGAAAAATAGGAGTCATCGCTGATATTCGGAAAGCATTTTTGCAAATATCATTAGATGAGCGGGACAGAGACTATTTGCGTTTCATATGGTGGAAAGAAGGAGATCATAGAAAAGAGATCATTTATCGTCATTGCAGGGTTGTTTTTGGGATAAACTGTAGCCCGTTTCTTCTGGCTGCGACTCTAGACCATCACTTAGAACAAGCCCCTGCGCATCTTAAAGATCTAGCCACTAAACTAAAGAACTCGATGTATGTGGACAACTGCGTCACCAGTGTCGATTCTCCTCAAGAACTGGACTATTTTCGAAATGAATCTTGTAAACTACTCGCATCAGCCAAATTTGATCTTAGAGGATGGTGTAACAACAGATATTCCACTAGCATTGCTGAAAAGGACGAATTTCCATTTGAAACTTTGAATATAAAAGAAGTACCTGTGCTAGGCTTGCTATGGAATACAGAAGAAGATACTTTAACTTGTGATTTAAGAAAATTGGAATTTAAGGATGAACCTGTAACGAAAAGAAGTATTCTCTCATTAGCTCACAAGCTTTTTGATCCAATTGGATTTACTGCACCATTAACCTTGATTCCAAAGATAATTTTACAAGAATGCTGGAAAATCAAAGTTTCATGGGACTGTAAGTTGCCTGATAATATTGTTAAAGAGTTTCATAAGTGGAAAAAATCAACTTTTTGAGCTGCAAAACGTGAAAATACCCCGAAGATTGAGTGAGTTCACACTCCATTCAGGAAGTTTATCTTTGCATGTTTTCTGCGATGCTTGCAAAAAATCCTATGCCACCTGTGTTTTCCTTAGAGTTAAAGTTGAGAGCGATGTAACCTGTCAGTTAGTCCAGGCTCGATCCCGAGTAGCTCCGTTAAAGAACATAACTATCCCTCGTCTAGAGCTTTTGGCATGTTGCATTGGAGCAAGGTTAGCAGAATCCGTCAAAAAGGATCTGAAACTCGAAGATGTAGAAACTCACTACTGGACCGACTCTATGGATACCTTATATTGGATTAGAACTGACGTACCATGGGGTACATTTGTGGAAAATAGAGTCAGAGAAATCCGAAGATTATCTTGCCCCAATTCATGGAAATTTGTTCCTGGAAATAAAAACATCGCTGACTTACCATCACGTGGTTGCTCAGCAAAAACTCTTCTGCAGTCTGAATGGTGGAATGGTCCTGATTATCTAAAAGAACCTGAAAAAAGGTGGCAGAAGAGCGAAATATTGCCAAATATCGATACAATCAATGCAGAAAAAAGAAAGACTATAGTTACTGCTACTAACGTAAAGGAGAGTGAAAAATTTTACAACAAGTAGGGGAGAGTGGGGTCAATTGTAACAGGGTACGATTGTAACAGAGCAAAAATTTCGAGTGTCGGGTTCTAGATTTGGTTCCTAGGTGGCGCACAAGGTGTATTTAATAAATCTACATGTACAGTCCGCAAAAAAAAAAACGAATCACCCTGAATAACTTTCGTTCTAATGATCGGATTTTCACGAACTAAAAGTCAATCTTAATGGTTCCTGGGGGTGACCTCAAATATGCTAATTAATTAGTGCTAACTATTAATTAAGTTACGAAATCAGACACAAAAACGTACTTTCTCTGAATAAACATGCATTTTTTTTTACATATTTGGATTTTTAACCTTCAAAATATATGGGGTAGCCGCAATCTGGGAAATGTGGTCCCCATAGTTTGGTCAGGAGAGCGATTCAAAGTTCGTACCCCTTAATGTTAATTTCGCTTTTTGCGTTTTCAGTCATATTTTCAAAACTAATGAAGCAATTTAAAAAAAATTGCACCCACTCATAAAACTCATTTACCCAAAGATAATTTCATGCAAAAAATAATTTTTAATAATTATTTATTATTTTCTATTATTTAATTAAAGTGAGTATGAAAAAAAGTTGAATTATAAGGTATGAATTTTTTTATACCATTTTAATCAACATATTTTTCAATTGGAAAATCTGAAGTTTCAACTGTTTTTATTTATTAGAAGCTGAGAAAAATTAAAATTAATTATTTTTAAAAAAATAATTTGGCGACAATAAAGAAATAACTAATTGGGGCGATTAATATTAAAATGTGATAAACTTCGGAGAAACTTGACTTCGCGCGCGTAGCGTAAAATTTCATTCATATTTTTTTCGCTAATAATCGTTTGCTAATCTTTTTATTTTTATTTCTTTCACACTATAAAATACGATGTTTCTTTTTTAGTCATTTAATAATTTATTTGCAATTTAGTAAAGAATTTTGAATAAAAAACACTTTATTCAACAAATGTCTAGTTTTAAAAAAGAGTGCTTCTGATAGAATACACCAGATTGTGCTTATTTAATGTGATTATTTTTTATTTTTTTTATTTTGTTTTTCAATAACTGATACAATTCAATAATATACATACGTATGCATAGATTTGGAATAATATATTTATCAATTTCTTGAATATATATTTTATAAATATTAATAAAAATACGTAGTCAACATTTTTAAACATCTGTCACAACATCGCAAATTTCTCAACATCTTATAGGGTCAACTAAACAATGAAGGAACACTTAAGCTTAGCTTGCCTTTAAAAAAAATTCATAAAAATTTCAAAATTTGTAATTTTAGCTAAATGATGGTTTCGACATGTTTGTTATTAAATGCAAATTATGTAAAAAAAGTTAGATAACTTACATAATATTGTTTTAAGCTTTTGGTGGTTTAAATAATAAGTAGTAAGATGACCAAGTGAAGGAACAGTTCTTACCAGTGAATAAACACTAAATTTTCCAGAGAATGAACACTTAATTTTGATAATGTTTGATGCTCGTTAGGAATCCATAGGCCACACAAATGTCTAAAAACAAGATTTTTCTTGGAATTACGACATATAACCATAGTTAATGTGGAAAATTTTACTTTTTTTTCAGTCATGGAATGGAAAGTAAAATATGTTTGAATACATAATTTTAAAAAAATGTTTTTCATTTTTTTCTCACAGTTTAATAGTCCGTTCTAAATTATGAATATTTATCATTGTGTAATCTGATGATGTTTTTATTATTATTATAATTCGATCATTTTTTTGTTTAATCTTTTCCTCATATTTTTTAAGCTTTTTTTTAAATCTTTTTAAGTATTTTTTTTCTCTTCGTCATAAGTAATTTATTTCTTTTTCTTTTGATTTAACCTTCCTCTTTTTTCCAAATTTTTGGCCAATGTAAATGTATCTTTGAAATTTCTTTTGATTTTCCAGTTCCATTTCCAGAATTCCTCACTGGATAATAAATGAGAAAAAGGAGTTTCGAAGTTTGAGTAAAACCCATCTCTCATTGACTTATATCTAGTAGTTACTTATGAAACCAATCGTTTTTGCAACTAACAATGCCTCAAGAGGACTTATCTCAAAATCGGTTTTCAAGATACTTTCATTATTAATGTTAGTTGTCTCAGCTTCAGAGCCAAAATTTGATTATACAATTGTTCTTTTTGAAATAAATTCTTCAATATTGAGAAAAGCGCAGGCTATTGGATATTTGGGAGATTAAACTTTTCTGTCAATGTTCCTTTAAAAATTTGCAACATAACTTGTGAGATTTCCTTCTCAAGCTTCTGAAGAAATAGCGCATCGTTACTCTCGAAGCATGTGTTTTGTTGATAAGTTGTCTTGCTCATTAACTCTTGGTGTCTGTTTTCCATGCATTTGTTACAGTCAACGTTTTCTACATCGAATGAAAAAATATCGCATTTCATAAAAGCATTTTAACTTCATCAGTTGATGCCTCAAATCTTATTTAAAAATGGATGTAAAATTTTCAAGACATATTGTTTTACAATTCTTTTGTTTTCAAAATCTAACGAGATTTCCAAGAATTACGTAGAAAACTAAACCAGAAAATTTGTTTTGAGGAACAAAACTTGCTCCGTTTCAAATTGATATGAGATTTATACCTATCCAGAAGAAGCAAAATTAGGAATTTGATTGCATTTTTAATTAGCCATGGGTAGAAACATTTGCAATATATTTGTAAAATGTTGCTGCGGTCATCGTTTCATTTCATGAATAGCTTTTTCCAATGAAATGTGTAGCAGGGACTGATTCTGTAATATCTCTACGAATTCTTCTGTAAGGAAAAACTACCAATGGAGGTACTTTTTCTTTCCTAGGTACTTTAGAATATAAATCCTTATAATTTTTAAGGCCGCAGATTTTTTCCGTTTAAGGGCAGTATTCAACTCTTGTTTCATTCGCATTGTAAATGCAATCACTTTATAAAAGGATGCCAGGGCTATTTCCCTCCTAAAGATTCTCTGAAGTTCTTAAAACCAGTGTTTCGAATATTATTCTCTAAGGGAAGTTTTGCCTTTTGAAATTATCTTCGCATTGCACTGAGTTATCGGTGGATGTCACCTTAAGAAAACTTCACCCATTTTTCACCTGGATAATTGTCTTTAAATGGATTTTTCCTACCAGTTCCCGTTAGGACATTAAAGACGGCAATAGGATAATAATTTAGCTAATTATTGGCACAAAATCCTGCAAAGATTCCATTCAAGCTTTTATTATTATATTTAGTTGTTATATTTAGTTAATAAACATAGTTTATTAAGGAGTCTAAGATATGATGTAATAACTAATCACTACATTTATAAAGATAAATAATAAATTAATTATTATTATAATTCTTTAAATAAATTTAGGAATTAAATTTGCATATTTAAATGAAATAGTTATAGGAACTATTCATACAACATTTAACTGAATTTTAGGAGTCCTCTATGTCGCTGAACTACTAATTATCCAAGTAAAATCATATTTCACACATACTATTCATTCACTGGGAAATCTATTCTCAGTGAAGGAACATGCCTGTTCCTTCACTGGTTAGAAGTTGTTTTTTTTTTATTTTTAACATAATTTTGATTTATAATATGACAAAAGGTACAAGAAAATTAAAATTTTTCTTTTATTTTCATTAACTTGAAAAAATCCCAGTAAAGGAACACTTGTTTATACATTGGTTTTTCATCGTTCTGTAATCCAGTTAATAAACACCCCCTAATCTCAGTACTTGCTTATGTTATGATGCTTAAAATAAATAAAACGTAACTTCAATGACCATATTTTGAATTCTTTTTTTCACAATGAAAAGAAAAAGCATTATTATATGCAATTAATTGTAGTTTAAACGGATAACAACAAACACTGACCTTATAATTTTGTCAAAGAAACAAGGCGTTGAACAGATACTAACAAATTCATAACTTTTTCCAGAGAAGACTCAAAGACCAGATAACTAAATGCATTGTTAAAGGACTTCCTATTGTTAGGTAGTAAGCTACTCTTACCAATCAATCTAAATTAAAACGTTTAAAATCTTATTTCTAAGAAATATCTATGAAATGCTCCTTCATTTTTTGGTTTACCCTATATCATCCTAATCTTAAAAGAAATTTCCGGAAGTGTATCGCAGAACTATTTTACCAACTATTTAATAAAATTTTAACATTTTAAAATTCTTATTCTTTTCCATTTTACGTTTATTATTTCTGCATTAATATACTAATAACTTTTTTAGAACTTTAATTTAGACTTTCTTTAATTTAGGTTTCCTTTTCAAATTATAGTCAAGTTTTTTTTAAAGAATTATTGTCTGCTAGCTAAGAATAAAACCTTGTTAAGAAATTAAAAACATTCAGCTGTTTAAAATTATTTAATGCAAAACAGCTGATTATTTACTAAGCATACTATTTTTTTTGAAAAAAGAGTATAAATTATTGATTGTCTTTTTTTTTTTGTTTCTCGCGACTTCAACATAGATTATCTAAAATAGTTTTGATGTTTTATAAGTCACTATAAAGAGGATAAAGATACCGAACATAAAAAGCTATGGAATACGTAACCAATTTTTTTAGTGTCTTAAAATATCTCAGTATCTTAAATGTCGTCCTACTATCTTAGTTGTGAAATTAAATTTTTAATTATCTGGCCACGTGTGATTCACTAATTATTTCATTATATCTTTTACTCTTTATGATACCAAGTAGATTTTTTTTTCTGATAATATACTAAACTATTTTGTTTAATTTTTTACTTTAGCATGATTTCCAAGATATTATTGTAGTATAATTAGTTATCAGGAAAATGCCTTATTTTGTTAAGCAGGAAATACTAAAAATTGAAATTTGTAAGGATTCCGAAGCTGTGCCAATTTTAGAGTCATCTGATTTTTAAAAAAAATGCTATAAAAAATACACAATTTCCGTACTTCTTTTAATTAAAAAAATTTTAAAAAAAACGTGGCAAGTAGGCTAACATACTTTTTACAGAAACTGTGAAAACTAATTTTTCCTATATTTCGTCAAAAGAGTATAAGAATGATATTGCTCCAAGGGACCTACTCAATAATTTCGCTATTTCCAGAATGAAATCTGTTTGATCGAAACATATTATTCCTTGAAGATTAAAACGAGGGAAAAATTAACTTTTATTATTTATCCATTCCATTTATTTAATGATAGCGGTATTAAGGTTAAGGATATGCGTCGGAAGCTCCGTTTATTATTATACTATAAATGCATTAAATCATGTAGCTTGAATAATTTATTTTAAGTAAATTATTTAATAATTTTAAGCAAATAAGGGTGTAAAAATAAACTCGATCGAAATACTCCGAAAGTATACCCTGAAATATAGGTAGAATAAACTTTGGAATCGATATATAAAAAATACCTTTTCAAACAACTTCGAGTAGGACGGAAACGCTAGCTTGTTTAAAAAAGTTGTCCTTGTTACTATTTAATTTCGATTCCTGGTACTAGGGGACATTTCATTTTCACATTCGACTTTTGAAATTTCAATTGTAAACGGAATTTTTTTATGACCCTAAACTAAAATGTTAAGGCTTGCTGCAAAAAAAAAAAAAATTTTTTTTTTATTGCATTAATTTTTTTACAAAGTAGTGAATTATTATTTTTTCAATCTAAGAACCTGTGCCTATAACATATGTAAAACTTATTTTAATATCGAGTGAAATAATTTAATATGTTGTGTAACTAAATGGATAATCCCAAGAAACTGAATCGAAAATATAAAAACTTCATTGATTTAAAAAAATAATAGATGATAATAAAAATAGACATGTTTTGAGCGTCCAATAATAAAAGTCACAAGTTATCCAAGCCTGACAAGTCTTGAGAATGAGCGATTATATTTGAAAACTCGAAACATGTCGACTTTTACTTCCCTCTTCATATGTTTTGAAGCCAGTTGAGTTTTTATCGTCAATTATACTGTTTTACATTTGGGTCTTGATCATTATTTTGATAAGGATTTTACACTAGTTAAAGTAAACATATGCATTTTAATATTTTATCAGGATTCATATGGTCTTTAAAAATGTAAGAACATCAATATTGTAAAAGTTATTTTTAACTTAAAAATTAACATTTTGACACCAGATATTTTGAGTTAATGAAATTAAATATTTTATCTCTTAAGTTTTTGTGCCCCCATTTCAGTATCTTAAGGATCTTACGAGCTCTGTTTAAAAAGAGATCATCAGATATATATAAGAACGCAAAAATAACCATAGTAGCAGTATTTGTTGGTAAATGTAGCTTATCGTAATTGAAGAATATGCTGTGCGACATTTTATGGTGAATTTGCGAACGTATAAGTTTCAGAATGTATCGAAACATGAGGATGCTATTTGCTAATCATCTTTATCCAAAGGAAACTATGTAACCTAAATATCTAGTAGAATGAAGCGATTTTTTAAGCAATGAATCCTACAATTTGCAACATATTATTTCAATATCTTATTCTTAAACATAACATATTTCAATATTTTTAAAATGCCACTAAACATTCAGCAATTCCTTGAGTTATAGAAAAAAGAAATATCGTAAATTATAGAAAGCCTTGTGAATGTGCATTAGAATTATTATAGAATCTACATTTTATTTTTCAAGCACTTTTTTTTTCTTCAAATTTTCTTGCCTAGAAGACTCGATTAAAACTGTAAAAATGATTATCCCTAAAATTTTGTATATAGCTATAATAAGTTATGCTCATTTTATTTTAGTATAAAATCCTCGAATAAATATAGTAAAAACAGTGTAATCTAAACAATATCAGATAAAAAGTTCATGTATTTAAATTCTAAAAACTATCATAAATAATTTATAAATCGATTCAAATTTACTTTTCAAAGGAGATTAAAATAATTTTTTTTTTGATTTTTGGACAGAAATCCCCTAAAAAAATTGTTTATGGCCTGGAAACTTCGAGATATTTTCTATTAACAATAAATTAAGCCCCTCCGAGCAATCACTGAACATTATTTGAATTTTTTTACTATCAGAGTTTGGTTGCGTAGCAACCTAGTAAAATTAAGCACTCCTCTTTTGAATTAGTCAATGGGTTACCTTAAAATATTTATTTGCGCAGGCTACTTTTTTTGGCGGTTTTCTGGACTATCGCCAAATATATAAACATTCATTGCGGCCCAATTTACCACCCAATTTTTTTAAAATTTTGTCTACCCCCACTAATTCAAGGGTCTAGATTCCAAATATGTAAAAAAAAATATATGTTTATTCAGAGAAAGTACGTTTTTGTGTCTGATTTCGTAACTTAATTAATAGTTAGCACTAATTAATTAACATATTTGAGGTCACCCCCAGGAACCATTAAGATTGACACTTAGTTCGTGAAAATCCGATCATTAGAACGAAAGTTATTCAGGGTGATTCGTTTTTTTTTTTTGCGGACTGTACACCCCTGATGGCAACCATTTTTATGTACTTTTGAAGGAGTTACATCACAAAAGATATTTTCACGCCACGCAAGTACTTTTTTGGTATTAGAATATTATATTGTAACAAAGTAATTTTGTTTAAACAAATAAAAATTAGTAACCGAATATGTAAGAGGACACTTTAATTAACATTTCAATGAAAAAAAAGATTAGTTTTGCTAATTAACTAGCATTGTTTTTAACAAATGAAGCTGAAATGGAGTCTTGGGGACAATTGTAACAATAAGTAAAGGGACGATTGTAACAGCTGAAAATAAATAATCCTATGTTTACAAACCATTACTTAACTCTTTAAGAACCACCAATAGTTTCCTATATCATTTATAATATGTTGCATGTGCATTATTTTATTTGTCACCTTTCACAGAATAAATTAAAATTTTTAACCCCTTAAAGTTAAAAGTTTAACCCTTTAGGTTTCTGCTCATTATTATTTTTACTCCTAAAATATCACTACTATTTTGATCAATAAAAATATATATCACAACTATGATAATATGTATAATTAACTATGTTTCAGTTGAATTTATGAACTGTTACAATTGACCCCGTAAGTGGGGACAATTGTAACAACTGCGCGACTGTCAAAAATTGTTAATAACTAATATAATAATATTTAAAATCAGGTATTTATTTTTTTTCTAGTAGAGGATAGTCTACTTTACTCGTCTGTCAATTAATACTAATAATATATTGGATTTTTTGTTAGTTAAAAATAGTTAAGTAAAAAATGTTACAATTGACCCCACTCTCCCCTACTCATCTTATTTGAAATTGTTGAGAATAACCGGATGGATTTTTCGATTCACTGAAAATTCAAAGAAAAGAGAAAATTACAGAATCATTGGAGAACTCAACAATAAAGAATTGAAAAATGCTGAGAAAATAATTCTGAAATGTGTCCAAAGGGATGCTTTTGCCAACGATGGAAATAAGAGACTGAATTCTTTGAAAACAATTATTGATGATGAAGGACTGATCAGAATTAAAACTAAAGTATTTATGAGAGAAGATGATTTCAAATTTCGTCTTCCAATAGTTCTTCCCTCAGATTATACTGTGGTTAAAAATCTGATTTATTGGAAGCATAAGCAATTAGGACATTGTGGAATTCAGTTACTGATGTCTACATTACGTGAAGAATTTTGGATCTTGAAAAGTCGAAAAACTATAAGAAATGCCATAAAATCTTGTGTCATCTGCAAACGTTTTCATTCTAAACCTCCCAATGTACCAGATGGTCTTTTGCCAGCAGATAGAGTGAAGGATGCAGCCATCTTTGAAATTGTAGGTGCTGACCTGGCTGGTCCCCTCATTCTGAAAGATGGTCAAAAAACTTGGATCTTGATGGTGACTTGTGCTATATTTAGGGCTGTTCACTTAGAACTCTTATCATCCCTCTCTACTGAAAACTTAATTTTGGGACTTAGAAGATTTATCTCACGAAGGGGAAGACCGTCAGTTGTCTACACAGATAATGGAACTAATTTCGTTGGAACACAGAACCTTCTAAAAAGCATTGATTGGGAAAAGCTAAAAACTGAATCCAATCTGTCATCAATTACCTGGAATTTCATACCCCCGTCTGCCCCCTGGTATGGGGGATTTTGGGAACGTTTAATTGGCATGATGAAGAGAATCCTAAGAAAGGTTCTGGGTAGAACATCATTGAATTACGAGGAAATGGTAACAGTTCTCTGTGACTGTGAGAGTGTAATGAATTCACGCCCCCTGACTTATGTGTCCGATGATGCGGAGGAGCTATCACCAATAACACCAATGATGTTCCTTCAAGAAATAAGACAGGTGGGTGTTGCAGATTTCGATATTTTAGATCAAGAAAAATTCAAAAAACGACTTGCATACAGAAATGAAATCTGTCAAAATCTTCGAAAGAGATTCAGAACGGAATATCTTGGTCAACTTCGAGAAACTTCTTCAAAGACCAAAACTTCAGAAGCTCTGCAAGTTGGGGACATTGTGATAATTTGGAATGACAATGTAAGCAGAATTCAGTGGCCTCTCGGACGTATTTTAAAGATTTTGCCAAGTAAAGATGGACATGCCCGAACTGCTAAGTTGCAAACCAAATCCGGAATCATAATCCGTCCTTTGAAAAAACTTTGTCCTCTTGAAGTCAACAAAACAACTGAAGAAAAATTGACGGAACAACTAAAGAAGCAAGCTCCACCTCATTGTGCGCCTCTGCAAACTCGTGCTGGAAGACAAGTGCGTGTTCCTGATCGATTTGAACCCTGATGCTGTGACTTTTTCCTTTTTTTTTTGAGTTCAGCTAGTCACTCTACTGAACTCAAGGAGGGGAGTGTTGAGAATGCCTCGATCCCCCCTAGCGGACAAATACAGAAACATTCAATTACGAACTTTTTCTCCACGAGCGTGGTATAGCTTAGAATTTGTAATGAACAACGTACAACTCTTTTCATCTGTATATAGCTTTCCCTTTTTTATCATGCTTAATTATTAAATTTAATTGTTAAACGTTTTGTGCGAAGTATTTTTCAGCCTAAGTGTATTAGTTATCTACAGCCCAAGACCTTTGGAAGAGAATACTAGGTGAAGGCAGAACAAGAAGCCGAAACAAGGTAAGATTCCTTGTTGATATATATTGAATCATTAGAAGTCCTTGTTTAGTATTCGTTATAGAGATAGTCGTGTCCCAATGCGTTAGGCAGCAATGGACTTTGTATATGGAAATATTTGTTTCTAGCAAAAATAAAATGAGTTGATTATAGAACAAACCTTCTTCTACCTTTTTCTGAAATGAAATTGAATGTACATTAATGAAATTGAACGTTGTACAGAATATACTTTCGTTTCGCAACATATAAAATAAATATAAAAAAAAAATTAAGATTGCTGTAACAATCCAATGTAGGACTGGAGGGTCATGGATAAAAAGGATCTAAAATTTGGTGACTTACTGCATGATTGTGGTAATGACGTCAAAATTATTTACATTCTAGACAATCTAATACTTATCTATTTGAAGCTAGGCGGGCTTCAAACCATCACTGGGGATCAAAACCCGGTTCTTCACAATGGCACTTCAGTGTCGTAATCAATGAGTCATCGAGGCTCTTAAATAAATCTCGGTATTTTTATTTTTTATTTATTTTTTGGATCTTGATGGATTAAGGTTAAGTGACAATATTTGAGTTTTTTTAGAATAGAAGAAAGTTGCAAGTGTATTTGGCTACAAATAGTCGATGAGAAACCTTAAAAAAATTTAACAGCTAATTAAAACGCCAAGAGTGCGAATGCTATGGTGAAAACAATTTAAATGAGGCTTGGAGATCATCAATCGAAAGTTTGTGGTTAAGAATTAAAAAGAAAGAAATGACATTTAGTTTCGGTTGTCAGTGTATAAATTTAGAAGCTAATTCATTTTAATTCATTAAAATGCTACTTAATCACTCAGATCTTTATATGATAAATAGCATTGAAGAATTTTGTTAAATGTGCATTATAAAAAAAAAAACTTCTTGATAATTTTTTTTGAATTGTCAATTTTTAATTATCTAATGCTAGTAGCAAATCAATTATGAAAAAAAATATCAATAAGTAAGCTCTCTTGAAAAAAATACAGGTTAACGTAACTATATATTTAAAAATGTGAATGATAATCCACGGAGAATATTATATAGTCAGTAGCAATGGCAACACCACGTAGTGTAACGTGCGATTTATGCTAACTACAGCAACTTAAAAAAGAAAAAAGGAATCAATGCCGTAAATTAATAAAGAAAAAAAATATTTCAATAAGTTAGCTCTCTTAAAAAAATATTACCCATAAAATAAACTCTCGTAGCAAGACTGTAAAGAGAGCGTAACACGGTTCCTAAAAAATAGGCACTACATAAATATCTCTTCCCGGCGTTTATACCAAACTTCATTCTTCGTATTTTATGTGATACTTAAGTACCGAAGAAAGTGTAAACGTATTGGTAAGTGCACCCCACTCTAAACTTCCTCAAGATTTCTCCCTGAAATACGAGGAAATGATTTCCCCCCTTATTGAGTTTGCGAGGCCCCTGTCAAGGGAGAGGAAATAAGAAAAGGGGACATCCCGTTTATCTGAATAGGGGGGAGTTGGATTGAAAAATCAAGCTGTTATGAAACCTGGATTTTTGAGGTTCGTTTCCGGCAAATCGAAATGGAAATTTATGGAGCTATCAAAGGAATATGTTCACTTTCACTCCACTGTATTTGCTTGTGATGGTTATTAGTTCAAAAAATAGTTGAACAATGGATGTTTGAATTGAACCAATAGTTTTCCATACCTAAAAAATGCGCTTTTTGAATTGATTTTCTTAAAATACTTAAAAACTGCTTTTAATATCTATATCTTCTTGTTTAAAGATGAAGATTGGAAAAGCACTGTTTCATAATATAAGGGTTTACTTGTTTAAAAAAAATGATGATGATAAAAGTTGATATGCTTCGAGCACTCAAAACTAGGCAACAATTCTCAAGATTTGCTGGAAGTCCAACCTATTGCTTGACGACAAGACAGGTTTTAATTGTTCTCTGATTTCTGCGAACCGAGTTTATGAGCATAAAAAGATATATTAGTGCTGTATAGTAAAATGTCCTGTCTTGAAAATGGGTGTCTATTTTTGCGCAATAGAAACATGTCGACTTCTAAAATCTTCATATGTTTGTTTTTGAAGAATATGAGGTTTTTATATTATTACGCATATCTTTCCACCTCGTTTGGACGATTGACACGTTTCAATTGTTTCCTAATTGTTACAAGCAACGTTTATAGAGAGAAAAATATATATTAGCGTAATATAGTACAATATCTCTCTATATAGTATCAACTCTTTGAGTTTAGCTAGTTCTGAGAATAGGTGTCTATTTTTGCCCGCTGGAATCATTGCCGACTTGTACAATCTGAATAAGTTTGTTTTTGAAGTTTTTATGCTATCAAGAATATTTTTCCACCTTATTTTTCTTTTCTTTCTTTCTTTTTTTTTTGAATTACTCATTAAAAAAAAATTAATTATATATTCCTTAAAAAAATAAGAAATAAATAAAATTAGCGACAATTTTTAAGACCACTAGAGAGCCATCTCATGCTTGACGACAAGACAGGTTTCAATTGTTTTCTGTTAAACCAAAGTTTATTGACTAAAAAAAAATAAAAAATGAAGCAAGAATGTTGTTATTATTTATATCAATTATGCTATGTTATTATTTTTATGTCATATTTTTCCACCTCAGTTTCTTGTGATTATTCATTTAAAAATACTGCTAATATATGTCCTTCAAGTCTTTTTTGTTCTAAAAGTTTTTTCTTTATACACGGCGAAAAAAAATTCTTTTATAGGTACGCTACGTATTATATATTTCTGATTAAAAAAATCAACATAATTCTTTTAATAAAAAACAAAATATACGATATTTAAATCATTCTTTTGTTTTCCCCCCGCTCATATGGTAACGATTTTCCCGAAATTCTGGTTTTCAGAATTATAGCTCTTATTACCTTATTACAATATTACCGAAATCATAGTTCTTACTTAGTAAGAAATACAAAACTGAAAAGTTAATTTAACCATGCCCTAAGGTATCATTATAAAATTGTAAAATTTTAGCATATTTACCAACTTTAATCATATATTATAAAACCATATTTCGTTATTAATCTTTCTAAAATCATTACCAAAGACCTTCAGTAAAAATTACCTTGATATTTGGCGTTCCAATAGAGTCATAAATATGGAGAATTTTACCAAGTTCTAGTAGTTTCGACCAATTTTTTTTCTCAGGCGACAAAAAATTAGGTTCAATTTTTACATGGTTCAATTTTTATCACATGTATTTTTCTATTCAAAATTAAGTCACTAAAGTAAGCAATTAAATTTATCTTTTCTTTAAATGCTAATTAAACTATTTCGGTTCGAAACTGACGAAATAAAAGCTGTAATATTATGAATTTATGTTATAAATTTAGATGCTTGAATTAATAAAAACAAATTTTTAATTAATGACATGTATTATAGTTAAAAATGGTGATTATTCAAGATTAAAAGCTTAGACTATCTAGATTACAGACCTAGACTATCTAGACAAATCAGACGTCATTTCTAACAATTTTTAAAAATTGTTTATTGTTTTTTTTATTACTTTCATGCAAAAGTAAATATCTTAATCCAGTGAAATATCTGAACTAACCACCAAAGAAGCGTATTTTAATAGGGAATTTTAAAACTTTTAACATTAAGCTTTTAATTTGTTTATAATGTTGTGCATTTATAAATATCAAACCTAAAGTGTATAGCTAAAAATCAGCAAAATAAAAACTAAAACTCTATTATAATTGTATCGGCATTAAAACACAGATATTTGTATTAATTTACTGGTCTGTTTTAAAATATTGGAAAGGGTAGCAGTTAACATATTGAAAATATTTACTTCTTTTGAAACATTGAAACATCAAGGTTATTCAAAAACAACGAATTTTTAGAAAAGTATGAATTTTAATATTATGACTTCTCAGTTCTTTGTATTTATTTAGTTTATTGCGTAGAATGAGTTTTAATAAGTTTAGGAGCGCTTCCTAAATATTTTATAATATTATTTCATTTATTAATTTAACGAGTTATAATTTTTTTTTTCCTATTAAACAAAACCCATCTCACATACTTACAAAAGATTGTTTTTTTCTACCTTAATGTCTAAAATACCATAAAGGCTAAATCGAGCATACAGTTTGATAAAAAATATTTTACAAAAATTATGCCACAAAAAACTTTAATGCCTAAACTGTTATTTTCAGGATTGCCAAAAAAGTAATTTTAGTTTATTTTTCATGTCACTAAAAAACTTAATGATGGAATAAGCAAATCATCAAATAAAGTTATAATGCTTTTTTTAAAACTTAATTAACAATAATAAAATGTTTTCCATTATCAGATATTTCTAGAAATCAGAATTCGAAAAAGGGAAAAAAAAATAAACAAAACATTACTTTAAAAAATTACGTATAGGCAATGAATAAAATGTCTTAACTTCCTAATCTATCCTGTTTCACCTTACCGTATTCTTACAAATTCACCTTGCCAAATAAACACTTAAAAATTACTCTCCCTCGAAAGAAAACGATACTTTTTATAAGAAGAGAAATCTCAAAATTTCTTTTATTTCACCATTTTTTTTCATGCCATTGTGTTGCCATTGCAGAGTACATGAAATATAAATTTATAAATAAAAGCAAAAGCTATTTAGGCGTTTTCTCATTCCTCGCACTCACGGCGTCTTCAAATATCCTCCTTCCCAAATCAACACTTAAAAATTACTTTCCCTAGAAAGAAAACGATATTTTATAGCTTAAGTAGAAGTTGAAGTTAAGAGAATTTTTTTTTAATTTTGTACCTTCAGCTTTTTTTTCTTTCTTTTCTTTTAACACCATAAGTGTGTGGTTATATATAAAATATTAAATAAATAAATAAAAGCAAAACCGAAAGCTAGATAGGCGTTTCGGGGTGGGGATTTTCGGGAGCCTTTTTGCAGACAGATGGTTTACTCCAGGGCGACTGTGCCACGTGCGTACCTTTTGTTGTGTTGCCAGCTGTCGAACAGAAATTGCAGGTGAGGCCGCTCAGGAACTACGTCATCGTATCAGAAGCCCCGGTCACCACGGAAGCAAGCGTACTTGCGATGTTTATGCCGGAAAAGCAAAAATATAAAATTTATTCTAGCTATACATTACATCTTTTTTTTCTTAGATGATTTTAGATCTGGTCTTAGATGATCTTTCCTATGACTTAAGAAAATTAATATTCAAATTTGTTTTAAGAAATGATACTTAAAATAATATTTTTCACTCGTCAAAAATGTAATTATTCCAAAATAAATACTGAATTTTAATCACGCAAAAATAGTTGACTTTTTCTGCATTTATATATCTATATCTATTGTATATATGTCTATATCTATCTATCTATCTATCTATATCTATTGTATATATGTCTATATCTATCTATCTATCTATCTATCTATATATATATATATATATATATATATATATATATATATATATATATATTCAAATTGCAGTAAAAAAGCAACATCCGTAAAATTCTTTTTTTTTTTTACCGTAAAATTTTAAGGCAGAACGAAATTTGTTATAGTGTAGAAGAGTTTGGAATGGTTTTGTAATATCAATTTAACAATATTATAAAATATTTTCCACCATTTTTTAAATAAAATAGTTTATTTTAATGTGAAAGTACTTAAATCAATGGCTTTTATAAAAAATTCAGTTTAATGATTTGTAACTGTACACCAAAAATAATGATGAATGCCGAAACTTAATGTTTAGCCATTCATCATTGCCATAACCTCTATTTAATTTCTATTTATTTATTTTTCTTCCTTAATACATATAAACTGGAATCGATATTTTATGATCATTATAATTATTTCTACTGGCTAAATCAAGAGAGCACAGCTATTTAAAAATTAGTGAAAAAACATGAATTGAATTTTTTAAATTATGTGCTGTGTAGATGGGTTGTAGTTCAAAAAAAAAAAAAAAAAAAAAAAAAAAGAATAGTCATCAAAAGATGCAGTTGAAATATAAATTACAATGCCATACTTATTATTACTCAATATTTTTTATAATACCATAAAAAAATCTTCTGCATATGCAAGTGAAACGTGGGTATAAAGGGTACACCTTATAAATTAGTTCCCTGCCCTACATTGTAAGACATATTCCTTTTCAGAAAGTCACAGTTTAATATAAATTAGAACCTTCCTCCATTTGTTATTTAGACGCTGAAGAAGGTTCGTGTTTGTAGAACTGCAACTATAGTATGTCCATTTCTGTACTTTCATTTGTACTTTATACATTTCTTTTCTTTTCTTTTTATTTTCTTCATAGATACGTTTGATATTTTAAAAATATTTAATATTTTTTAATAATTTAAAAATAATAAAAATATTTAATATTAGTATTCTGTTACGAATTCAAACTTTCTCGTATACTTCAAACACAAAAGCTTGTTTGACCACCACACATCTAGTTTAGCAGATAGAGGCAAATAAAAAGAAAAAAAAAAAAGAATCAAATTGATCGATAGCAAAGCATATTTTATTCCAATATTTATTCTAAACTTTTAGTAACTTATTGACAAAAATGTAATGATAAAATTTTACTATTTCCTATTCCTGAAGCACAAAATTTGTTTTTTTGAATATGTATTTTATAAAAAAATTCGATAATTAAAATGTTGTAATTTTCAGAATTATCTAGGATGTGAATCGGAACTCTTCTATTTTCCTTAATCTCCTGACCTTCCATTTTTTTCATATTCTGAAGTATAAAACAAATGAAAACGAGACTAAAAAATACAAACATTTAAATAAATAAAAAAAATTTTTAGAAGCTGCTAATTGATAAAAAACATAAAATCCTGTTGACATCAGAGAAAAATTAATCTTCATGTGATTATTTTATTGAATTTTTATTTATTTATTTTTCTGCAGAATTGTTTAAACGAGTCAAGATTTGTTTTTATTAAATCGCAGATTGCGTGAACATAAAGAATCCGACAAACGAAGCCCAGAAGCAATAAGCACGCTTTCATAGAACATGTGTTAGTGTTAGTAGTTGTAGTAGTTGCTACAGCAGCAAGCTTGAATCAGCTGCCCAGCTGCGCTCTTATTATTTCATGGACCTTCCTCCCTTCCCTTATTCATATCCAGCTTCCCCTCCCCATTTTACAATCCCCCTAAATGCCTGCTATCAACATCATTCTCCGCTCTACTACCACTATTCTCTTGGGGTGCTTCAACTCGGTGGAAAAAGTTTCGTTGTAGTATCTGCTGCCGCTGTGAGTTGAGAAGTTCTAGCGATTGGAATATCGTCTGAAAAATTTGTGTGTTGTTTGTTATTATGGAATGCGCAAACCAGAGATTTTCTATTTTGCTTTATCACAATTTGAGTTAGACTTAACAATTCTGCACTCAGGATTGTTTACGAAATTTTTGTATGAATATTAGAAGAGACATTTTACTACCCTGTGGAATATTTTGAAAATTAGTAACCAGCTATTTGTTTGTGCAAACGATAATAATGTTTCTTTTTTGTATATATATAATACTTTTTTTCCAAGAAATAAGCTCAAAATATGGAATTTTGGGAAAATAATTCATCGCAGGATTTATGCATGCAACATTACACCAGATGAAACCGATTAAATTCAAACTAAAAAAAATAGCGTTATTTTAAAAATTATTTGTGGCATCAGCATCAAAACACTCTTTGCAAGTGAAAATATTATCGTTTGGAATTCTACGATGCATTTTAAACACGTTTTCAATAGAAGGATTAAACCTAGACGAAACGAATACGGACACATTTTCGGACCTGAATAACATTTATGTTTATAGTTTGTTTTAGTGACAATATTAGTGTTCAAAATGAATACTCTTTTGACAACGATGCCGCGGACATTTTTCTCTCAACAAATGATAAGTCCATCTGCTCAAATGTATCCAGGTAAATTCACTCTTTTACTTAGAATATTTAAAAGCGTATGGATTAAAAATTCTTACATTATCAAACTTAGTTATATTTCTACAATTCCTTTCAATTGCATCAAAATAACTTTGAAAATTAGAATTTTTTAAGAATTTTGAGTAAATATTAGTAAAATAAGATGCATATGAAATTCAGAATACTAAAAATCTGTAATAAGAATAAGTAAAATTATTACTGAATCAGGAATTAAAAAACTTAATTTTTTCACATCGATTCATTGTTTTGTTAACTTTGTTTACAACGTTTTAACAATTTTAATTTTGCATGAATAATTTTTTAACAGGATGATGAGCATTATTATTTTAGTCTGAAATTTTTAGTTTCTTAAATATCTACACCACGAATTTCCGACATGATGAACTAATTATTAAAAAATAGACAAAAATAAATATATTTCATGAAATTATTTTACCAATTATATTCATATAATTATTATTATTATGTAGTTATTAATTTTAATTTCATGTAATTATTTCTATTATTTATCGATCAATTACTTTTATTTGTTTAAAATTTTAAATATTTATTAAATTTTTAAAAATCAAAACCATTAATGGAATCAAATGTAAACTCAAAATAATACAAATTAAATTTAAAATAATTATCTTGTGAATTTAACATAAATTTTATGTAGCATTACTGAATAAATAGTTCACAGAACTTCGCCAACTAATGAAGTGATTCTTAACATTTCTATAATTTCGATGAATATCAATTAAAATGTGAGAATAATTTTTATGATAATTTATGAAATAGTTTATTATACAATTGCTAAGTAAGTTAAAAACGATATGCTTGTGCGTTAGAAAATAATTCTATTTAAGTTTTTAAAATTTATTTTAACTCAAATTAGTGCTTAAATAATGAATAGGAAATTTTAACGTAACGCTAATGTTCATCAACAAAAAATGTAGAACTTAACGCTTTTCTTTCAAAAATAAATAAATAAATGAAATAAAAAATTAAGTGATATATGTATAATTAAAAAATTACATTAGTTTTGTGATATTACAGAGAAATTTTTACTTTCACATAATATTTTTCGAACTTTAAGTTAAAAAATACATTGCTATGTAACAAATTGTTTTATAACTCAAGCGCATAATATTCATTTAAAGTAAATGGCACCAATTTGTATTATAAATCGATATGTCACCAATTAAGTTTAAATTATTAACATGATAGTTTCCATACATATTTTACAAGACACGAAAGTTATTTTTAGGAGAAAAGAAATAATTAAAATCCCAGTTAGGCACAAATTTCATAAGGAAAGAAAATTTTATCTTATGGTTATTATTTGCTTTGCTAATAATTTATATTTTTTACAACACACCGTGAGAATATTTTAAGCAAAACATCAAAATAAACATTTTCTTCCTTAAAAAAGACCAACAAAAAAAAACTCACCTGGTATGTAATTAAATCAGCTTTTTAGTAAATTAGATGTCAATTAAACACAACTTCGACCACAAAAAGAGCATAAAAATATAATTTTTTTAAAACCTGAATTGTCCTCATATTAGATTTTGAAATAACCAAGATATATAACTAGATAAGTGGCAGATTAACACATCTTCGAATTTGATTGTCATTTTTAAAAATTATTTCAGATAATTAACATTTTCATTTTAAATGTAAAAGTATAGCAGCGTCCGTTGCAAAACTTTATATATCTATGTAATTCTACGCGTGCTTTAATATAGCTTACGAAATCAAAATAAACTTATGTCAAGGTTTTCAAGTAATTTTTCATCAAACTAAATTTAAATTATTAAAATGATGTAACATAATTAATTTGATATAATTAATAGAATGGAAAAATATGAAAAAATTTATGGAACATCTAATTTTGAGGCAAATTAAAAGCACAGTTCTATTATTATTCTTGCATTCAGAAAAAACTAGCACTAAAATCAAACTTCTGAATTTAATTCACAATTGCTTATTTACAATAAAAAAGAAATACTAAACAGGTTATTTTCTTCCAATTAGATTTTAAGCTGTTATAACATAAAATTTTGTGATGACAATTTACGTTGCATACCACTAAAATGGCATAACCGACAGAAATACAATTACGATAGAATTATGACCTATAGTTGCTGTATTGCTTATTTCAAAATACATTCTTATTAACTTTAAAAGGCGATATTAGAAAAATTAATTAAAATGAAGTGCAATATTTAATTCTGTGAGTACACAGGCATTAAAGCAAAGTAAAATTAAATAAATATATTTAAAATTAGATTTATCTTAAAATTGATTTGGAATTAATAGACATGAATTTTCCCCAGGACTTGATATAATATGTTAATAATTAAATACAATATAAGATATTTTTTTAAATAATCAAAAATGAAATAGCATATAAAACTTACTTAGGCTTTGATAAAATCACTTAAATTAGTTTTATTAAAGTGATTTCTATCTTGGATTGCAGTTTATCAAAATATTTTATTTACAAATGCATGCACTATAAAAACAACTTTCTATCTGTATGTATTTAAAATTATTTATCATTAAACATAATTTTTATCATGATTTCAACACGTATATTAGTTTGATTAGCAAATTTGAATCTAAAGTAATTTACAATTTGATTTCGTCAAAATAAGGTAACAAAATAGTAATTTCGTTTCTAAAAATAATGATATATTAAAAAAAAAAAAAAAACACCAGTATGGTTAAAAGTGGAACCAATGATTTTCTACTCAGAACAAAAATTTGAGAATAAATTTCACTAAAAAGTACCGGCATTCTGGATGCTAAAACCAGCATCCGTGAAATTAATTTTACAGTAATACCCATTTTACCGCAAAATATCATAGGGTCAGGTAGGGTAAAAAAGGGTAAGAATAAGGCTGTAAAACCAAACCAAATTAATTTCACGGAAAATTTTGATGCATTTTACGTACATTGGAATCATATCGATTAAATATGAGGCTGAATGTCTAGAAGTTGGGTAAAGTGGGTATTGTTCTAAAATTAGAATAAATTACACTAAAAACCTATGTAAATATGATTTATAAATAAAAATGATCATAAATAAATCTCCCATGATTTTATTTAAAAAGATAAATGCAATTTTTTTTCTTAGTATTATTAAATTAAAGAGTTAATGTTCCATGGCTATCAAAATTAGGTTTCATTTCGGACATAGTATATTTTGCGTAGTATACTTTGCTTATCTCTTTACAATTTCATAAAGAAAAAAAACGAAAAAAAAACGTAATAGTTTTAGATCTAATAGGTTAGAGTAATAGATTTACTTGAACTATAAATTAGAGTACAAAAACTAATATCGACAGTGTTAATTTAAAGTGCTTTTACTATTTATAGCAAACAAGTATTTTTATTCAATTTAGTTGTTTTAAGGAATTATTTTGTTTTCCACGAAAAAACCACCATATGAAGACAGAAATTTGCGTAAAAACTCATCTATATCTCTAAATAAGTTCACTAAGTTGTACCATTATGCTATTTTCGTTATTTTAATTGTATAGTATGAATGTTATATTGTTATTCCCCATCATTTTTCCTTAAAAAAAAAAAAAAAATTTAAAAGAAATTTTGCTTTTAGTATTAAAATTACTATGCAGGGCTGGAACCAAGCAAGTAAATTGTTTTTTATTTTTATTTTCTATTTCATTATAAAGTATAGAACATTAGATATTTACTAAAGCTAACAGAGAAGTAAAATAATATCCCTATCAAGTAACACTTAGCTAAGACTAATCATATACCCACTTTACCCCACCCCAGAAAACAATTCAGAATAGAATTTTGAAATTTATTTTTAAATTTTTATGTTTATCTGTTCTTAAGATGTCCATCTCCCAGGAATTTTTGATGATATTAGAAGAAAGTTCATTAACAGTTTAAACTAACATACCGTACAAGTTGATCTTAAACACTTAGTTTGTAAACATAAAATTTTTTATCATTTCTAAAACTGGAATAAAGTTGTTTACGCAATCCCAGCAAAAGTCTCTAAAAATATAAAACATAGCATCGCAATTTAAAAGGAGACAATAGATAATAATAGATAATAGATTTAACATATACCAACTTTACCCCATGTACCACTTCCCCCATCTTACCCTATCATATATTTTATAGTAATAACTACTTAAATAGACTGATTCAGTGAGTTTACAATAAATATTACTGTAAAATTTATGGTATATCAGAATTTTTGTTCCTTAAAATTTCAGGGTAAAAATAAATTTTATGGTAAAAAGTACCGGCACCCTGGGTGATTGTGCATTTTACAGTAATTTTTTACAGCGTATCGCAAAAACATATAAGATCTTTTCAAGCGTAAATATTACATTGTATTAAACAAAACATACCGCAAATGCATATGTGTTGAAAATAATAAGTAATTGCTTTAAAATTGATTATTTAATTAAGATTTAATAATATTTCAAAAATTCAAATAAGAGACTTAATTAAATGCGATCAGTCTATAAAAGAGGCATTAATACAACGTTATCACTAAAGAAATAAATTATAAGTAAAAGTATAAATATAATTTCGATTTAAATATTGAGAATATCACTTTCCTAACCATTTTGACATTTTGATTTAAATATGTCGCACACTTAGGAAACGGAAAGTTTTGATCCGAAAATGATTTAAAAATATTTATATTCGAGTGATTTAAAATTGGTTTATCCTCAAATTAGAATTTAATTATTCATTGCAACATTTCAACACATCATTTAATTAAATTCTGACAGATTTTTTAATATTTTTTTCTTTGCGACAGTTTGCAAAGAAAAAAAATGAAAAAAATATTTAAAACTGAAGTTTTTGTTATTTTTTTAATAAAAAAAAGTTTTTTCAAATATTTTTTGAATTAATTTTACTAGCATTTTATTAGCAATAAGTACTTCCCTAAATTTTGAAAACTGTTGATGTATGACTGTTAAAACATAGCAAAAGGAAAATAAAATAGAATGATAAATTAATAAGGATACCCAATGAAGAAAGGGTTTAATTAGACCTTACCACGAATATTTACTCAAACGGCACATGAAATGGACTGAGAAATGAAATTTCTAAATCCTCCGTGTTGATAAACACGTATAAATAATGACACACGAATATTTTAGAACGATATAAATTAACTATAATATTTTAACAATTCGGTTTATTCGAATACAAATATTGCATAAAATTAACGAACCAATTTTTTTCCCCAGCTCATTCATAATTTTTACTTTATTATTTGTACAATAGGGCCCATCTCTATTAATGCATATATATATATGCATTTGAGTTAACGTAAAATTTTCAAAATTGCTTTGGCGAATTTTGTTTTTTACCCCGAGCTATACTTGCAACTGCAAAAAGTGGATTGTTTTTCTTCTTCTTCTTCTTCTTTTTTTTTTTTTTTTTTTTTTTTTTTTTGTTAATAGCGAAATTCATAACAGGTAAAATTCTTGAATTTCCAGAGGATATTACAATTTTTTCAATAAAACTAGCAAAATGAAGATGTTTTAGCAGATTATAAGTGATACTTTCATGTATCATATGCATCATACGATACATATTATCTTTCCTTGGATCATTATGGTGTGATCTTTTCAAATGAGTGTGATCATTTGATTAAGATCTTTCCAGTCATTAAAATTTTCCTCACTCCTAGGGTATATAATTATGATCTTGTTTTAGTGCTATTCTTAAAAAAAGAAAAGCAAGTTTGCTGTTCTTTTCTTTGCCTTGAAGCCCGTGTCTTTCCCTATTTCATTTGATTTGACCACATATTTTTGTTTGAAAATTAACTTCGAAAAAATTTGGACACAATTTCCCTCTCCCCAATCGAATTTCAAAACAAACAAGGTAAACGTATTGGTTATATTTTTTTAGAAAGAATTCCTAGGTATGAGTAGGAAACAAAACAAAAACAAAAGAAAAGGAGGAAAAGAAATAGTGTTGGGTAGACAGAGGAGGGGTGGAGTGCTTAAAACTCACTCTAGTAGTTGGCTACCCTCTTTCTGATCGCTAAATAACGCTAGGCATTTCTGTAGTTATTGAGCGCGCAGTGTGCGAGGTTCTGATTGGCAGAGAGGCTTTCAGAGGTCGGCTTGCCACTGGTTGAGAGACGCTGTCTGTCACAGCTGCCGGCTCTTGCTGCCAGAAATTGAGAAGAGAAGTTGGAAGGTATGAAGTTTCAGAATTGGCTATTTCTCGCTTTTCGCAGGAAAATTTTTATTTTTTCCCCATTTAGAAAATCCATTTTTATTAATTATGACTTTAAATTATTTTCTAATGAAACGTTTTATAAATATTTACGCTCAAACTATTATTTTTTATCAATAACTAAAAAGATTTTAAATCATGATTGAAATTACGATTATAATCGTGAATGGTTATGGATAATTAATGTTGAGATAATGGGGGAAAAATCTACCTATAACAATTAATTCTCATAATTAAAGTACTGATTTAGTTTTTTTAAGGTATAATAAAATTATGACTGCCATTGCGTATTATTTTTCCTTCATTTAATTGAATGAAAATCACTGAAAATTGAAATCATTGCTTATAATTAAAAATTATGATAATTTAATTAGTTTAATAATTCAAAAATTTTCAAAATTGGGAACGTTTAAGTTCTTGAAACTTTTTGGGAAAATGTTACATGCTTTATCACATTCCATGTATTTAAAAAAATAAATATAAGTCACAGATGTACAGCTTTTAAATCAACAATAAATTCTCCTGAGTATTCCTTATAAATAAATTATGATAAACATAAAAAAAAAAAATCTAAAAACTGAGATAGAAAAATTATGAACAATTGATTCTATTCTAGATATTCTATTCTAACACAGAAATAAATGGCGTGATTATGTACAAAATAACAATCTATATACAGCTTGTGGTCGGCCAAGGGTATTAAAGAAGTTACTCTACAATTTCGAGGCCAAAGATATGATTGTGGTTATGTGGACAGTACTGCGCAGCAGCTATTTTTACTAGGTAATTTTCAAACCATATTTAAGTACAGCTTGCTGATATATCTGCTTTTATGTAGCAAACAAAAAAAAGTTCTTTTATGTTAAGTTACATTAAATCTTAATTATGTATAATTTTAAATTATGAGAAACTAATTCCAGGTCTAAATTGTGGTCGGATGAAAAAACGGAGGGAGCTAGGGTTCTCAAACTTTTTTCTGCTTGTTACCTTTCTCAACTTAAATCCCTCACGAAATAAATAAATAAATAAAATTGCAATAAATAAAATTTAAATAAGTAATTCTGCAAAATTTATGGAACACGAAAGCGTTTCAACTTCTTTTCTTATTCTATTAATTTATGTGATTTCCATCTAACCATTTAAAACGAAAGTTAATTAAGTTAATAAATAAACAAAAAATACGTGTTTATTTCTGAGTGTTTTTTATTAATTTATGGATTTAGAACACTTTACTATGAATTGTAACTGTAATTATAACCTTATTTCGATAAATATGGGCGTTATAAACTCAATCAGATGGGAGGACGAAAGTTTAGAAAACTTACGCAACTTGTGCGTTTATGGGGAATGCCACTAAACAATTAAACGAAAACGGGATTCAGCAGTTTTTGTAGTCACAAGCCGTTGTTGATTAATCAGTCATATTGTTCCCAAAATTTTGGCAATATTGCTTGATACAAAGTGACAGATTTTCTCGTTCCTATTAATTACAATAAGTAACTGATGTAGTTATTACTACCTAGTGCATGGGTATCAAATTTAATGCAGAAATACATATAATATATAGCTTTTAAAATAAAAATTAAAGTAAACCTTTTGTTAATAAAATTAACGAAAGTACTAAAAAAAAATTTTTTTTTCTATTGAAATGGGATTTTGATTAGATTTCAGGAAATAATTTGCATTATCAAATTATTATTTCATTGTAGAGACATTACTTGTAGAGAAAGTAGTACAACAGAATTTAAGTAATGAATAGAAAAAATCATATATAATAATTTATAAGTAGGTAAAGAGTTTCTAAGTTTAAATTTTAAAATGGGATATAGTATATTTGTTTTTTTAAAAAAACTAAGAAATAATTGATTATTTGTGATTTATTTAAAAATAAAGTAAAAAAGAATTTTTTCCCTAGAAAATGAAACCACGTATCGTACATATAAAACTAATTTTAATATACTGTTAAAACTTCAAATTACATATAATTTAAAATGACTTATTTTTCTTCTAAATTTAATTTTTTGCGTCTTGTTGTGTCTAGTTTTTTACTAACAATTATTAGATGGAATTTTTTTTTTAACTTTTTTACTTTGAAAACCTGCGAATGATCAAAACCCAAAATAAACTATTTGTTCATAATAAAATAATATTTTTTCTTTCTAAATTGTCATTTAAACGTCAAGGTGACCAAATAAGAATTGTCAACAAACGCCGAGTAATATTCTAAGAACTTCGTATAGCACGATTTGCTAGATAAACATAGCTTGAAGTCAAATAAAATTTTTTAAAAAAAATATATAATAAAAAGAAGTTTTATTAGTTTAAAAAAAAACAAGACACAAAATCTCTTCTTTGTGTTTTCCTTGAATTGAGAAGAGATTTGAGAAATCAAATGAAAATGTATGGTTCAAATAATTAAAGAGAAATTAAAGCGTGAGTTGCACTGATATTTTCCATGGTATACGGGAGTTAAATATTCCCTTGATTGCATGATTATTTTTTTTATTAAACTAAAATATAATTTTCATTATTAAGTAATCAAATCATAGCATAACGAGAGTAATTAGATTGAAATTGATTTAAAACATGATTTAAAAATCACACAAAGTGAAATTTATATTAAAACCTAAATGCGTTTTGGAGTCACATTTGTGCACCTTAATCAGTAGGTTAAACGGTAAGACTGAAAAAACAAAAAACAACAAAAAAAAACAGAAGAAATGCTGTAATTCGATAGAGGTTACGTCATACTAATTGAAATGCTTTCGATTCTATTTCAATCAATTAGCCTCAATCTCTTTAAATCTCAATTAGTGTGACGTAATCTTTGTCGAGTTATAGCATTTTTGTTTTGCCATGTGACACCCAAACCTACCTATGTGATATGCAAAACAAAGATGCTATAATTCGACTGTGGTATTAATAAAGATGCTTTGTGTTCTACTTAATCAGTCTTAATCTCATTAAATTTCAATTATTGTGACGAAATCTTTCTCGAATTTTATCCTTTCTGTTGTGCGCGTCCCATAGATGGGTTAAGGTGTCACATGGCAAAACAGACATGTTATAATTCGATAGTGGTTACGTCATAGCAATTAAGAGGCCTTCTGTTCGATTTAAGTCAACTGGTCTTATTTTAATTTAATTTCAATTGGTGTGGCGTAATCTTTGTCGGATATTATCATCTCTGTTTTGCCACGTGACACCCAAACCCATCTATTTGACACACAAACGTGCTTTGATTTTTAATATAATTCTATTATTTGTGATTTTTAATTGTTATTTTCAATCAATTACAATCAAATCTTATTTTTGAGTACGATTTGTTTAATTTATTCATTGAAATGAGTAAAATTTAACACGTAAATATAATATTTCAATTTATTTAAATGGATTTCTTATTATTTATTTTAAGAATTTAAGAAAAAATAAAAATTACTTCTTAACATTTGACTAACTTTGTGTTTGGTAATTATAGATTCAATAAGAAGCATTTTAAGGGATAAAATAAAAAAGTATAAAAAAATATTAGTTGGTAACCTTATAAAAATAAGGAAATTGCATCTGTTCCAAAAAGACTCTAATTCGTAGAAAAAATACTTCAATACATATATATAAAATACTTATAAAAGCATTGATAACTTTAGTCTACTTTAGTATTGTGCCAAATCAAATCGTGGTGCTTATTTTATTTTGATCAATTCATAAAGAGTTGTTAATTAATGTTTAATGGTAAATAGTGAAGTTAATAACTGAATTTTATTTGCAGAATTGCATATAATATCTGCTCAGAATTACATGGTTTCTAAAAATCTTCTTTATTCTTTAATACGAATTTGTAAATATACATTTCACTTAAAAAATGTATTGAAAACCATTTTATCTGAAGTTCAAGATAAATTTGAATAATATTTTAAGTCCATGAACAAAAAATAGAAAATTTAAATTCTGTGTATCGGAAACTAAAAATACCGAAATTCTAATTAGTTCATCAAGAAAAGGAAATCGGATCTATTTCGATCGATGTAAAGAAAATGAGCAATCATTTTGTCGTTCTGCGCAATCGATCAAACTTAATTGGCGCAGATGACAGCTGAACACACAGAGATCATCGTATCGCATTAGTTGAAAAAAAGTATTTTTGGCGATCGAATCAATCAACGTTTGGCGACAGCTTTGGCGCCCCGTTGATTGAAGTTCAGAAAGTTGTGGCAACCCATGAGGCGTGAAATCCAGATGCCAGATGCACAAGAAGAGGAAAGATTGAAGCTGAATAACGGGACCTGAATTCCTTGCGCGCAAGGTGCATCAGTCCCGATTTAAGCAGGCGATAGTTTTTAAGTTGATTAACTTGGAAACTCGGGTTTTGAGAGCCTTGCTGGGCGCCGCTGATAACAGGAAGGAAAAATTGCTCACAACTTATCAATCCTCGCCAAATTTTTGCTGGTGAGTAATAGTATATGATTGAAATCCCATTTTAGAGGCAAACGTGTGTGTTTTGTTGTTTCTCTTCCTTCATTCAGAAATAAATAGATATAAGGGAAAAAAAAAAGAATTTTCTAAACACTTTTCACAGACATATCAATATGTATTACGTTGCTTTTTTAGAAACCAAATTTTTATTTGCATTTTCTAAAAATGACATTTAATCTAATTTATTATTCAGCACTAAGTTTTGAGTGGTGTTGTTCTGAATTTTAAAGAAATATCAGTACTGTAAACATTATAATAAAAAAATTTTTTGAGAAAATTATGTTTACTTTTACATTACAGTTGCTAATCAAAAATTATTTGTTTTAATATCTCTTTATTTATGTTTGTTTTAATAAATTTTTTTTGTACTTTTAAAATTTTTTTCCGTTTTTTTTTCTTCTTTGCTTGTATAAGTGATAAACTATAACTTAGTAATAAGAAAGCTATAAATATGAAATGCAATCAAGTTTTAATTATTTATAAATTGATAAAACTCTAACTATTTATTATAATTCAAAGGACAAAATATTCTACTGAGTTAATTTCATGAACTAGCGCCAAATACCCACTAACTCTTTAACCTGCAACAAAAATTTGTAGGAATTTAAGGAGATAACAAAGGGTTATTGTGTAATATAGTTTTTAACTCTTCAACACCTAAATGTTTTGAATTTATTACTATTTTGTTTTTCTTTTTCAAAAATGATTCCAATTTCTATTAATACCTTATCAATAAAATTGACTTTGTGTTTTTAATCAATAAATAAATAATCGTTATTAATAATTTTCAAACTTGAAAGTGACACTATAAGAGTGTGTGCATGTAAGGGTAAAAAGAAAATTTTGCAATTTAAAGATTAATTATTCCTTTTTTGATGATTTATTACGATATAAAATATTCCTAAAAAATAAATTAACATAAAGCAGGCATTTTGCAATGTCCTGAAACCCTTTTACAAGAGGAAAAGCTGTTTATCCAAGTCAAATTTCAATATACTGTAAAAACATTTTGATGGTTTACGTTATCTTCAATGCAATTCATGATAGTCCAACATCATATGATGGTCACCATCATCCAACATCCTCCATCACGTGTTTATGGTTGTATACGTGTATATGCCAACAAACTTCCATCATTCCTTGATGGAAAATGCTACTTTAATACTATGATGGTTAACCATCAAGAGAAGTTTGATTCTCGTGAACCAACAATCCATGATGGTTCCAACTATACATTTTCATGATGGTTCCAAATTCTTGTTTGTTCTCTGGAATAAATCATCAAAAGATTTGTTTTTCCTTATATTGATCCATCATAAATCAGTCCGAATCCTTACATTGGGAGGATGGTTGCACATGATCATTCCAAAATTTGATTTATAAGAAACTATGATGATATTTCTGATGTTTTAATATGAACAAATCATCAAAACAAATTGCTATTCTTATGTTGGACCATCATAAATCAGTCCAAATTCCTACAGTGGGGGGATTTTTTCTTATGTTGGTTGCCATCAAAAATATAATGGTTCATGATGAATATATTGATGGTTGCCATCAAAAAAATATAATGGTTCATGATGAATATATTGATGGTTGCCATCAAAAATATAATGGTTCATGATGAATATATTGATGGTTACCATCAAGGTTATGTTGGTCCAGTATTGAAAACCATCAAAAAATTTTGACTTGGGTATTTTCTTTCCATCTGTTAAGTATAATTGTTCCGAATTAAGACACTTTTAATCAATTTAATTTTATGTTCAAATGTTTTTAAAATTAGATGAAACTATACTGCCGTGTTATTGAAAAAGCAAGATGGATCGTAAGAGCTTCATGATAGATATCGAAAAATGAGACTTGACAACTTTTTTCTTTGTATTGCTAATTCTATGAACATATAAATGGAATTTTAAAAACTGATAAAGCGTTTTGTAATTTTTTTCCCAATAGTCAGATTATTCAACAAAAATGCCGAATGTATGACAATCTCGATTTTGAATTTTTTCTCACTTACCTTAATTTTTTTTATTGTACGGCTGTTATGTTGATTCAAATAACTGTTAAAGTGAAAAACAGATTTCACATTGCATATTTGTATGATAATTATACGGTAAATGTGTCAAAATTTCTCACACATTCTGAATTGCTTACTACTATTTTTCTCACTCATGAATCTCGTCTGGTGGAATCTCTTTACTGACTTATTATTTTTATTCTCTGCTCTTGTCATAATATTAAATGGAATCTACAGGAAGCTGCAGATCCCAACATACGAACGAGTCAACCACACATGGTTTTGTTAAGGATTTACTTTTCATTTTATTATCATTACCATCAAACAATATCGTTATAGTAGAAAACAAGATTAATTTTGATCTAATTCTTAAATTTGGCCTTGTTTTCACTTGCGACCTACTTAATTTTAGTTTTTGATCGGCTTTTCGTGACGGTTAAATAGCATTCATTTATTTTAAAATTGATTATGTAAAAATAAGTTGCGTTATAGATTGGAATAAAATTAATTTGTTGCGTTATTAGTTGCGTTATAGATTACAATAATCTTACAATAAAATTAATTTCTTACTGTAAAATCCAAAGATATTTTTTATCTCTTATAGGAACATCATATATTTGACAATTTTTTACGTTTCATTGAATTCGTAATTTTAAACGCAATTCAGAATGCAGGGAAATTATAAAATCCAGAATTGAGGCAAAGGTAATTATTTTTCAAGCTAGACAAATTAGAGGGGAAATACTTAAAGTCAACCAAATTGATGTCAATAAATTGAATATATAAAGGGGAATGTGTTGGAGGAACCAAGGCATCCTGAAACGTTGACAAAAAAGAATTATTGTGGAATATTATGGTTGTTTTGTCTCTTTATTTTGATTGCTTTGCGATAATTTTAATCTTATTAAAAGTTCATTTGGTAATTGCAAGTATTGCAACGCAAGTTTACTTGAATCTTGTTTTTAAATATTTAAAGAGCACATGCTTTTCTTGTAAATGTTTGGAAAGTTATGCGTGAAGTCTAGAAAGTTACTTAAGAAGGCTTCATTAAAAGGCTTTTTTTTCATTGCTGATTCTGATTTTGAAACAAAATAAATAAATATGTTATAGAATGAAAAAAAAAAGAAGATCGCATTAAATTTATGTGTACGAAGCAATTAGAATAATATTTCCTTAAAAAAAAACATCTAAATTATTTTTATCAAAACTGAAATACATTTGAATATTTTCTCTTTTATCATTTCTATCTCTTTTTCAACGTAGCTCCAATTTTTTTCAATCTAACCCTTTAACAAAACTATAACATTTAAAATTGTATGTTTCTTTTGTTTATTTCTTTGTGTTTTAGTTATGAGGCAGTTTGACGAATTAAATCACGAGTAATTTAAGCATTTAAGAGTCACGAAAAAGTAGTAATTAACAAAATTTCAGGCAGGTTTGATATTTTTAGGTGTTTTAAGAGAGCTTGCTTGTGTTTGAAACTTCTCATTCGTGCCTTATATTGAAAATTAAATATTTACTGGGCACATTTCATTTTTCACATAATGATCTTGAAGTAAAGAATAATATTTTAAGTTTGCCGAAAGAGAAGAAGAAAAATTTTTAAAATAAAATATTATTAAAAAAAATATGCTTCTTAAAAAGTATTTTATTTTAATAATTTTTCTTCTTCACTTTTCATTAATCTTTATTATTTTCCACGTTTTCTCTATATTTTTGTCTATTTTATGGGTTCATTTAATATATATATATATATATATATATATATATATATATATATATATATATATATATATATATATATATATATATATATATATATATATATATATATATATATATATATATATATATATATATATATATATATATATATATATATATATATATATCCTTTTAAAAAATGATTATTATTAACATGTATCAAATGATGTAAATTAATTTACAAACTACATTTAAAACATCGAACAAATCAATTTTTCTCAGGTCTGTAGAACTCGATTAACGTTTGTAGTTGGCGCTAAAGACTAGATTGCCAAGGGGAATAATAATAATAAAAAAAAAAAGATCTGTAAAACCATTTTCTCCGCATCCCAACTCGTTTTGCAGGAAAGAAAACCTTTCTCCCTCTTTAGGGCTTTATTGGGCTGGAGGGCAAGCGTATTTAATAACGTTTTGGCATGCATCCAAATTGTTTTTTATTTATTTATTTGCTAACACAGATATATTTCTTTAAATTTATAAATTCCGAGATGTCCGTGGTGTTTTCTGATTTAGGAGCCAGACACATTTAGCGATTCTGCAACTATAACATAACAATATCTAACAAAAATGTATGATACTCAAGGAATTATTTATTTTTAATATTCCAGTAGAATATATAGTAATTTGCGTGTAGAATTTGCTTTCACCCTACTTTTTTCCATTAGAATCTTTACTCTTAAGCAAATATGTAGTTTAACATTAAATTATTGTCAAATAATATTTTTTATATGTTTATATAATACGAATTTTAAATTAATTGCACATAGCTGTGCAATATTTACAGTTACTGTTTCATAAATGCAAAGTCATGAATGTCAAGTTTCCATTAGGGATAATAGAGCCCGATCCTTTATAATGACAGCTCACTACCTTAATTTGATTGAAATCAGAAAATCTACATTCGTAAATTTATTCATGATAAGTCAAAGTGTTTTCCAATATACTGTCGAATTCAATTTAATTGATACATTTCAAAAATTCATTGCCGCAAAATTCGGTAACTGATTAAAATTTAAAAATTTTTTTCCATAGAAAATAATAATTTGTCTGATTGAAGATAACGTTAAAATTCATTTTTATATGTGAATTATATGTTTTTGATAATGAAATAAAGGGACAATAGATTTAAATTGTTAAAATATTATTATTTATAGTTTCTCCTAAATTAATTTTGATTAGCGTCATAAATATAATATTAGTACATCAATCTAATTACTAAATAAATTAAAGAAACAGGCAATATTTATCTGTATATTAATTAATCTAGTCTATTTTCTTCAATAAATTTTCCTTAAAATAATGAAAAAGTTTAAATTTGTCTGAAATAAAATGCGAAAAAACACTTAATTTAGTTTTAAAACGCTGATGTTGGAATTTAGGATGCTTTTTACATTTTTATAATAATTTTTTTGTTTATTTCCAAGCTTAAAAATATATATCAGTATCTATAAAGATAACTATATAAAATTTTAGTATATTTTTCTGATGTATCCTTAATTCACATTTAGGAAATCGACAAACAAACTTTAGATATCTCAATACATAAATTAACATGAAATTAAAAATACTGAGTCTTAATTTCTGGAATTTTTTAATACTTTCATAAATATATTCACTGATAATTTTGCAAAGGAATTATGTTAAAGTATTTTTATTAAAAAAACATGATTAATTTAAAGCTAAATATTTTTAAAATCGAAAAATTGGAAAAATGAATACTTTAGAAGTATTTAAAGCTTTTTAATATATCACATTAACGAAAATTTTGGACATTTTCTATGTGGGTAATTCCTAAAAGTTCGATGTGCTTTTTATTTAACAGCGAATTCGCTTACTTTTGGTGGCAGTAGAAAAAAATAGAAACTATGTAATTAAGCTGTTGAAATGCTTTAAATATTTATGTAATTTTTTGAAAATTTTATTGAAATAATTAGTTGGGAAATTTTTTTTTATTTCGTCAATTTGAAGAATTTTTTTATTGGGAAGTAATAATTTCCATCACCTTAATTCTTTTCTTATACTGTTAAATATTACTTTTAACGTGGAAATACTTCTTTCTTATAATGTTAATACTTTTCAACTTAATAAAAAGCGGGTGTTTGTTTCCTTGAAGAAATAAAAAAGTGATTTTTAGCCAAAGTACTTACAGAATATTTTACTGTACAAAACGCTTGATGACTTCAATATTTTTTCTCGTAATGCTGAATGTTATGTTTTCAATAAAAGGAAGCCAAGAGGATTTTTTTTTTTGCTTTTGCTCAGTAAAAAAAATAAAAAGTGGTTTTTAGCCAAAAACTTAAAAATTTTTTTCGATCACTAAAACAAAGTTTTTTGTTTCACTTTTTTCCCTCATACAAACAAAAATTTTTCACCTTCGATTTTTTCATATAATGTTAAACGTTATACTTTTCACCATGGAAGAATTCCAAAAAGCTTTGTTTCTGGTAGGTAAAATAATAAAAAAAAGGTATTTTTTGTCCAAATATTAAGTGAAAAAATTCCATCCTCACAATCAAAAGAAAAAAAAACTCTCTTGAATTTTTTTCTATTAAAAAATATGACATTTATCATTAAGAGAAACAAAATTGAGGCCCAGAAAATTTTTCTTTTGTGCTTTAAAAATCTTGAAGTATTTTGCTTGAAACCCATTATTTATTTTTTTTACTGACGGAAACATCCTTTTAATATTTTGATTATAAAAAATATCACAAAATTTAGGCAAAAAGGATCAAACAATGAAGTTTGTTTTTGTGCTATAAAATCTTTTTAAAGCATTTTGTTTAAAAACCACTTTTTATTTTTTGAATGACCAAATTAAAAAAAAAAAGCGTTCTCCTATATAATTTCATATTGAAAAATTTAACTTTGTGAGGAAACAAATTGAGATTAGATAACTTTGTTTTTGTGCTGTAAAAGGATTTAGAATCATTTTGGCTGAAAACCACTTTTTATTTTTTAAATTATTTTTTATTAGGAAAGCTATAAAATGTAATCTTTTAAGGAAAAAATTAAGGTTAAAAATTTTTTTCTTTTGCTGCTAAAAACCTCTTTTTGTTTTTTCTAAGGCAAAAAAAAAACAACAACACACTTTTGACTTTTTATGTTGAAAAGTATGATAATTGAAAAAATTGAGGTGGTGGAAGCTGCTATTTTCCAGTAAAAAATTCTTAAAATCTGAAGAAGAAAATCTCCAAGAAATAATTTTAATGATATTTTATTAAAAAATTATAAAATAATTTCAGCATTTTACTTGCTAAGTTACACAGTGTTGACTTTTTATCTCTACTGACACTAAAATTAAGTAATTTAAATCTTAAATAAAAACTATATGGATATTTTTAACATACGGACCACCATTTGGAGTTGGTTATTTCATTTTCTTAAATTGAGTCAAATTTCTAAATGGTGTTAATTCAAAATCTGTTTTTTTCAATTTCAAAATTTCAACTCGTAGTTTTGGCCTAAAAATTTTGAAGAAGAAACTGTGAAAGAGAAAACTATTAGAGCGAATAAAATTAAGCCATTTTTTAAAATTTTTATCAAGAACATTTCGAAATTTTTTTTCACTGATATCTGTGACAAAAAGGCTACGGCCATTAGCCGCTTTCACTTAAAGAGCTATATTTTTAATAAAATTATGTACAATCATAAGTGAATTTAAAATGCATTTTTAAAAAGTTTCATAAATTTCTGGTCGATTTCCATCTCCTTTAAAGTGTCGTTTTTAAAATAAAGAAACTTTTAAGTTCAAAACGAATATTAGTTTAACTATTAAAGAATACAATCAAGTCTGATAGGAAACGAAAGGAATAGACACTTTCCAGCTGACCGTGGATTTTCCACCTGTTTTTTGTCAGTCAGAAAGCGCCACATGTGGCCAAAATGGCGCCCGTTTGTGCAGTTGCCAGATCCCTTGCCAACAAAAACTCGTCTGCTTATTGTCTTCCTATGCAGAGCTCGCCAATCGAAAAGGAAGAGAGAATTTATGTTAGTTGCGTTGAAAAATATTTATAAAAGCCTTAAAACTTCAAACTTATCTATATAGCTTGAAATTTAGAGAGCATTTCGATTTGAATGCATATTTTGTTGTTGTTGTTAGTACTCCTTTGATTGCCATTTAAATAGAAAAAGTATCTTGATTAGAAAAATGCCGTTTAAGCAGAAGTATGATGCACCAATGCAATGAAAATTTTCTTTCAAGGCGAGATTTCATTTTCTGAAATTAAATTGAATCGAAAGGGGAATTAAATTCAACAAAAAAGTATTTAATGCATTCTTCTGAATTTTGAATTTGTTCTTTGTCTTCTGAGTGAAAATTAAAATTACGAAGTAAAAGACTAAAATACACATAACTATTCACAAACCTTGAGTTCAAAAAATACTAGAATTATACAGAATATGATATAGGTCAGTTATGAGAAATGTTTAACGTTGGCATAAAATTTTATTAAAGAAAATATTTAAAAGGAATTTTTATTTGAAAGATTTGAGAAACATCTATTTGAAAACAAACTTTATTTTAAATTATTATTCATCTTACCTATTCCATCACGTTTCGTAAATATTGATTAAGTTTAAGATGCTATTTCAATTGCGAACATTCCACTGTTAGACAATTGAACAACTTATTTGGAGTCATTTACTTTCTTTTAAGAGGCCCTTCCTCTCTCCCCACTGAACTAAACTTTCGAATGGGGGTGGAGTGTGGGGAGAACAATTTTTAAATATGCTTTTAATCCTCTTTATTTAATATTCACAAACAAACTGATGATGGTTATTTAATCCATTTGGCATTTTCTTTCTATACGTGTAAAATACAAGGTCATCCCCCAATCATAATTTGAGATAAAAAAACGTGTGGCATTTGAGATTCCCAACAAATTTTTTCTGACATAATTTAGCCAATAAGTTATGCCAATTAGTTAGCAAAATAGTATTAGGTTATCTATTTTTTTACAATTTTACAGGCTATCTTTATGCAATTAACATTAAAATATTTTTACGTCATCAAAATCGATTTTTACCAATTTAAACTGTAAGTTAAACTAACTGTAAAATAAGATAAACCAGCGTAAACTGTAAAATAAGATTTTAAAAAATCTAAAAACTGAAAAAGTGTAGTTTTAAAATAATTATTCAAAACCACAAATCGCATCATTTTATTGCTTTAAAGTTTTGTGGAAAAATTGATGAAAGTTCTAAAAATTATCAAGCGTTATTTTTTCTAATCTAATAACGCAACACTTTTATTTTCTACATTTTTGAAAGGTATTATGCTGTCTAATGATGCTATATCAAAAAGTTTGCTAGGCACAAAATATATCAAGAAAAGACAAAGTACGAATTTAACCTAAAATCGAAGATGTAGGTTTAATCCTCTTAATGAGCAAGCATAGAGCTTCCTGAAACGTTTGGTCTTTGCAGTGCGAAATTTCCTTATTTTTTTCTCCCCTTTCTTCTTAATGCATATTTTTAGAATGCTAGTCAAAAAGTAATAAATAAAAGTATGCACAATTAGTGGATATGAATAAATATTTTTAAGGGAAGAAACGTCAAAAATGCTATAGAAATCTAATGAATTACTTTCGAAGAAGGTGGGATGCCAATACACCAAAACCTGTTTGATTGCTGAAAGAAGCAGAAAAGAGTTGGAAGTTGCATCTTGTTGCAATCAAAATTTTTATCGGTATTTTTTTTATAATTTTTTACTTCATTCTTATGAAGGATTCTAAAACCTTATGCTATCGGCAAAGTAAGAAATGCTGGAATTCTCTAGAATGCCTTAGCATTGTATATAAGGCCGGACGTTTTAAGGCAAAATATGAAACAGGACAATTATTACATCCCTAGGTATACTTACCCAGCAAAAACAAATCTGTAGGTCCAGCTCCACAAAACTGCTGTTTGCCACCAGCTAAAGCGACGGGTCTGTGCCGGCAAAAGTCACTTTCAACTGTACTAAAGTGAATGGCTGGCCTTCTGTCGAGCCAACAATACCGGCCTATCGATGGCCGGTAGTACTTAACCCAGCAGTTACTGTCTAAAACGCGCTGGGTGAGTGATTGCCCGACATTTTCCAGTAGAGGGTAATCAATGAATCAATAATTGAGGGCCAGCAATTTATATACACCCAGCAGCATCCCTTTAGTTTATAGAGGTTTACGAGAGGTCATTGACCTAGTTACAGGAGTAATTAAAACCCACAAACCTAATTTTTATTTAATTCAATTAGCTAAATAAATATCTAGCTATCTAATACATTTCTGAATAAATTATTAATATATGAACTAAGAAAATATTTCTAGGTTAATTTTTTCATTTAAATTGTTTTATGCAAAGAATATTTTTTACACAGTTCAACCCCTTAGTCCTAAAGATTTGCTGTGCACAATCTATGCTTCCACTTATCAATACATTTTTAAACTAGGTAAACATATGTAATAATCTTTTCTTTACAGTGATATTCTACTTAAAAGCAGAATAATAAAACTGCTGTCCAGAATTATGAAAATTCTGTATCTCACAAGTAATTTTTCAAGTTTTAACTTGAAGTCAATATATATGTCTATAATAGCTTGTAGTCAGTATATATATGTTTTAAAATAAAAGCTGTGTTCTTAAGGAATCTAGTGATACTATTGTACCCTATACAAAAATAAATACAACCTACAGCCGATAATATTAAGAGGCTGTCCAGAGATGATCATTTAGTGCGATACTGATCATGAATTCATGTTTTACTGATTATATTTAGTCTTGCAGCAAATTTAACAAAAAATAGGTGTATTGGACAAAAATGTACTAATGTAACCAGTCATGTAATGAATTGAATGTACCCTGAAATTAGTTAAATGAATAATCAACATTGTCTCTTGCAAACATTTTATTATACAAAGACATATAAATACAAAGACATAACCTTAATCAATACAAATATTACACAAATTTCAATTTAATTTTAAAAATAATAAAAACAACAGAGAAATCATATCTTTGTCTACATAGAATCACTTGGAATAGCACAGAAGAGTTCTCCTGAAAGAGAGGATAATAAAATAAAAATTATGCAAATCGTATATTTTAAAAACATAAGTATTTTTGTGAAAATGAGCTTTTAAAACTAAAATTTCTATCGAAAAGTTTTTGCTTTTATCATTTCATTGATAAATTTTGACTCATCAAATTAGTCTTCAAATTAGTAACACCATGCAAAACATACACCTGTCTTATAATTTAGAAAGATTTTGAACATAAAATTCCTTTCTGAATGAAATTATTGAATATTGACTCACGAACCCATTAAGATTGACAACTAGTACATGAAAATCTAACTGTTAAATGAAAAGTTATTCAGGGTGTTTAATTTTGTGCTCACCTTTTCTCAGAAAATATTTAATTTTAAAAAACATGCAGTTTTTTCTTCATTAATTTTAAGGTGCTCAATTTTATTGCATTTAATATTTAAAACAATTATGATATTCTAATGTAAATTATTGTTTCAAGGAAAGCTGTAGAAGAAAAATTACTTTTAAATATATATTACTTACATGCACGAATGTATCAATAGTATTTCTTTTTCGCTTTACTTTTATGATTAAATTTTTAATTGTATACCCTTGACAAAAAAAATTTCAAAATTTACAACATTTTTCATATTAAAATAGGCATCAAAACAATAATATGTATTGAATTGAAACCAGAATTGAAACCATATGAAAAAAGGTTGCTCAAAATTTGCTAGTTAAAAAGGCAGATAATTTAACAATTCTGTAATAACTTTATAAATCAATAAATTCTTAAATTACTTTAATGGTGATGCTTTGTGAAATTAATGTTTTCCTCATATAAAAAACACAAGAACTAGATAAGAATAACGACAGATTTGACCAATGTCACGATTTCCGTAATGTCTTTATATAACTGGTATAGATGTAAGACAAAAAATGAAAAGTTTACATAAATATTAATAACATTGTTTACATCTCTGATGAAATTTCTTTTCTTCAAATTTTTTTATTAATTTAGTTCCTTCTTTTAACAAAAAATATTTGTTAAATACTCCATTACTATGCCTAGGAATAAAAAAGGGAAAGGTGCTTCCTAAAAAAAAAGGGTACACCGAGTTTTTAAAGGGCTTTTAATTAACACCGTAAATAGTTAACAAAATGTGTACTATTATGTAACAGCTGAATTCGATTCTTAACGACTGTAAAATTACCATCCTATACCTACTATTTTACATGTATATTTCAAAAAGTAGTTCTCACCCATTATCAAAATGAGAAAAATTTGTAGCTTACAAAGAAAAAAAACATGCTAATAGAAAATCATTGTGCAATAGAAAACATTGTGCAATAGAAAAAAATATTGTTAAACTTGAAGGCTTTTTCCATAATTTAAACTATTAACTAATAAACGATTAATTAAAAATAAATATTGAAAGGTACATATTTTTAAAAAAAATATTCATTTCAAATTTTTTTAAAAAATCTTTTAATAAACTTATTGATACTAAAAAAATCTTTTAAAAATTTAACCAGTTGAGAATTAACAAAGTAAATATTTGTAATGGTATCTGAATCAAACATATTAAGTTGAATAATTTTAAAAGTGTGTAATCATCATTTACACATTAAATTTTTTAAAAGGAATATTATCAGACAGTGTCGTCAAAGGGCAGTGAGGACGGTTGGCCCTTCTCGAGGAGGTACACTGCATTTTTATTTGATACAGAAAAATTAGTTGTCATTTTTTGTAGATTAGAATAGCAGGAGTTGCACATTAACCACTTTCAACATATACTTTTCGAATTCTAGCAAATAAACTCTGTAATAGGATACACACATTATGGGCCACAAATAAAAAGAAACAAAACTTATTTAAATCTAATGAATATTTCAGAGAAAAATTAGACTGAAAACATTTAAACCTGTTTGATTGCCCAAGGACAGGAGCGTTACAATGGGCGTTTCCTTATTATAGACTTTTTTCCCTTTTTTTTTTTTAAATTGCAGGCATTGGGGGGTTGTCCCATTGGCCACAGGAATGCCAGAACTACTACTTTCTTCTCGTTACCCAGTGGGCACCTGTGGTGAAGCAGGGTCGCCCACGTCACACAACCACAACCCGTTTATAGGGCGGAAAGTTAAAAAAGAATCTTTAAAAACTTCAACATTTCAATATGCAATTAAACTGGTTCTGATGTTTTTCATCTCGTTTAACTCATAAAATCGTAAGATTTCTATAATCTTTTTGCTTCTGTCGCACTTAAATGTTAGTTTAGAGATTCCTAATTTGTTTACATTTTAAACTTCTGTTTCAAGAAAACTTTTTTGTTTTTAAAAAGGTAGGTGTATATATTATTGCCAAATAAAAATATTTTGTACTATTGAAGAATAGATAAATAAGTGAAATGTAGGTGTTATTAACATTATTTCTTAGTTACCATAAATTAAATTTACTTACACATTTTATTAAGAATTTTTTAACTTTTACGGGGCATTTTATTTGCTTGGACTAAAAAATTGTTCTTATCGCAAAAATTTTTTCTACCAAATAATGTCTTAGAAGGCATTCAATATTGTACAGGTTAGTTTCAAGATGCTTCAAATCAGTACTTTGTCGTTACTTTTTTTTTTCTCTTTAACCTACACGTTTTTAAGCTATGTTAACAAGGTAGGTTTTTAAATATGATTGTGTTTTCACAATCAAAATCTTACTGTACTTAATAAAATTTTTAAAAAAATATTTTATATACATCAATAAAATTTATAAATATAACACTTTTTTTCATTGAATAGGGAAGTGAACGATTAAAATGAAAATTAATAACCATTATTAAAATATAAAACTACATACAGTGACCAATCACTTCTGCGCCACCTCTTTTATGTGCCTTTTGCATATATACAAAGGTTTTCAAAGGCCCTTGATCATTATATAGGAAAATAATAATAATTATAATTCTTTATGCATCATTCAGAAAATAAATATTTCAATTCAGCACACAATTTTTTTTTAAAAGTCTAAAATTTTGATTTTATTTTTTGTTTAAATAGAAAAAAATAATCCCATTTTTTAGAAAAAGTTTTCAGTTTAAAGCAAATAAACAATCTTCGTTACAGATAAAAGGAAATAAGTTACTGGATCTAGTAATACAGTTCATTTTTCTTCCCTATGGGATTTTTTTCACCTTTATTGTTTCTAGGAAGACATTTTTTTATATGAATTTGAATAAGGTGTCTTATCTATCACACCACCCACATTGAAACCACCATATATACCACCCATATGCTTTCAAAATTTATCTAGCAGTGTCTTTCCCACCACCAATTAAAACGTTAGTTTTTGGTCAAGGAATGTAAAGCTATAGCGATTACTATTACTCAGTTTACGCGAAAACAGAGATGACAAAAACATTACTCGAAATCATTAAAAACAATTAGAAGGTTTAGCCACTATTCACGACTATTTGTAGTTTTATTCAGCTATTGAAACTTTTCTATCTAGCTTTTCTTATTTGTATGAACTTACTGTTTTTAAAATCTTATGGACTTTTTCTCTTGGTCCCAAAGACTGAAGCATAATGAGAATTCACTGTATTTTATAAATGAATTCACTTAATACATTAAAATGTCCCTAATCCTTCTTTAAAATCATAATTCAAATAATAATAATTAAAATAATACTTCTCAAAATAATAAATTATTTATGCACATCAAAGATTCTGCAGATGATAAAAGTAATAAAACTTACAGAAATTCATGGTGGACTGGCACAGGTTTACCAACATTTGAAGAGCTAAAAGGGAAAAAAAAGGGTCTTATTTTTATGTAAATATTAACTTGAGATATACAGTAAAAAAAATTTTCAGTAAACTTTTAGCAGAAATTTAAAAAACATTATACAACGGACACCCAGAAAGATTAAGTAAAAATTAGAATAATATTTTTTAGAAATTTGAATGAGAAAAATAACTTGCAGGCTACGAAATTTTATTAACAGAATCGTCATCAATAAAACAACAAAATTTTCTAAGTTCGCCTCTAGGATCACAAAATATAAGGTCAGCGTTTAAAATCTTCCAAAGAGTTAATTGAAATTTATTTTTTTATTTCCACTTAAAGATTCTCCACAAAAAATTATTGTAAATTTAGCTTTCGCTGAATCTGAAGCTTTTCTTATGTGCATGAACTTACTGTTTTTAAAATCTTATACACTTTTTCTCTTGGTCCCAAAAACTGATGCATAAGGGAGAATTCACTGCACTTTATAAATAAATTTGCTTTATACATTAAAATGTCCCTAATTCTTCTTTAAAATCATAATTCAAGTAATAATAATTAAAATACTACTTCTCAAAGTACCTAATATTAAATTAATTATGTACATCCAAGATTCTGCATATGATAAAAGTTAAAAAACTTACTGAAATTCATGGTGGACTGGCACAGGTTGAAAAGCTAAAAGGAAAAAAAAGGTCATATTTTTATGTAAATATTACCTTGTATACAGTAAAAATATTTTACGGTAAACTCTTAGCAGAAATTTAAAAAGTATTACCCAATGGACACCCAGAAAGATTAAATAAAAATTAAAATATTTTTTAGAAATTAGAATGAGAAAAATAACTTGTAGGCCAGGAAATTTAGAATGAGAAAAATAACTTTTCGACCAGGAAATTTTATTAACAGAATTGTCAACAATAAAAAAAAACACAAAATATAAGGTTAGCATTGAAAATCTTCCTAAGAGTTAATTGAAATTTATTTTTCTATTCCCACTAATAGATTCTCGGCAAAAAATTATTGTAAATTTAGCTTTTGCTGAATCTGAAGCTTTTCTTATTTGCATGAACTTACTGTTTTTTAAATCTTATACGCTTTTTCTCTTGGTCCCAAAGACTGGTGCATAAGTGAGAATTCACTGTACTTTATAAATGAATTCGCTTAATACATTAAAATGTCCTTAATCCTTCTTTAAAATCATAATTCAAATAATAATAATTAAAATATTACTTCTCAAAATAATATTAAATTATTTATGCACATCAAAGATTCTGCAGATGATGAAAAAAAAATAAGTTAATTGATAAATCATTTTAACTATTAATAAATTTAAAAATTTGTATCAGGGGAATTGGTTGGTAATAGTTGCTTTTCTCAATTTAATTTATGTAAAATAGAACAGTTTCACATAAAAGTCATTTTTGAAATTTAATTTATTTTGAAAAAAACTTTTCAAATTGATTTTAATCAAATTTTTGTCGTTTCCATATGGTTCGCCCCCTAGTACAATAATTTAAAATATGTGCGTTTAAACCCTCACTTTGCTGTGGTCAGACTGACAGGCAAACAACAACTATTTTGCTCAAGCCAAAACAGATTATGAAAATAAAATAAGAAAATTATCAATAAAAAAAAGCGGCTAGATTTTTTCGTTAAGCCGTGTTTTAAACTACTCGTAAATTTACGTTTAAATTAGTGTTCAATGGAATCTAATATTAAAGCATATTGTGTCTAATAAACTATTATTAATAATTATATTAGTCTAGCACTTCCATACAAAGCTCAATATAAGGATTTGATATTTAGTTTAAGAAAAAAAAATTCCTTTAAGTGATAAGATGTAAGTTGTCAATGGAATAAGAGTTGAATTTGGAGCACTTCAGCTACTTGGAAAGTGAAGTTGATGAGAACAGAGACGCAGTACTTCACTCAGTTGGAAAATAGTAGAAATTTCAATTGCAAGTTACCATTGTTACAAACATGAAAGCGAGATAATTCAATAAATAATAAATACATTAAGTAATAAAACTTACAGAAATTCATGGAGGACTGGCACAGGTTTTCTAACATTTAAAGAGGTAAAAGAAAAAAAAAAGGTCTTACTTTCATGTGAATATTAACTTGAGATATACAGTAAAAAAAATTTCGCTTAACTTTCAGCAAAAATTTAAAAAGCATTACACAACGGGCACTCAAAACGTTTGAATGAAAATTAGAATAATATTTTTCAGAAATTAGAATGAGAAAAATAACTTGTATGTCAGGAAATTTTCTTAACAGAATTGTCAACAATAAAACAACAAAATTTTCTAAGTTCGGCTCTAGGATCACAAAATATAAGGTTAGCATTGAAAATCTTTCAAGGAGTTAATTGAAAAACTTTTATTTCCACTGAAAGATTCTCTGCAAAAAATTATTATAAATTTAGCTTTCAGTGATTTGGAAGCAGTTATAACTTGTTTTCTCAATAGAATACAAGTTAAATTTGAAGCACCTCGGCTACTTTGAAAGTGGTCAAACATCCTTTTAAGAAGTTGTACTTGTAAATAAAATGGTATTATATTCTGTCTATAGCGGTCAGGAAATGATTGTAATTTAAATTGTCAACAAGTACAGAGCTCCTGTAGATTTTAGTACTCTAACTAGTCGAAAAGTAGAAATTTTGATCGCATGTTACCAATACGAGTGCGAGTTCATTAAATTATTAATAAACACAGCAAGAAATAAGAAAATCTATAGAAATTCATGGAGAGCGCTAACAGGTTTTCTAACATTTTTAAAACTAATAGAAAAAGAGTTGTTTGTTATTTTTATTGAGTATGAATTTTGTTTTCATATTGTATTGAACTTTTATATATTTTTGTAATCCCTATAAAAATCGGGCATTATTTTATATGAATATTAACTTGAAATTCACAATAAAAACATTATTCACTTAACTCTTAACAAAAATTATGAAGTAACTTAACATTGATTTCAAAATATAAAAGAATTTTGTAATATTTTTTTTTTGTATAAGTGGGGTTAGCCAATATACAATTAAGTATGAGCAACTGCGTGCTAAAAAACTTTCCATAATCTATATTTTTTTAGGTTGTTTAAGAATTCACAGCACGATTCTTCGCAATTATTTATATTAACATGTACAAATAAATTTTTCATCTTAATTTAAACTATTTAGTATAAATTATTAAACCTTTACCTATTTTTACACTTGAATTTAGCTCAAAAATTTCAATAAAATGAAATACATATAACAGAAACAATTTTTAATATTACTAACAGCAATTAGTTAACTAAAATCTAAATATTATTTAACATAAAGAAATAAGTTTTAATGAAAATTCTTGATTATTATACAAACCTATTTTCATAATATACTTAGATAAACCTGATTTATATCATATGCTACAACATATTATGAATTGCACTTAAAGAGTCATCATACAACAGAATTTATATTTGTTTTTGGCGTGCTACTGCTCGATTGTCGCTAAAAATTTGGCGGCGATCTTGGTATTGATAAAACATTTGTCTGTACATTTTCATTGAATTAAATTTAATATTTTTTATTATTCTATCTTAGCAAGGTGTTAATTATGATGTATTAATTGAATAAAGATGATTGCCAATCTAAAACATAGCGCCAAAACAGCACTTCAAACGCGGTTCTTTGTAAACCGAAATCTGCACGTCGTAAACATATTTGAACAATAGTAAATCAAAAATGATTAAAATAATAACTTCAATGTAATAGAAAAAAATAAAACCTTACCTTTTTTGAAAATTATAAGAATCCAACGTGCTTCTTTTTCTAAACAATAAATTCACAGTTACAGTTACTCGCTCGACCGCTTCACTGGCGGCAGCAGACAACTTTAACTTGGTGGCCCATTGGGTAGATTCAGACTGACGGGATGCGGCTGTTTGTAATGTACAGGCCCAACACTTCCTACAATGTTGGCAAAAGTTCATAGGGTGGCCCAGCAATCAACCCAGCTGACAGTAATTTGCACCTTCACTTTTCAATCAGTACCGTCAGTAATTTCGAAGATGGCCAGAACTTATGTTTTTGCTGGGTAGTATACCTAGTCGTTCTGTAGAATGACAAATGATATTTAGGCTAAGTATGAAAAAAGGCCATGATAAGGTTATACAAATGACGTTTTGCAGTATTAGATAGAATTTTGGAAAGTTCTTAGTCGAATCAATGTTTTATGTCTATAGATCGTTATTTCTTCTCTTACACTTCACCTTACTCCTCCATTTTCATGCTGCACAGCGACATTTTTTTGAACAAATTTTAAATAAAATTGCGTATTGTGGCACTTCCGAACAAATCACTCAGTACAACTGACAAATTCTGAGCCTATGGTTCGCGTTAATAGCCACGTGCTTGGCACGTGATATTCGAAACCAATCAGATATGTATTTCATACTTTGGCGGTTTCTCATTTGGCTTTCAAGGGAATGAGTGAAACAAGAATTATTTCATACATTGCTTGCATTTTTAGGCACATAAAATGCGTAGGCATTCTATAGAATGCTGAATTTAAAACTTTGACTGTAACATATACATTAAGAGTGAATATGAGGGAACATCACACTCGTTAAAACTGTATCGTACAATATTTAATACGAACTTTCAGGAGGTTTACTTCTTTCAGGTGTAAACGGGTTTCACAACGAAGAGGTTCTTTTTTATATTGTTCATTTTTTAAGTTACTGTCAAAGTTAGTTTGTAACACTGCTTTGTTTTATAATGATGAGTACACAGTATTCTTTACGTTTTGCCACTTCCAACTTTTGTGCCATTAGTTTCAAGGTTCAGTCTGGTTAGAGCAAATAAATGACCGGATTTTAGTTACATATGTATATGTTTCCGAAATTACTGCATAGGTAAAGTTTGTGGTACACAAAATTTAAAAAAAAAACGTATCATAGTTTTTTTTAAAATTCATTGTTGGTTTCAAATGTTAGATTTGTGGCTCTTTTGTGGCTTTCAAACATTTTTCCCCAATTCCCACCCGACTGAAACTCGTCATTCAGGAATCAGTAGGGCAGATTTGTTGACCACTCTCTTAAGGGCACGATATTATGTGGGCCAACGTTGTTCCTACAGTGAGAACAGATAGTGTAGAGAATGAAAAAAACATCAACGGCTTATTCGGGATTCGAACCCAGGACCTCTCTGATGTTAGGTTTACATGGCAAACATCTAAACTGGAATCAAATTTTTCCCTCATACATTGCTGTTTCATTCTATAAATGGTTCCAAATATTGTAAAGACATTTTTCAACTTCTTGCAGTGCTTTCAACTTAGGTATTTTATAAACTGTTTCCTTGATGAAAAAAGAAATCACACCGCGCAAGTTCGGACGATCTTGATGGCTAAAAGGTTCAATGCAAACCACTAGTTATCCTCACGCTCAAGAACTGTTGAACAATAGAAAAATCAAAATGAGTGACAAGAAGTTCAAAACGGAGATTTTCTTAACTTTGCTTCTTTGTATGTTAAACTACTTATAACCAATTTTTTTTTCAAAAGTAAATTTTGTTTTATCATTTTTTTTTGAAATTGTGTTTTATTGTTCTCAGAAATAGCAATAAAGAGAAAATGGCTGTCAATCAATTTTTCCCGGATCTATCGTGATGAAGTTACGCTGCTTTTTCAATTGTACGGCAAGTATAATGAGTCATCAACACCAAAAATACAAAAAGTAATGAAAAAATTTCCTTTATACAGCTGATGAAACAGTTGGCAGTGAAAATTAAAAAAAGTGTGGTCTAACTGAAAAAAAAGTCGGTTAACTTTTTTTAATTGTGTTTATTATACTATTGTAATATTTGTTAAAGTTTCTAATTTATAAATATATTAAGCCCAATCATTCATTTGTGTTAAACTTGTGATTGTAGAAATACTTTAGACAATTCATTGCGAAAGAAAGGCAACTAATTCTTAGCACGTTATCTCAACGACATTTTAGTTACGGGTATTTAAAAATAAATTAATCTTTTACTTTCTTCAATTAAGATGTTGCGTGGTTTTCTAACGTGAAATCACTTGAAGAAGAATAAAGATACAAAGAAGAAAAAGTTTAAAAAAGGAAACTGATTATAAAAAGAAAAAAAAAAACCTTTCGTCACCTTTGACAGTGAGTAAAATTTACTGTCAAATTATTTTATGTTAAAATTTTGGAACCTACTTTATCTTCTAATGAAATCATGCAAAAAACTAAACGAACACTTCAAGTTTTTTTTCCCAACCTTCCTGCTTCATTTTTTGATTTTTCTTAATCATAAAAGAGTTTCATTTATTCCATCTTGTGGTTACCCCCTAAAGCGAGAACTCCTTTCTTTCAGGCCATCCCCTAAACCGAACATCAGCATCGTTCGCAAACTTTTGATAAGGGTTTTCATTCTTTATTATTAAGATTTTTTTTTTTTTTTTTTTTTTTTTGCTTTTGCGTGCAGTCAGTACCAGATGTTTTTTGGAGAAAAAAGTTTTTTTCGTTCATTTTTTATAGATTCTCGCTGGCGTTTTCATTTTTTCAGTAAATAGTCCGTGTTTTATTTTCTGGAATAGGTTGGAGTAAGACTGCGAAGAAGGATTTATTTAATTCATTTTTTCTTCCATTATTTATTTTTTGAACGAAGCGAAATAGAAAGCGAGATAGAAAATTAGACAACCTCGCGAATTACTTCTAAGGTTTCCCTGAAAACCACCTTGGGGAAATAAAAGCAGAAGGAAAAGACGTTTTTAAATTGAAACGAATCTCACTGAAAAAAGAAAAATAATGGGTATACGTGCGAAACGACTTTTTTTCTAGCTCAATTAAATATTTCTCGCCTTTACTTGCAGCGTCTAAGATAATATTTCTGCAAACATTTACAATGTAAACATTTTTATATTCTTGAAAACATATCTGATTCTCAAAATGCTAACTATCTTACGCAATATTTGAATAAATTGTTCGGATGTGCAACTGCATAGCAATATGCTGCAACAGAAGCATCAGTTTCAAATAAAATATTCTTTGCAATTTACTTGCAAGAATGAAGATAGTATTACCACATCCATTCACAATTTTAAAATTTTATTCTTGAAACATATCTGATTCTCAAAATGCTAACTATCTTTCTCAATATTTGAATCAATTGTTCAGCTGTGCAACTGCATAGCCATATGCTGCAACAGAAGCATCAGTTTCAAATAAAATATTCTTTGCAATTTACTTGCAAGAATGAAGATAGTATTACCACATCCATTCACAATTTTAAAATTTTATTCTTGAAACATATCTGATTCTCAAAATGCTAACTATCTTTCTCAATATTTGAATAAATTGTTCAGCTGTGCAACTGCATAACCATATGCTGCAACAGAAGCATCAGTTTCAAATAAAATATTTTTTGCAATTTACTTGCAAGAATGAAGATAATATTTTCACATACATTACAATTTTAAAATTTTAGATATTCTTAAAACATACCTTATTCTCAAAATGCTAACTATCTTTCGCAATATTTGAATAAATTGTTCAGCTGTGCAACTGCATAGCTATATGCTGCAACAGATGCATTAGTTTCAAATAAAATATTTTTTGCAATTTACTTGCAAGAATGAAGATAATATTTCCACATACATTCACAATTTTAAATTTTCAGATATTCTTAGGAGATAACTGATTCTCAAAAAGTTAACAACCTTTCGCAACATTTGAATACATTGTTCAGCATTATCTTTGTAGTTATACACTGCAACAAACACACTAGTTTTAAATAAAATATTTCCTGCAATTTATGAGTAAGTAAGAAAATAATATTTCTACATACATTCACAATTTTATGATTTTTTTTTTTTTTTTTGGATTCATATCTGATTCTCAAAAGGCTAAATTAACTATGTTTCGTAATATTTGAATACATTGTTACTATACACTGAAACAGGCGCATCAGTTTTAAATAGCCTAATTCTTGCAATTTACATGCAAATACGAAGATAATATTTCTTGCAATCATTTGCAATTTTATATTTTTTTGATATTCTCAGAACTGATCTGATTAGTAACATATCAACTTTCATTCTCAATATTTTAATAAATTGCTCAGTTATGTACATTTGATACCATAAACTATACTGTCGCATCAAATTTGACTAGAATATTTCTTGCAATTTATTTAAAAATTTTAAGTAATTCTTCTGCATATATTTACAATATTCAATTTTTAATGTTCTAAGAAGCAATATAATTTTCGGAATATTAACTATCATCTTTAATATTTGGATAAATTGTTCAATTATGTTGCTTTGAAGTTGAAGAATTGCAATATAAGTATCAATTTCAAGTAGAATATTTCTTTCAATTCTTTAATAAGTTCTTATTCTTAAAAGCAATTTTATTCTCTAAATAATATCCTGCACACTATTATAATAAGTTTCGCTCATGTATCTTTTGTTGCGATACGTTGCAAAAGCCATTGCATTACCTATTTTGAATACTTGTTTGCAAGATCTAAAAAAATTTTTTTTGCATATATTTACGACATAAATTTTTTGTTATTAAAAGTAATGTGACTCTCAAAATACTGACTATCATTCTCAATATTCAATTTTTTTCTGTTAACTCTATTGCTGTGAACTGCACCATTTTTGAATAGTTTGTTAATGTTTTGCATATGTTTTGTAAATGTCTTGCATATACGTTAAAATACAACATCGCCTTCTTGTATGTATTCACCTCCACAATACGCTTTCTTAAAATTCATTTTATTTATTTCATCTATTTCTTTTTTATTCCTATTTTCTAAAATATTTTGCACTGCCTGTATTTTTTTTGGCAAAGTAAATAAAAATATAGGCAATGCAAATGATTATATTTTATTGCGTATCAAAAACAATAATGGAATTTTATTTTAAAATTATTATCTATTATATTATTTCTAAAATTTTAATCCATATTAGAAGTGATTAAATTAAGCGTAAAATATAACAATATAAAAATTATCGAAGAATAGTGATTGCGTTTTCTTTTAATTTTAATCTTTGCGTTTTCGTTAAATTTTGATACGCCGTTTATTGCAAACTTTGAAAATATATGCGTCATTCTTTGAAAAAGCACGAATTTCTGTCACTTGAAATTTATAATATATAATAACTTTTTTAAAAAATAATATGAATGTGATATAAGCTTTAGCTCACTTGATGGAATACATTAAACATGTAAAGTAAATAAAAAATGTTGAACTTAATGTTGAATTCTGTGAACACTCAAACTTTACTGATTAGTAGCTGTTCTACTTCATAATTAATAAAGAACATTGATTATTATCAATAAATATTGTATTTGATTGAAAAAGTATTTGAAATAGTGGATTAAAAACAGAAATTTCTAATATGTATTTTAAATTTTAAATAAAGTGCTTCTCCTTAGAATAATATATAACGTTTGTGAAAAGAAACAACAACAAAAATAAATAAATGAAAAAATGAAATAATAAGTCGTCCAGATAATAGCGATGCAATTTTACAGTTAATGACTTTTTTTCAATGAGAAATTTCGTTCCAGCAAAAAAAAAAGCGTCTATGTTTCGCTATATTTATATCTTTTGTCCATTTTTAGTTATGTATAGTGTGCCGTCTGTGGAAATTATGGAAATCATATAATTAATTAAATGAATGAATCAGTCTAGAGTCATAGATTCAAATATTCAAGATTTTTTAAACCAATTTTCAGATATTAGATTTAAATGCATCATGATCACTACAAGCAGAATTGTTTCGCATGTTATAACTTAATGAAATTTATTGTCCACTAAAATTCTGACACTTTTCTGAATTACTAGAAGGCATAAATTTCAACTACATCTCTGTGTTTGAGGACAATACAAAGTTGAATCATCTCTTGACCACTACAAACAGAATTAATAATCTTTTTTTAAAAGAAAAAAAAATATCAAATCTCACATCAGAATTTATCACCAATCAAGGGTTAGTTTCCTAATTGCTAATTGGGATAAGTGTTAACTTCACCTGTGTGTCCGATGACAGAACAAAGCTCATTTTTTGTTTACCTCTACGAGCAAAGCTGTATCTAAAAAGAATTTATCGCCAGTCAAAATTCCAACTACTTTCCTATGAGCTAGAAAAACTTAAACTGGATCTCTGCCCTCGGTGGCATCATTAGTTTCTGATTGTTACAAGTTGAATTTAACGTCATATTACCTCGAAAAGAATTCCACGAAATTTAAACCGTATGAATAAATCATGTTGAGTTTTAGAACATTGCAAAATAACATTCAAATTAGCATGAGTTATTTTTAATTGCTTTAAAATCTTAGTTAAAGTGTAATAATGGAATATCGCTATATCATACTTGGAACATATGTTTCACTTAAAAATCGAGTTCGTTCAGCTAAACTTGTTTCGCAATCCTTTAGTTTTAAATTTTCTTTAACTTCATTCGTCATCCGTAATCCTGCGACTGAATCTTTATTATATTTTTTACTTTAATAGCCACAGCTTTAGAAATAAGAAACTCGGCTTAAAACAATTTTACTCAACTGTCAGCTGCAGCTGAGATTGGCAAGACTTCGAAATCCATTGAACAGTTGGTCAAAAAGAAGTAAAAAAAAAGGCCTTGTGCAATTCTGATTGAATGTTTGGTTATGGCGTTTCTCTTAATTTTTTTTATTTGAGAAACTTAAAAAAAATATTTGCGAACAAACATTACGAATCATTTTGCTTCAGGAAATCAATTTGCATAAGCAATATCAGGTTTGGTACGGTAATGTTAAATTTTTATAAAGCTGTGTTCCAATCTTAAGTTTGTTGGCAAAATTAGCAATAAATATCAAGAGATTTTTTTTTTATTGAAAAAATTGGATTGAATTAACTTGAAACATGCTACATTTTTTTTAATGTTCCTATACTGATTGAATGTTCGGTAATCAAGCTTTTATTTAATTTTTTTTTCTTAGTGAGAATTAAAAAAATTATTTGAAAACAAACATTTCGAATCATTTTGCTTTAGCAGATCATTTTATTTCAGCAGATTAATTTACATAAGCAATATCAGGTATTAAAATGTTAGTGTTAAATTTTTATAAGTTTATGCCTTGGTAAAATTAGCAGTTAAATATCAAGAGATTTTTGATTGAAAAAATTGAATTAGAAAACATGCGAAAATTTTTTAAATTCTAATTCTGTTGAATGCTCGGTAATGGATTTTCTATTTGATCATTTTTTTTAGAGAGACCTAAAAAAATTTCATTTACAAACATTTCGAATCATTTGGCTTCAGTAAATCAATTTGCATAAGCAATATAAATTTTAGAATGGTTATGTTAAAATTTTGTAAATCGGTGTTCCAAACTTTGATGACCAAACTAGCAATTAATATCAATCGATTTTTATTTCAAAAATTGAATTCAATTAAGTTAAGAAATGCAACATATTTTTAAGTTTTAATTGAATGCTTCGTTCGATAGAATGCTTGGTTATGGAATTTTCATTTAATTTTTGTTTTGTTAGTGAGAATACTCGCAAACAAATATATTGAGTCGTTTTGAATCAGCTGATCAATTTGCGTAAGCAATATCAGGATTGTAATGATAATGTTAATTTTAAGGCATTGATGTTTCAAACTTCAGTTTGTTGGCAAATATAGAAATTAATATCAAGAGATTTTTAACGAAAAAATTACATTAACTTAAAATAATGCAAATTTTTTTAAAGATAAAATTCCTATTAAATGCTTGCTAATGGAGTTTCTTTTTGATTTTTTTTGTTAGCAAGACTTTATAAAAAATAAATTGTAAACTAACATTTCGAGCCGTTTTGATTCAGCTGATCAATTTAGGTAAAAAAATATCAGAATTTCATGTTAATGTTAAATTTTAAATCACCGATGCTCCAATTTTAAGTTTTAAAATTAAAATTTTAATTTAAAAATTAAAATGAATTCAGCGATTTAAGCAATTCTGTTCTAAATAAGGCAGTGTTTGAAAAGAAGGTTTTAAGTAACATTTATTTTAAGAAATGGTCTGAAGCTAAAGTTACTAAATTAAATTCAATCGTAAGGAATCAAAAAAGGGTAAAATTTGAATAATTATTCATTCTTATACTTTTGTCAATAAGTTAAGAATAAGTTAAGAATATATATATATATATATATATATATATATATATATATGCTTTCGATTATAATATATTTACTTCGAAGCAAAATATAAAGCAAATTATTTTCAATATTTCTAACACTAAATGTTAAATAATTGAAAAATATTAATTATAATAAATGAGTTTTATTGTGATTGAAGGGGACGACTCGAGATAATTGAATTAAAATTTTCTATTAGTAGTATATCATTACATTATGCTTAAATTCAAAGAACTCGTTTAAAATTAATTGAACTTCTATTTTCTATTTTTTAGAATTTAATAATCGTCTTTCAAATATGAAGGCCCATTAAAAATTAATTGAATTTATAGTTTCTGTACAAAAATGCTTCAAATATTTCGCTGATTTCATTTTTTTTATAATTAAAAGCTTGTTAAAAAGTACTTCACTAAATACGTCATCTATTTCGAAATCTTTTGAAAGCAACCACTCTATACTTAGGTTTCTTAAAATATTTGCGACGAATTAATCGGGACTACTCAATTGCACTATCCTGCAAACAGGTACTTCAAAGCAACCACCAACAACAACAACGAAAAAAAAATCCTTGTCAAATTAATCAAACACAGAGGGAAGCAACCCGCCCGAAAACTGTTAAAGAGGCGGTCACACCCTCTCCCTTCGCTCACAACATACCGACACACAGACACCCCCTCAAAATAAAAGGATGGAGTGATCAAAGACCAAGCGACATGGAAAGTACGAATAATAGAATGAACGCCCGAACTTTTCGCCCAAATGAAAAGGGAAAATAAGGGAAGAAGCAGAGCTAGGCCGGAATGCCTGTCAACTACAGCCCCGGCGCTTATAATGCACTCTTTTGCTCAGGTTTTGACAGCCCCGGCATTGGGGCGCAGAGCCCTTTTGTTTGGACTCTGGGTTCTGCGTCTGACAGGGGCTTCTAATGGTTTGGCGATATATCCCCTGAGCGCTTTTCGCACTTTCTGCCTCTCCTATTTTAGCCTTTCGCTCTTTCCCATATTCTTCATTTCGTACTTTCCTTGGTTTTGGTCTATGTGTGTATATATTTATACGCAGTCAGAGAAATGGACTATTCTTAGAATGCTGCCGATGCTTTTTTTTTCTTCTTCTCGTCTTCTTTTTCGTTCGTTTTCCCACACCAAATTGTATTCTCAGCTTTATTTGCATATTAATATGATTTTTTTCCTAGTGATGTGCCTGGCCTTTGATTTTTCTCTCTATTCATAACCAAGCTTTAAATAAAGTTGATTTTAACATAGCTTTTCTTTCAATTCCATTATAGGGATGTAGTTTTGGAAAGGTAGTCGTGGTTATCTTTAATTGACTTTTTTTTTCTTCGGTTTTTAGTAAATTTATATTTTGATGAAACTTAAGGAATATGAAACAATTGGGTGCGGGAATATCTTTAATTGAACCAGAAATCAAAAAATTTGAAAGTACCAAATATAAAAAGGGGCTGTTCACGTATTACGTAAGTATTATTCTCCTCCCTTTTCAATAATAAGCAAACCAAACACGCATGCTTACATTAGAATGTTGCAACACCCACCCAAATTGGTTTTTGCCTTAACTTTGACATTTACTGTAGTAATCTAGTTTTGGGATTAACCTTATACAAAAAGACATGACTTCGACTAAATCAAATTTTACGTTTGATCTTATAATATTTCGAGTAGAATATTCTTTTCGAATCTTTTGTGTTCATAACTCTTTACCTAGGAAACTTTTCAAAGAAATTTTTCTTTTCCAAAAATCCTTTTTTTTTCTCCACATTTGAAATTTTTTTGTATGTAATTTTTTGTTGCGATTTTGATTTTGAAAATAAGAGAATTGTAATGTTTTATGTAAGCATAACTCTTATCCCTCCTCCCCTCTCTTGAAGGAAAAAGTAACTCAAATCACTAATCTATCTCCCAATAAAGTGTTTCCGTAATATATGAAAAATATATGAATTCCGTAATATATGAAGTTTACGTAATATATGAAAAAGTATTTTGAAAAACAAAATCTGCGGGTGATAAGCATAAGAACTGTTTTTTTTTATCGCATCAGATCCTCATATAAAATATATTTTCAAAAATAACTATTGATAAAAATAAGTATTGATTTTTCTATTGTTCATTTGGATTATAATGTTTCAAACCTTTCTGAAAAACGATAACAATATAACTTCGAATTAAGTAATTAAGTTGAAAATACAAAATTCACTCGAATTTTCAATTCGAATGAGAAGAATCATTCGATTTCATGCATTTATAGTATCGAACTATAAATGCAAGCTGCATATAATTTCACAAAAAATTCGTATTAAATATTGAAAAAGGGTTTTTTGAGTAATTTGAAAATCAAAATAGAAAGTGTGGTTTTTAAATTTAGAACTACTGATTTATTTTCTAAAGTTATACGTGATGAAAAGAATTAATTTTTTTGTGCATTTCTAAAATTATCTTATATAATCGCAAAACCTGTATAAATTTTTAAGTATAAAAGAACATGTTGTGCTGGTAATGTTTGTTTAAATTTTTTAAACTTTTACAGATTGGTATACAATAGAAAACAATTCTAAATCTAAATATATTTAATAATAAATATAAAATATATTTAATTATATTTAATAGTATAAAATATATTTAATGCATTTTATGAAATAAATAAAACACGTTTTATATTTAGTTCCTACTTAGAAACGATAAAAAAATAAATTTTGTAAATTTTGGAGGGCACTTAAGGAAACTTAAGAAGATGAAACATGGAATTTTTTTAAATTTTCACAACTTCAACACTTATTTCAGAAATAGAGTTCATTAATTGATTTTAGTAATCGGTTGTCTTCGTTTAGATATTATTTTTTATTAGGATATTCCATGAATTTCCACGATTCAATGCAGTTTCAATTAGGTTGCTTTCCGCACAAACTATTTTATATTTATGTTACTGAACATAGTATACAGAAAAAAAAGATTAAAATAAATTAAGAAAAAAATAGAAGCTGTTTTTTTCTCACATACAAGTCAATTTAGAATCGAAAGAATTAAAGCATAAATTTCAAATGGTTTCTTTATTTTTTTAATTTTATTTATCTTAAGTTTAAAATACGAGCTTGTTTGCTTTTAGCTCTGCTTAATATAACTTGAGAGACCAATTTTATTGAATTGATTATTGATTGGCAAATATAGCTGTCTCCGGAGATTTATTATCTGTTTCAAATTCGATAGATTCTTAATCATCTTCAAGAATTTAAGTTTTCCAGTTTTTTTTCCTTACTTGAATTGAAACATATTCTGCTAAGCCAGAGAAAATTGCTGCTTTTTATCGAACTTAACCAGTAAAAATGTTCATAACTAATCGAAAAGAGTAACGTTACAATAGAAATTCTTAGCCCTTTATTGAACTTATATGGTATGGTTTCGAATGCGTGTAAGTAGGCAGAGTATGGAATGGTATAAATAAAAAAAATAATAAAAAAGAGTAGGCAAAAGAAACACAAGGTTCCAACATTCCATTCCAGCCAATAAAAAGGAACCGAAACACCTGCTACAAGTCACGTGACTCATTTTTAGATCCACCCGCCCTTACTTTCAGCAGCGTACTTTGTTCCACTTCATATAATTCCACTGGAAATTGAAGAAAATCCCAGAGGATTAGGAAAATGTTACGTAAAATTTTTTTTAGAAAGCATGGTGACCGATTAAATTGGCAGTAAAAGCTTCAAATTGTTCGACATATTTTAAATTATTAAATTAGTATGACATACATTTTATTTTAATTTTCATTAAAGCATATAGAAATTGGAAAATTAAATTTTTAAGCTGATATGGCTGAGATATCACATCAATTTTTAATGAAGCATACATCTATTTGAATGTTTTAAATTTAATTTTCAATCAAACAATTATCCTCCAAGCAAAAATAATAATTTCTTAGTTTCCCTTAGCATGATTTGTTGAGAAATTTTATCTCATCTTTTTAAAATAAAACTTTCTTTCTTTATTTGTTGAACAAATTAAGTTTGTTAGCTGTAATTATTCGTATGTATCAGAGTTAAAATTAATTTTTCACGGTACTTAGTTTTTTTATTGAATACGAATTTCTTTTTTACATTGATTATTTTTTCAAAATTGTTTCATAATTTGCATGTTATCATTTCGAAAATGTTTTAAATAATTTATTTCATACATAAAAACATGCAACTAGCAACTATAAAAGATTATACTACATTTTTTGAACAAACTCATCTGCCGAGTCCTTGTTTTAACGTTTAGTTAGAGTTTAAGAATCCTCTGTACTTATATATTCTATAAGAATTAAGTGAAAATTATATTTCAATGTGTGAACAATTTTTTATACATTTATATAGAAAAAAGAACAGTTTTATTATCTTATATTTTTTGAGAATGAAAAATTCAAAATTGCAAAACCGCAACCTCCTTAAAATTGCTCGAATTTAATAATAAACATTAATCTACTTTTGATTTTTTTTTCTTTTTTGAGGCAATAAGTGGGGTACTACTCAATACTTGAAAATCAATTTTAACACAGAAATAAAACACTTTCAATATTAGGAAATGATTGTTTGACATTTCAACTGAATACATATAAAATAAATGGGAATAATTTTGATAACTTAGTGCCAGGGGAAAACTTCATTTCAAATATATGTTTAATCGGTCGTTAAATTGTAAGTTGTGCAAAAATTGTAAGCTAATTTTACCATTATGAAAGATTTAAGCATAAGGAGGCAAAGGCTTTAAATTTAGATCAAATAAAAGAGAAATATCTCAAATGATAAAAAGTACCAGGAAAAGAAATTGGATTTCAAATACACGACATTTATTCAGCTATTATATAATTCAAAATGAGAGCATTATAATGAGAAGAAATTTTTCTAATCGAAAAGGAATAGTAAAAATAAAATTAAAAATCGATTTCTTGACATTGTCCGAACATAATACAATCGCTCAGTCACGCTTACCCTTTCTGAAAGCCGAGCGATTTTGCGAAATTATCAACTGAATAATTTAGTTCTAGAACAGTGCAATATGGAATTACATCTATGAATACATGAATACCTGCGTGCACCATGTGCATATCGTCCAGGTACGACATGGTAACTGTGCTAAGAGCTATGCGAATTTCGCCATTTGGTCTTCGCTTTGGAAAATTGTCCGCGAGGATCGTTAGCCAACTCTGTTTCACATTTTCCCCTACAATAAAGGAAATTCGTGCCGGTTTAGGGATTCATTGGGGAAAAGTAACTTGGTTTCGGTTTTAGATGTCGCAGGTGTTTCATCTGTTTCTTCTTTTGGTTTAAAAGCCCAGGCTTCACTATGAATGCTGTGCCCCTGCGATAGCGTAATGAAATTTTATTCAACATTCCTTTGAGAATGGTGGCAACAGCTGGGGTATGCTTTTGGGCTTTGGAACGTTTCTTAACCAGTTCCTACTTGCCTAGTTAAAATTCACGCCTTGTTTTGAGTTTTCTATGCCATAGAGAGAAAATTCGTAATTGCTCTTTTCTTTTTCTTATTCTAGCTTTTTTTTTTCTTTCTAAAAGAACTCTTTTATGTCTTATTTCAAAGTATTTCTGTTCGTCTAAATTAACTGCAGTTCTGAATTTTTAATGATTGGTTTCATTTTTGCTACAGAAAAAAAGTAAAACGTTAATAGAAAATAGAACATAGAATTTTAGAACTTATTTTACATTAGAAATAAGGTATTGAATTTTTATTCTAAAATTTTTTTAAGAAATGGTAAATTTATTCTGTTATTGGTGTTTAAATATTTGTTTTATTTTGATTAGAAGTAATGCAGAATCTGAAATATATTTGTAATCTCTTTTTGAATTCATATAATTATTTTTTGAGATATAACTACATGATATCGTTCTATATTTATTGCAACTTTCTCAATTTTATATCTTTTAATGTGATTTTTATATGATAAGTATATTTTTACCAAAAAAAGTTCCGAAAATGATTTTTATTTTATTTTTTAAAACAACTGGTTTAATGCATAAAAACACTGTTATGAAAAATTTCTTATCATCGTTTTAAGCTTAAAAGCTTTATTTTGTTTCAAGACTTATGTCTTGCATCTTAAATGAATACTACAAAATTTCTGTACACTTTTTTCTACAATGTGCTGTACAATGTTAAGTTTTGTACAGTGGAACTACTTTAGTGTTTTCTTAATCTGTAAAAATGTTTCTACCGCCCCATTACTAGAAAGCATTTAAGTTGATTAAAAATTTCAGTATCAAATGTGTGTTTTTTAAAAGTATTAAATTATTTTATTCGGAAAAGCACAAAAATGGTGTCAAAACTATGTAAGTAATTATTCATTTCAAATTTCGTTTCTCTGCCTTGGTTCGGATTAATATGGCGATATTAATGAACAAAACTATTTATATTTTAGTATGTGCTTATATATCCCTAGATACCGCTGTGAATCTTTCTTTAATTGTCAAATAATATCGTTACAGACTTTCCTATAATTGACTTTTGATTTTCAGTTTTCAAAGTGGTTAGATCTTTGGTGGTATAGTTTAACCATCTTTGTTACGGTCTTCCACTTGGTCTTGAGTTTAAAGATTTCCAATTTAAAAGTGAATACTGAAGTAATTACCCAACCAACGTAAAAGGCATAATAGAATTTCTTTTAAAAAATAAAATTTATTTAGTAATGAGATTGAAGATTTAAAAACACAGCATTTTTTTCTGAAGTGTGTTCTACTATCTATATCAAAATGACGATATATTAGCTTCTATAATATGACAAGTTTGAACTTGAAAAACTTAAATATAAAATGGAGATATTAATATTTGAATTAATAAAATTATTATTTTTTTTACTTCAACGATACTGGATTAAATGTTTGTGGGCAAATGTTTAAAAGTGTAGAAATTCTTCAGATCCATGTTTTCTATGATGAAATTTTTTAACATTATTTTTCCAATTATGCACATTTTACAATTTATTGATCTAGAATTACTTTAAAAAATGTTTTAATATGCCTTATTTTTTACTAAAAAATGTTATTTTGAATTAAAGAAAATATCAAGTTGTTTTAGTTCTTTCTGTTTTTTTTAAAAAAACTTTTCATAGTTTTAACTTTTAAACTTATATAGTTGTATAAAACATAACACAATGCTGGCTATTTTTAGATAGAGGTAACAAAATTCTACAACTAGCAAGAAATTGTAGGCTTCTTAAGAGAATTCTCCTATACTTCCTTCCATTTTCAAGTTTTTTTATATTCTCAGATTTATTTTATACATTAAATTGCAGAATCCTTAGGTTTGAAATGAAAACTTTCTATAATTTGATTCTTTTTATACAGAAATTAATAATTGCTAATATTGTTACTTTAATATATTTCTTACAAACATGTATGTGTTGAATTTATGTGTTGTTTAAATTTATTATCAAGATTTCATACACTTTAACAGTGACATTCATAGATTTTTTTTCAAGAAAGGAGAATGGTCTGATCCGAGATCTATAGCACAGAACAGAACTAAACACGGCAATTCATATATGCTATATACACGTAAAACACGCGCATATATATGAATACATGATCAAACCAGCATTTATTTTCAAACTAAGCATTTATTTCAATAATAAATCATGTCTAAATTAACTCCTTTAACTGACTTAAACTTTTTCATCATCAGACACATGCAAACTTTTTTTTTTTACAAAAAAATGGAAAATGCAAATATGTAGTCATATTTCTATTCAGCACTGGAAAAATATTTGTTATATAGAAGTATTTTCTAAATTTTCCAGTATTCTTTCGTGAAGTCTTTCATTTATTTTTTTCACTAGGTATGTGACTTGCATTTTTACTTATTTTTATTCTATAAATTCCAATATAAAGGAATTTTGAAGTTATTTTTACCTTAGACTGAAATTACCTGAAATATAATCTAATAATTCTTTAAACTTAAAATTTGTTTCTAATATAAAGCTTTATATCAAAGCAAACTATTCTTCTTGCAATAATCTAATTATCTTAAAATACTATCAATGGCTTGAATAGAAAATAATAATTGGAGCTCAGGCTTCATCAGCGATTAGGGAAAAGGGTAGGGAAAATCACATCACCCCGGCTGGGGAAAAAGACCACCTGCGTCACTCAAGTAGTTACTGCCACTTCCCTGCCCTACCCGAGCAAGTAGTCTACAAACTGTAAGAGCTTGTTGAGTTTACCAGGACTGAAACTGTGGGATCGGTTGCCCCTAAGACCAGCTGTGAAACCTTTCCTCATGTTTTCCTCGGACACGAAGTTTGCAAGACAAGACCTGTCCTTCTACTCAGAGGAAAGAACATAAAATTAAAAAAAAAAAAAATTAATAAAATGAATTGAATTCTGGGTATGTATGAAAATGGTAGCGTGTTGGGTGGAAATGTAATTCTCGTTAATCAAATGAGATGAGAGTAATTTTTTTTTAAACACATTTCTTTGTTTAAAAATATGCTACACTTTGATATTTAAATTATGTTTAATTTATTTTCTGCTGTTTAAATGGAAGTTAAAAATTTATAGTTCTGTTTTTCTCAGCATTAATTGCAATTAGTAAATAATATTTAACATTGATTTTTCATACAATCATAAAAAATTAATTAATTTTTAAGATTGATAGCAAATTTATCGTTTAAAGTATTAAGATTCTGAGGTATTTTTGCACAAATAATTTTTTTACTCCTTATAAAACATCCTTTAAAAAATCAGTTAGCTGTGCAAAAACGCAACCAAGGGCTTCTCTAAACTAATAAAGAGATCGGGGTAATCAGTGAAAAGATTCATTATTTTGACAACTAATAAATTAACCTTTTCACAGTTGAACCTAAACTACTAGATTGCTTTTTTAGACAATTTTTAATTTTCAATTTTTAAACTTCAAATTAAACAAGAAAATTCGACGTCACCGAGCTGCTTCCAAAAGGACAAGTTTTTGATTGCTACTTGAATTTCTTGACATCTTGTCTTTCTAAGAATCTTCTTGAAAATATCGAGCTTTCATTTACCCGATTTTTACGGTTAAAAAACCGTAAATGTAAAAAAGTGTTATTTGCCATAAACTTAACGGTTAATTGGAGGGACAGATTGCTGTCGGTTATTTTTCCCTAATTTTAGTAAGAAAATCCTAACAGTGTGCTACAATTACTACTTACTAAAAAATTACTATGAGAGTCCTGAAGTACAAATCTGTGAGTATGACTAATTTTATGAACACGGTACTATTTAAACTCAATAAATAAATAACGAATATCACCCATAAACGTGGAATCCGTTATTGTTCAGAGAATTATTGTTTTAAAAATTGTTAACTTCTCAGAAATCGTTTCAATTGCCGAAAGTATGTTTTCTAGTTGAATGTCAAAAAGAAAAAAAAAATAAATAAATAACATTGACTGAAGTAATTTTGTAAGCAAAGAAATCATGTCGAGTCCAATTCTTTGGGTAAGAAGATTACAGATATTAATTATAGTTGTCCGCAATATTATGTCCACAAACATAAAATTTCGTGAAAAAATTTCCTTTTGGATATAATCAGCAGATAGATAATTAGCTTTTAAAGTTTTATAAAATTTAGGGGAGTCAGCCATACCAAAATTTTAAAAGAAAAAATTCGATTTGGAAATGTTCTCATCTTTGTAATATTTAATTTAAGACCTCTACAACGATGTATAATTTTTGTGTTTATTCAAATTGGAAGTCAGTTAAATTTAGATTTAAAAAAAAGAAAAAAAAAGAAAACAATCCACTGGCTGTGCCACGCCCACATTTGAAAACTCCAAACGTAAACACAAGATTCAATTCTTTGACGTCATCACAAAGCCTTATATTATTTTACATTTTTCGCAAGATAAAATATAAATGTTTATTTCTAATATAAGAGCAACTGACAAAATCTGTGTAATTTCTCTATTTATTGTTAATTTTCAAATACTTGTTGCTAGGTTATAACAATAACACAGCTTTTGTTTTGTCAATTATATGACTTAGTCATTTACTTGCTATTGCATTAAACTCAAAATTTTGTTAAGTAATAAACACGAGTATATATTTAAATATTGAAATAGACCAATTTTTATATTTTACAGATTTATAATGCAATAAATTTGGTATACATTGTCTCTGAATTATTCCAAGTTAAGAAATATTTTATATTTTTCTTTCTTCAGTGTCTGAAAATGTCGTTAAAATAGGGGAGTTTATTTGTATCTAAAAATCAAAATGTTTTTTTCGTTATATTTTCTTTCATTGCAAAAATCTGTATTTTTCATAAGTACTTAATAAGTTGGATTTAAAAATACATTGATATGAATACATTGATATGATTACAAATACTTTTACTTTTAGAAATACATTTATATGATATGCACGCATTTAAAAAAAAATTTTTCTTCTTAATTTGCAGCCTATTTATAATTAAATTAAAATTTATGCATATATGAATACATAAGGAAAAATATATTTAAAAAAACATAATCGACCAACAATGTAAAAAATTCTAAAGAATTTTTTAAATAGTTAAACAGCACCATGGTTTTTTTCTCTTGCAAAGAAAAAATAAAGTTTATAAAAAAATTCAATCTCCTCCGTAAATAGATTGTTTTTCACTTGGAATTAAACCCCAAACAAGTTCTCAGGGAAAACAATAAACTCTTCCCCGCACGCCAATATGAAGAGGAAGAATTTTTAAATTAAATTAAATAACCCGGCGAATAGAAAAGAACATCTTAAATTTCCTCTTCGCTAGTAGCGTGTTACATTACTCGAAAAACCCTGCCTTAACTGCAAACCGCACCATGCGAAAACAAGCACGTGTTACTTGATTACTAAACAAAGTAAACTTGCCCAAAAGATCTTGCATACATACATATAATATACAAGCAGCCATTATTATATTCTATACTTTTTTTTTAATTCCTTTTGCTCTTTGTAATTTTTTTTTATTTCAGTATACGTACCACACGGGATTTTAATTTTCCATAGAATTCCTTTTTTTTTTGTTTTCCTTTCAAATAAAAAAAAATAAAAGGAGAATTCCGAGGTGAAATTTTCCTTCCCGGTAATGGATCATAATCCTTCCCAAGTGAAGTGAAGTAAAGAATTAGCGGAGAGCGGGTGGTACAACACTCATGTTGCCACCCGTATTTAATTAAGTCGCTGTTACTTTTTGAAAGGAAGAGTTGTGCCTTTGACCAGCTGACGCCCGAGCGGGATGTTTATCTGTGATGTCTGGAATGCTTGGCTGCATTATCGCGTAATTTGGCGACTGATATTGCGTAAAATGCTGTAGAGTTCGATATATAGACGCTTGAATGTGTAGTTAAGGTATTTTGATCTTAATAAAATTACGTTGTTAAAAAGAAAAAATATCGTTAATGTTTATCAGAAAAGTAATAGGATGGCATACACAAATAAAAAAATACAGTGGGTTGTGTTTTAACCATCATTAATGTTGCTTTGAACCTTTATAATGTTCTTGCTTTGTACTGTTAAAAAGTTTGGAGCGTCTTAAATACGAATATAGTATTAATTTGCTATAAACTTAATTAAGTGAAAGGTTGTGCCATAATTTGATTTAAATTTGAAAGACCCTTAATGAGGAGCAAACTTTTACTAGAGCGCAAGACTGAACTATAATATCGTGAAACATAATATCATTTGAAAATATCGCGATACCGTGTTTCAAATTGAACAGGGACTTGGTTCATTTTAATATCTTATTAAGGTTACAACTAGTTTGAAACTTCATAAAATATATGATAATTCAAATAGAGTTCTACAAATGAATCAAATAAATTATTTTTAATTAATTGATTCAAATTACTTAAGTGAGCTGATTCACTTAATTTAGTCACCTTCTTTATTCACTTTTTCCAACTCTATGCATGTTATATGATATATACACCGAAGAGCCATTACATTATGACCACCCTGCTAATAGCATGTAGGACCACCTTTAGCCCTCAAAACTGCTAGCACCCGCAGTGGCATTGATTCCACAAGGTGTTGATAGGTAGTCTGAGGTATCTAGTACCAAGCTCTCAGCAACTGGTCCTGCAATTCCCTCACAATGCGAGGGGGTAGCGTGACAGCACGAATTTGGTTTTCCAAGTAGGACCACAAATGATCTATTGGATTAAGGTCAGGTGAATTTGGGGCCATGACATGACTTAAAAGTCACTGAAATGTTCCTCGAACCAATCCATGATGATTCGACCCTTATGAGATGGTGCATTATCCTGTTGGTAAATACCACCCCCCGCAGGAAAAACTGTATCCAATCTGCTTTACTTTTCCAAATCTGCATACATTTTATGATTGTAGCCGGACTCGTTTATTACGGACCCGCATTTTACGATAGAACGGTGAAATTTTTCAGAAAAGTTAGTTTGAGGCGAAAAAAAACTTTATAGAACGTTTTTATTTGGAGAATAATTCGGATTTAACAAGGATTCGTATTTAAAGTTTCTTTATAAAATTTTCAAAAAAGATTTCAGAAAAAAAGTTCAAAAGAATTACTTAAGAATTTCCTTCCCTTTAAAGGGAATTTACTTCATTTTGTTCAATAATTGTAATTAGGTAAACAATAAAGAAATCACAATGTGAAGCAATAAATGCGCAAACTATTGAATAGATTCAATACTTGTTATTGATCACACATCAGCGTTTACGTTTCGACCAAATGTTTGTGAAATACAGAGTATGTCAGTGATGGGTAATAACGAATTGACTCTTTTTATCTGCACACTTCTGATTTGAAAGAAAATGTGAAAGCATCAGAATGCATAATTTTTAGCACACAAAAATAGTAATAAAAAATTGCATTATAGAATTAAAAAATCAGAAAAAAAAAACGCTTTGTTGCATTTACGCAAACTGATGCAAAATGACTATTTCATTTTTGCAACATTATGAAGAATGAGACAGAGTTTCAAATATTCAGAAATTTCAATTCAACTCATTCATGTCGATTAAAAAATTTTCAATTTGAGTAGTATTCTTGAAACAAATGTCTGCAACTTTGCAAGCCAGAAATTAAACTTCAATTCTAAAAATCAATATGCGTTAAGTCTAATGTTGCAGGATTGCAATAGTCTTGCAACGTCACCCATTCTTCAAAATTTTCTGGGGAAAAAAGACGTGCTTTTTGTGTTTGTTGTAAATATACAACGAGGTGGCATAAAAGGTAGAATCTTCTTCCTTAAAATGTAGGGAGTTTCTGAAAATAAAACAAAAATTGTGAAAAGATATCTGATTTTAAACATTTTCTACAATATAAATTTTATTTTCGACAATTTCGGCCATCTCGAAATTGACGACCATCCTCATATAAAGCCATGAACATGCTCCCTATCACTTCGGTTAAAATGAGTATTATTTTATTTTCCTCGGTTAAAAAATTTTACGATTGTATTTACATTTTTTCTCCGTCAATTTTGTTATAAGACGCATTCGCCATTTTCCCCAAGTTTTCCTTTCCTTAAAAATAATTTTTGCACATGAATAAATTAATAAAAGACCATTATCTTTCAAAAACATTGGCCTATGTCTCTCAGAAATTAAATTCTTTCTATTATATTTGAAGTGATTTCTCTATATTGAGAGAATTAAAAATATATTGCAGTAACAATGTATCAGAAATAACACTGAACTACCCTGAATTTTGGTTTAAAACTAATATAAATTAGCAAATTTATTAAACATGGCTAACCTTGTATTCAACATAAACCAATTATCCCATAAAAGTACTAAACTTCAACAAAATAATTATTTTAATGTCTGCATGTAAGTTTTGTATAGTGTGCACACAGATGCATTGTTCTTTTTTTTTTAACTTACTTTAGGTCATTTTTCTATTGAAAGATATAATTTTATAAATTTCATTACTCCAGAAAAGTTGAGAAAAATAATTATTTAATTATTGAATAATAAATAATTATATTGAATTATTTTTTGAGTTAACAAATATTACTTCCACTTATTTCATGCCCTATTACACCATGTATGTAGAGAATAACTGTTTTTAATGTTATATTTCGACCAAAAGAATGATTTTTAATTTGAGTCAAGTGAACTAAACAGAATTAATGGAACAAGAGTTTCATAAAATAAATTTTTTTAACTGCAATATCTTGTCCAAAGGTAATTTTGAAACATAATTTAAATCAAAATTCCGCACCTTAAAATTCTCATGATAAGCCATATATGATTTAAACATATCACGTTCATTTCGTTCCATTCATATTTAATAAGGAGATTTTAAATTCCCTGTCTAATCGATTTTATTTGCATTTCATTAGTTTATAGCTGGGTTACCCTTTTGGCGAAATATATAGCAGCCAGTTTAAGTGGCAAGCTCTTTTCACGTCGCCATGATTGAATTTTGCTGTAGAACTTGAGAACTGACAGCAGTTTTCCTAAAAGAAACGAAGTTTCGCGCTCTTCGGTCAAATAGATCGCAGCAACAGCATTCACTATCTCATCTCAAAACTCATCTCAAAACGTGGGAAAGAATTTTCGCAACTCACAGGAAACTAAACGCAAAACGTTACTGGGCGAAGAGTTACGGAAACGATTTTTGCAGACTCTAGTTTTGACGAAATTTATGTGCAGAAACGATTGTTTTCAGCGTGCATTAGGTAAAAGAATAGGACTGCCATTAGTATGAAAAGTTCATTCATTATAAAAAAAAATATTAGTGCTGTTGTATTCCTGGTTCTCCTTGAATACAAAATGACTTAGTGTAAAAGACGCCTATTTTTCTTATAAAATATTCTTTTTTCTGAACGAAAAATAGAAAATTGCTCTCTCTCTCTCATATATATATATATAATATATATATATATATATATATATATATATAATATATATATATATATATATATATATATATATATATATATATATATATATATATATATATATATATATATATATATATATATATATATATATATATATATATATATATATATATATATATATATATAAACTTTCTTGCTATGATAAGGATTTTGGTAGAATTAACAATTAAAATAAAATATTGTTTTATAACATGCGTTAAAATTTGGTAATTTTATCATGATACCTGGCATAAGAAGCATTTATTCGGTTAAGTTTACTTTTCGGTTTAATATTTTTACTAAATGTATTTCAATAAGAACTATAATTTTTAAAACCAGGATTTTCTGTAAACCGTTACCATATGAATGGTTTAAATACAGTTTTTGTTTTTTTTTTTATTACCAGAATTAAGTCTTTATTTAAATGTCTATACTACCAGTACGGTTATTTTATCAGGAATTTTTCTCCGTGTGTATTGCTTGAAATAATAAAATTTTTTCGTGAAATTGCTTATATACATTACTTAAGATAATTGCAAATTTCAGTTAGAAACGCCTTAATTAACAATAATTGTATAGTGAATTCATAGAATTGATATTTCATAGAATTGATATTTCATAGAATTGATATTTCATAGAATTGATATTTCATAGAATTGATATTTCATAGAATTGATATTTCATATAATTGTAATTTCCAACCAGAATTCGTAATAATCAAAAATGTTGTTCCGAAATTTAATATTGACGTTACATGAAATAACAGAAATTGTTATATCTTTAATATTGGTATTTCTGACAATAATATCAGTTATCAGTCAGAAATGCTTTATTGTGAAGTTTTAATGTTTACATGAAGTACAGTAATATCCATTTTTAGTGAAAATGTCTTTATTTCTTATCATCCTATTCATTATTCATATTTTCTTTTATTTTTTTTCCGCAGATAAACATATTCTGCCGACAATGTTTGCATTTATCTTCCATTTTTCATCTTCGCATTGATTTGTTGTTGGTGCAATTCATCGAGAATGGGAGAAAAAGAATGAGGTGTTTCGCTATTATTCTTCTTTCCATTCCTAGATAGTCCGTGAAAATTGATTTGTTCTCCCTCGATTGAATTGGGATAGATTTTTTGGTCGTTGTTTTTAGTTCGTTCTTCAACTACTTCACCGTTCTCTGAGAAGCTTTGGACATATTATAATTTTTCAATGTTTCGTTTCTTTTAATGGTTTGCGAAAAAAAGAAAAAAAAAAAAAAAAGAAGAGAGAGAAATGAAGTTCTCTCAAATGATGTAATAAATTCATTTATTTGATGTAGGGTTTTAGAGGTTTGTTAATTTCTATTTGTTTCCTCAATGCAAACGTTTTAGAGGCAAATATTTGTTATGAAAATATGTACATATTTTACAACACAAATTATTAAAAATAAATATTGTGAATTAGCTTATAAAAGACATTTTTAAGATAAGCTTTGGACTCGTTTCTCTTAACTAATTGAAAAAAAGAGATAAAAACGAATTTTTCTGAAATAAATTTGCAAATTAATTTATTTGATGTATTGTCTTAGAGATTTTCTCATTTTTTCCGAATTATGTTTGCTTTCTTAAAGTCAATGTTTTTAAGTTATTTCTTAAGTAAATATTTGCTTTAAAACATGCATATATTTTGTAATACACTTTTTCCGAATATTGTGAATAATTTTATAAAAAATCATTTTTCTGGAAAACTTTGAGTAGATTGTAATTTTATAATGTTTTACTCCTTTATAGAAAAATATTGGTTATCTTCTCTATAAATTAAAGGGAAAAAATAGAAAAATAAGAGAAACAAACGAATTTTTCTTAAATGATTTAGAAAATTAATTTATATGAAGTATTGTTTTAGAGATTTGTTTATTTCGATTTGTTTCTTCAATGTCAATATTTTAAAAGTGAATATTTGTTATGAAAATATGAAAAAATTTTACAGCACAAATTACTCAAAATAAATATTGTGAATTAGTTTAATAAAAAATATTTTTATGGTGAATTTTGGGCGTATTTTAATTTTTCAACGTTTTGTTTCTTTTAACTCTTTGAAAAAAATGATTAAAAAAGAATTGGTCCCTAATGAATTGGTAAATTAATTTATTTGATATATTGTTGGAGATTTGATAATTTTTTCCAAATTATGTTCGATTTTTTAAATTTTTATTTTCTAAAGTAACTATTTGTTTTAAAACGGCAAATATTTTGTAAATAAGTAAAAATTTTATACATATTGTAAATATTTTATAACATATATCATTCAAAATAAATATTGTGAATTAATTTATAAAAGACATTTTTACGGTAAACATTGGACGTATTATAATTTTTCAATGCCTTGTTTCTTTTACTTATTTGTAAAAAGTGAGATAAAAGAATTTTTTCTTTATGAATTGGTAAATTAATTTGCTTGATGCATTGTTTTAGAGATTAACTAATTTTTTCCCAATTATGTTTACTTTCTTAACTTCAATGTTTTTAAATTATTTCTGCATCAACTTTTTATTTTGAAACATGTTTCTCTTTTCATATTTTAATACAATCTATTCCGAATATTGTGAATAATTTATGAAAGTTATTTTTCCGGAGAACTTTAAATATATTGTAATTTTACATTATTGCTTCTTTTAATTAATTGAAAAAAATGCGAGGAAAAAAAACGAATTTCTTTAAAATAATTTGATAAAGTAGTTAATTTTATGCATTATTTTAGAGAGTTACTCAGCTAAATTTGCTTCCAAAATGATAGTGTTTTAAATTGTTTGAAAGGTAGATATTTGTTTTGAAACAATAAAAACATTTCATAGCACAAATTATTAAAACTATTTAAAATTATTTTGGGAAGTAAATTTTTCTGGTAAGTTGTTGGCTCACTATAATATTTTAATGTATCGCTGCTTTGAATGGTTCTAAAAGTAATAATAATAATAAAGAGAAAGGAACAAATCTTCTTAAATGATTTCGCATATTAATATATTTGATTTCTTGATTTAGAGAGTGATTAATTTATATTTCCCGTATTGCTGCCGCTTTTTTACATATTTTAAATGTAACTATTTGTTTATTAACAATTTGAAAATACTATAAATAATTTTCGAAAGATTATCATTCTTTTTAGAACTTGAGGAGTAGTGAATTTAGAGCTTCGTTTTTTAATGATTCCATTTAAAAGTAAGCATTCTTATAGAGATAATTAAAATATTTTACAAAGAAGCATTTTTTAAATCATTTTAGAAACGTAAGCTAAATAGATGTTAGTTGATTAAAAACTTTCTTCCCTTAAAAAATATAAATAGAAAATAACACTCGATATGTTTCAAGCACTCAAGAGTAGGCGGTCATTTTCAAGACTTGCCAGACATTAATGAGAAGAAAAAGTGATTTGAAAGATAAAACGTAAAGTTGTCAACGAAAAACGGAAAAATAAAAGTGCAGAACAAAACTAGAAAAACCACAGTAGCCGAGAGAGAAAAAAGAACAGCAAGAAACACAGTATCCAAGAGAAGCAAATCAGCAAAATAAATTATTCTTCTTCAAAAATTAATCCATCATTAATAGTGATTTGCCATTAATTCTCTTCAAAATGAATTAAAAAAATTGTTTTCTAATTTAGATCATGAACTAAGAATGCTAGATCAAGCTTTATTTCCTATTTAAACAAAATCTCTTTTTTTTTTTTTAAATGCTAAGAGCAAAACGTGCTGAAAGTAAATTAAAAAGGGAATAATTTTATTTAAAATCAACGAAAAATATTAATAATAAAACAAACATTACTTGTATTATTTAAATTTTACATTTAGCTTTTCGTACGTCTTTACATTATAGATTAGCAGATATAATAAACAAATCTAATTTACTGACAAATTCTAAGATGTTAAATTGCATTTAACCAAGCAACAGATAATATTAAAGCCTTAACTAAAAATTGCAACAAAATTTTTTTGGATACTTTCAAAAACTTTATACGTTTTAGGATCGATGCAATCAATATCCAAATTGTCAGTTATACAATTTATGTCTGTTTTTCATTCAAATATAAATTCAGTAAAGAAAAACGTCGTTCGAAATATTACGTAGCTTTCCTGTTTTTTTATTATTAGTTTTAGACGGCTAATATATCAGAAAACACGCTTCAATAGTGGTGGCAGGGTTTCAAGTAAGAAGTTTCGTATTTTTTTCCTCCATTTTTATTCTACTTTTTTTTTTAAAGGATTTTTTCCCCTTTACTTTTGCTGCCATAAAGTACGTTATGCATCAATACCACCTGCTACAAGCATGCCGAGGGTCTGACCAGCTGTTACGTCTCTGCTATGACGTCACAAGATGGCGTCCAATGGGGCTATGTCGGGATATTTCGTTAACAGAATAATGGTATAGGTCATTTTTCCCGATTTATCCTTTTTAGTGAATTCGTTACCTTAAAATCGCAAATAAAAAGTTTAAATTTCTCTACATTTGATAAAATCAATTGATGCTGATATTAATAGTTAACTAGTCATGTTCAGTAATCAATTTTGATATTTAGTTTTTGATTCACGAACTTGTGATCAATTATAGGGCATGAAATAAATTCTTTAGATACTTTGATATAACAACAGTCATAACTTTTAATACAACTCTATTTTTTTTTTTTACATTTCTTATTTTAAAAATTAATTATCAAAAGCATGCAAAATACAAAAAGGTTAATCCTATTTCAATGAGAAAAAAAGTATGACCAAAACAACCAGAATATAGTAACATTCATCGTATTTCTGGCTCAATGGGAATATTAAAAAGCCCGGTAAGTTTCATCGAAGTGTTTTGGAAATGATTTTGGTAAAATTTAGCATTTAAATATGGTTTTATAATTTGTGATTAAATTTGGTTAATGCGGTAAAATTTGGATACTTTATCATGATGCCTTAGAACAAGTCATTTATTTACTTAAATTTACTTATCAGTAAATGCGTTGTACTATTTACTGAATAGTAATCTTTTTACTAAGTACTGTGTAGTAAAAAAAAAAAAACTATAATTTTGAAGACAATATTTGGTAAACAATTACGATGTGAGCAGAAAAATTACCAAATGAATGGTTTAAATATGATCTGGATTTTCGGATTAACCACCAATTAAATGCCCCGAGTGTGCGGTGTGGTTATCGGGTCAAAAAGTGAGATAATTTAATAACTAAGATAAAATTTAATAACTAAGATTTAAGACAAAATTCGGTTGCGTATGCTAAAGTGTGTAATGAAATGTGCCTCTTTCCCTTAATAAGTGTATATATTCCCCAAAAGTTTACCTTTTCTAGTTTTTTTTGTAAAAAAAAAAAAAAAAAAAAAAAAAAACGATAGTTCTGATGAAGTTATTGAGCGGTATTTGTTATTAAAACTACCTTCTTAAATATCAAGGTTAGAAAATTTTGAAATTTGAGATCGTAATTAGGTTATTAGAATTATGAATTTCTCTTTCAATATCTTAAAAATGCAACTCATTTTTATCAACAACAAAAAAAATGAAATTATTCATCAATTAAATTATTCATATATATATATATATATATATATATATATATATATATATATATATATATATATATATATATATATATATATATATATATATATATATATATATAGCAAAGCTATTCGATACGTACGATTCTAACGAGTGTAGAGTGTACTGGGTCTTTTCATCATGCCTAAGGTATACGTTTTCAGATTCTTTTTAACTCTTATATGCAATGCAATTATGCAATGTAAATATTAATAAATTTTATGCAATTATGTATCCAACTAAAAAAAAAGTTCAGTTGTGACAAACGTTTTTGCATCAGAAATGTTTATTGATATTGATATATTGATATAATTAGAGAGTAATATTGATATAATTAGAGAGATTCCGTGATTTTAAGGTAATTATTACTGTAAAAATAACGGTAAATCAGATTTTTGTTTCGTAGCAATGAATTTTACGGTTAAAAAGTTACATCAACTTGACTATCGGTACTTTTTACCATAACTTGATATAAAATTTTTTAGAGTGCAAGCCTTTTGCTTGTATTTCAATATTAAATTAAGAATCACAGTTTTTATATACAATTATTAATTGGCTGCTCAAAACAACGCTTTTTTAAGCAGCTATGATCAGGCAAAAATCTTTAGCAATCACGCGATATTTAAGAACTTTGATATTTTCCTGGTTTTTCAAAAAATCAATATTTATTTTTAAATAAACTTTCCCATTGTAACTAATCTTACATAAAGATCCTCGTTTTAGAATTCTATAAAAGGAAAACATTACATCATGGACCCTCAAAACAAAACGTTAACGATTTGTGTATTTAATGTTTTATTAAAGTATCAAACCAGTGGAGCAAGTATCGAATCCTGATAAAAACTAAAAGATACATTGTTACAAACATTATACAAACATTAAAAAAAATTTTCTCTGTAGAAAATCTGTTCGCTGCTGCTAATGAGGGAAAACTGTATCCTTGAATGTGATTTTCTGCCTAATAAAAATGCACCAAAACAATAAAAAGCTGTGTTAGACCAAAACAATGGACGAAAATATGTTTTTATTTTAAATAGCGATAATTGTTTAATCAAAATATCGCTTCAAACATAAGAATTCATAACTGATCTTCGCAAATTTCCTTTTGTAGTAAAACTGCCAATAACTCCAATACGAAAATATTAATTTGAGCTAACATACTTTTAGTATTTGAAAGAATACTTAAATTCATTTTTAAAATTTTTATAATACATTTTTGTCTTATTTTATCGACAATCTTAAAGAGTATGTCATAAACGTATGTTTTCTGATGATGAAAGGAATGCAATGAATTACAAAAAATATGATTCAAACACTATGTAAGTAATTGAGATATGATATATCAGCGGCAAACATTCAATGCAAAGGTTGTACTACAGTAATATTTATTACGAGTTAACTCGTCATTGCACTCGTATTATCTAGATACATTTATGAAACTCAGAGTGATATAGAATATTTCAAAGTTTATTCTATATCTCGGTATATAAGTCTGCCCCCTATCTTTGGTTACAAAATAGCAAATTTTCGGTACGTCGGGTATGTAAGTCGACCTCTAATATATATATAAATTCCAAAAATTTAAAAAAAAACATAAAAAATTATATATGTCTATAAAATTTTTCATAAGTTAAAAATATCTCACATTTTTCTCTCTTGACATGATGCCTTTGCCCTCAAGTAGAAATGAATAACGTTGTTGAATTTTACACGCATGATATCTTCTAGAATTTTTAAATTTGTAGCTTTATGGTTTATGTTTTAAAAGTTTTCATTGTGTTATAAGTTTTGAAATACTCTCAAATAAATGATCTTAACTTTTCTAATTCTTAATTTTATTTATGTTTGTAATTTAAGAAGAGAAAAAAAATTTCTATGTAAAGAAGATAGGATGAAAGATATAATGAATTAATTATATAAAACCTACTGAAAATTGTTTTTGAAAGGCGTAAAAATGATGCAGAGTTATTTATAACTATCTCATTGTTGTCAGTGCACGGATATTGCATGATCAACGAATGACCGACTTTATTGCGAGTGTATAAGCAGACCCCTTCATTTTCGTAAAATTTTGAGGGTTTTAAAAGTTGACATATTCCGGTATGTAAGGTAATTTCATTTCACTCAATATAAATAAAAGTTATCGGATTTTATTTAGAATGTTTTACTAAACTTCTATAATAAGTTACAAAATAATAGCCGGCAAATACATCATAGTTTCCACGCAATCTGAGTTAATGAATCCTTTTTTCTTTTTTATAAAATAAAAGAGACACATTCTACTCTAACTTATAAAGTTTTGATTATTACAAATTTCAAATTATAAATATCCAAAAACGAATGCGCTTTATTGCCGGTGTTAGGAAAAAAATATCTTAAGCATGCTTGCAATTATACTAAACTCTATACTGTTTTGAAGGTCAAATAAAAATATTTATTTTGATATAGAATAAAATTTTCTGAATTTATAATTTTATTGTTAAAAATTAAATCATTCTATTCAAACAGGCAAATTTCATTTGAAACTTTAAACATAGACGCCATCTCTTTTTTCTTCTGAAACAGAAAATCTCTTACATCGTGAGGCAATTTGTATAAAATCTTCGCTTATGTGTTTCATTTTCCCTCATTAAATATCACCAGTAGAAAGCAATTCGTTACGCAGGAAAGCAATCAGGTACGGTTATGAATGAGTCAAGTGTTAACTGTTCAAAGAGCTCAGTTGCTAAAAATCTTAGGGTAAACGCTAAGTAGCAATACCGAGTTTTCGACGGCTTGAAATAATGCTTTTTTGCGCATAATATGCGATTTGCATAACTGATATGAGTTTGAAGCAGTTACATATGTCTGGTCTGTTTGATCAACTTTAGCCTATCTTTAATCAGAGCCCTCTATATTTATTCTGAAAATGGCGCAAAACGTCAACATGCAGAAAAGTCACATGTTTTAGAAAACGAAACCCGTTTGTGGTATTATGTTTTAAAACTTACTCCAATGCTGCATTATCTGGACTCATTAAAATTTGAAAAAAAAATGAGAATAAGGCAGTAATTTTGATAATTTTTATGTAGGTGAAAAAATGTCCCAAAATTGAAGATTTTTGAAAAGTATAAAAAACTTTTAAACATTTTTGTTCTTCGTCCCTGCTAAAACACATATCAATCTTTACAGCAAGATGGCATATATAGTTTAAAATTATAATTTTGTGGCAAGCGCAAGACACTTAAACTGTATTTTTTTAAAATATATTTTCCTTGGTGAACGAGCTCTGAAAAACCATGTTTAACAGCCAATTTTTAAACCATGATAAAAACAAGGAATAATATGAACTTTGAAAACCTAGGGGTGGCAAAAGTACAATACTATGTTCATTTTTTAATTGAGAAAGTCTGCCTGTGAAATAACAAGGTATATCTTCATTGGGAATATAAACATCTTTTATTCCAATTCATCCAATAAATTAACCAGTCTGCTTATTTATTTATTCCCATCTGAGCAGGTGTAAAAATAAAATACAATACAAACATATTTTCTTTCAGTAAGACACTAGATATTTATAAACGTCGAGAAACCGGGGGTAGGAGGATGTGAAAAAAAAAAAATCGTTCTATTAGCGGGATGCAGGATGACTCAGAAAATCGTGGCAGGTGCAATGGGCTAGCTCTCAAATCAGCTGCCTTTCAGCGTACGACTCCTCCCTGGCCCTTACCCCGTTGTTTTGCACCTGTGTCAGCTTGTAGTTGTAACTGTATGATTGGCATTACACCTGTCTCGCACTGCGTTGTGAAGGGAGATAGAAAAAGATGTGCGTGCTTTGTTATTGTTTGTTTGCATTGTTTCTTATGTTTTGAAGATCGCAGGTATGATAGGGTAGATAGATCAACTTTATTATGCGGGGCTTAAGTATTGTTTTCGAATTCGTAAGTAAATGTTTCACAAAAATTAATTTAATTATAATTTTTTGAGATTTTATGCTTAGAGAAAAAAAATTTGGTATTTTTTTAATACCAGGATTGTAAAGTTTAAAATAATATTGGTAACAGTTAAGGAATGGTAAAGAGGAAAGCCATTGTGACACTGTATGCGTAGTTTTTTTTTATGCTTAATATCGAAAGTGAATTAAAATAAGTGTTAAATTATTCGTGGGATTTTTTTTACAGAATATTAATGCGATAAATATACATTAAGAAAATATAGTTCCTGGTCAGACACACAAGTAAATTTTCTACGAATTGAGAAATCCTTTCTTTCCAATTAATTAAAATTAAGCTTTATGAATGACATTACGCTTCAAAAGATTATATTAACAGCTTCTTACACTGCTTTTCTATGTACTTTTACACTGCGTTAATTTAAAAATCCGAAACACATCCAATATTAAAGCTATATTAATGTTAAAACTTACCCTGTTTTATTTTTAAATGTTTCATATTTTTTAAAAATTTTTTTCTTCACATAAAACGGAACATGGATTTTACATTGTCATTTCAGTAAATTATTTTAGCCAAATTTTTTTTTTGTTAATTATTTTAAGGTTGTTATAATAGTTATTTTAGCACAGTCAGCAAAGTTTTGAACTTATATGTAAAAATAGTTTCATGAATTAGAAAAATTTAATCGATTGTACTATAACTCAAATATAATTTAATTGAAACAATGAATAAGTCTCTTTAATGTTCTCCCAAATAAAAATAAAAAACTCTTAACTTAAACATGATGATTTCATTTTTGGAATCCTTCTAATAGTTTTTAGGCCTTTTTTTTCACACCTGCAAGAATGAGAAACTGTAAAACTATTCTGAATATTGTCTATATATTGTAAGACTATAAAAAATAGAATAGGACAATTTTTACAAAAGATTGTAAAACGCATATTGGAGTTCATCAAAGTTATAGAAATCTCAACGAAATCTGAATTTGAAAAATTTTGAAATTAAATTGAGTGTCGTATATCGATGGATTTTGCTGGTAACTAGAACACAAGAAGTCTTAACAAAATAGATAAAAAAAATTATATATATATATATATATATATATATATATATATATATATATATATATATATATATATATATATATATATATTTATGTGAAAAAATTTCATTAAATAATATACATTCTAAATCAAACGACGTTTAATTTCATAGCTTCCATACTAGCAGCTTATAGGCATTATACAAAGGTGTATACTGAAAACGCAGCAGCAATTTCATTTAAAGTCTTTGGCTACTTTCACCTTTACAAACGCTCTTAATTATCTCGCAGAAAAGCCTTTTATCGCCAACACCCCCGCGAAAACAAATAAGAAAAAAAAAATTAATAATAAAAAAACGAACTCCGCAACCAATGAAAAAACACTTTACTCTTTTGAGAACAGAACCGATTCAGCTGCGTTTCTAAAGGAAAGAAGAAAGGAACGAAGTAGAAGGAAGAGAGAAAATTTCTCCAAACCTTGATGATGGCGGAACGTTCTCAGGAAGCTGGAGAGGGAAAGAAAACTGGAAAAAAGGGAGAAGGGGAGGCTCTGAAATCGTTTGGGATAGGGGGAGAGAAAAGTATGTACCGCCTGTGTGGGGTGGCATTTATTCATCAAGACTGCGTTGGCCCATCTGGCGTATTTCCACAGGAGAGGACCAGCTGGGAGCGTGTCGCCTGCCACCTCCCCCTCCCTCCAGCAGTTATGTTGTCCCCCGCTACCCCAAAACGTCATTGTGTTCTCCACCCCTCTTTTCCTTTTTTTAGATTTTGTGATCTCTTTTCTTTTTTCCTGTCACTGGCGCCATCTAGTGCCAGGATGATGAAAAATCGTTTTGATTTTTGGAATAGAAAGCATGGATAAAGAAGAGAAAGAAAAAAAAAATCGATTGCCAGATTTGGCGAAGTATCATTTTTAGAGAAGAGTGATGGAGATTGAGAAATTTAAATGGAATTATAGTAGGGAGTGTTTGCTCTAGAGATTTATTGTTAAGAATAAAATTGGGGAAAAAAGAAGAAAAAAAAACACCTACCCTAGAAGAAAAAATAAATGTTATAAAGTGAAAATATTTCACTTAATTTCATGAAAATAAATCGTAGTTAACTTTGTAAAGCGCATACATATAAAGCCTATGCTTCTTATTAAATGTAGGAAATGTAATAAATTATTATTTCTGAAAACAGTTTCATTAATACTTCATATTCAATCACTCTTTTCAAAGGTTCCATCTTTTTTCAATATTTTTGAAAGTCTTCTTTTGCGAAATAAAAATTTCTAGAATAGTAGCTCATATATTCGATAAATTTTAAGTGCTAATTAATCGTATTATTGTATGAAAAGTTTACTTAGCATGTTTAAACTAATGAAACCTAGTTTCAACGTATTTATTGAACAAGGTGCTTGTTTTTATGATTACATTTATAAATTTATTTTACCGTTTAAAGGGTGGGAAAAAGTTTAAAGAATTACTGAAAAATGTTTAAATTATATTTAAAAATGCATGTAATCTTCTTAATTTTTGTATTAAAATATTGCATATGGTAAACTTGTATTAATTTAACTAATCTTCTGAAGTGCTCATAAATTTTCTATCATAAATTTTATAAATATCATCTTTCTTATTTTATAAAAAAACTCCAACATATGCCTTGAAACAAATAATTTTTAATTTATTGTAAGTAAAAATATCGATAGTCAAATTTTTAAATAGATTTATTTGTATGAATTTCTTTATCATCAGTTTCTTTTTTTACATAAACTTTATTAAAATCTAAATGATAATTTCACCTTCAAGATGGCGGAGAAAAACTGTCTCTTGTTTGGAATGAAAATTAAGCTCTAATGAAAACGTAATTTTTTAAAAATTAGAAAAATAAATAATTTCATTATTTTAACAAATCAAAGGAAATTTTGCGTTCTGTTGTTAATTTATTTTGCACGTGTTACTCTGGAATTATCTCTTTCAATGTTCACCTATAAACTATGAAGATTTAATAAAACATTTTCGTCTATTTTAACTTCAAATCAGGAAACTATAATACTATCAACTGTTTTACAAAAATCAGAATGAAATGTTTTACTGTATATCATGTAATGCTTTGATTTTTGTTTTATCAGATCAAAATTGATCATTTAATGACTTTAAGGTATTTTTAGGTTTCCCTATCACAGTAATTTTGAATCCATTATCGAGAATGATATTAATCTGCTCTATGTTCAGTTATTTGAAGTGAATTAATTAACTCTTGTTTCACAGCATGCTGCTGTTTGGTTTATCTTTAGGCTTGTAATGGTGTGAAATGATGTAACGTTTGTAGAATAGAACTCATTAAAATTGTGAAATAAATTTTTTGTGTGAAAAATACAATTGTTAACTAGACAAAACTGCTTGAAATAAAAATAAATAATTCGACGAAGTATTTGAGTTATTTCCATATAAAAGAGAAGGCTTTAATATAGCAATCCATCTCTGAACATCTGTATTCGCTCTTATTGATTACATCAACTCCTTTCGTCTCCAGAGCCGTTTAACGTTTGGCGTCAAACTATCATTTATTTGGCGAGTAAGAGAGAGAGACGCCAGTAAACCCAAAATAGTTGGCTGATCTCCGTTTTTCTCAGTTCATCTGCTGTGTCAGCGAGAGTAGGGAGGATTTACCCGCATCCTCCCCGGTCGGGTGGCTTTCCTGCGGAACTCCCCAGTGGTGTATCTACATCATCTTTCTTCAGTACTTATCATCATCTAAAGGAATTCCGATGATTCTATGTGACGGTAAATTGAGAAACTTTTTATATCGTTCATCATATATATATATATATATATATATATATATATATATATATATATATATATATATATATATATATATATATATATATATATATATATATATATATATATATATATATATATATATATATATATATATATATATATATATATATATATATATAACTAAGACTTTTATATATATATATATATATGATATCATCCTTATTCGGCTGTTAGCATAATGTATTGAATAGATTAAAGTTGTAACGAGCATTTAATGTGAATAATATAATTTGTGAATAGTTATCGTCTTGGAACGCTGCATTTAATATGAATCTCTCAAATGCTTTTGCCATAGTAAATTAGTTGCGATAAATTAAGATTAAAATTGTGAAAATTAAAGGAACAATTTGTTTTTCGCCTTGTAACTTTTTATAGACATGTTTTCTTTTGTTTTAGCATTGCAGAAAAATTAATAATTGTAAAACAATATTTTATGTCCTTTATTTAAGATAACTAAAATGTATTTTACATACAAAAGTAAATATTTAAAATAGACTTTAGTATTTCTGTTAGTAAACATCTAAGTTTGAATGTTTACGACCAATAGAATAAAGTTGAAAGGGTATTAAAATTATAAATAATGATATTTTGAATAATATAAGATGTTTAGAACGTATCGATAATTAAAGAAAAATATAACATTTATTGTAGAGAAGATTTAGTTTTTGAACCATTAAATTAAAAATGAGGTGTACGAATATCAGAAATTGTTTTTAAAAATTATAATTAGTTTATAATAATAATTGAAGATATTTAAACAATGAATTTGTGCTGAACAATTTATCTTACCTAATCGTAGGGTATTTTGAACGGGTAGTTTTTATGATGTTAAATATGTAAAAAAATATATTATATATATTAATAAAAATATATTACAATAATAGTGTATTTAATAATTCACAATAATATATTTGTCTATTATCAGTTAAAGTTTAACTTTTTTCATGTTATTATAACTTCTTATTACCGTTTTTAAAATTTTATAAACATTTTAATTTCAGAAAAAAATATCAATATCAAAAGAGCAATTTGAAGGTAAAAAATTAACATTTCATTTTTAAACACACTGAAAGTTTGTTATTTAAAAAAAATAATTATGTATAATGTTTATAAAATTCCTAAATATTTAAATCATTAAATTTTAAAAGTTCCAAGTGAGTTATAAGATTAGTTTCTGTATAGTTACTTTTTATCTAATATAAATATATTTTTGTTTAATAATTTTGTGTAATATATTTTCATCTAATCGTTGGTTAACAAAAACGTAGGAATAAAATTCTTTGTCAGAAAGTTTCGGTACAATTTTGTGAAGATAATAGAAATCTTGTTTACAATATTTAAAAACAAAATTTTATCTATTTGTCAAAATAAATTTTTTTATTAATTTTATATATGGAATGTAAATGCATAATTTGCAAGCGGGCATTAAGTGTACAAATAATTTTCAATTTTCAAATATCAGTACATTTTTTAATTCAAAATATAACTCAAATATGAAACAATGTACATTTTTGAAGCTTCTTTCTGTTATACTTTCTTTGTGAAACCATAATGAAATCAAATAGCATATATTTCTTGAATTATTATAATCTGCGCCTAAAAGAGTACCAGAAATAAAATAACATCATAAAATAATTTCTGTTCTTGTAATAAGTTTTAGATTATAAAATATTGTTGACAATTGAGTTACCTTTCATTTTTACTGCGTTTTTCCTTAACGTTTCTAAAAAGTCTATTTCAATAACATGTACTTCAATACCATTATTTGCACTAATTCAATAAATTGTTAAAATTTTGTAATAAAATGGATTATTTTAAATATATATTTTAATGGCACAAAGCGAAATTTATAGATATAACATTGTATTTTGCTATGGTTATACGATATTTTGATTTGATAAGTTTTAAACAAAACTTTTTCAAAGGAGGTGTTAAAAAGTAAGTTGTATTGTGGACTTCCAAAATTTTATATATACATATATATGTAATTTTTATTATACATATTTTATTAATTATATATATATACATATATATGTAATTTTTATTATACATATTTTATTAATTATATATATACATATATGCAATTTTTAATGCATTTAAGTAAAAAAATGCGATAATTTAGCTCAATACCGAAAACTGAAAGTGAAATAAATATTAAATGTAATTGGATATATTTCATTTGGCATGTATGCAAAAATTGGAAAAAAAAATTATTAATTTTTTTACGGGTGTTTTATTAAAAGACAAATGTATGAAATTATTTTAATTCTTAAATGCAAGTTCATTTAATTATTAGAGCCTTAAACTATAATTTGGTGCATAAACTGAATTATTTTAATGATCATTGTTTATTCCCATTTTAAATGTTTTAAACAAATTTAGCGCTACGGATGACAACGAATTACGTCTGACATAATTATTTTCTTTGAAGTTTTGTGCTTTACTTCTTTTCTTTTTCACTAATTTATTCAGAAACTCTTCTTCCTAAATATTTCTGGAATCGTTTGAACATTGCTTTCAAAGAGTGATTTGTAATTCATAAATGTCTGTACAAAATGCGATGTAAAGCACTTAAATGTGTTAAAATAACACTTTATTGGAGGAGGAGGATTTAAAATTCGTTTTTAAAATAAGCTTAATGTCCTCAGGCACTTCTTTTGTGCAATATAATCTTTTAGGTTGTTCTAATTTCACTATATTTCTAATAATAATATTATGAATGTAGAATTAACTTGCGCTATTAAAGTGGTTCTCTACCGGATGTTCGAACTCAAGATTGTGTGCAGAGAGAATTCAAAACTGTTTTCCAAGTTAATGGATAATTTTCATCATCAAAATAATGATAATTTTTAGTTCCTGTTACAAAATACTCGTTTTAATAATTTCTACCAGGGCATACTCACAACACATCAATTAATGTATTTAATCAATGATTTTAACAAAGCATAAATCTTTAAAAAATGTAAACTAGACTAAATTTTTCTTGGAAAAGAATAATTTGGAGACAGAATTTCTTTTTTACCGTGTTAGATTATATTCCATTGATTGCGTTCATTTATTATATCAAAAATAAAAGGGAAAAAAAACGAACTAGTATAAACACTAATTTGACTTGAATTGCGAACCCCAAAGAATGTATGTATTTCTTTTACAGTATTAGTATTTCATATTTAATTTCACGTTTTACCATTTTAGCATGTAAATTTTCACTATTTAACTGCCGTGCTATAGAGAAAACAACGTAGATGACAAAAAATTCAAATTAGAGATTTTTGTACATTTGGCATGATTAGCTATAGATTTTTGCCTGATAAGCTACACATTGCAAAAAAAGAAAGACCCTTTAAAAATCTTTTTATTAGTTTTCTGATAATAGTTTAAGGTTGATAGCATTAAAAAGGGGGAAAGTAATTTTCAATTGCAGGGTAGTAAACATTACTTAATTTTATTTTTCATAATCTGTTTTGCAGTTTCTCTAGTAATAAATATTTAACTTATATTTAAAAACAAACTATTTTGAAAAAAATTTTATTAAAATACTTTCGCGAAATAATTACCAGTTTTATATATATGATATTCCTCATGCATTGAGATGCTGAGGATTTATAACGTTTGTACCTACCTCTATGGTTAGATTCAATTTTATTCTAAAAACACCATTGCTATCCACTAATACCCCGATTAAAACTACCTAGACTCTAGATGTAAATTAACCGAACATTTTATCCCCCCGAAACAAATGTAATAGGGCTTCAAAATCAATTGGAAATACCACGTGAGCAATTACAGAATCGAATCGGTCGCGCAGGACAGAGCACACAATAGATTTCCCATCGCCTGTTCAAGCATTTTGCGTTCCCATAATAAGTTGCTTTTGGTGTGTATTGGAGAAATCGACTCGGCATCTTTTCGATTTCCCGTTTTCAAGCTGCCTCTCTCTCAAACTTTCAATTAATTGATCAGTGAATTCTAGCGCCAAAGGTGTGGGAGTTGAAGCACTCGCCCACAACTTGTCCACTACATGGCAAACCGGATGGCGAGTGTTGGGGATATCGATATGCTTACAGTAACAGTTCATTTGTTTCTCTCTGGTTGGTCAGTTCGTGTGTGATATGTTATCGAAGCATGCATATGATTATTTATTTCAACTATAAGCTTTACTTTAATTATATACTTTGAGTTCATAATAATTTTTTTTCTCAAAATGAAAATTACTATCACATGAAACTGAGGGTAAACGATATAAATGTAATGTTTAAAATAAGAGATTTTAATCGTCTTGTTACTTTTGAAAAATAAAGTGTTCGGTTTGTATAATTTCTACAATGAAACAATTCTTAAAATAATTTTGTGTGCTTAAGTGTTTTAAAGTGTGGGAACAAAAAAAAAATCTTTCAAAAGCGATACAATAATTTGGTTTTATAAACAAGCCTATGTGTCATTTTATTACAGAGTAAATATTAAAAAAAGGACAAAAGAGTAAACTTGTTTGGAAAAACGATACAAATATTTCATAATTTCTTTATAATTGTAACCTGTTATGAAATTGTCTTCTTTAGATACACGATAGTATGGTAAAGTATTTCTGCAACATTCCTCCTGGAGTTATGGAGGTTAATGCTCCTTAATTTTATGACCAATGGCATATGATTGTAACAATATTGTCAGCATTGCGCACAAACCGCTTATATTTTCCAGATAAGCTGATAGCCATCGATTTAAATACCGGTGTGATTCAAGCCACTACTGGGAATCAATCATCAGTCCTGCACATTAACGTCTCAGTGGTAATACAGTATACCTTTAAAATGAAAATCATTTAACCTTCCCGAAACTTGCGTTTCAAGGGTTTAAGGGCTTCGTTTTTTTGCGTTTAAAAAAACAAAGGAAACTGTTTCTGATTAGCGAGACCAAAAGAAAATGCATCATGATAACTACAATTTTACACAATACACAAACTTTTAAACTAGATTGTAAAATCTGTTAGATGTCTGGTAAAGAGACAGGTAAAGAGATAGTGTCTGGTAAAAAGCTACTGTTAGCTTCTTAAGTGCTCAATGTTGTGACGGCTTCTTGTGGAGAGATGCATCAATGCTCCTGGCGATAATTTGTCGAAAATTCTTAGTGATAAATTTATTAAGCGACTATAACATGATATTTTAATATAACACCTAAAGACTTAAGGTAGCCATGGTTTCTTTCTTAGCGCAATATCTTGACTATAAATTTGAATCATAGTACTGTTAGACTACTCTAGAGTATAAAGATAAAACTTTATTTCATCACTTTAGAAAATTTAATCGCACGAGAAAATGTTTGAGCGGAACTTGTCAGGAGTATTGAGGCAAACATTGATGCAAATTCATCAGGAAAAAAAAAGATGTGAAAAATAAAGTTATTATATCAGCTGTAGAAAGCCACGCAGAACCGAAATAAAATTTTGTCCTTTTACGCCAGCTGATTAAATATTGTGGTTAAATTTCGAGTCTAAAACCTATCGTACAATAGAACTACATTAATTTTTCCGATTACTCATATAATGTAAATATAGCTTTTCTAAAATATAGCATTGTGCCTTTATCTGCCTTCGCTCATAGATTGAAAGAATTTAACTGTATGAATTATAAATAAATGTGTGTATATTACTATACATAGTTAATATGTTTTAGATGTGACGTCATCCGACGTGGCAAGAATGCCGGAGTCACCCAGTGCTGTGAAGCAACACCTGGCAGCTCCATCTAGCGGGCGAAGTTCAGCGCCAGTTTCATCTCATAAAGTCAGTTCAGGTAAATAAGTACAAGAAATTTTGAATATTTTATTTGTACGCGTTATGCTCTTTTTAGTAGTAAAAGATTAAACATTAAATTTTTGCATTTGGCATATGCTTCGTTTGAATTCTGCTTATTAAACTTTACATAAGTAAATTTCGTATAATAAAGGCAAATTGTGGCCTTTTATAAAACAATTTTCGATTTTAAGGCTAAAAATTATGAAAGTTAACCGGTTCACGACATTTACTGATGTCGATTTAAACTATATTATCGTGTTAATTAATTAGTATTGAAATAGCTAAGTGTTATTGTGATTCAACGTGAATGAAAATAAGATTTAACGCTTGTACGAAGCTTTCACTATTCTAAGCTCACCGAATGAAAAGGAAAGTCACGAAGAGCACCATTTTTACTCTGTAACAACACTTTTGAACTTAATAACCGTCTGGATTAGGTTAAAAAGTGGGTCCGCAAAGTTTTCTAGGCATACCGCATTCCGGTAAAGTTACTTATTGAGGATTTGATCTCTCAAAAAGCGAAATGGACAACTAGTTAGCTTATAATTTTGGGACGTAGGTAAGTTAACAGTTAAACATCCTCAAACATACACAAAGCAGAGTTTGTTACGCATTAGAACCGGTTGAACCACTATCCTGGAAATACCACGAAAACCTCCCACAGTTAGTTTGGCGGCAAAGGGGCTCTAGCCCATGATTCGTCTACCACTGAGGATATTTCATGCCCGATGAGGATTTGTATCGACCAGCAATTGCTAGAATTCGAACCCGGTTCACCTCATTGGACGGCGAACGCTCTATCCCTTGAGCCATCGCGGCTCTCTATTTGTGTATAACGGAGATACTGATATCAGTCTTTTATCCGCCGTCCCAACCTGCCAACACATTTTTATGCCCGGTTAATTTGCAGGCCAAATGAGATGTAAAAAGATGTATCCAAGCCCGATGAATTTTGCTGTTGTCATTTTGAGAAATAGGAGCATCAACAGCTTACTCATTATGAAAATGTTGACTAAAAAGCAATACCTTATTATCCAGAATATTTTAAAAAAATCAGCTGGTTTATGTAAATGTTCAATTCAATCCAGACTTGCTGGTTATGTATATGTCAAATTCAGAATAAGAAAAAAACACTCCACATTCATCAGAAGTCCATGTCAACCTTCAACTGAATTTCATGTCGAATTTTATGTTCGCTGAGGATGTAGTAGAAATTACGCTGCAAAAAGCAGCCCTATGGTACTCTTCAAAGTATCAATGTTAAACCGATTTTTTAGAATGAACTCTTAAAATGAAACATCTCAATCTGAAATACGTGTAATCGATAAAAATTATTGCATAAACACAATAACAGGCAAGTTTATCTTGCAAACCTAAAGAAACCCAAATACTCCAAAAGCCGAACATTGCTATGAAAAATAAAAAACTCCCATAATGTCTTCGATCGTGGCTCTTCAGTCAGTTCATTCTACTGAAATATTAATCTGCTTCAGGTGTTGAGGCCCACACGATAAAGAAGCAAATCAACAACCATATTCGTGCTCAAAATTCGTCCGGCTCTTAATGGAGTTGTACATTCCATTCAAGACAATTTCATTCTTCTTTCGAAGAAAAGAACAGAACAAATCTCCCTTTTTATTTTAATTCCCACATTTTTTATTCACTTTTCCATTTGAAAACGTGCACTAACTTCCCACACATATTTTTGCTTTCCCCCCTCTCTCTTCCTTTTCAACTTCGATGATTCGTTGTCACGCGATTCAAATTGCCGATTCCGATTCTGAATATATTCATCTGTTTTTGATTTAGGGATGGAATTATTTGTCTTTAAAGAAGAAGAGAATTTTTGTTTTTATTTGTTCACCGCGAGACAATAGTCAATAAAATTGGGTGATTGAAGTATCTTATTCGGGTGCGGTGTTTTTTTATTCTAATAAAAGTTTTAAGACAAGTATCGTGTTTTCATTTCCTTTTTTATTGGTCTTTTGCAAGTTGACGCAAACTCGAGGTTTATTTTTTTTTTTTGTTGAATAATGGGTAATGCTTTAAAAAAATTTGTAAAAAAATATTTATAACTGATATTTTATAAATATTTGCAAATCGGTAATTCTCTTTTATTTATATTTTGTTAGAAAAAAAACATTACAACTGTTAATTTATAAATAATTGTAAATCGGTAATTCTTTTATACATATTTTGGAGAAAAAAATCTTGACAATTTAATTTATGAATAATTGCAAATCGATCATTCTTTTATACATACTTAATGAAAATATATTTTCAACTGTTAATTTATAAATAATTGCAAGTTGTTAATTGCAAGTTGTTAACGTACTTTGTGAAATATATTAATAACTGTTAATTCACAAATATTTGCAAATCAGTGATTCTTTTGTACATATTTTGCAAAAGATAATCATTATTAATACTTAATGAATTGGTAATGCTTTTATTAGTATTTTTCAGTTGAATAGATAAAATTTTTGGGATTAGTCTTATTTTTTTAGGGTGTGTCCAATAAAGCATAAAACGTTCACAAGAATTAGTTTCTCTGAAAAAATTATTCTTAAGAAATCATTCCATACATTGGAAGCATTTATCAAGCGATAGTGTAGATTATTTAATTTACTAATTCGACTAAAATTAGTTTTTTTACAATGTTTAGCTAATTATTTCTAATATTGAATTAATTTAATTGAATAGTTGTTATTATCAGTAGATATGTAAGACTATTCTTTTTCTTGGAATCTCACACGATTATAGATTTTTTTTTTCATTTTCGCTCCATGCTTTTTTGAATTTTTAGTTATTTCAAGTTAAACTGTACGTTTTATAACAGGGTTATTTATTTTCCCGTCGACTTCATGACGTTGAATAATAACATGCAAAATAATGTGACCTGAGCAAAAAAGTAATTAACTAAATATTGAAATGTACAAATTTTTTTTGTTAAAAAAAAGATTTTATTACTTTAGAAGAAATGAAGTGGAATTTTTTTACGCAAAAACATATTCAATGCCCCCTTTTTTAAAAGGTTCGAATTCGTATTATATGAACAAATGTATTACATAATATGAATTTGTAGACGAAAATGTTATTTTTCACGAACATATAAGCGGCTGGTAATCTATTCATTAGTTAGTTTATTTTTGTCAGGTTTTTTGAAGCTCAATGTTTAAAAATTCGAAAAAAATTGGAGTAATTTTTGATCCTAGTGACTTGTGCAATATGGATCTTTTTGTCTTTTGTGCAAATAAACCTCAACCAACAAACTATAAATTCAGGGGATTTATATAATTATTCTTTAAACCTGCAATCTGTTCCTGAGTATTAGCTTTTGTATACAGTGCTCAAACTGAAAAACTAAACAACTTTTAATCTATTGGTCATATTTTATCATACTAGAACTAATCTCAACACATTGTTGACCGGTGACTAATTAACTCTTTTCATGCCCTAACATTGGTAACTGATCATAAGTTGAGTCGTTATTGCACATATAATGTCGAGTTAACTCGTCATGGGTCAATAACGTTTGGGTATGAAATCAATATTTAGAATGCTTTAATTTACTTTCATATCCATAACCAGTTTGGGTATGAAATCAATATTTAGAATGCTTTAATTTACTTTTATATCCATAACCAGTTTGGGTATGAAATCAATATTTAGAATGCTTTAATTTGCTTTTATATCCATAACCAGTACATAACTTTTAAAAATTATTATTCATGTGGAATTATCAGTGAGCAAAAAAAATTGTAATATTGAGCAAATATATTTTGATTCGCTAAGAAAGTTCCAAGCTATAAAAAAAATATGTATCTTGTGAATTACATGTGTAAATATGTAATTCACAAAAATCATTTATTTGGCTAAATTTACGTTTTCGTATGGTAAGGATGGTCTTCACGAAATGCTCTATAATTTTTAAGACTATCTCAAAAAATGTTTAATGAATTTTTCTAGCTAAAGAAAGTATTCTTATCACTTTTTTATTAAGCTTGTGAATTGTAATATTTTGTACATTCTTGCAACCAAAAACTTTAATTATGAAGTTTATAGATATTTTTTTAATGAATTAGTGATCGGTATAAAAAATTAAATCCGTCTAATGATACGTTCTGACTCTAAATGGTTAAAGCAATACTCACATTCCCTTCTTTATTTTATCAAACTTTTAAAATCAAGAGAGTTAGGTGATTATTTATCACACATAGCCTTAACTGAGAGAAAAATACTGTAGTTTAGGATGGAGATATCAGTTCAGGTTCTGTCTTCGCCTTTAATTAGAGTTCAAAATCGTATAATTTAGCAACTCTGAATTTTACATATATTTTATCCGTGAATACGAACATTGTTATTTGAGAGCTAATAAAAATAACAGACGAGCCAATAATTTTAATATCAATTGTAAATATTTTGTAGGTATGAATGGCTCGCATTCGCCTCATTCAAGTACTCCTGCAGGACGAACACCATCCCCACCAAGCTCAGCCTCATCCGTCAATTTACCCCCAACGGCAACAACTGTCAATGGTCCACCACCCGAACTTGGCATTGGTATTAATGTCAGACCGCTCAATAAATTGAAAAGGTTTCTCACTACTCTTCAACAATTTGGAGCAGATATATCCTCTGATACAGGAGATAGAATGCACACTCTGATATTGGGACTTGTGGTAAGCCTATTTTACTGCACCGTTTGAAAAAAAAAAAATGAAAGCTATAGGTACTATATTTTTATGACAAAAATATATAGTCCCCTCTGCTAAAGTGAATTCATTTTTTTTCCCTACTGATTTCTCTGCTTATTTTTTGTTGACATGGCATTTTTCCTGGCTTGTTCTTTTTAAATCATTTACGAGGTGTCATTTTGACAATGAGTTTTTATAACCGTCGTTGAACAGCCGACCCAATTTTATTGTTTTACGACAACTAATGTTCTAAATAAATACACAAGTGGGCGACCTTTGTGCTGAAATACAAACTAAGGTAAACAACGTTTAAGAGCACAAAAAAAAAAATTCCATTTACCCTTCCCTCCTATTCGCCGTTGCTCTAACCCCCTTGTGACGTCACCTTTCTCTATATATTTACCCTGTTTTTCTCTCATTTCTTTCTGTTGCACTGATGAAGGTTGCAATTTGAGCATCCGAAACAGCTGTCTGCATTTTATAAATTTTTTGTGCTCTTAAACGTTATTTACCTTAGTTTGAACTAATGTTCTACTGAGACATTTGCCTTCGTGGAACACTTTTTGAGGGAGCTAACCCATTTGCGTTACATGAATAGGAAGACCACGAGAACCTCCCACGATTGGCCTGATGGCAAGGGGACTTTAACCCATGATCCATCTACCGCTGAGGATATTTCACGTCAGCACTGTGGTCATTGCAAGCCGGATGCGAAATTCGTATCGACTGGGATTCGAACCCGGTTCGCCTCATTGGGAGGCGAACTCTCTATCCCTTGAGCCCTCGCGGTTCTTTGACAATGAGTGTCACATTCGAGAGCTCGGAGCATATCGACATTTCCTTCATTTCAATTATGAAGCAAATGAAGTTTTTACTTGCATGTAAGATATGCCCTGCAGAATAAAAGGTATAATATCAAGGGTTATAAAATAAGTCAGTATATATGCATTTGACAATTCTTTTTAATTCTATTTGTAGTTATACCCCATTTCGTTCTCTTCTTACCTTGATTTGTTGATTTACCTTGGTTCTTGATCAAGAATTTCTCTTGCTTTCCTTTTTATTTTTAAAATCATGAGAATCAGAAATTCAGAATCAAAAATCTATATACGCCCAACGTTTATTGCGGGTCATAAAAATAAAGTATGTTTATTTGATGATTATGTTATGTAAAATAAATATACCTGTTTATTAACATCATTTATAGAAAGCACACTGCAAGTAATTTTTCACACAACTTTCTGTTTACATTTTATGCAAAAGACATTTATTTTTACTTAAAAATTATGTAAAAAATAAGAAAATTCGCTTATAAGTATAAGAAGAAGTTTAAGAGAAAGTTGTTTTTCAGTTCAAGTACAACACAAAATAATAATGTAGTTTGAAGTTAATATTCTTGAGTTATCATTAATGTATAGAGATTTATGCTCTAAAAATGTGAGAATGAATTTCCTGTTTCACCACAAATAAGATGGTATGGCATTTTAAACCAAATATCACGCCTAACTTTCGCAACTTTATTTTTCTAGCTAGATTGTGTTTTATATGTTTTAAGAGTAATTGTTAGGTTGTTGATGCCCAAAATATTTGTTTTAAGACATTCTTTAATTTTTTCATTGGTATTTGCTTAAATTTGGCCTCTTACTTCCGACAATAATGCTAGAAATATATAATTATTTGTCTTTAAGAAATCAATTTTTATCAGTTATTGTTGCTCTGATAACATGAAAGCAAATATTATCATTTATAATGATACATATATGCTATCCATAAGTTGCTATATAAAGCAGTGGTAAATTCGGTCATTAACTTCAACGTTTTTGAGTTTAATTTGTGACTAAAAATATTTCATAAGAGACTTATATTATAAATTTACTTTCTAGTTTCTAAGGATAAATTTGCATTTTTGTATTTTCAGTCCATCAGTCCGTTTCATCTCTATTTTTATTAATTATGCTTGTTGTAGAGCGTATTAAAAATTTAACTCAAAATATTTTAAATTTGACATATTTTATGCTTTTTCTCGTATTCATATTTCTCTTCACTCCGAACTGGAACATACTGCCTCTATCATGGCTTTTTATTTCACTCTATTTGTGACAAGATAATTTGCCTCTTTCTATGTCTTTTCTATTGTTTTCTACTCGGCTTGTGCCAAGAATTTTTAGGTCTTCCACTTTTTCCACTGCCCTGAGGGTTCTATCAATCAAAAACTTGTTTTACTTTAAATTTTTCAGGTTTACGTAGAACATGACCAATCAATTTGCGTTTTTTAATTTCCAGATCAATCTGTTGCTATTTTGCTTTTCTAAGGATTTTTCTTGTGTATATCCTCAACTTTTCAACTTTTCTCTAACAGAATCACCAATTTACTAAGGAATATTATTGATATTAAACAATGATATATTTTTCGTCAATCAAATACTAGTTTATCACTCTATCAATTTTGTGTATGGTTATATGTTTCCCAGATTATGAAATTATTTTCTTTTCAGAGTTCAACATTTTCAATTGAAGAGTTTCATCAAAAAGTTCAAGATCTAACAAACTATCCATTAAGGCCATTTGTCGTTCCATTTTTGAAGGTATGGATAAATTTAAACAAAGCTGACTATAAATTTTTAAACTTTGAATGACTTAAATCAGGAATGCTTAAATAATATTTTTGTTTCATAAAGTCCACTGTTATTTTCGGATTCAGTATTTTTTCATTTTTTTTTTCTGATTCAGCATTTGATTAAATTGTGATTTTAAGTTATTATTGCAATTCATAAATAATGCGTATTACAATAATTATATTACAATTCATAGTTATTATTACAATTCATATGCACTTTCATGCATTAAATGTATAAATTCTTTTTGAAAATGAAAATGAAAAAAAAAATACATTGGGGTAGTTAACATTGGACATTGGGGCAGTGAATTAACATTTAATCGAAGGACAAAAGAAAGGTATTATCTGACAAATCACAGTACAGGAAGTCCCAAGTAATCAGCAACAAGACAGATTTGATGGTGGGAGGAAACAGTGAAGAGTTGGAAGACGATTATTAAAATCGCCTCCAAGTTTCAATCTGTTTTAATGTTTATTACGTCTGCCTTCCCCTACTGTACTTCCTCTATTGAAAAATTTTGATACCACTTTTATTTTTTCCTCGATTAAATGTTGAATTGTGACACCCAATGTATAAACCATTTGTTTTGATTTTGGATAGGGATTCTAAAAATATCTATTAAGAGTGGTCCTTGCGGAACACCTTGTATATTGCTTTGACACTTTTGTAACACTTTTTGGTAAATAAAATATCCTTTGTCATCAGTATTTGAAAGCTGTAATTGTATTTTCTTAAGAGTTAAATACAAAAAGTAAATCAAAATGGTTAGTGTTGCGCAATAAGTTTGTTCTTGGAAAATACTGATGAAATTATTGTCATAAAATCTTGATTTTAATTTAATTGATTTTGATTTTAATTTAAAGTTTCTTTAAAACTATTAAAAAAATAATTGGAAAATATTTTTGACAATCATGTAGAATAGATTAAAAAGTAAGTAATAATGGAGTATTTGTAATAATCAATTGAAATTTCTTAAAAATATTTAGCAATAATAATTTAATAAAAAGATATGAATTGATTTAAAATGCTTTTAGTAAAGTATAAATTTTATGAAAAAATAGTTTTCTTAAGCACCTCTAATATTGAAATATCTTCCTTAAATACCATTAATATCGAAATATCTTTTTTAACTTATTGAATATAAACTTTTTAGGCTAACCTTCCACTGCTGCACGCAGAGTTGCTTCATTTTTCTCGCATCGCCAAACAAACACCTCAACAGTACATCAGACAACACGAACAACTGATCATTGATACAGGATCACATACAAGCGGGGAACCATTTGAAATTTTCCAAACAGACGCCAAAGAATCTCTAAAACGAAGAACACCACCTGAAACGTGAGTAAAAAATAATCATTGATTTTAATACTTTTATAAAAATGCTATAACTCAGCAGTCTACTTTTATATGTGTACTCAAACGTTTCCCGAACTTTCGTTTTAACTAATATATATTTTGCAGTATGGCGTATGTGAATAAATTAAGGATCTGTAATGTAGCTCCTTGGTGCATTTTAATTTTTTTTTAATTTTTATTTTTTACTCTAATAAGTAAGAAGGAACAATTGAAGAGATTATTTGATGAATTTTTAAAAGGTGAAAAATGTGTGATTATTGTAAAAAAAAAAAAAAAAAATCAGGAGATTTTTGTTTTTATCTCTATAACTTGAACCAACGTATACAAAGATTTATTAGAAGTACTTAATGTTTTATACTATTAGCATACCATATAGTTGTACTATTGTTAACAATTTGAATTTTCATTAGAATATCCTTAAAGTTTTCCTCTAACACGCTTCCTCTAGCACTCAATATACTTAGGAGAATTTTTTTCTCAAACTGGTCTATTAACAGCGGAGAAAAATCAAAGCAATTTATCAAAATATCTTACATATAGTGTGCTTTATTTAGAATTTTTTCCCCCTAAATACTGCAAATTTGGAATTAATTAATTTGCTGGCTACATAAAATGAAACTCAATTTCACCATATTTTGGTATTTTCCTTAGCTTTAAATATCAGTAGAAGCTTGCACTAAAAATAGTTGTTTTGAAGAAACAAAATTTTTTAGGTATTATTAGGTAAATTATTAGGTGTTTTTAAAGCTCTCAAGTGCAGGCCAAGGTAGATATTTACCGTAACAAAAATATTTAACGCATTAAGTAGGTTATTTTCTGACATTTTATACCGCCAACCAAATTTAAAAAGGCAACATGAAAAAAATGAACTTTAATTAAGTCAAATAAGCTATTACGTACCTAAATAAGTTGATACTTGAAAAAGACATGCATAAGTCTTCCTGATACACCGAAACCAAGTTGCAAAGAAAACATGGCGTTGTAAACAAATATCGTTCATTTTACAGTCACGTAAAAGTTTTTTGTCTTTTATCAAATTTTGGTGCCGTCAGTTGCTCCATGAAATATTTACCATCATATTTCACAATTTCTGGTGTCACTAAAATAAAATGCTCTTTCATTTAGCTAAGCTTTAGGATAATGAGCTTTGCATCAAATACTGGTTAAAGATTTACCGAGTATTTTACAGTGTCATTACTGGCATAAGGAACAACTTTGAAATCTCCCGTCGATATCTTATAAACAATCATGAAAATGGAAATATTTTGCCCAATATCATTTCGTGAAAACCCAAAAATTATATAAGGCTTAATTTTCTTAGTTGAAATTAAGTACCGTGACTAATACAGACTTGGAGTTAAAACTGTAAGGAGGAAGAGAAAGTCTTAAGCATTTCCACACATAGAATATCATAGCAATGTACTGCGGATAATAGCACAATAATATGAACTTCTATATTAATTTAACTGCATATAAAAAAATTGCATTAGGGTGACCGGAAAGTAATGTCGTTTCGGTGCATTTGATATTTGTTATTCAGATTTTATTTTAAATCAATAATGAATCGAAAGGGATCGGAAAAAATGATTTGGTTTTTAAAACTAGCGAATATTTAATGCGCCGAAACAGCATTACTTTCCTGCCCCGCTAATATTATCTGAATAAAAAGGCGTGTTTGATTTCCACAGTCTGAAAAAAGGAAAAAACCTACAATTGCCTTTTAAATGTCGATTATCAATTACCTTTTAAATGTCTATTATCAGAGCCAAATTTAGTTGATGTTGAAAGATTTGTAAGATTAGTAAATTCTTTTTTTTTTTCCTTTTAATTTTTAGTTACTCTTATATTTCAATGAAATTTGCTTTTTATTTAACTTTATAAATAAATAATTCTGTATTAATAACAAATAAAGCTTCTACTTCAATATAAAAAGAAATACTCAATACAAAGTAATATAAATATATGGTTTTACAAACAGTTTCTAAATCGTATCAAATTAGCAAAGAGATCACAAAGTACTGAAATAGCCATTTATATGTTTCAGTACAATGTAAGCAAGAACTGAGGGTTTTTAGTACTTGCTTATTTATACTTTTTAATTTGTTTTTACATCAGTGCAATGTAATATATAATATATAATTGCGAATACAATACGTAATTTCTAATAGGTAATTGCAGTTGCGTTTAATAAATTGCAACTTATACAATTGTATTACGAAAAGTCTTATATTAAAGGAATATATCATAATAATTATTATTTTCTAATATTATTATTATGTCACCAATATATGATATTTATTATATATTGGCGATAAATTAAGCTAAAGCATTTTGGATACATTAAATTATGCAGTTATAGAATAATAAAAATATAACAAAGAAATTTATGCTAATAAAAATACTTAATTTTTTAGACGATCAAGGGAAAATGGTTACTCAGATAACAGTTCTGACGGGCCACCTCCCGCAAAACGCCAACAAACACTGCCCAGTCCTACTTTAGGAGCTCGAATGAGTCCAGCAGGGGCTCCTAATCATTTACCGCCTAGTCTTAACTTCAGGTTCGAAGAAGGCCTCTATAGAGACCGAGAAAGAGATAGGTATGAGAGGTACGATCGCTATGACAGAGAGTTGTGCAGACCTTACTACGGTAAGCATCATTATAATTTTAGTTGTTTGTTTGATACATGATTGTAAAGGAATTTATATCAATTTCTATAACATTTCTGTTCTTAATTTAATTTAATGCAGAGTTCTGTGGCTTTTAACTTTGTCTATAGTCTGATTCAAATTGTTCTTATTTTACATTTTTTATTCATCCGAATGTTATGCAATGTATTCAGCACAAATTTTTTTTTATGGTCCAATTTGCTATCTTGATACATTTATTTTGCTGTTTTGTGATACATTTATTTTGTTGTCTTGAGATACATTTATTCTGCTATTTTGAGATACATTGCTATTTTGAGATACATTTGTTTTGCTATTTTAAGATACATTTGTTTTGCTATTTTGAGACTCATTTACTTTGCTATTTTGAGATACATTTATTTTGCCATTTTGAAATACAATTATTATATTGAGATACGAGTAATTTTTGTAAAACAAACGTCCCTTAGGATAATTTTTAAACATATTATAAGATAAATCCTGTAGAAAAAAGAGTTCAAGTTGTCAAATTGTTAGATTTTTAATGTTTTCATTATTTAAAATTAAATTTTATATGTTAATAAGCGATTGATTTTATAAGCAAATTTCATTGGTGTACATGATTTTGCAATGAAACTACCCTATGTCCCCCTCTCGTCAAACTTTATATCAGTGAAATTTTTAATTCCAAAATGAACTAGGTTTTATATTTGCTTGAAACATTTACAAATAAAATGTTTAATTTTGGATAGGTTTTATATAACATTATTTAAATGCATCTTATTAACGTACAAAAGAAATTTATCACTTTCAGATCAAAAGTTTATTTGAATGTTTTGATCAGTAAAATAAAGTGCATTTTACAAGTGCCAATTAAAAAACATTTGCAGTATACGTAGAACACGTGTTTATTAATAGTTTTAATAAAGCTTCTAAGCTTGCAATTTAAAATTTCATGTTGTTTGAAACAGAACACGAGGATAAATGTTAATTAAGTGGGTAAGATTCTAAATTTTGAATCACAATAACTTCTAAAAAGTCAATATTTATATGAATCATAAATTTATTGAAATTGATTTAGTAAATGCTCGTGCTATCAGCTTTAATATTAATTCAAATAAATAATTAGTATGTCTGATAATATCCTATTTGGTTTTGAGCATTCCTAGCTGTCGAAAAGTAAAACAAGTTTCTGTTGACTTTTTTTGAAAATCTCCTGCCACACAAATGTTCTACATCAATCAAGATATTTACTGCACCATCAACGTAAATCGCACCATCATCGTGCAACAGTGACTAAGGTGAACGTGATGAAGAAATGTTAGCTACTTTCTGAAATGATATTAACTTTTACAACTACTTAATCTAATTTCTTAAATCGACAATCCGACAACCTTAATGTTGTGCATGCACATTGATTAATGCTAATATTGTGACGGTATTAGAGAACTGAGAATTATTATTTATGTTTGAGGCTTCGTATCTGGGGAACAATCATTTTTCGGATTTTATGTCAGTGAGAACTTTTGATCAGAATGTTTTGAACTACGACGCATTAAAGCTTTAGTCAATTTGACTGAGAATAAAATTTCCTAAGATATGTGCGAGGTCCTTTCTTTGGCTTGCCACATACCTTGAGTTAAAGGAACTTCATGCAACAAGAAGTTTAAATAGTTATGTAATTTTTTGAGCAAGTCTGAACTTTCAATCACATTTTATGAAATAATTTATATTTATTACTCACACATTTATTACAACGTTTCATATTCCTTTTTTCCAGGCTCAGTGCATCGCGAATTTCCTGATGATAGGGATATGGAAGATGAATGGAAAAACATACATACGGTAAGATAGAATTAATTTTATGCTTTAAAATACTTATAAATATAATAATGGTAAAATAAGAATTATGCAAAATTATTTCATATGATGTATGATGATGGTGGAAAACTTATTTATGTATCTTGTTGAAGCTGATTCGAGATAAATTCTTTGATGTAAAATTTAGATTATTCTTTTACAATACAAATCTACATTATATGTAATATAACGTTATATGTAATATAACGTAACGTATGTACATTACATGTAATATAACCTAGTCAATATAATGCAGATTATATTACTTAATGTATAACGTAGCGAATATGTAATATGTATGAAATGCACAGGATTGATTTTTTTCCCGTTTTGAAAAGAATAAAATAAACTCTACAAATTGAATTAAGAGTAAAATTATTTTATTTTGTATTATTTTGCTATGATATTATTATTAATATTAATGTAACATGATGTTTTCGTTGAATATGAATTTCAAAGTAATAATTCATACTTAAACTGACTAACACTTTATTGTGTTATAAAAATTAAAAATGTTTTATATTCACATATTTTGATCAAACAAGTTCGAAACAAAAATAATAATTAACAAGTGAAATATTTTTTTTATTAAAATATACTACTCATAAAAAGTTTAAAAAGACTTTGATCTGAAATTCTTTATTAATTAAGAATTATTAAACAACACGATTAAAGTTTAAAAGAGAGTATTTGCTGATGAAATTATTTAAATAATTTTTTTTTCATAAGCGAATTATCTTCATATGCACTGATACATTAAATAAATGCTATAATATCTACTTTGACTATGCATATTGTCTACCTATTTTGACCTCGTACTTATGATGTATAATAATTCATAAATAGTTTAAACTAAATTTAATATTTTTTTGTCATTGTTGGATGACTAATATGGACATACTGAGTACATTGTATACAGAAAAAAAAATTATCTTCCTTTGTTTATATTCAAAATATTATAAATGCTTTTAATATAATTATTTTTATTAAAAGGACATAGTTTATAACACTAACATGGGAAACTATACCAAAATTTTCTTAAAACTGCATTTCATTATCTAACATAATAATTTGAAATATATATATAAAATTTGAAATATAAAATTTACTTTAAATGCAATTTTGAAATATTCAAATCTCTTGACTTTGTTAAAATCTTTTGTACATTAGAAAATTGTACAATAAGTATTTAAACAAATTACAAGATGTTGTATAATTTAGATCAGTATATTTCTACTATTTATGATTTGAAACACCATATTTTTACTATATATAATTTGAACCCGCACAATTTTAAAATCTAAATAAGTAATGATACAAAACATCCAAAAACTAATGAAATGGCCTAATGATCTTATTAGGTTAAAATTAAGTATGGAATATAGTTTGAAAATTTTGGAGTAGTATTAATAGAATATTTAGCTTGAAGAAGATGATTAACACCAAGTGAGGAATTGGTTATTCATGGGAGCTCGAAAATGTTGATGATTTATAAATTTATCAAAGCTGTTTTAATAAAGAATCATGTTAGACAAATAATAATTTTTTTTGAAAATATAGAATTCTATCAAAATACAATTTAATCGTGATTTTGTGAAGTGAGCAAAATAAAAAATGGCCCATCCTAAATGTCTTTTGATCTAATAATCAGATCTTCACATTTTAGGATTCATCCAATCTGGTTTTTGATTATTTTAATCCACTATTTGTTCTTTCTGACTCAAATACTTAGGTGGAGCTAGGAAATGTTTTTTTTCTTAACTTAAATATCAATTTACGACATCTGTCGATAGTTTTCCTTTGACATAATTTTTAAAACAATTCTTAAAATCTCTATTGAAGGTCTATTCAAAACAGCCCACAATTTTAAGTTTATCTGTTTCATCTTTTTATATGTTTAATGTAATTATTGAATGTAATTTTTACTGCAACTATAAATATTTGCTATTTAATGTATTTAACCTCTGTTATAACTTGTGTCTAGATCAATAACGAAATATATTTTCATTTCAATAATCAAAATGGCATTCGATCCTTTTTTAGATGCTAAACTGTATACTGGGGATGGTTGAAAAAACAAAACGGGCGCTTGCAATATTACAACACCGAAGTTACTCTGAGAGGCAGGATGTGTCCCTATGGAGGAGCAGGCATATTGACGGAACTGAATTTGATATCAAAAAGAGAGCGGCGGACATATTGCCACACTACAAATCAAATGAAGATGTCAGGAGAAGGCCTGGTAAGGACGGTGTACTTATTGTTATAATATGTTTTCCTTTTTATGAGGTTAGTTATATAATTAATTATTGCTCATAATAATTAACTGGCTGGAGATTATGTTTGATGATTTGATTTTGTTTAATGTTGTCAGGGGTCTGTTTAGAAGAAATTTGGGTCCGTTAACGGACCCTTCACAAAATATCTTTTCATAAAAACGGACCCTTCACAAAGTAATTTTATCTTTTAATCGGACCCTTCACGAATTTGTTTATCTTCATTATTGTTTTGTTAATCGAATAAGCCCTTCCCAGGAAGGGGGGGGGGGAGAAAGACAGATGTGAACGAACTAAATTTTGTCTTCGGCAGACGCTTCTTTCTTTATTCGTCCGAAATGAATATTCTGCGTTCAGCAGTATAGGCTAAATACCAAATATTTGCACGTTGCATCGCTAATTCAGTAACTGCAATTGCTGTTTATTTTTTAAAATGTAATTCTTTTGATTATAATTTTGCAGTGTTGAGCATAATCTTGTATGTCTTTACAATCGAAAAACTCATTGAAAAGTTTTTTTGCAATAACGGACCCTATTTGCACAAATTCACAAAAGCGGACCCTGGTTGAAAGAATGTGACTTAACGTTTATTTTATATTCACAAATTACGAGTAATTTTTTCACAATTTTACAAAAACGGACCTTTCATAAAATGTCTGGACGGATCCCTGGTTGTTGTATCTTATTATTCTGAAGAATGCATAGGATAATTATGAATATTATTCATAATAATTAACTAGCAAAAGCAAAAATTAAATTAACATTAAGGAATCATGACATGAATTGAAACATAACTTTTAGTAAATATTCATTATTTTCCCTTATTTTTTTACATAGAACTATCTTTGAAAAAAGGGATTTTATAATTGTGTGCAAAATTTTTCGTAATTTTCTTAAAAAGTTCTCGAGATAGAGCGAAAATCGCAAAAAAAAAAAAAAAAAAAAAAAAAAAACGAAATCGACAATAAGGGGTCTACGCTTATGATCTCTCTCCTGACTATTGGGATAATATTTTCCAGTCTGCGGCTACCCTACTCCTATGTTTTAAGGGTAAAAAAAATATGCTTATTAAGAGAAAGTACTTTTTGTTCTGATTTTGTTATTTAAAATATTGGCTGTTCTAAATAATTAGTAAAATTGAAGTCACCCCCCTTAAATCATTAAGAATGAATCCAGTTACGTGAAAATCAGATCATTAGAAGAAGTTATTCCGGGTCTTGTGTTTTTTTCCGCTTTGTACCTATCCATTTGTAATGCATTCATGCAAAGAAACAAACTTGATTACTTAGAGAGTAGCCTTTGCAATCATTCTAGAATTCATAAAGTAAAACTGTTTTAAATAAAATGATTATGCTCATTTTCCTAAAACTTGTATAATGTCATGTTCTTTCAATGAAATTTAATAATTGATTGTGTAAAACATGAAATGATTTTTTGATTTATATCAGGACTTTTTTGTTGTGTGCATCTAAGATTCTATGTGAGAATTATGCCATATGTTTTACAGAATTCGCAGATAGCTTTGTAAATTCAAATTTTTGTATAAGTTTGTTAATCTGAAAATATTTATCATTTAGTTTTTAAAATTTTTAACAAATAGCAAACTTTCAAAGCTTTTTTTTATTAAGGAATTTTTCTTTTTCTGTTTTTTTTTTTTTTTAAAATCAAACTGATCTAAATGTACATTGAAATAAAAACAACCCATCCAAATATAGCTCAATCTATGGCACTATAAAACTCAAAATATTTCAATTGTAATATTGATTGTGGCATTTCTTGTATTGCATAAAAGCAATTTAGTTGACAGATTTGAATTTAAAATCATGTGAACTTTAATGGAACATTCCTATTGCTTAATGTCAAAAGGAACACGTCAAAATTCCTACCACTGTCCAACCCCTTTACCATGTGTAACCACCTACCGTTATTTCTCAGTTGCCAATATCTTTTGATTTTGTTGTTAACTAGCCCGTTTTTACATACTTACTGCCAGATGGTATCGTGCCTTTTAATACAAATAAGTTTTATCTCTATGTATTCTAAAAAGGAGTTTAAAATAATCATATTAAAGTGTATTTTTATATTATGAATTAAAGTTTTTGCAAATACCTAATGTTCATTAATAGAAGTGTGCTTGTTACTAATAGCACATTTACCATTCATCCGATAATCTAATCATGCACATCATTGCAGCTGAAGGAATTGTAGGCCAGCGAACGTCCTCTTTATTGCCCTTACCAGAAGATGCTGTGCACGAGGTGAAACGTCAAGCGGTTGCTGAACTTCAAAAAGCAGTGAGCGCAGCAGAGAGTAAAGCAACTGAACTGCTGGCTGCTGAGAGAGCGAAGATTGAACGTATGCTTTCGGAAGCACGACGACAAGCGGCGGAGGAAACCATGGCAGCTATCAATCATCAAGATGAATCAACGGAGGTAAAAAAGAAATCACTTTATCCCCTATTTTTCCCCTTTAACGCTGTTTTTCGAAGATCTGTCGCCAAGGGAAAGAAAAAGTGCCTTCCACTTGAAGCAATGCGATGCTTTTGAACTAGATGTATAATCTTGCCGCTAAGAAGTATCTGGGCTTTAGAATGGACAAATAACTTAAATACTTTAAATGTTATTAAAAATCGCCAATTTGGTGACATTTATCAATCTATATGAAAATTATCAAAATCACTGCCTTATTCTCAGTTTATCACTGACATTTAAATTATCACTGACACTTAAATAACACTTAAATTTAAAAAAAAGCATGGATGAAGCGATTTACAAACTAAATATACAAAAAAAAAATTCTTTTTATATGCTGCACATTTCAAACATGATAAACTACATATGCAACCTAAGCTAAAAAGCACAATATTTTTAATAAACCGAATTAAAGTTTTTAAATTGTTTCCCATAAATCTATTAGACGTAACAAATACTTCTTATTGCTTAACAGATTAAATTTAACTATAAAAGATATTAAAGAAAAATAAATAAAATCTTTTGCTAACCGTCAAAATTGGGAGAAATACTTTTCTTCAATGCACCGTTTTCCTATTAAATATGTTTGGGAGATATGAGTTTGTATGCAGAGAAGATAGCAGGTTCAAATGTAAACTAATACATTTAAACTTGCTAATGTTACCATTACTAACCTTACTAAACCGATGATACCATTACTAAACTAATGTTACCGTTACAATCTTTTAGAACAACCTTACATAAGTATTAAATATAAAAAAATTGATTTATATATGATTCATACATGATTTATACATGAATCATCAATGATTCATGTACAATTTAGTATTAAATATAAAAAATTGATTTATATACGATTCATACATGATTCAGCATGCATGATTTATGCATGAATCATCAATGATTCATGTACAATTTAGATATATGACTATCATTTTATTGAAATTTCAATGCCAACTTTGTTTTTCAGAGTTGCTGGAATTGTGGAAGGAAAGCAAATGAAACTTGTTCTGGTTGCAATATAGCACGGTATTGTGGCGCATTTTGCCAACACAAAGACTGGGAAAATCACCACAGAGCATGTGGCACATCTTCATCTAGTAACCATGCGTCTCCGTCGTCAACGCCACCTGTCGGTAAACAAAGCCCACCTGCAAGGACAGTCGACGGGCCGAAAACAGAAGCTAAAAATTGACACTCGATTTCCAAATTTGGGCATTACAGCTCCCACTAAAGAAAATTTAAACGATTCGAGCAATTGAAAATTTGAGAATACTCTTGAAGTTGTAGCGCAAAGGAAAGAGAGCTATAATTTTGAAATAACTAATCATATTTTTGCTGTACAAAAGCCTTAATCATCATAAAATGATTTTAGCCGAAAACGGAATAATAAGCAACATTTATTTTAGGTAAATAATAAATTGATTTTTGAATTTATTTGACTAGTGATTCTGATTTGAAATTAAATACCACAGCACAGCCAAAATAAGATCAAACAGGCTGGATGTTTTACTCCTATTTTTTATTTGGAAAAAAAAAGGAAAAAAAAAATTGTAGAAAACGTTTTATATCCAAAAGTGATAATAATCAGGCATCGTTCTTAGTTATTTTCAAAATTGCAGCTCACAACGTTGAGAATATAAACCAACTTCATGCTCAAAGAAAACATATTGATCGTAATAAAAGATATAGAGGAGTCATATTTCAGATCTTCAAAGGAATATAGACCTGAAGCTCAAACATTGTAGCAAACTTGTTTAAAAAACGAGTCAATCATAATGTTGATGATTAAAGCGTGATATATAAATCCAAACTGATTTGCTACAAATTGTGTTGGATTGATGGACTACATAAATAACTGCGACTACTTTATAAAAGACTTTATTGTTAAATTCAATTACCGATTGTTGATTGTGTGTTGTGCTCTATTATGCTGCTAGTCAAGATATCAATTATTATGTGTAATTTTAAAGACCTTGATGTTTTATAAAAATTAACAAAAAAGCTATGTTAGTTGTGATGAAAATGTTACGTATTGTTTTGAGAGTGTTTTGTAATGAGTTGCTTGTAGGGAAACTTAAATTTTAAGGGTTTAAAATCAGAAGCATTTTAAAATTAAGTACAAGCAAATTTCATCAGTGAAACGTACATTGCTATTGTTACTGTTAAATTTTGTACTGTTTATGAACTCTTATCTTTTAGTTTTTTTTCCGTCATATTTTTTTGAAGATTACATGCTGAGGTGCCAACTATTACCGTTTATTTGTAATTATTACTATTAAATAGTTACGTTTGAGTGATCGAAATTTCGGTTTTTGAGAATTTCTGTAATCTGCTTAAAATATAGCTGCCAAGAATAATTAAATTTTTCAAACTTGTAACTAAACTACGATAATTTTTCTTTCTAATCCGCAATTTATTTTGAAAACAATACATGAAAAACTAAAGGATTTGATAGAAACAAATAATTTCCCCATCAAACAAACTATTCTCAAGCTTAACTCGAACCTAAAATGCTGCGAACAAAATTATTTATAGGTTGAAATGCAGGATGATCAAGCAATAAGTGATAATTCTAATTTAAATAAAAACTTGAGCAATGATTCTCAGTAATTAATTTAATGTTATCATTTTATAATGATGAGGGAAATTTCTATGTTGTATAATTTCTAATTTAATTTTAATAGTTAATTAAATTAAACAATTAATTTAATAATTAATTAAATTTCAATAATAATTAATTTTTTTCTAAGTGTTACTTTTTTTTATTTAATACTCGCATAATATTGCTAAAACTACATCCCTATATAGAATTAAGTATATACACTTTAAAATTATGCTAATTTAAATTTTGTGAATGTTAATTGTACATATTTCTGTGATTGTACTTCTGATTGCTGGTAACTAGTTTGGAAAGTTGGTACCACGGTACTTATTTCAAAATAAAATTCGTACATTACATGAACTCTGATTTAATTTTAGTTTAAATTCAAAGCTCTCAGAAAACTTATGAGAGGTTAACTTGTAAAATAAAAGGAAAATTATATGAGTTTTTGAAAAGTGGATGATTACATTTTAAAAATTTAAAAGAAAAAATAATAAAGAATAAACTTTTTAGGTATTTTTGAGAAAATATAGAAAATTTCACAAGAAACGTTTTCTTTCAAAATAATTCAATTAAAGAGTTTTGTTGACGTTGATTAATTACTTTTAAGTATTTAAGTATGATTTACTTGAGAGAAATTTAAAATATTTCTTTAGTCTCTTATTTTAGTCAATTATAATCCCAACTAATTTTTTAGTCAATTTAAATATTTTTAATATTACGCAAGAAAACAGTTATTTAGAAGAAAAAAAATCACCAAAGATTTTTTTATGAAATTTTTCATTATAAATAAACTTTGAAACTCTTAGGTTTTAAATATATCTAGTCAGATTTATTTATAAAATTGCAAAAATTTTTATAAAATATTCTAAATATTTTTTTTTCGAATGTAGAGTATTTTTCACAAGTATTATGTTATATTAGCAAACATTAGGTATATATAAAAAAAAAATTGTTAACAGTTTTTTTCTTCAAGTCTTTCAAAATGTATTTTTCTGTAGAAGCTATTAACAAACTATATTTACATTTTCCTGAGTATTTACCAAAGGCTGATACAACCAATTTAACATTTATTTGCATTACTTCTGTACTGAATGTTTTGTACATTCTCAAGGTGTAGGCGAAAGTCTACATTGATGTGTGTAAGTTCGATGAATGTTACTTTAGATATTTGTAAACAATGTAAGATAATGCATTATTTTGTACAAAGTTGTAATTTTTGTTTATAAATTAATTTATTCCTTTATAAATGTAACCGGTGCTGCACTAAAACTTACCTCATGATTTTAAAGGCACAGCAATATCTAGATATCGCTTCAAAATTGGATGGGTAACAACTAGTCAAGTTAATAACAAATCACTAAACAAATGTACAAAAATGTCGACAAATGTTTAGGGTTAAAATATTGAATTAAAGCATATTTTAAATGCATATGATTTGCAAAGAGATAAATTTGGTGCAAAATTATATACAAGTATTATTATAAGAATTGTATATTTGATGGATTTTAAATGCCAAATCAAATTGTTTTCGCAAAAGTATTTTTTCTCTTCCTTCTTTATGCAGGTGCTTTACTATCATAGTGTATTAGTTGTATTTTTCAATCTTACTCAAAATCAAAATTAAATGTTTATTGAATAAAATATAGCAAAATATTTATTTCACTTGTATTTATTCTAAAGCACTAATTTTTAATGGAAGATTATCTAATTTGAATAATTTTTTTTTTATATTTCCAAATTTATTTGTATATTTTATCATATTAAAGTTGAAGAATTTGGATTATTTTATTTCTATGGTTGATATGGTTCCTATTTGAATTTTAAAATTAATTTTTGCTCAAGCAAACATTTAAAAAAGAGATTAAAATTTTTTTCTATAAGTAAGTCGCAGTTTAATAATTGATCATTGTATATAATTAATGATTATTTTTGAAGTAAATATTATCATTTAAAATAACAAACATTTAGATTTGAATTTAAATTTTTAAAAATTTAATGATGCAAATAAGTTATACTTTGTTTGTGTCTGAGTAGATTTTAATTTACATAAATTTGTAATTTAAAATTTTTTATAGCTGCAAAAATTAATGTTTCACCAATTTTTTTTAAATAATTGAAACTTATTATTTTTTAGAAATTTTTCACTATTTCGGTGAAGTAGTAATAAAGTGATAAAAATATAAATAAGTAAGATTTTGACTGCGAAAATATCATCATCATTTATGTAATTCAAACATACTTTGTTTCGTATCTCAGTTGTTTTTTATTTACATTAATTTTTTATTTAAATCTTTTTATAGCTGCCATAGAACTTATGTTTAATTAATTTTTTAAAAGAATTAGAACTTATTACTTTTTATAAATTTTTCATTATTTTGGAGAAGGGATAATAAAGTTATACAAATTCCAAATAAGTAAGATTTTGATTGTAAAAATATTATCAGTTATTTATTTCAGACATTAATTTTTAGACTAAATTATTTTTATGATTTTATTCTATAAGTAGGTGGGCAATTCAATAAATAAGTAAATAAATAAATCGTATAATATCAGTCATTAATATTTGTTACATTTTAAAACATTAATATTTATCATCAAATTAAAGAACTGGGACTGCTTTCGAGTAATTTCGTTGAAAGCGTAGTTTGTTTTCTAATTAAAATATAATTTAAGTTTGAAATTCCTATGAAATTCAAAAACAGCATATTTTAAAAAAATATAATTTAATTGAGGTTTAATATTAAATGGAAAACAGGTGGTAGGAGTTGAAATATTAAAAACAAAATATAAATCTTTTTGGATTTTGTTTCATGTCTTTCACACTTGTAATTGTTTGTTTTGCAAACTGCAAATACTGTAATATAAACCATATTCATGCTTGTTCAACGAAAATAATAATTTTTTTTTCATTTGTATAAATACGTTTGTTTAGTATTTATTGAAATAAAAGTTTTATGATGCTGACATGTTTCCTTTTATTTTATTAAATATTTCCTTAATTGTTTTTTGTAAAAATGATTTTAATAGTATTTATCTACATTATACACCAAAATAAATAATAATCACAATACTTAACTAAAATTTATATATATTACTGAAATTTACAAACGATCTTTTAAACAATATTTTATCATAATCTAAGGTAAAATATGTTTAAAATGTTTCACTAACGAAGTTGAAACTTTTTAAAAACTTAATATTTGAAAATTATTTGAATTTTTTTTAAAACTTAATTATATGCCACTTGACATATAATTTTTCCATAGAAGATTATAAAGCTGCTTTCGTTATACGATAACATTATTTTTTTTTTTTATTTAAGTTATAGGAAAGATACTCGAACTTGCAAAATTGATTAATTTGCAAATAATTGTTATTGAGTAAAACAGTTGAGTTTTACCTTAATTTGAATAAATTTAAGTTCTTAACAATTCAAAAATAATTTACTTTTTAAAAACTAAGCATTATTGAGTGAAATTCGTTTTTATTATTATTTTTTATTTAATCTTGAGTTTAAGGAAAGGATACAGAAATCAACCAAATTGTTTATCTTTTAATCTAATAAAGTTCATTCAAATTGTTTAATTTTATTTTATTATAAATGTACTTGAAAGTTTAAATATTATATAAGACATATGGGTTTAAAAAAAAACAATTTTTTTGTATTACAATACCTATTTATAGCTTTAATGTACAGTGCGCAAAATATTAGATGGAGTTCCCAGAATTACTTTTGATTTAATGATCGGAGTTTCACACACTAAAACTCAATATTAGTTGTTTGAGGGCGTGGCTAATATGTTAAATATGATAATTAATGAGTGCAAACGATATTTTAAGTTTACGAAATCAGTTATTAAAAAATACTTTCTTTGAATAAACATATGCTTTCGTAAACAAATTCTGATTCTTGAACCTAAAAATAAAAGAGGTAGCAGCTTCTGGAAAATATGGTACCAATAGTTTGGTTAGAAGTTTGGTCCCCTTAATGTTAGCTTCCCCTTTAGCGTATTTCTTACTTAAAACAACTTTGTAGGTAAATTATACTTCTTTTCTATATTTTTTTCTGATAAATATTACAAACAACTATATGCTATATGTTTTGTATAAGAATATTTTCAAATTTGTTCTATAGCTTAGTACTTAAAAATTACTAAAAGTATATAATAGTGTTACGCGACTGGTGCGTATATAACAGCTCAATTACAATTTTGAAAGAAATAAAATGTCAGATTATTAATTTTTTATATCATTTATTACAGTTTATGAACTTTTCCTATGATTTTTATCACTGATTAATGCAATTAATTTTTAAAATTATCAAATATACAAAATAGTTTAAATATAATAAGATTTGTTCGAAAATTGTTCTCGCAATGAGTATGGACATGATAAAACAAGTAATTTTAAAATTAAAAAACTCCAATTATTATTTTTATGTAATACTAGAGGGTAATATCTTTTCTGACATTATATACATTTAAAATATAGCTAAATTTAAACTATAAGTAATTTATAACCTTTAGAATCTGACAGCAACAATAAAAAATATATTATAATATTCTTATACTAATGCCACTAATTTTAAAGACATCGAAAATTCAAAAAATTTAACATTCAATAGGACTGGCCTAAAATTCCTTTCCTAATAACTAATTGCAATTTTAAAGAAAAAAATAAGTTTTAAAATTATAACAGTACAATTATTTAGCATGCAACAGAAACTATGCTAGGAACATTTTAACGACACTCATATAAAGGCAATTAAAGTTTAAAATTATTGATAACATTTACAATAAAAACGGAACTTTTGTTAGATGACTCTTTTAGCACGTTATAATTTGATTATTCAAATAAGACTTCAAATTATGAAACCAAAATTAATCATAGTACAACAATGCTATATACATACATATTTTAACTATACGACCGTTCAAAGATTCATAATTCGATTTATAATTTTCAGTTCACGAAATTGAGGGAATTAAATAATTCAAAAATGCTTATTATGAAACCAGGACTCTTAGAATAATGTTCATAAATTCTTTAATGAGAAAATTGCTGAAAAAAGTTTTATTTCGAGTAAATTAAAATTTTATACAGATTGAAAAAATATCTTTATTAGGTGTTATTTACAGCCGACTTTACATGGCTCAAAAAATTGAAATTTTGTAATTCAGTTCGCGAAATTTTTAAATCCACTTGATTTCCTTCCTCCTTTTAATTACATTATGTAAAAATATTGTATGCATATTGGTTCTACTAAATGATTAAATATAATTTAATTTATTTTTTATTATACAACAGCATTCTGAATACTACTATATACTTGCTAACATTTCTATTGTTGAATTCATAATATTCATTAATTCGTAATATTCAAAGCCCGACTGTGATATATATAATAGATCTCTTTAAAAATGCGTTGTTTTTACTTTCTTAGTCCAGAAAGTCTTAATTATAAATTTTCGCTGCGTAAAAAAAGTTCTGTAAAGTCAGTCAAACCTGTATAAGTGTTTGAAATATTACCTTTTTCTGAAATAAAGAAATTTTAAATTATAAATCTTGTAAAATATATTAATAGTATTGTTTGAAAATAGGTAAGAGCACTGAATTCTAATTATATTATTCTAATTAAATTATTCCTATATATATCCTTCTTCAGACACTGTGCCAGGCCTTATACGCCGTAAGATAATGAGATCCTGCTAATGCCCAGAATTTTAATATTCTTGCTTATAATAATTTTTCTTTTTTAAAATATTTAGAGAAAAATAAAAACGTATAAAAAAGCTAACAAATCTAAACATTTGCAAATTCAAGAAATTATATATTTCACTTTCAATTATCTAAATATTGTCAAGGAATAAGAGCTGATGTTAAAAAATCTATAATTTATTGAAATATTTTTTTTACTATTTTTTAAATTTTAATTGAATTTTTTGTTGGAAATCATTATTCAAAGCTGGATTAACGTGTAACTCCATTTAATATAAACTGATTTTTATCAATTTTATTAAATTTTTTATTTATTTATTATAATTATTTTAAATATTATTGAATTTGTTTGAATTTTTTATTCTGCAAGTCGGTTTTCAAAATTGGGTTAATGTGTAACTCCATAAACTTATTTGTTTTCAAGATCTCCATCTATTTTTCCTCACTTTTTATTATTCTTTCAATTTGTTAAAATTTCATTGAAATACTTTTCCTTTCTATATATCTCTTGAATTTTGTATTAAATCTGACTAAGCCAGCGATAGCTATTAAATAATGCTAGCTTTAGAAACAGTTTAAATTTTATTCTGTTTCGTTATTGTTTTATTGAGCTCTAAACTAAAAAGAATTCAAATTTATGGTGCTGCCATCTACTTATTTATTCTCCACATAAAAATGTGTGTGAACGTATCCGGATTTTGTTCATTATCGAAGAATGCAGGTCAAAGAATCAACACCTCTTTGATTATTAAATCCTTAATCAAGATCTGCTTGATTGAAAGTTACATTTATGTATAAAGCATCATTTTAAATACAAAAATTCAAATTTTGTAGAAATAGTTCCAGTATAACAAGTATTTATATCTCATCTGCTGCCCTCTTTTGACGGGAATGTAAACTGAAATTTAATTCTGTAGTAAAATCAAATTAATGCTGCATAATGCATTCACATTCTAAAACGGAATTTCATGTTTTAATTTTAATTGCAAATTGCTTTAGAATCTTCTATTTCAAATACTTTTCGTGAAATCAGAAGTATCAAAAGTGCTTCTTACGTTAATTTGTTTTTAATCACTACACAACTGCAAATAATTTCTAAGATAGTAAATTAACGCGTTTTATTTTTAATAATTTCAGAGCCTTTTCACTTACAGTAAATTTGATAAAAATTCATTTATATTGTATAGTGCAGATTGTATATAATTAGTCTATAGCTGGCAGTTCTTTTTTTAATTAATACATAGCTGTAGATGATTTCTAAGATAGTAACTTAATACGTTCTGTTCTTTAATATTATTAAAAAATTTCAGTTTCACTAAATTTGATAAAATTTTGTCAATGTTGTATAGTCTATATTGTATAAATTATACAGTGTGAATCCATGTTGTATAGTATAAATCTTTATTCGACAGCTAATTTGTCTTCAATTAGTACACAACTGCCGGTAATTTCTTATGAACTCATTTCGCGTTTAGTAATTATGTAAATTTCTCACTTATAGTGACTTTGATAAACGCTACTCTATATTGTACTATGAATTTAAGACAAAAATTAAGGAAGTAAAGTAACTTCAGGCTTCATAGTTGATTAGGGAAAAAATTTACAGATGTTTAACAAAAATTAAAATAAAAAAGAAATGGAAATTTCACGATAAATATCAAATTGTGCGGAAAAATAACTACTTATATTATTAGATTTTTTCTTTTCTTTATTTTTTACTTATTTTTTAATCGCAGTATGAAGTTTTTAAAACTCTAAATAAGAAGATCAAAAAAGAACAATAATATAAGACTAAAGTTAACTATAATATTAAAGTTGACTATATATATATATATATATATATATATATATATATATATATATATATATATATATATATATATATATATATATATATATATATATATATATATGAATAATTTGCTGATATAATAAAAATTAATGTGTGTGTCTGCATACCGGAATGAGGATAAAACATACTTTCTAAAAATACGACATTCATCATTAAAATAAAAGAATGAATGGAAAAAAAATCTAATTTCAAAGCTTGATTTTCGATTTTTTAATTATATTTTTAGTTCATAGACATTTAAAAATTGGAATTTTCTTATTGGTTTAGGTTAAGTCTTTGTCTTAAGCGATTATGAAAAACTGTAAACTATAAGCAATTCAGTGTAGTAAAATGTTTCAAAGATAACATCAATGATGTTTGCTGGTTTATAATTCTACTCAAAGTTGTTTATTGCGCGTTTTGTAATATTTAATTATTTTTTATTCGTTATGCCAGGTCATCTTAATGATCAACGTGACCGTTCTATCATAGGCATACTTCGTGACCAAATTAATGTTTTCAGGTGACATGAAACCACGTGCTTATTGTGTTTGTTGTTATGCTTTTAAAAGCGTTTTACTATAAAACTAAATAATTTAAAATCAACGGTTATTGAAATAAAAAAATTGTTTTTTTCTGGAAATCAAAATTAATGGAGAAACTGTACTACGCTATTTTTAAAGAATAAACATAAGGAAAAAAAAACGTCAATATTATTATTGACGACAACGATAAAGAATTTTGATAATTGTTAGTAATTGGGTACTAGCATTTTCAGAAGACAACGCTTATTAATATACAGTCATGTGACCCATGACCTCAGTGCCAGCTGATCGTTTATAAACAAGATGGCGTGTAAAAGTCGAGTTAAGTCTCTCCATTCAAGTTAGAATATTAATTAACGTGAAGTTAATTAAATACAACGAATTTGTTTAAATATATTTATTTCTCTTCTGCGTATTTTACTTAAGATTTATTATTTGTTTATGTACTTCATAGTAGTTCCGATATAGCTTTGTTTTGTGTACCGGGCAACTGCGACGCATAATTTGTTTTGTTTTGTGTTCTACATGGCTTCGTACCTGTCTTTGTGTTAAGTGAGAAATATATATACTGAAATCTTTGTGAAAGAATTTTAGCGAAAGAAAATAGAATGTGTCACTTAAGAGAATTGATACTTAACGGGCATTGGTTACTCAAAATAGAATGGAAATAACAGTTGTTACGTAAGCAAATACCACGTTTCAGCAACCAATCAGAATCGAGCTACCCACACTATGTCACTTGTGCAGGTATCCCTTAATAAGCCATGTACAAGAAGGCAAAAATTATGGGAATTATTTCTTTCCTTCTTCTTTTCGTTGAGATTTGCTTGTAATTTTTTCTGCGTCTTCGTGTTTTCACGTCTTTCATTTAGTGTTTCTACACTGAAAAAAATACTTCATCATCGAACAGAAAATATAGCATACTTGTTTATGTGACATTTGTACTCTTTCACAATGTAGTATTTATATATAGAACAAAGACGACTATTTCTTTCTTTATTAAAAAATGAATTGCTTCATTTATAAAAAAATTTAGTTATTATTTATAAACATTTCTGATTAGGAAAATTTAGGGAAGGGTTAGGAAAATTTTTTATATTTAAAATTTTATTTATTTAAGTATTTAGAAATAATTCATTGTTTTGGTCTATTATTTATTTTTTCAACTTTTCTTTTGTGTTTTAGTATTTTGTCTGTCCTCATCACTGAACAATATTTTGAATCTCTAGTAACCATAGAACCATTTTTATCTTAATTTAGACCGTTTGTAACAGATGTTTGAAAAATCATTTTTTCGCATTGGTTCTAGAGTACCCATTGTTATAAATAAAAACGTAAGAGCATGTCACTTAATTAGTATTTCTAAATTTTTCCTGAAATCACGTGTTTATTTTGCTTATCGTTGTGGTTTTCAAACGTGTTTCTATAAAACTAAATAGTTTAAAAGCAACAGTAATTGGGTACTTTCAACTCGAGAAGTGAAGTAATTATGGCTAACCATGTGATTTAAATCAGTTTTAATTGGATACCTGCAAGCGACGTCACGCTTGTGTGACGACATATGCAAAGATTTACCTTCGATGACGTCACTTACAGATATCGAACTGAAATAAACAAAATGTTATGTACTAAAGTAATAGAGAGGTATTGATTCCTTAATGAACAGTAAGAAGATTTCTCACTGTTACCGACCCAAATGATACTTACTAATAAATACCGTAGCCTAGTAACTTTGAACCCAATCTAGAAGACAAGGGAACACCGTGAACAAGTATTGAGAGAAATTTTGTTTTCGTGGAGGACTTTTTGATGAAACTAGCTATGTACTTTAATGAATTTGCATTACCTGGAGAGGAAAACCTCAAAAACCTCCCTTGGTTGGCATGATGGCTAAAAGAGACTATCCAAAGATCCGGCTACTACTGAGGATATTTTGCGTCTGCACTGTGGTCGGTGCAAGCCGGATGCGGAATTCGTATCAACCTGCCATCGCTGGGATTCAGACCAGGTTCACCTCATGGGAAGGCGAACGCTCTATCCCCTGAGAAATCATGGCTCTGTTGGTCCTGGAATTTTTAAAGAAAGCAGATGAAAACTGATGAACATCAAAGAAACCGCCGAATTTTTATTTATCTGTTTTATCTACTCTGCTAATTGAAGAGTAGTTATATAGATATAGATAGTTATATTCCTATACGTTTTTCTCGCTAGTTATATGCAATGTAAAATACATCTAAACTTAAATCGAGATTTGTTATCAATACCAAATTTACAAATATGAGAAAATACTGGAACAAAAATGAAGCTCAATTTTTTTAAAGATTTTTCGAATCCTAACTCAAAAAAGTATGAAACAAAATAATTTCAAAAAGTTTTAAAACATAACTTATCTATGTTTCAGGAAAAGTAAGAAATAAAACTTTGGGTGTAACTTATAAGAATTGCATTAATGTCTCAGTTATTTTTCCGTGTATTATGGCTATGTTATATAAAGTTAGTCTTAAAATGAGTTGCCAAACTTTCCTGAAATTTTTTTTAAAGAAAACAGATGAAAACCGCCGATTTTTCATTTGTTTTCTTTAAAGGATTTTTAAAAATGTCTAGCAACATATTTTAACAAACTCTTTATAAATTGTACACAATAACTGAAAAATTAACTGAGACTACACCCACACGATTTTTATAAGTTACTCGCAAAAAATGCTTTCTTCTTTTTAATGCAGAGTCAGAAGAAAGTTGATTTTTAAAAGTTTTCAAAATTATTTCATTTTTGTGTTTGTTAAGGTCAGATGCCAAAATTTAGGGAAAAATGTGGTTTATGAAATAGCAATATTTTTAATCGAAAAATGATAACAGTTCATAATATATATATGTATATATATATAAGTTCAAAATGAAGATAAGACAAAGGAAAATTATAGACATATGAAAAAGGGGGGTTGGAAATAATAATGAAGAAAAATAATAAACAACTGAAAAAAAGAAAAAAAGGATAAATTTTTTTAAAAAAAATCTGGAAAATAAAAGAGACAATCTTTTCATCAGCCCACACGATTATATCCGCAAAAAATAGTGCTTCTGATATCGTATCAATATAGGCAAAGCTAAATATATTAATACAATAGTGTGAGGTGCACTCAAAAAAAAAATTACAACTAATAAAACAGAACACAATAAGTAAAAATAGCACGTAAAAACAGAAAATAAAATAAAAGAAAAAGAAAAAGCTGTATAAAACAAAATCTATAAAGCGAGTAGCGAAATCAGATGTGCTTACATGAACGGGATATTTTTCAAGAATGATTTAAAAATACAAGATTTCCAGAGCTACAAGATTTCCAGATTACAAATTATGAAAACAAAAGCACAAATTGAGTGTAACTAGAGGAGTTTTGTTTTAAACTCCTCTAGTTACACTCAGCTTTTACACTCAGCTTTCGAGAAATCGTTTTACTGTAAGTGGTAGTCATTTAAAGGTTTATTAATAATTGTTTAATCACTGTCTTAAATAATTCCTTCAGAAAATTGAAATGCAATTAAAAAGTTTTAAAGTATAATAAAGTACAATTTTCGATTTTTACAAACTTAGGAAACATTCCAACTGAATGTTGATTGATCGTTCGACTTTAAATGCACCAATCAAATGCTCAATTTCTTAAAGTATTAAAATCCAATTCCAAGTCCAATTTCTTAATGTAAATTTTGATTCTGAAGAAAAAAGTGACAAAAAGTATTGCTGGTGCAAAGTTGGAAAATATATTATACAAAAATGAAAAGCTTTACAAAAAAATTAATAAACACTAAAAACATAAAATTTTAAAAACACTTATCCTACTAATCTTACATAAAATCGTTTATTTTTAACAAAAAGTGAAGCAAAGAACTCCAATCTTCTCTTACGATGAAAACCGATTAAACTTTTCAATCTGTTTTGAACGCCATAATCAGAACAGTTTGGAGTGGGCTTTAAAAGCTCCGGGTCAGAGAACTGACCCAGTCTAAACTTTCCTTAAGAAAATTGAATTTTAAATAAACAAATTTTTAATCCTTTTTTTTTTAGCAAAATATATGAATAATTTAAAATTTGCACTATACTTTTTATCGAGCATGACGTTTAACTATATAACACTTTCTAACTCTTGCGATAACTATATAACACTTTCTAATTTTTAGACTTAAAAAAATTAAATGAGAATTTTATTTTGTTCTACTCCTCATTTTTTACATAAATAAAGGAGTGCCAATTGCTATAAAAATAGTTTTCTTTTTGCATAAAAAGGTACTATTTCTTAAAATTACAAAAAAGAAAGAAAAAAAACTATAAAGGATTTAGTTTCAGAATTATACTACTGACTTACCTCAGAAAGAAAATCGAAAGAAATTGTTAAACATGATTTTGGAGTAAAATTTAAAATGAAAAATGTGTAGAAAAGAAAAGCGGAGTCGCCTATGTTGGTTTTATAATTAAAACTAAACTAAGAAAAGAATTTTTGGACTAGTTACTTAAAAAGAACATTAAGAAAATTATTAACTAATTTACGATCCATTTCAGATAAATTATTAAACAACAAATTTTATAAACATTTCCTAATTAAAAAGGTTTTACCCTTTCATGAATTCATTTTTAATCTTCAAAATTTACAATATAATCTTTAACTATATCTGAAATTAACTCACTCACTAAAGAACTCACATAAAAGTATTACCCCTACAAACGGTTTTGTTGCTTATAAATTTACATGAATTGAATTAATTGTCGCGAATTTATAATTACGAACTCAATTCCATTCGGATTATCATCTTTAAAAGCTTATCGTATCTAATCAGCACAGCTGCTTTGTGCTGCATCGTAAAACTTGAAAAGTACATTTCGTCGAATAAATGCAACTTTTTCAACTATTTCGGTGTCATTTAGATATGGTTATTAGACATAAATGTGGAATCAGCTTTCCATAGCTAAAAATTTTATTGCCTTTTAAATTCTCCTTGATGTCTGTTTCCTAGATCTTTCTTTATCCTCAAAGCGGCACTGATCGTGGCAGTTATGGCTTTGATCTTTCTGCCAGATAGACGAGTATGTAATGCCACCTTAAGACCATTTTTATGAATCGTACAATCACAGCAATAATATGAAAGTAATCTTAAGATGGATCTGCATATATGTCAGCTGCACTAGCAATTAAATAGGATTTCAAACCCGTGGAGAAAATTACAACGTAGTTTCGGAAATCTGTTCTACAAGTCTTCAAAACGATTTACTTCGTCGTTCTTTAATTATGAAATAAAAAAAAAGTAAAGCATGTTTTTTAGACTGTTCGTTTTAGGGCCAGTTCAAATTATTTACAGCAATATTACAGAAAATAAAAAATGGTATTTATAGATATATGAACATATATATGGTTTTATATACATAGAATATACAGGAGAGAGTAATGCAAATTTGGCAAAACCAGTTATGTTTTCCAGCTCTCAAATTCTGAAATACGCTGTACTAGTCAAAAATTACATATCATATTGGCTTGTAAATGTTGATTAATTGGCTAAATCTATGCAGATATGTTTATTTTACTATGTCAACTCCCTAATGCTCTCCTGTTTGTAAGCTATCCTTATTTGTTAGCGGTTATGAAAATAATTTTTTCAGCTTATTATACGTTTACTAAAGATTCGTTTACTTAAGATAGGTTTACTAATGAATTTTCTGTTTCATTTCAATAATCTTTTACTCTAGGGGTAAATTCGAGTTTCGGTACTTCCTTCCTCTAAAATATGTCTATGCTAGGCCCTTGAAAACTGCAGTGCATCGGAGGAAGATGAGAACTACGTCCAATGGTGAACAAAGATTTTAGAGACCCAAGGATAAAATTTATTGTGGACCGCATCCTCAGAGCTCACTTATTTTCAGATTTTGTAGAATTTTTAAAGACCTTAAAAAACCATTTAAAAAAAACATTAATAAACATTATAACTACTATTACTAATAAACATTATTTTTTTTAAAAAAATTTAGGCGTGCCCTCAGCCGACCCGAAACCTGTCCCTCGACGATTGCCCCTCGATTGAGTTTCGCCTTGACTACATCTCATGTATTTTACTTGAATAAATCGAAATAGTAATATAAATGTTCTGCTACCTTTTTACTGAAATTCTAGTATTTCTAAATTTCCTCCAGAGTTAACAGGTGTTTGACTGTGTGTATGTATATATATATAATATATATATATATATATATATATATATATATATATATATATATATATATATATATATATATATATATATATATATATATATATATATATATATATATATATATATATATATATATATATATATATATATATATATATATATATATATATACTGATGAACAAATACAAGATATACGCACACCGCTCCATGTGGTTGACAATGGTTCCGTGAATGCCCAGAGGTACAGGCAGGAGGTCCTAGAGCACTAGGTGCGTATTTTCAGGGGAGCTGTTGCCCTGAGTTCATTTTTATGGACGACAATGCGCGACCACATAGGGCTCTCATGGTTGATGAGTATCTGGAAAGCGAGGATATTCAACGAATGGATTGGCCAGCCAAATCCCCAGACCTGAATCCTATTGAACATGCTTGGGATGCTCTTGGGAGAACTATTGCGATGCGCCAACCTCCCCCAGAACCATTCTGGAGTTAAAAATTGCTCTGGTAGAAGAATGGGCGGATCATCCACAAGTCCTCCTTAACTCCCTTATTAACAGCATGCATACTCGTTGTGCATGCTGTCTGTCTGTCTGGGGTGATCATACACCATACTAGAGGCAACACACACTGTACAAGCCTCACTTTTATTGTCATCTTTCATCCTTAAGTTCAGACTACATTGGATTTATTGGCAATAGGTCTTGCCAGTGTATGGCACTTTCGTTTTTGTCTTTCATACTTTATTATCATGGAATAAGCTATATCCATTGTTGAGAATGCCTCGATCCCCCCTAGCGGACAATAACAGAAACATTCAATTACGAACTTTTTCTCCACGAGCGTGGTATAGCTTAGAATTTGTCATGCAACGTACAACTCTTTTCATCTGTATATAGCTTTCCCTTTTTTATCATGCTTAATTATTAAATTTAATTCTTAAACGTTTTGTGTGAAGTATTTTTCAGCCTAAGTGTATTAGTTATCTACAGCCCAAGACCTTTGGAAGAGAATACTAGGTGAAGGCAGAACAAGAAGCCGAAACAAGGTAAGATTCCTTGTTGATATATATTGAATCTTTAGAAGTCTTTGTTTAGTATTCGTTATATGGCATCCCTGCCGGGATGTAGTTAACTTTTTTAATTTGAACACTTATTCAATTGAACTGAAAAATATAAATTAGCACTAAATTGAAAAAATAAACAATGGAGGAACGGGTAACAATTTTAAAGAAAAAAAGAGGTTTGCTTAGATCGTCTGTTACTAAAGCACTGAATGTATTAGAAAATGAACTTAAAACAGAAGTGTCAGATATCAGTGTTTTAGAAGAGTGTTTGCATTTTCTTCTAAACAAAAATGAATCACTTGAATCGATTAACAAAGAATTAGAAGTTATGTTTACACCTGAAGAGTTTGAAGACGAATTTTCGAAATCAGAAGAGTACAGTGAAAAAGTTGTTCGTTGTAAATTCCGCGCTACCAAGAAAATTCAGGAATTAAACGAAAACATGTCGATTGAAAAATCTAAAAATAAGGAATCCTTAGAACTTGATGAGTCTACAAATTATAAAAGTGAACAAAAAGAAAGTATTCGAATTAAACTCCCCAAATTAAGCATTCCCAAATTTTACGGCGAGTTTAAACAATGGCTGACATTTTGGAACAGTTTTGAGTCGGCCATTCATAACAATGACACTCTCGATAAAATTGATAAGTTTAATTACTTAAAAGCTCATTTGGGTGGAACTGCCCTGAATACAATAGAAGGTTTTTCTATTTCTGAAGAAACATATGACATGGCAGTCAAATTATTAAAAGAAAGATTTGCCCGAACAGATATTCTTATTAACGCCCACATGAATCATATCATAAATATGCAACCATTAAAGAACTCACGTGATGTAATTTCTTTCCGAAAATTTTATGATAACATAAATACACAAATACGAAGTTTAGAATCTTTAGGATTAATCTGTAAAAATTACGGAAATGTTTTATGCCCCATTCTCATTAAAATTTTACCGCCTGATTTAGTCTTAGAATATAACAGACGGGAAAGTGAAACTGAATCAGATATAAAAGAACTTTTGAGCTTTCTCTCCAAGGAGTTAAATTCTAGAGAACGATCTGCAATAATGAATCATGCGGATGACCTTCGACCCCGCCGCTTCTCTGAATCATTTTCTACCAGCCGTAAGCAAAATATTCCCGATACTCGATTCAAATATAATAAATCAGAAAATAAAAATAAATTCATTTCCGCTTCAGAATTAATCTCTTCTGAAATAAATGAAAACATGAATAAAAAATTATGCGGTTTTTGTGACTCCTCAAAACATGAGAGTTCCGTATGTGAATATGCTAATAATTTATCCGTTGAAGAGAAAAAAGATATTTTGTTAAAGAAGGGGATTTGTTTCAAATGTTTAGAAAATAAAGGCCATATTGCACGCTTTTGCCGTTTTAAGGTTGTGTGCAGTAGATGCCAAGGTAAACATCAAACTGTCTTATGCTTTTCTAAGTTTGACCATGATATTAAAGATAAAAATAGTCCTAATTCTGAAGATAATGTACTAACGAATCAAACATCATCTGAAACTGTATATTTGCAAACATTGATTGTTCGTATACACAATAAAGGTAAAGAACACTTTATCCGGGGAATTTATGATTCAGGCAGTCAAAAGAGTTACATTAGTAAATTTGTAGCTCAAAGAATGGGATTAGAAAAATTGGGTGAAGAAGAAATTACTCATGGACTTTTTGGAGGATCTCAATCAACAGAATTGCATAATCGATTCGCTTTGCAGTTAAGTAGTATCGATAGAAAATATAGTTGTGAGTTAGTTGCTATGGATCAAAAGAAAATCTGTACGAATATTCCCAGGGCTAATAATTTTGAGTTGCTAAAAGATCTAGAGTCAAAGGGTATATTTTTGAGTGATATTTCCCCAAAAAGTAAGAAATGTTTACATGAAAGGAATTTGAACGAAATACATTTACTATTGGGGGCCGACGTTGCAAGGAAGCTTATAACAGATCGTATAGAACATCTCTCTTGTGGCTTAGTGGCAGTAAAGACCAATCTAGGGTGGACTGTAATGGGAAAGTCAACCAATCATGATAAATTTGATAGTTCGCTTTTGGTTCTATCGCTTCATGTTAATGATGCAAAAATCACAGATTTATGGGATTTAGATACATTGGGAATTGTTGATCCTTGTGAAAAACGATCTAGAGAAGAATTACAGGATCTTGCCCTAAAACACTTTAAAGAAACTGTAACGATGGATCATGACGGGAGGTATAAAGTTTGCCTTCCATGGTTAGATTGACATATACCTCTTGCCGATAATAAATCCTTGACAGAAAAAAGATTAAAGAACACGATAAGGTCTTTAAAATCAATTGACAAACTTAAAGATTATGAAAGGGTTTTTGATGAATGGGAATCTGAAGGGATTATTGAGAGAGTCGGCGAACCTGAAGCCTCTTCAACATCGAATGTTAGTTATTTACCACATAGGGCTGTATTTAAAGAACAATCTACTACGAAATGTAGACCCGTTTTTGACGGCTCAGCTCGCACTCGAAACTCTGTTTCCATTAATGACTGTATTGAAAAAGGCCCTAATTTAATTGAATTAATTCCCTCAGTTTTGAATCGCTTCAGGGTTGGAAAAATAGGAGTCATCGCTGATATTCGGAAAGCATTTTTGCAAATATCATTACATGAGCGGGACAGAGACTATTTGCGTTTCATATGGTGGAAAGAAGGAGATCATAGAAAAGAGATCATTTATCGTCATTGCAGGGTTGTTTTTGGGATAAACTGTAGCCCGTTTCTTTTAGCTGCAACTCTAGACCATCACTTAGAACAAGCCCCTGCGCATCTTAAAGATCTAGCCACTAAACTAAAGAACTCGATGTATGTGGACAACTGCGTCACCAGTGTCGATTCTCCTCAAGAACTGGACTATTTTCGAAATGAATCTTGTAAACTACTCGCATCAGCCAAATTTGATCTTAGAGGATGGTGTAACAACAGCTATTCCACTAGCATTGCTGAAAAGGACGAATTTCCATTTGAAACTTTGAATATAAAAGAAGTACCTGTGCTAGGCTTGCTATGGAATACAGAAGAAGATACTTTAACTTGTGATTTAAGAAAATTGGAATTTAAGGATGAACCTGTAACGAAAAGAAGTATTCTCTCATTAGCTCACAAGCTTTTTGATCCAATTGGATTTACTGCACCATTAACCTTGATTCCGAAGATAATTTTACAAGAATGCTGGAAAATCAAAGTTTCATGGGACTGTAAGTTGCCTAATAATATTGTTAAAGAGTTTCATAAGTGGAAAAATCAACTTTTTGAACTGCAAAACGTGAAAATACCCCGAAGATTGAGTGAGTTCACACTCCCTTCAGGAAGTTTATCTTTGCATGTTTTCTGCGATGCTTGCAAAAAATCCTATGCCACCTGTGTTTTCCTTAGAGTTAAAGTTGAGAGCGATGTAACCTGCCAGTTAGTCCAGGCTCGATCCCGAGTAGCTCCGTTAAAGAACATAACTATCCCTCGTCTAGAGCTTTTGGCATGTTGCATTGGAGCAAGGTTAGCAGAATCCGTCAAAAAGGATCTGAAACTCGAAGATGTAGAAACTCACTACTGGACCGACTCCATGGATACCTTATATTGGATTAGAACTGACGTACCATGGGGTACATATGTGGAAAATAGAGTCAGAGAAATCCGAAGATTATCTTCCCCGAATTCATGGAAATTTGTTCCTGGAAAGAAAAACATCGCTGACTTACCATCACGTGGTTGCTCAGCAAAAACTCTTCTGCAGTCTGAATGGTGGAATGGTCCTGATTTTCTAAAAGAACCTGAAGAAAGGTGGCCAAAGAGCGAAATATTGCCAAATATCGATACAATCAATGCAGAAAAAAGAAAGACTATAGTTACTGCTACTAACGTAAAGAAGAGTGAAAAATTTTACAACAAGTACTCATCTTATTTGAAATTGTTGAGAATAACCGGATGGATTTTTCGATTCACTGAAAATTCAAAGAAAAGAGAAAATGACAGAACCATTGGAGAACTCAACAATAAAGAATTGAAAAATGCTGAGAAAATAATTCTGAAATGTGTCCAAAAGGATGCTTTTGCCAACGATGGAAATAAGAGACTGAATTCTTTGAAAACAATTATTGATGATGAAGGACTGATCAGAATTAAAACTAAGGTGTTCATGAGAGAAGATGACTTTAATTTTCGTCTTCCAATAGTTCTTCCCTCAGATTATACTGTGGTTAAAAATCTGATTTATTGGAAACATAAGCAATTAGGACATTGTGGAATTCAATTACTGATGTCTACATTACGTGAAGAATTTTGGATCTTGAAAAGTCGAAAAACTATTAGAAATGCCATAAAATCTTGTGTCATCTGCAAACGTTTTCATTCTAAACCTCCTAATGTACCAGATGGTCTTTTGCCAGCAGATAGAGTGAAGGATGCAGCCATCTTTGAAATTGTAGGTGCTGACCTGGCTGGTCCCCTCATTCTGAAAGATGGTCAAAAAACTTGGATCTTGATGGTGACTTGTGCTATATTTCGGGCTGTTCACTTGGAACTCTTATCATCCCTCTCTACTGAAAACTTAATTTTGGGACTTCGAAGATTTATCTCACGAAGGGGAAGACCGTCAGTTGTCTACACAGATAATGGAACTAATTTCGTTGGAACACAGAACCTTCTAAGAAGCATTGATTGGGAAAAGCTAAAAACTGAATCCAATCTGTCATCAATTACCTGGAATTTCATTCCCCCGTCTGCCCCTTGGTATGGGGGATTTTGGGAACGTTTAATTGGCATGATGAAGAGAATACTAAGAAAGGTTCTGGGTAGAACATCATTGAATTACGAGGAAATGGTAACAGTTCTCTGTGACTGTGAGAGTGTAATGAATTCACGCCCCCTGACTTATGTGTCCGATGATGCAGAGGAGCTATCACCGATAACACCTATGATGTTCCTACAAGAAATAAGACAGGTGGGTGTTGCAGATTTCGATATTTTAGATCAAGAAAAATTCAAAAAACGACTTGCATACAGAAATGAAATTTGCCAAAATCTTCGAAAGAGATTCAGAACGGAATATCTTGGTCAACTTCGAGAAACTTCTTCAAAGACCAAAACTTCAGAAGCTCTGCAAGTTGGGGACATTGTGATAATTTGGAATGACAATGTAAGCAGAATTCAGTGGCCTCTCGGGCGTATTTTAAAGATTTTGCCAAGTAAAGATGGACATGCCCGAACTGCTAAGTTGCAAACCAAATCCGGAATCATAATCCGTCCTTTGAAAAAACTTTGTCCTCTTGAAGTCAACAAAACAACTGAAGAAAAATTGACTGAACAACTAAAGAAGCAAGCTCCTCATCAGTGTGTGCCTCTGCAAACTCGTGCTGGAAGACAAGTGCGTGTTCCTGATCGATTTGAACCCTGATGCTGTGACTTTTTTTTTGAGTTCAGTTAGTCACTCTACTGAACTCAAGGAGGGGAGTGTTGAGAATGCCTCGATCCCCCCTAGCGGACAATAACAGAAACATTCAATTACGAACTTTTTCTCCACGAGCGTGGTATAGCTTAGAATTTGTCATGCAACGTACAACTCTTTTCATCTGTATATAGCTTTCCCTTTTTTATCATGCTTAATTATTAAATTTAATTCTTAAACGTTTTGTGCGAAGTATTTTTCAGCCTAAGTGTATTAGTTATCTACAGCCCAAGACCTTTGGAAGAGAATACTAGGTGAAGGCAGAACAAGAAGCCGAAACAAGGTAAGATTCCTTGTTGATATATATTGAATCTTTAGAAGTCTTTGTTTAGTATTCGTTATACCATACCAAATTTCATTTATTTATATTCAGTATTTTTTTAGATATTTGGGAATTATTGTCTTCCATCTCTTAATTTTGCTCACCAGTGTATATATATATATCTATATATATATATATATATATATATATATATATATATATATATATATATATATATATATATATATATATATATATATATACATTTGATCATATAAATCTGATTTTCTCATACATTAATTTTGATAATTCGCTGATACGCTGATTTTTTTAAAAACTGAGATATTGATTTGACTCTTTTCACCTCTTATTCTTTTTTTTTTGTTGTATCAACAACAATTTATGAGCATAGATATTATGAGCAAAGGCGGTGTGTCATTCATAAGAAATGTATGACGATTGCGATTTTTCTTGTCCAGTTTACTAATTTGCTTATTCGGAAATTAGCTGATTTGCTAATTCGATTATTTTTTCTTCCTTCGTTCTATTTGTTTTTCTTTTATACTTTAGTATAAAAATTATTTATAGCAAAATTTGTCATCGTTATTGGCTATTCAGAAAAAAATAAGATAATTACTATGAAATGAATCCTCTTTCCCGAGATTATCATAGCAATAGCGCTGTACCATTTATAAGAAATATATTATGATTGATCCCTGATAGATTGATTTTGCGATTTCAGTTCACTGATGTGCTTATTCGGAAATTTGCTGATCAATTCTTTTTTTCCTTCTGTCTATATTTTTCATTTATTCGCTAGCATAAAAATTATTTATAGTAAAAGTTGTCATAGTCATAGGCTATTCAGAACAAAATAAGACAATTACTATGAAATAAATCTTACAAACATATTTTCTTTCCCGAGACTAACATATGAGTATGAACCTGAGAAAAAAAACTAATTTCGTCTCTCCTTCTAAAATTAAAACATTAGCAATTCTGAATTAAGAAAAGTGTATTTTAAAATAGCCGGGACACAACGAGGAAAAGAAGATGTCGCACTGAATAACTTTCATTGCAATGATCGGATTTTATAAGTACTAAAAACCAATCTTAATAATTCAAGGTTAATAATAAACAAATTAATTATTGCTTAGTATTATCTAAATTGTGGAATAGGAAACATGAATGTACTTTCTCTAAATGAGTAAATCTTTTTTTGACTGATCTGGAATTTGAACATGAAAATATGGGTTAGCCACAATTTGGAAAATATAGTCCTATTAGTGCTAATTTTGATTTTTTCGCTTTTCTGATATTTCTGAAACTAATTGTTTAATTCAAAAATTTCTTGCACCTTCTTACGAAAATCAAATATATTTTAATGGAAAAATATTAAAAAGAATATCTTTATTATTTTATTTAATAACTGTCAAAAATATTTTAAACTGTAAAACATACAAATTTTTTATGTTTTTTGGCAATGTAATTTTAAATGCTTAATACAAAATTTGAGTAAAATTGGCCGAATAAAGTATAATAAATAAATTTCAAAAAGTTATATTTTTTAAGTTTTCATTTTTCGAGAACTATTTGACCAATTTAGTTCCGAATTTAATGCAAACGGTGCAAAAATTAGTATTTTTAATTTATGTAGAAAAATATCTTTTAAATTAGGTAAAATAAAAATATGCTTTAAGTGGGTCACATTTACATGGGAAATGTAAAATAAAAATATTTAATTATCAGAAAGCTTACTTACACTTTCAGGTACATACTAATTACATTATTCAAATAACAATTTTAAGTCAATTATGCATTAGATTTGTAAAAATTTTAAGTTAAAATGTATGAAATAGGAACATCAATTTTCTAAAATCTAACTAACATTTTTAGATTCATGTTAGTTCATTTAAGTAAAAATATATATTATGAGGAATTTTAATAAAATTTAGGTAAAAGACAGTAAAATAGTAGTGTAAAATAAGCATAGTTGTTGAAGAGCTAATATACATTTTCAAAATTCGTTATTCATTTTCAGAGCTATGCAATAGATTTCAAACAATTTTATTTGAAAAGTTCAAAATACGAAAATTATTTTCTAAAAGCTAACTTACATTTTTAGATTCTTGTTAGTTAATTCAAATAAACATATACATTATGAGTAGTTTTAATCACATTTAATTGGGAAGTGTAAAATAAATAGCTGTTGAATAGCTAATTTACATCAGTATTCATTTTTAATGCTATGCAATAGATTTCAAACTATTTTAAGTTGGAAAATGTAAAATACGAAAATTATTTTCTAAAAGCTAACTTACATTTTAAGATTCTTGTTAGTTAATTCAAATAAAATTATACATTATGAGTAATTTTAATCACATTTAGTTGGGGAGTGTAAAATAAAAATATTTAGCTGTTGAATAGCTAATTTGCATTTTTAGAGACTCGTTATTCATTTTTAGTGCTATGCAAAATATTTCAAACAATTTTAAGCTGGAAAATATAAAAA